>NC_059326.1:133345000-134740416 GCF_018350155.1 Leopardus geoffroyi
CTCCAGAGAAGAAGTACAAATAGGAATAAGCACATGAAAAAATGTTCAACATCACTAATCATTAGTGAATGCAAATCAAAACCACAATGAGCTATCTCCTCACACCCATTTGACTGGCTATTATAAACAACAACAACAGAAAACAAGTATAACAAGCATATGGAGAAATTGGAACCCTTGTGCTTTGCTGGTGGGCATGTAACGTGGTGAATCCCCTGTGGAAAACAGTATGGTGTTCCTCAGAAAATTAAAAATACAGTTATTGTATAATGAAGTAATTCTGCTTTTGGGGCATAAACTCAAAATGAATGAAAGCAGGGATTCAAACTGAGACATGCTCATAGTAGCATTATTCACAATAGCCAAAAGGTAGAAGCAACTCAAGTGTTTATTAATGAATGAGTGGATACATAGAATGTGGGATGTGCATACAATGGAATATTATTCAGCCTCAAAAAGGAAGGAAATTCTGACATACACTACAACATGGATGTACTTTGAAGACGTTATGTTCAGTGAAAGAAACCAGCCATAAAGGCATGAATATTGTATGATTCCACTCTTACCAAGTACCTAGAGGAGTCAAATTTATAGAGGCAGAAAATAGAATGGTGGTTGCTAGGGATTGAGGGGAGGGGTAATGGGAGTTCATGTTTAACGGGTACAGAAAATTCTGGAGATGGATAATGGTGATGGTAAATACAATGTGAACGTACTTAGTGCCACAGAACTGTACATGTAACAATGGCGAAAATGGTAAATTTTATATGTATTTTACTACATTTTTTTAAAAAAGGAAAAATTTTAAAGATGGGTTTCATTAGAAAATTGTGGAAGAGGGAAATGCCAGGGTGGTGTGTAGAGAAAGGAAGAATTAAGAGGCAGAAAACAAAATAGTGGTAGATATATTTAGGAGGTAGCTTGGGGGTGGGTTTTATTATTTCGGAGTTGTCTTGTTTGAGACTCAATTATCACTAAACTTTCAAAAAAGCAATATATGCGTAAACTTCAGTAGTGTTTTTTTAGATGATAACTAATACATTCGCCCAATGTTGATGATACATGTTACACTCAAGGCAGAAATTCATGATCTCATGTCCATTTTGAAATCTCAGGTTTAATTCCACAGTAGGACATTTTAAAATCCATTTTACAGTGTAAAGTAATAATAAGAATAACATTTGGAAACTGACTTGAAGTAATTGTCCAGGTTATCGTGTATTTTTATTGCTCTAATTTGTCTCTGGGACATCATGGTGAAAGTTTGATTCACTTATGGAAGATAATCTGTTAGGAAGAAGTGCCAATGATGTTTGTAAAAGGAGCTGTGTGTTCAGGAATACTTTGATTTCAAAGTAATTAATTCCAAGGGGAACCTTTCTGAGATGAAATAGGGAGGTTATTTGGTCATGAGAGGTTTCACAGTCCTGAAGAAAAAAGGAAGCACAATTCTTTTATTAAATTGACATTGCACCAGGAAAACAGGCTAAAAATGATTGATTGCAAATATAATGTAGGGGATAGAAGCATCTGGTTCAGACATAAATAACAAAGGCTCTTCAACATATGGCACTAGTTTGCGTTTATGCCTATGTAATCTCACCTTTTCAAATTGCTCTTTCTCAAGATGGGCTGTTCTGGGAATCAGTGTGGAGCCCTAGCAGGGGAGAACAAGTATCTCCTTGGCCTGTTTCTGAAAGGAAAAGCATTCAGTCTTATTACAGGGACTTGTGGCAGGTGTGTGTTTCTGGCTCCAATTCACCCATAATCACAGCTGCCAACCCAAGACTGGGATAGTATTAATTCTAGTGGCCTTGATTAGAAATCAGACTGCAAGTGCTAAGTGCAGAAGTGCTTCAAGGTTTAATTGAAGCTTAAACTCTCCTTATTTCTAATGCAAAACTGAAAATGGAGCTTTGGCAAAGCTTGAAAACATGGGGCTTTTTAGACCTGCATCTCCATGCCAAAGGGAGTTAGGCTGTATGTAGCTTTAAGCAAACCGAAGAGGACTCAATAGCCCTTTCAAAGTTGGTAGCATTAAGTTGGCCCTTTCATTGGTGACTCATCCAGAAAAGGGAAGTAAGATTTCCTTACACTTTTGGGGTATGCTGGTCTTGAGGAATTTGTACTCCCAGACATCGATGTGAGCTCCAGGCCTTGGTCCTCTGCCCTCTGCTCCTAAGAGCTCACTGAATAAGGAAGCAGAAGACATACATTTGCAGAGAAGATAATAGATGTTCAGGTGACCTCAGATAATAGAAAATAATTCTGCCTTTGGATTTAACTGTTGAGAAAATGTCCCCTCACTCTTTCAGGAGATGCTACGTTTAAACCTTCCTTCTCTCACTTTTCTGAGAAAAGGGCTCTAACCCCTGCCATGATCCAGAGTGCTTCACTCTCCGCTTGACCCTGATACAGGGCAGCTCAGTTACTCAGCCCATGGCCGTCTGCTGCCATAACCTTCTACGCCATGTCAGGTTGCATCCTTGAGAATAGCAAGTCTTGTTCTTATGAACAGCCATTCTGTTTTCTCCTGGAAGAAACTGTTCAACTTTTTGTGACCCTTTTCTCATAAATCTAATTTTTGTATTAAATTTTTCTTGATAAAAACAGTTTCTTTCTGGAGCTGAATGGTTTCTTCCTTGCCTCTAGCCAGCTGCTGACCGTTACTTGGAGTGGAAGTCTGACATGGTGCTCTAAGTGTTTAGGGATAAACATGGAGCTTTACTAACTCTAAATTGTTTTATGTAGATTCCTTCTAACTTTTAAAATAAATATATTTTCATTTTTCAGCTTCCTTGCTTTACATATGAATTTTCTTGACAATAAATTTCCATGTCTTATCTCTTTGCTGGCACAGGAACTTCTATTTCATGTACTGATCTACAGAAACACAGCAATTGACTTAATAGAATTTTTCTCCCTCAGAAATGGCTTGAGTGGGTGTTTCAAGAATGTGTAGATACAACATACAGTTCCTCCATTTTTTTTCATACTTGAGAAACCTCATTTTGGTGGCTAATAAATTTTAAAATACTGATTTTAGCTCAGATCTTCTAATTAGGTAGCTCATCCCATATTCTAAATTTATCTTCCAAAGATTTGTTATCTCCCTGAAAATCAGTCAGCTGAATAGTAGATGAAAATATGTTTTGGATCCATAACAGTTCCCTGCTGCAAAGAATACAAACAACCAACTGAAATACAAACAAACCACACTTTTATGTCCAAAATATTTTTACCTGTAAATGTGATGGTTACTAAAACACTTTCATTCCTCCAGGACACTGCTTTTCACAAAGAGTAATACCCATTAGGGTGAGAAGGACTGGGACTGATTTAAAGAACGAAAGATGAATTAAGGAGTGTTTGTGTGAAACTCTGTGTGACTAGTCTTATTCTAGCAACTGAACTATATTTACCCAATTTATAAAGTGTAGCCATTTGCATCTATTTCTGGCAATATTTTGGAAATGCCAAATTATAGCAGCTAGAACTTTCAGACTATAGACTGAAAACACAGTCAAATGCATCTGGTAAACATAACAGCTACTTTTTGTCTCTGTGGTAGCAAAGGTTGTTGAAAAATCTGCAGGGAGACGGAAGACAGAAGGCTCTGGGCACTTAGTGTTTTCTGCAATGGAGTTGAGAAAGCCAGAAGCAGTTGTCATCCTGGGAAAGAGGGGGAAAGTGCCTGAAATACACTCAGTCTGTATTCTTTCATTGTGATGTTTCATGTGATTTAGCCTTATGGAATGAGTTGTTAAAAAAAAAAAAATGTTTGGTGCCAAATCTTTGATTTGACATAATGAAATGAGATCTTTTTTATGTTTTAAATATTTTAATTTTATTTTTGAGAGAGAGAGAGAGAGAGAGAGAGACAGAACATGAGCAAGGAAGGGGCAGAGAGAGGGAGACACAGAATCCGAAGCAGACTCCCAGGGTCCGAGCTGTCGTCACAGAGCCCAATGCTGGGCTCGAACTCATGAACTGTGAGATCATGACGTGAGCCAAAGTCAGATGCTTAACCGACTGAGCCACCCAGGTGCCCCATAAAATGAGTTTTTTTTTAAAGTAAATGTTTTTACAGGAGTTTTAAAGGTTATAAAGATTATCCTTTACCAATGATGGCTCTTCATTCATTTAATAGTATTTGGGGGACTTTATATGTTTACTAGGAGGTAGAGAGAGCACTTTGGCTTTTGTAAGATGTCTAATTCTTTTTTTGTCTTGTTCTTCTTCTTGTTTTGAAAAAGAGGCACCAAACCATAAGATAGATAATGCGAGCAATATCTAGGCATAGTTTGTATATAGACAGCTTGACAATATGGGAAATACAAGTAAACAAATTAAAACACGACTTAGGTAAATAATCAGTAACAGATGAACCCTGGGGGGTAAGTTCTGTTTTCTTTTGCTTTTTGCTTTCCTGCCCCTTTTTAATTCCTCCAAGATTATCTTTTCTTCCTGTCTTTGCCTGTTAATATTACATGATAGCACAAAACATGAACCTTTAGGAGGCCATACATGATCTCCACCTCAGATCTCTGTGGAACCTAATTTCTGCCACTTATTCTACAATGGTTTGCATTAGAGTTGATGTGACCTAGGTCCTGATTTGACTGGGCTGTCCAGACTAACTGCTTTTCCTAATAGCCCTCTTTATTTAGCATTTGTCCCAGGTTTTGTTTTTAACAAAATCTTACAATTAATAATGGTGTTAAAATAAGCCAAGATGGGTTTGGTAGACCTCCATTTTGCACTTCCCTCTTCTTCCCAGGTCTCATCTAGTAGTGTGTGTGATATGCCTGCCCTGAGCAGAGTTCTTGTTTTAACACACAGTTAAGTATGAATAGGACTAGCAGTAACCCCTCTTTTCCCGAACAGTTTTAGGTACGGTGTCAACTAACATTTCCCTTTCAAAGACAGCAAGCAGGACATTTATTGATAAAAGCAGGTGCTTGGGAATACAAGTAGTGAAGGACAGGCTTGCTCATACAAGCTCATGGTGGTAATGAAAGTGATTGGTGCTGTTGTTCTAGCTGGACACTGGTATACCAGCCAGTGGTGCCACAGCCTCTAGGAGCACGGGTCAAGGGCTCCAGGCCACTGGGCAGGATGGTCAATGGGAAATTGAGAAAATTATAAGTTGTACCACAAATATGTCCAGAAAGCAAGCTGAATTATCCTGCCAGAGTGCCTACAGAGAAGATTGTTGGAATGCTTTTGTTGCCATACTTCTCTCATTTGTCATACGGTACAAATCAACGTTAGTTTAGTTTATTGTTTGGGAACACTTTTCATTTTGCAAAAAAATCTTGTTATTGCGTGAGCTTTATTATTAATGAGCTAAAATCCACATGAAACTCACCATTTCAACGAATTTAAAATGCCTAATTCGTTGGATTTTAGTACATGCACAACGTTGTGCAACCATAAACACCATCTAATTCCAGAACATTTCTCTCACCCCTGCTGTTGTCTGGCAGCCATCATTCTACTCTGTGTCTTTATAGATTTGCCTATTCTGGATATTTTAAATACATAGAGTCACAGAATATGAGGGATTTTGTGTCTGGCTTCTTCTATTTAGCATAATGTTTTTCAGGTTCACCCACATTGTAGTATATATCAGTACTGCATTCCTTTTTATAGTTGAATAATATTCCATGGTATAGGTTTACCACATTTTGTTTATTCCTTCATCAGTTAATGAACATTTGTGTTGTTACCATTTGGGGGCCATTATAAGTAATGAGCTATGAACATTTATGTACAGGCATACCTCAGAGATATTACAGGTTCGGTTCCAGACCACTGCAGTAAAGTGAATATTACGATGAAGTGAGTCATATAAATTTTTTGGCTTCACAGTACATATAAAAGTTATGTTTACATATATTCTAATATACTTATGTTTACATATATTCTAATATACTCTAGTCTCTTAAGTGTTCAGTAGTACTGTGTCTAAACAAATACACCTATCTTAACTTAAAAAGTACTTAATATTAGGGTGCCTGGCTGACTCCATCAGTAGAGCATTTGACTCTTGAACTCAGGGTCATGAGTTGAAGCCCCACATTGGGCATGGAGCATACTTAAAAAAATACTTTGTTATTAAAAAACACTAACTATCATCTGAGCTTTCACCCAGTTGCTATCTTTTTGTTGGTGGGGGGTTCTTGTCTCAGTGTGGATGGTTACTGACTGGTCAGGGTGGTGGTCGCTGAAGGCTGGGATGGCTGTGGGAACTTCTTAAAATAAGACAACAGTGAAGTTTGCCATGCCAGTAGACGTGTCCTTTCAAAAATGATTTCTCTGTAGCTTGTGACGCTGTTTGGTAGCATTTTACCCACGGCAGAACTTCTTTGAAAATTGGAGTCCGTCCTCTCAAACTCTCTGCTGCTTTTTCAACCAAGTTTATGTCATATTCTAAATCCTTTGTTGTCATTTCAATAATCTTCACAGCACCTTACCTGAAGTAGTTTCCACTTTAGGAAATGATTTTCTTTGGGGCACCTGGTTGGCTCAGTCAGTTAAGCGTCTGACTTCAGCTCAGTTCATGATCTCACAGTTTGTGAGTTTGAGCCCTGCATCGGGTTCTGTGCTGATGGCTCAGATCCTTCTTTGGATTCTGTGTCTCCCTCTCTCTCTGCTCCTCCTCCACTCTCTCTCTGTCTCTGTCTCTCTCAAAATAAATAAATTAACTTAAAAAAAAAAGAAACGACTTTCTTGGCTCATCCATAAGAAGCAACTTGTCATCTACTGAGGTTGTGTCAGGAGATTGCAACAAGTCAGTCTCATCTTCAGGCTCCACTTCCAGTTCCAGTTCTCTTGCTGTTTCCACCACATCTGCAGTTACTCTCTTTTCAGAAGTCTTGAACTCCTTCCTCTAAGTCATCCATGAGAGTTGGAATCAACTTCTCCCAAAGTCCTGTTCATGTGGATATTTTGACCTCTCTACATTAATTGCAAATGTTCTTAATGGCATCTAGAATGGTGAATCCTTTCCAGAAGGTTTCAACTTATTCTTCCCAGATCCATCACAGGAATCACTATGTATGGCAACTATAGCCTTATGAAACGAATTTCTTAAATAATAAAACTTGAAAGTCAAAATGACTCCTTGATCTGCAGACTGTAGAGTGGATGAAAACACCATTAATCTCCCTGTACATCTCCGTCAGAGCTCTTGGGTGACCAAGTGCGTTGTGAACAAACAGTAATATTTTTAAAGGAGTCTTTTTTTTCTGAGTAGTAGGTCTCAAGATTGGGCTTAAAATATTCACTAGAACATGTTGTAAATATGCTGTCATCCAGGCATTGTTGTTCCATTTATAGAGCCCAGGCAGAGTAGATTTAGTATTACTTTTAAGAGACCTGGGATTTTCAGAATGGTGAGTACTGGCTTCAACTTAAAGTCACCAGCTTCATAAACCCCTCACAAGAGTGTCAGCTTGTGCATTGAATCTTTGAAGCTGGGCGTTGACTTCTCTAGCTATGAAAGTCCTAGATGGCATCTTCTTCCAATCTGCTTCATCTACACTGAAAATCCGCTGTTTCCTGCGACACCTGGGTGGCCCAGTTAGTTGGGCATCTGACTCTTGTTTTTTGCTCAGTCATGATCTCAGTGTTCATGAGATTGAGTCCTGCATTGGGCTCTGCCCTGACAGCACAGATCCTGTTTGGGATTTTTCTCTCTCCTTGTCTCTCCGCCCCTCCCCTGCACACATGCCCATGCTCTCTCTCTCTCTAAACAAATAAACTTTTTTTAAAAATTAAAAACAAAGAAAATCTATTTAATGTAGCCACATTGGTTAATGATCTTGGCTCTACCTTTTGGATAACTTGTGCAGTCTCTACATAAACACTTTCTGCTTCACCTTGGCACTTGTATGTTTTGGACTTGGTGTCATTCCTTAAATCACATGAACCAAATTTTGATAGCTTCAAACTTTTCTTCGGTAGCTTCTTCACCCCTTTCGGTTTTAATAGAATCGAAGAGAGAGCCTTGCTCTAGATTAGGCTTTAGTTTAAGAGAATGTTATGATTGGTTTGATCGTCTACCCAGACCACTTAAATGTTTTTCAAATCAACAGTAAGTCTGTTTGGCTTTCTTATCATTCATGTGTAAACTGGAGTTAACACTTTTAATTTCCTTCAAGGACTTTTCCTTTTCATTTACCACTTGGCTATTTGGTGCAAGAAACTTAGTTTTAGGCCCATCCTAATGTTTGACATGCCTTCCTCACTAAGCTTAATCATTTCTAGTTTGTGCTTTAAAAAAATTTTTTTAATGTTTATTCATTTTTTTTGAGAGAGTTAGAGCATGTGTGGGGGCGGGGAAGAGAGAGAAGGAGACACAGAATATGAAGCAGACTCCAGGCTCTGAGCTGTCAGCACAGAGCCTGATGCGGGGTTCGAACCCACAAACTGTGAGATCATGACCTGAGCTGAAGTCAGACACTTAACCGACCAAGTCACACAGATACCCTTCTAGTCTGTGCTTTGAAGTGAGAGATGTGTAACTCTCTTTTTCCACTTGAGTACTTAGAAGCCATTTTAGGGTTATTAATGGGCCTAATTTCAGTATTGTTGTGTCTCAGGGAATAGGGAGGCTTGAGGAGGAGAGAGACAGAGGAATAGCAGATTGTTGGAGCAGTTAGAACATATACAAAATTTATTAATTAAGTTTACTGTCTTATATGGGTACAGTTCCTGACATTCCCAAAACAATTACAATAGTAACAACAAAGATCACTGATTATAGATCAGCATAACAAATATAATAACAATAAAAAGATTTGAAATCTTATGAGAATTACCAATATTTCTACCAATGCTGTTGGAAAAATGGCACCAATGGACTTACTCAAAGCAGGGTTGCCACACACCTTCGTATCTTTTTGTAAAAAAAAAAAAAATGCAGGCATCTGTACAGTGAAACTAGGTATGCCTGTACAAGTAATTGTGTACATATATTTTCTATTCTTGTGAATATATACTTAGGAGTGGAATTGCTGGATCCTATGGTTACTTTCTAAGGAGCTGCCAAACTGTTTTCCAAAGTAGCTCTGCCATTTTACATTCCCACCAGGGTTGTAAGAGAGATCCAACTTCTCCACATCCTCATCAGCACTTATTGTCTGGTGTTTGATTTTAGCCATCCTACTGGGTGTGAGCTGGTATTTCATTTTTTCATTTTGATTTGAATTTAGCTAATGACTAATGAATTATGTTGAGCATCTCTTCATGTGCATATTGGCCATTTTTGTCTCTTTTGGAGTATTATGTATTAAAATCCTTTGCTGGTTTTTAAATTGGGTGGTTTGTCTTTCTATCATTGAACTGTAAGTGTTCATAACATGTCTGGATATTAGACCTGTAACAGATATTTATGAACATTTTCTTCCATTCTGTGGGTTGTCTTTTCACTCTCTTGATAGTGTCCTTTTGTGCACAAATGCTTTTCATTTTGAGGAAGCCCATTTTATCTATTCTTTTGTTGTTGTTTTTTTGGTGTCATAGTTAAGAAACCATTGCATAATCCAAGCTCATGAAGAATTACACATATTTTCTTATAAGCTTTTATAGTTTTAGCACTTAGCTTTAAAATTTTTATCTATTTTGAGTTAATGTTTATTTATGGTGTGATATAATGAACCAAATTCATTCATTCCATGTATGGATGTCTCAGCACTGGTGGTTAAAAAAGCTGTTCTTTCTCCAGTGAATGGTCTTGACATCCTTTTCAAAAATCACTTGATCTTGGTTATAAGAGTTTATTTCTTGACTCTTTCCTTGTGCCGGTACCATAGTATTTTGAATGCTATAGCTTTGTAGTCTGTTTTGAAACCAGGAAGTGTGAATTTCCTAACTTTGTTCTTTTGCATGGTTGTTTTGGCCAAGGTCCCTGAATAGCCTTTTCTTAATGTTGAGGTATTGATGGGACAGGGATTTCCTTCAATGCCTAGAACCAAAGAAATCACCTAGTCTTTGCAGAGGGGTTTTGTGTGTGTTGGGGAATGCCTTCAATACTTAGTGGGAAATTAACAACCCTGTCTCAGCCTTTACTTCTTGCTTCTGCAGAGACTCAAATTCATTCAAAGGTGAGGGCTTAGAGCCTTCTCAGGCTCTTTCCTGAGCCTGAACACAGCTGAACCAGAGTGTGACCTGGGCATGGATGTGACTTCCTTAGTTCCCTGGGATATGTCAGATCTTTCCTAAGCCCTTACTTTTTAAAAAACATCTTACTCCACGACTGTCCTCCCAAGCTTTTTGGTTCATCTATCGTTTGCTCCAACCGCTACTTAATTGAACCAGGCAATAGAGACTAAAACATTTGCCTGTGAATATTTTCTGCAGAGTCCTTGCTTCCTTGCTTTAGCACAAGATGAGGGTTCCAGTCAGGTCAGATGAAGACAAACCTTTTGAGAAACTCCTCCAGAGAGTACCAGCTAGATCAACTAAGAGCAATGTGCAGGCAATGCCTGTTCGTTCTCTCCTCTACTGTTACCAGGAAGGTAGAATGTTATTTTCAGGGCTACTGATGAGCTAGTGACTAGGAAACAAGCACAAAGTGAGGTTACACAACCTCACTGTTCTTACTGGGATTCAGATAGTTTCTTGAATAAGTGCTTCCTGGGTTGCTGAAAGCCTTTGGTTAATTTTCAATGAGCTCAAAAAGTTGGTTATGTTTTTGCCCGTTTTTTTGTTGCTTTTATGGAAGAGTGAGCTTTTGGAGTTCCTTATGTCCCTATTTTGTCTAGCAATATTTTTAAGTGCACATGTTTAATGAAAAATTAAAAACTGAATTTTAGTTTCTAAAAAAAAAATCAATGGTAAATGTGTGATGTGAGCAAAAATAATTTTCAGTTTTACCATTCACCATGGGGTCAGTGGTGACATCTTTGACCACTGAAAAACAGGAGACATGTATTTGCCAAAGAGCTATCAACCTCTACTTGAAAAGTTGATAGTTATTCTAAGAATACCATGTTTAAAGACAGTTTAACATGTATAGCTGCAGAAAGTGTGTTTATACATCACTCTGTGAAGTATGATTTTTCTTTGTATAAAATGATTCTTTCTATAAATTAATTTCTCTCATTTTTAATTGCAAACTCTCTTATGCATATACAAAACAAATGAAGCGATAACTGTCAATGTGTCATGTCCATTAACAAAGAAAAAATTTGCAAATGGATAACTGATGCCTATTTTATGTCCATGACATCAGATGCTTCAGACAAAATCAGCTGAGTTAATACCAATAAGGCTTCATTTTTTACATAAAATTAATGGAGTAAAAGTAAAGGTTTTAGAAGATTGAATTTGAAATATCTGACATCATAATGAATTTCACTTGTAAATACAGTTCAAAGATTTAACATTGAAGAGAATGATTTGTTTTTGTAGTCACAATACAAATACAAATTTTGGTAAGGCACAGAATCATAGCAATAACATTGTTCTTACTAAATGAGGAAACTATGGAGCAGAAATGTATTTGGAATTGGTTGTAAACATGCATAATTCATCATTGTGTATTCAAACAAGCCGCAGTGCCCTACCAATAAAAATAGAAGTTGTAGTTGTTAAGATTTACAAATATTTTTATATATGCAGAAGGAACTGAACTACAAAATTTTTTGTGACAAAGCTGGTGCTGAATTTAGAAAGATATTTCAGTCTGGTTGTATGTGTTTTCTGTCTTTATTGTCCATCATCAAAATTTTGAGCCTTTGGAGAATTGCAAATCCACATAAGTGACCTACAGTGGTATTATATTACTTTGTAAATGACTCCTTTAAATCTTGGTTGCATTTAAAATAGCATTTTTAAAATAAAA
The DNA here is from genome assembly GCF_018350155.1 of Leopardus geoffroyi. Taxonomy (NCBI): domain Eukaryota; kingdom Metazoa; phylum Chordata; class Mammalia; order Carnivora; family Felidae; genus Leopardus; species Leopardus geoffroyi. The sequence goes on from NC_059326.1 coordinate 133,356,855, forward strand.
TAGCTTTAATAATAAACAGACAATGTATTTGACAAGTTTTATCCTATAAAATGGTCAAAAAAATTACTCTGAACTGAGACAAAAAGGAAACATATGTGAAAACATGGGGCTCAAATATTTATAACATTTCAATATAAAAAGTAGAATTAAGGGGGCATCTGGATGGCCCAGTTGGTAGAATGTGTAACTCTTGATCTCACCGTTGTGAGTTCAAGAGCCATGTTGGGCATGAAGCCTAAAAATTAAAAAAAGTAGAATTGAGAATACCTTTCCTTTTAAAAGAATTTGCAGTGAGCTTCTCATCTACCTTAACCCCTGTATAGACTGTATTTTATCATCTAAAATTAAAAAAAATTATTTTAATGTTTATTTTTTGAGAGAGAGACACACACACAGAGTGAGAGGAGGGGTAGAGAGAGACAGAGACACAGAATACGAAGCAGGCTCCAGCCTCCGAGCTGTCAGCACAGAGCCTGATGCAGGTCTCGAACCCACGAGCCAGGAGATCGTGATCTGAGCTGACATCAGAAGCTTAACTGACTGAGCCACCCAGGCACCCCTCTCATCTAAAATATTATGACCTAGAGAGAAAAGTCAGTTGATAGTGTCAACATTTTCAAATTTAGTAACTATAAATACAGTTCTGAAAATATTACAGTAAAATGTTAAGAGAATTTTAAGAATAATTATGCTAAATAATTACACTTTAAGCTAAAAAGCTTCCATACAATGAAGGAAACCATTAAAATGAAACAGCAACCTACTGAATAGGAGAAAATATTTGTAAATCGTACGTCCAATAAGGGGTTAATATCTGAAATGCATAAACAACTCCTACAACTCAACAGCAAAAAAGCAAACAACTCAATTTAAAAATGAGAAGAGGATCTGAATAGACATTTTTTCAAAGAAGACATTTGAAAAGATGTTCAACCCGATGAATTACTAAGGAGATGCAACTCAGGACCACAGTGAGATATCATCTTACACCTGCCAGAATGGCTAGTATCAAAAAGACAAAAATTAACAAGTGTTGGAGAGGATATGAAGAAAAAGGAGCCCTTGAACCAAGTTGGTTGGATTATAAATCTTTGTAACCACTATGGAAAACAGTGCAAAGAGTCTTCAAAAAATTAAAATTAGAACTACCATGTGATCTAGTTATTCTACTACTGGGTATCCAAAGAAAATGAGAATACTACTCTGAAAAAACCAGATGTTCCCGTGTTCATGGAAGCATTATTTACAATAGTCAAGGTATAGAAACAACCTAATTATCCATTCATAGATGAATGGATAAAGAAGATGTGTGTGTGTGTGTGTGTGTGTGTGTGTGTGTGTATATATATATATATATATATATATATATAATAGTGGAATATTACTGAGCCATGAAAAAGAATTAAATCCTGCCCTTCGGGAAAGCATGCATGCACCTTGAGAATATTATGCTGAGTGAATTATGTCAAAAGGAAAAAGAAAATACCGTATGATCTCACTCATGTAGAATCTAAAAAAACAACACCCCCAAACAGCAAGAAAGCCCCCTAAAACAAAGTAAAAACCCAAATGATCAAAACAAAACAACAAAAAGTCGTAGATACAGAGAACAGATCAGTGGTTACCAAAGGGTGAGGAAGTCAGAGGGATATGCAAAAGAGTTGAAAGGGGATTCAACTGGGAGGTGATGGATAGTAACTAGACATTTGGGGATGATCACTCTGTAGCATACACAGATGTTGAATTATAATTTGTGCACCTGAAACTTATATAATAAAAAAGGTATATTCAGAAAGGTGATTGTGACATTATTAGAAACAGATAGGACTAAAAAACTGAGTAAAGTAAATGAAACTGTCCCAGAAATCCTTATGTGATTTTTTAATATTCAGGTAATCAATATAAGGAATTGTTAAACATTTAAATTTTAATGTACATGGATATATAATTTTATTTTGGATACATTAATCTAAATTCTCTTGGAAGTTTTTATATTGAAAAATAATTTGGTTAGAATTTTTTTGTAGATCCACTACTATATCAATTTGTTAATAAACAGTGTCTAAAATTATATAATAGTAATTTTTTTAGAGACTCTTTCACTCTCAGTGATGTCCTCATTTGGATGACAAATTACATAACCCTAATTATAGTATTAATCATGTACTCACCATACCTGGACTTCTGGGTTATTGTAAATCGATACATTGTGTAATCTCTTATCCTATAAATTCCACCAAAATGACTGTAAGGGAATAAAATGCTTTAAAGCCAGAAAGCTAGATTAGAAGCGCAGAGACACAAAAAATGTGCAATAGCAATAAATTGCTACAAGATTTAAAGTAGATCGGTGCAGATATCTGATTAAAAAGAGTCCAGAGGCTTTAGCCTAAGTGCCTACTGAGGGGCAAGCCTGTCCTGTGCAGAACCCTGACAGCTGCAGGACTCATAGGAAGATGGGGTGAGTTGTGGGGCTGAAAACCAGAAGAGAGTCTGAGAGTCTTGACATGCAGTCATTACCAGCCTTTCTCACGTAGAGTTCTGCAAGAGAATTAGGTCCTACAGAGAATAGTTTGAATGACTAGTTTTTCAGTTCTTCCAAGAATGGCACACAGTGCTATTTAAAAAAAAAATTTCAGTTGTTTATTTTTGAGAGAGACAGAGGGAGACAAAGAGCAAGCACAAGTGGGAGAGGGGCAGAGAGAGAGGGAGACACAGAATCTGAAGTCGGCTTCAGGTTCTGAACCATCAGCATAGAGCCTTGTGCAGGGCTCAAACTCAAAATCATGACCTGAGCTGAAGTCAGACACTTACTGGGAACCAGTAGCCAGGCACCCCAGTTAGTGTTATTTTTATGCATAAGACAGAAGTTCCTTCATTAACTACAACAGATGTCTTCGTGCATCAGAGCTTGAGTGTCTTGCAGTGTCCAGCTGAGAAGGAACAGCTGGACTCTCCAGGGCTTTCTGTACCCTGAGCAGTCACTACTGAAAACACTGACTTCTCAGGCCCTCTGACTCTTTCTCCACCCATCGACCATATTTATACTTTCTGAGGCAGAAGATTAGAAGATGATTCCTTGGGGAGATTGAAAAGCCACAGAAGAAAGAACTACAAATATTGACAGTGAAACCTAGTCAACAAACCCTGTCAGACCCAGAGTATTTCCAAGCAGCATTTTTGTGTCTCTTTCTCACGTAGGAGCAATTGTACTGATCAGAGCTCTCCAGAGGAACAATACCCAGAGATGTGTGTGTGTGTGTCATGTGTGTAAAGAGATGACTTAAAACAAATTAGTTGACACACACACACACACACACACACACCCCACCACAGAGATGAGCAAGTCTCAGGATCTTCAGGGGGACTTAACAAAATGGAGATCCAGAAGGACTAATGGTTTAGTTCCAGTGTGTGTCTGAAGGTCTGAGAACCACGAAAGCCAATGACATAGTTCCCAGCCACAGGCCAGCAGACTCAAAGACCCAGGGAGAACTAATATTTCAGTTGGAGCCCAAAAGCATGAAAGAATGACCTATTACTGGAGGGAAAGTCAAGCCATTTTGTTCTACTCAAATTTTCAACCAGTTTCAGACCAAAGGCATGTGATAATTCCTATGACTGAAGGACTACATCTCTAGACATAGAGGGTCCATCAAGTTCACTGCCCAAAGAATAACAATATTTTTTAAAAAGATCCACATCAGTGTATATTAAAGGAGGGAAAAAGCAGGTCACATACAAAAGATCAGGAGTCAAAATGACATCAGGTTTCACATGAGCGTCTAGAAATCTTGAAGGCACTGGAGCCAGACCTTCAAAATCCAAGTAAAAGTGACTATCAGCCTAAAATTCTTAACCCTACCAAATTACCAATCAAATGTGAGGGTAGAACAGAGACATTTTCAGACGCTTATATTCCATGCACACTGTCTTAAAAAACAACCAGATGATGTTTTGTAGCAAAATAATGGAGCAAAATAAACAAAATCAAGACAGGAAGGGACAAGGGTCCAGGAAATGGATCCCAGGGGAACAGTGAAAGCCTGGGTGTGAACCAGCTCTGAAGGGGAAAAAACCAGGGGATGTCAGGAGGGAAGTTTCCAAGGAAGAAATGGGACCAATAGACGACATGGTGAGGTTGACCTAGTGAAGAAGAACACTGAGACTGATTCTGTAGAACTGTTAGAACTATAGGAAGAATCAGTGAAAGGTATGTGAGAAATGAAGCAAATAGAAAAACAATGAGATCGATGAAAGGAAATTAGACACATTAAGTGGCTGAGCAATACACAGGGTTTATGCATCCATAATCGTTGGCAGATGGACAGTAGAAGGGAGGAACCACAGAGAAATACATATGTTTGTAAAAGAAATATATTCAGCAGTAATTTCCCAGCTCCAGGGGTGCATCCAGCTCTGTGCTAGGCTAGAGACAGCAGGTGAGGAAGATGTGCCTGCAAGGATCGTGCAGCCCAAAGGGTTAGATGGAAAAGTAATTTTGCTAGTAGGATGTTCCCAGACTTTTCCTCAGCTCTTGCTTACAGGTGTGCCTGGTTCCTTTTTGAAAGCCTTGATCTCTTAAATGGTTGGCAATTTACACTTGCAAAATGATTCTAGGATTTTCACTGCAGGGTTCTCATCATTGGGAGCTTCCATTCTTTACCTATTTGTTTACACACCATTAAATGTTGCATAAAGTGAGGTATTACTGGAATTCTAAATTTCCTCCCCTGACAAGAGAGAGAGAGTACTATATCTTCGAATCTGTAATATGCTCCCTCAATTGTTTCACTGTCCCTTCCCTGCTCTTTACTTATCTTCTGGCAGAAGGTGAAGAAGCTCCTTTAGGCGTGCCGACTTCCTTAAATCTCTGGGGGTACAAGCATTCCCCCGGCATTCATTCATGTGAGGCAGTCATGATGGGTCTCACAGGGAGGCATATCTGATCCACTTGATTCAGAAACAGGATGAGTGTCCTTCTTGAATACACCATTGGGAGGAGGACTGGTGAGGCCTGATGGTGGATGACATCCTTAGCAAGAAAGAAGGACATTTGGTGAAAGGAAAACACGATAGAATAAAAGCATTCATGCTCTTCTTCAGAGAAGGAAATCTAGAATAACTCTGTCTGGTAGAACTTTCTGTGATGTTGGAAATGTTGTGTGTCATCCAATACCTTAGCGGTGGCTATTGAGTACTTGAAATAGGGCTTGTGTATGGGGCCTGGGTGGCTCGGTCAGTTAAGTGTCTGACTTTTGATTCTGGCTCAGATCTTGATCTCGTGGTTGTGGGATCGAGCCCTGCATTGGGTTCTGTGCTTACAGTGTGGAGCCTGCTTGGGACCGTCTCTCTCAAAATAAATAAATAAACCTATAAAAAATGTTCTTCAGAGAGACTAGAAATTTTATCTTTTCTCCCTCCACTCTTTCAGTTCTTATACTAGAGAATTACATGGGTCCCGGTGCCTGTATAGTCACATACTTCCGTCAGTCAGTGTCATTTGTTGGGTCTGTCCTCTGTGCCGAAGTGCAAACTGACACGGTGAGAGGGGTTCCACAGAACGCTGTGCATTCAGATCTTCCTCTCAAGGAACTGCATATGAAAAGAAATGAAAGCATATTCATAGAATAATATAGTGAGAACACATGAATACAGTAAAATCTCTAGGTACATAATTAATGAAGGTTCATTAAGTAGAGAGATTAAGAGAATTGGGTCACATTAATCAGGGGAAGTTTGTAGGGAATGATCCAAAGCCAGATTTGGAAGGTGAGAGAGAGTTTAATGGAATGGCATGGGAATGCCTCCCCCATGACTTGCCCATCTTGTCTGAGGATAGGCGTGGCTGGGGCTTGTGTATCTAGTGTTACTTGCATTGGTTGTTGGTGTGACTGAAGCAAGATGGCATTACAGTGCAGGTCCTGTTGTGTTGAGTACAGGGGAGGCAGGAGGCAGGGTGGTGCTCTAGGATCCTTCTTTTTGAATGCCAGTTTCCAAGCCGACTTCAGATCAGACAAGGGTACAGATCCTTCTGCAGAACAGAGTCAGGTAGTGTGTTTTGAAACAAATGACTTGCTGAAGAGCAGGTCCCCTTGCAAGTGCCAGGAAAGGAAGCAGAGCCCTTGGGGGAGAGTGGCCCCTTGTGGACCACTGGGTGGTAAGGGAGGGTTAGGGATCCAGGAGTTGCCTACAAGGGGTGGGTGGAGGGGTGTTGCCCACAGGATGGCTGCTGCTTTCAAGGGGCGGCGATGGGGCTGGGATGGTGGGCGGTGGAGAGGGGCATGAGTTCAGGCAGTTAGGACATGGTGTAGCAAGTCCTGTGGGGGGAGGGAACACACTGGGGCCCCGGTGACAAATTTTGCCGAGGGCACGTGTGAAGACTTCACAGAATTGTGAGTGACATGCGACTTTTGAATTGGGTCCTGAGGACTGTGCGGTGGTTTTCTAGGTGGGAGGGCATATCAGGTAGTGGTACAAGCTGGTAAGAAAATGTAGTAGCATGAAAGGGATGATGTGTCCAAGGAGGTTGACTCTGCACTTTGGCGGAAAGGCCCTTCCTCAGGGGCTGGAGACAGAAGAAAGACATTCTGGTTTCCAGACTCGTTTAACTTCAGGAGCAGAGAAAACCCAGCTGCTGCTGCTGCTGCTGCTGCTTCTTCTTCTTCTTCTTCTTCTTCTTCTTCTTCTTCTTCTTTTTAATATGAAATTTATTGTCAAATTGGTTTCCATACAACACCCAGTGCTCATCCCAACAGGTGCCCTCTTCCATACCCATCACCCACTTTCCCCTCCCTCCTACCCCCCAACAACACTCAGTTTACTCTCAGTTTTTAAGAGTCTCTTATGATTTGGCTCCCTCCCTCTCTTTTTTTTTTTCTTTCCCCTCTGCCATGGTCTTCTGTCAAGTTTCTCAGGATCCACATAAGAGTGAACACATATGGTATCTGTCTTTCTCTGTTATGACTTATTTCACTTAGCATAACCTTCTCCAGTTCCATCCACATTGCTGCAAAAGGCCATATTTCACTCTTTCTCATTGCCAAGTAGTATTCCATTGTATATATAAACCACACCTTCTTTATCCATTCATCAGTTGATGGACATTTGGGCTCTTTCCATACTTTGGCTATTGTTGAGACTGCTGCTATAAACATTGGGGTACAAGTTTGAAAGTGCTGCTATAAACATTGGGGTACAAGTGCCCCTAGGCATCAGCACTCCTGTATCCCTTGGGTAAATTCCTAGCAGTGCTATTGCTGGGTCATAGGGTAGATCTATTTTTAATTTCTTGAGGAACCTCCACACTGTTTTCTGGAGTGGCTGCAGCAGTTTGCATTCCCACCAACAGTGCAAGAGGGTGAGAGAACCCAGCTTCTAATTCGTAGGAAATCTGGCAGTGTGCTGTCAATCCAGACTGTGGCAGACTCTCCCGGCCCAACTTAGTGAGCTCTTCAATTATCATTTATAAGGAAAAGAAAAGGATTGGGGGGGTATTTGCAGGTTTAAAGGGACTTAAATACACCTTTTTTAAAAATAGGCAAGACTAAACTATAGTTTTATCACATGGGTGAAAATCTGAAGGAACCAAAAAAAAGACCTCTCTAAAAATCAGAATGGTAATTACTTTGAGAGAAATCGAAGGGTTTTGACCAAAGCTTCTGGGGTGGCTAGCACATTTCTGTCTACTGACCTGAATGGTAGTTATAATGGTGTTTGCCTTAATGATTTCACTAAGGTATACATTTATTTTGGGGGGTTTCCTGAATTCCTGGGTGAGAAGTTTTAAAAATGAGTGATGCTTCTCCAAGAGTGAACTGACTTTCCTGCCGAGGTGGGTGTTACAGATGGAAGAGATCTTGCTGGCACCAACCCCAGGTCCATCTTAACTGAGCCAAAGTGACAGGGACAGGCAAGATGGGGCATGCTGACTATGACAGGGATCAGCTGGGCGGCATCCTGGCTGCCCAGAGCTCTGGAGCTGAAGCCATAGTGTGCTTTGCCTGGGGAGCCATTACCTTCCAAACTCACCTTTCCAAAAACAACAACTTGTATTTAAAAAAAAAAGGGGGGGGGAATAACAATATCCAGGACATCAGTTTCTCTTGGCCAAAAAGCCTCAGATCTGTGCATCCTACTTTGGATGAATAACTTAATTTTAGGTAACTTGGCTTCAAGTATATCCATTCACTCTTCAGTTTGCCTTTAAAAATTTTTTTTAATGTTTATTTATTTTTGAGAGAGAGAGACAGAATGTCAGTGGGGGAGGGGCAGAGAGAGAGGGAGGCACAGAATCGAAAGCAGGCTCCAGGCTCCAAGCTGTCACATCAGCACAGAGCCCAACGAGGGGCTCAAACTCACGAGCTGTGAGATCATGACCTGAGCCAAAGTCGGATGCTCAACCGACAGAGCCACCCAGGCGCCCCTTCAGTTTGCCTTTTAAGATGGAGATTGATGTGGTCCTGTGGCAGGAAAAAAAAAAAAAAACCCATCCATGCAAACCCTCTGCCTTTTTCTTTTACTAATAATCTATGCATCGTGTACGCCTGGTGTTAAGTTTCAGATCACATCTCCCAGTTCCTGAGACCCTCACATATGTTTGTTTTGTAGCAAGGAGTTAAGCATCTCACACTGTGGATTCCGGCATGGAATGTACATGACCACAGCTACACTACCAATATTAAACAGGAATAATAATATAGCCATAGGTAATGCGGTTAAACAAATAGGTCTCCAGTTCTTTGTCTTCTTCAAACACCTAATGCAGATGTCTCTCTCTTTATTAGCCGAGTGCTTTGCTTCTCTGTCTGCCCTTTCCCTGGCATTAGTAGAAGCAATGTGTCTTGAAGAGTGCTTTCCCATAAGGAAGGCTGTCAGGCTCTCTTAAATATAAACAAGTGAAAGTAAGGACTGTTTTTGTGCATGTGGTGTTTTTGATACTGGTCCCTGTAGTAATTCAGACTTACTTGTTTTAATGAGTAAGGTTTGGACCTTGCTCTCCCCATATGTATATTAACTCCTCACACAAAGGCAGGGTGGATATGGTGTGAATAACAAATCAAGGATCAGAGGCTGCAGGTCAATAGGGCCTTCACAGATGAACACTGTTCAATGTTACAGCCAAGGTCAATTGAAACCGTAATGCTGCTTGGCAGAGGGAGACAAGACCAAGAAAGGGCCTTCAAATTTGTAAAGAGATTAGCTGTCAAGAGTTAACCAGCATGTGTTAGCTATTTTAATAAAAGAGAGCTTGCTTTGTCTCCCAGTTCATGGGTTCAAGCCCTGCATCAGGCTCTGTGCTAACAGCTCAGAGCCTAGAGCCTGCTTCAGATTCTGTGTCTTCCTCTCTCTCTGCCCCTCCCCCACTCATGATCACTTGCTCTCTCTCTCTCTCAAAAATAAACATTAAAAAAGAGGGCTCACTTTGAATACTTTTCATGCAGAACTCTTATGTAGAATTTGTGGAAGACCAAAATCTCCATTTTGTAAAATCTACTTTCTTTTGGAATGGGTCATTCCAGATAGCCAAGCATTCTGAATAGCCACATATTCATCTAGTTAAACACAAAATATTTTTTAAGCCATATTGGTTGATAAACTTTCTGGAAAATGTTTTACACAGTCTCCTGAATGCCCAATTGAAAGAATACACGCTTTGGAGGGCAAAAGAGCCAGAATACTCATAGTCCCATTTACTCATTGAGTGTCCTTGGTTAATTATCTGTACTGCGTCTCATTTTCTTAATATGTGAAATGGGTATGATTGCACTATGTAGTAAGCATTAAGTTAATCACACTACATTGTAAGTACTCTTCACTATTGGCTTCTCTGAGGCCACCAGCCTGGCTCTAATCTTCCATGTGTTAGATAAACATCTGGGAGAACACCAGTACTTAGAAGTGGCACAGAAAGTTTGAAGAATCCTTGATTTGAGAGGCTTTAGAGAAGACTGGGGTGGTTTGGTAAGGCTGGCTCTAATGACTAAGTAGGCAGCATCTCTGTGGTGTGATTGAGAAGGTTTCCCTACCCCCACTCTTCCCCATCTACCTAGAATAATTCAGATGCCTCTTTTGAGATCAGATTTTGATTCTTCAAAAATTTCTTCTTAAACAGAATCTTGGAGGATGTGGCAGACATGACAAATCACCAAAGAGTTAACCCTTGAAACTAGGTCTCACTGCCCAGCTTCAAGGAGTGTCATTAGTTATAGCTTCCAGCGGTTCTGAGAAAGGAATTTCTGTCGTTTGTAAGACATCCAGGCCTGTGGCCTTTTGTTATAGCAGTGGAACGGACTAGGACACCAAGAGTGGGGCAGAGAACTCTACCCGATTGAATGAGGACAAAAAAAGGTGGTGAAATTTCCAGGCAGCCAGGAGACAGTTTCAGGAATTGGAGTTGGAGGGAAGGGAGTGGTGCAGGTGAACATGCCTTCCACAGGCTGAGGACTGGGGTTTGAGGGGATCCCCTTAGGGACAGAGACAGGAACAGAAACAGAGGGAGCAAAGGAAGTAGCTGAATAATGCTTTACATAGATGATCTCCAACCTTGCAACAACTCTACAAGTTTGATGCAAAAAAGAAAAAAAAAAAATGAGCCTCACAGGAGTCAGGTAACTTGCTCAAGCTAGTGAATGGTGCAATTCTGTCTGAAAATAGATCCCCTGCATTGAGAAGTCTCCGGAAAGAATGAGATGAAAATTTATTACTTTTTTTGTCTGCTTGTCATCTTTAGCCTTTGGAAATGGGCTGTCATGTAATTACCTTTCTCGTTATGCGGGTGGTGATGGGAAGGGAGGGCCGGGCTTGGGCCAGCCTATCAAGTGACTCAGAATCCTTAGGCCTAGTGAATTTTCTGGGGGGGGGGCACGTGACCCAAGGGGACCATAGTTTTCAGTGATTGATACGGATGTTTGAGGCCTGGGGGGTTCTCTTTCTTTTTACTGGGATTGGAAGCCAAAAGAGGGTGTAAACCTGGAGCTACTGGGGGCATCTTTCCCATCATATGGAGAAAGCCTGTCTGAGGATAAAGGCTTCATGATGCTAGAATTTGAGGACACTTTATTTTTATCTTTTCTAATTTGAGAACACTTTGGGTACATGAGAAAAATGTATTCTTTTTGATTCCTTGAACTATTTTTGAATCCCTTCTATTTATTATTGCTGTGTGTTTTGACTAAAACAATGCCAGTTGCCCACATCTATCCTGTGGCTAAAACTGATATTGCCTCTGAAAAGTGTTCAGCTGCTAGTCGAAAACTAATGTGATTTTTTGAAAACAAACATCTGTTTCAAGAAAAGATGGCCTAATACGGTTTACTTCTTAACGAGAGACCAATTATAAACTTGTTTGTGAGTCAAAAATAGCAATTTCTCTTCCATTTGTCAAGTTCCATAATACCTTATTCTGATGTAGGGTATTTTAAAAGAGAAATACCTAATTTTGCAAAAAGTTGAGCATTACAGAAATATAATTGCATTGTGACCATTGGGTAGCCACACCGAACAGGGTTTCTCAGGGTCTGAGAAAAAATGAAAATGAAGATGGTTTTAAATTCTAAACCTCTCCAAAACAATGTACTTATTTCTGATAAGTTAAAACAGTGTCACCCTTTGCAATTGCTCATTAAAGTTAGGGAGAAGTAGACATCTGGGAAAATCATCCCAGGAGTTGGTCTGCCTAGGAAATGATCTATTAGTGGCAGTAACACACAGACCCAGGTGTTTCCTACTTTCAGGAAGGGTTTTAGGTGATTCCCTTCAGAGGAACCTATCAATCTGATAACAGTACCTATTGTCAACAGATACTCTGTAATTTTGACAATGGGGAGATGCGAAGACAAGTCTTAATGACTCAATACAGAATATTACAGAAGAAAGGTGGTTGAATATTAATCTCTACATGGGATGAAGACGCTGTCTTCAAAGCATCAAACCATTTTCTGGTTTGCAGGTGGTTGCTTTTTGCAGTATGTTCACAGAGTGAAGAGAGAAAGAGAGCTAGATCTCTGGTGTCTTATAAGGGTAGTCTCCCATCATGCACACTCCACCCAGACGACCTCATCTCAACCTGATTATCACCAACAGGCTCTACCTCCAAATATCATCACATTGAGGGGTGAGGTATCAACATGTGAATTTGGAGGGGAGAGAAACACTCTGTCCATAGCACCATCTCTTGGTAATTCTAAATTTCCTTTGTATATATTGAGACTATGTTGTTAGATGCATATTAAATTTTTTAAAACATTTTATTTAATTTTTTTCTTTTATCAGAGCATAATGGCCTGTTTTATCCCTAATATTTTGCCTTATTTTGCCTTAAACTTTATTTTGTGTAAGAACAGTATTGTCACCCAACCTTTCTATTAGTATTTTCTTAGCACATCATTTCCATCTTTTTAAACTTTATTTGTTGTTAAGTTCTACGTGTGACTCTTTCTAATAGCTTATAATTGGATTTAAATATTATATTTTTTAAAACACAACCTGAATACTCTTGTCTTTTAAACAGAGAAGTTTAACCCATCTATATTTGATGCAAATTCTTATATATTTAAATGGATTTCTGCCTCTTATTTTGTGTTTTTAATATATTATTCTTTTGCTTTTTTTGTTTCCTTTTCTGACTCCTATTGGATTTCAACTTTTAAAGAAATTAATTTTCATCCTTTTACTCATTTCGGAAGTTAAACATTTCATTTATATTCTTGTGGGTTTTTTTTCTTTAAAGTTTTTGCCATGAACACCTGACTTAAAATCTAAATTATTGTTGGCTGGTATCTTGGTTCCATCCTATTTTAAGAACAGTCAATATCATTTATTATTAAAGCATATTTAAAAAAATTTTTTTTTTCAACGTTTATTTATTTTTGGGACAGAGAGAGACAGAGCATGAACGGGGGAGGGGCAGAGAGAGAGGGAGACACAGAATCGGAAACAGGCTCCAGGCTCTGAGCCATCAGCCCAGAGCCCGACGGGGGGCTCGAACTCACGGACCGCGAGATCGTGACCTGGCTGAAGTCGGACGCTTAACCGACTGCGCCACGCAGGCACCCCAAAAGCATATTTTTAAAAAAAATGTTTTTTTTTTGAGAGCACAAGGTGGGGAAGGGAAGAGAGAGAGGGGAACAGAACATCTGAAGCAGGCCCCATGCCGACAGCACAGAGCCCAATGCAGGCTCAAACTCGTGAACCATGAAATCAAGACCTGAGCTAAAGTCAGACACTAAAATGACTGAGCTACCCAGGCACCCCTATTAAAGCATATTTAATTTGCCTACAGAAAATGAGTCTCTGCTCATCATTGCACCCAACTCCTTCTCTGTGGATTCACTTTCCTTCTTTCTGAAGTATGCTTTCCCTTGGTCCTTTCATCGAGGGCTTGTTAGTTGAACACTTTTTCAATATTTGTTTTAAAATATCTTTATTTTGGCCTCATTCTTGAATTATAGTTCCTTTGGGTATACAATTATAGGTTGCCTGTTATTTTCCTTCAGATCTGTGATATGATCATCTTGGGTTCTATGTGTTAGTGATGAGAAATGTACTATCTACTGTTTTATTATAGACCGTCTGTTCTCCCTGGTTGTTTATAAAGTTTTTCCCTTGATCCTTGCATTCTGAAATTTCGTTACACCGTGATTCAGTGTACTTTATTTAAATTTATTTATATTTAATTTGCCTGGGGCTCAGTATGGTTATTCAGCTTAAGGATCAGTAATTTAAAAATTCAGGAAAATTAGGGGTGCCTGGGTGGCTCAGTCTGTTAAGCATCCGACTTTGGCTCAGGTCATGATCTTGTGGTCTGTGGGTTTGAGCCTGTGTTGGAATCTGCTGACAGCTCAGAGCCTGGAGCCTGACTCACATTCTGTGTCTTTCTCTCTCTTTGCCCCTCTCTTGCTCACACTCTGCTGCTCTCTCTCCTCAAAAATAAATAAACATTAAAATTGTTTTAAAAATCAGGAAAATTAATCTACTCTTGTCTCAGATAATGGCTTTCATCCATTATCTCTAGACAAGTGGTCAGTAAACTATGGTTCATGAACAAATCTGGCCACTGCTTGTGCTTGCCAATAAAGTTTTATTGGAATACAACTACACCTATTTGCTTACCTATTGTTTATGGCTGCTTTTGTACTACAACTGCAGGTTTGAGTACTTGTGACAGAGATTATATGGCCCACAAAGAATAAAAGATTTACCATTTGTAAAAATTTGCCAGTCTCTGCTGTAGATTTTTTTTTCTGGAGCTTATACTGGACATAAGTGGACTTTTCATTCTATCTCTTGGGTCTATTAATGTCTAGTCTACATTTCTACAACTTTATTTCTCTGTGCTGCATTCAGGGTAATTTTTTTTGAGTTCAGTATTTTTCAGTGTGAAGTTCAGTATGTTGTATTTTGTGTAACGTTTCTGTGAATGTGTATCAGGATTCAGGGCTGGTTAGCTCAGTCTGCCAGGTTTCAAAACCAGAAGTCTGCCTAGCCTGTAAATACAACATGCTAACCCAAGCACTAGTGGCAGTCATCAACAAATAATCTATCTAATCATCTGATGTATTAGAGTTCTCCAGAGAAACAAAACCAATAGGATATTTGTTTGTTTGCTTGTTTGTTTGTTTTATAAATTGTCTCACAAAATTATGGAAGGTGGCTAGTCCAGAATCTGCAGAGTGGGCCTGCAGCCTGGAGATTTGGTGAAGAGTCAGTGTTGCAGTTCAAGTCCAAAGGCAATCTGCTGCAGAATTCCCTCTTGCTCAGGAGCAGTCAGTCTTTTGTTCTTTCCAGGCCTTTAACTGATTGCATGAGGCACACCTACATTTTGGTGGGCAATTTGCTTTACTCAAAGTCCACCAATTTAAATGGTAATCTCATCCAAAAACACCCTCACAGAAGCATCCATAATAATGTTTGATCAAATAGTGAGCACCATGGTCCAGCCAACTTGACATGTAAACTTAACCATCTCAAGTCCACCTTTTGTCAACTTGGCACTCATATTCATCTTCTTAAATCATGTTTAATCTCCAAATAAAGGTAATAAGGTCAGACTTATGTTTAACATGACACAGCTATCCTGCATGCAATCAAAAATGCACTAACCCTTTCCCCAGAAAATGATGCAAAGTCCATGGTAATGTGTATTCTTCTCTTTGATAACCCATAACTGAGATATTATGATGTAAAGTTAACAATTATTAAATACTATGATGTAAAGCCATTATATCTTATGTGATAAGGGAATAGGAGAAGAAAGGCAAAGACATTTATTATACACACACACAACATTATATGTACACACAAACATATTCATAACAAAGTAAAGAAATTCTCATTTATAGTCCTTGTTTCTTTAACTGGTCACATAATTATAGCTGATATTTAGAATATTATCTTTTACTACCCATTCTATCTTCCCTTCACTCTCAGCAAATACCTCATCTAGTCAGGGTTCTTGGCTTCGTGGGATGATCCAAATCTTCATTCCTGAGTGATATGAGCCATTAGTAGTCCTTCTTGGATTAGATTGTTGTAGTTTTCCATTGACTGTAATCGCAACACATGGTAACTCTAAGAGATATCCTAAAGGATCTCCTGTATCCCAGGAATTCTTCCTAATCTCCAATGTGGAGTAGCTGTCCAATTTCTCCTTGGTCATCAGGATCAGTTGCCCCAGTCAGATTTCTTTCTTGCTTGTTGATTTAGAGGCCAGAGTAACTGGGTGGCACTCTTCATTTCTAGTTCAGTGCCTAGATCATTATTCAGTGCACAATCATTATTGTGCTTCCTGGTGAAAGTGTTCCTCCTGTGGGAATTAAAACATCTAGATCAGCAGAGCACAAAGTTGTAGAGACAGAAATAAAAAATTTTGCTTATCATTCTCTTGGGGTAATACTAAAAGGTACCATCCCATTTCTATCCCTGATTCTTGGACCTGTGAATTTTGGTGATAGGACAAAAAAATATCATATATTGGACACTTACACACAGCATGTACAGCCTTTTGGAGAACCTTTCCCCAGCCCCACAAGATAATGCCATCTAGCTGGTGCTGTAACTGAGTCTTCCAAAGGCCATTCCTCTGTTCTATCACACCAGGTGCTCCAGGATGGTGGGGAACATAGAGAGACGTGGATTTCATGAGGATGGACCCATTGCTACATTTCATTTGCTGTGAAGTGATTCCCTTGATCAGAAGCAGTGTTGTGTAGAATACCATGACAGTGGAAGAGGCATTCTATAAGGTCATGGGTGGTAATTTTGGAAGAAGCATTGTCAGCAGGAAGGCAAATATGTATCCAGGGTAACTGTCTCTTTTTTTTTCCTCCTGGAACACAATGTACTAAGTCAAGTCTCCTTTCTAAAACTGTGTATAATCATAAACACAGCTGGTGGACTTGTTGCAGGTACCAGAAATAAACGGGAACTATGGGAAGCCCATGAAAGAATTAACACTATTCAAAAACCAGGAAAAATGTACTAAGTCTACATGATACCACCGAAGTCACAGAAGTATTGAAGCATTCATATTCCAAAAATCAATCTGAGCTACAGAAATGATTAAGTAAAACCTGTACAAATACATACTCATTTCCCCTTGCACTAAACATAGCCATCTTCTAAAAGGAAATACCAGTGCCCCGTATTTATAAATGCAAATACTACTTGTAGTCAAAAATCAAAGTCATTTAAAGCAGCTGATGAAAATGCCATTTAAGCCATTACAATGGGCAACAAGATCACAAAATCACTGTCAAAGTAGAAGCTGTGTGTGAAGCTTCAATATCATCCCGAGGACTAGTAGACTGGTCAGGCTTCATAGACATCAGATCATCATTACATCCTCACATTTCAGGGTCCTAGTTCTTTTCTGAGCAACACTGCAACAAAGAAGAAAAAGCTGTGGTAAGGAAAATATACCATACCATGATAAGGATTGGCCTAAAGTGTTAGGTGTAAAAGTTTAGTATTGCTGTATAGATGTAAGCCATTTAGGTCGAGTACCTACTGAATACTTGCATCTGTTAGTCTTTTGTGGGTGACTCTGGGGAAGGACAAGAGACATTAAATACTGTGAGATGCTTCAGCTGAAAAGATTTGGATAGCCAACCATTAAAGCCCAAGATGGTGTGCATCTCAGGGCTCAGTCATGCAGTATCAGCTAGTAAGGAGTACGTGTCTTCTACACAACAGAGCACTGATTAGCAGAAGAGGCGGTGATTGCAGCAGAAAGTGGGGAATTGTGGGGTGCTGACCAGAAGGCTCTCCACCTTTAGTAGCTCACATCCGGAGCTCATCCAGGGCTGAGCTCACATCTGGAAATATTATATATTATTTGATTCTAATTTAGATAAAATCTTTTGATCATTGAAACCACCAAGTCATTCTGCTGCCTGGAGTAAGAACTTTCTAGGAGGCCTAGCCCTCCTTCCCCTCTTCACTGATAAATGCCATGCCCCATGGGGCTCTTAATCTTTCTTTGGCTATAAGTACGTACCTTTAAGGCCTGGACTGGGCACCCTGGAGCAGGTGGTATAAAGGGTGTGAACGGATAGGATGACAAATAGCTTCTGCTCTGGGAGCAGCAGATTTCCTCGTGTGTCCTCCTGGCCAGTGCATTCTCCCTAAGTCTGCATTCCAGGCATCCCTGTGCCTGGGACTTTTAGCTGTGCCTCATCCTTTCTGCGTCTCCTGTTCTCTGCTTGCTACTTGCTTGACTGCTGAGGTAGGCCTTGTGCTTCCAACTCTGTCCATTGTCCTTGATGGCTTTCATGGTTTCTCTGAACTGTGATACCAACAGATCTGTCATATTAGTGGGACTTTGAATCTTAAACACCACTGACACCTGAATGCCCTGGATTATTTCACTGGGGAAACTGGCACAGGAAGTCATTGAAGTGGTGCCCTCAGGTGCATAGGGCTGGCATTCTGCTCTGCTCAGCCTTTCCATGTGGCTATTCCTCAGAGCCCTGTTCTCAGCCAACTTCTTTGTCACCTTGACCTAATTTAATCTCATTGACCCCTGTGGCCTCCACCTCCATCTTTTCTCTTATGGATCCCTAGTCCCTCCTTCAGGTTCCAGATGATGAGCTGGCCAGGGACCCAAGTTATAAGCCACACAGGCTCACTCAAGCAAAATGTAAATTACCAAAAATACATTGTGTAGCTCCCAGAGTTGTTGGAAAATCTAAAGAATAAGACTCAGCAAATGGGCTAGAAGAAAGGGAAGCCAAAGTTGAGCAGCATTGTGAGTCTAGGGAGGTCCCTGCTGCCCCAAGTATTGGACACTGCTGTTTGCACCACCAGAGAGCATTTTCCCTTGGAAAATGGGAATTGTTGCTGTCTGCAGAGTGAACATCATTGTCCTTATTTCTTTAAGTTACTCATTCCTAATTCAAAGTCTCAGGTGGGTGCATTTGATTGGCCAAACCTGCATCATGGGTACATATCCTAGGTATAAGGGGGCTGAAAAAGCAAAATCTGACCCTTTAAGATTTTGTACTGGGATGTGAGCTGTCTCTCATTGGGACTCATACAGTGGGGAACTTACCTCTATACAAAGTAGGAAACATGACAATAAAAATAAGGAGGAAAGGGAGAGGAAGGTACGAGAAAGGAGAAAAAAAAAAAAAAACTACCACAGAGACATAGGTCCAATTGCTTTTCAACTGTTCAACTTCATTAGATCTACAAACACCTTGGATTATATTTGAGGTGAAAGCTCCATCATTTATCCCAAAATACTCTCTTTCCTTCCACTGTCTTTCCTTTTTTGACATGTAATTGAAATCATTCATCTAGCCACTCAAGCCCCTATACTCAGGGTTATTCTCCCTTCTTAAACCCCCTGGTCATCAAATCCTATGGGCTATACATTACAAATGCTTCTTAAATCATTGTTTCTTGCATAGATTACACAGGCACGCCCTAACTATTCTTCCAACCTCTACCATCACATCATGGCCCTTGACACCATTGCCACCCCATTTGTGAGATTATTTACTGTCTGCCCCTCCTCATCTCTAGTTCTGCTTTGCTCTGCTCTGCTAATGCTCTCTCTTCAGTCTGTCTAAGAGTGGAACAGTGAGAGGACCATCTATAAATAAAAAGAATTAAGTTGTGTGATCACAACTCACATCACCACTCTTGGCCTTTTCTCACTCTGAGGTGAGGAATGTTGGGGAGTGGCAATACTCTTCTGTAAAACCGACTCCCAGGAAAGAGTAAATTGCATAAAAAGGATGCAAGTCCAAGTACATCAAATTTCTTACCAGGCCATACTGACTTCTCTCGGCTCTGGCATGGTGCTTATTCGTATTGGTCAGCTAGGGATTTGGTAATAACCTCTTAGATAGTGCCCAGAGGACCATACCTTCTAGTATATACCCTTTTATGTCTCTAGCTCATTGAATCTTGGATGGACTTTTGCTTCCCTTTAGCCAATAGAAGTTGGCAGAAATGACCTGATGCTAGTCCTGGGACAAAGTCTTAGAAAGACTTGGTAGCTTCTACTTCTGTGCTTTTGGGAAACCTGAGTTGCCATATTCGATCTGTGGTTACCCTACTGGAGAGACCTCGTGGAGAGGTTGTATGGGAAGAGACAGGCTTTGAGATTACTTGGGAAGTTAGAGAGTTTCCAGCTGTATCCGATCTTCCACCTGCCTCCACCAAGGCACCAGTTCTTATGAGGGAGCCAACTAGGATGAGCCAGCTTCCTCTTGCCCCCAGATGACTGCAACCCCAGCTGACATCACGTGGAGCAGAACTGCCTCTGAGTCCAGTCAACTCCCTGAATCATGAGGGCAATAAGGTGATTGTTGTTTAAATCCACTGTTCTGAAGTGGTTCCTTACACAGCAATAGATAACTGAAACAGGGGTCATTGATTATGTGTGTGGTCTTGTTTAATTATTCATCTAACTGACTTCCACTTCTAGGCATTTAGTACATTTTCCTGTGGGCTAATACTAGCTCTTCAGTGCAGAACTCCTTTAGTTCACTGTCAGCACAGGGCTTTGATTTTTTAAAAGATGGACTCATTCCATGGCCCTTATCGATACTTGAAGCCCAGAAAAGCACACACATGACAAAACTACAAGCTTCAGCCTATAAATTGAATGGGCCAGTGTCCTCCTGCTCTTTTCTCCCTCAGACTTAGAATAGCACAATTACCTTGGCCAGTGAAGATAGTTGTTTAAGACCCTGAAAGAGATAGATCTAAAATTCTTTGGTGAGAAATAAGAACAATGATAGGAGACGAGGGGCGTTTTAATTTGGAGAAATTTGATGAAATAAGAGGGGAATAAAGGAAACCCTCCATATCAAATAATGTGCGTCATGTTTAAAGATGCTATTGTAAGACCCATTGGCAGCAAGGAATGAATCCTGTATTATGTTGATATTATATTCCCCCTGACATAGAATAAGGCTGTCACTGGGGAACAGTTGTCTGACCAGGGACTGTAATTCCTAGCACTCTCTGCACCTACGTGTAATCCTAGGGCTGGTTCTTGTGAATGGACTGCCAGCAGAAGTGATGTATTACTCTGAGTCCAGGATTTTAAGAAGTCGTTATGCCTTTTCCAGGCTCTCTTTCTACTCGTGCTAGCTGGACATGAATGGCTTCAAGGTTCCAGGGGATGAAAAAAATTCCAAATGGAAGAGACCTCGATGTATGAGTTCCAACAGGGAGGTGAGTGGTTTACCAACTAGGAACACTCACTGCGAAGTGTTACATGGGAGAAACAAATTTTTACTGTGTTTGGGCTTTTAAAAACTTTAGGCTTATTGTTACAACAGGTGGCATTCCCTTGGTGAATGTGGTTGTTCATTCTTTTAATTTTTTTCATAGATGAGACCATTACTAGTTTTGAAATTGTGGGGAATTTAACTCATTTTCCTTAGCCTCTGTTCTCACATCTATAAAATGGGGCTAATGCTGTGTACTTCATTGGATTATTATCATGCTAAATTAGGTATTACAATATCCCATCTATTACAAATTGCCCTGTACTAAGTGCTTTATAGTTATCAAATCCTTCCAGTAACTATGAAATAAATTCTGTTAGTATCTATGTTTCCTAGGTGAGAAAAGGGAAACTTGGAGGGCTGAAGTTTTTGTCTGATGTTACATGACTAGTGACTGCAAAACCAGGATTTCAACCAAGGCAGCCTGACTTTAGAGGCCACCTGCCTAAGCACTAGACTGCTATCATTAGGCCCAGCACAAAGCCCAACATAATAAATACACAATAAACACAATCTCATTTTCCTTCCACTTCAAGGAAAGAAGCAAGACAAAACCTAATTATCAATATGTATTGATAATACGTATTAATACCTAATATATATTGTCAATACATATTATTAGTGTGTATTTGTGGCTAAGTATACAACACACACAGGCACACACAGAAACTTGTGTGACTTCACCTTTATTCTCATTCAGTTTGGTGTGTTCAAACGGGAAGCAAACTAGAATTTCCTCGCGGTCACTGCCAATGCTGCCACTAGAACATATAGGCCCTGTCAACTGGGAATGTTATTTTGTGCTCACAGCCCAGCTGCAGCTGCATGGTCAAAAGGACCAGCAAGAACACTGAAGAAATGAATCCCAAAATGACTAATGCATTTTAAAGTTGCTTGTGAAACATTCATGCTATCGACCTGCTGGAGGAACATTGACAGAAAACCCATCTCTGGATGAACATGACTGCAGGAAGTGGAGGGAAGGCCGGGTCCCTAAAGTCTTTCTTATTTCGCTTATTATACCACGTATTTCTTGAAGCAAACTAGTTGCAAGCATCCAATCTGAGCTATAGCTTGGAAATAGACTGACCTTCATAGTTTTGGTCAGGTGGCATTTTATATACGTGAAGTACTTTTTAAAACATTACAAACCATGATAGGAGTGCCAGTGCTTTCTCTAAAGTCATATCAGCTATTATTAGATTGTCTACAGAACCAAGCTCAGAGTGCTTTTTCAAAAAGGTACAGCAATTTCCCCCATTCTAATTCCTGTACCAGGAGTAATTTGTCTTCTGGGCTTTGGAGCTACTGAACTACTTTCTTTTTTCGCCTGAAGTTTTATCAAGGCAATATGCTTAATCAATGTTTGCTGATGTTTATGGTCTAATGCTTACTGACAGCAGGTGCACACAAAAAAAGTAAATTCCCATCCGCATAAAAATCTTACTTAAATTCACCCGCATGCTGTTTTGCTGTAATTTTAGCAGACAGGTGATTTTTCATGGCACCTTCATGCGTTGTATCCCCTCCGTGGCTGGCTCCATTTCCCTACCTGCTGTTCTCGGAAGCTGTGCTCTTAGCTCCTTTCAGATTGTCCAATCGGCGTGTTGATGAACTTTCCTTAGTACTTGGTGTTGATGTGCTGGTCCAGGAAATAGACACCCTCCCTGAGTAATTTAGAATCTGTTGCTAATCCATCAGTTAAGCCAAGCTAGAGGTAGGCTATGGAATTGTACCTTTTGGAGAATAGCAGAAACCCTAAAATAGTTTCATTGACCCATAGGATCTATTTCCAATGGTCTACAATGGAAGGGAATTTAACCAAGGGAAGTCCATTAACCTTGATGATAGTCACTTGGCTAATTATCCATCAAGATCTTGGAAATGTGCACCTAACCACAGCTTCCTCGTCATCATTCTTTGTTTACTGAAGCAAGGGAGGTGGCTCACCTTTCTGCTCCCCATTAGAGAAGGGCAGTTTGTAAACTGAAGACAGCCAACAGTGCCCTAGGCAGGCATTTTTTCACTTTGGCGTCATTTCAGTTGGCCTTCGATTCTTTTAGGCAAAGGGAATAGTTTGTCATCCATTTCTGCTGAAGAGTAAAGAAAAGGGGGAGGGCTTGGCCTCCTGGAGAGACTCCTCTTGGCCCCTCTGGGTTATCAGTGCCCTCTATCAGCTTGCATGTCTATTCCTGTCCTACCCATATGCAGGATTGTGCTGCAAATCATGTGAGGTCCAATGTAGATCTTAAATTTTAAAGTGTTATATGAAGTTAAGGCATTATTTTACTCTGTAGAAATAAAATTTTAGTGGCACCATGCAAGGACAGCCTTTGAATCTCAGGCAACTATAATAAAGACAGAAAAATGAGACCACAACACTAAGTGACTGTTTAGTTTGCTTGTTCTTAGAGAACTTACACAACTGCCCTAAACAGAAGCACTCCAAAGACTCTCTGAGAATATTATAGTTATATTTAAATGTAACTGAGTTGTTAATACACCACTGCTGTTTCACTACGGCTGCTTTCCTCTCCCCACCATACATTGTTTCTAAAACACTGCACGACAATCATGCTAAATCAGCTTTAAAAAATAAGAAAAAAAAAAGGATGAAAGAAGAAGATATCAAGCCCCTCTGGGGGTTCAAAGGCTAGACATAAAACGACAAGCAAGTGAGAATTAAACAAAGCTTTGTGAGAGAAATCTCAAAACAAGATGCATCAGAACCAATAGAAATTCAGGATCAATTGTGTCAGCAGATCAAAGACAAGACCTAGCCTAGTGAAGAGCGTTAACTATCATCAGGGGAGATGCATCCTACTTCCTAGAGTGAAATAGACACTTTCCTTCTCTATGGTGATCAGGCTGATTTTGGGTAAAGATATCCAAATTGAGGAATGCACATACGTGTACCCATAGATTGGGGTTAGAAACTGAGAAAAAGGTAAATTAGCTTTGTAAAAAGCATTCTAGAGAGCTTAGATCCTAAAGATTATAGAAGCTAGTGTTGATGTCCTTGTTAAAGGAGTTATCCTACCTAAGCAGGATCTATACCCCATAGGCAGGTATTTTGTAGGAAGCTTTCTTCTCACTGTGCTTCAATGAGTAACCCTTGCTGCTTATCTGGCAGATAAGCAAAAAACCTGTTCCTCAATTTTAATTTAGCAGACTTAAATAAATGCATTGTTGGCTGAGAATCAGGACCATGGAGTGATGGTAGCAGTCATGGTAAAAAGACTTGGCAGGAGTAAACTGCACAGATTTGTCCAGACTCTATTTAGACACCTGCATTAGATGGAGGGTGATAGACTGCCAGTACCCTGCCTGGCTGCCAGGAGTCTATATTCATCTCAGTACTGGAACTTTTAAAACAATGCTCAAAATGAACCGTCCTATCCATGCAGTACGAGTGATACATATACCTACAAAAGTAAAAAGCTTACAAGTATAACTATAAAATTGAAGTCCTCTGAATGTTGATCTTTTTGGTTAAGGTAAGAAACAGTACTCTTTTATCAAGATAAGGCAAGGGCCCATTTTCTTGATGGCTCATAGTCAATAGTAAAAGAATTGTTGATTCCTAAGGCAAAGGATGGTGTAAACAGAACCAAAGCCTCATGAACAACAAGCACAATTAAACGGGTGATTCAGACTGCAGCTAAACTTTCATATAGTGGTTATTAAGTAGAATAGAAGAAAATAGGAAAATGGGACAGATTAGCTGTCAACTGAATTTTTGTGTAAACTCTGTATGGATTGTGAGAAGGAAATAAATTATTATTACCAAGGGGTACTTGAGAAAACAGACTCCGAGAAGTAAGACCAGCTAACCTGCTCTATGGGACAGACAGGTATGTCTTGGGTGATAATCCCGTTTCTGATCGGTTGGTCACCTCATTGTAACATAGCACCTCACTACTGTTAAATATATGTTTGGGGAAAAATTTTTTATAGAGATAGTCCTGTAAGTCTGTAAATAGGTTGATGTGGAAAATTATGACATTCTAGGCAGCTAGTCTTTCCTCAGCCTTTCTAAAAAATTTCACCATCAATAGAGTTTAAGTAGAGGATGGGTGAGAAACCCTAAGAATTCAGGTAAAACTTGAGCCTCACCTTAGTGTCTTCGCCTTGAACAAAGAGCAAATGGTATTATTATCAGTTAGAATAATTTTTCCTATAGAGAATGTATTCCATTCACAGCAGTCACCTAACACAGTTCTTGCTGAATGAGGATATAAAAGACTTAAATGAATAAATGAGCTAACTGATTCTCAGAGAATTTTAAAATCTCCCAGTCTGATTGTGGCTTTATCTATTGCTCCTCGAAGTGCTTTAAATTTTTGCTTTATATATTTTAACACCATATTATCATATGTATACAAATTTAAAGCAATTTTTTCTTTCTGGCGAATTGAACATTTTATCACTATAAGGTGTCACCCCTTATCTCTAATAATGCTTTTTGTCTTAAGACTTACTGTCTTTGACATTAAAATAGTCATGGTATTTTTATTTTGATTAATGTTTGGATGTTCTATATTGTTCCATTGTTTTACTTTTCATATTCTTATATTTTTGATGCTATCTCTTATAAGCATCATATCCACTTGCTTTCTGTAAACCCTGACTGGTTATCTTTGTCTTTGAATGAGATGTTTGGTGAATTTAATGTAATTGTTGTTATATTGGGATTTAAATCTACCATCCTATTATATTGTTTTTCTTCCCATTCTTTGGCCACTTTGGGGGTTGATTTGAATAGTTTTTGTTGATTATGTTCTGCATCGTACTTCTTCTGATTATCTATTGTTACATAACAAACCACCACTAAGATTAATGCCCATTTTAGTTTGGTTATGATGTGAGTTGGGGACTCAGAAGGACTTAGGTGGGCAGCCCTTTCCTGATTTCTGAGCTGGTTGTCTGCATCTCATCCCAACTCCATATTTACTGAATAATGTTGACAGCTTGAAGTCAGTCTTGGTGGCAGTGTTTATACCATGAAAATTGGCAAATGCTACTATTCAGGGCTTCCTCCTCCTTCCACGGAGAAGTAATGTATAGAACACTATTTTGACCATCGTGTTTAGCAGAGAGACCATACAGATCCCTTTGTAGGACCCAGAGAACAATAAGTTCCCACATGGTGTCTGGTTGATGGGGTTAAGGGTCCATTATAGAGGAATCACATAGTAACTGGTTCACTTAGAAGGGTATGACAAATAAAACTGATGTTTCCCTATATATATGTTCCTCAGTCCAGTCATATTGGGGCCAACACTAAAAAAAAATTATACCTGCAGGGGAGGGAGTGTATAGCAGAAGCTGATGAACTCTTAAAAACAAATGTGTTTTAAGTATTCATAGAAATTAAAGTCAGGGAAGGAAAAGGTAGGCAAAATATATCATTTAGAATAAGAATACTTTCATTAAAGAATTAGTAAGTCCTTAGTGTTAGTTAAGAGCCCAGAGAAATCAGTACAGTAAATGGTGAGTTGAGTTCCTATTAAAAGACTATATATGGTTTATTTATTGGCTCTAGACAAGGTTTGTACTCTTTTTTTTTTTTTTTTTTTTTTTTTTTTTTTGCCTCACATACTTGCAAAGTAGGACTGAAAATAGCTTTCACCCACCTTACTGCCTCACAAGTTCCATAGCATGTTGAGGTAATAAATTAGGTTAAAATAGAAGTTCATAAGTATCTGTGAATTACTTTGATTTAGGAAGAAATACCTGTGTGTAGTATATTGTTATATGCATCCAGAGCCCTGAGTCTTCTTTGAGTGGATTCAATTCCTGTAATACCCAATTACGGAGTCTCATAAGTATATGAAGGGAGTAGATTCTATGGAAAACCTCACTGAAGCACCATGGGAAACAGCAGAGTGGTTGACTTCCCTCACCCCAACAACATGGCTATAGTCCTAGATTATACAGAAAAAGTCCTATTTTATAGCCACTACCTGTGCAGTGTCTGTTCTGTAGTGAACTCAGGGCTTTTCCTTACTTCTCCTGGGCCTTTGTTACATTAACATTTGAAAACCTATTTTAGGAGGTTGAACTTTAAGCTGCTGTCTCAAGGAACCAGTCATATTACATGTATTTTCTGTTCTGATTCAAAATTACAGAAAAAAGCCAGTTACAAAACAGAAAATATGATCCCAAGTTTACTAAAAACATAGATGTTGTCAAAAATATGGGAGGCTAGTTTCCAAATATTTCTATGATTATTTCAGAGCAGTGGGATTATGGGTGATACTAATTTACACACACACACACACACACACACACACACACACACACATATATATATATATATATATATATATATATATATATATATATATTTGGATATCCTAAATTTCAAAAATGAAGATGTATTATCAGAAGAGAACAACGCCCACACAATGTCCCATGTTTATGCCTGGCACCTTTCAGCAGCCCCAGATGCCCTCAGATTCACAAGATAGTACCTTCAGAAAGGAGGGGTAGGCATGTGATTTGATTGTCCATCAGTAGTGTTAAAAATTTCATATCTGAAATGTATTCTGAAAGCATCTCCCATATAATACTCCTCATAGCTCTACAAGAGGCTTTCCCTGAGATGATGAAGTTTTAGGATGAACTGATGCATTGAGTCTCTGTTGGCAGTACGGGTTTTCCATCTCGGTATCTCTTACTTCCTCTTCTGGTTCATGCTGCTTCTTTCCATCCTTAAAATCCTATGGCTTGTGCACACACAGCTTGCCAGCTGGACCAGAGTTATGGCAAACTAAACATTGACATCATCTGGCCAAACCCATAGCCAAGGAAATGAACATGCCTGATATATGTGTGTCCTGATTTACTTTGGAACGCCATTCCATGGCTCACAAAAAAGTCAGTTGTACTTTTTCCATATTGCATCCCAAAACCCACATACTCCTGGCCAAAGGTTAGGCTGTTTTAAGTGGTTAAGGAAAGCCAGAAAAACCTGCCACATCATATATACTCTGAACTGTCTGATTAGGGAGAGATTATGTATTTGATGCTATGTTTTGAATATTTCAACTCCAGGATTTCCATTCTAGACTGTGTGACTTCACCTGGTTATAATTTGCATTTTACTGAAAGAGTCAGCAGAGCACTAACCCCTTTGGAGACATTACCTCATCAATCCTCCCTTAGTCCTTGGGGAGAGATGGGGTCAAGCGTGATAGGGAAGAGAAAGCAGACATCAAGCTTTTCTCTTCACAATGTGACTCAGAGGCATGGACCCTGGTTCAGAGAGGAACGTGGACTCCTGAGTCCATGGTGGGGCTCCTGCACCTGTGAGAAGGCATCAGGGAAGTAGCTCCTTTCTTACAGTGAACCCCCTGTTTGTGATCCATACGGTGGATTCAAGGACCTTCTGGTGGTAGTTCTGTTCTTTGTCTCTCTCTTTCCCTACAATTTCTTTAATTTCCCAGCATATCTCAGGTCCTTTTAGAGTTTAACTCAAACATATAAACTATCTTATTTTGTCCCCTCAATGTCATTCTGTGTTGTGCATTCTCTTTGTCTAAACTGTAAACTTTTTATGACAGGGATGGTACTCTATGATTTTTGCTGCCCAGCACGGCACAACACCCACCCACCTCTCACTACCTCACCCCTCCTCCCTCTACTCAGCATGATTCTTCTGACTGCTTAGTGTGTGTCGCCCCCTGTAGATTGCAACTTCCTTAAAGGCGGGGAATTTTGGTTCATCTTTGCATCTCAAGTGCCTTGAATGGGGTCTGGTACCTAGGAGGCCTTAGGAATGAATAAGTTCACGGAAGGAAAGAACGAATATTTGTAGGAGGAGCTCATTTACAGTGCAGATGTGTGCTTGCTGAGTGACCCAGCACAAGATCACAGTTGACAGCTTTTGGGTTTATAGAGATGGCGAGCCTATTTTATTTTATTTTGTTTTGTTTTATTTTTTTAATGTGTGTTTTTGAGAGAGAGAGGGAGACTGAGAGACAGAGCACAAGCAGGGAAGGGGCAGAGAGAGAAAGAGACACAGAATTTGAAGCAGGTTCCAGGCTCTGAGCTGTCAGCACAGAGCCCGACATGGGGCTCGAACCCATGAACCGTGAGATCATGACCCAAACCAAAGTCAGATGCTCAACTGACTGAGCCACCCAGGCGCCCCATGATGCACCCATTTTAAATAGAGAATAGATGAAGGAAGCACAGAAATATAAACTGAATGTTGCCTGGCATGGAAGAGGGCTTTTCATTCCAGATGTTGTAGAAGAATGGACCATGTAACAGAGGTACTAGGGAGAGTGCCATTGAAATGCAAATAGGGAATAGGACACTGTGCATATGCATAGACTGGAAGAGTCTCAACATTAGCAGGATTCTAGGTGAGTAAACAGGGTTTCAGAGAGATGCAATAATTTACTTAAAGTGCCACAGCTAAATATCGTCTGAGCTGATTTCTAATCAATACAGCATATTAAATGATCTTTAAGAAATTTTAACTCAGGGGCGCCTGGATGGCTCATTTGGTTGAGCGTTCGACTTCGGCTCAGTTGGTGATCTCGTGGTTCATGAGTTTGAGCCCTGCATTGGGCCTTGCACTGACAACATGGAGCCTGCTTGGGATTCTCTCTCTCTCTCTCTCTCTCTCTCCCTCTCTCTCTCCGCTCCTCCCCAACTCGCATTTTCTCTTTCTCTCTCAAAATAAGTAAATAAACTTAAAAAAAAGTTTTAACTTAAATATATATCTACTAGAGCCCACATCTGGTAAGCTTCCATGGTTTCTCAGAATCCCCAAAGTATCTTAGCTAATTCTATAGTTAGTGATTGTGTAAAATCAAGTGCGGCATTTTGTACAGCTTCTGGTTGTATCCATTTGAACCAAGTTAACCTGGTTTGGGTAAACAAGGCAAACCTTACAGAAAGACAGAAGTTCCAAAAAAATAAATGAATAAAATTTAAAAAAGAAGAAGGCAGAAGTTCCTAATATTAAAGAGTACCTAGGTACCAATCCATCTGAGCCAGTAGATGCTAAGAATTGCCTACTGCCTGTGAATGCACGAATAATTACCCTGGCAGGGTGCTCTTCAGGGCCTGCTTTGTGGCTGTCTTTTGAAAAGCTGAGCAGGGATAGAATCAGGTGCTTGCTACCAGGCTGACAGCTTGAGCACTGCTTCCTGATAAGGAGCAGGGCAGGATTGCTGTGCACTTACCCTGTGTGGGCTCTGAACTAAGGGTAATGATTTCCTTCTCTACTCAGAGCTCATGGTAATCCCTGCCTGTAGCATGTCTTTCTGATCTCCTCTCCTCTAAGGCTGGTCGTGTGAACAGAAAATAACCCTGGAGTGAACCCAAGAGGTTCCCAAACAAAGTAAAACCTCCTTTTCAACAATTGGAATCAAGTTGATACTCTTTGTGTTAATACACTACTTATACTATGAAAATATTAACTTTGGTATTATAGGTTCATTCTGGAATAGAGTACTAGAAATACGTCTTTCTTAGTAGGAAAAGTTAGTGCCAAGGGACTGCTCATTACCAATGGTTCCTTGTTCCTTCTCTCTTCTCTGTATTCACTCTTTTATCCATCCTTTTCTCTTGATGCCCCTTTCCTCTTTGCCTTCCCCTCTTCCCCCCTCCCACTTTCCCTTTCCACTCCACTCTCACCTGAGTCTTAGGTCTGCCTGGGACACTCACAGCCACCTGAAGTCTGTCAGCAGCAGGCAGAGAAGTTCCTGGCTTCTCCATTTGTCACAATGAGCTTCAGTAGGGTACTTTCTCTTTATTCAGATAGAATATCCAAGGCTGTGGTCTCCTGTTGCTGCTGTCCCAAATTACCACAAACCCAGTGGCTTAAGACAACACAAATTTATTATCTTATGTGTGGAAGAAAAGAAGTCCTAAAAATCAAAGTATCACCAGGGCTGAGTTCCTTCTGGACAATCTATCCCTGTGCCTTTGCAGCTTCTAGATGAATTTCTTGCCTTGTGATCCCTTCATCTTCCAAGCCCGTAGTATAGATCTTCAAATTTCTCTCCCTCCCTCTCTCCCTCTCATTCTCTCTCTCTGCTTCCGTCATCACATGATGGCTTCTCTGGCTCTAGCCCTCCTGTTTCCTTCTTATAAGAAGAAGAATCACATTTGTGATTCTATTGGGTCTACTCAGATAAGCCAGAATAGTCTCCCAGTCTCAAATTCCTTAATCACATCTGGAAACTCTGTTCTGCCTTGCCACATGGACATCTTTGGGGGCCATTATCTTTTCGACCACAGCTATGAAGCCAGTGGCCTCACAGGCAGGTTACTGACTTGAACATTCTCATTTAAAGAACAAGCAGCTTTACATCCTCTTGTGGGAACAAGCTCAGTTTCTGACAACAAAACAGATGAAACACATGAGTAGGGTCTTGCCAACAGACAAGACTGTAGTTGCCTGTGGGTGAATTTCAGTCTCCAGTGGTTTGGTTTGGGGAAAGATGGGGCAGCAAGTATGGTCAAGCAGAGCTTTGGAGTAACCTGGGTTCCGAGTTTGAAATCTAGCTCTCTGGCATCTGCTACAGGATCTTGGGTGTGTTTTCTTAATTATAAGCAGAACTGTGCTTAATTACAAAATGGGTATGGTAATTCTTTCCTCATAGGGTTGGAAGACTAATACAATTATGTGTATAATATGCCTGCTATGGTGCCTGGCACATAGAGGATGTTTCATAGAAGTTACTTCCTTTACCTCTTTCTTTGGTGATTCGATTAAAGGTCAAGAATGAAATTGCAATGTGGCCCAAAGTAATTAGGTTGAGAGTAATCAAATAGATGCTGAGCAGTGGAATTTTAAAATAAACTCAGAGGATATACTTACACAATCCAATGGGAACTGACGAAATCTATTTCTTCTCCTCTGGCTTCATTCTAATTACATTTTATGTCTCTAAATTGAATGCGGATATGTAAGGGAAGACTCGACCTGTCTCATGTCTATACCTGAAGAATTGTAGACACATAACAAGTATTTCTCACTCTCAAGTTTCACAGATACACAACATCTGAAGATTCAGTGGGTCTTTAGGAAGCATCCAGAACAACCTCTCAACAAATGTCCGCACTCTTTACTTGTCTTTATTTAAATGCTTTCTGCAATAAGAAGTTCACAACCTTTTGAGATAGTTCATTGCATTGTTGGCCAATTCTTATTAGAAAGTTCCTCTTGGGGTGCCTAGGTGGCTGAGTCGGTTCAGCGTCCAACTTCAGCCCAGTCATGATCTCACAGTTCGTGGGTTCATGCCACACGTTGGGCTCCATGATGGTGGTGCTTGGGATTCTTACTCTCTCCTCTCTCTCTGCCCCTCCACCATTCATGCTTTTACTCTCTCTCAAAATAAATAAACAAACTTAATAAAATAACAGTCTAACAAAAGCATTCACCATGAGCCTTGTCTTTTCTAAGTTAGAATTCCAAGGTTTCTAAAACTTACTGTCATTTACTATTCTTTTTAGGTCTTTCCAAATCTTATGGTTGCCTTTCTGTTACTGTGCCCTAGTTTATCAATGTCTCCCATAAAATAAGTCATCCAGAGCTAAACAGAGTATTCTAGATGTGGTCAAATTAGTGCACAGTGTGCTGAGACTTTTCATTTTTATTGGATCTGGCTGACCTTTCCGTTGATGAATTGTAATTTCATCAGTTTTTAAAACATTAGTCTCATAGTTCTGTCATTTGCTTTATTCTGAGCTTGCAGTGAATCAATGCTCTATAAACAAGCATGTCTTTTCCCCTATCCTTACTTGCCCCATTGATTTATTATAGTGTTTGTTGTACAAACAATATTAAAGAGGGTGGATATATATGAAATAGGTGATCCAGAATCTTACTGTGCCAGCATTTGCAATTTTCAATTGTCCATACTCTTTTTCCCTTAAAATAAATTTTTTTTATTTGAGAGAGAGAGTGTGAAGAAGGACAGAGAGAGAATCTTAAGCAGCCTCCACACTCAGCATGGAACCTGATGTGGGGCTCAATCCTATGACCCTGCAATCATGACCTGAGCTGAAATGAAGAGTTGGATGCTTAACCAGCTGAGCCACCCAGGCGCCCCCGTCCATATTCTTTTTAAGTCCTCACTCATAAACTTCTACAAATTTTATATAGTTTCCAACATTACCTAGAAAAATTTTCATATTCCCACTTTAAAGACTAACATGTTAACAACATTTTCCATGCTGTTACATTATTTTTATACCCAAAAATGTATTAAATTCCATAGTAAGATGTACCATATTTACTCAGCCATTACCTATCTCAGACCTTGAAGTGTACATGTACATATACATAAAATGTTTTGCCTTGGCGAGATTTTAACATAGTCCTTGAAATCAATGACTTTTTGGACCCAGATCAGGATTTTATGTTTCTCCGTTTTAAATATCCTTCTTTTTAGTTTTTATTCCTTGTGCAGATCACTTCTCCAGTCCCTCTGCTCTTAATGTCACCTTTCAAGTCTAAACAAATATTTGAGAGAAGTAAGAATAAGACTTTAGGTTTTAATATCCACACTAATTCTACAATTACTTCATAACCATCTCGACCGGCAATAGAAGCCTTTGTCAGTGCCAGCCTAAGAGCTCCTATTTCAGGGGCAGTTAGGAAAACCATCCCTACCCTTAAATGCTCTTTTCTTACTGGCCAGCTGATGCCTGTAATTAATGGAGGCTCAATGGTTAAGTTCCTTGGCCGGGCTCTGGGTTACTTTCACTTACTACATTCCAATCTTGTTATGGAAGGCTCTCAGTGAATACTTAGTAGTAGAAGGAATGAAAAAACATAATTAAAGATAAGACTTAACAATTTAAATCAGCCTGGGGAGATACCGCTTCATTCACACTAATGAGTAAATTGCTGGTATTAGATATTTCCCTGGGCACAGGTTTTACTACAAGAAAGAAAGATTGTGAAGCAGTCTACCTCTGTTGGAGAGAAGACAGTAATGTTTTGGGACACCTCAAACAGGTACATTATAATCTTGCCCAGGGCCAACCTTGGACTTTACATACCCAGACTATTAGGGCTGTAACTAACCACAGAGACTTGGAATTTGTAAGACTCTTGGATACTACCCTCAAATGCATGAGACGTTTTACGGCCTTTTACAATTTTTGACTTACCTGTTTCACTTGGGCTGATGCTACCAAACAAGAGAACTTGCCTTTCGTATTACTACAGAAACATCTAGTTGGGGGAGGGGAGCAGGGAGAACAACGGGAAATAGTAAAGACTTGGTAGCATCTATACTGAGCTCTGCTACATCTTTATTCAAGAGCTAACAGGGTACAGATGGTGGATTGATATCCTTTCCTGGTATTCATCATTCAAGTCAAGGCCTGACTTTTGAAAAGGAGTATTAGAGTGACCCACTGTCAGAGTTTGCCTAGGACTTTCCTGGTCCTAATCCTGAAAGTTCCACCTCCCTGGAGACCCTTAGGCCTGGGCAATACTGCAACAGTAGGTCACCTTGTCTGAGAGCTACCAACAGTCCTGACTGGATTCTCTGGGAATTAACTTGAAAAAAAGCCAGAATTGCCCCATTTCTGTTGCCCGTTCTCAGCCTTCTGGCTGTGTCCCTTGGCAGTGGCCTATGGAAGCTAAAGGGAAAGTTCTTCTCTACCTCCCCTTTTTGGGTTGACTGTTAGTTTTGTATGGTGTGACCTAAGAAGTTGTGCCAAAAGAAACTTACCTATCCAAACTTGTGTTCTCTACTGATCTGTCAACTTGACTGAGATACCTTTGGAGCCTAAATGATCATTCCTAGAAAATTATTTCTAGAGAATCGTCGAGAATCATCACAAGTGCTACTGCAGGTTAAGTCATTAGTATTCCCATTCAGATTTGTATGGGTAAGTTTTACAAACCATCACCTAAACAATGTTCTGAAATTAGGGGACAACAGATAGGAATATTTTAATGGGCCAAAGCAATTAGTAAATCAGGGAATGGTGCTCTAGTAGAGGCCTCAGTGGTACTTTCTGTCTGCCCAGGGCAAGAAGAGGCACTAGCTCTCTTGCAAGGAAGTTATCAATTAATTATAATCCAACTTATAATATATGTTGACTCTTCTTTAAGTTCCAGAATAGAGATACTCTCCATGTTACCAGCTCAGACTTTGAACATTGACATGATTAGTCAGATGGTGTTTTCCCTCTTAGCACTGCACAGCTTCACTGCCCGCTTTGTGTGGGTGTCATTGATTAGACTAACATCAGATAACCTCCTGGTGGCCAGCTATGTCTTTCTCTTCTTTTCGTAGACTAATTCATTTCTTCTTCCCTCTACACATACTCTTTGTAACTTCTTCTCTTTTCTTCATTGACAGTTACCTCAGAAAAGTCTTTTTTTTTATATTTTTTTAAATGTTTATTCACTTTTTGAGAGACAGAGACAGAGTGCGAGCAGGGGAAGGGCAGAGAGAGAGGGAAACCCAGAATCCAAAGCAGGCCCCAGGCTCTGAGCTGTCAGCACAGAGCCCAACACAGAGCCTGAACTCATGAACTGTGAGATCATGACCTGAGCTGAAGTTGGACACTCAACCGACTCAGCCACCCAAGTACCCTGAAAAGTATTTTTTTCTTTTGATGTATTATTCCCTTTCCCTCCTTATGTCCCTTTACAAGCATATACATTCCTGTATATGTATGTGTAGACATGAGATTCCATACACACACACACACACACACACACACCCACACACACACATACACACAGGGATATCTATATCCTCACAGCTTGCTCATATATATCTGTTTCAAGTAAGAATGAGGGGCAGAGATTTGAAGTTAAATTCAACAAAATAAACACTCAAGCCCTTCTATTTCTAGAGTATTTGAAAGTGCTCAGGAGCTTTTCTTCACAATTTTTATGAAAATCTTCATCTGCCCCTTTATTCTCTACTATTTAACCAGCTTTTCCTCAAGCAGTAGTACTCAATAGAAATAATTTCCTACTTGTTTTTCCTTCTTTTCTTTTTTTCCCCTTTACTTAAAAAATGATAACCAGCATCGTAGCAGCAACTTTTTTCTCTTTTTGTTGTAAATCTAAGGCATATGCAGCAATATTGCATGTTAAGCAAGGTTTTGTGGACTAGGTGGAGATATAAACACCATTAGGAATGATGAGAAACAGGGAAAGCCGGGTGTGAGGTGACAAATACAATGGGACAAGATGTTTGAGATACTAACAGACACATGCACATTAGGCGTTTGAGCTGCGATCCTTTGCTTTTGGAAGCACCTCAGAAATCTAGAGACCTCAAATCTGGCATGGGCTTGAAAATAGAGGGTGGAGGATTGGAGCACCTGGGTGGCTCAGTTGGTTGAGTGTCTGACTGTCGCTCAGGTCATGATCCCACGGTTTGTGGGTTTGAGCCCTGCATTGGGCTCTGTGCTGATAGCTCAGAGCCTGGAGCCTGCTTCAGATTCTGTGTATCCCTCTCTCTCTGCACCTCCCCTCACCCCTGCCGAGCTTGTTCTCTGTCTCTCTCTCTCAAAAATACATAAACATTTAAAAATTTTTAAAAAAAGAAAGAAAGAAAAGAAAATAGAAGAGAGGGCCCCAGTATGTTCTGGCAAGTTCTCTCATATTCCACTCATTCTGGCCTGAGATCATAACGTCTTCCAGACCATAAGGAAAAGGGGTATGTTGGTCTTGCCCTTCCCTGGGGCCCTGGCTGCTGGAGTGAGGGCAGCTCTGGGCCATCTGGGTTCCAACCAATTGATTTAAATCACATTTGTATGCCAGAGACTTCTTGTATTTTACAAAGGTCTTTTTATTAATTCACATGGCAAACCTGTAAAATGTAGCTATTATCACTATTTTATAGATGCTAAGTAATTTGCCCAAGTTAATAGTATATTTGACTTTTCTCTCTCCCTCAGCTCCAAAGAATCAAAGCCTTGTTGATTTTTGCCTCGGCAGACCACTCATGCTCGTTGATTCCTTTTCATTCCACTGTTTCCCCTCCCCCCATTCCAGGCCTGGGTCACTTCATGCCTCCACCCCTACAGCCTCCCACCCACCCACCTGTCTCCATCCTGCCTTCAGCTTCAATGTGTCTACACACCCAAATGTTGCTGCTAGGGTTCACTGTTAGATTCATTGTCATTACACTGCTCTAGTTGTATCATTTCCCTCTTCACACATTCGAGGACATCACCATCCTGCTGCAGGATCGTGACCAGACCCTTCAGCCTGGCATTCAGGGTCTCCTGCAGCATTTCCTCAGCCTACTCTTGCAGACTTAGCTCCCCACACCTGGCCTGACAGTCCAACTCTTCCATTCCTTTTACCTGAAAACTCTTGAACTCCACATTCATACTTCTGCTTATTATGTTTCCCGGCTGAAATTCCACCTCTTCTCCCCCCTGCCCACCTCAATCTGTGCAGCTCAGACCTCACCCTTCTGTGAAAAGTCACCCTCAGGGTATAGACCAGCCCTCGAGTATTAATCATGTAGCTCCGACTGACATCTCTGTCGTTTCTGTTTAATATTGTTACTTTCTTCTTTATGGTTATGAACTTTTCATGAAT
The DNA here is from genome assembly GCF_018350155.1 of Leopardus geoffroyi. Classification (NCBI taxonomy): domain Eukaryota; kingdom Metazoa; phylum Chordata; class Mammalia; order Carnivora; family Felidae; genus Leopardus; species Leopardus geoffroyi. The sequence goes on from NC_059326.1 coordinate 133,394,163, forward strand.
TTCCCCATTTTTCATGTTTTTCCAGTTATATAGGCACCTTGGAGGCAAGAATTAGGTTTTCTACTGTTTCGATGTAGCAAGATAATATCTTGAAATATTAATCTTTGTGCTTTTGTTTTTCTCTTGTCCTTGCAAGTGACTTTCCCCCTCTCAGGCAGAGACATCTACATTGCCTTGGGGAGAAAAATAGAAGCAAGAGAAAAATCCAGAAACTCTTCATGTTCCAGGTTTCCTTTTTAACTTCTGAAACAGATTTTTTGAGATTCAAAAGGGGAATGCTTTCTACTACAGCCAGAGTTTATACCATGACAGTGGAGTTGGAAAGAGGGCCGGGCATATCGCCCATGGTCCACTTGGCACAAGGAGGCCTGCATCTGCCTCAAGACTCTTCTGAGACCTAGTTAAAATGCTCTGTGTAGATACCTTCTACCAATACCGCGATCTGGGACACTCCTAGAAACATGAGCCCTGAAGGAGGGTGGAGAGCTTTGATATCCCGGGGGACATGGAGGTGGGAAAGGAAAAACCCAGCACAGAGACTTGGGAGGACACACATTGGGAAGCTCCTCCCTGTTACCTTGTATCCTGTATCTGTGCTTACCAAGATGGTAGCCACTAGCCACGCATGAGTGTTGGATACTTGAAATGTGGTGTGTGTGACTAAGGAATTGAATTTCAATAACCATGTGTGGCTAGCGCTTACCATATTGAACAGAGCAGTTCTAGAGTGCCTGACCACAGTCTATCTGATTCCAGTGATTCACGGTGTCTAGCACCATTCCTGATGCATAGTAGGTGCTCAATAAATATTTTTAGTAGGAATTAATGATTCACACATTTTAAAAGTAAAACATACATGTTGACCACCAGTTCAAGATAGACCTAAAGTCTCTCGGCTTCAATGTTCTCTGTTCTACTGATCATACAGAAGCTCCTGTGGTTTGGTCCATTTAAAAAGCTTTATAGGAATTGATTTTTCTAGAGGTGTATAGTTCCCAAACCATTGACATCAAAAGATAGCTAGCTATTTAGCCTGACAATCCCTCCACCGCTTTGAATCTGAAAGCACCTAGACCAAGCTTGCCAAAGCTTTAAATAACTCTCTGTACAACCCTAAAGGGAACTTGGGTAACATACTTTTTCACTCTTCCTGGTTGAGTTCAGTTTTGTTTCCTATTATATTTGTGACCTCATTGTCCCAGTTCTTCCCAGTCTGTGCATAACGAGATAAAGTCGTATTGATATTCAAGTGATAGCAGTGGCTTCAGCCCCTTGCTAGGTCTCTGTGTCCTTATCATGATTTATACTGCCTTATATGAGAACACTCTTGAACCAGGCATAGCCACGTGGCCTCAGGACCGCTTCAAGCCCCTGGGGATGCTCCAACATGGAACAGGGCTGATCTTTGCTTTTCTACCTGGTCTCTGAAGCAGCTGCTGATACTCCAAGTCCCAATACAGGTTTCATTTTGTTTTCTTTGTTTTGTTTCAGGGAACATATATCTTTCAGCTTCTGGCTCTTCCCACTCCTTTGGGGATCCAAACCAGTTCTTTAGGCAGAAGGATGAGACTAAATTAAATAATCGACAAATAGCTGTGGATTCTATTATATATAAAAACTAATTTTTTTTTCAGTCAGTAGATATTAAATATGCAACATGCTTACTTCTCAGGCAAGACATCTTCCATGTCTGTCTTCTTTGTGCAGGACACCAGAAACTCCAGTGTGTCTCAGTTCGTGAGAAGATAGAGAGAGACCCATAAGGGTCATGCCAGCAGCCAGAGGATGAAACTTAGGTGGGGCGCATCTGGGAAGAATTACAAATCATTCCTTTAATCCAAAAGTGATCAAATCTTAGTATGTATCAGAATCACCTGGAGGGATTATTATAACACACATTGCTGGGCTCCACCTGCAGAAGGCTCCGCCTTGTTATGTAGTAGGTCTTGGGTGGGACCCAAGAATTTGAAGTTCCAACGAGTTCCCAGGTGGTACTCTTGCTGGTCTGGAAAACACACTTGGACAACTACTGCCTTCATCATTTGGTGACTAGCTTTCCGGAAAATCAGCTTATGGAAGCCTGACAATTCTCCAACTTCACTTCATCTTAGTTTTCTCTTATTCTAAACCTTAGTCCATAAAGACCTTTCTTGCCTGAATCCAAGAAGACAACAACTTGGACGAGAATTCTCAGTACCTTCATTCTCAGTTCTAAAAAAATTGTCAGTTTTTTCAGGGTTTCTTTAAGCTCTCAGACATCTTGGTTTGTAGGTGGTAGAAAGCAGTGATTCACTGACGAATCAAGGCATTGAGCAGTTTGAGTAAATCTCTGTAATCTCACAGTAAGGACTTGACTAATTAGGCAGAGCTCTGCTCTATGAGCCCACAGGAATGAGTCCACTGTCAGATGGACATTGTTATCCTAAATTATTCCAGAACAAGATTGGACAATGCTTGTCATAATTTGGGTAAAATTTTCCAAAAGCCGCAAAACGTTTACAAGGTTTAATTAATCCACTAGAAAATTCAGTTATCTTACAGATGTTTTATCCACATGACTTTAAAGGGTCAGCTGGGTAAAATTTTCAATATCACCAAATGTTTTTGCAACAGGAAAACAAAGCTTCACTTAAAATATTTTAAGAACCTAGATTTTTCTCTATGCTTAATCACTCTTCTGGTCAATAAATTCTCCTTTCTGTGATCAAATGTCACTGTTGCAATTTAAACTCACTTCTTCTTGTTTCTATTTCGTATAGTGGGGGTGAGCACTACTGTTAATTATCTATTGGTAATTACTCTTAATTTATTTGAAGACAGCTAGTCACTCTTTATCTTTTCCTTTTTCATGCAAAATTACCTCCAACCCTTTAGAAAGCGTACCTCATAGATCCTAATTTCAATCTCCTTAATTTGTTCATAACTGTCCTCTAGACCCTATTTTTCCCAGACCTTTTTTAAAAGCCCAGACCCAGACAGTGAATCCCTGGCTCCCGACGGATGTGCCCTCTTCACATTGGCCCTGAGGAGTGAAGGTTCCTAATCCTGTGATTCCTGCACTCCCTGCCTTGTTGTGCTAAGTCTCTATCCCATGCAATGGTCGAGCGTCAGGTTTGAGGATAGTGGTGATGTTGCAGAATTCTGTTTTTTTTTTTTTCCTAGTCATTTATTTTTTATTTACTTTTTCAATATATGAAGTTTATTGTCAAATTGGTTTCCATACAACACCCAGTGCTCATCCCAAAAGGTGCCCTCCACAATACCCATCACCCACCCTCCCCTCCCTCCCACCCCCCATCAACCCTCAGTTTGTTCTCAGTTTTTAAGAGTCTCTTATGCTTTGGCTCTCTTCCACTCTAACCTCTTTTTTTTTCCTTCCCCTCCCCCAGAATTCTGTTTTTAATAAGTATTTTTGAAAAATACTTGAATTCAAAGAATCTTTTGGATTTATACAAATTGGTTCCATTTGCCATTAAGTAAAATTAATATTCATTTCGATTAATGAATGCAAATTTGTCTGGTGCATTTTCTTTCCTTTTTTTTTTTTTTTTTTTTTTTTACCATTTATTCATTTTTGAGAGAGAGAGAGATGCGTGTGTGTGAGTAGGAGAGGAACAGAAAGACAGAGAGAGAGAATCCAAAGCAAGCTCCACACTGTCAGGGGAGAGCCTCATGAAGGACATCAACCCACAAACCATGAGATCATGACCTGAGCCGAATTCAGACACTCAACTGACTGAGCCACCCAGGCACCCCATGTCTGGTGCATTTTTATTGCTGGGTCACTCTGATTTCTTTTAAGGTGTTTTTCATAAACAAAAGTGAAGGCAGCTCTCATGGGTATATATATATATATATATATATATAAATTGTGAGAAACCTATTGGTCTAGGCTTTTCTCCTAGGGAAAAATCAAGATATAGGTAACAATTGCATTGTCCTTCATCCTAATCCAGCACTACCCCCTAGTTACAGCCTCCTCTCTCCAGCAGGTTCTGTGTGTTTCAAATCCATTGACAGCAGTTAACATTCTTCTGTCATTTTCCTGTTGTGAGAGAACAGGATGCAGAGGAGGTTTCTTCTCACAAGTTACACTTAGATCAACATATGGTCTAAAATGCTTACAACTGGTAACTTCATTTCTGCTTACTCATCTTCGGTGCTATTGTTTCCAATTTTTCTTCTTCATGTATGTATATATTTTGCATTTTCAGAATATATTGATATTACTGTTATTGTAAACAATTACTTTTTGAAAAAGGATTTTTTGAAAGAGAAAATAAAATCCTTTCCTTGTATCTGCATATTTACCATTTCTGGCTCTTTCTATTCCTTTATGCATTTCCATCTGCTATCATCTTCCTTCTGCCTGAACAACTTCCTGTAGCATTGCTTATAATTCGTGTTGGCTGGCAGGGAGCTCTGTTTGTCTGAAATATCTTTAGTTTGCCTTCAGATTTGAGGGTGTCTCATGGGTAACAAATTTTAGATTGCTGCTTTGTTCCTTTCATACTTTAAAGGATGACTTTCCATTGTCTTCTGACTTGCATAGATTCTGACCAGAAGCTTGCTAAAAACTCTTCCTCTTCCTCTTTACATACAATATCTTTTTCCTCTGATTTAAAAATGCGTTTCTTTCTCACTGGCTTTGGCAACTTGATTACAATGTGCCTTTCTTTGTGCTTATTCTGCTCTAATTCATTGAGCTTCTTGAGTCTGAGTTTCTAGATTTCATCCAATTTGGGATATTTTTTTCCATTTTTTCTTTTAGTATTTTTTGTTCCCTCTCCCCTTTTTGTCTGAGACTCCAACTGCACATAAATTAGCCCCCTTGTAGACATAAATTAGTGTCTTGTGTGTCACAGCCACTGTCTTCGTGTTCTTCCAGTAAGCTTTCTGTTTCATTTTGGTTATTTTATTCATAATCACTGAACTTTCCTCTTCAGTGTCTAGTCTTCTATTAATCACATGCAATGTATTTTTCATTTCATGTGTTTTTTTTTTCTCCTTGAGTCTTTGGATCTTTTTTATATGTTCCTTTTTTTCCCCCATATTATGGTCATGATTTCCTTTACCTTCTTAAACATATGTAGAGTTTTACAACAGCTGTTCTAATGGGTTTTTTGTTTGTTTTTTGTTTTGTTTTTTTTTAGATTTTTGTCTGCTACTTCGCTCTCTGTGTCATTTCTGTGTCTGTTTCTGTTGATTGAATTCTCTCCTGGCTTTAGGTCTTATTTTCTTATTTCTTTGCATGCCTGCTAATTGGCTAATGGATGCTAGATGTTGGTGAATTTTGCATTACTGATGGCTGGATTTTGTGGTATTCCTCCAAATAGTGTTGAATTTTGTTTTGGCGCCCAATTACGTTGCTTGGAATTAGTTCAAAGCTTTAGAGAGTCTTCCTTTTAAATTTTATTAGGGTAAGTCCAGAACCGCTTTTAGTATAGGCTGAAGGATATCTGAGGATTCTACTGTTATGTCTTATAGGTTATGATCACTTTCCATTTTTGCCCTGTGTGAACTCTAGAAACTATTTTGCTTACTTCTTCCTGGTGGTTATTTCCCTGAATTCATGTAGTTTCTGCTCAGACATGCACAAATTAGTCCTTAGCCAAAGACTCAAGGGGAACCCTCAGATTTTGTGAGCTTTATCTCTGTGCATATAGTTCTCTGTCTCATAAATTCTTACTGCCCTGATTTCCCGAACTGTTCTTTCTGTACCTTCACCTTGTAGAGACACTGGACTCGTTTGATTTCCCCTTTGTGCCCTGCAGCCTGGAAGTACTTCCTGGCAATGAGCAAAATAGTTGTTTACCTGACCTTGTTTGTTTCCCTTCTGTTAGAAATCACAGTCCCTTGATATTTATTGTTTAATGCCTGCGTGGTAAGCAGCTTCTAGGGTGGCCCTCAATAATCTCCACCTTCTGGTATTCATATTTTGTGTGTCCCCCTTCTCATAGGTATGGGCTGGATCTGGATCTAGTGTCCAACCAATAGGATGTGATAAGTATGACAGAATGCCCCTTCTGTGATCACAGAAAGCTACAGAAGACTATGACTTCCTTCTAGCTGGCAGGCTGTCTCTTGCTTGCTTTGATGAAGCCTACATGGCAAAGAACTGAGGACAGCCTCTTGCCAGAAGCCAGAGAAATGGAGGCCCTAAGTCCACTTGTCCACAAGGAACGGAATCCTGCCAGCAAGCACATGAGCAAGCTTTGAAGTGGATCCTTCTTCCACTCTAGCATTCAGAAAAGGCCACAGCACTGGCCAATACCTCAGCTGTAGCCTTAAGAGATACCCCGAGCTAGAGGCTCATTCTTGGTGTTAGTATTGTGGTAATTTGGTAATAGTTAAACCATGACTGGATTCCTGAAACACAAAAACTGTGGGATAATAAATGTGTAGTTTTATAAAGCTGGTACATTTGGGGGATAGCTGCTCAGCCATAAATAACTAATATAGTCTGAAAATCATTGTTTCACATATACTGTTTTTGTTCTGCCTTTTAAGGCAGGAAGATAAATTAGGTCTTTGTTACTTCATTATGCTCAGAAAGAAGTACAGATTATTCAAATGAGAATCTCTAGAAGTGTGACCTAGACATCAATAGCACATAAAACTTTTCAGGTGAATATTCCACTACTCAGTATTTACCCAAAGAGTATGAAAACACTAATTAATTCCAGAAGCTATAATACACCCCCTAAATTTACCGCAGCATTATCTACAATAGCCAACTCACAGAAGTAGCCTGTGTCCATCAATCCATGAATTGATAAAGAAGATATGGTGTATATATACAATGGAATATATATATATATATATATATATATATATATATATATATATATAATGGAATACTCAGCCACGAAAAGAATGAAATCTTGCCATGTTCAGCAACACAGATGCATCTAGACAGTATAACGCTAAGTGAAATAAGTCAGTCAGGGAAAGACAAATACCGTACGGTTTCATTCATATGTAGAATTTAAGAAACAAAGCAAACTAACAGAGAAAAAACCAGACAAACCAAAAGATAGACTCTTAACTATAGAGAACAAACTGATGGTTACCAGAGGGAAAGTATGTGGGGGGGTGGCGGGAAATGAATGAAATAGGGGAATTAAGAGCACACTGTGATGGGACACTGAGTAATATACAGAATTTTTGAGTTGCTGTATTTATTATACATCAGAAACTATACTGCAATTAAAATTTAAAAAAGAAAAAAACTTCCAGGTAATTCCAGTATACAGCCAACTATGAAAGCCACTGTCTTAGATTAGTAATTTCTACCTTTTAATGTTCATATGAATCACTTGAGGATCTTGTTAAAATCAAGTGTTTGATTTAGCAGACATGGAATGGAACCTGGGATTCTGCCTTTGCACCAAACTCCCAGATCATGCTCCTGGTTTGTGGACTACACTTAGAATAGTAAGGACTTAGATTATTGGGTGCCTTCTGTTTATTCCATCTATGGAGAAACTTGGAACAAATTTCTAGTATCTGTACCAAAGAATATTTGAGTAGCTCTACCCTCCTGTTTAAAAACACCCTTCTTCAGGGGCACCTGAGTGGCTCAGTTGGTTAAGCATCTGACTTCCGCTCAGGTCATTATCATACGGTTTGTGAGTTCAAGCCCCGCATTGGGCTCTGTGCTGACAGCTCAGAGCCTGGAGTCTGCTTCGGATTCTGTGTCTCCCTCTCTCTCTCTGCCCCTCCCCCACTTGTGCTCTCTCTCTGTCTCTCTCAAAAATAAATAAATGTTTAAAAAAAACCCTCTTCATTAGCTGATGTCTCATTCATAAATTCATTACTTCAACAGATATTTATTTTATATTTCTTGTATGACAACTGCTTTGCTAGGTGAATGAGACACAGCACCTTCTTCTCTTCCCACCCCACCCCAGCTCCCTTGTAATCTGAAGCATTCTGTTTAGTGGAAGAAGTAGATAGGTGAGAAAGTATATGACAAAGCAGGTTCATAAGGGCATAGATAGAAGCACAAATTAATTACAAATTCTCTTTTAGGGTGCAGAGTTCAGGAAGGCTTCTAAAAGAGGTGATATTTGAAATTTGGAGTTATGAGTGGCCTTCCTTCCCTGTATGTACGTTGGGCAGCAGCTTTTGAGAGAGCGAATCCTAAAACATTTACCCCTTCGTCCTTTCTCTGCTTGAGAGCCTTTATATTGGTATCCCTTGCTCTCATGCAAATTGGGTTCCTAGTGGTCCATGCTGAAGTCCACACCCTGAGAGAGACATACAGATTAAGTCCCTTCTGTAGCCCTCACTGTCTTTACCCTCTTTATTTAAGCAAACAAATTTAAGAAATATCTTTATTTTTTCAAGTCAGTTTTATTATGGAAAAGTTTCAACTGCCAAAAACTACCATGTTTCATTTTTATCTCTACTCATTTCTCAGAAGGTGGGATGAGGAGTGGAGTGGATAGACAATGACATGTTTCACATTTATTTTATCCCACAGCTGAGTTCCTGACTTTTCCCTCCAGGGGAATTCCTTGTTGTGAAACTTATTTCAATGCTCTCCTGAAATATTTCTGATTAACTAATGAAAGTAACAGATGAATTTAACTATGTAGAAAACAAAGCAGAAATTTCTAAGCTTTATTCAGATGGGATCATAAGAGATTGTTCGTTTATTTTTTGGAATAACCGGTGCAGTCTAGGCTTATGAACTGAAAACAACAGAGTTTTTCCCCTTGAGGTGGAAAGATCAGTCCCTCAGTATTTCTCCACAATTAAAAAAATTTTTCTTAATGTTTGTTTATTTTTGAGAGAGAGAAACAGAATGTGAGGAGGGGAGAGGCAGAGAGAGAGAGGGAGACACAGAATCCAAAGCAGGCTTCAGGCTCTGAGCTGTCAACACAGAGCCTGATGCTAGGCTCAAATTCGTGAACTGAGAGATCATGATCTGAGCCAAAGTCAGATGCCACACAGGAGCCCCCACAATTTTTCAATAAATACTGGAGAGAAGAGCAAGACACCATCCTCCTCATAGAACATGAGGCCCTTTGCCATTATTTTGTATTCGAGTCTACATCAAGCTCAGCGTCTCCATTAAAGGTATGGCTAAGGAGACAAGAGAGCTGGTAAGTGGTCCAGCAGATTCCTTATGCCCACTCACATATTATAAGAGTATTGAAATCATAGAACCAAATAGGAAGCATCCAGGTTTGGCAGATTTATTTTTACCTAGCTGTATGCAGTCACTGGTTGACCCTCCTAAAGTCTAAAGAAAGAATCCAAGTGAATAATTGCTGTTTGATGTCCATAACCCTGATTGTGATCATGATAAAGAGAATAAGTAGGGCAGTGTATCAGTTAGCTTTTGCCGTGTAACAAACCACTTCACAACTTAGTGACTTAAAGCAATGAACATTTATAATTTCTCACTACCCTGTGGTAGTTTTCTGTTTGTTTGTTTGTTTTGTTCTTTCCTTTGGGTTTTATGGGCCACTTCTTACTTAGGTCAGCTTAGCTGAGGCCAGGTAATTTAGGCTGGTGTTGGTCAGATGTCTGAATGATTTAGGAGTGGCTGGGATAGAGCCTCTGTCCATTAGGCCTCTCATCCTCCAGAAAGCTAGCTTGGGCTTGTTCATACAGAAGAGTTCCCAGAGTACAGTAAGAGATGTAAACTCCAATATGCAAGCAGTTTTCAAGCTTCTGCTTGCATCACATTTGCTAATGACTTATTTGCTAGTTACATGGCCACGCCCTGATTCAAACAATGAAGAAATAAATCCACCCTTGATGGGAAGAACAGCAAAGTCCTATTGAAAAGGGCATGCATATAAGGAATTATAATGTATCTAAGGCAGGCACATCTTCTCCTGTTTTCAACACCCTGGTTGAATCATCCCATGCCTCAGTTAGTCCAGGCAGCCATGTAAGTACAAACTGGCCACTAATGGTAATTTTCATAGTTACTTGCTCTTAATCTCCAACCATATACCACTAGGTCTCTTTTGCACCTCTTGTCTTTTGGCAGAAACATCTAACGTCTCTGGCCTCTGCACTAGGCTGGGAAGCCCATCTACGACATAGTCATCAAATGAACCATTCATTAGTGTGTAGGCTAATCCCTAGTTTACATATCACTGCTCTTGAATTTTTTCATGACCTCTTCAGGTGGATGTAGGTGAATTCTTTGCTCTGTGGTCTCAGATCTTATTGTTCATAATTCTAGGTTGCCCTGTGACATCACATAGAAATCTTTTATCTATCACTCCCATTGAGCCATAAAGGAAAGTCATCTTGTCACATTCATCTTGGTATTCCTGGTGCCTAGCCCAGGGTCTGGCTCACAGTAGGCATCCAGTAATTGTTGACTGAATATATGATACACAGCCTAAATAAGCTGTACTCGGGGAGTTTATGATTTGGTTGGAAAGACAATACATTTAACAGAAATCAAAATAGATTTCTCTCATGCTGGAAGAAAGGCCTGGGAAACATGTAGAGAATAATATAAATTATTTGCTGTAAGAATCAAGAGAAGGGGAAAAAATAGTGCCTGATTCAGTTTGTAGCCTCTTAGCCACCTTAACCCATTCCTTTCCCAACATTAATTTTTGTCTTGCTCTACCACCAGATCTCATCTGTCATCATTTTCCATGGCTCTGGAAACAGCCACTTTGTGTCCTCATCCCCACCCCAAACAAGTTACTTAATCTCTGAAAGTCTCAGTTTCCTCATCTGTTTTCTGAGGATCGGAGAGGATTGAATAAGTTAGGACACCTAAAATCCCTTGGCATGGTGCTCAATAAATGACAGTTTTATTAATGTTCATAATATTGTTATCGTTACTACATTTCCATCTCTGGTCCTGCTTCTGTTGGGCCTTGCGTTTCCCTTCCTTGACTATTAAAATCACCTTCTCAAGACTTTCCCCTAATTCATCCTATAACTTTCCCTGATTATCTTCTCTCTCTTTTTTTTAAGACTTTATTTATTTTGATAGAGAGAAAGAGAGAGAGGAGAGAGAGAATGAGTAGGGGAGGGGCAGAGGGAGAAGAGAGAGAATCTCAAGCATTCTCCATGCCCAGCATAGAGCCCCCTGCAGGGCTCAATCTCATGACCATGAGATCATGACGTGAACTGAAATCAAAAGTCACATGCTTAAATGACTGAGCCACCCATGTCCCTCTCTTATTATCTTTTCTAAAGGATATATCTGACCCCTTCTTTTTTATGCTTTGAAAGTTTTTTCCCTTCCCTTTGCCTAAAGAATCAAGTTCAGACTTCTCAGCTCTCCTCCAGCAATACTAGACAATTTTCAGTTCTTTGAATATGCCCTGCTATCTTAAACACCCTTGCTTTGCACAGAGGCAGATTTGCAATGACGACATGAGGCTTATGCTCCAGCCTCTTGTTTGCACAAGTACCTTCCAAAGCTTGGAATGTTCTTCAGGCTTCGGGGAGGAAGGAGCTGCCTAGCTAGGAGCCTGAGCCAAGGAGTACTGTTGCATCAAAGGGTGGTAGTACTGGGACCACAGTAAGAGCCAGCGTGCTGCCCGCCCCCCCACGTCTCCATCTGCCCAGACCTCAGTGACAGTTTGCCCCTGGCAACCTCACTGCACCTCTACCTTCTCTATCTTTGACCCCCCTGGAGAAGACCTGGCTTATGAGCCACTCCACTCTGCTTGGGGGGCATTATGACTCAAGCTCCTCCTTGCATTCCTACCCCAAACCCAGGGTCACCATCAGGGAATGGGGAGCCTCTCAGGCTTTCCTCTGTTGAGCATGAAGCCATAAAGCAAGTTACAGATGTGGCATGACTGATAACAAAGTTATGAAACCAAAAGAAACTTCTAAAACCATTAGTAACAAAAAACAGATGTCCCTCACTCATACCACAGGAAAGATTGAATTGTCTTCCTGGTCTGTCTGCAGAAAATATAAAATCAGTCAGACTAGGGGGCCAAAATATAGGGGGGAAAGTATCATAGAAGTGGGTTAGGCAGTTAATTCAGGAATAATAATAACAGCAATAGAACAACATGAATTTGTGATGTTCATGGTATTTAGCAGCTTTTGAAAATTTGAAATTTTATCTACTTTTATATTTGTGAATTTGCTTTCCTTCTTAATAGAGAACCCAAAATGCATTATTAACTTTAGTTCCCATAAACGGAATCTGCCCCTATAGCACACATGGGTTCCTTGTTTATAAGGTACTTATTTTTTCTGAAGATACAATTCAAATGTTGTCACCCGATATCCCCTTTCCTGCACTATCACTGAACCTTGTACATGTACCATTCCTGCTATACATGCACGTTCATCAAAAATCGGTTATTCTCTCCACTTCTTCAAAGCTGGGAGGCTTCTTTGACCCAGGTTTGTGTTCCCTATGCCTAATGCTGTGTCTGTCACATAATTGCTTCATCAACGTTGAATACATGAATGAATGAATGAATAGCTGGGTAGACTGGACAGGGAGTGGACATAATCACAAGGAGTTTCACGAATATTTGGAATTTGTGTGATAGATGATTACCATTTAATTTTGAAGTGAAGTATGAACATTCTAGATAGTGATGTCAGCATAAACACAAGATTTATCGGGGGTGGGGAGGGTGGCAGGAAGAAGGGATGACAATAAGGATCTTTCTGGGATGCTGGAAATGTTCTGTCTTGAGTATAGTGTTGGCTACCTGAGTCTGTACATGTGCTATCATGTGTTAACATGTGTCAACTGCATATCAAAAGAAAGAAATTTTATGAAATGATAATTTTTAAAATAAAATTTGCTAAGGCCAGACAAAACTGGGTATTTGTGACAGACAATAAGGAAATTAATTTGATTCAAGTAAGTATTAAGCTTTATTATTTACATAATCCAATTTTTAAAATAGAATGAAGCAAATGATTTATATTGGGAAATGGTGGGAGAGAAAACTGAACAGGCACAATGATCGGGCCTTAAGTCAGGACTGATATCTAACTTTGATCCACTATGTAGCAGAAAGACATGCAGGTTAGGAAATCAATCAGAGATCACAATGAGCTTAGATAACAGAGATGCCATTAGCAATACAGTGAGAGTCAGAGAGCAGAGACAGATTGAAGGCAAGAGCTGACAAGAATTTAAAAAGTTTTTGGATGTAGGGAATGGAGAGACAGTCAAAGAAAACTTTAAGCTTTCGGATGTGCAGAGGAGCAATGGGACTGCTCTTGGGAAACATGGTAGGATTGAAATAGAAGGTGGTTTGTGGGAAGAAGAGAAGGAAGCTGGATGGGGCACCTGGGTGATTCAGTAGGTTGAGTGACTCTTGCTCTTGGCTCAGATCATGATGTCATGATTCATGAGATGGATGGAGCCCTGCTTTGGTCTTTGTGCTGATACCATGGAGCCTGCTTGGGATTCTGTCTCTCCCTCTCTTTCTGTCCCTTTCCTGCTCATTCTCTTTCTCTCTCTCTCTCTCTCTCAAAATAAATAAATAAATAAACTTAAAATAAAATTTAAAAAAGCAAGTCATTCAAGACAGTTCCTTTCTCACTGGAGTACTTACTATGTGCTGGGCTGTGTGCTCAGCACCTCACCTGCCCCACACCTCCTTTAATTCTTCTCAGTAATCCCACGAGGCCCATCCTTTTGTTATCCTCATGTTGGAAATAAGGAAATTGATGCTCAGAGAACTTCAGTAATTTGCCCAAAGTTATAGCTCAAGTTTTTTATTTTAATTTTTAAATTTACTTCTTTATTTCGAGGTGAGGGGTTGCAGAAAGAGAATCCCAAACAGGCTCTGACCTGTCAGGGCTCCAACTCATGAACTGTGAGATTATGACCTGAGCTGAAGTCAGATGCTTAACCAACTGAGCCACCCAGACACCCTTTAAACACTTTTTTTTTTTTTTTAATTGAAGTGTAGTTGATGTATGGTATTAGATTAGTTTCAGGTGTACAAGAGAGTGATTCGACATTTAAATATATTATGAAATGATCACAATAGTAAGTGTAGTTACCATCTGTCACCATACAGTTATGACAATCATATTGACTATACTCCTTATGCTATACTTTACATGCTTGTGACTTTTATAACTGGAAGTTCGTACCTCTTAATCCCCTTCACTTATTTCATCCATCATCCCACCCACCACCCATTCTAGAAACTACCAGTTTGCTCTCAGTATTTATAAATCTCTCTTTTGTTCTCTTTGCTCGTTGTGGTTTTTAGATTCCACGCATAAGTGAAATCATGCAGTATTCATCTTTCTCTGATTTATTTCCCTTAGCATAATATTATCTAGTTCTATCTATGTTGTTGAAAATGACAGAATTTCATTCTTTTTTAATGGCTGAGTAGTATTCTGTGTGTATTTGTTTATTGATGGACACTTAGGTTGTTTCTGTATTTTGGCTATTATAAACAATGCTATAAGAAACATGAGGGTGCATATATCTTTTCAAATGAGTATTTTTTGTTCTCTTCAGATGAACATCCTGAAGTGGAACTGCTGGGTCATATGGCATTTCTACTTAATTTTTTTGAGGACCCTCCACACTGTTTTGCATATTTGCTATACTAATTTACCTTTCCACCAACAGTGCACCAGGCTTTCTCTCTTCTTGGCATCCTCCCCAACACTTGTTATTTCTTATCTTTTTGATACTAGCCATTCTGACAGGTGTGAGGTGGTATCTCATATTTAGTTTTGAATACATTTTCCTCATATTTAGTGATGGTGAGCATCTTTGCATATGTCTGTTGACTCTCCGTATGTCTTTGGAAAAGTGTCTTTTTACATCCTCTGGCCATTTGTTCATCAGATTGATTATTGGTGTTGAGTTGTATAAATTGTTCATGTATTCTGGATACTAACCTCTTATTGGATTTATCATTTGCAAATATATTCTCCCATTCAGTAGATGGCCTTTTTGTTTTGTTGATGCTTTTCTTTGCTATGGAAAAGGTTTTCAGTTGGATGTTCCCATTTGTTTATTTTTGCTTTTGTTGCCCTTGCCTGGGGAGGCAGATCCAAAAAGAGTTCTTTGAACTCTTGGAGCCTCTGGATGGCTCAGTCAGTTAAGCCTACAACTTTGGCTCAGGTCATGATCTCATGGTTTGTGGGTTCCAGCGTCGCATCGGGCTCTGTGCTGACAGCTCAGAGCCTGGAGCCTGCTTTGGATTCTGTGTCTCCCTCTATCTCTGACCCTCCCCCGTCCATTCTCTGTCTCTCTCTCTCAAAAATAAATAAACATTTTTTTAAAATTAAAAAAAAAGAGTTCTTTAAACTCTTAAAGTTGACTAGTACTTCTTACCTCTCTCCAATAACCTAAAACTACTTTTAGGTCCTATTTGTTTAAAAATATTATTAAGAAAAAAATGTCTAACGTGGTATACAATGCTTAACAGCATTACTATTACATTACATTACATTACAATTTCAAGTGGCTCTTGTTTACTCTTGTTACTCCATTTTGTACCAACTTTGCTTAGTTTAATGAAGTAGTTTTTATTGTCTTTTATACACACGGTGCATGGTGGAGTCTTTTCGCCGGAACCCAGGTGCTTACAATTTAAATCTTTCTAGAGCTGTTTGCATCTCTGTCAAAAGGATCCATTTCCCAGAGTTCTCTGTCGTTGGCTCTTTGGAGACGGAATGCACATTCTGTGAGAAGTATGAATGTGTACTCTTTCTCTCTGGCCCAGGTAGGCTAACCAAAACTATGTCTTGCTTGGCTTCATTTCTCTCGGTATGTGCCTTTCTGCCTTTGCCAAAGCCAAGGATGAGTGAAACAGTGAGTCACATGAATGATCATTAATGTTTTCTTGACACATTGGAAGGGAACTCACACATGCTTATGTTTCTTTTCTTTTAGCTGATCCTTCTTACATAGAGCAAGAGATCAGGGCAAAAGGATGTGAATCACTTGGAAATGATGAACAGTGGCCTCTGGCCAAGAAAGGGTTATGTCAGGTGTGTGGTTTTTCCAAACCTAAAATATTTGCTTTCAATGCACTTAGCAGGGTTATAATTGTAGGGTGTTAAACTCTTAGAAGTGTCATGTCTACCCAGCGCTCCACTTGATGATAATAATAAAAAAATAACAGCTTTATTGATATATAATTTACATACTTACAAAGTGTGTTATCATTATCACTAATTTAGCCAGTAGTCGTCACTTTCCATTCCTTCTTCCTCCAGCCCTGGCAACCACTAATCTACTTTTTGTCTCCATGGTTTTGCCGACTCTAGATATTTCATATAAATGGAATCATATAATATGTGTTTTTTTTGTGACTGGCTTCTTTTCCTTAGCATATTGTTTTCATGTTGTAGCATGTATCAGTAGTGCGTTATTGTTTATGACAGAATAACCTTCCATTGTATGGCCATGCCATCTTTTGTTCATTCATTCATTCACTGATGGACATTGAGTTGTTTCCACTTTTTAGCTATTAAGAAT
Source organism: Leopardus geoffroyi (assembly GCF_018350155.1). Classification (NCBI taxonomy): domain Eukaryota; kingdom Metazoa; phylum Chordata; class Mammalia; order Carnivora; family Felidae; genus Leopardus; species Leopardus geoffroyi. The sequence goes on from NC_059326.1 coordinate 133,410,604, forward strand.
AATGCTTCAATGAATACTCGTGTACAGGTTTTTGTGTGGAAATTCTCCTGGATGTAGACCCAAGAGTGGTATTGTTGGGTAATATGGTATCTCTGTTCAGCTGTTTGAGAAACTGGATATACCATTTTACATTCCTACTAACAGTGTGTGAGGGCTCCAATATCTTTACATCCTTACCAGCCCTTGTTATTATTTGTCTTTTTTATTATGGCCATTTATTAGTTGTGGAGTAGCACCTCATTATGGTTTTTAATTTTATCATGGTAAAATATACATAACATAAAATATACCGTTCTAACCATTTTTAAGTATACAGTTGAGTGGCATTAAATGCATTCACAATGTCAAGCGACCATCGTCATGGTTCATTTTCAGAACTTTTTCATCATCCCAAACAGAAACTACCCACTAAATAATAACTAATCACTTCCCTCTGTCCCTTCATCATAGTTTTAATTTTTGTTTTCCTAACAGCTAATGTTTTCCTAATGGTTGATCATCCTTTCATATGCTTATTGGCCATTTGTGTATCTTCTTTGGAGATATGTCTGTTCAAATCCTTTACTCATTTGTAAGTTGGGTTATTTGTCTTTTTATTGTCAAGTTACAAGGACTCTCTTATATGTTCTGGGTACAAGTCCACAAGATATATGATTTGCAATATTTTCTCTGGGCTGTCTTTTGCTTTCTTGGTGGAGAAACCACAAAAGTTTTAAATTTTGAAGAAGTCTCATTTACCTATTTTTTCTTTTGTTGCTTGTGCTTTTGGTGTGGTAGCACAGAAATCATTGCCTAATCCAAGGTCACAAAAATCTACCCTTACATTTTCTTCTAAGAGTTGTATAGTTTTAATTCTTACATATAGACCTATGATCTCTTTTTAGTTAATTTTTGTTTATAGTGTGAAATAGAAATCTGAGTTTATTGTTATATGTGAATATCCAGTTGTCCCGGTACCATTTGTTGAAGGCCATTCTTTCCCTTATTGAATTGTCTGACACCATTATAAAAAGTTAATTCATTATAAATGGACTTTCACAATGATTCCATTGATCTACATTCCTGTTCTGCCAGGACCACACTGTCTTGATCATTGCAGCTTTGTAGTAAATGCTGAAATTGGGAAATGTGAGTCCTTCATCTTTGTCCTTTTTCAAAATTGATTTGACTCTTCTGGGTTTCTTGCATTTTCACATGAATTTTATCATCAGTTTGTTAATTTCTGCAAAAAAAAAGTCAGTTGGGATTTTGATATGGATTACATTGGATCTATAGATCATTGTATGTAGTATTGCCATCTTAATAATAATATGTCTTTAGATTCATGAAGGTGGGGTATCTTTTCATTTACACAGGGCTTCTTTAGTTTTTTTCAGCATTATCTTATAGTTTTCAGCATAGAAATATTGTACTTCTTTTGTTACCCTTATTATGAAATATTTCTTTCTCTTTGATGCTATTATAAATGTCATTGTGATCTTAATTTCATTTTTGGATTGTTCTCTGCTAGTGTAAAGAACTATAGTACCCCACCTGCCCTCTTATCTGAAGTTTCATTTTCTGCAGTCAACAGTACTCCAGAAGCAGGTGTTTCTCCTTCTGACCTATCACCAAAAGGTCAGTAGTAATGTGACACTACATCACAATGCTTTTGTTGTTCACCTCACTTCAACTAATCATGTGGGCATTTTATCATTTCACATCATCACAAGAGGAGTGTCGTACAATGTTTTGAGAGAGGCCACATTCACATCATTTTTAGTAAGCTGTATTGTTATAATTGTTCTATTTTGTTATTGTTGCTATTCTCTTACTGTGGTTAATTTATACACTTTATATGTATAGCAAAAAACAGCATATGTAGGGTTTGGTATTATCTGCAGTTTCAGGCATCCACTTGGAATGTATCCCTCTCAGATAAGGGAGGACTAGTGTACAATTAATTTTTTGAATACTGATATTGCACCCTGCAACCTTGCTGAGCTTATTTATTCTGACAGCATTTTTGGCAGATTCTTGAGGATTTTTTATGTATAAGATCAAATCATCTACCAACAGAAACAGGTCTACTTCTTTTCCAGTCAGGCTGCCTTTTATTTCTTTTTCTTAAATAATTTCACTAGCTCAGTGAGTGTTTCAGATCCAATTCAAGAAGATTCAAAAGAATTTAGAATTTCTTTTGCCAGAAGAGGAAAAGATCAGGAAGGACAAGACCAAGAATATCTAGGAACCTACTGTCTTGCTAATAAATCTCTTTGTTGATCTTCCTATTTCCTCATTTCCCACTTAAGCCATTTCTTCTCTGACCTCCCCATTTAGGAAGCAAAGTATATTTGAGGCAGGGGACTTTTATCTTTTCTTTTAAAATGTGTGTTATTGGAGGGGTGTCTGGCTGGCTCAGTCGGTTAAGCATCTGACTCTTGATCTCAGCTCAGGTCCTGATCTCAGTGTTGTGAGTTCAAGCCCTGTGTTGGGCTCCATGCCCAGTATAGAGCCTACAAGAAGGAAGGAAGGAAGGAAGGAAGGAAGGAAGGAAGGAAGGAAAGAAGGAAGGAAAGACAGAAAGAAAGAAAGAAAGAAAGAAAGAAAGAAAGAAAGAAAGAGAGAGGAAGGAGAGAGAGAAAGAAAGGGAGAAAGAGAGAAAGAGAGGGAGGGATGGAGAAAGGGAGGAGGGGAGGCAAGAGGGAGGGAGGAAGGGAGGGAAAAAGAAAGAAAGAAACACAAAAATGTGTGTTTTTGAATATTACCCATATCCTGGTGACCAGCATTCGTTCAGTTCTCTTTTACCCCCTATCTCCTGTCTTAACCTAAACCACTATACCGGATACAAAAGACAAGAAAATGTAAAATTTAAACAGTAGAAACCAATGAACTTGGTTGGGTTGCTTTTCATTTATATGCCTGGACTGGAATCCCCAACCATCAGAATAATGAATATCAGTTTTTCATTTTTGGGTTTCTCACCCTGATTTGGGATATCTCATTTTTTATTTATATTTATTCCCATCTATGTCAACGTTAGGAAATAAACATCCCAACTTGGAGGCTATGTTTACAATTGGGCCTCTTCCACACATACATTATTTAGCCTCCTCATTACCTGGCCAACGTAGAGGATTTAAAGCATCAACATAAATCTGATTTTAATTTTCTCCCAATAAGAGCTGAAAAATATGTCTAATTACAAGGATGCTGTAGAGTACAATGGGAGAATCCTCAATTCTTGCTAATAACCCTGACAAGTCTGAAATAATGTGTTATTTTTGGAATCACTATATTGCACTTTGAGCTAGTTTTCAGGGAAGGAGCTATACAATAAAGGCAAGAATCACCTGCTACAAGGGCAGTCCTGGGTTCTGGTTCTTCTGCACTTAGCTAGCTGCGTAGCCTTGGCTAAGGTAAGTCACTTGAGATCTCCAGGCCTGAAATGAAGGCGTTAGACTCAAGAATCCCTGCGAGCTCTGACATCCTGTGAACCTTTGATTCACGTGTGCTGCACGCAAGCCGAGTACCATGTCATTTCAAGAGGTACGTGACTTTCAGAAAGCGGAGTGTGCGTGTGGTGTGATCACAGCTGGCAGGGCAGCAGAGGCTCTTGAAGGAGGGCACGTCTTGGGTTTGATTTTAAGTCTGTACCTACGAGTCTGTACAGTCTTTACCTTCAAAGACCACAGAGGAGGGAGTGACCATATGACAAGATGTCATGAAGTACGTTCTACATGAGAATTGTTTTTTCCAGATAATTATTGTTTTTAATTTTTAATGTTTATTTATTTTTGAGAGGGGGGGAGGGAGAGAGAGGGAGATAGAGGATTTGAAGCAGGACCAGTGATGACAGTATAGTCTGATGCTGGCCTCAAACTTGCAAACTGTGAGATCATGACCTGAGCCAAAGCTGGACACTTAATCAACTGAACCACTTGGGTGCCCCTTTCCAGATAATTCTTAAGAACACAGTTCATCTAAGCAGAAGGCATTGTAAACTTAAAATTTCCTGAATATTGCTGGCATACAGCCTAGAGATCTTCTCACTAATGTTCCTCAGTCTAATGACTGTGAAGTAGGAGCTGATGGGCCAGGTGAGGGTCGCAAGGAAGGGACCGTAGCTATGGGCTTAGAACTCCTGCTTACTGTTAGGTAATTGCACATCCCCATTTGCCCAGGACTGTCTGTTACCCCAGATAAATTATTATCTGTTACCCCAGATAAATTATTAATAGGGCCCCTTTCCTCTCTAAATTCCCCTGGTTTAGATAATAAATTATATAATCACCATAAGAGGATATTTATTCCTAGGTCCATTTGCTCAAGCGGGTTTTTTAGTAGTAAAATAATTTAAATGTTATTCAATTAAGTTCCTCACGTGCTTCATTTTCTTGCCTTAATAGCCATATTAGCTTCCATTTATTCACGCAGCACACACTGAGCCAAGATTTTATGTAGGAAATCTTATCCACAGCATCTCAGTAGAGGGAGAATTATTCACCCTCATTACAAATGAGGAAACTGAGGCTCTGAGAGGAAAAGCAGCAGATCCAGGATTTGAACCAAGGTCTATTGGCATCAGAAGTCTTTTGTCATTGTGCCTCTGTGAGTTCAAACAAAAGAATATTGTTAACTTCAAGAAATGAAAATGGTCTCATTTTATTTATTTATTTACTTACTTTTTTTTAGTACTATAAAATCCATTTATTTAAAAAATTCTCCAGGGACCTACATGGCTCAGTCAGTTAAACTTCTGACTCTTGATTTCCACTCAGTTCATGGATCTCATAGTCATGGGATCAAGCCCACACTGTTCCACGCTGAATGTGGAACCTGCTTGAGATTCTCCCTCTCTCTCTCTCTCTCTCTCTTTCTCTCTCTCTCCCTCCCTCCCTCTGCCCCTACCCTTCTTCCACATATGCGTGCTCTCTCTCTCTCAAAAAAAAAAAACCCAAAAAACCCAAGTTAGTTAGATTTATAAGTGAGTTTTGTCACATTTTAAGGAACACATGGTTTCAGTTTTATATAAATTGTCCCACATGATAGTAAGGATGAAAAGCTCTCTAATTTCTGTTATAATCTTGATAACATACCTTCCACGACGTGGCTGTTTTTCTACCTCTAGAGGTGCAGTTTGTTTTCTCGGTTCTCATATCAGTTTCTTGGGGGTTCAGAATGATTTGATATTTATCTAGCTGTTCGAGGGACAAGGCAAGCCTTGGATCTCCCTACTCCTCTGCCATCTTAGCTCCTTCTCCTTCACTTGTAATTTTAGATTCAGAATGGTTATAATAAAATGAATGAAGCACTGCTAGGAAGTTACCCAAGGGATACAGGAGTGCTGATGCATAGGGGCACTTGTACCCCAATGTTTACAGCAGCACTTTCAACAATAGCCAAAATGTGGAAAGAGACTAAATGTTCATGAACTGATGAATGGATAAAGAAGTTGTGGTTTATATATACAATGGAATACTACTTGGCAATGACGAAGAATGAAATATGGCCTTTTGTAGCAATGTGGATGGAACTGGAGAGTGTTATGCTAAGTGAAATAAGTCATACAAAGAAAGACAGATACCATATGTTTTCACTCTTATGTGGATCCTGAGAGACTTAACAGAAGACCAAGGGGGTGGGCGGGGTGGGGGGGGAGTTACAGAGAGGGAAGGAGGCAAACTATAAGAGACTCTTAAAAACTGAGAATAAACTGAGGGTTGATGGGGGGTGAGGGAGAGGGGAAAGTGGGTGATGGGCACTGAGGAGGGCACCTGTTGGGATGAGCACTGGATGTTGTGTGGAAACCGATTTGACAATAAATTTCATATTAAAAAAAAAAGAATGCAGCACTTCAAATCCTGGCAACAACACTCAATTGCGTATTCTCTCTGTTCCTCAGTCTCCCCTTCAGGAAAATGGGGCTGTTAATAGTTCCTACCCTATACAGGTATTGTCAGGATTAAGAGCTAATACACGTAAAGTGCTTAGAACAATGCCTGGCACTGTGAAATCTCTCAATACAAGTTAGTGATTCCATCACCATCACCATCATTATCACCATCATCATTGATAATTGAATGTCTTCGCTATTACAATTTCATTAAGTACAAAATATGTAAGAATTTTATGTTTTTACTGTGTAAACATATGTTTTCCCTCTCCTTATGAACTGATTTATCCTTCTTTGAAAAACTAAAGGGGTCTGTGAAAGTTATAGTCTTCCAGTGAAGAATTGGTAGTTAACTATTGACTTGATTCAGCATCATAATGACTGAAAAACCTGAAAATTCATTGAGAATCAGGTAGAAAAAGATTTTCAAGTTGTTCTACTTTTTAAGTAATCTCTCTGCTCAACATGGGACTTAACTCATGACCCAGAGATCAAGAGTCGCAGCCACTATTGACTTGAGCCAGCAAGGCACCCTGAAAAAATTTTAAGGTTAAAAATAACTTTTTTCTTATTACCCAGATGAATAACATGTTCATTGTTATATAGATTCTTTGTGTGTATTTTTTTCATATGTAGGTATACATATACGTATCAATGGAAATGAGATTAAACCAAAATAGTTTTGCAGTCTTTTCCCACTTTGCGGGGTATTTTTAACCACTTTCTGTTTCAATAGTACTCATTCCATTTCCAACTATTTTTGGCAGCAGAACTAATTTTCCAAAAGAAACTGATAAAATTGAAGCTTTTGATGTTGAAGCAGGAATGTGAGACCCAGGGCCCCACCTACTTAGGCTCCCATTGGCTTTTATCCTTTCCCACCCTTTACCCAATCACCCCTGAGGCACCACCAAGGAATCCTGAGGCTGTGCCATAATATATTTAACCAGTATCTCTTCGTTTAGATTATTTCCAACTTTTTCCTGTTAAAAAAAAAAATACTGCAGTGAACATCTTTGTAGCTCATCTTGGCACATATGCTTATTTATATATGTATTTTCTTTGGGCGTTTTTTAGAAGCAGGAATTCTGGGTCAAAGGATATATGTATTTTATTTTATTTTATTTATTTATTTATTTATTTTTCAACGTTTATTTATTTTTGGGACAGAGAGAGACAGAGCATGAACGGGGGAGGGGCAGAGAGAGGGGGAAACACAGAATCGGAAACAGGCTCCAGGCTCTGAGCCATCAGCCCAGAGCCTGACGCGGGGCTCGAACTCACGGACTGTGAGATCGTGACCTGGCTGAAGTCGGACGCTTAACCGACTGCGCCACCCAGGCACCCCAGGATATATGTATTTTAAATCAAATTTTTAATCACTATTGCACAAACTGTCTTTTAGAAAGTCTGTACAAATTAACAGGCTAACCATGGGTATTTTCATGAAAAGGAAAATCCTGGCCAATGTATTGATTAATGGCAAAATCAGAAAATTTACACCCCATGCCAGGTATCTTTAAATTAGTACAGGAAATTAGTACAGGAAGGAAGAAACCTCCCACTTCCAAAAGGATTTTGTTCTTAAATGCTTACAGAGAACTTAAAAGCAAAGGCCCTACCCTTATTTTATAGTGAAAATTAAAAAATGGGGAAAATTTTGCTCATTCCTATGAACTGGGCTTAGGACAGTTTTAACACAGCAAACACTCTTAAAGTAGGGATCCAAAAGAGCCAAGTAGCCTGAACATCGCTGGCATTTCTATGGACATTGCTGGTAAGACCAGATACATCCTGACCATATCATGTAACTTCACCCAGCTTGATGATCATACATGATGCTTACTGGGTCCTGAGCCCAGGAAGTGGTCTCACTTCAGTGTAAGGGAGAGTCCTTGAAAAAGCCATCTAGGACTCCTTCCATAAAATCACTTTTGGCTACCTGAAGGTGCTGTCTTGCTTCTAGTCATCTGCCACATCATCAGCCCTTTAACCCTGAAATGCTATGGTGTTGGTGAAGTCACACTGGGTGGGGACAGCAGCCTTGGGTGGTGTAGCCTTAAAGCATCATCTCATTCAAGTTGGGTAAAATTTTGGCTTGGGGCACCTGGATGGCTTCGTCGTTTAAGCATACTACTCTTGGTTTTGGCTCAGGTCATGATCCCAGGGTTGTGGGATTGAGTCCTGTTTGGGGTCCTGTGCTGGGTGTGGAGACTGCTTAAGATTGTGACTCTCTCTATCTTTACACCTCTCCCCTGCTCTCTCTCAAAAAAAAAAAAAAGAAAAAAAAAGAAGAAGAGATTGGAGATTGGCTTAATTTCTCCAGGAGATTCTTAAGTTTGTTTGTTTGTTTGTCTGCATTGACTATCTTTAAAAACCAGTGAAGTCTCTTATAGATCTCTTTGCAGAGAGAAACTAACTTGTTGAAAAAGTTGGTATGGGGTACCTTGGGTACATAGCAGTGCTATACTTTTGATTCCTCTTGTTACAGTAGGTTACTAAGAGTCCTTGTATTAGCATTGTGCAAAAATTTGGAAAGTATTTTTAATTAAACCAAGTGAAAGTCTTGCCATAGATAATTTTCTAGGTATAAATGATCCTTTGGTTTCTCTTATGTCATTGCTGTAAAAGACTCCCGCCTCCAGGCCCCATACTGCGCCTGGTCGGGGGTACTAAACTAACTGCCTTTCTGAAGACTCAAGGAACATCACATCAACTTGACTCTGCTCTCCTAGAGTGTCAGCACTGGCTGCACACTGGAGTCTCTTGGAGAACTTTACATACAGATACCTGGATCCAGTCCCAGATCTTCTGACATAGTTGGCCTGGGATAGAGCTGGGCATGGGATTATTTTAGGGGCTCCCTAGATAATTCTCATGTGCAGCCAGGATTGAGAATCCAGACTTCTCTGATTTCATAGGTTTGTCTAAGAGTTGGATTGAATGTAAGTCAGTTGGAGGAAGCTGGGAAAAAGAAAAAGAAAGAGATTGGAGGAGAAATAATTTCTCTATTTTAAGAATATCTGGGGCGCCTGGGTGGCGCAGTCGGTTAAGCGTCCGACTTCAGCCAGGTCACGATCTCGCGGTCCGTGAGTTCGAGCCCCGCGTCAGGCTCTGGGCTGATGGCTCAGAGCCTGGAGCCTGTTTCCGATTCTGTGTCTCCCTCTCTCTCTGCCCCTCCCCCGTTCATGCTCTGTCTCTCTCTGTCCCAAAAATAAATAAACGTTGAAAAAAAAATATTTAAAAATAAAAAAAAAAAAGAATATCTGTTTTGCTCTCCTAAAATAAATACTGGGGCAAGATCAGGGTTCTTCGTCATCATCAACTTAACTCCCCTGGAGGGAGGTTGAACATCAGGGCAAAGACATGGGCAGTGTGGGAGGAGGTCATTTGAAATTAGTTATCAGTTTAACATAAGTAACGCCTTCTTACGGCATCATTGCTATATGGCCAGAGTGAGTAGAACTTGGAAATCATTCCAAGCTAAATTCTTGGTAATTCAGAAGAAGGCCTTTATCCTCTGAATCAAGTGCTTAATGATTTAATTTGTCTTGGATCTCATTGTGGAGCTCATTACTAAATCCATCAGGACCCAGAGGGTGTCAGAATGATTTAGCAGTCTTATAAATTTCTCTATATTCTCTGGTAATTCTCATCGTATGTTAAATGCTGCAGAATGGCAGGAAGATATAACTTATCAAAATGACTGGGGATGACTTTGAAAACATCTTTTTTTTTTTTTTTTTTCCCTAGAGGAGAAAAGAGCTGTGGAAAAAAAATCTTTTAAATCCCCAAATTAATATTTAACTAAGTTAGCAGTGAACCTGTTCTCATTCAAGCCCTTGATTGCTTTGTTAGAAGTAATTGCTTATCTCAGTTTGAGAAGCTTGGTTGAAGGAGGTTACTCCCTTTCATGTCTTATTCATATAAACTTTTCTGTTAAGTATTTTAAATGCACTTTAGCTCTTAAAATTTTGTGAATTAGATAGGAACCTACAGAAGGGAAGAGGTATGCTTTTTTTTTATATATCAATATATTACTCCTATTAAAAATAACATTCCCACTAATGTCAAATGGTCTTTTGGTACCTAATGATCTTGACAAGAACAAATACAACTGTGCAGACTTGGAATTGGGAGAGAATACGGTCATTTATCTATGGTGCTGTGGGAGAGGCATTTTCCTTTTCAATTTTCTCCCTCCATTTTCTTATTACAATTACTGTTTGGGTTCATTATGACAACTTCCATCATTATGACTTTCCCAGCTCACAAGCTGGAGAAAGATTAATGGTAGAAGAAAATACAGTCTTTGGCAATAGAGCTACAGCTAGCTGTTAATATAACAGAAGTACATGAAATCCATTTATAAGATTTATGCTTGTGATGGAGAAAGTGGTATAAGGTCTACCTTATGTTAAGATATAGAACCCGAACTATTGACAGAAAGCATGTACATTTCATGCATTCATTCACTCATTCATTCAACAGATCTTCAGCATCAGTTATCTGTGCGTGTCACACGCTAAGATAGAAACAAACCCTAATAAGACCCAGTCTGAAAGGGATGTGAGGTGAGGAGGATGCACAGGGTCAGGGGGAGGCAGGGAGAAAGGATTTTGCCCCTTACATGTTTTTGCCCATTCTGAAGGTTAGAATTTTGATTCTCATTATTTGGCAGGAATCCTTGGATCTAGGTCTATATTAATAGACCTAGATGTTGTTTAACACAAAGCTTAGTTGAGAATAACTCAATCTATAAATGAGACTGCGTACTAATTCATCCTATAGTACACAAAGAATAAAGGCCCTACGGTGAGTCCAATAGGAGTCTCTAATTCCTCCTCACCAAAGAAATTGGTAATCCTTTTATAATTTTCATGACAGAAGAGTTCTGGTCCAGACTGGGCTATTTTATTCTAATGTAGATGTGTATCTATGTGGTATCTTTTCGTGACGAGTTTGAAGGTGCTGCAGGTCTCTTACTAGTAGCCCCAGAGAGTTATAAGATGTTGTTTCTTCACCTTGGGAGGGAGTCCTCTGGGCCTTGTTTACAAGAGCTCTCCACCTGTTCCCTCTGTGGGATTTTCTTTCTCAGCCCTATGGTTTTGGGTGGGGCATTTAAAAAAAGCTTTGAAGCAGAAGAGTCATATCCTACTTTTAGGTCTCGCTGTAAATGCCTATGTCATTGCTCAGTGATGGGGAGTTGGGGACAACTGTTGTGCAACGGCATTTAACACCTTCCCCGGTGGAAATACTTTGGGAGTAAGCTCAGAGATGTTGCCCTTAAATCACTTCTTGCTCAGTCTCATGTAGGTTGTAGTCATTTCCAGCTGGGCCCTGGAAATGCAATAATAAACAGCAGTATCCCTGTCCCCAAGGATCTCACAGTCCAGTGAGGAAATCAGACAAGTGTATAAGTGTGTGATCAGTGCTGTGATAGAGGTATGCAGGTGGTGGTGGGCTCCTGTGGGATCACAGAGAAAGGTTACTTAATCCTAAAAAGCTAAAAACATTAAAAATTATGTTAAATAGCACAATTGTAAGAAAGTCGATCATTCCAAAATGATCTTTCTCCAAGATTTTATAGTTCTATTTTAAAATATAAAACTGGTCAATCTTGTACTATGTTTGTTGAGGTCATATCTTGTTATCATTCAATTTCATTAACTCTTAAATGTGAGGTGTATTAGGAGGTAGTCAGGAATGATTTCCTACAAGAATCCTATCAAGGCAGGAGCTTAAGGAAAAAATGACAGTAAACCAGAAAAAAACAAGAAGTGGATAGGAAATGTTCTCTGCAAAGGAAACAGTGCTCACAAAGGCCAGGAGAGAAGAGGTGATGGGTCAGCAAAGTTGGGTCAGTACTTCCCATGTGGCATTGGGGAAGGTAGCTTAGGGCAGAAAAAGAATGAGACTGAAAAGGGGAGCAGAGTGTGATTATGGAGAGCCTTAAGGGCTGAGTAAGGGGTTCAGAGTTTATTCTGAAGACAATGGAGGAGTGGGGGATAATAAAAGCCTTTGAACAGGAATGGGACAAGATCAGAGTTGTATGTTAAATAGAACATTCTCGCAATACCCTGGAGGAGAACTTGAAGGGACAAGGCTGGAGGCAGGAAGACCGAGGGCAGGCTGATGCTATAAACCAGGGAAGGGAAGCTGGTGGCCTAAGCTTAGGCAAGGAGAGCGGTGGAGAGAAAGAACTGAGAAACTAGGCAGATTGTTACTTGAACTAGATTTGGTGACTGGTGAATAAAGGGATGAGGGAGAGGGCAACATCCTCCTCAGGCATGGCCATCAGCCTATGGTTCCAGAATGTGACAAGAGGAACAGTAAGCATCCACTAGAAGGAAATCAACTATAACAAGCCAAATAAACAGAGATGCTCCCACCCTTTATCACGAATACCACAATTTTAATACTTCTACGTTATCCCTTGCTTTTAAAATTTTATTTGGGGGTGCCTGGGTGGCTCAGTTGGTTAAGCATCTGACTCTTGATATTGGTTCAGCCTGTGAGCTCACTGTCATGAGACTGAGCCCTGTGTCAGACACTGCTGAGCGTGGAGCCTGCTTGAAGTTCTCTCTCCCTCTCTCTCTCTCTCCGCTCCTCCCCTACTCAGCCTCTCTCTCCCTCTCTCTCTTTTTCTCTCAAAATAAATCAACTTTAAAAGTTTGTTAATTGTTTTGCACAAGTAACATAGTCGCATGGTTCAGAAATTAAAAAGCCTCAACAAGGTATACATTGAAAAGCCTCCTTTCCCTCCCTCCCTCCCATTTGCTTGTTTCTTGTGTGATCTCTCCAGGGACTTTATGCAGATGCCGGAAGTGCAAGCATGTATCATTCCTTTTTTCCACAAAAGCCAGCAGCATACTTTACACTGTGATCTGTACCTCGGTCTTTTGTTTTGCTTTGTTTTGCTTTGTTTTGTTTTGTTTTTTAACTGAATAGTATATCCTACATAACTTTCCATATCAATGTAAATGGAGAACAACTTTCTTATTTTTCTATTTATAGGTGTATAGTATTCATGGATATATAGTTGTTTATTAAGCCAGTTCCCTGCTGTGGACACTTGGATTGTTTTCTTGCTATTATGAAAAATGCTTCAGTAAGTATGCATTCATCATTCTGTACTTGGGTGTATGTATCTGTTGAAATGGGCTTGACATATCACAGAGAAAAAGCATTTATAAATTTGTTAATAGAACTAAATTTTTATTTTATTTTATTTAAAGGGAAACTGAAAAAAATTTTAGTGTTTATTTATCTTTGAGAGAGAGAGAGAGAGAGAGAGAGAGACAGATGTGAGTGGGGGAAGGGAACAGATAGGACGAGACAGAGAATCCATAACAGGCCCCAGTCTCTGAGCTGTCAGTCCAGAGCCTGACACAGGGGTCAAACTCATGAACCGTGAGATCATGACCCGAGCCAGAATCGGACACCTAACTGACTGAGCCACCCAGGCGCCCTAAAAACACTATATTTTAAAAGTTGATCACTCCAACACAGTCCGGAAACTTTCTTCAAGATACTTTGTATTCATCTATTAAAATATAAACTTATAAATCACACACTATGTTTGGAGTGGTATCATACTGTTACTGCTCAATTTATTAACACAAAGTGTTAATACTGCTCCACTTTAAAAAAATTTTTTTAATGTTTTTATTTATTTTTGAGACAGAGAGAGACAGAGTATGAGCAGGGGAGGGGCAGAGAGAGAGGGAGACATAGAATCCGAAGAAGGCTCCAGGCTCTGAGCTGTCAGCACAGAGCCCGACGCAGGGCTCGAACCCACGGACCGTGAGATCGTGACCTGAGCCGAAGTCCGACGCTTAACCGACTGAGCCACCCAGGCGCCCAATACTGCTCCACTTTATTAACACAAAGTGGCACATGTGTTATAGCAAGTTGATAACATGTGAAAGTAATTTGGGATATCCAGTGCTTCACGGAACGTGGACTTGGAGTCCCTGATAGCCTATTTTTTGGTACTAATAAATGGTAGCTTTAAGTCGCCATTTTAGGTTTTTTTCCTCATATTCCTTAAAACACCCAACTTTTTAAGAGATAACAGTTCCTTGATGTTTGCAAGTTGTGGGCATGTAAGAGGAGATACATTCATTATATGTTCAATATCTCAAGACTGCCTATGCTAGTATTTTTTAAACCAGGAGCTGATCAAAACAAACAGAAACAAATATAAAAAAATATTTCTTTGGATCTGGGCTGTTTTTATAGATACAAATGAATTTTAGATAAATGTGTCTGATTTTACATATTTTTGATAGATCTTCTGTGGAGACAAGATTGCTTTTCCATTCAAATCTCTGCTGTGTGGAACCCACCTCTAGCTTAGATTTCAGAATGCAATTCCCATGAGGCATATACCTCCCCAAAAGTATACCTGTTCTTTCTACCAGTTGGCATGGGTTTGGGATATTGATATCCTATGAAACAGTGACAGTCTGTCTGCCAGCTGAAGCCACACAACCCTTCCTTTCTGGCAATATCCAAGTCAAGGAACCTTGCCTATCTTAACTCTAAGTCTGGAATTTGAGCCTGTTGAGTCTGTGGTAGTTTCATTTGCTTTTGATATTTAGTCAGTAGGAAAACTGAGAGGATATTGAATGTCCCTTGGTCTTACTTAGAAGCATAGATACTACTTGGATTATGAGTATTCTCAAGACTTTAACAACAGAAGGAAAATGCTGTGGCAAAAAGTGAGGGTTGTCTTTGGTCTTCCTCCATACTGTCTTGCTTATTGTTAACATAAATCCGCTGCATCCCTGCAGATCTACTCAACGTGGTGTCTATTGACCATCATTGGGTGCCAACTCGTCTTCCCCACCCCTCTTATTCCAGAAGTTCATATATGTTGTTTCTCGCTATTAAACTGTCCCCTAACTCCCTTACTCTCACTGCCATTTTTCTGCTATTGTGTTCTCTCCACAAGACAATGACTCTGCTCTATCTTAGCAATTCATAAACCTTATTATGCTTCAGAATCACTGGGAGTGCTTGTTAAATCTCAGTCAGGGTTTATAAATTTGCATTTTAATCAGCAGGCTCCACCTGGCTCCCCAGGTGATCCCGACTTGATGAGGAGACCACACTTAGAGCAGCCCTTCACTCTACTGCAGGAGAACAGCACTGCTCTTCTGTTAAGGAGACCTGGGTGTAGGTCTACCCCTACCAGTCCTATGGCTTTGGGTAAGTCACACCAACTCCCCGTGCTTCTACTTCCTCCTCTGTAGCATGGAGACCAAGAAGAGAAATTGCACTGGAGTTCTTCAACTCCTTTGCCCCATTGACTTTCCTTCTCACCTGCTTAGGAAACCCCAACTTGGAGTGGCCTTATCATCTGCCTTTGTTTCTGGGCACCCTGGCTATTGAATGAAACTTGAGAAAATCACAGATCCAGGCTGACTGGTGCTGCTCACCTGAGCTCCCCACACCGTGCAAACACCACAGTACTCCAGCCACTCTCTTGTTCTGCACAAGGACCGTTCCAAATGTACCTTTCTCTATTCAAACTTCAGAGTGAGAAAGGGGTTATGAGCTAAGGAATGCAAGAGGCCTCCATAAGCTAAGAAAGGCAAGGAAACAGATTCTCCCCTACAACCTCCTGAAGGAAACAGTCCTGCAAACTTGTTGGGTTATGCTTAGTGAAACTGATTTTGGACATTTGGCCTCTGCACCTACAAGAGAATAAATCTGTTTTGCTAAAAGTCATTAAGTTTGTGGCAATTCATTATAGGAGCAACAGGAAACAGATGCCACAAAGTGAGATCACTTAGGGAGCATTTGTGAAGAAGTCTCTTGAAAGCTGTTGCCTCTGTGTGGTTTTGTCTTCTATGGATCTACAGACAAGGCGCTGGTGCTGCATCTGAGACCACCCCTGGGTTGTCCTCAAGACCGGAAACAGGAAGTGCTGGATGTTGAGAGAAGAGCTGGAACCCACTAGACAATGTGTCCTTTGCTATATCTGACCAGAAACACTTTCAGAAAGCAATGGCAGCTTTGTCACTTTTGCCTTCTGAATCTCATAGAAGTTCTTGTTTTGGCCAGCTCCAACCCAGATAGGGAACAGAAATCATAGTTCTGGGACCTACAGTTCCCACCTTAACCAAGCTGGTACAACACATTCATCCTCAAATGACCTCATTTTATAGGTTTTCATCTGGGCTTTTCCTCTCACTTACATTACGGCGAGAGCATTTTCCTGTCATTGAAAATTCTTCCAAACTAATTTGGAAGAAATTCTGATGACCCATAATTTATTTAACCATCCCTCTGTTATTTATTGGTGACTTAAGATGTTTTCTTTTTTTTTATTTTTTCCTGTGTTACTAATAGTACGGTGGTAACTCTCCGTGCATACAAATCTTTGTCAGTATCTCTGATATTTCCTGGGAATGGATTCCTAGAAGGGGGATTACTGAATTAAAGGAAGTCAATTTCTACAAATTGTGATGATTCCTGCCAAACTGCTCTCCAGAAACGATATATCAGCTTTCACTCCTATTAACTGGGCCCTGGCCAGCATCGAATATTGTGTTTTAAATCTATTCAGAGAGGCACTTCTTGACAATATCTGATGCTGGTGATCATTATAGCTCAAGACTTGGAAGTGAGGTGAGTTGGCTGCAATATTCATCTGCAGCTGGCTGGAGAGGCTGGTGACACTTCCTTCCTTTACCTCTGTGGGCACCTGCATCTTCAGAAGCTAGACTCGTGGTGAAAAACAACCTGCTGCGATAGGCAATACAGCACTTTTCAGTCAACAACTTGGGGAAATATATTACTTACAATTAAGTATGACCTGAAGAAATACTAATATGGAAGGAAAACTATTCCTTTCTCACAAATAAAGAAACACATTAAGTGAGCACCAATGATTTCTCTAGCTCTAACTAGCAAGTCCCTAACAGATTAATAGTTAGCATTCACTTCCCTGAAGTTTTCAATCATTATTTAGGACATTTCGAAGCCTATACATTGTACCAAAAACTAGATTCTGCGTCTAATATGGGAAAAGCATACTCTTTGGTTTACAGTTAAAACACTAAAACACATTACCTGGCTAATTCCCATTGCAAATATTTGAATTAATAAGGATGGTTTTATGGCACGCTATTTTAAATCCTCTTTTTGATTCTCAGCTTTACTGCAACAGAAATGAAAAATAAAACATGATTGCATATTGCTGAAGTGACCCAAGGAGAAAACCTATTATATCAGAGAATTTCGTGCAGGGAGTGATTAAGCAGTCTGTCTACATGTTTTCCCAAATTTGTATTTCAGCTGAAATGTAATGGTTAGATGGATAAGCAGTAATTGGTATATTGAGAAAAGAAATTAATACTGACTTATCTTCTCTCCAAACTGCAAAGTTTATTTTTATATACAATCTCAGAATGCTAATAAAATAATCTAGTTTCCATTTTTTCAAAATTAGAGATGCCTGAATTTGTGACGACAGTTTTGCTTTATGAAAGCCTATTTTAGAGTTATCAGACTGTCTGAAATCTTTAGAGAGTCTCTGCATTAAGTAAGCCAACCAACAAATAACCTCTCAGCAGACAAAATCACAGAAAGCTGAGCTACAAGGAACATGGCAGAGATGATGAGCGGTTCTCGGGGTGGTCCCTAAACCAACATCAGAATCACCTTGGAATTGATCAGAAATGCACATTCTCAGGGCCCTGCTCAGACCTATTGGATCTGAAACTCTGGGGAGTAGGACTGGGCAGTTTGTGTCTTAACAAGCCATCTGCTACATGCTGAAGTTTCTTTAAGAGCTACTGATCTAGAATGTTGCTTTCGTTGGGCTGAGAAGGAAGCCAAAGCCCAGAGAGGGCTATTACTCCTTGAATCACAGGAGAAGTTAATGGCATAGTAGGACCAGACTGCCTAGTCTGTAGACAACCTCAACAGTCCTTTACAACATGTGGCTTGTCTGAGATACTCAGTGAGGATGAAAGTGTATTTAGCATGCTCTGCCAGTCAGGCAAACTGTGTGGCAACTTTTTCTAGAAAGGAAAACTTAATGCTACAAGAAGCAACCTATACAAAGCTTAGCTATAAAGAAAATTTACTACTGTGAAACAGCCAACCAAGTCTTCAATGAACTAGATGCATGGACTATTACTATACCTCTTGATTGGATATTTTAATCATAAGTACTAGGGAAATTTCTCTGTTGAGATCACAAAAATTCTCATTGAGGTCTGTATAAAATCTAGCCAGTTATCCATCTTGTAAAACATAAAAAATAGTGCAGCTATATGCCTTGAGGGAACTTCTCTGTTCAAATGACCTTATTCATTGGAGGCAGATGAAAAAGTAGGGAAAGTTTGCCAAATTACATCTACATAGCTTATCTCTGTGATTTCTAACAAAAGGGAACTTTTCTATCTCTAAAAGGAAACTCTTGATATACTATCAATGGGAAGAGAATATGATGTAACTGATTTTTGTAGTATATTAAGAAACTCAGAAATGAAAAGGAGGGGCGCCTGGGTGGCGCAGTCGGTTAAGCGTCCGACTTCAGCCAGGTCACGATCTCGCGGTCCGGGAGTTCGAGCCCTGCGTCGGGCTCTGGGCTGATGGCTCAGAGCCTGGAGCCTGTTTCCGATTCTGTGTCTCCCTCTCTCTCTGCCCCTCCCCCGTTCATGCTCTGTCTCTCTCTGTCCCAAAAATAAATAAACGTTGAAAAAAAAAAATTAAAAAAAAAAAAAGAAATGAAAAGGAAAAGATCAAATAATTTTAACTCATATTTGACCTTATTAAATAATTAAGTTTCTTTTCATTTAATCCAGTTGTGTATCACCAGATGGAAGAAAGGATTTATTTGATTGAAATTCCTTTGCAGTCAGCAAGGACATCTTCAGCATCACAAACATCAAGGATATGATACCTCCATTTCAACAGGTTCCCAGTTCAGCAAGGCTCAAATGATCCATGTGGCATTGTCTTTGCTAAAATATAGGTTTATCTGCACAACATAAACACATATCGAAAACATGCAACACATTAGCACTTTTCTTGATGTTTTGGACATGACCTATGCCTTAAGAAATACTTGGAGTGAATGCCTATGAAATTCTCATATACATTCAAGAGTACTGCCACAATAATGATGAGACTATGAACAGACCTTTCACCCAGTCCAATAGAAATAGAAAGTGAAAAAGATGGAGAAATGGAATGTGAGCCACATATGCAATTTCAAATTTTCTAGTAGCCATTTAAGTACAAAGAAACAGGTGAAATTAATTTTAATAATAGTTTAATGTAAGTCAATATATCCAAAATATTATCATTTCAACATGTAATCGATATAAACATTCCTAATGGGATTTTACATTCTTTTTTGTATTCTTTGAAATCCACTGTATGCTTCATACATACACACGTGTCATCTTGACGAGCCACATTTTAAGTGCTCAGCTAGCCACAGGGGGCTAGTCACTACAGTATTGGACCAACATGGGTATAGACTTAGTAGTCAATTTACCTATTTCTAGATGCTTCCCTTAGCTTACTTTCACCCAAATCCTAACTTCCAAAGTATCAGCCTTACCCTCTGATGTCTGTAAGGGACTCTTTTGAAGTACGTCTTGGTTTTATTCTCTGTTCCTTTTTTCTCCAGTTTCTCCTTAGGTCCTCAGGCTTTAAATGCTAGCCATAAGCTGATAACTCTCACATTTGTGTCTCCACCCTAGACCTCTCTTCTGAGCTCCAGATTCTCATTTCCAACTATATACTCAACATTTCTTCTTGCATATTGAATAAACACCAAAAGTGTGATGTCACTAAAATATGCACTGACTACCAACCCTAGCATAACCATCATATTTGCTTCCCCATAAGCTTCCCTCTTGACAGTAAATGGCACTACTACCTTCACAGTTGTTCAGTTAGATACCTCTCTGTCCCTCACACCCACACCCCACATCCAATCCTTTAGTCAACTCTGTTGGCTCCACCTCCACAATGTATATCTATTCAAACTCCTCCCTACCTCCATTGTTATAACCTGAATCCAAGATGCCATCATCTCTCTCTGGATCACTGCAACCAACTCCTAACTGGTATCTTGCCTATAGTCTAGCCACCATTAAGCCACCAGATTGAGCTTTACAGCATACATCATATCATATGTTCCTCTTGCTTACAACTTCTCCATTGCCAGAGCGCCTGGGTGGCTCGGTCAGTTAAGTATCCGACTCCTGATTTCAGCTCAGATCATGATCTTACTCTTCGTGGGTTTGAACCCCACGTTGGGCTCTGTGCTAGTGTGGAGCCTGCTTGGGATTCTCTCTCTCCCTCTCTCTCTCTGCTCCTCCCCCATTCATGTGGTCTCTGTCGTTCTCTCTCTCAAACTTAAAAAAAAAAACTTTAAAAAAATGTTCGACATCATTAGTCGTTAAGGAAATACAAGAGAAGCCTACAAAGGAATATTATTTCACAAACTAAAAAGTGTCTATCACAAATAAAACACACAAGAGCAAATGCTGTGGAGTTTGTTGAAAAATGGGAACCCTCATGCCTTACTGTCGAGAATATAAAACGGTGCAGTCACTCTGGAAAACAGTTTGCAGTTTCTCGGAATGTTAAACATAAAACAACCATACCACCCAGCAATTCCACTTCTAGGTATCTGCCCCAGAGGAATGAGAACATTTTTCCACTAAGAGATTTGCATGCAACTGTTCATAGCACCATCATTCACAGTAGCTAAACACTGGAACAACCTACATATTTATTTACAGGTAAATACATAAACAAATGGTAACACACGCATACAGTGGAACATTATTCAGCAATAAAGAGGAGCAAACTACTGACATGTGCTATGGAACCTCAAAAACATGCCAAGTGAAACAAGCAAGACACAAGAAACTATATATTGTATGTTTCCATTTATAGGAAATTTCCAGAAAAGGCAAATTTTTTTTTCTAGCATTTTTTTTTCAACGTTTATTTATTTTTTTTGGGACAGAGAGAGACAGAGCATGAATGGGGGAGGGGCAGAGAGAGAGGGAGACACAGAATCGGAAACAGGCTCCAGGCTCTGAGCCATCAGCCCAGAGCCTGACGCGGGGCTCGAACTCACCGACCGCGAGATCGTGACCTGGCTGAAGTCGGACGCTTAACCGACTGCGCCACCCAGGTGCCCCAGAAAAGGCAAATTTAAAGAGGCAGAAAGTAGATTAGCAGTTGGATAGGGCTGAAGATGGCAACAGGGAATAACTGTAAGTGAGCCATGAACAATCATACTGGAAATATGGGAATGATCTGAAATTGATTTATGGCAAAAAAATTGATTTATGGTGATGATTGTGGCCTTCAGTTTAAACATTTAAAAATCATTGAATTGCACCCTTGAGATAGGTGAATTTTCTGATATGCAATATATGCTTGAAAAAAAATGTTTTATAAAAACACAAAAACTTCCCCTTAGACTGAGAATAAAACCCAGACTCCTTACTGTGCTCTACAAAGCCCTACGTGATTGACCACTACCCATCCCTCAGACCTCATTTCTTGCTAACCTCCTTTTCCTCATCATAACCCATGTAAATTGGTCCTTTGTTCTACCTCTCTAACATGCCAAGTTCATTGCTGTCTTACTTAAGGTGTTTGTTGCTCTGCTATTCCCTCAGTTTACATGCCAGCTTCCTTCTCCACACTCAGGACTCAGTTCACAGCACTTCCTCATCTCCACCAGAGCCAAAGCAGAAGCCCTTACTCGTCACAGCCAGAGTTCTGTGCAACATTACTAGTTTCTTGTCTCCACAGCCATGACCAGTACCTGACATTACGTTATCTGCACTTACAGCTGTGCTCTGAATGTGCCCCTTTCCAAATTCATGTGTTGAAATCCTAACCCCCAAAGGTGAAGGTTCTAGGGAGGTGGGGACTTTGGGAGGTGCTTAAATCATGAGGGTGGAGCCCTCATGAGTGGGATTAGTGCCTTTATGGGAGAGGCTCCAGGGAGACCCTTGCCCCTTCCACTATGTGAAGGGCACAGAGAGAAGTCTGTGGTGTAGAAGACCGCAACCACACAGGCACCCTGATTTTTTCCTTCCAATCTCCAGAACTGTGAGAAGTAAATTTTAGCTGTTGACGAGCCACCCAGTCTGTGGTATTTTGTTATAGCAGTACCCACAGACTGATACATGCTTATGACACATGTTAACCGCATGTCTCCCCTTGTAAGCCCCCATACTCCCAGTTGAGGGACTTATCCGCCTTTTGGACCCTGTTCAGAACACGACATGCTGACACACAGGAGGCGCTCACTAAGCCAGACCGATTGATTGACTTGCTAAATGTTTGGATGTTTCATTAAATGCTCTGATCCTCAAATTATTCTTCGGTAAAATAATAGATAATAATTGTATCTATCCTTCTTGTCTCACAAGGCTGTTTGTGAGGGTTAAATCAGAATTATGTGAAGCACTATGGACACAAACCTAACTGTTCTTATTTTTACGAGAAGATCACCTCATGATTCCTTTGGACCATCCGCCTGTTTACATAGTTTGGAGGCAGGAAACTACTGTAAGTGAAAGACTGAGTTAAACACTCTGTGTACTTCAGGGAATGGGAGATACAGCGTACAAACAACCATTCTATGCAGTTATCCAAGGAAGCCAATACTCTACTGCCGTGTAAGATAAACAGTGCCCTTTCCTGTCCCCTAATTCCATAAATGAAAGGCGACTTCATACAACCTCATAGGAAGCCACCTATTCTGGTGACAATGAGGAATCTGTAGGGAAGTAGGTCTGTTTGCTTGCCCTTTGCCCTTCCATGTAAAGGGGGACAAGGGCAGATCACTTGCCATATTAGTAAGAGTGCAAAACCCAAAATTCCACATATAGGAAACTGGACTTCAAAACTGGCTTATTTCACATAAGTTACTAGACAGATATCAGAGGGTAATAACTTCTTGCTGCCTTTTAACTAAGCTGCTAAATATGAAGTTATCCTCAATTCCCCTTCTGTCTCTTTCTTTCAGTTTTTCATTCTTTTTCTTTTTTCTTTTCTTTTGTTTTATATATATACACATATAGATATATACAATGTAATACACATATACATTATATATGTATATAATATTGTTACATATAGCATTATATATTATATAGTATTAATTGTGTCTATACATTATATATATAATATATATAAAGACTTGATTCACTTAGAGCAGTTTTATGTTCACAGCAAAGTTAGAAGGAAGGTCCAGAGATTTCCCATATAACCCCTGCCCCTACACATGCGTAGCTTACCCCATTATCAACACCCTCACCACAGTGGTATGGCTGTTACAACTGGTGAACCTGCACTGACACATCACAACCACCCAAGGCCACAGTTTACATTAGGTTTCACTCTTGGTGTTGTACATGCTATGAGTTCAGACAAAAGTGTAATGACCTGTATCCATCATTGTAGTATCATACACAGTATTTGCACTGCCCTAAAAATCCTTTGTGCTCTGCCTATTCATCCCCTCTGATCTTTTTACTATCTTGAAAGTTTTGCCTTTTCAGAAAGTCATCTTGTTTGAATCATACAGTATGTAAACTTTTCAGATTGGCTTCTCTTACTTAGCAATATGCTTTTACATTTCTTCCGTGTCTTTTTCATGGCTTGATAACTCCTTCCTTTTTATGAGTAATATCCCATTGCCTGGATGCACCAGAGTGTGCTTATACATTCCCCTGGACAGTGAAGGACATCTTGGTTGCTTCCAAGATTTGGCAATTATGAAGAAAGCTGCAATAAACATTCACATAGAGGTCTTTGTGTGAACGTAAATTTCCGACTCCTTTGGGTACATATCAAAGGATGCAGTTGCTGGGTCATATGGTAAGAGTGTGTTTACTTTTGTGAGAAACCGTCAAACTGTCTTCCAAAGTGTTTACCGTTTTGTATTTTCACCAGCAGTGAATGAGAGTTTCCATTGCTCCACAACCTCTCCAGCATTTGATGTTGTTACTGCTGTGGGCTTTGGGCACCTAATAGACTTCTAATGGCGTCTCCTTGTCTTTTTCATTTGTCTTTCCCTGATGGCCTATGATGCGGGCGCGGGGGGCATCTTTTAACACACTGATTTTCCATCTGTGTATCTTCTTTGGTGGGGTGTCTTCTCAGGTCTTCGACTCATTTTTAAATCTGGTTGTTTTTTTGTTGTTGCTGTTGCTTTTGTTGCATTTGAAGTGTTCTTTGTACATTTTGGATAACAGACCTTTATCAGTTGTGTCTTTTTTTTTTTTTTTTTACATTTATTTACTTTTGAGAGACAGAGGGAGACAGCCTGAGCAGGGGAGGGCAGAGAGAGAGAGGGAGACACAGAATTAGAAGCAGGCTCCAGGCTCGGAGCTGTCAGCACAGAGCCCAATGCGGGGCTGGAACCCACGAACCGTGAGATCATGACCTGAGCCAAAGTCAGACGCTTAACCGACTGAGCCACCCAGGCGCCCCTCAGATGTGTCTTTTATAAATATTTCTCCCAGTCTCTGGTTGTCTTCTCATTCTCTTGATTTTGTCTTTTGCAGAACTGCAGTGTTACATTTTAATGAAGCCCACCGTGTCAATTGTTTCTTTTGTGGATCATAGATCGTGTCTTTGGTGTTGTTACCGAAAAAGTAATGGTCATACCCAAACTCATCTAGGTTTTCTCCTGTGTTCTAGGAGTTTTATATTTTTGCATTTTACATTTAGGTCTGTGATCCATTTTGAGTTGATTTTTGTGAAGGGTATAAGGTCTATACAAGATTCCCTTTTTCACATGTCAGTGTCTAATTGTTCCAGCACTATTTGTTGAAAAGTCTATCTTTGCTCTATTTCTTTTCCTTTCTAAAATGTACATCTTTAGTAGTTTCATTGAAAGTTCTCTTGAGAATTATTTCAAAAGCAATCAAAATCCTTCTTTCTCTCAGACTAAATACAATTTCCCAACCACCTCACCATTTTAAAACTTTAATCCCTGTATAAATTCTTTAATGCAACAAGAGCTTCTTGCCGTTAAAATTGTCATTTTCTTGTTGCCCTTTAACTCAAATCTTAGTTTTTTAGGAACAAAATAACTCTGCTCAAAATATTTTCCCCTTAAAAATTGAGATTTTGGGGGTGCCTGGGTGGCTCAGTCGGTTGAGTGTCCAACTTCGTCTCAGGTCATGATCTCATGGTTCGTGAGTTGTGCTGACAGCTTGAAGCCTGGAGGCTGCTTTGGATTCTGTGTCTCCCTCTTTCTCTCTCTCAAGAATAAATAAACATTTAACAAATTTTTTAAAAATTGAGATTTTCTAGTGTCTTTTAGCATTCAGTGCTTCTAATGTCAATTTGATACCCAATCCATTCTCAATTTACATCATCTCACTCACTCTGGAAACTTTCTCTTGATCCTTGGTACTCTAAAATTTCATCAAGATAGATCTGTTTCAATTTGTTTAGTGTTCTGTGGGTTCTTTCAGTCTGAACACATGTACTTTTATTCAGCTTTGGGAACTTTTCTTACAGTATTTATTTGATGTTTTGTCTCTGCCTTTTTATTATTTTTCCATTTTGGAGTTCCTCCTAAAGCACCCCTACTTTCTTAGTTATATTTGGTCTCCATGATGTGGGCTGTGGTTTCTTCTACCAATAAGATTACATCATCTTTGTTTTTTCAGGATTTCTTCAAAATTTCTGGAGTACAATAACATACTATTTCTACTTTCCCAGGCTGATTGTGTGTGTGTGTGTGTGTGTGTGTGTGTGTGTTTCTTGTGATTTGAGGCTGGAGGTTAGAAATACGTGACTAATCTGTCATATTGATCTAGGCTCCCAAATGATTATTTCTATAAGGCTGGAATTTGTCTGCTCACAAGTGGAAGTTCCCTGTTTGAGATTTCACAATGCCTTCCTCAGACAAAATTTTGGAAGAAGTATAATTTTTATGGATACTGAATACAGAAGTTATTCCTTTATTGCTGTGGTTTCATGTAAGTCAGCCATGTCCATTCTAGTCTGCCACACTCCTTCCCAGGTTCTACTTTCTGTTAACGGTTGTGAGTGCTTTCCACATTCTCTTATTTTATGTGGAATATAAATGCAGTCACCACGAGGAGGCTAGGTTCACCTTTTCATCCTGTAATTCTTGAAGATCTTGAAAAGAAACGGTCTTTAATGTGGTTCAGGGATGGAGGCTTTTTAAAACATGCTGCTTAGAGAATTAACCTTATGTCAGTGACACCTTTCTAAGTTCTAAACATTTTAAGGGGAAGAGAGATCATTAAGGAAAGAAAGAGGTCATGCTTTCTACTCCATAGTCCTGGGAACCAGTCAAAGGAATAATAATGTTCCAGCCAGAGTAATCAGAGCAGATATGGCTAATAGGTTTCAACTTGAATTGAAATAAATGATTGATAGGGGCTGCCTGGAGCACAGCTGTGTTGGAAAAGATTGTGAGGCCACATCTGGGTTCACAGGACAAAGTGTGATTAATGATGTCTGCCGTGGTTATGAGAGGAGGTGGTGGTGGTAGCCATGCCATGTATATTTAATCCCTGAATAAGAGTCTTCTGATGAATAGAACTATTCATCCATGAGGGTGCCAGATTGCAGTTAGAAGATTATGGGCATGTTCTGACAGCATGGAGGTAAGATGCTAATGCTATTTGGACTGATTTTATTCAGCTTGTAGTCAGAATGATTTCCTGAGTTAGCAGTGCCAGTAAGTTGGAAAATAAACTGTGTCATATTTGTACATCTCCTGCTTAGTTAAAACTTAAGCACAGGACCATGATGCATCCCAGTACAGACAGAGATATGATGTAACACAGAAAATTGGGATAGTAAGCTACTTGGATTATCATTCTGATAAAATCTTCCTGTATCCTAAAAAGGCAGGGGTGGATCCTTTTTCCTTTTTCTTTTTTAATGTTTATTTTTCAGAGACAGAGACAGCATGAGTGGGGGAGGGGCAGAGAGAGAGAGACACACACACACAGAATCTGAAGCAGGCTCCAAGCTCTGAGCTGTCAGCAGAGAGCCCAACGCAGGGCTTGAACTCAAGAACGTCAGATCATGACCTGAGCTTAAGTCGGACGCTTAACCGACGGAGCCACCCAGGCGTCCCTGGATCCTTTTTCCATTTGCTTTATTTTATACTTCATTAAGGGGCGCCTGGGTGGCTCTGTCGGTTGAGTGTCTGACTTCGGCTCAGGTCACAGTCTCACAGTTCGTGGGTTTGAGCCCCGCATCAGGCTCTGTGCTGACCGCTTGCTTAGAGCCTGGAGCCTGCTTCAGATTCTGTGTCTCCTTCTCTCTCTGCCCCTCCCCCGCTTACGCTTTGTCTCACTCTGTTTCTTAAAAATAAATAAATGTAAAAAAAATTTATTTTATACTTCATTCAGTCATTATAGAAAGATATAAAGAAGAGAGTGGTATTTACCCATGATACTGTCAGAGATAATATTGCTACTATTTGGGTGTAGAACCTTCTAGACTCTCTTCAACGTATATGATTGAAATTAACGGGGTCATAGTGTGCATCCTGTTTTCAGCCTAAGTTTCAGCCTCTTTCTAAGTTAATATTATACCTGCATAATAGTATGTAATAGATCATTAATACTTTGTTCGATCTATGTATCATATTTATTTAATCAAGCTTCATAGGTTGTTTCTCATACTTTGGTATTGCAAATAACACTTTGGTGAATATCCTTGTACATAAATATTTGTGCACTACTTATTCCCTTAGAATAATTTTCTAAAAGAGTATTTCCTGGGCCAGATTAGTAAATTTTTGTTTTCATTTTAAGAGTTTTGTTACTGTCCTCCAAAAAAGGCTAACAATATACTTAATAAATCTTGAAGAGAATGACATAGAAAGCACAATTAAGTTGTTAAGATCACTCCCCCGAATGAAGAGCCTGAACTATTCCCCACCCACACAGCCTCTTTTCCTACTTCATGGATGTTTACATCTCTTGATCATAGAGGCCATTATAGTTGGAACTACAGCAGCCGGTTCAGAAGCAGGGAGAAGCGTTCGGGGCCTGTGGAGTGGAGCCAGATATGGTCAGAGGGAGGGCTTCCTTCCATCCACCAAAGAGCTGCATGGTTCCAGCTGTCCCAGGACTGCTGAGCACCCGTGAAGGACTGAGCATTCTTTCCTGTACTTCCTAAAACATGCCAGGCTCATGCTGACACATTATGAAGGTCCCCAGTTACATCCTATTGATTAATCTCTGAGGTTACCTGCAGGCATGCAGAGTTTGGAAGGCTGGCAATTGGAGGGCTGGTGGAGTCTGGAGGAAGACTAGGTTGCTGTTCCTTAAGCGGGGAGGCGGAAAGCTGTCCCTCAGCTGGAGTGAATATTATAGGAAAGTTGAAGTTCATGACTTCCTTCTGAAAAGGCTTGAATTGTTAATGGGTCAGGATGGTGTTTTTTTTTTTTTTTTTTACCTACATACGTTTTCTTTCTTCATCCCGAGACACAGCTCTTTATCCCATTTCATCATCTTCTTTTTTCTTGAATTTCTTTTTGACCTTTAAGAATCCCCTTTGTCATTTGTGGCACTTGAATGAGTATTTGGTATTGTGAGGAAACACTGGAATAAATAAATCACAGTTAATGACATCAGAAATCATAGTTCAGATTATCTATAACAAGTAAGAAATTAAACTTCAAATAACCTATACCTACATGGTTTAGGGGAGAAGTTGTTTTGTTTCATTTTCAAATAATAGCACTACTATTTAGTTATTCCAGCTTCAAAGATTTCATTCTCCCCATAAATTGTCATATTGGTGCCTTTTTGAAACTAGAAACCAGAGCAGCTGGAACAATTCCTTGTGCATATTGGAAAGCATAGTGAGCTAGAAGGCACAATGGGCGGCTGCTGGCTCACAGGATGTGCAGATGTGTTTCTAAACACACCCAGTCTTAGTAGGTGGCATGAACAGCCAATATCAGTGATAACAGAGCTTAGTTTCAGACCTAGAAAATTCTAGTGGGCAAACACACACACACACACACACACACACACACACCTCCCAGGAGACTAAAAAAGTCCAATTACTCACATTCCATTTGTTTTTTAAAAGCATGCTAATTGTAGAAATTTGTTCTTTCTTTCAAAAATAAAAAGTAAAGGATTTAAGAGTAGAAAAAAACCAAAACAATTGGGGAATCAGAAATATATTGAAATTTATTTCTGGAAATGTTTTGCTCTTCGTTTTACTTTGAGAATTGTAAAGATTTTCCTCCATTTACAAAAGTAGTGCCTATGTGTTCATTGCAGAACATTTGGAAAATATGGAAGTTTTTTTTAAATTTTTTTTATGTTTTACTTTATTTTTGAGAGAGGGGGAGGAGGGGCAGAGAGAGAGAGGGAGACACAGAATGCGAAGCAGGCTCCAGGCTCTGAGCTGTCAGCACGGAGCCAGACGCGGGGCTCAAACCCACGAACCCTGAGATCATGACCTGAGTCCAAGTCAGACACTCAACAGACTGAGCCACCCAGGCGCCCCTGGAAAATATGGAAGTTTAAAATTACTTACATTCCACCCACCCAGACACCACTCACATATAGGCAGTTTTGTTTCCTCTTCTTTGTATCTAAATATGTAAATAAAATTTCTCTTCCTTCGTTATCTTCTTTTAAGTTTGATCAGATTTTTTTATGTACTTTTGATTCCTATTTTCTTCACCCCAAATTTTATCATGAGCAGTTCCTTGATGTTTTTGGTATTTAGTTAGCAATTATTTATTGAGTGCTTACCATGAGTCAGGTATTTTTCCAGGCACTGGAGATATAGTGAAGAAGAAAAGAAACATGGCACTTGTTGTCTTGGACTTTGTAGTCAAATGGGAAGACATGTGGGTAAAAAGCAACTATTATGGAATAAGGTAAGTATCACAATGTGGAATAGAAAATATAGGCTGGTAGCACCTAACTGGAAAGACTTTCTTGAAGAACAGAGCAGACACCTAAAGGTGGAGAAGCGTTTGCCAGCAAATATGATTGCTTTCATGGCTACATAATATTCCGTAGCATGAACATGCCACTGTTTAACTAGTCTCTTATTGGACAAGTAGATTGCATCTGATTCCTTGCCATTATAAATAATAATGAGAAAGTTGCATTTAAGTCTTTGTCAACATTACTGATATTTCCTAGTATCAGATTTCTAGGAATTTCATTACTAGGTGGAAGAAAGCAAACCTTATGCAATTTCTTGATACGTACTGCTAAATTGCTTTTCAGAAAGACTTCTCTACACTCACACCTAGGACATGACATCACCCGTGGGACTACTCCCTTGCTGCGGTTGAATATTAACATTAGTTTAAAATACCAAATTGATAGTCGAAAAATATATTTTACTGTGCTTTATTTTTTTTAATTACCAGAAAGATGAAACATTCTTTTCTATATGCATTAGCCTTTTGGGTTCTCTTTTAGTATCTCTTTATGCCTTATACTCAAGTTTTCTACGGGAGGTTCATTTTTGTGTATGTTTTGATCTTTGGGAACTATTTTTATATTATGAAGTATTTGGTGTGCGTGTGTGGGGAGGTGATTTTAGGAATGTTTGCTTTCCAGATGTATCATATTATTCAGATCATTTGTTTCCTGTCACCAAGAATGGAAGTTTATTTAGTGAGCATATACACAGAACAACGTTAGTAGAAAACTATGCACTTGAGCTATCATCTTGCTTTAGATTCTCCTGTTCCAAGTGAATGACCATGGGAAGCTATCTAAATAAAATGTCAAAATTCCCATACTGGGCAACTATGAAGACAGAAAGGGATTTAAGATAAAAGTGACTCTTTATTTACTGACCTATCTGGGTCCACTGACTATCTTTACACACATACAGGGAAAGAAAATGCCTACCTAAAAGTATCTCCCATTTCTGAATGGAGGACGGGTCATGAGTTGTAAGCCCCAGGGCCAGGTCTCTGGGTTTGTCTCAACCACCAAGACAGAGGTTGGTAAGTTGCCCCACCTGGAAGTAGCAGCTGTGGGGCTCAAGAAAAAATTGGACATTTAAAGTAGGTCATTAAAATGTCACACATCATGAAGCTTCAGCCTGGGACTGAGGACTCAGGGTGGGGACCAAGAGAGTAATACTGGGAATTCTTTATCTACCACAGTGCCCAGGACAGATTCTGCTTTACAGCCTGGATCAGAAAGTCTAATACAATGGTGGTTTAGAAAAGAACTTAGAAATCAGCAAGAGTGCTATATAAATTTTCAATCTGTGACTTAATCCTAACCTAAGAATAACTATAACCCAGATAATTTCTTTCTGCTTCACTTGTTGGCCCTATACTCGAAAATTTGAAATTCCTTCTTACCAAGCTACACATAGATTTGAATCCTTTTTCAATAAACATGGACTATGATATATAGAGTTTGGTAATGTGCCATTTAACTTGACATCATTTTATTTTATTTTATTATTATTTTTTCAACGTTTATTTATTTTTGGGACAGAGAGAGACAGAGCATGAACAGGGGAAGGGCAGAGAGAGAGGGAGACACAGAATCGGAAACAGGCTCCAGGCTCTGAGCCATCAGCCCAGAGCCCGACGCGGGGCTCGAACTCCCGGACCGCGAGATCGTGACCTGGCTGAAGTCGGACGCTTAACCGACTGCGCCACCCAGGCGCCCCTTGACATCATTTTAAAAACATTTTCCAATTCATTAACTATTCTCCAAACAGTGTGACTGTATAGTTTTCCACTAAATAGACCTATCACATTAAGTTGACCATTTTTATTTTATTTATTTCTTTTGTTTCAGGTTTTTATTTAATTTCTAGTTAACATACAGAAAACTGACCGCTTTTTAAACTTTAATTTTTTTGCATTCTTTTTTTTTTTTAATGTTTGTTTATTTTTGAGAGAGTGCAAGCAGTGGTGAGACAGAGAGAGGAAGACAGAGGATCCAAAGGGGGCTCTGTGCTGAGCCCTATGTGGGGCTTGAACTCACGAACTGAGAGATCATGTCCTGAGCAGGAGTCGAATGCTCAACCAACAGCCATCCAGGTGCCCTATCCCATTTTCTAAATTATAATAAATTCTATACTGAACATCTGTGTGAGTACTTGTTTTAAATGCATTTGTGATTATTTTGTTAGGATAAAAATTAAAATTGGGTTAACCTGGAGAATTTTATCCCAGACATTTATATTTTTAAAAAATTGGTGTTATACTGTACGTATTTATTGTCACTCAGATGTTTCATTTGGCAAATTGGGAGCATTATTCCATGACATCAAATATTCATTAAAAACATTTTTCTTTAGTGAGCCACCTTGGTGGCTCAGTGAATTGAGTGTCTGACTCTTGGTCTCAGCTCAGGTCATGATCTCATAGTTCGTGGGTTTGAGCCCCACATCTGGCTCTGCACTGATAGTGCTGAGCCTGCTTGGAATTCTGTCTCTCCCTCTCTCTCCCTCCCCCCTCACTCAAAATAAATTGATAAACTTAAAAAAAATTTTTTTTCTTTAGTGGCCGTATGATAGTTCGTTTTGTGAATATGCTATCATTTATCATTTTTTAGCCATTCCCTATTATTAAAGAATCCCATTATTTCTACTTTTTTTTGGTGTTCTAACATCTTTATATATACATTTTATCTAATTAAGAAAACCGAATAGAATAATGAACTTCGTCATCCTATTATCCAGCTTCAAAGATTATCAGCACATGGCCAATCCTGTTTCACCAGTAACCTTCAAATCCCTATTTCCCTGTGGCATGTTTTAAAGCAAGTGTCCCAGAACATTTTTGTTTCAGAAGGCATAATAAGAAGGGGATTATTTGTGGCAGGTAACAACTTTACAGGGGGTTTTGTTGTTGGACATTTCTCAATTTTTTAACTCAGTAGCTTGTTAGAAAAAATATCAGGAGATTGACAAGAAGTAGAAAACAACATGGTTGAAAAACATGGTTCTCAACTAAACACACTGTTCTTAATTTTAGTTTAGTAAATTTGAGGTTATGCCTGAGGGCACAGGAGTCATCATTTGGATTCTCTGGCCACAGGCTGTCTGAAGTAGAGGAAGTAAGCGCTTCTCTTCCTAGATAAACAATGTCACCTCTGACTTTTCATTAACGGGAAAAAGAGGAAATGCTGAAAATAGCTGAAAGATGTTTTTACTTTACAACGTGTAGAAAATTTTCTGTAAATTCATGGTATGCTTTTAGCACTGAAACTAGCAAGAGAAGAGAGTGAAGGGGTGGTTCCTATGAGGAGAAAAATTGTTCACAGTAATCCTCTAGAAAGTCAGTAAGAGGCTTTTTAGAGTGTGGTGTACTGCAT
This sequence comes from Leopardus geoffroyi, assembly GCF_018350155.1. Lineage (NCBI taxonomy): Eukaryota > Metazoa > Chordata > Mammalia > Carnivora > Felidae > Leopardus > Leopardus geoffroyi. The sequence continues at coordinate 133,443,832 of NC_059326.1, forward strand.
ACCCACCCACTTTGAGCCATGCGGGGGAGACCAAAGCTATAAACACATCCCTAAAATGTTTTAGTACGTCATAGGTCAGATATCAGTAACAGCTCCCCTTCTTGGAATTCAGCAGAATTATCTCTGCACAGAAAATCATCCCCTCCTTCCTTATCCACATACTTGGACTTCCTCTAAGAACCTCCTTCCTCACCTTTTGTTACTCAGCAAATATGTGTTGATTACTCACAAGAGACCCAGCAAAAGATGAACTGCTTGCTTTTAAGTCATTTATTTTTTACTGTAAATATTATAACCAAATTACTTTTAGAAGCATAGGACCAATATTTCTCTGGTTCTGTTTTTTCAATCATCCGTATGCTTCCTTCTTCCCTCATTGACTTTAACTGCTTCAATTTCTCTTGGAAGCAATCAGATTCAGTCTTCCTGTCTTCTCTTTTTCTTTTTGTTTTCTTGTTTCTGTCTCCCACCATTCATTCATTTTCTCAACTTTGCTGTATTGTTAGGCCACCATCTAAGATGTGATTGGATCTTACCTTCTAATGAAACTCTTTAACTTCTCTTTCTTGTAAAAGTAAAAACAAAAAGCACTGTCAAGAGAGTCTTTCACCCTTGAAATTATTGCTTTGGTCTTCTGCTGGTCGAAAGTTAGCCTAACTAAGGTGACATTATTTTATCTCTTTTTTAATAATCATAGGCTCTAACTAGAAAAGGAAATTTTGATGAGCTTTGCTTTGTAAACCTAGCCCCTTTTCAAAGGAGCTTTACATATGAAACCATGGTTCAGTATTGATTGCTAGATAGAAGCCAGATTTCCTCATAAGAGAGGGGGTTGGAGAGGTGGTAAGATGGAGAAATTTCTCCTAGATTGGGGAAGATTGTTCCCCAATGTAATTGCAGAGGTAGTACATGTCTATATATACATACATATATTTTTTTCCTCACTCTCTCTCTCTCAATTTCCACTAAGATTTCTGAAAAAAGAACAGAACAGAAAAAGAACAAGGATATGCTTTAAAAAGAAGAGAGTTAGAACTTGTGGAAAATTGCTTTAGCAGTAGCCTGGAAAAATAGGCAGTTACAGGAATATTCCTTAATCAGAAATAGCCAAAGGTGTGCCAATTGGGGAAAGTGGTCCAGAAGTTTGAAGTTTGATTCTTGGGAACATAAAGAGTTAGTTAATTGTGTTTGAACTCAGGACAAACCCAGGATTAAATTAAGCACTGATTGATTAACAACAAAGATTATGAGAAGGGAGGACATAACTGTATCTAGAATCTTATATTTCTTTAAGTGGCTTCCTACTTATATGTCCTATTTAAATAGCAGTTAGTCGTATTAGTAAATATGTGTGCTTGTATGGTTGAATAGTTTTACTTTCATATAAAGAAGTATAATTACTGGGGAAAAATTAGTATTAATTTTTATTTCTCATTTTATAATGCCTATGGGACATTATTTTGGGGGAGCAGCAAAGTCATAACCACCAATAGTTTTCTGACACCTGATCCTGTTTATAGTTTAAATGTTTATAGTTTAAGTGCTACTAATGGAATAAAAAGTCCTTTAAAGATTGACCTTGGAAACCCAAAGTTACAAATGATAGCAAATGTTAGGCTGACAAAGTTGCCTTTTTCATAATAAAAAATCATCAGCAATATTTTAAATTTTATGATTTGATTCCATACTATGCATAGCCAACATAATTGGGTAATACTTTTGAAATATTATCTGATGCATTTTTTTGGTTCTTGGACAATCTTAGTCCTGTTTTCTTCCCATTGTATCAGTGGCATTTCTTGGTAGGAAGTATTAAATGCAGTATAGAATAAAGTAATTTTCACTTTCAAGAAAGTTATTAAAGTCCAGAGCAAAGAGAGTGGTCTGAAAGCCAAAACATTGTTGATTTTCAAGAGCTCTTAAAGCTCTTATGATAGAATAGGTTTGGAAGAGTCTGAAAATTTGGCTTTGTGTATGACGTTCTATGCCCTAAATTGATATTGTTGACATAATAAGAAATACATAACAGTATGTGTTCTTTTTGGTATAAATTTAGAGAATTTGTACCATAAACTCTAAAATAGCTCCATGTCTACTATGGCCCCGTGGTGGTAGACCAGGAATGACCGAAGGAAATGTCCAGGGTTCTCAGGATTCTGCCTACCATAGTGGAGGATAAGTAAGCAGCTAGGTGGAGAGTAAAGGAGTGATTAGCAGATCGAGAAGGATCAGAGATGTTCAGATTGTGTCGGTCAACAACTAGAGACTGTGAAGGGCTTCGGATGTTAGCAATGGATATAATGAAGGCAGAGTTTCACGTTCAAGATTGGGAAGGATGAGCTACACTTGAGCAGAATCCACTGTGAGCACTGGATACTAGAGGAAGCAGTCTCCCTGCTAGGACCACATATTAGCACCCCTGGAACCTGGTCCATTTCTAAGGGAAGTCAAAGAGGAATGAGTAGAAGTCTGGATTTTAGCATATACCAAAAAAAAAAAAAAGTTTTAAAATAGAAAAAACTACATTTACATGAATGACGGCAGATTAAATCTGCCACAAGCAGAAATGGGGACCCATCGTTCATTTCAGTTAACAAAAAAATAGTTTTCGCTTTACACATATGAATCTTATAACTATGTGAAATTCAAATTTGCAACACAAATAATCTCTGTCCACAAAGAGCTTACAACTTTAGAGAGACCTTTACACCTAAAAGTGTTCTCCAATAACAACCCAAGACCAGAGTGAAAGGGGCATCAGAGACATTCCAATTATCTACACCAATGTTATGTTTTTTTCTTATTTGGGCCCTGAAGTGTTTGGCACACCTGACTCCTCCCTGTTTCTTGAAACAGCCACTGGCATTGATCTGGGGATCCAGAGATTTTGCTTTCCTTGCTTTTTCTCTGATCTTTCTTTTCTTTTGAAGGACACTGTTTGTGTTCCTGCCTGGGTTCTCTGCCTTTTCCACCCCTGTCCCTGGGGAATCTCATCCATGCTTCGGTTTTTCACTACTGTCAATGTGTTCTTGACCCTCAAAGCTCAATCCCCAACCCACTTCTCTCTCTGTTCAGAATCCCAGACATACATACTCAGTTGTCTCTAGAATAATTTTGCCTCAGTATGCCACAGCCTATGAAAATGATTATTTCCAAACTCATCTCTCTATGACAGAGTGCCTGGCACAAAATAGGTGTTCACATATTTACTGCGGACATCATGTATTATAATTGCCTGTTGTGTTGTCCTTCTCTACCAGATTCTAAATATCTTGAGAGCACAGATAATGTCTTTCTCAAAACCTGTTGCCTCCCCAGCATCCAGCACAGTGTCTATCACTTAGTAGATGCCTCAATGCTTCCTGAATGAATGAGGATAGAAAATAAATCCTTGGAGTTTAAAGAGGGAGAAGTGATCCTAGGACAGAGGTCAGAGAGAATCTATGGGAGCATTCTAATTACTGTTGTTGTGTAACAAATGATCTCCAAACATAGTGGCTTAAAACAACCATTTATTTTGCTTCTGATTTGGGAATCAGGAATTGAGCAGGGCTTGGTGGGGCAGTTTTTTCCTAGGTTGACAACTAGGGCAATCATCTGCAGGTTCTGGAATGAATATCCAAGATGTCTCTCTTGACCGGTAATTATGCTAGGGAACAGGTGGGTTGTCAACCAGAGTGTCTAGACATGGCCTCTCCAGCATGGTAGTCTCAGGGTTTTGGGGCTTCTTACTTGGTGCCTGGCTGCCCCTAGAGCAACTATTCTAAGACAAGCAGGTAGAAGGTACAGGCCATTTATCACAGGGTCTTGGAAGGCATGGAGCATTCCATTCCCTCTGTTGTATTCTAATGGTTAAAAGCAAATCCCTAAAGGTCAACCTAGATTGGAGGATAGGGGACCTCTACCCCTCCTCTCAGTGAGAGAATTGTCAAGAACTAGAGGAAATGTTTTAAAGTTGCCATGAGGGAGATTGGATTTTAGTTAAGTTTGGACATATATATAGCATTTGAGTAGTTGTTGGATTTGTATGTGTAGAAAGGAGGCTAAATAAGATTCTATGTACATAGAAACCCAAGGGGACAAGAGTGGAGTAGAGGCTGAGTTATAAACAGTGAATAATCCATTTTGGCATGAGCATAAGGTTTGTGGAAGGAGGTTTGGAAGGTGAACCTGGAAAGAAACTAGGGCCTTGCATGCTAGGCTAAGAATTTTGGCCTTTATCTTATTGACATGCAAGAGAGTGTGGCATGATCAAAGTGCTATTTCTGGAATATTAATCTGGCATGGGGATATGCACTAAGTTTGAAGGGCTATACTATAAGCTAGGAAATCACCTAGAGGGCTGTTGCAGTAATCTCAGAGGTCATGAGGACCTGAGTCAGGGAAGCAGAATTTAACCTGGGAAAGAAGAGATGAATGGGAGGGTTATGGGAAGGAAAAATCAACAAGACTTGATAACCAAATGGCTATGGAAGGGTCTTGACAGCTGGAGTGTTGTGTGATTCTTATAGGGGAAATATAATGTATCTCGGGTCTCCTGTGTTGGTGTTGATCTGAAGAATTCTTTAACACCTAGGAAGGTAACTCTTGCTCCTACATTGGGCACTTAATTGAATAAGTACAATTAAGGGATACCTGGGCAGCTCAGTCAGTTAAGAGTCTGACTCTTGATCTTAGCTCAGGTCTTGATCTCAGGGTTGTAAGTTTGGGTTCTGTGCTGGGTGTGAAACTTACTTTAAAAGTAAATACATACATACATAAAATTAATATTCATCCAAGCAATTTAATATGCAAGATTAAGTTTTGAAATTACAAGCTACAATATTTGGGAGAAAACATCAAGCCGAGGCCTTCAAAATTTCTCCCTTGTCTCTTTTCCCTCCCTGTCACCTGCTTAATAAATATCATACTGAATTCTTGTATTAGATACCACCATAACTGTGAATTCCTCATGTTTTTCTATATGAAGATCACTGAAAAATAAAACCACACACACACACACACACACACACACACACACACACCACAACACAACACAACAGTAACAGAAAGTATAACAATCAACAATTGAACCTCATGCCATCTGGCCTTTTACCCTATATGAGAAGAGCTGTTGACTTCCCTTGTTGACAATCTATTTTTCCATTAGTATGAATGAGCTGAGCTACTGAAATCACTCAATGTTTTTATTTATGGCCTATTCTACAGCTTTCAAATTAAGCTTATATTTGGTATTAGTAGATATTCATTACCTGTCTAAAGTGCCATTTAAAAAACTGATTGCTTGGGGATTAGATGGCAAAGAAGGGAACATGTCACACTCAGATGCTTCGCCCTATTCATAAAATGTTATAGTTAGACCTTCTCCTCTATTTTGTATACTGCTGCTTCTACCAGTGGACCAGGCAAACTGTCTTTGGATCTTTCTGTTTTAAAACAGTTATCAAGGGGCACCTGGGGGGCTCAGTCAGTTAAGTGTCCAACTTGGCTCAGGTCATGATTTCGTGGTCGGGGAGTTCAAGCCCCGTGTTGGACTTTGTGCTGACAGCTCAGAGCCTAGAGCCTGCTTCAGATTCTGTCTCCTTCTCTCTCTGCCCCTCCCCAACTCGGTCTCTGCCTCTCTCTCTTAAAAAGTGATTAAACATTAAAAAATTTTAAAACAGTTGTTATCTTGTTTCTTGAGTAAAGCTTTTGCTTTCTGTAAAATAACATGCATGCTGACAGAAAGACATAAATAATGAACCACTAAAGCAACATTCTAGCTAGCTAACACAATTTAAGAGACTTATTTATGCTGGATTTTTTTATTAAAAAAACAGGCAATAAATGGAAAGGGGGAAGAAGCAACCCACTAGATATGTAAAACTAAGAAATAAACAAGTTGTTCCCCACAAAGAACATCCTGTGTACGGATGCCTGTGAGGCTCAGAAATCACTCAGTACTGGAAGCTATAAACCCAGAATTCTCTGAGGTGCTTTTCTTCTCCCCAAAGAAGTCATAACAGGTATATATACAGATCTATAATGCCTTTCTGTTGGGGAAATGAAAGTACTTCCAAAACAATCTCATAACGTTGTGATGGAGGAAATGATGGCAGGTTTTATATTACCCCCATCACACAGGTGATGGAGGCTCTGATAAATGGCATCAGTGACAAAGTTACAAATAGATGCTAGGTCTTCTGATGTACAGCCAGGACTTCAGAAGTTAAATGAAAAATGTGTTCCTATTTTGTTCAGCCCTTCCTCATCTTGGAGAGAGAAACTATCTCATTGGTTTTAAACCCTGCACATTTCTACACAGATATGTATCCCCCCCACCCCAAGAGATAGGCCTCCTGACTCAGATTAAAAAAATTTTTTTTTAATGTTTATTTATTTTTGAGACAGAGAGAGACAGAGCATGAACAGGGGAGGAGCAGAGAGAGAGGGAGACACAGAATCTGAAACAGGTTCCAGGCTCTGAGCTGTCAGCACAGAGCCCGATGCGGGGCTTGAACTCACGGACCATGAGATCATGGCCTGAGCCGAAGTCGGACGCTTAAGCGACCAAGCCACCCAGGCGCCCCTCCTGACTCAGATTTTAAACTTGAATCTTAGATTGCAAAATGATATCACAATCAATAAATGCTAAGATAAAAAAATTAACAAATACTTGGAGGGTTCCCTCCACTTGTGTAACAACAGCTTTATGATCATGAGCTCATCTACCAAATCTTTGGGTAGTACAGTTGTTCACTCCTGCTTGGAAGTCATATACCCCTTTGGAAATCTGGTAAAAGCTGTAGGTGACCTTCCCCAGAGAAATGCACATTTACAATTACAAGAACTCTCGAAGCCAGTACTATCTTTGAAAGGTCCATGGATGCCCTGGTTAGGAACCAAATATAGTAGAAAGAGCATAACTTGACCAAGACCTTGAATTAAATCCTAGCACCACCTTACTGTGTGACTTTGAGAAATACTATTTAATTTCTCGGTACTAATTTCTTTATCTGTAAAAATGGGAATTGTACCCTCAAATTGGGCTTATTGAAGAGATTTTAAAAATAATGCATATAAAGCATTTGGTACTGTGTCTGGCATCTATCGTGTGCTCAGTGCGCAATTCTTTTCCTTTATGAGATAACTAGCAGGGAGATGACTGATGTTTGGAGCAGCCATCCTGAAACTGATAGTCACGCCCACTTCTACCTGATGGCTGCAAACAGCACGCAGGGGACAGATTAGTACAATTAATCAAGAGCTTGAGAGTTTTAAAGTCTGAATCATTGTAGTTTACTCTGTTAGCCAAATCAGTTGATACTCTTCTCACATTATGATGGTTCCTCGGGGAATTTCATCTTCCCAAGAAAGAATGCACAGCCCCCACCTTTCTGTTTCTTTTGCCCTCAGGGTACAGTCATGTGACTTAGGCTCTGCTAATCAAATGTGCAGACCGAGATGTAGATGCAGAAGTGATTTATGGGAGGAAGCAAGTTGGGGGCAGGCATCTATTTTGCTGGTGCAGATGGTGGGAGAGGCAGTGTGGTTCTGAAATCATCAGGAATGGCAATCCCCTTTCCAGCTGGTTCTGTGTTGAGGTTCTGTGGGCAGATCCTACACACTCCAGAGCCTGTTTCTTCAGTGCTTCCAAAGACTCTTTGAGCGTTCTGTCTTTTGAATAAGTCACTTCCTACCTTAACCAGATAGAATGGATTCTCTGGATGGCTTCTAAGAACACTGGTTTTCATATACTGCCATGTCCCACCATTTCATTTCATCTTCCTCCCTGCCCGAAGAATTCTTTTGCACAAAGTTTGCAACATGGCTAAGTGCTATAAAAGATCCTAATATTCTTACATAGGAATGGGGTTGCCATATGAATGGAGTTTTCTGTAAACAAGGCCACAGACTCTTTCCCACCATGACTAGTGCCCTGAGTCGTATTCTTGGGTTCTTGTAGCTTACATTCACCTTTCCTGCCTTGCCAACAGGCTGGACCAGTGAGAAATCTTAGCCGCTTCTCAAATGTTCCACCACCTGATTCACATCACATGCAGGTCGTTCTTATTAGTTTGGCTGTTTTAGGAAGGCAGATAGCTGGGAAGAAACTTCAGTGAGCATGACCGTGATAGCGGTTTGAGCTGACGATTTTTAAGCAGTTATTATTTTATTAAAATGAGGGACTCTTTAGGAATGAAGCCACCTTATTACATAAATAGATTTTTTCCCCTCCTCCTAAAATGTTTTGGCTTCTAGTCTTAGACTGAGCAAACTGTAAACACAGAATTTTAGCACAAGTGCTTTAGAGTCATGTGATAGCAACAGTCCCATGCACTTACTCATTAAGTATTTATCATGAATCCTTCTATGGCAGACATGGTGCAAGCTGTTGGCACAAGTAAGGTGCTAGATAAATAATATTCTTTAACCCTCAAGACCCTCATAACCTAGTAGGAAGACAGACAATTCTGACATAGTATGGTGTTAGGATCTATTTCTGCCATAACTGGAAATATTTTTTTTTTTTTCTGCCAGGTCACTCTTTTTCTCAAGTATTAACCTCCATTAAGAGAGACCCCTACGTATACCTGCAACATTAATGGTTTCCTAAAATCTAATGGAAGGGGTACCCTTATTGAGGTCAGGAATACATATTGAAGTTTAGTATTACTCATCGCTTTCAATGGCATACAGATGCCTTCTTCCCACCTGGACTGGGTGACCAGAGCATTCAGATCAGCACACCTGTATTTTTTAGAGTTCCCTGGTAGCAAGGAGTAGCTAATTTTAGCTAATTCATTAAGAATAAAGTTTTTTTTTAAGTTTTTTTATTTGAGAGACAGAGAGAGAGACAGAGAGAGAGAACAAGCAGGGGGAAGGGCAGAGAGTGAGGAGAGAGAACATCCCAAGTAGTCTCTGCCCTCTTGACACAGAGCCCAATGTGGGGCTTGAACTCATGAACTGTGAGATCATGACCTGAGCCAAAATCAAGACTCCAACGCTTAACTGACTGAGCTGCCCAGGTGTCCCTCAGAAAGAAAGAAGTTTTATCGGTAGTTCAGAGGATCAAAGGAAAGGCCAGAGAATAGAACTTGACAAAGTACAGGAACCTCAGCAGCTCTGGACCTAGTTAATGGGAGATAATTGAGAGCTTTGTCCAGACACCACTGTCCTTAAGTTATTCTTCTTAAGATTCAAAGTTCAAGGATATCCAACTCCAGGATTAAGGCCATCAAGGCTGCTCAAAAGGAAATAGGTGATTCTTAAAAATAAATTGGGATGCTCTTACCAAAAGGAGGCAGGAGGGGTATAGGACAGCCAGATACCAAATATGTCTACCATTATGTTTATGTTCCAAGTATATGGTTCCCATGGCACCAACCATGGATGTTTTCCTGGGCATAGCATTGATGTTGTTACTTACAGTTGTTGCCCTTTACCTCAACTACCCCACACTAGTCCATTTGTTGAGGTCAAGATAGGAAAAAAAACATTTCCCTTGAGTAGGGAGAAAGGGGTTCGGTGACTGAGGGCTGGAATTGTTCTCTATTTTGGCTGCGATTAGATTCTCCTAGGGACTCTTGCTTTTTAACAGTTTATTTTGTTTAATCTAATTTTAGATTTAAAGAAAAGTTGTAAAAATAGTACAAAGACTTCCCTAATGTCTCTTAGCCTGCTTACCCTAAAGATAACCGCTTATATAACCATAGTAGAATTATCAAGAAGAGGCATTAACATTGGTGCAATATTATTAACTAAACTACAGACATGATTCACATTTCGCCACTTTTTCCACGAATGTTCTTTTTTTTGTTCCAGGATTTTTTCCAGGATCCCACACTGTATTCAGTTGTTACTTCGTTTCTGTAACAGTTGCTCACACTTTATGTTTCATTATCTTATTTCTGTTGAAGAGTACTGATCAGTAATTCTGTACAGTGTACAGAATTGGGGCTTGCCATATTTTCTTATGATTTGCATTTTGCATTTTTGTTGAGTACCACAAAAATGATGTGTATTATAGCAAGAGGTTCAGAATGTTGATATGTCTTACTATAAATGATATTTAATGAGTAGGTTGAGGGGCGCCTGGGTGGTTCAGTCGGTTAAGCGCCCGACTTCGGCTCAGGTCATGATCTTGCGGTCCGTGAGTTCGAGCCCCGCATAGGTCTCTGTGCTGACAGCTCAGAGCCTGGAGCCTGTTTCAGATTCTGTGTCTGCCTCTCTCTGACCCTCCCCCGTTCATGCTCTGTCTCTCTTTGTCTCAAAAATAAATAAATGTTAAAAAAAAAAATTAAAAAAAAATGAGTAGGTTGATGTCTGAGGGGTTTCTCCACAGCACAGTTACTATCTTTAACTTTGTATTGGTAAGTATTCCGGGGTGGGGGCAGTAGTTGGAGTCTATGCAAATCCTTTTTCTCCTCAAACTTTAGCTTGCTCATTTGAGCACCCACATTTGAGTCTTACCTGCAACAGTTATTCCTTTGGTGTTTGTGTATTGGTGATCCTCTATTTCCCTCTTTGACAGTTGTTAATTGGTGCTCTATTGTGAGGTAGTACTTTCTCTGTTCCTTCATTTAATTTTTTTATTTCATTATTTGTATGAGTTTGGACCCATGGATATTTATTTTATTCTATGGTTTATGATCCAAAACGATCATGATTTATTTTGTTGCTCAGCTTGGTCTAGGTTTTGGCTACCGGGAGCACCTGTGTTCTTCTGACAAGGTCCTATGTTTTTTTTTTTTTTTTTTTTTGAGCATTTTTTAAATTTGTGGGACCATGAGTTGGTTCATCTTGTATTTCCCTGTCTTGCACTTCCCACCTCGGGAACTTGTTAAATCTTAGTGTCCAAGCCCCAACCCAAACTACTTCAATCAGAAAATCTTGGGGGCGCCTGGGTGGCTCAGTCGGTTAAGCCGCCGACTTCGGCTCAGGTCATGATCTCGCGGTCCGTGAGTTTGAGCCCCGCGTCGGGCTCTGTGCTGACAGCTCAGAGCCTGGAGCCTATTTCAGATTCTGTGTCTGCCTCTCTCTGACCCTCCCCCATTCGTGCTCTGTCTCTCTCTGTCTCAAAAATAAATAAACGTTAAAAAAAAACCTAAAAAAAAACATTTAAAAAAAAGAAAATCTTGGGGATGGGACACCAGTATACTTTAAAGTTCTATAGGTCATTCCAATACACAGCCAGGTTTGAGAACCAAACAGGAACAGTATTTTTGTAGCTTTAATGTGGCTACTAATTCCCCATGAATCTGTTAAGATTCTGATACAGTAGGCCTGGAGTGGGGCCTCAGATTCTGCATCTGTAATAACCTCCTAGGTCGTCTTATTGGCAAACCACACTTTGAAGGGAGAAGGACTAGAACATACTATTTCCTCAAGTTCAAAAAGCCTTCAAAGTTAACCCTAAGGTTGCAAACTGGCTCATGGCTGTGGAAGGAGTTGCTACTTCCTAGGTTAATATTCAGCATCATTTTTATTTTCTAATTAGTTGGGGTTGGTGGTGGAAGGAACTACGTGCCATGCAATGTAGACAGAGTCAAGGAAATTGCTGTAAGAATTGAAAATGGAAAACAGAACCATTTGACTCTGACAGCAAACCACTATAATGAATAAAAATGAGTAAATGTGTTTGTGTGTTTTCTGTTTCCTAAACAGGCAAAGAGTACTGAATAAATCTTTTTGAAAAATGAAGAGTGATAATAAAAGAACATTTCATGCTGAAAGCATAACAAAAAAATCCCAGATGTGAGTATCCATCTTGTCCATCTTGGAAAGACAGATGCAAAAGATTGGAGTCTTCTGTGGGAAATAGGTCACCATTTTGAATTCTGTTTAAACAGAATCCTCAAGGGAACATCATCCTCCGTTCTTTTTGTATATTAGCTCAGGTTTTCCAGCTGTTTCTGGAACATGCATATTCCCGCCCAGCTGCTGAACTGTCTTGGTCTCTCCCAAGGTAGTTGTATTCTAAGAGAAGGGGAACAAAGTGGTCCAAAGAGACGCACACTGTCATCAGTCAGGCTTGTTCTAGTCACCTTCTACAGAACCATGCATGTTTGCAGCATAAAATGGCCCTTTGATCTCCAAGTTAGGAACATCTTCAGTAATCCTTAAGTTTTAGTATACTTGATACTTTCTTGGAATGGAGCTGAAAAAATGCTGATTCCCCAGATCTTGGGTGGGGCCAGGGAACCAGCATCCTTTGTTCCCTTGCTTGCCTCCTGGTGATGTGATGCAAATGTTCTACATACAATGCAGCGAGAAACCTTGGTCTAAGAGATCAGATCAGCAGCATCCTCCCCTTTTGGTCCATTGTAGGCTTATTTTAACTTGCTAACATAGCTTAGTTTCCCATTCTTCTCAACCTCTAGGTCAGAAACTCCAACAGCTGCAATTCGAGTCATTACTCTTCTGCACTTACACTTTACAGCCATCATTTAAACATTTTCCTACTTATCTTCTGGAACCTTGTACTGTAGCCCTTCCTTTCCTAGAGTCTCAGACACAAATAACAGCCTTAGAAACTGTGGAGCTTTTCCTCCCAGCTGAGTGGTCAGAAACGGCCATGGTCTGTATTATGCTACACCTTCTGGTATAAATTAGAACCCCCCAGTCTAGGCCACTTCAGTACCACCTTTTCACTGGTGTTTATTTTGTCTTGAAATTGCATTTCATTGGTCAAGGATCAGGCACATCCATCATTAATAGTGATAATTTAAAAGCCTACCAAAAGTATAATACCATCATCTTCAAAATCCAAAAATAGTATGATATTTAGGAGTTTTTAGTGTCGTGAACAGGAACATATTTACTTGTCATTTTGCAAAAATGTTTATTTGAAGTTGGTGATGCTCTAATTTCACGTAGGTAAGACAAAGGAGAGTTGATTTCAATTTTATTAAATCCTAACCCTAATCCTTAGGAGGAAGGTCAAAACAATGGGACTGGACTATGGGTTTGATGACTTTTCCTCCAACATTCTCCATCTCAGAGAGACAGAGCTTGATATTCACATAGCCTCACCCACAGAGCAGAGACTGGCAGAGACAACAGAGACTCCCAGAGGCAACGCCTCCTGTTACCTCAGAAAACTGAGGCAAGTTTTAATCACTGAACACAATGGACACTTATTCAAGTGCCTGTCCTTGAACCAAGCACTTGGGATCATGTCCAGCACAATGTATGGACACTGATGACCTTGTCCTTTCTAATCTGTAGGCTGGTCTGGTTCTGTCCTTGGAAGCTATGCTATTGGCTCCCTAAGAGTTATGACTAAGTCATTTTTATTTTTCTGGCTCTTGCCTACAGTGACAGGACAGAAAAAAAAAAACATACTTTTATACCTAACATTAGGAGCACTTATGAGGTGTGCTTCTGGTGGGGTACTTTCTTTGCCACTGAGGATGATGATTATAATTTATCAGATAAGAAAGGTGAACCACAGGATTCTGGAAAATCAAAACTGATTTTGTTCCAGGGGTTTGGCCATACCTCAGCATTTGTCTCTGGGTCTAATTGTGATATTTCAGGGGAATTAGCCTGACTTTCTGATCACCTTCCATTTTTAGAATCATCCTTTGAGTTTGCCCATTTCTTGTCTGGAAACTCTCAGCCTGAACCACAGTCATAGTTTCCTTGTGGGGCAGCTGTGGAGATGACTAGGTACACTGATTTCGACTGCATGTGACAGAATGGAGTGTGAAATACATTTAGCTGATCACAAGTAGCATTTTTATTTTCAATAATATAACAAAATTCCAGACTTCATTGCTTATAGGAACTTAGTGTAGATATTATTTTGTGGAATTTTATTTGTATTTGTATTGATATGTGTCACAAGTTACAAAACAGATTATGCAGGGTTAAGGTTTAAAAAGTTAAATACTGATCTACCACTTGATTTTGATCTATAGAGGCTAAAAGCACAAACGGTGGGGTCAAACTGCTCAAGTTTGAATCCTGGCTCCATCACTGGCGCAAGCTGTGTGATTTTGGGCAAATTACTTAACTTTTCTGGGCTATAGTTTCCATACATTTTACACATGTATTATGAGAATAATAATAGTGGCTACCTCATAGGGTTGATGTGAGGATTAAGAAAATTAACATTTGTAAAGTGCTTGAAACACATTGTAAGTGCTTTATAAATGTTTGCGGGGGAAAAACAATCTGTTCTCCACATATCCTTTCATATTCTTTTACATATTGAATCAAGACAACAACATTCCTGCTCTATGGATTTTTGTAATGTAGCATATAAATATGTACTTGAAAAAAGTGGTCTGTTCTGAATTGCATTTTACTGGAATGTGTAAGAGTTCCTCAGAAGCAGACCGCTGGGTTCAAACCCCAGTTCTGTCACTCACTTGCTGTGGGACATTTGGCAAGTTATTTGACCTTGCAGATCCTCAATTTCTTTATCGATAAAGTAGGGCCAATACAGTCTATCATCTTAGCTTGCTGCCAAGGTTAAATGAGACCATCCATAGACAGTGTTTAGGGTTCAAGCAATAATAGCTATCATCATTTCTCTTGTTAGGAATTCAGATCATGTCATTGCCTCTTCTTTCCCGATGCACTGAGAGGCACCCCCTCCTTCTCTTTCATGTGAATGGTTTGCTTAAGTCCTCATTTCACTTTGGCTGTGGTGAATCAACCACATACGGGCTCGGATAAAGACCAATACTCCCGAGTAGAAAAGCAATTGGGAGGCCCAGGGCTGGATTCTGACCACCCCACTGTGCTCTCTCTTCAGCCTTGCTGTCACAACTTAGCCAAGTCACTAGAATTGCCCTTTTGCCTCAGCAGGTACTCACATCCCCGCAGATAATCCTCAAGTGTCACAATGCAAGCCTGACAGCCAGAGTCCCGCTTTGCAGTATGGCTGTCCATGGCAATAGGGTTATGCTATATTTCTTTCCCCTTCATCTTGGGAGGAAACTGATCAGGACAAAGCTTGCTGTCCAATATAATGAAGTGCTTTGTGTGATGTATCACTTGTAAATACCGTGATAGCATAAAAGGGCTCATTAGCTGAAGGGGCTATCAACTGGAGTCCTTCAGTTCTTAAGGATATTGGGCAAAACTGTTCTGATAAAGAGAAATCTGAGATTCTTGAGGATTTGTTCACTGTTTTCCTGTAACTCCTCTCTCCTGCCATGGCACATTGTTCTCATAGCATGACTATAGCTTTACAAAATTAATAATGGAGGTATATTATGCTGCATCAATCTCTTTTTAAAAATTTTTTTTAAATGTTTTATTTATTTTTGACAGAGACAGAGCATGAGTGGGGGAGGGGCAGAGAGAGAGGGAGACACAGAATCCAAAGCAGGCTCCAGGCTCTGAGCTGTCAGGACAGAGCCCTATGGTGGGCTTGAACTCACAGACTGCGAGATCATGACCTGAGACGAAGTCGGACGCTCAACCGACTGAGCCACCCAGGTGCCCTGCAGCATCAATCTCTTGCTTGACCATAAGCTCCTGAAGGGCAGGGGACCTGTCTTACTCACCTTTGTACCCCCTGCAAGCACCTGGCACACATCCCAATCACTGTCTGTGGAATTTAATCAGGTTGAATTTATAGCTCAGGTTGCAGTGCCAGAGCTCAGAATAGGGCTGGAGCTGAAGGCACGTTGAAGAGTCATTTATCTACCACTGCTGCACCAAATGCTGGCTTCCAAGAAATTTAAGTCACCCAATCACCCTGCAGGATGCATTCTCCAGGTCCAGGGAGGGCCTTAAGGCAATTCTTGTGCCTTTGGTGCAAGTTCTTTCTTCTAGTTCTTAGAGGTAAGGAAAGCGAAGCACTTGTTTTTGCATCCTGCTGGTTTAGAATCCAGGGCTAGCAGACAGTCAACTGGAAGTTGTAAACTCTTCATGCTGTTTAGCGGATGTGCAGAGGCAGGCAATGGTTAGCGCCACAGAGCCCTTTCTAATTCAACTTTGTGTAGGATTGGGCACAGTACTAGGCACATTCTCGTTCCCAATTAAATACAGGGGCATGACTTAAACTTCAAGTTAATAGACAAAAATAAATAGTTTTTGGAAAACTAACCATGTGTCCAAGCCAGGCACTCTGCTGAAGCTTATATACATACACATAAATATTTGCTCTAATTCTGCCTATAGCCTGACAAGACAGGTATTAATGTAATGTCTCTATTTCCAGCTGAGGAAACTGAGGCCAAACGAGTTTAAACGGAGACACCGTGATTGGAAATCAGGTCTGTTTAGATCCATCCACTCACTATACCACGAAGTTTCCCTCGTTCTCCTCCAGCAGTCTAGTGGGTGCGTGTGTGTGCGTGACTGTGTTTCCTTTTAAATTTCTACTTCTGGTCAGTTTCCTCAATTCTACTTTTTCGAAACAAAGTCCAGTTCTTCTCCAAGGTCTCACCGCCCCCTCAGCCATCTCTCCCTGGCGTTCCAAGGCCGGCCAGCCACTCCTCCGCTAAGCTCGGAGTCCAAGCCTTTGGCTCCGATTCCAGGCTCCGGGTGCCCCCTCCGCCACCGCCTCTCCCCAGTCCCGGGGGCCCCAGCGCTCCGCCGGATCCCGTAGCCCGCGCCTCGCCCCGCCTCCCCTACCTGACGCCCGTGCGGCCGGGGGCGCCGCAGCCTCCGCCCACCGGCGCGCCTGCCCTGCCATTGGCTCCCCTGGCTGCCCGTCTCCTCCGCCGGCCCCGCTCCTGCCCGGAGGCAGGTTTTGCTGGCGAAGCCGCAGTCCCGGCGGCGCGGGCGCAGCTCGCTAGGGTTGTGGAGCGTAGAGCGCCAGCTCGAGCTGGCCTGTCCCCGCGCGCGGGAGCCCCGGTCGGCCGCCAAATCTGGGCGGCTGGTAACTTGGCGGCGGGCTCCCGCGGCCGTGCCGCGGCCATGTAGTCGCCGGCGGGGCTCCCCGCAGCCCGGGAGCGGCAGCGAGAGCGAGCCGGAGCCGCGCAGCCCGCAGCTTTCCCTGGAGACGCTGAGTGCCCGCCGCGTCCCCGCTGCCCCTCGGGCTGCACTTTGGGCCCGAGAGGGAAATGGGGGAGAAAGTTTCGGAGGCGCCGGAGCCGGTGCCCCGTGGCTGCAGCGGCCACGGCGCCCGGGCTCCTGCCCCTGCGGTGGCCGCCGCCTCCTCGCCTGGCGCTTCCTCGGCCGAGTCCTCCTCGGGCTCAGAAACTCTGTCGGAGGAAGGGGAGCCCGGCGGCTTCTCTCGAGAGCAGCCGCAGCCACCGCCGCCGGGCGGCGCCCTAGGCGCCCCGCCGCCCGCCGCGTGCGCTCCCGCGCGCGTGGTGCTTGAGCTTGGAGTCTGTGCGCCGCCGCCGCAGCTCCGCGGAGGAACCGCGCCGCCCGCGCCGCGGGGCAGCAGCGCGTCCCAGGAGGAGCAGGACGAGGAGGTGGGCCCCGCCTTCCCCCGCTCGCCCCCCTCCGGGTCCCTGCTGTCGGGAGACCTCAGCTCTCCACTCCGCGCGCGGCCCACGGCTGGGCGCCCCGGGGCGTGGAGAGGGGGAGGGACCCCAGGTGCTCTGCCCCGAGCCCGGGGTGCTGGCAGTTAGGAGCCTCCCTGTGGGTCATTGACTTCTCATGGCTGTTACCTCGGTGTGTGTGCCTTCATGTGCGGCCTGATCGTGTGGTTTTTATGTCAAAACAGCAAACTCCTTAATGTTTGTGTCTGCTACGGTGGCTCTGTGAATGAGTGATCTGGACGCCCGGCTGGTCCCCACAACTAAGATCTTTTCCGAAGTGGGCGTTGCTTCCCGCCGAAGCTCTCGGGCGGAGAGGGAGTGTGGTGAGGGGATGGGTGTGAGGGGAAGAGACGGTGTGTCTGTCCTGGCGGAAGAGTGGGAGCGGTACCCGTGGAGTTTCACCGGGGCGTGTCAGTGATGCCGGCTCCCCGGAATCACCTGCGGGTGGTTTTGGCTGGTCCCCGCAGCGTCGGTCCTCTGAGAGAGCGGGACTCCGAGCTCTCGGTCGGCGCCACTGTCGTGCACGCCTGCATCTCTCATTCGGACTTGGTCCTGGGTGTCCAGATGCGCGCTGGTTGCCAGACTGGATAGAGAACCCCTGATTTTCTTCCGGGAGACTGTTTCTATCCTGGTCTCCTGGAAGAACGTTCATCCAAAACTTGTGGGTCGCGTCCTGACACATTGAGCGTATGACTTTGGTGTCCTCTAGATAGCTTTCCTTGGCTTTTTTTTTTTTTTTTTTTTTTGGCAGGGGGTGTGTTGGGGGGGCTTTGGAGCACAGTTAGAGAAGCATAAGGTTCTTCATTATCTTTTAGATTGTTTGCTTTGGAGAGTTGTGCCTAAGTCATCTTGTTCAGGCAGGGCTATAAATAAAACATCGTCCTAACATAGAGCCCTTGTGAAGTTAATTCCTCAGTGCCAGAGTCCTATTTTTTCTTCTCCTGGATGGGGTTAGCTTTAGTAGGTAATTGTCTTTATCCCTCAGAATGTGCATGTTGAGGTCAGTGTCCTGCCAGTGGCCCCCAGGGACCTCATTCTGGAGGCAAAGAGTGGATCTGCCACAGGGTGAGGGGAATCATGTCCTGGCGAGGCAGAGATGGAGCAGCGCTGTTTGGTCGATGGCCAAGCTTCTGGCAGTAACCATGATCGATTTTCCAGTGCCCTGGAGAATTGCAAGGATCCTGGACAGGTGTTGGGAGACTTGCTTTCTGAGGTCTGAGTTATGAGCCTTAGGCAAGTGGTTTCATTCCTCTGAGGTTTGGTTTTATCTGTAGAATGAGGGGTTTGAATCAGGTAACTTGAAGTTAAAGTTCATTTCCACAGAAATACTCTTTTTTGCTGATCAGGAATTTAGGGTGGATCAAATGTTCAGATTGATCCTAGGGACAGAATGCCAGGAGTTAAGCTGAGTGCCATACCTGCCACAGAGTCCCTCAGGGGTTGCATCTCATTTTTAAGATGTCAGGCATGTGCCAGGTGTTTATCCTGTGACATCTGCCTCAACTTTCAAGATGAGCGCACTTGTCATTGGGCAGCTGGGGGTATGCCCTAATTCACTGATTTACTAGTAGATTCTAATTTAGTGTTGTCATTGGTCAAGAAGATGCCCAGTGTTTTCTCTGTAGCTAGGAGAGGTTGCTCTGGGGTAAATGACACAGTCTTGCATATGGGTGGGGCAAGCAAGGAGCTTCTCACTTTTGATCCCAATTCTGTAGCTGATTTATTGCCTGGCCTCATGGTGACAGTGTTTTACTTCGTGGGAAGAGATATAATGATAGCTTATTTCTCAGGCAATGCAGTGAGGACTGGTTGATTGAAACACATTTTGGAAAGTGGAATGACTAAATAACATTGGTCACTATTTGTGAAATCTCAGAATTGGATGTAAACTGATACAGTATTGCAATTTATTGTGTAACTGAGTCTGTGGCAGAGGTTGCTGGAAGTTATCCAGGAGTGGAAATCTTGACTTGGCTGTGAGAATTTTAAAGTGAAACTGTTAACTGTGGAGTTTTTTTTTTTTTTTTTTTTTTTTTCCTCCTCAGGAGCCGAGAA
The DNA here is from genome assembly GCF_018350155.1 of Leopardus geoffroyi. NCBI lineage: Eukaryota > Metazoa > Chordata > Mammalia > Carnivora > Felidae > Leopardus > Leopardus geoffroyi. The sequence continues at coordinate 133,463,322 of NC_059326.1, forward strand.
GTGGTAGTCTTGGTGAAAGGCGTTAAAGTCCAGTGTGCATTTTCTGGTTTTACCTGGGTGATGGTATGGTGCAGTGATTTTTAACCTTTTGTGGGATGGTAGGCTTCTTTGAGAATCTAATGTCAGCTCTCCACCGGCTCCTCAGAAAATGCACACAACTACAAGTACCATTCCAGAGGGTTCAGTCAGGAACACTGGGTTGCAAACACTAAGTTTAGTGGGAAGACATGGGTGTGCTTCCCAGCTCTGCTGCATTAACTGGCTGTGGGATTGTGGACCATTCAATTAATTGTAGCCTCAGTTTTTTCACCTTTAAATGGGAATCACAACAATAGAGTTGTTAGGCATTTTATACCTGCGATTTTATGTAATCCTAGCACACTAATATATAGCATGAAGTGCTAAGTAAATATTAATTTTTCAAGTTCATTGGTGATGAATATCTTGTGACATGGAAGTACGAACTTGGGCTGGCTTGTTATTTTTATGCGTAATTAACTTGCTACTTTGAGAGAACCTGAGGCTGTGTCTGCTCAGGTTATTCTCATTTTATTAGCATAAGCTGGGAAACAGATTTCATTTGAATCAGGTCGTATTATGGCAAGGCACTGTTAGAGTAATGTCCTACTATGGCAAGGTGTTGAGTATAATGCTTTAAAAGGCTTAAGTGCAATGCATAAAATGGAAAGAGGTTCATTTAGATCTTTAAATTGTTGTGTCTAGCTTGGGAGAGTCATTGTTTTCCAAAGTGTTTTTTTTCTTCTCATAATAACTTACTGCATCACTTTTTATATATTTATTTTTTTATTTTTATTTTTATTTTTTTCTGCATCACTTTAAAAATTAAAAAAAAATTTTTTTAACGTTTATTTATTTTGGAGACAGAGAGAGACAGAGCATGAATGGGGGAGGGTTAGAGAGAGAGGGAAACACAGAACCTGAAACAGGCTCCGGGCTCTGAGCCGTCAGTACAGAGCCCGACGCGGGGCTCGAACTCACAGACTGTGAGATCATGACCCGAGCTGAAGTTGGACACTCAACCGACTGAGCCACCCAGGCGCCCCTCTGCATCACTTTTTAAAAAGCAGCAAAATTCTAGGCTCCTGGGTGGCTCAGTCGGTTAAGCACCTGACTTCTGCTCAGGTCATGATCTCATGGTTTGTGGGTTCCAGCCCCGTCACAGGCTCTGTGCTGACAGCTTAGAGCCTGGAGCCTGCTTCAAATTCTATGTCTTCTCTCTCTGCCCCTCCCCTGCTCATGCTTGATTTCTCTGTTTCAAAAATAAACATTAAAATAAATTTAAAAAAAAAACAGCAAAATTCAAGTATGTGGTGTATAATTGCAGTGCTAACTTGTTTTTGGCAACCTTGTTGAAGCTGATTTGAGTATATCAATAGTGTTTGACCTATTATGTATTTTATCTTACTATCAATATTTGTGTGAACTTACTAGGTATCAGAGACTTAAATCAGCCCCTTACACTTTTGTTGCTTAAAAACAATAAGAAGGCAGTGTTTGCATTCTTCTGTATTTAAACACCTGGGAGTTAGAGATGGTGCATATCACTTAGTTTAATAAACTGCATCTGACTTCCTCCGCTGTTTCCCTAAGCCTGTGCATTTGGAGTCTGCGGGTGTTGAGGGTTGGTGGCTCTGTCGATCTACAGGCATCTGTCTAGATTGGGGGACTGTTGCTGTGACCACATTTCTGAGATTTACTTGTCGGCAACTTTGTCCTGTCTTTTCCCAAAGTACCGTGTGATGACACTAATGAAGTACTCAGGTACCGTTTGCTGTCTATCACTGACCTCCTCGGGGGCAGGGATTTTGTCCTATATGCCTAGCACAGTACCTCTAGTATGTTAGTATGGACTCAGTGAGTATATATTGAATGAATGAGGAAAAAAGGACATCTTCGAAAATAGTTACGCATTTGATTGAACGGTGACTATGTGTTTTCATTTGTTGTGTATGTTGTGAATTATGCCCAGACCTCTAGATCTCTTATCAAAAATACCTCATGGATCCAGGTAAAAAAAATTTTTTTTGATCCAGGTAAATTTTGAACAAAGCTAAATCACTGAGGATCCACTCAAAATACCTTTAAAGGGACTTGTGTATTAAGTCCACTTTTCACTGTGTCTATTAGAACTTGAAACTTGGAAGGATTCTTAGAATGGCTGAAAAAGAAAAGGCTTAGTGGTTAAAAGGATTTTCAACTCCATATATAAAGTGGCTCATTTATACTCTGCTATACTAAAAGGTTTGTTTTATTGACGTATGTTGGGGAACAGTTTCCTGCGTGACAATAGGCACAGTCATGGGATGTCTTTGAACTGTTCTATTGAATGGTGTTTGAGTGCTGCTCTTAATACCTGGGATGTGTTTGTGGGATTCCTGCACACAGTAGTGATGCAGTACATGAATTTCTGCTGTTCATTGTTGAAGAAAATAAATAGCGATAAACAACTATGAATTCAGTAAAGCTTTTCATTGAGTTTGAATTTTATTATATTATTTTATTAATGCTTATTTATTAGAGAGAGAGAGAAAGCATGAGCATGGGAGGGGTAGAGATTAGAGAGAGAGAGGGAGACACAGAATCAGAAGCAGGCTCCAGGCTCTGAGTTGTCAGCACAGAGCCCTACATGGGGCTTGAACTCACAAACCGTGAGATCATGACCTAAGCCGAAGTTGAACGCTCAACCGAGCCACCCAGGCGCCCTGAGTTTGTATTTTATTAATCACAGCACCTACGTAATTTGAACAAAAGCAGTGCATAAATCTTGGTGCATTTATTATTTTGTCTACTTTTTTGACTCACCATTTCGATAAGAGAGTTGAGAAAATCAGTCAACCAATATATATTGCATGAGACTCTAGTGATGCATTGGCCTCAGCATTAAGGACATGAAAGTGGATGAGACAGAGATAGTTTGGACCCTACAAAGCTTCTAGTGTAGTTGAGGGAGATGGTCACACAACACACGATTATTAATTAGTTGGTTTCAAAGGCAGTAAATGGAACAGAGGAGCAGGCTGTGAGGGAGTGTGTCTATATCATGGAGCTCTCTTAGTCTGGGAGGTGAGAACTGCCTCACTGAGGAGGTGATGTTGAGCTGAGACATAATGGATGAGCGGGGAGATAGCTGGGAGATACCATGGGTAAGAGCCATGCAGGTAGCTGGAGGCCCTAAAGTGGGAGAGAGTATGGTGGGTCAGCGGGTCGTTTGGCATGGAGGAGGGGGGAGCATAACATCAGATGACACTTGAGAGTGATGCAGCAGCTGGTGCTGAGAGCCGTTGAAGGATTTGAATCGAGATAGTGGTATGGTGAGATTTGTGTTTGGGGAGGGCAGGAAGCACGAAGCCCACCTGTTGGGAACTGCTTGTGTAGCCTGCTTAAATGTTCCATGATTGGAGCTGATAACCTAGAAGAAGGCATCTTAATAAATGATGTGTACATGGAACAGGGGGCTCATTCCTGGTAGTTCAAGTGCCCCAGGTAAACACATGGCAAATACTGTAGAAAAAGAATTGAGCTCTCTTCAAGAGAATACCATAGTGTGAATATTAATGCTCCTTTTCACTGTGATGTTGCCTTAAGCCTACTATTTTCTTGAAGGAAAAACTTTATTAATGGGAATGGTGACTGAGAAGAGGGCCTTGGAATAGCTCATTTCCACAGTAAATTACAGAGAAATACTTACCCAAGGTGAATACAAGGGGAAATTGCCCTGAGATTGTATGAGATTCCTTGTCGGTGGGAAGTGTGGTGTTGGTGAGCTAATACACATTATGAGAATCTAGCTTGTTTGCCTGTATCTTCCTAGAGAAGGGCTGATCAGCATCAGAGAACTAAGGATTTTGCCTTTTCCACCTCTGGTCTGAGGTATTCTAGGGAAAGGTCATATTTATATTTTGCCACTGTTTTACAGTTGGTGACAAACCTATGTATTAACTATGTATTACAGTCAGTGACAAAGCTGTGTATTAGATTCAGTGGATACAGTGTATGAGTCCCATTGTTTCTCACTTTGTCCCTTGGAGGAAGGTTGTGGAAGAACTATAGTGCGGGGTGCAAACATGATACAGTGTAGAAAGAGCCTTCTCACAATGAGAAGGATCCATAATAGGGTGGCCTGGCATTGAAGAAAACTGAGTGGGTATGTGTGTGTGTGTGTGCATGCATGCATGCACATGTGTATCTTAAAAGAGATGCTTGTACTTTTTATACGAAAGAAACCTCATGTCATTTATAATCACATCCTCGTGTTCTGTAGTGTTGTCAGGAAAGGGCATGTGCTCCTCTCCTTCATCCCTTAAGGGCTAGCAGCCAGTTTTTCTCTGCCCTGCGTGAGAGTCAGTAGTGCCTGAAGGTACGGACCGATGACACTGAGCCACTTACAGGTTGTGTGACTTTGGAAAGGTTTTTAATACTGAGACTGTTTCCTCATAGGTCAAATGGACATGGCAACATTTATTGCAGAGGGTTGTTAGGAGAATTAAGAATTATACTTTATATGAAGTAGCCAGCATGATGCCTTGCACATAGTATGTATTCCGTAGCAGCATTTGTTATTACTGAGCATGAGGAGCTGGTTTATGCAGAATGGCTATGACATAGCCAGGAATAATTAGAAGCCTAGCGGTCCCTTCCCTGATGGATTATGCTACTAGCATGTTTTGTTGGTAGTCATGACAGGCCCTTTCATTCATGAGTAGGTAGATGTGTAGCACAGTTATCACTTTTCGTTTCATAGAGCATTTCTTATAATGTACTAACAGGAAAGCTTTATGGTGTATGGTTCATTAACCCTTCTATTAAGATATGATCTCTCTTTTACTCATGGAACTTGCTCTTAGTGATCATTTATTAATAATATCCTAAACAACTGTATGAACATGTAAATTACTGGCTTTGCCCAGGGATTTAGTCACAAGGCAGCATATCAGTTGTATGGTGAGGCTGGTGAGATGATGACCATGCACTTAAGTATCCAAGGTAATGATTTGGAGGCTGAGAAGGGAGTAATAAGACCAATCAAATGATTTTTTGGAAGCCAGCTTTGGTTTATATATGAGTTAGGGTGGAGTGGGGTAAGGCAGGTGGTCCAAGGGCCACCCCAACTTCACAGAGAGGAAATCTATTAGAAGTGTGATTGTAATTTTAAAAGTACAAGAATTAAGATATGTAAATTTTCCCCCGCCCCTCCCCCCCCCCCCATTCTGTTGTGTCCCTTTGGGGCAGTGTAGACATGTCAACCTTTAAGACAAAAATAAAAACAATCTAGGAGCACTTTTGATAAAATTCAAATGCTACTGCAGGGACTGCACCTCTCACCAACCTGGTGCTCTGTCTTATGAACCTGTTCAGGCTGCTGTTTATACAACTTTGCATTGTTCAGAGATTCTTGTTCTCTTTTATGTCTCTGATATTTTGTCTGGTTTCTTGTCTGGTACTGTTCTCTTGGGTTAAAGTAGAACATAACATAAGATTGAACAGAAGTCTTATCCTCCACCAGCTTCTGTGTACTTGTCTCTTTCATTATCTGTCTCCAGGAACTCTCACCTGGTTCGTAATTCCTGGGAAGGAAAGGAGAGAAAAGCCTTCCCCCAAAGGGGAAATGTTGGTTCAGGACCGTGGTCAGCGGCACACATACATCAAAGTCACATTTCAATGTATAGAACTTGTATGCAGTTTCTGGTGGTCCCTCCCACTTAATAAGGAGCATTCACTGCTTATTTAATGATTTGGATTCATAACTAGCCACATGTGTCTGTGAGACAGCCTATGAATTTGTACCCTAGACTTGTACTCTTTTGCCAGCCCATCAATTCCTCTCTTGGACACAGTCGATATAATTTTGATTATGATACTTATTTCCACTGAGCCTTTCAGCCCCAGTGGTTTGTACTGATATTGGGGGCTGGGATGAGGTGGGGATGTGTGTGAGAGAGAGGAAGTACTGTTAGATTGGCTTTCCTTTCTTAACTAATTTCATAGGCTATCATGTGGAAAATGAAAATTTAATTTTATTATTCTTGACGCTGTGATTTAGTGGTATTTTCAGTGGCTGGCAAGCTCACAGGTGCACCCAATTTAGTTTGGGTAGTTGAATGTACGTTAATAATCGCACGTTGGGTGTGGGTCCTTTGGCCTCTTAGAACTTGGTCAGCTACGTTTTCGATAAGCTGAGAAGTTAGGTATGTTGGTCGCTCCTGTCTGATAATTTTGTGCCTTTCTGTGTTTTAAAAATAATGCCATCATATCTCTGACTTCTGGTGTTAACATTTGTCGTTTAGGCATTTCTTTGTGCAGAGGTGGACACACCTTCTGCGATGTGGGAAGGGACCTGGTGCATCATCGGCGGGAGGGAAGTAAAGTAAAATTGGGTTAGAATTGGTTAAAATTTTATGTCACTGAACATGTCATTGAGACGTATATTACAGAAATTAAAAATTTAAAATTGCTTCTTAGGGCAGTCATTGCTACCTAAACTACATTAAGGTGTTGAAATGAGATGCAGTGATGATGAAATCTATTTCGTGTATAAAAGGTTAAAGGATTATTTTCACAAACAAGTTCATTATGAATAAATTGGCTCTGTAGGAGTGTTTATAGCTCCTACACATGTAACATAAACTCAGAAAATCTGCTTTGTTACTCCCATAGTTTTAGCTGGAGTGTTTAGTTGAAATCATCTGAAGCTTAATTGAGTTTGATGCTTATTTGAAGTCATCACCTCAGGCTTGTGGTTTTATTTTTTATTTTTTGAGGTTTATTTATTTGTTTTGAGAGACGGAGGAAGCGGGGGAGGGCCAGAAAGGGGGAAAGAGAATCCCTAGCAGGGTCTGAGCAGTGCAGAGCCTGATGGGGGCTTGAACTCACAAACCTCAAGATCATGAGGTGAGCTGAAACCAAGAGTTAGAGCCTTAACGGATTGAGCTGCCCAGGTGCTCCTTGTTAGGCTTGTTTTAAGAGGGCTGCTCTGGGGATTCTCAGGTGTAGCCAAGATGAGGAGAATGTTTGCTCCAGGCAGAAGTGCAGCCCAAGATGCTTATTTGGAGAAAAAGGACCATTGAGAAGTTTTACCTGGGGAGGAGAACTTCAGTCTCATCTCAAATGAATAGAGTACCTATCAGGAAGACTCAAGAAAATGCTGACCTTTCATTTTTGTGGCTCTCTTGTGACTAGTGAGTAGAAGTGCCAGGTAAATTTGGTGCAGTTTTAAAGACTAAGCGAGTGCTGTGTGAGCATGGGAGAGTGATGGAGAATGTGAGGGAAACTGCCTGTCAAATAAGAAAAGACTATCTTCTCTTTGCCTTGTGTTATGGTACTTTAACTTATTCTTTGAAATAGTACTTCTGTAAATTTTATTTAATGTACCACTTAATTTCCTTGGAATTTCTTGGCAGTTTGTTCTTCGTACACTGATTAGTTATCCGCACAAGCTGTTAACTGCTGGCTAGGAAGAGAAGTACAGTTAGAGTGGTTCTAAGATCTTTTAGACTAATTTCAATCTGCGGTGATGGGTGGGTTTTAGGCATGGTGCAGATTCACTATTAGAAGAAAGAAAATCAACTTTGAACTCTTCATTAAGAACAAACAAACCCTTTTGTTTTCATGAGTTGCACTTTGGAAATTAGAACGTTTCCACCTGGAGCAAGCTGAGTGTAACGATTTTAAAATTAGGGAATGAGACCAACTGGAAGGAGTTATGCCGGTAGAGAAGCAACTTGACCATTTGGCAATTTTTTCTTCCCTTTCCTCTGTAGCTTGGCTGCTGGCATTTTAAAAAGAACATGACAAACCATGTTAGTTGGGAGATTGTAGTAAACCTTTAGTTGAACAGAATATTTGGGAGAAAGGCCTTTCTCGGTTATGGAATTGTATGACTCAAAAAATTTTAAAGCTCTTTTTGCTCTCACTTTTTCTGCTTTTCCCCCTATAATGTCCTGGTATGGTTTTCCTGCCTTCCTATTCTGTGAACAAGGTACTTTTTTTTTTTTTTTTTTTTTAAATCATTTGACATCTTGTTCTGCTTTAGGGCTCTTGCTTTGGGCATCAATCATCTTTGAAAACCATTGAAGATGTAAAAGTGTTTAAGCGGAGGTGGTGAGGATAAAATTGCATGTAGTCTTGATGAAAGTAGACAATATTTTTTTTAATTTTAAAAGTTGAAGATAGTGGACTGTGTTGTACCTCTGAAACTAATGAAACCTGTGCATCATCTCTCCTTCCATTTAGAAACAAGTGGAAGGTAGCAGCAGAAGTTCTTTTTGTGAGGATTGTGCTGCACCTCTTTGTCTTGGGTTGTGCCAGATCTCGTCTATATTGTTAATATCTGTACAGCACTTAAGTTTGGATAGCATTTTCTGCTATTTCATTGGTTTTCTCATTCCCATTTTGTACACTTTTTTGGTAGTATAGTTAATAATTGATCTCTCTCCCACTAGATTGTGAGTTCCTCTGAGTGGGAACAGTGTCCTGTCTACTCGAATCCCTTCAACAGGGAGAGTGAACAGTGTAGAGTGAACAATAACATGTTGCACAAAATGGTACTTGAGCCATATTATGTGTTAAGACACCATTCTGAGGGCTTTACATGCATTTATTCACTGAACTTTTACCCTAGTCTTTTATTTATTTTTGAGAGAGAGAGAGAGAGACAGAGCGTGAGCAAGCGCGAGCAGGGGAGGGGCAGAGAGAGGGAGACACAGAATGTGAAGCAGGCTCCAGGCTCTGAGCTGTCCGCACAGAGCCCGATGCGGGGCTCGAACTCACAAACTGTGAGATCATGACCTGAGCTGAAATCGGACACTTAACGAACTGAGACACCTAGGTGCCCCTACCAAAGTCTTTTAAAATCTAGTAATTTGGTTGGTTTGCACTACCCTACTGTAGCTGTAGCTCAGTGACCTTCTCGATGTTAAACAAGGGAGGAAAAGGATGGAACAGGTTTGAGGAGACTGTTGAAGAACAGTGGACCCTTAAGGTCCCTGTTTGTTCTCTGTGTATCCAAGATTCTAGCACAGAGCCTTTGGTGCTCTGCCAAGAATAAATGAATGATCGTTAATGAAAATGCCACTTAGCGGCGGGGTCCCTGTGCCTTTGCCATGAAGAGTTTGGATTGTCTCTGGAAGTTAAAGTCAGGGCTAGGATTTAAAGCTATGATCTTGGGTTTTAGGTCATCAGTTAATAGGCTGGGAGAGTTTCTGCAAATGAAGGTTTTAAACCATAAACCAGTTTTTATTTTCTGGTTGGCTTTGGGAAGCTGAACAATCACAGTTGCAGCAGTAAGCCATTATTGGCCACATGTTTAAAGTCATTATTTTAATTTCTGATGAAATATTGATAGCCAGCCTTAAAACATTAACAGTGATGCTGGGCTGTACTCACTGGTGCTTAGGCAAAAGCTGCTGTCAGTGCATATGTGTTGTAGGAATTCTGGCAATTGTATAAGTAGTGGCTGAGTGTTAGCTGAGAGTTTGGGAGGTCTGAACACTGTCTTGGCTTCTTACTGGGTGGATTATAGCTTCCAAGGTTTTCATGTATGGTGAAGTAAGATGTCCTTTTTAGCTCCAATTTTTTGTTTCCCTCTTACTACAGAAACAAGACAATTTTACTGTTGTCATTAGTACATAATTTGTTCTAAAAGTATTTTTTTTTTCTTACAAACTTGGTAGGCAAATGTGTTTTCTGATCTGTGGATAGGCACATATTCTTGAAAGGAATTCTCACAAGGATGTTTGCCCATAGATCCTTCCTTTCAGATTATGCTGATTTGAACATACAGAAAAAAAAAAAGTTTCATGTTCCTCTTTTATTCATCTTTTAAAGTTATTTGGTATGTTTCTGTCATTCATCAGAATAAATTGAGGGTACTACCTCTTATCTCCCAGTCTTGCAGAGGAGTGTAACTCTGGATAACAAGGTCAGTTTTGTTATGTTTGGGCCATGTTTGGGCCACATGTCCCATCATAAGTTTATCATTCTGATGTCCTAGACTAGCAGTTTCTGATTTGATAAAATTCTTTGATTTGAAAAGTTTGTATGGTCTCTGCGTTACCTGGCCGCCAGGGCTCTCTCCTGCACTGTTGTGGATCCTACCTGCCCAGCCTTTGGAGTAGACTATTTTTACTTACTTACTTACTTACTTACTTACTTACTTACTTATTTAAAGACGGTGGTATCTCTAGCCTAAGCTGTTAGCCTTAGCTGTCAGGCCTTTTTTCTAAGTTTGTTTGGAAGTCCATTGTTTGGAACTTGGAGTGTGAAGTCCCATAGAGATGTAGTTTTAAAGGGTGATTGGGTTTCCAGCCTATAGAAGTATAATTAACCCCTAGAATGAATGGGATACTGAGGAGGGGCCTGTTTTCCCTATGGTGTTGGGGGCCATATAGCAGCTTCTGGAGGTGGATGCCTGTGGCACAAGTAATCATTGATGTTAATTGTCAACATCTGCCCATGTGGCTGATCAGGGCCCTAGTGAGCCAGGGGAGCACTCTCAGCCTGTGCTCTGGGGCTCTTCCTAGAGGTGTGGCAGTGACCTTACTTTGTCTTAAGGACACTGTCATGGATGCCCGAGACTCCTTCACATACCGGGAACAAATAATCTTAACTAGAAGCAAAATGTCCCCTGGCAGTTTTCAGTTCATTTCTAAGGGGGTAGACATGTGAAGGCCGAGAATATAAGGTAGAAGGTGGTTACCTCAAAAAACCCATCAGAATACCTTTTAAAATAAGCCAAGTACTTTTAATAGAAATAAGGGAAATGGTCTTTTTTTTAAAATTCTGCTGTGCTTTTTCTTTTAGTTTAACACCCATCACAAGAATTACCTAGTTCCTGTAGATGAGGTTTTTAGTAATTGCACATATCCTCCTTCCACTGGGGAACTTGCACATAAATGTGTGATTTCTGGGGCCTCTTTGTTTTCTGAACCTGACTCTACAGTGTCTGGAAGGGTGGCTGCATCCCTGCAAGTAGAGGATGTTTGTCTTCCTAATGTCTAGAGCTGCTGGTTTTCTCTCTCCCATGTGTCCACCCTCCTCTCAGGAGAGGGTGACAGCTAGGTTCTGGAATTCGTGCAGCTGGTTCATGTCAAGAGATGGAGAAGGCCCCCAAAGAATCGCTCGCAGCTGAGTTCCACCGGTGGGATGGTTCCATCAGAGATAGTCGGTGGTAATTAAAGAGAAAGTGAAACACGGACTTTAACAAATGATAAATGCAGGTTTACCAAGTGATAGGAATAAGCCCTGCTGAGAAATGTCAGGGGGTGCTCACTTTATACTCTTGAAAATCCTGTGATCACGTGGGCACGGTCTTGACTTGTTCAGATACTATTACCTGCGGTTCTTAGGAATTTATTTTGACACTTAAGGACGTCTAAGAATGTAAATTTAATTACTGCTGCTGTTCTGTCTGTGGGCTTGGATATAAAGTGGCAGATTATGTAACAAAATTATCGTGAAATTAAAAAAAAATCTTGAACAGACTAATTTGACTTTCGGGGGTGGGGCAGCTTTCCATTTGTGGGTAAAACAGCTGCTCATTTAGGATCTATTAGGAAACTAGGGCCTGTTGTGGTGGTTTGTGGAGGGAGGCTTCTTTTGTTTAATTAAAAAAAATTTTAAATGTCTTATTTATTTTTGAGAGTACAAGCAGGGGAGGGGCAGAGAGTGTGACAGAGGATCTGAATCCGGGTCTGCACTGATAGCAGTGAGCCCGACACAGGCTTGAATTAAAAAACCAGGAGATAATGACCTGAGCCCAAGCCAGACTTTGAACCGTTTGAGCCACCCAGATGCCGCAGGGGAGGCTTATTTTAATGTGAACTTGCAGGCTGGGACTATATTTATTATTCAAGTATAGGAATGGTGCCTCTCTTGCTGTGGCCTATTGGCCAGAAGGGGAGGAAATACAGGGGGAGGGGGGCTGGATGAATGGATGGACATAGAATCTTGGAATGTCCAAATGTTGTCTTAGTATGTTTTGATAATAGGTGCTGGTGAAGATGCCCTTGGAGATGGGATGTAGGACTCCTGCCTGGTACCTTAGCTGCTGCTGACAATTCTTGTGGTGGGGTTGAGCTGGTGTGCAAGGAGATATTTGTTGAAGCTGCTTCTTGCAAAGCTCTGTAGGAGTTGGCAGGTGGGAGGGAAGGAAACGATACGCAAAAGAAATTTAAAAAATCTGGTCCGTGCCCAAAGCAACACATAGTCGATTTAGGAGACAGCATAAGTGGAGTGAGTTGGTGTGAATGTGCAGTACACTATCAACACGTGAAAATGTGGGTCAAAGTAAGTAATGTCAGTAAGGAGAGCAAAAAAGAACTACAGAATCACCCTGATGGGATTTACCCTAAAGGGTTTTCCTGGTGCCTTGAAGATGGAAATAAGAAGAGGGGAGGAGAAGGTTGTACCAGATAAAATAATTTGCCCAACAGATGTGTTCACTAAGAAGGAATAGGAACTGGTAGGTGGTTTTTCCCTCTCCTATGATTCATTCCTTGTGCCCGTGTCATGTAAAATTACTAGTAAAAAACACTACCAGGATGCTAGTGTTTTCCTTAATACCAGTTTATTTATAGCTTCATAACTTTCTAATCAAGATTATTTTTGTTTTAAAGATTTATCTTTCCCTAGATAATTAAGCAGTGTTTGCGACTAATGCTGTTTTAGTCATTGTCTTAAGGAACTTGGTGTTTTTGTTGGTGAGGACAGAGTTCAGGGAGAAAGTAGGTTTGGTAAGAATTTACCAGATAAGCCCTTTTGGGTCCTGTCTCTTGAGGATACCACTTTATTTCCTTGCTTTGGGATATCTGTTGATTACTCTTTCCTTGAAATTTGCCAAGTGGAGAGCAATGATGTTTTTGGCTCAGCTGGAGTTTCAGACATTTCCTCAATCTTTTTTTTTTTTTTTTTCCTTCCTCTTCAAAACACCCTTGCAAAGCTTGAAGAAGCTCTCACCCTCTTGGTTCTTGGCAGGAATCATGGCCTGTGTGTGGGGGGCTCCTGACATAGCTGAGGATTTGTCCTGGCAACCCGTGATCCAGGAGCTTTTTGAAACTTGTGAGCTATGTGGGCTTGTTTCAGGGCCTCAGCACCCCTTGGTGAACTGGTTTTATGAGGTGGATCGTGTGATTTTACAAGGCAATTTCTGCAGGCTGGTCAGGGGAGCTAGTTGGAGGTGCGGAGGGAAGTGAATCTCCTGCGGATAAAACCTCTCTATAAAACTCAGGGGACTTGATGTCTCCTACAGGATTCTGTAAGCATGGGAGGAAATTGCTTCTCTAAAGAGTTAGTGATTCTGGTCTACTGGTGTGGGGACCATGTGTTATATGATGGCTGCTTCCGAAAGCCACACAAACTTAGAAAGCAAGGCAGCAGGGGGGACTGGAGAAAATGAGTGGACTTCAAGACTGGGGAAAGCTTATAGGAGGTGGTATTAAAATGTGCAAACCAAGGTGGAATGATGAGGGCAGTTGTGCTTTTATAAGGAACATTAAGCTCCCAAATGAACCTTCTCTGAGCTCTGTTCTCTCTTTCCTGGCCCAGCATATCTTCCCCTCACTCTTCCCTCAGGAAAAATACCTAAGCAAGCAGTCTGCGAGGCCCCGGGTGTGTGGCCAGTTCCACTAGACCTTCAAAGATTCTCTGTCACGGTCGTTTTTAGCATAACCACAGTGTGTGCTCTGGATTTGTGAAATTTGCAATTACAGCTATGCTATTAATTTTAACTCTGAGAACCATTCACTCTCCTTGCACAGTGCTTGCAGACAGCTGGTCAATGCATGAAATGATAGAGCCAAAGCTCTTCCTCTAAGGTGGAGTTGTCTGGCCTGAAAAATCAAGGAGTTTATTGGCCCTTACTGAAATGATAATTTGGGATCACTGGAAGTCTTTGGCTCTTGAGGAGGGTGATGATAGATCCTCATCTTTGTTTTCTAAGGTTAATCTGTCTTACTAGAGGTTATCTGTGTTGCAGAACAGAAACCCATTCAGGGAGCCCTGGTCTGTCCATTCTTTGAGAAGGTCCTCCTGTTTTTTTGAGCTGGCTGATTTCTTGTGGACCAAAAAGGTGTGGTACTTTGCACACCTCCCACCATGAAGGTGCTTCTTGGACAGTGTTTTGCGGAGAACGGAAACCTCATTGTCCACCCTCTGGGAGAGGTCTGCTGACCCCTCCAGGTTCGAAGTGATGGGGTGCTTCTCCTGGGGAATCTGTGTCTGTAGCATCTTCTGCTTTGTTTGTCGGGGGCACCTGTTGCAAATTAATCTTAAAGTGATTAAAACTGTCTTGCTGTGCTTTTTCTCTCCTCTAGTATTTGAAGCAGGAACTGAGGCAGTAGTGATTTCTTGCCTTGCATGTCCTTGCCTGGGAGAAAACTGAAGCAGTTTGAAGTAGAGATGCTTCTCAGTCTCTCTATAAAAAGTCTTAATTTACAGAACAGAGAGTGTTGACATGCCTCTTGGGATAGAGGGTGCGTTCCATTGGAGAGAAGGGAGAGAGAAAACAGGCTTTCTTGGAGGGGAAGGGAGCAAGGCTGGTATCCTTGATCGTCTTGTTGGCAGCGTGAGGCCAGGGAGAAGGTCACTGGCCACCGGGTGGGCCTGGGGAGGCTGGATTTTTAGACAGCGGGTTCCCTGCCTTGACAGGGATTCTGGGTGCTACCTGAGGGGCATGGAATCATGGGTGTGTTGGATTTCAGGGCCCTCAGGGTCTGGTTGGCAATGAGGATACAGTAGCAAGCATGATAGACTTTGCTTTGTGTGACATGACTTGGAGGGACCAGTTTTTCACCAGAGGCCCTGGACTCAATTAATTTGATTTGAAGAAAATACTTTTTTTTTTTTTTTTTGGTATGTCTGACTTCGTGAGTTAAGGTTTTATACCTGCTCTACTCATCAGCAAAACGTTGGTTCCTGTAAGTGTTGTAGCCCCATAAACTTAAAATTTTGGTTCTGCCATTTGTACGATTTTACTAAATATCCCAGTATTATAGTCCAGACCAGTAAGGCACCTAACGCTTCCTGTCTTTTTGCTCAAAGGTCTTGTGCTTCCTTCCAGCCCTCTCCTTTGCTCACCCCCAGCAAGTCGGTGGCTTATGGCGTAGGGTATCATCCACACTGAGCGTGCACTGAGCGTGTTGCATTACAATGTCTTCCTTCGCCAGACCGGGAGCTGCGTGAGAGCAGAGACCCTGTCTTGTTCATCTATGTACTCACAGCTGCTGCATTCCAATATGTAGTAAATCTTTGAGTCAATAGGTGTGTGGGAGAAGTTGACTCTGCAGCTCAGGAGAAGTGGAAGCTCTGTGACCAGTGGCAGCAGTGAAAGACTGAATTTGAAGCTAGAGCCTCCTCAGCTTGCCTTGACGATCATGGGTGGTGTAGCGTGTCCGTCTCTCATTTATTCTCTGTCCCCATGTCGAGGTGAACAATTGAATTCAAAGAAGAGAGGACTTAAAAACAGGGTTTTTTTGTTTTTAAGTTTTAAATATTGTATGTTCAAGTTTTATGTCAGAATTCGTTTCTAGAAGTCTGGCCCTGCTGGCCGGCCAGTTGTCACTAATGAGGCAGAACTGCCTGGAATAAGACCAGTTCAGCCTGGCTGAACATCTGAGTCCATTGCCTCCGGGCTACCGGTTTTCTCCCCTGAGAGTACTGGTCCAGGAGAGGGTGAAGACCAAGGCTTCCTTGGACGTGAACCACTTCATTTCTGGATTGACCAGTTTTGTGAAGCTCCGGGAAAGACAGGGTCTTGCTTTCTCAGGCTCCCAAGATGAGTGGCTGGCAAGGGCTTCGGTGTATTTGGGTGGGGGTGCTGTGTCTCCGTCTTCTGAATGGGCAAATGTTTAAAAATGTTTGTGGAAGCAAATTCTGGAAAGAAGACCAAGACTTGATTGTGGAAATAGTTGGTAAATACTGCTCCTTTCTTTCTTTCTACTAATTAATTTCCCTGACAGCTTTCCTGGCAGCTCTTATCCACAATTGGTTGCTGAATTGCAATGCTCAATTATCTGTGTAATAACATGCTATAAAAACATATAAAGCCAGGAAAAAATGGCTTCCACCAAAGAGGCTGAACCTTGAAAATAGACACCTTGCACATTCACATCTGGACTGAAAAGACAACATCAAATCTGTCGTTAATGATTTAATTGAATTTCTTCTTCCTAAAGGTAAAAGAAAACTTTAAAATTGAGTGTGAGATACTTAAGTTACCTAGAGATAAAACCAGAGTCAGTAGCTCGTTAAAATATGGGGTTTTCCGATGCTGTTCTGTGTATTCTATGACAATCTTGAATGTTGAGAATGTATTTCCATCTAGTACTTATTGAAGGCCTACTAGGTGCTGGGCACTGTGCTGGTGCTTTGCATACATTACATTTTTAATTTTTTGGAATTAAATTTTTTTTAAGTAGAGAGGGACGCCTAGGTGGCTCAGTCAGTTAAGCGTCCAACTCCTGCTCAGGTCGTGATCTCATCATCCATGAATTCAAGCCCTGCATCGGACTCTGTGCTGACAGCTCAGAACATGGAGCCTGCTTTGGATTCTCTGTGTCTCTCTCTCTGTCTGTCTGTTCCTACCCCGCTTGCGCTCTGTCTCTCTGAAAAATAAACATTAAGCAAATAAACAAACAAATGAAAAAATAAAACAATGAAGCAAACTTATAAAGGGAGAAAGACCATGCTTGAAAAGTCTGGGAGCACAATAAGCAAACAGCAGTTGTGGTTGAATAGGGAAGTTAGTGCTATGGCCATATTTGTGGTTTCAACTTGGAGCACATCTGATTCCCCTGTGGAGCTTTCAGATGACAGGGTTCAACTAGGAGATGCTGATTCTGTGTGCTTGTGACTGTTCAAGGCTGCCAGGTCGTTCTGTGAGTGGCCAGGGGTGTAGGGGCATTGGCTTTGTCTCTGTTGGCTTGTGGAGAAAGATGTGGAGACATTTCCTGAGAGCCTCTTATGAACACGAGCTGTGCTGGTTGGCTTGCATGTATCATCCTTTTCATCCTCACTGGAAGTCCACAAGGTTTAGTTGCCTCATTTTACAGCGGAGGAAACAGGCGTTACAGAGAGCTCACTGTTGGAGACTGGTCTTGTAGTTAGTGACTGGTACAATTTTTACTCCTCTGTTGCCATTCAAGTGTCTAACTTGTGGTATTTGGATTTTTACTGACCTTCAGCTTTGACCCAAGGGCTTTGCATAGAGGACACTGACCATTGTCTTCGGAATAACACCGGATTTGGCATATTTGACTCTCTTTACATTGTTCATGCATATTTTGTAACCTGAAGGTTCCAGGTTTTCTGTGTGTGTGTGTGTGTGTGTGTACCAATATGAATGTCTATTTACAGAAATGAACACTCCAATTAGCTGGATATGAGTTTGGATATTTACCCTGATGATTGTTGAGTGGATCTTCAAATAGCAAGGCAGCTATTAACACGTGTAATTCCCATTAGAATGATTGTGCTTTTCATTTTGTTTAGTAGTGTGAGAATTGCTAGTGAACATTTAACAAAAAGAGAAAGATTTTTTTACTTAATTTTGTTGAACTGATGACTATTTTGGACTATGAGGAGAGAGGAAATACAGAAGGAAGCATACCTGTCTGCCTTTGTAGGACATTGGTGTCTTTGTATGGTGTCCTAAGTTAGGGAAGCTTTTATGAAAGCACATTCCCTTCATGACAGTGCTCTGAGTGCCAGCCTTTCCCCCCAAGGCAGGCCTGTGACTCATGTGAAGGGTGATAGAGGTACTGAAAATAGTGGCAAGAAATGCAGAGAAGTAGAGAGTAACACTTGTCTAGTATATTTTTGTAGTCATTTGTTAGTTTTTTTTTTTTTTAGTTATTTATTTTGGGGGAGACGCAGTGAGAGCATGAGCAGGGGAGGGGCAGAGAGAGAGAATCCCAATGCAGAGCCTGACTTGGGGCTCGAACACATGAACCATGATTTCACAACCTCAGCCAAAATCCAGAGTTGCACGCTTAACCGACTGAGTCACCCATGTGCCCCAGTGTTGTGATCCTCTAACAGAAGTATGACCGTTAGGTGAGAGTAACTTTTATAGGAATAACAATAGTAGTTGGTGTTATACTTGGGAATTAATGGGGTTCCTGCTTCTGAACCTAGAGCCCCTCATTGTGACAGGGGCTCACTGGATTCTGAATTCGGGCCATGCCACCTGTGCAGCTGGGACTTGGTGAGCAGGGCCCCAGGGTGTATGTATTTCACTTCCTCAGAGCTGTCATGTCTTATCAACCTTTCGTTAGCAATATTTTTCCTCCCTGAAAACTCATAAAAATTCATGCTGTAATATCAATGCCTGCAGGATCCTGTAGAATTTCGTTGAGCTGCTTATACCCTTTTCTCCTAATAGATAATGTTGTTGTGTTCATATACAGGGATACAGATGTGTGCTTGTGAATCCATATAGGAGGCTCATGTATATGCCCGAGAATGTTTTCTGAGGGAAATAAACTCATTCCTCCCCCTCGCCCCCCCTCCCCCCCCCCCCCCCCCCCCCCCGGTTCAATGTGTCCAAGACAATTGTATGCATATTCTCAAAACATTGGATTCTGGTGAATATTTTAAATTTCATTAACCTTATATATATTTTACCAGATAACTTTCAGCATATCTGTTTATTACCGTAATGATGCTTTGCTTACTTGTGTATCTGGAGAGAAATAAAATGAGTGTACTTAATTTTTTTAATGATAAATTTCTTTATCAAGGTCACCTTTTATGTTAGAAAAGATTTGTAAACTCTTACCAACACTGTGTACATTCTTGTGCCCTTAAATTAAAAAAAAAAAAAAAAAGTGTGTTGTTAGCCTAACATATTATACCAGAATTTTAGTATTTTAAATATAGGTCGTAAATTGCAGGAAACTTTTAGTTGATTACCGTTTTCTCCATTTGATAGAATGAGGAGAGGGACAGTATTTAAAAAATAAATGTTACCCTGTAATTTTAGCTCACCATTACTGAAATAGTTTGTAGGGAAAATCATATGCCATTATGCTTAACTGTGTAATATGAAATCTTGATGAGTATCCAGTGGGTAGCTTGTCCTTTTTTCCGATAAAATCGCTTTTATTTTCAAGTGATTATATCCTGTGGGTGTATACATTTGTGAATGGGGAAAATATGTGCAACTCAACAGTGCTAATTTTCTTCCACCCTAAAACCATATGGTAATAGGCCTGTAAGTACATCTTAAAAGCTTAGTAAAATTTTGAATAAAGTTACATAAGCCTTAACCTTTATTATGGATAAAGAAGTTATACTGTGAAATGAGAATGGGGCAGATCAGTGTGTAATACTTGGTGTTCTAGCAGGCAGCCCTAACTGATGACCTTTGGAAAAAACAAAATCCTATGTAGTACTTCTGGTAATAGAGAAGGACTTAGCTCTGTGGCTAGTAATTTCATTTAGGACACATTAATGATGCATAAAATGTGACTTAACATTTCTATGAACTTTATGACAAAATATTGTTAGTACTTTTTTCTTGAATCTTTTCTTTATGCCTCTTTGTCCATTCTTTTTTCCTACCTCATATGAGGCCAGTTCTGTTTTTATGGGTCCCATTTCCCTCCCCCCTCCCCCCTCCCCCAGGACTCAACACAAGTGATAACTCATTTTGTTAGAATGGTAGCGATCTCAGAAGTGGAGGATTATGACTCCACTTGGGGCTTAATCAGCCTGAGCAGGTGCATTCTAAGGAAGAGAGATAGTGTTTTTAATGCAAATGTCCCCCCTTATTCAGAGGAAGGGAGACATGGATAGGAATTGACACAGCAGTTAAGTTGGAATTGTTTCTAAATAGATTGTTTTTTTTTTTTTTTCCCTGAATTCTCTGGACACCAGCAGCAGTTTTGTTAATAAATGGAAGTGAAATATAAAGGAAGAGAAGTTGAGGGTGACTGTCTTAATTTTTTGCTCTAAGGGATCACAAAAACTTAAGAAAAATGAAGTCAGAGGCTTACATAAATAAAAGAATCCTAAGTGGCATAGCATTCATTTTAGAATGGAATTGAATTTGGGATCCTAGATAAGAGGGGATGGTTATATTAAACTGCCCAAAGCCTTTCTGGAAGGCAGCTTAACTTAAAGGGTCTGAGCCTTCACCGTGAGGGTCCAGAATTTTTCCTCTTCTTCCTTTGTCCTGAAGTGTGCTACTGTAGGAGAAGGCAGACAATTTTTTGAATAGTGTGGAGGAACTGTAGTAGGCTGAACAATCTATGGCTCTCTGTTAGGCAAATACATTAACTTTGGATTTTAGACCATGTTTTTGACTGAAATGGCATTAGCCATGTTCTCGTTATTAGGAAGTGGTTACATGAGTGTTTAGAATTATTTATTGCCCTCTATTTTTATGTCACTGATTTTTTTTCTGTGCATTTCAAAATAAAAATTATTCAAAGAGAAGTCACCAATGTGTCCTTCCAAACTTAACTATATCCATATATTACTCATTAATTCCTTCCTCCATCTGCTCCAGAAGTTGTTATTGAGCCCTTACTATGCCCTAGGCCCTGGTAGTGGTACTGGGAATACAGTAATAAATAAGTAAAAGTCCATGACCTCTTGCATAGAAGGGAGACCAACAAAACATTAAACAGGTGTTAGAGGGGACATCTGCAAACTTGATCTGTAAGGCTCCAGATAGTAAATATTCTAGGTTTTGTGGGCCAGGTGGCTTCTGTCACAACTACTTGACTCTGGCTTTGTAGTGTGAAAGCTGCCATAGGTTATGTGTATGGGTATGGCTGTGTTCTAGCAAAATGCTATTTACAGAATGAGGTGGTGGGCTAAATTTGGTCCACAGTCCCTAACTTGCAGACCCCTGTTAGAATGTAAGATGCCTTGAGAAAGAAAATGAAAGGGAATCTGGGGTATTGGGTGGGGGCAAGGAGTGTTGGCGCTTTTGAGGGGTGGTCAGGGAAGGCCTGGCTGAGAAGGTTACTTAAGAATAAGATGGTGTGCTCAGGCATGTGTGTATCATGACTGTGTATCAGTCATGTCTATCTCTGTATCATGTGTGTGTATGTGCAGAGGATGATCCATACAGACGGAACAGCCGGTATAAAGGCCCTGAGGTAGCAACATACTTGGAGAATTAAAGGGATGGTGAGAAGGCCAGGGTGTTTGTAGCTGAGTGAGTGAGTGAATGATAGAATGGGAGATGAGATGAGATCAGACGCAAAGGTGGGGGCTGAGGGACAGGGTCACAGTGTGATACCTCATCGGGCCTTTACAATTAAAAACATTTTTTTGTATTTGTCACTTGGGTAGTTATTGGAGCGTTTTGAGTAGAAGAGTGAGTTACGCATTTTAATTTTAGCAGGATCACTGGCTTCAGGGTGGGCAGTAGACTGTTGGGGAGCTTGAGTGGAAACCTGGCAGAACAGTTAAGAAGGTTATCCAGGTAATCCAGGTGGGAGAAGGTGGTGCTTGGACTAGGCTCCTGGTGCTGCAGGTGGTGAGAAGCAGGCAGGTCTTGGAAGTGCATTGACCCATAGACCAACAGCATTTGCTCATAGACTGGAAAAGGCATACGAGAACTGGAGGAGTTGAAGACCCCATGGTTTTTGGCCAGGTAAACTGGAAGGGTGGGGTATCATTTACCGAGTGGGAAAGATGGCAGAAGGACAACCAGCTGGACAGCCAGCCTGTACAGCCTGCATTCTACCTGCATAGAGTCCCTGGCCCGATGTAGCACATAGCCTGAGATTCAGGGCTAAGCACACTTATGTTCGCGTGTACCCTGGGAGCCACCACTGTCCATTTAATAAGGATGCATTATGTGGCTGTCCATGCTAGGGTTTGCTCACAGCCTCCTGTTTGTTGAATTTGTGCTTGATGTTACTGTGGGCTCCTGAGAGTCCTCGGCTTCTAAGGGGCAGGTGAAGATTCCACATACAAATTCTTTGAACTTTTTTTGATTCATAGAGTTGGTAGAAGAAATGGTGATATCCAGTGGATCATGATGCAAGCCCTCATATTCAGGGAGGTATGTGGACTGATGTTTGGTGTCTATTATCTTTGTGGATTTTGTAAAAGAGTCATGGATTCCACATAATATTGATGGTTCTCACTGTGCTGCTTGGACAGAGTGCAACACCCTCCTGCTCCACTGTTAGTGTGCATATAAATAACATGTAAAATTCAGTGCCAAGAAGCAATTGAGGACAGTCATGCCTGCTTAGAATGTTCTGTAAATTGTCTGCTGAAACATCTGCGGATTGTTTCATGAGTGCATTGCCAAATTTATAACAGTTAAAGGGCAATAATGATTTGAAGACTGTAAGTGGTGGTTCTTGTTCCTAATAAGGCAGATGCTTTGGCCTTCATCTTATTAGGGAATTATGCCATCAATATTTAAAATGCTCTGCTGTATATTATAGAAGGTATTATGTCCTTTCAAGGGGTGGGGTTGAGATTTCTAGCAGACATAGAAGTGCCGATGTCAAGAAGGTCGTCAGATAATTGCTTCTGGAGGTAAGGAAAGATATCAGGTAGGGAAATACATTTGGGAAGTCATTCATGATCCATAAGGTTTTGGAACCAGTAGGATTCCTCAGGGAGTTAGCATAGGTAGAAGAGAACCAAATCCTGGGGTACTTTTGGAGCTTATCGGTTAAGAAGATGAATTAAGTAGTAAAGGAGATGAAAATGAATTGCCAAAGACGAGATTGAGGAAGAAAACCAGTGTTGTCCTGGAAACCAAGACAAGATAGTGTCTTGAGGAGGAGGAAGTCTTCAGCCACATCCAGTGATGCTGAAAGATTGGGGAAGGTGAGACAGAGTGTCTTCACCGGCATGGAAATCCTTGATAACCTGCATTAGAGTAGGGTGGATACAGTGGTGTATTCATCAGCTTTTTAGATGGACGGATGCAAGTAATTAAACTAAGCATGTACACTTTGGGCAGCTGTGACCCATATTAGTGATTGCCATTTTTTCTTCTAATCCTGTATCATCGTGATTTTAGTATTAGGTAAAGAAAAACAACTTTCTAGAGTGAAATGCAGAGCTTAGTGACTTAAAAAGCTGATTAGGAAGATTTAAAGCTTTTACAAAACCTTGGTCTTTCCCCATTGAGCCATGTGACTTGGGGGTCCTGTAGTCACTACAGTGTCAGTGATTCATACCATGCTCTTGCAGATTTGCTGGTAAGTTGGACAGATTTATTAAATAACCTTCAGCTTCCCTTGGACACGGTGCCATCTGTGCATTTTTTTTTTTTTTTTAATGTAGACCACAGAGCTATGAAATGCGATTCTTGTCACTAGACCAAAGGTGGGGCACTTGTTGTGCATCTGTTTAATTAAAATCACATGTTGATTATGTACAGTTAGATCATAACATGGTCAGGTTGGATTTCTTCCTATTGCTCTTAGGGGAATTTTTCCATGTGCTTAGAGGGATGAGTTAATAGATCAGGAAATTGGAGCAAAGGGCAAATTAAAGGGAAAAGGGAAAAACCCTAAAAGTCACGGAGTGGTTTACTATACAAGAACATATGACAGCAGGTCTATACAACAGCTGGAAGAGGGCCAAAACTTGATTCTGGATTTCGTAGCATTATAGCAGCCTAGGCTAAGAAAGTGGAGCCTTCCTTGGTATTGAGCTCTGAAAAATTTTCCCGTAACATAGGAAGCCTTGAATGATGAGTGCACAAAATCTTCAACAGTGTGCATACAATATATGTTCCAGTTAACTAGAATTGCATCTAACATTGAGGGAAAATGGGAAAAACAGGATTACATTAGGGGCCCAAACAATGCTGTCATTGGTAGAGAAAACCTGCCTAGTGATATTCAGTGTTGTTAGTTTAAGTTGTCTCTGTGTGTTTTGACAATGGAATACAAGCTGAAGATTTCTTTTAGACATTAAGAAGCCTACTGGGGCATTGTTTATTTGCATGGATAACCGCCAACATGGGGGTGGTGGCGGCGGAGGGCAGGGGGTGACGCAAGAGAGGTCTGTGCTTCTTACCGGAATCCCTTTAGATAAAAACGTCCTTGGCATATAAACAAAAGCTCTCCCTTCCCTCAGATTCCGTCAGAAGGCTGGTCGAAATTCTAGTTTTGACACTGATGGTTTTGGTACAGACTCAAAGGTGAAAGTGTGAAGAAACACATGTCCAGCAAGGTCCTTCATCTGATAGCTGTGTGTTCAGCCCTGTGGTGAGCCTGGCAGAGGTCAGATACATACCCACCTGTGGATCGGCCTCTTTGTAAGCCTTTTTTCTTTCCAGTCCTAGCTGTCTACCTTCCTTCAAGTTGTAGCAAATTACTTAAAACATTTCATATTTAACATTATGAACCGTTTCCACCTGGGCCCGTTCATATCCCCATTTATCTCAGCAAAAGAATTTCAGATAATGCTTCAGTGTGTTTTACAGCATATGCAGCACCTGCTCTCTGCTGGTCTATCATTGGTTGCTTTGGGTATAACTCGATATTCCCTGTAACACTAGTAGATATTGTCAGGCCATTGAGAATGGTCTGCTCCCTTGTCCTTGCCTCCTGATGGTTACATTTGAGTATATTTTAAAGGTTATTTATTTTGAGAGAGAGTGTGTGCAAGTGAGTGGGGGAGGGACAGAGAGAGAGAGAGAGAGAGAGAGAGAGAGAGAGAAGAGAATCCCAAGCAGGCTCCATTCTGTTAGCATGGAGCCTGATGCAGGGCTCAATCCCATGAACTGTGAGACCATGTTCTGAGCCAAAATCAAGAGTCAGATGTTCAACTAACCGAGCCACCCATGTGCCCCTAAATAGGAATATATTTTTATTTACTAACACTTGAATTATTGCCTCAAGTATCATGGATAGAATGGTAAGCTTTTTCAGAATGGGGTGGAGAATTGAACATCAGTTTTTAACCTGCTAGGTATGATCTTTTAAAAAAAAATGTTTAGCTTGAGAGAGGGACATTGTGTGCACATGTATGAGTATGGGAGGGGCAGAGAGAGAGAGAGAATTCCAACCAGGTTCTGCACTGTTAGTGTGGAGCCCAATGTGGGGCTTGAACCCACTAACTGGGAGATCATGACCTGAAGCAAAAGCAAGAGTCAGACATTGAAATGACTGAGCCACCCAGGCGCCCCGCAGTGTGATGTTTATTGATGAGAAAGGACAGTTTGAGGATGGTAGCTATTCTCTCTGGCCATCATTTGAGTTTTGAGTAAAAGAATTCCCCAGCACCACCCCATAGCAGTTAAATCCTTTCCTCTGGGGTGGATCCTAGGTACCGCTTAAGTCCCCAGATGATTCTCAAGCACAGCCGGTTTTGAGAACCGCTGCTCAGAATGTAGTGATATCGAACCATAACTGGTTATACAGAGTTGATGGACCCTTAAAGTGATCATTTTTTTTTTCTACATCCTTCATCCTGTTTCCATGAAATGTACATAGGAAAAAGATAACAGCTCTACACATTAAGTGAGAAACAGTAGTAATTTGAATTTTCTTATTTTGGAGGTTTGGGTAGGACATAGATTGACCTTTATCCCTGTTCCATCTTGAAAAAGAGACTTTGATACAACATGAGCACTACCAACAGAGTTGTAGGGGGAGTTGAATATAGATGATAAAACAAATTTGTAAACACTTAGGAGCATATATTGAAATTCAAACTAAATATGGAGTTATTTGTATATTAAATCATTTCTGTGAAGGCTCTTTGAGATTATACCTGAAGACCTCATCAATGGGTTTTTAGCACAATATACATACAAATTTGGACTATTGGGGCTGTTGATTATTCCAGGATCTCTGTTTCTTCATTCAGCTCAGTTTACCTCTGTAGAGAGCATCAGAACTTAAAGGGGGAAAAAAACTGGTTCCAGCAAGTAATCTCTCTAAATCTCTGCTTCCTTTTAGATTGCTAAGGCTGCTGACTCCGAGCCAGCATTACAGACAGAGTAACCTTGCTGGACCTTAAAGGTGTTGCATTTGGGAGCAAGAGAGAAGGTGTGTAGGGCTGTCATCCTCACCCCGCCCTCCCCCGCTTTAATTTGTTGCTTTTAATCTGCCATAGACTTGGAAGTCAGGGGATCAAATTAGATTTGCAGATCAGATAAGAGTAAATAGACGGTCAGTAAGGACCTAAGGAGCTTTCTAAAGAATAAAATCTGGGGGGCGCCTGGGTGGCTCAGTTGGTTAAGTGTCCGACTTCGGCTCAGGTCATGATCTCACGGTCCGTGAGTTCGAGCCCCGCGTCGGGATCTGTGCTGACAGCTCAGAGCCTGGAGCCTGCTTCGGATTCTGTGTCTCCCTCTCTCTCTGACCCTCCCCCATTCATGCTCTGTCTCTCTCTGTCTCAAAAATAAATGAACATTAAAAAAAAAAAAAAAGAATAAAATCTGGGAATTGCAGGGAGTTGCATCTAGAAAGATGAGTTTGGTTAATTTCCACATGGTGTTGGGGTGGGGGTAAGGAGTATGTAAAGCATTGTAGTGGGGCCTTGGAATGAAAAACATTCTGGAATTTGGAGTTGCCATGTTTTATATATACTTGTATCTATAAATCTGAATCCTGTGTTTCAGCATGAAGTCTTCATGAGTGTGGGAGACCCAAGTTAGGAGAATGAATATGAAGATTTATTTAATGACTTTTTCATGATAGGTATTGTTCTCCATGCTTCACATGTAGTAAATCCCCACCCCCATCATGTGCTCTAAAGTATAACTTCAGATATAAAGCCATTTGGTGATGGTTGGCAATAAGGAGCCGGACTAGTGACAAAGACTAGGAGAGGGTCCTAGAACAGATCCTTCCCTGGTGCTTCCAGAGGGAACGTGGCTCTGCCACGGCTTTGATCTCAGACTTGGAGCTGCCAGAACTGTGAGAGAATAGATTTCTGTTGTTTAAGCCACTATTTTTGTAGTGCTTTGTTACATTGGCCTGAACAGTTTTTCCTGTATTTTTTTTTTTTTAATCTGTATTAGGAAACTAAGTGTGAAGTAGTTTTTAGTGTAGTTTTAAAGTGTAAACAGTTTTATCTGTATTAGGAAACTAAGTATGAAGTAGCTCTGCTGGAGTGACAGAGATGTTGGAGGCATTTTTTAAAAATACCAATGATGCCATTGATATCATTAGTACAAATGATGGTAGTATTACTGGGGGGTGACAGTGGTTGTCCACTTACCAACATGTCGGTAAGTATAAAATGAAGTCTATTTTACATATATGTGTGTTTTAATATTTTAAATTTCTGTTTTAAGTGAATTTGAATTCGTTCCCTTAACCAATAATTGATACTAAATTTCCTTGACTTCTCTTTAGATTTCCTGAATTAGTGATCATGAATGCTAATTCCTGGGGTTTGGCAATATATTTGAAAGCTCCAGAATTTTGTTTGACAAGGTCTGTTTTTACCTCCAGGACCACATATATTTTGCTTTCTGTCATACATATAATATTTAAAAAAACTTTTGAAGGACTGTGTACTAGTCTACACTGGATGTCTTTGATGTCCCATGTTCACTGAGGCTTCCCTGTGCACATCACCTAGCAGGCACCATTGGGGTTCAAGTACCTTCCTTTGAGAAGCCTGATTCTGGAGCTCTGGATTTCCATTTTCCCTTGTATGGGAAAAACCCTCCAGTTAATTTTTTTTTTTTTTTTTGAGGGAAATATGGCCCTGCCATTTCCATAGTGGCTATTTCCATAGCAGCTGTTTTTTGATCTTTAAAACATTTTTATTTCTTAAATGTTTATTTATTTTTGAGAGGCAAAGTGTGAGCTGGGGAGGGGCAGAGAGAGTGGGAGACACAGAATCCAAAGCAGGCTCCAGGTTCTGACCTGTGAGCACAGAGCCCGACTCATGAACTCTGTGAACACAGGCCTAGACTCATGAACTCTGAGATCGTGACCTGAGCCGAAGTCGGACCCTCAACCCACTGAGTTACCCAGGTGCCCCGCCCCCCCCCCCCCCCCACCTGCCTCCTAGCAGCCCTTTCTGACTTTTGCAGAAAGGTGAGAATGCTTTCTGTTTAGGGACAGGCTCCTCTGTACCAGCATCTTTAACACATCACATTTTTGTGTTTGAAGGTAATTGAGGTACCAGGTACTTACTGGAGAATACAATTAGGAATTAACAGCCATTCATTGATGTAATGCTAGATCAGGAGCATAATAGTTACAGAGAATTTTTGAAGAATATGTAGTCAGTCTAGTTTTTGTAATTAAAACTCATTTGTTATCCTCATGCCTTATTTGCACATCATTTGCTCCAATTTACTATATGACCAATTGTATATTGGTCTGAGTTAGATGTTTCCCAAGAGCCCTCGGACATCCTAGTGGATTTTGATGGTGAAAATGTTAAAATTTTAATAATCTAAATAATAATTAAAAAAATTTCAAATATAGTTTCATGGAATTGGAGACTAGGTTATGTCCACCCCCTCCCCCCCCACCAACCAGGGCAGGGTATCTACTTTATTAAAATTTATTAATATGTGAATCTCTAATTCTTGTAGTCTAAAATTTGTTGCTGAATCTCTTTAGCTCACCAGACTGAGTTTCTGAAAACCTACTTTAGGCCCTTGGAATTGGTTGTTTTTAATAGTCCTTTGGTTGGAAGCTGTCAGCTTATACCCAGACACACTCTTGAGAAAAGTCCCTTGAAACTCCTACTGACAGTAAGGATTGTGTTGCACAGTGGCCTCATTATGAGGACACAAGGGAGCAATTTCTCCCTGGTCTGGGTCCTGAGAGTTGTGTTGCTTTAGAGTCACCAGTTTGTTTGTTTTTTATGAACGTTGCTTTTCATGTAACTGATCTGTTGCTTCCTCGTGTTGCCTAGGAACATTGTAAAAAAGCCTAATTTGTGGCCTTGCTATCTATAGTGCGTAGAACCTCAAATCCTAGGGTGTTGTGTTTCGATTTTTTGAAAATTAAACTCAGTCTTGGCGTCATTATTTTTAAATAAAAAAAAAAAATCCTTATCTCTTTTCCCTTGAACTGATTTTTTTTTTTTCTTGGAGAAAAATGTACACACGTTGTGAACTGCCTTAAAGTGCTTTTTAGGATCTACATAACCAGGGACAAAATAGTCCTAGGAAGCGCTCAGCGACTGGAAGCACATTCATTGTATTCTTCTCAGCAGTGATTAACAGATGAACAATATATATTTTTTTATTATATGAAATTTATTGTCAAATTGGTTTCCATACAACACCCAGTGCTCATCCCAAAAGGTGCCCTCCTCAATACCCATCACCCACCCTCCCCTCCTTCCCACCCCCCATCAACCCTCAGTTTGCAGATGAACAATATTTGATGGAAGCTGTTTGTCCCTCTCTTGGAGCCCCTCCCCGTAGGCGAGAGTGCATCCGGCCGGGCCCAGGGGATGGCCTGAGCAACGGACCTAGACTCTGACCTGTTATCCGGTTAGCCCAACCAAGTCCATGCTTCTGAAACCCAGCCTGAGCCTGTCTGCTTCCCTATCCTAGACGGTGCTCTTCAGTGCTCCCTGTCAGTGGCCGCCCCAGCAGTGGTCCACATATCGCGGGACGTGCTGAAAATCCCAGCCTGCCACCAGGATGCAATCGCTGCCAGCCCAGTGTTGTCTTAGAACATCTTGGGGTCTAGGTTCATGAGTCAGAGGTCTGTAGGTTCTTACTCTTACACATCAGTCCTTTTAGGCTGGATTATGCTGTAGATAGAAACACCACCTGGTTTTCCCAGCCTAAAGCACCGTTGGCCCCTTGCAGGGCCATGGGGACAGCCTGAGTAGCCTCTGTTTCCAGGCTTGCTTGTGATGGTTTCCAAGAGGAACAGAGCTCAGGCGGTTTTCATGGGCAGTTAAATGTGCTGATCTGCAAAATGATACATGCCACTTCTGCTCATATCTCCTTTTCTAGAACTTGTTAGCTGGCCTACAACCAGGAAGTGGAGTGCTGTTAATAAGTGCCTGGAAGAGGAGAAAACTGGAAATGTATGGTCAATCGCGTTAATGACGATCACGCTAAGTACAATCACATTAATGACTATCATGCTAAGTACAGTCACATCAATGACTGTCACACTAAGTTGTGAAATTAGTATGATGTTTTGTTGTTTATATTCCTCTTCCTACCTTTGCTCCCCCCCGCAACCCGGCGGGGGGAACCAAATCACTTTTCTAGAATATGTGCTTCACCAAAACAATGTAAGAAATCAGTAAAGGGATGTGAACTGGAACCAGGTGTGCAGTATTGCAAGTGTATACCAAACGAACTGTCTCCTGGTTGAGGATGGGTGTTAGATGGGAAATTAAACTGGTTGAAGCCCATGTGAAACCAGACCTTGGGAAAAGGGAACTTGGTCCATAAGATGGGGGTTCTTAACCCGGAGTCTGGGGAGATGTCTGTAAACTCCCTGAAGTAACCAAAGGACAATGTGTGCCTATGGTGAAAGGAGTCAAGGCTTTCATCAAGTGTTCAAGGGCATATAGGACCATACCTCAGACATAAGGTTAAAAATCACTGCTGTAAGATAAATACAGACCTTAAGTCAGACCAAGCCCTGTGGACTTGTGATGCTAAGCCCAGGCAGGAATTCTTCCCAGGTGACCCCTCTTGCTCTCATTTGGAATGGAACAGGTGAATTTCATAGGCATGGTTATTATAACAGTGCCCAGTACAGGCTGATGGACTATTCCACCAAAGCTAATTCAGGGAAAGCAAGTCCGTGAGGGCCTGGAATGGTACTGTTTGATGTACCAGCGGTGGCTCTTTGGATGCTAGGTTATGAGCCAAAACTGCTTCTCTGTTGATCTGGCCTAATCTAGATGCAGAACAGCAGAGAAAAGTTGTGTTTTATATCCTTGAGGTTAGGATCCCTGAACCTCGTTTTTTCTCACCCAGCTTTTGAGAAGTATTTGGTGGTAAGAGTATTGAGATTGTAATTGATGACAGCTGGGGTACTGATTTTCTGTGTTGTATTTTTATTAAGACACGTAGGGTCAGGAAAATACTAAGCAGAAGGCTGTGCCGCCTTAATGTGGAGGTAGCTGAAAGTGTGTCTGAGGAGACACCCCCAAGATTGTTGTTAGAATTCCCACCTAGACGTGGTAGTGCTCTGGAAATCCTGATGGCCTTCTAGATTTTGTGTACAGGTATATACTTGAAAAACAAAACAAGACGTGTCTCAGAGCAGACTTACAAATTAGTGGTTTTTCTACTTAATAAATTTTAAGCTTTTTCATGTTAGAACTATTCTACTTCTGTTTTAAGTGATTTCCCAATGTATGAATATATTATAATGAATTTCTTTTTGGATACGTGGATTGTTTTCACTTATTAAAAAAATTATGATTGCACACCATGCTGTGATCATACTGTGACATAAATCGTGGCTCACATGTATGATCTTCCTCTCAGGACAAATTCCAAGAAGTTGCATTGCTGACATAAAGAGTAGATACATTTTGGAGATGTCGGGTATGTATGCCATATTGACCTTGAGAAAAGCAATATAATGTTTGAGTGTTTTTCTCATATTTTTCTTTTTTGTAATGGTATTATCTCTGTTTAGAATTTGTTAACTTCAAAGATGAAAGTATTATTCCATTGTTTGAATTTGAAATTTTTTAATACTAGTGAGGTTGAAAGTTGTGTGTGTGGGCAGATGATTAGTTTTTTTCTCTAACTTGATTATTTATGTCTGTTGACATTTTAATAGGGTCTTTTTCTTACTGGTTTGTAGGAATTGCATATATGATTACAACAAGGGTCGTTTCCTGTCAGTTTTAGTGACATTAATACATTAATGGGATATATTAACAATTTTAATGTATTTTGAAAATATTTTTCTTTTTTTAAAACTTTATTAAATATCTACACCTTTTCTCCTGTTTTCATCAAATTTTTAGGGATTTTTGTTTCTATATCAAGGACTTGAAGGGGCACCTGGGTGGCTCAGTGGGTTAAGCGTCCAACGTCAGCTCAGGTCATGGTCTCACCCTTATTGGCCTTACTGCTGTCAGCACAGAGCCCGCTTCTAATCCTCTCTTCTCCTCTCTCTCTCTGCCCCTCCCCACCTCTAAACAAACAAACAAACAAACAAACAAACAAACATTAACAGCCCCTTCCCCCCAAAAAAGACTTGAAATTAGCTCCCTAATTAGTTTTATGAATTTTCATGTTGTCCTTACTGTTAAACTGTATGGAAGCTCCTACTCAGGGATTCTTTAACCTTCTCTGTGTCATGAGCTGCACTGGCAGTCTGGAGAGATGAGTGGGGTTCCAAGGAAGGGGTGGTGGCTGCGATTCACTTAGGCAAATGGGAATGTATGACCTGAAGAGAATTAACAACAACAACAAAAAGTTACTAAAGCTGACAAAAAGTCTGTCTCCTTTTTATTGTCACCATGTGCTGCCATTTCTGAGCAAGTCAGAGAATGAATGCTTTTCCCTACCAGGGTGGATCTCTTCTACCTCTTACCCTTTCATTATATCACTAGGATGTGGACCATTGCAAAACTTGAAATGCATAAAACAAAAGAATTACAAAGTAAACCAATTATATTGAGATACAGATGTCAAAATAGTAAAAAAGTATAATATAGGAAAAGATTTGCTTTATTAAAGCATTGACAAGTTTTAGCAGTGTGTTTAATAATTGTAATTTCAAGGTACTGAAGAGAGTAAATGAGATTTCAAGATTTCAAGATACCAAATTATAATGAAATCTGAATATTTCTATTGGTGACAAAATCCCAGGCATTGAAACTCGTACTATAGTTTGTAGTCCACCTTGATAGTAGAAAAGCTACATTTCAGAGGTTGATTGGGGGGGGCGGGGGGGGGGGGAGGAGAAAAAAAGGTGGAGTTTTATCATCCCAGTTCATGGCTCCCTGAATTCTATATTGGGGTAGCTTGGGGGTCTACATCCTAAAAGACCCTTTTCTGAATGGGATGCTTAGTGTAGCTTTCATTATAAGGAGTATTTGTCAGCCACATGATACAGTGAAATAAGATCAAGAGTTGGGCTGAATGGTCTGTATTTTTGGTTAGAGAAGATAAAAAAATCAAAGTTGCCAAGCGAGGTAGAAAGAGATAAGAGATACTCTGTGAGGCTGGGATTCAATCTGCCCATGCCCAGTGAGTAGTGTCCTGCATACAGTGCATTATGCTAGCCAGTGCAGGGAGCAGGAAGCAAGGCACAGGGCCTATATCAAAGAGAAGTTAGTATGGTGGGAGGAGGTGACATTTAAGCAGAGACCTGAAGGGATGAGGAAGAGCCAGCCATGTAAAGAATGGGAGACAAGTTCGGTGAAGAGTTTGTAGGTGCTGAGAACCACATGGGCTGAGATTATAAGGTAGAGGGAAGACATTGGCACGTTTGAGGGTGGGCAGAAGGTCATTGTGGTTTAACCTTGAGGGGGGGCGGGCAGGGAGGAGGAGAATTCAATGGAAGAGAGTTGGAGAGGAGGCAGGGCTGATCACAGAGGACCTTTTGGACCTTGAGAGGATCTTTAAATTATGGAAGAAGGCCCTGGTGCATTTCACACTTGAGGGTCATGTGTTGAAATTGGTCTTGAAAAGGACCACTGTGGATTCTGGGTGATGAATTGTGTGGATGGGGGTATGAAGCTCGGAGGTCGGTGAGGAGGCCGTTGAGGTGCCTAAGTGGAGGGGAATAACGCAGGAGATGAAGAAGACGGGACTCAGAGTAGAAAAAGAGGACTTACACTAACAAGACTGAGTAGCGTGTGTGAGGCAGAGGCAAAAATCAAGGATGATAATTGGTTTTCACTTGAACCATTGGGTGTCATTTACGGAGATGGTGAAGAGGAACACTTTTGGGGGGAGCAGTAGTTCTTTAAGGTTCTGCTTTGTACATATTTAGGGCACTCGTTAGAAATCCAAGCACGGGGGCCCCAGGGTGGCTCATTCAGTTGAGTGTCCAACTCTTGATTTCAGCTTGGGTCATGATCTCATGGTTCATGACTTTGAGCCCTGCTTCAGGATCTGTGCTGACATGGAGGAGCCTGCTTGGGATTTTCTCTCCCTGTCTCTGTCTCTGTCTCTGTCTCTGTCTCTGTGTTTCTCTCTCAAAAAAAAAAAAATTCAAGAACCAAAATTCATAGATAATTGGGTACTTGAGTCTAGTGCTCAGGGGGAAAATTTCTGACTGGAGATAGAAATTTGTAGTCACTAGCATATAAATAGTGCTGAATGGCATAAGAATAGATATGTTATGGGGCACCTGGGTGTCCCTGTCCTATGAGCTTCTGACTCTTGATTTTGGCTCAGATCATGACCAGGGTCTTGGGATCAAGGCCTGCATTGGGCTCTGTATTGAGTGGGGAGCCAGCTTAAGATCCTCTGTCTCCCTCTGCCCCTTTCCCTTGCTCATTTTCTCTTTCTCTCAAAAAAATAAAAATAAAAAAAATAAAAGAAAAAGATACTTTGCTAGATAGAAGGTATAGAGGTGACAAGTGGTCCTGGTTTGAATCCAAGGACCTCCAGGAGGTACATGTTTGAGAGAAAGGAAGAGGGAGCAGAGAGATAAGGAAAACCTGGAGAAGATGATGTCTTAGGAGCCAGGGGAGGGTAGTGTTTCAAGGAGGGAATGGTCCATGGGGACTCCTACTGAGAGGCAGCTCATGTTAAACTGGGAGGAAAAAAAAAGAGTTTGGGGTGTGAGGCAAGGGAAGGTAGAAGAAACATACATCTTGTTTTGTAGCTTTGACTTGGGAATGAGCTAAATGTTTTACATAAATGCAAACCTAAGTTAAAATTTAAAAATGATTGTGCCTGTAGTTAATAACGTATTATGCATCTAAAAAGTTAAAAGGGTAAAAACTCATGTGTTCTTAACGCAGTAAACAACAAAAACCCTTAAAGATAGAGAAAGTAATTATGTATCCTGCCTTTACATTTGAATTGGACCTCGGGATACCCAAATGATTGATATTTTACTTTGTAAAAATATTTTAGCCTTTGAATGCGGAAGAATTGCCAGATAGAGAATGTGACCATTTTGCATACACTAATAAATTAAAGGATTCAGTAATTATAAATAGCTACTAACGTCACAGAGGCAGTCAGACGTTATGTACTTCTTGATGAAGTTGATGACACCACCTAGGAGGTATTCTAGCACAAAGGAAAAAGAAAATAAAACCTTGATTCTTTTCAGCTCTGGATCTGCCATTTTATAAGAAGTACAGGGGAGAGAGGGACCTGTTAAATGACACCAGAGCAGTGCAGTCAGCAAAATCTAAACCATGGGAAACTGTATACAGGATGAATGATACTGTTTCTTCAATAAATTGCAATAAATTACAACATGGAGTAGTGAACTAAAAATTGAAGAAATATTTAAAAACGTATCACTCATTTTCAGTGTATCAATGTTATTTGCATCTTTTTCATACGAACTAAACTTTTTATGAAAACTGGGGAAATTGAGCATCCACTAGAAAGTTATTAAACAGTTGCTGTTCATTTTTTTAGATATGATGACATTGTGGTTAGGTTGAAAAAATTACCTTTTAGAGAGAGATACAGAAATTTTCATGGATGTAATGAAATGAAGCCTGGGAAGGTGGGAAGTCATCAGGGACAGAGGAAACTTGAATGACCATGAATTGATAATGGCAGCTGGATCACTGTCTTTTCTATTTTTGTCTAGATTTGGAATTTTCCATTTCTTCAAAAAATGACTATTATCTATCAAGAATTACTAGATATGATTTTGGTGTTATTATGCATACTTCTACATTCTGAGAATAGTCAATTCTGAGAGTATTCAGATAAAATCAGTGGCAGAGCACTTAAATACTTCGAATTGCATTGCACTGTCTCTTACAGTGTCTACTCCCCACTACTCCAAGGAGTTTAGGATGGACATGGCATCACCAATACTTGAAGTACCATGTTCTGTGGTTTCTATGTTGTTATTACTCATGTAGGTAGAAAGCTGGAAAGAGGAAACACCATGTCCTTAGTTTAAAACTGAACCTATAGATTTGTACGTAAACCATTATGTAAATGAGGATTTCAGAATGAGTACCATTTTATTTCTCTTTTAGTGGACTGAATGATTTTAAAAAATATGTATATTATTATGCACACAGACAAACACACAGTTGACATAGGTTTCCGTAGTGATTTGTGTTCTGGGAGAAAAATGGGTTTTGCTTTGGTCACATATCTGGTATTAGAAAATTAAATATGAGAACACTTAGAAAAAAAAGCTACGTGGTCAGTTTTTGTTTGCTAGTCCTAAAATGTCAGGGGAAGCATATTTTCTTGGAAGAAGGTACCATTTGGACTCCTAGGAGTGCTGACTTAGGAAGTCTTTGCAGAACTTCTCTTATTATTGAGCTAGTATCTGTTGGAACTATTGATTTGCCCTATGTGAGATTGTGTGTTATGATATGCACATCTCCTGTTTACAAAGTTTGTTTCTGAACATTAGTTACAGTCACACGTAGAGTTGAATATCGTAAAAGGAGTCAAAAGGAGTGAGAATCTAAAAAGTGAAATGAAACCAACTGGATATTTGTGGACTTTAGTGAGAAGTGTTCCTCTGTGTTAAATGTTCTGTTGTGCAGAGGACGGGTACCCCATAATCCATTACCCTCAGACCGGGCATCAGGCCATCAGGCTGCCGTGTTTTGAAATTTTTCTTCGATGATAACTGGGTCTTCTTGATGGTTGTGTTTCGTTCTTTTAAACAGATTTTCCATTTTGACATACTTTTTGTTTTGCTAGTCAAAATAAGTTTTCTTTCTTTCTTTGTTTTTTTTCTAAACCTATTCCTCTGGGCTCAATCTACCTCAAAAAAAATTAAATTGTATTCCTTCTGTTTAAGTCATCATTAAGTATAAATGCAAATGGAAAATCCATTTACATTCCTAAATTGTTGCTGATGTTTCTAAGGGATTTAATGGAAAAGAAAGAAGAACACGGCTTGATTTTTATCATATTCAAGAGACCCCAATAGCTTTCAGAAGTAGAAAATGAATTTCTACCAAGATTTGTAATACCCACTATTTTCCATGAGTTACTGTGTTCTGTATTCTAGAGCCCTTTATGTAAACAAAAGTGTTTATTAAGAAGACTTTTTTTTAAGCTATGTATGCACTTTGATTTTTAAAAAATTTTAATGTTTATTTTTTGAGAGAGGCAGAGTGTAAGCAAGGGAGGGCCAGAGAGAGAGGGAGAAACAGAACCCAGAGCAGGCTCCAGGCTTCAAGCTGTCAGCACAGAGCCCGACATGGGGCTCAAACCCACAAACCAGATCATGACCTGAGCTGAAGTCGGACGCTTAACCAACTGAGCCACCTAGGTACCCCTGCACTTTGATTTTTAGTACTTAGAGTGTAGTTAATAAACTGTCAGGGAAAACTTCAGTGTGACTTTTTCCTTTTTTCAGATTTGAAAGGAAATATTAAGATTCTGTTAGATAAATGTATGAACAATACCAATAGCTCTTAAATTGTTGGAGTAGTTGCAAACAGCTTTATGTAATAAGGATCTATTGATCAGACTCTAATTTTGCTGAGGCTTATATTTGAACAATATTTAGGAGATTATTGACTATTTATTGCCAGTTTGCATGTAGGTAGAGGAAAGGATAGAAATGGTTATTTAAAAACATTTGTTGTGTCAAAGCATTTTCTGTGGGTGGTCTCTGTTCACACATTCCTACCTTCTTAGTCTAGTCTCTTTATTAAGTTACATTATTGAGAGAGAAATCTCATGGTTCAGTTCAGTTTATGGATTGTGTCTCTCTGACGGAGGTAACTTTGTGGCTTTATTCCTGTCCAGAATGGGGACATCTTATTGGATAGGGTTGACTTTCAGGGGTTGTAGGTAGGGATGGTCAAGCCTATAGCTGGTAGAATCCAAAGTATCCAGAATCCAATATAGGTCTGGAGCTGTGCAAGAAGGCACGGTTCTAATGAGTTAGTATTCTTTGTTTTAGAAAGCTACATTTGAAGTAGTTGATTGCTTTTTAATTGAAATGGAGTAAGATGTCCTGTATAGGACATTCCCTAGTTCTCTGAAATGTACTTGACCATGTTCTAGCCAGGTTCTAACCTCTTAGCAGTAGGCTGGCATGGCACACTCTTCATTTTGGGAGGTGATTTATCAAAGGGTAGTACATGGATGACTGTATCAGAGGATGGGAACCAGCTGGGACCTTAGAAATCCTCCAGAACGGGGATTATAGGTGGGGATTGATGAGTGGGTTTCAGGGATGTGGGTGGTGACTCACCTCCCCATACTCACACATGAGTTGTTAAGCATGGGTCTAATTTGTTTTTTTGGCAAGAAAAGATTCTGGGTATTTCATTACAAATGTGACTAGGAAAGGTTAGAATCACTATAAACCCAGCTCTTTGATGTTACAGATGATGAAACTAAGGCCCAGAGAGATGAGAAGCCATAGTTGAAATCATTTTTCTGAGTCATCAGAAAAATCTGGATTAGGATCTACATTTCTGTTCCTCCTTGTTCATTGTTTCTACAGACACATTGACTTTATAGATCATTATGTAAAATGTGGCTTCCTAAATTTAGTTCTTTTAGACCGTCAAGTGGAAGGGAAAAAAGTTACACTAGTTTCGCAGAATGAAGAGCAAAGACCGTGACTAGGCCAATGTTAGTTTAATATGATGAACACTGAGCTAGGAGTGGTGGACTGTTGGGAGTTACAGGGTATTTATTTCAGTTTGATGCTTTTCAAGTACGTGTTCACTATCTCAGCCAGTGGAACATGGTTAGACAAGCTGTTTGATGCTTTCACTAACTTAGTAAATGTCTGCATGTAAAGAGAGACTTGCATGCAGTTTTTTGCCCCAAGTAGTTAAGTGTCTTTAAAAAAAAAAAAAAAAAGTTTTTTTTATGTTTATTTACTTTGAGAGAGAGTGTGCATGGGAGGAGCTGAGAGAGGGAAGAGAGAGGGAGAGAAGAAAGAGAATCCCATGCAGGCTCCACATTTTCATAGTGTGGAACCTGATGCAGGGCTTGAACTCATGAACCATGAGATCATGGCCTGAGCCAAAATCAAGACTCGATTGCTTAACCGACTGAGGTATGTAGGTGCCCCTAGTTAAGAGTCTTGAAAGTGCTCTTGTAATACTTGCTTAGGGGCCCCTTTATTGTTTAAAAAAGGAAAGGCAAATTAGGTCTAAAGTTACGGTATTTTGTACTAATAAGCCATTTGAAAGTGCTTGGAATTCCCTGGCAACCTTTGCAATTCTGCTTTGAATTTTTCACTTTTCAAATATTGATGACCTTTATTTTGTTCTTCAAATTCTAGTCCATTCCACCTTTCCTCCCCCCGCCTCCTCCTCCCCTGGTAGGACCTTCTTCCCAAATTTGAAATTTTCTCCAACTTGGGTTTTAAAATATTTTGCAGAGAAAAATTTTCTTTATCCTTGTAAGGCTTAACATAATTGTGTTTTTGTCCTATATTGCTAATGCTTTGGTTTTACTCCAGGTTAAAATGTTCTGGAATTGGGATTGATGTCATGGAAATTAAAAGGCATTTGCTAATAATTGAAACAATGTACCTTTTTTTGTACATCTTCCTGCACCTCCTCCCCCTCCCCCGCCATTGTTTGATATTCATTCTCTCTACAACATGCAGTGGATAAATCTTAAAAACCCTTCTTTCTGCCATTCAATCAGATATCTGGATAAATGATCTTTTCGGTCATTAATCATTGATAAAGGATATACTTTTTAAAGTGTTCAGTGATAAATCATTTTGATGGTTTTTAGAGCCCAGGATTTATCGAGATGCCACTAGTTATAGGCAGACATCAGAAATTGAATTGTGACTGAACATACTTTTAAACTCTCAATTATGGGCTCTGATTTTTTTTTTTTAATTTTAATTTATTTTTGAGGGAGAGAAAGAGAGCACAAGTGGGGGTGAGGGGAGAGAGAGAGAGAGAGAGAGAGAGGGAGGGAGGGAGAGGGAGACAGAATCTGAAGCAGGCTCTGAGCTACCCAGGTGCCCTTAGACTCTGATTTTAATCCTTTGTTTCCTTCAGGGCAGAGTCTGTGAGGGTCTCTCAGTGCCAAAAATTAGGTTCAATTGTTACCTTTAGAAATGTGACACACTGTAGGGGCGCCTGGGTGGCTCCGTCGGTTGAGCATCCAACTTCGGCTCAGGTCATGATCTCGCGGTTTGTGTGTTCGAGCCCTGTGTCGGGCTCTGTGCTGACAGCTCAGAGCCTGGGGCCTGCTTCGGATTCTGTGTCTCTGTCTCTGCCCCTCCCCCACTCACAATCTGTCTCTGTCTCCTTCAAAAAATAAATAAACGTTAAAAAAAATTTAAAAATGTGACATTGTATCATTACTTGTCATTTTTGCTTATGTAGAAATAACAAAAAACATGGTGATAAAGCATAAGTCTGGGGGACTTTTTCTAAAAAGCTAGTGTTATACTACTTTAGAGAATATAGTGTTCATTATCTATGTTCATAGAGATAATATTAATTTTTTTGTTCATCTGTTTGAACATCAAGTATTAGTCATTCTCCCCCTTTATTTCCCTTTTAACTCCAATTCATGGTTTGCTTATTCCTGAGCTTCACTGGATGACATCATTGGTGCCGTGAGCACTTTATGAAACCATTTATCACAGCTGTAAGAACAGGCCCCATAACTCTAGGATGCTGTAGCCCCAAGCAGCTGCCCAAGCTGACAGAAGCAAATGTCAGACTCGAGATGGACGTCCCATTTATGTGTCAGGTCTAGGCCTAAAGCCTCTAACATTTGAAAGCTTAGCATTACCAATGTGATTGAAAATTCAAATGATGTT
This sequence comes from Leopardus geoffroyi, assembly GCF_018350155.1. Lineage (NCBI taxonomy): Eukaryota > Metazoa > Chordata > Mammalia > Carnivora > Felidae > Leopardus > Leopardus geoffroyi. The sequence goes on from NC_059326.1 coordinate 133,504,139, forward strand.
TAATAGAACCTTTAAATAAGGTGTCCAGTCTAGCTGTCTGTCTGAGTCATTCTTAGTAATTTCAAACTTGGATGTTTGCCCTCTATTTACAAATGTAATATAACATTGACTGAATTTTTCCAAGTATACTTAAACTGCCATCGTGAGACTCAGATTTGGGATTATGAATGTCAGTGCTTCCTCAACACATTTGTAAATGATCTTCCTATACTGCATCCCTGGCCAAGTAAGCTGCCTCTTCCTAACTTGTGTCCCCCATTCTCTTCGAAAACACTTGGGTGTTCTTTTAACAGTTTGTTTCCAGGATCACTTTTTGGGACATCATTTAAATATTTTGTATTTTTATAACAAATTGTAAAATCTTTTTTTTTTTCAAGTCTATTTTTATTTTTCAGAGAGAAAGCAAGCGGGGGAGGGGTAGAGAGGGAGACGGAATCCCAAACAGGTTCCGTGCTGTCATCGCAGAGCCCAGTGCAGGGCTTGAACTCATGAACCATGCGATGATGACCTGAGCTTAAGTCAAGAGTTGGATGGTTAACCACCTGAGCCATGCAGGTGCCCCACAAATTGTAAAATCTTTAAAGAAATGGTGAGTTGGAAGAGCCCTCTCCAAAACTAGTTATTCAGACCTCTGATTCACCCTCTGTCCCCATTCCTGAACAGCTTCCCTGTGTCCTTGAGTTCAGTACCTAAACAATTTAAAAATGGCTAATAAAACATTTTTACCAAATGACTTAGCTTTTGTTTCTTTGGATTTTTAAAAAAGTTTAATATCTATTTTTTTCACTTTTATGTATACTGAAGTTTGAAAGTTACCATACAGGTTTTGCGTAGATCAACCATTCATGAAAGAGAAATTCCATAGAATTATCTGCATTTTTACAATAAGGAATGAAAGTTGAAATCGTTTACATAATCTAACTGGCCTAAATGGTATATAGTTTGAGTACTTAGTGTCTGTGTAACCAGGCAAAATTCATATGGCTTAGGGGTGATGGGTTTCAGGCTCCCTTACTGTAGCACAGGAAGCAGAGGCCCATTAGATGCTCCCACATGGCTAACTTCTGTGTCTGTTGCCACTGGTGGGCTATAATTGCTTTTTGAGAATTTACTAGACCACTCATTTTTCATGCCTCTGCCTTTGCTATCTTAAACATGAAGGGAAAAGGCTGAGTTTTTGAGTTGAACTTTAGAAATAATACAGGTCAGGGTAGGAATTCGAGCTAAGTCTAATAACTTTCACCTTAATGACACCTGGTAAGACATTTGCATATTGATGTTCTGCACTTTGAGGGAAATGTCTGCCTTTTAGTGGTTAATGTAATGTGTGTGTGTGTGTGTGTGAGAGAGAGAGAGAGAGAGAGAATTACACTTAGTATTTACATGCTGTTTCAGAGTTGGTGGCAATGTGGTGACTTTGGCCATAATATTTCTGGAAATCTTAATCCTGACGCTGCTTTTTGTTATAAGTCCATGGCATTTTAAGGAAGCTTTCCTTGGTTATTTTTACTACAGTTTGCTGTACTATGATTAGAACAAGAAGATCTGGGAAAGTTGAAGTTGACATGGCAGAGATTCAGCTAAGCGGAGAAAATATTTGGTGAAAAAAGAATCAAATATACAGGATCCCCGAGAGTAAAGTCCAGCAGAAGCAAGAAAATAAAACAGGGTGCCTGTGTTATGTCTCCTCCACAGTTTATATTTTGGTTTTTATACCAGGAATGCCTTAGGTGTATATTTAAACAGGAGGAGAAAGTAACAGCTTGGTGATTTGACTTACTTTTCTTTTAAAAAATGAAATGATTATATCCTGTCTGTGGCATTCCTATGGAGTTTTTATACAAGTCTCTGAAGAAAATGGTCTTGTTAATTTTAATATTTCATTGCAGGCTAACAATCTCAGAAGAAGAGATTGGTGCTTGATGGAAGTGTATCCTGAGATATTTTTAAATGAAAGCCTTGTCAAATATTTTATTTTCCTTCTGTGTTTCAGTATTCAAATTGTCACCTAGTGAGATGACTGTAGTGTAGTTGATTTACCAACGCAGCTAAAATGAAGTTGCTTTTTACCTTATTTGCAGGATAGTCATACATGTAGAATTAATTCTAAAGCAAAAATCTTAAAGTAAGAGTTGTATGAATCGGGACAGCCGAAATTAAAAGATTAAGTTTTAGAATACCTTTATATTTCATTTTTCCAGTTAAAATTGCTTTTTCTGGCTGGGTAATTTAGTCATACCTTCCAAATTGTAATAGGGTTTATGCTTGGGTTTCAAAAAACATATAAAGAATGTGGTGTTCTCCACGTATGCATGTTCTCTCCGGTTGGGAGTACAGGGTGTTCTTTGCTTTTGTGATGCACTGTTTCCTGGAAGTCCTGGCTGCAATACTGTATTAATTCACTTGGATGCCATACCAGTTATATAGACGGTACTTGGGCATAGCTGCTCTTGGGAAATGCTGACTGACCTTGAGCTGCTGAGTTTTGTTTCTGGGACGTGTTCAGGGTTGTCTGGCAGGTACATGGATAAAGCATCAAGGAAGAGGTGGGGACAGTTGCAGTATCAAGGTCTGAGCACAGGTTGGAGCAGAGGCTGTGCTTATCCATGGGGTTGTATAGAATAAGATCTGTACCCTCACTGGGTATAGGGGGAGCAGCAATGGGTTGTCCCCTCACCCAGTTGGTGTTTCAGGGCCAGCTCTGCTGCGTTTTGATCCAGACGCCTGGCCAGTCCTGCTCACATTTCCTGCATAATCTTTCTTTGTCCATTCTTGCAGCTTTCCTCATTACTTAGCAGTTAGTTTCTTCTCACTGAACTGTTGGAGTCAGCTCAGAGGTCACGTCCACTGGGAAGCCTTCTTGGATCCTGTGGACTGGCCTGGGTGCCTCTTCGCTGTGCCCTTGTCCCTTCCCTAGACTGTAATGGCCTGCGAGGTCCCCTGTTCCTCCCACTAGTCTTGAGGGCATCACGTGCTTCTCTCATTTTCAGTGCTAAATCCTCAGCGCCTGGGAGGGCTAAATAAATTCCTGCTCAGTGTGCTTCTCAGGCTGTCCTCCTTATGCTTCCTGAAGTCCTTAGTGCTCCTGGTTCCCTGTGCTGTTGGAGCGTGTCATTTTTCTCCATTGCTCACTGGTTGCCCATCACCATGTCACTTTCAGGGCCTGTCCCAAGTTAGTGTTTTTGTTTTGTTTTTACATGCCAGCCTTTCCTTGTCTGATAGTCGAATTGAACGAACTCTAGTTTACCATGTGGTTTAGTCACTCATTGCCACAATGATGCGGGGTAAGTAACTCTCATAAATCAGCTTATTCAGTCAGGGTTTGTGCTTGGACTCGGGTTCTCTTGGGTGACTGTGGATTGGCTGGTCTAGGCTGGGGGATACTGGTGGCCCTGCCTCAAGCCGTGAGTTAGGCTTGGGTCTGCTGCATAAGTGTTCGTTTTGGGGTCCCAGGCTGAAATGGGCCAGGAAGCATTTCTAAGGGTGAGAGAATACTAACCCGCTCTCTGGAAGAGAAGATAAGCCCTGATTGGTAGCATTTGCCCATTTCTGTGGTGTATATACTCCCGTCATGGCTGATTTCAAGCACCCAGTATGATGTCACCAGGAAGAGCTGCCCAAATAGCACACCATTATATGCTATTTCTCATCATACAGGTACAGCAGACAACCTTAAAAACACATGTAATAGTAATAAAGTAATTAGGAAGTTAGGAGGTTCAGTACTTTGGTTTTTAACATAATTTATTTTTAAGTTGATATAACTTAATTTTTATTAGAGGGTTTAACAACTGACCTATAAATTTGTGTGACAGAGTGTGAACGTGCAAGCACCCGAGTGGGGGAGGGGCAAAGAGGAAGAGACAGAATCCCAAACAGGCTCCGCCTGCGAAAATTTAAGTTTCCCCGAGGTTAACACGAATACCTGATGTGCCAGAAAGATCAGAGCTGCCACCTTGTCACTTCTCTACACATTCTGTTGGTCAAAGCAAGTCTTAGGGCAGAGCTCAAAGTCAGTGGAAGGGGCAGCACACTGTGTCTGGAGGGAGGATGTGCACAGTCACACGGGACAGGTGTGGTACGTAGGAGGCAAAGAGTTGGTGCCTGTGACTCAGTCCACCACACACATTGCCTCCTGGCCATGTTACATGTGGCGATGATATCTGTGTTAACCTTCTCTTTGAAAAGTTTAAACCGTGCTTCTTATGGGAGAACCTGGGAAATAAATTCTGTTAGCAGATTTGCTTAACATAATTTTAAGTGCCATACAGTCTAAGAGCTGTAACTCAGGAAAAATTTGGGATTATAAAATGAAATCTTAGTTTTTTCTGTATGTTGTGAGGTTTGGTATTTCCTTGTAGATTGCTTCTTTATCATTCAGAATCTTCTATGCTTAGTTTTCTCTAAAGACTTTTGTCTGATATTAATGTTCACTCTAGATCTCCCTTTATATTTTGGCCCTGTGTGTCCCAAGTAGTACTTACACCTTTGTAATATATTTGCTAAAGTTTTTCTTTTCTTTTCTTTTCTTTTTTTTTCTGATGGTTGATTGACTAATTTGGGATATGAATTGTGATTTTCCACTGATGAGTTAATTACATAAATTTCAGATCACTGAAATTTATTAGATATGTATTAGATCATTGGATAAAAATAGATTACTTTTGTGTAAAACAAGGAACTTCTTAGAAGGAGTTTAAAAAAAACCCTCTTTACTATTGTGCCAGGTAGAATTAAAAAAAAATTTTTTTAATATTTATTTATTTTTGAGAGAGAGGGCACATGCACGCGCACAAGTGGGGGAGGGGCAGAGATAGAAGGAGACACAGAATCTGAAGCAGGCTCCTGGCTCTGAGCTGTCAGCACAGAGCCTGACAGGCGGGCTCAAATTCACGAGCCATGAGATCATGACCTGAGTCAAAGTCGGACGCGTAACCAACTGAGGCACCCAGGTGCCCCTAGAATTTTTTTAAACCTTAAATAATATATTTGATGTGCATTTACATCACTGTGTTGTCTCTTGGTGTATAACCAATTATCCCCACATTAGCAACTTAAAATTTAAGCATTTATTATCTTACACTTTCTGGTAATCAGGAATTGGAGTGTGGCTTAGCTAGGTGCCAGGATTTTCGTAAGATTACAATTGAAGTGTCAGCCAGGCCTGTAATCTCACCAGAATCCTAAACTGGAAGGGGAGCCACTTTGTATCTTATTCACGGACTTGGTGGCAGGATTCAGTACCTGGTGGTTGTTGGACTGAGGGCCTCACTTCCTCACTGGGTTTGGGCCAGAGACCTCGTTCCGTTCCTTGCTACATGGGACTTCTCCATTGGGGATGAAAGTCACAGTCTTTCTATCACATGATCTTGGAAGTGATAACCGTGATGTTTGCCACGTTGTCTTCATTAGGAGCCAGTCTGTAGGTCCAGCCCACGTTTAAGGGGATAATTTACACAAGGGGATGAATAGGAGGAGGTGGTGATTGTTGGTGGCTATTGTAGTGGTTTGCTTACAACAACTATATTGTTGTATCTGGCACCCTGTAAAATTCCCACTTTGAAGATACAGAAGTAAGGGATTGGAGAGATTAAATTTTCTGTTTCAAGGCCAGGATGCCAGCATACACTGCGGCTGGTTCTTCAGCTTGGAATCTCTTCCCAAAAAACAATGAGGTCTAAGTGATGCTCGGATGCACACGGCATGAAGGACGTGTTCATTGTACCATATCACCCTGTATGGTGTCATTTATAAAATCAGTATTGCATAGATATGTGTCCTGATGAATGATGGAATACTCATCTTAGTACCACATTCTTAGCTCTTTCTGGTCTTGTTTTCTTTGTACGTATTTCCTTAGCTACAAAAATACGGTATAATATGAGAAACACATTTAAATAGTTTTCGAGTTTGGGGTGCCTGGGTGGCTCAGTTGGGTAAGCGTCCAACTCTTGATCACAGATCGAGCCCCGTATTCGGTTCCATGCTGACAGTGCGGAGCCTGCTTGGGATTCTGTCTCTTCGTCTTTGCCCCTCCCCGACTTGTGTGCTTGCATGCTCACACACTCTCTCTCTCTTTGAAAATAAATGGAAAAAAAACATAGCTTTCAAGCTTGAAAATCATCCGTCAGCTTAATTTCTATTGCTCCAAGCTTTTAAAAAATGGTTGCTCTCCATTGCCTGAATCAGAACAATAAAGTAATAAAACTAATTTGTTGACAAAGCAGTTAAAATTAGATTGTCTTTATTTCCAGAAACTCTGATAAAAATCCGTAAGTATCCATTTATCTATCTAAATATCCATGGTGCCTAAGAAACAGAATTCAGTCTTGAATGCGGCCTGAGAGATAATGACCTAGTTGTTTGGTTTTTTGACAGATAGTTGGTTCTTTGGTCCTAGTAGGTCTTAAGAGTCTACTTCCCTGAGTGTGTGTTTTTCTTTCTTTCTTTCTTTCTTTCTTTCTTTCTTTCTTTCTTTCTTTCTTTCTTTCTTTCTTTTTTTAAATGATGTGTTTACTTTTGGTGATTTGTTCATAAACTAGGACTGCTTTTCACTTCGTTTCGGTTCTTTGAAACAATTTCTTTAAGGCAAACTTTTATTTTAGACAAGTATTACCATTGCTTGCTTCACTCTTTGGAATACCAGCTTTGTCTTGTCAGGGTGGATCCTGATGCTTTGAGAGCCGCGTGGCTCTGTTCTTTAGCACATCTTCTGGGAGTACTGTGTGTAGTATTCTATGGTTGTTCAAAGGGCAGAGCTGTGCTAGACCCATACTAGAGTCTGAGTTGCTCATTCTGAAGATCAACCTCATTGAACTGGTGTCAAGAGTTAACAGTCGGTATAAGGACTTAGAGTTGTCACTAACACTCCTCTTTGGGTCTCCTCTCCCAGGGATGTAGTATACATTGATCTGAGGCCAAGAATACATGTTAATTCCTAACCCCACTAAAACCCAGTGATTTCTTCCTTTTGGCTGTTGTTCTCCTTCTCTGTGGTAGAGGTGGCAGTTGTGGGAACTTGAGTGTTTTCAGTATTTGTCACTTCTCTGTTCTCACTGTTGTTGCCCTAGTGACCGACAAATCTTTGTTGGTTTCTTGTCTCTCGTCCTTGGTTTGGTACGTGGTTGACTGTAACTAGTAGGCTCATTTTCTCCCGTTGCCAGTGTCATACTCCCCACCGAACCTGTACAGGTTTTCTTGACCATGACATCAAATATAACAACTTCTTCATTGCAGTCAGGGCCCTTCCTAACCTGGCATTTGATCCACTGTTTCCAGCTCCCTAGCCACTGTCCTGAGCAGCATGAGTCTGCGTGTCATTTCTTCACAGGCCAGGTTTATTCACATCTCCTTCCTTGGCTTGTGCTTCGCCAGCTTCCTCTCACTGTGGCATGCCATCTGCTCTCTTTCCCAGCCCGGATTTAATCCATCCACCAAACACCAGCACAGGGGCTTCATCCATGTGATTTTGTCTGATGGCTGTGGTTGTTCATTCAGCTCTTCCAATCCTGATTCCTTTCCTATTGGGTGCTTATAATCTATAGCATGCCTTTTCTGTATTTTTCTCCTGATAGTGTGTCTTGTGCCTCGAATGAATTGTAAGTTTATGAAATTCTAACCTTCCCAAACAATATGGGTCCTAAATGGTAAGTTCCATAATGGAGGACCCTGTCTGTTGTTGCCCCCCCCACCCCCATAGGGCCTGACTGAAGCACATAAGCACCTCAGGTTCCATTAAAGGATTCACCACATGCATAGTGAATACTTTTTGTTTTGCGAGACACTGTACTAGATATTTGTCCTCCACTGATGAATGGCTGAATGAAGTGTCTGTCCTCATGGGGCTTGCAGTCTGGTCAGGGAGGCAAGCATTAAATAAATAATGTGGTAAATGCTATGAAGCAAATGGTGTGCTGTGTAACGAAGAATAGGGGGACTTGGCATAGAACTGTCATGAGAGATTCTCTGGGAGATCATGTTTAATAAAGTACTGATGTTAAAGATCTGTATAAAAAGTAGAAATACAGGATAATTCTCCACTAGGCATCCAGAAGGGAGAGTAGTATCCATCAAACATCCTGGACCGTTAACTCTTTTTGAAAAGGCAACCTGAAGGGCGCCTGGGTGGCTCAGTCGGTGGGGCATCTGACTTTAGCTCAAGTCACGATCTCACAGTTTGTGGGCTCAAGCCCCGCATCGGGCTCAGAGCTGCTGTCAGCTCGGAGCCTGGAGCCTGCTTTGGATTCTGTGTCTGCCTTTCATTCTGTCCCTCTCCAACTCATGCTGTGTTTCTCTCTCTCTCAAAAATGAATAAACATTGAAAAGATTTAAAAAAAAAAATAAAAAGGCAACCTGAGGTGGTTTGATTCTAAAGGACTGTGCTTGCTACGGGGTAGGTAATCTCTCAGGAACTTTGTGAAGGGACTGAGGACCCAGTAATGGTGATGGGGTGGTCAGAGAGGAGACAGGAAGGGGGCTTGAGGACAAGCGCTGCAGAAGGTGCCTCCTGGCAACTGTTGACAGAGAGAAGAGATGAAGAGGAGAGAGAAAGGTTCAGGCGGCAAGGGAGATGGGAAAAAAATTAAAGGTTTATTTGTAGAATTACTCTTTCAGTACAAATTAAGTAGCTGAGGTAGAAATGGATAAAGGAAAGAATAAATCATTGTATCCACATACCATTTTACTGGAACAAATACATTTTCATGTTGCTGGTAGGTGGGTTTATTCACATTTATTTATTTATGTATGTATGTATGTATGTATTTTTAAAGCCGGAAACCAGATTCAGCAGAGAGATGAGAGAATCACAAAATTAAGTGTGGACAGTCTGGATTGCTAGCATGTGCTTTCTCTTGATTTAAGATGTTTAGTGACTAGGGGCGCCTGGGTGGCGCAGTCGGTTAAGCGTCCGACTTCAGCCAGGTCACGATCTCGCGGTCTGTGAGTTCGAGCCCCGCGTCAGGCTCTGGGCTGATGGCTCAGAGCCTGGAGCCTGTTTCCGATTCTGTGTCTCCCTCTCTCTCTGCCCCTCCCCCGTTCATGCTCTGTCTCTCTCTGTCCCAAAATAAATAAACGTTAAAAAAAAAAAAAAGTTAAAAAAAAAAAGATGTTTCGTGACTAAGCGAATACTTCATGATTTCCTTTCATTTAGTTTTTAAAGGAATTTCTAAACAAATCCTGGTCTGTCCACTTCGTTGCATTGATCTGATGGGTTTTGATGAAAATCTATAGAACGAGTTGTAATGGTATATTTTTCAATAGCAATGGTAACCGCTAGTATTTATTGAGTGCTTTACTAAATGCTAGGCCTTGAGCTAATTTGTTACTTGATTTAACCTTCACCACCAACAGTCACCCTGTGAGGCAGACAATGCTTTCAGTCCTTTGAGTCAGCTCAGACATATTGCAATATAATTGAAGTTTTGGAACGTTGTTGTTAAACAACTGAAGGCCTAAAACTGCCTTCAGTGTTAGGGTATTAATGACTTCGTTAGAAGATTGCCACATTTTAAAAATACTTGTCTTAGGGGTGCCTGGGTGGCTCAGTCAATCGAGTGTCTGACTCCGGTTCAGGTCATGATCTCACGGTTCATGAGTTTGAGGCCCACATCGGGCTGTCTGCCCTCAGTGCAGAGCCTGCTTTGGGATCCTCTGTCTCCCTCTCTCTCTGACCCTCCCCTGCTAGTGCTTGCCCTCGCTCTTCAAAAATAAATAAACATTAAAAAATAATAAGTAAAAATAAAAATACCTCTTAAATTTAGAAGTCACGGAACTTTGAGAGAAAAATAGGCTTGAGCATATTGTAGTTGCAGGGGCTGACGGGACCGGGAAGTCAACTGGATTTATTTATGTTCTGTAGCTAGGTGGTGGCCAAGCTGGAACTAGAATCCAGGAATTTACTTCCCAGTCCATGATAAAGAAGGTAAAGAGACCATTTTAGAAACCGGAAGTTGCTAAGAAGAGCAGTGAGCAGTAAACATGGATATGAAGAGATGCTGTTTCTTCGTAGAGAAATTGCCAAAAACTTGATGTGAGGCAACCTTTGGTCCCAAGTTTACTTTTCAGGAAAGCTGCCTTGGTTTGGCTGCAGCCTGCCCTTGCAGCAAATGCTCAAACTAGAGTGTTCTGAGAGAGAATACAAAGAAAGCATTCCCAGTAGTTTCTTGAATCTCAAGGACCTCGTCCCCCACGTCCCAGGTTGGGACACAGGGTGCATCACTTCCCGGTTATTCCATACCTCCTCGTGTGTCATAATGCAGTGTGAAGCCCCTGTGGGGTAACATTCGGGCTGTGGGATTCGCTCATTAACAGACAGGCCCAGCCAGCTGAAGTGTGGTATCCCTTTGCTGAGTCCTTTTTTTTTTTTTTTTTTTTTTTAACTTAGGAAATATTTGTGGAAAATTTAAGCCCTTAGAAATTTATTGGCTTTGATAATCCACTAGTGGTGTATGAAAGTTGGGAATGCCATTTTGAAGGAGATGGGCCAAGAACCAGGTAATGATGAAAGTGGTGCCCATGGCTTATCTGAGGCAAGAAAGGCAGTCTCGGTGAAGGCGGCCACTAATGGGCCAAACGCCTGGAGGTGAGATCTCGGGAGAAGGGGCCATTTGAGGGTAGGGGCCATCTCTGCTATGTACTTAATAATGGGCCCCTGCTCAGGGTTTGTCTTTCTTTTTTTTAAAAAAACCCTGAACTATGAATGCTGTCTGTACATTATCTTTCCTAAGCTTTGTCTTCTCTGGCATATTTGCCTCAGAAATGGCCTGTTTGCTTGCTGATGAGTTTGGGAATGTTGTTAAATCCCGCTTCATTATATTCCACATTTAACCCTTTTCCATTTATTCAGTAATTGAAATAGCTTCCTGGGTATGTTCACTCTGTTTAACAGTGGAAAGTAAGCTTGTGCGTATCACCCATCAGTCACAGGGTTATCTGGTCTTTTGTAATTGGGGAAGAGGAAGCCCTGAGGAATATTGATGAGAAGACAATGTGGGTGGGAGACTAGATTGGATTGAAGAAACTCTGATAACCTCGCTTGATGAGGTTCACTGGTTTTTTCCATGTAATGGAGAGGCCATTCTCAGATAGTCTGTTTTATTAGCTAAATGAATGCTTTTTGCATTGCAAGCGCATCTTCTTGCTTATGTGACTTGACTTCATGAAAAAAGAATACCTCTCACTTTTAAAGTACTCAAATGTGTGAGGCTCACATACATTTTATAAATTACTAAATGAAATGTTTTCCTTTTCTAGTGCCTTGGAAAGGAAAAATGCTTTTGTTCATACCTGTGAGATCTAATTCTTGGTTATATAATGCCTGTAAGTTCAAATATTGGATATATTGGCTTCATTTTTCCCTGAGCAAAATTGAATTTTGAGAGCTCACCTGTCTTATTTTGCGTGGTGGTATCCAATATCTGTTGATTTCATGTATGTATTTTTACAGTTGTAGAGTAAATATTATTTACCATCTTTCTAAGAAGGTATGTCAAGGTAAGACCCTTAAAAGAAAAATGTTTGTTCCAGAGGTTTTATTAAATTATTTCTACTTTATGGACCAGCTGCTGATCACCTGCATGGTACTGATCTGTCTTCACCTTTTATTAATGACCGAATTTATTTGCTATTCATTATTGTTTGGTATTTGGATGTCCAGCCTGAATCGATAGGCTATCTGGTTTACTGGGTGACAAGCATAGATAAAAATTATTGTTGTCTTAACTGAAGACACTGTCTTACACCAAGAAGAATATCTTCAGTGTCTCTAATAGTTTAGCAATCTGCAGACTGATCACAATCAGACAATGCCCCTATACCCCTTCCCATTCTAATTGTATCCTCATAAAATAAATATAATGCTACCCTCATATTGCCTGGAGAAGAAATTACAGATTCTGTATTAATGTGCTAATATTCTGTTTCTCTCCGATTCAGTAGCAATTTTTTTCTTGAGCATCTTATAACAAAGTGAGGTCGGTATTTGTAGTCTAATTCCCCATATATATTTCCAGTTAATCGAATTTTGCTTTTGTAAATGTATGGTCCAGAATGAAAGATGCATGTGTAAGTACTATCAGCAAGGGAAGTTTAATTTCCATTCAGCTGGAGTTCGGCTTATTTCTATATGCTCTTTCTTCCTCCTTTGCTGCCTGTCATTTTCCTTGTTAACCATGAATGTGATGGGGAATGTGCCGTGGTTACTGATGGGTATGTGGGTTCTTTGGTCTATCCCAATGTGATAGAACATAGTAACAGTTAAAAAATGGAAACCACTCCCGGCAGAAGATGGCAAAACAGAAAATAAGAGAGGAAGGTAAAAAGTTGAGGGATACTTTGTTTAAAAAAATGTCTGTAGTGCTCTTGTTTGGGGGAGTAAGTTTGTGTTAAACCAGGCAAAGAATGATTGCATTCCTATTCAGTGTCTGCCTGTGGACATTTATCTGCTGGGGACTAGAAAGCTTTGGATTATCACTTTGCATTTTCAGTGCATGGTGCTGCTGCCCTTGCTGCCCCTTGAGAACCAGCTCATCACATATGAAGAGAAGTATTTAAAAAAAAATTTTTTTTAGTGTTTATTTTTGAGGGAGAGACAGAGTATAAGCGGGGGAAGGGTAGAGAGAGAGAGGGAGACACAGAATATGAAGCAGGTTCCAGGCTGTGAGCTGTCAGTACAGAGCCTGACATAGGGCTCGAACCCACAGACCACGAGATCATGACCTGAGTCGAAGCTGGACGCTCAGCTGACCGAGCCACCTAGGCTCCCCTGAAGAGAACTAGTACTTGGAATATCAATAGTGTATAGGTAGAGCCAGGGAATAGGAATAAGCTACGTTATTCCACTTTTAAAATTTGCATTATGAAAATACATAGGTTAAATGGTTGGTCTTTAGTCACAATTGTGAGCATACCCTTGATGGTCCAGCTAACCATTGCAGGTGGGCCTGTCTAGACCAAAACAAAATGTAGTTTCATTCTGGAGAAAACAAGGGCTCACAAAGACTGGGCTGCTTCCAACAAGATTTTATGTAAGTTTAACTGTTAATTGTAGAACGGTTATGGAGGTTTTTTTTTTTTTTTTTCTCTTTTTAAATCAATATCAAATTAAAGCTAAGCAAGTGGAATTGTCAAGGCAACAGCTAGCATATAGTCCTTCAAGAAAACGCTGTACTGGAAGAGAACTAGTAACTGATATTTTTAAACTGTACTTGGAGAAAAGTGGTCTTTTGTTTAAAAAAAAAAAAAAAAAAAGGCATTATGAACCTGCAGGGTATGGTGGGAAAAAGCCTGGTCTTTGAGTCCAGACACTGTGTCTTTTCCGGGTCCATCATTCCCTCATATTTGCATACCCCTTAGTTACCAGACAGCGTGTCCCGGCTCAGAATGGCAGTAACAAGTAGGAAATGGTACCGCGACAGCTGCATGCAAGGTAGGTAGGTGGGAAAGCTATTCCTGTCTGGTAGCTGGGGAGTAGCCAGGCGGGGACTTGAACTCAAGTTCTCCGATTTCGAATCTGTTACCTGTGATAAACCACATTGCCATGTAGTATCCATCTCATCTGGATGTTGTAGCCTAATCAGACTACATACATGGAAGCTAATGCTAACAGGCATTTTGAATGGCCCTGACATCCAGGATTAAAAGATGTCTAGGCCAAATGGTGAGCAAAACAACTCTTTATTTTCCCATGCAGATTGTATTTAAAGTCAACTGAGCTTTATATATGTCCTATAGGTTCTAACTTAAATGTTGATTGATTTTCCTATGATATTGGTTATAGTGAATGCCATTATGTAGTCATTGAGTCATGTAGTCATTCAGAAAACTGTGATCAATTATATTTCCATGTTTTTCATAGACTCGAGGGATGCAAAGAGGAAGAAAGCATAGTCTTCATGAGTAGTTTATAGCCCGTAAGAAATACTGAACAGATGATTCTAAGGCTGTCTAGGTTATGCTGTAGTAAAGGTATAAATAAAGTCCCTTGGGATAATCTTCAGAGAGACAAGGTATTGGTTCTGGGTCTTACAGGGTCAGCAGGAGTTGGTTGGTGGGAACTGATGGAAGGATGGCCTTGGCATATGGCACAGTGCTTGTGAAGTCAGAGACGTGGTTCATCATTGTGCATTGCTCAGGGTTTGGGAATCACTGTGCAATTTGATGTGTGTGAACAGTAGCCTCTTGCTTCCCCCAAACCAAAGGGCTGTCGGATGGTAAAAGCCAAGCCTCAACTCCTTTCCTGCCTTACAGTGATAAGGACTTATTTAAAGAACACGTAAAAAAAATTGTTTTTTAATGTTTGTTTTTGAGAGAGAGACAGAGAGACAGAGAGAGAGAGTGCGCAAGCAAGGGAAGGGCAGAGAGAGAGGGAGACGCAGAGTCCAAAGCAGGCTCCAGGCTCTGAGCTGTCAGCACAGAGCCCGACGTGGGTCTCAAGCCCACGAACCGTGAGATCATGACCTGAGCCAAAGTCGGAGGCTTAATTGAGTGATCCACACAGGCACACCTAAAGAATATTTTTGAGTGTTTAATGAAACATCACTATGTTGTGTGCAGCACAAATGGAAATTTGTGATAAATGTAGTAAGGCTGGCCTGACTTGCTGATTGTGGTGTAGGAAATACTGTCTTCATGTCACAGGCCAATGGTTTTTGCAAGCTTTGGGAAGGATCTTAATTTTTGAAATTCAGTTGTTTTTGGATGGCAGCAAATAGGTTGGAAATACTTTTTGTAAGTAACTATTTTGTTTATTACCAGGATAGAAGGGATACCATTAAATTTTTTGATTCAGACTCTTGAGTAGTCGTGCTTGGATTTCCCAACCCCAGCATGAATTTTTTGAGTTAATTGAGTGAAAGAATATATGTTCTAAACAGTTCAATTTCTCGGGGTCCCTGGGTAGCTGAGTTGGTTAAGCATCCGACTTCGGCTCAGGTCACGATCTCACCTTTCTTGAGTTCAAGCCCCACATCGGGCTCTGTGCTGACAGCTCGCAGCCTGAAGCCTGCTTGGGATTCTGTGTCTCCCTCTCTCTGTCCTTTCCCCGCTGGCCTTCTGTTTCTCTCCCTCTCCCTCTCCCTTTCTCTCCAAAATGAATAAACATTAAAAAAAAAACAAAAAGAAAAAAAAAACAGTTTAATTTCTCTTAGCACCAGACAAGTAGTATCTCAGTACTGTTGCCTGGCCAGAATGTGTAAAATGAGATATTGGTATGTAGTTTGTTTTTATTTTCTAAGTATACCAAGTTATTAAGTTTAAACAAAGCCCTCCTAAAAGATACTATTTTTTTTTAATGTTTATTTTTTAGAGAGTGCTAGTGGGGGAGGGCCAGAGAGAGAGAGGGAGACAATGCAGGGCTCGAAGTCACAAGCCTCAAGAACATGACCAGAGCCAAAGTCTGATGCTTAACCGAATGAGCCACCCAGGTTCCCCAAGGAAAGCCCTACAAAAAGCCCTTATTTCTTAGGATCCTTTAGTCCCCACTAAGAACTGTATCAATTAGGATTCAGTTTAGTGTTAAGAGATACAACCTGGAGGGGCACCTGGGTGGCTCAGTCGGTTAACATCTAAGCATCCACCTTCAACCCAGGTCATGATCTTTTGGTTGGTGAGTTCGAGCCCCGCTTTGGGCACTGTGCTGACAGCTCAGAGCCTGGAGCCTGCTTTCGGTTCTGGGTCTGTCTCTTTCTCTGCCCCTCCCCTGCTCGTGCTCTCTCTCTCAAAAAATAAATAAATGTTAAAGAAAAATTAAAAAACAATAGAGATACAACTTGGAACCAGTGGCTTTAACCTAGAAGCTCTGTTTTTCTCCCCGACGGATAAAGCTAGGTAGGCAATATATACTTAATACAGTGACTCTGTACAGGGTCAGTATATACTTAATACAGGGACTCTGGTGTTCCCTCAGGGATCCATACCTTTCTCAGCTTATTGTCCCCATCCTAGGTGTGTGCATGTGCCCTCATGGACCTAGGATGCTTGCTCTTGCTTCAGGATGCGTCTGCATTCCCAGCAGGACAAAGGATATGGGTAACACACATTCCTGCTGCCTGTCTGACTAGAACCTACCGAACCACTTGATTGTTCCTGTCACTTGACAGAAATGTTATATGGCCCTTCCTTGTTGCAAAGGAGTCCAGAGAGTGTAGATTTCTTTTTTCTTTAGTGGTGCCTATTGCTGTTCTGAGATAAATCTGGACTTGGCTAGTGAGAAAGAAAAATGACTATCTGGTTGGCAACTGTAATGTATTACCCTACCCAATCTAAGGATCTTCAAGTATGCTTATTCAGAGCCTGGATCTTGTATTCAGAGCTTAGAGATGGAATTAATATTCCTTCCAGCAAGAGGTTGGACCGAAAAAGAAAATGCAAATAAAGCTAAAGTAGACACGTGTATTTGCCTTTAATAAATTGGGAAATCAAACAGGCTACACAAAGAATTTCTTAGTATTTTTAACTGAAGGGTGTGTTCTCAAATATTTAGCAAAATGGAATTCCAAGAGCCAGTGTCAATTTTAGGTTTACCTAGTTTTTATTTGGAAAGCAACAGCAGCAAGTAATAATACTCTCTTTTATAAGCTTGCTTCCCCCTGCCCCCCCCCCCCCCCCCCCACCGAAAATACACTGAATGGTAACTGAATCAAAAGGGAGCCCTCAGTATAGGTGATAGTTTTCATTGGTGGTGATAATCACAGTAGGTCTGTTTGCCCTATACTGTGCATGATATTCAGGGTACTATTTGACCCTTCAGGCTTTTTTTTTCTTCTTCTTGTTTTAAACACTTAAAATGTATCAGGCACTTTTTTTAGGCTCTAGGGATACAGCAGCGAAGAAAATAGACAAAATTCTCTGCCCTCAGAATTTGTAATTTAGAGTGTTATGTAAGCTCTTCATAATCTAACAATTGTTTATTTTATTTTAATTTTTTAAAATGTTTTATTTATTTTTGAGAGAGAGAGAGAGTGTGAGGAGGGGAAGAGCAGAGAGAGAGTGAGACACAGAATTCAAAGCAGGCTCCAGGCTCTGAGCTGTCAGCACAGAGCCCGAAGCGGGGCTTGAACCGACGAACTGTGAGATCATGACCCAAGCCAAAGTCGGATGCTCAACCGACTCAGGTGCCCCGAAAAGTTTTTTTTTTTTTTCTGACATATTATTCTCTTTCCCTTCTTAGGTCCCTTCACAAGCATATACATTCCTGTATATGTGTAGACATATGATTCCATACACACACAGACACATACACAGATATCTATATCCTCACAGGTTGCTCATATATACCTATTTCAAGTAAAAATGAGATTTTGAAGGAGATTTGAAGCTAAATTCAACAAAATAAACACTCAAGCCCTTCTATTTCTAGAGTATTTGAAATACTCAACTGACTGAGCCAACCAGGCGCCCCTGTTTTATTTTAGCGAGAGTATGAGCAGAGTAGAGGGGCAGTAGGAGAGAGACAGAGAGAATGTGCCAGAGAGAATTCCAAGCAGGCCCCATGTCTAGTACTGAACACAATGCAGGGCTTGATCCCATGACCTTGGGATTATGACCTGAGCTGAAATCAAGAATGGGATGTTCAAACAACTGAGGCACCAAGGTGCCCCTGTTTTTTTTATCCCCCCCCCCCCCTTCTAAACACTCTTGGGACTTTTATTGACTTTTTTTTTTTTTTTTAATTTTTTTCAACGTTTTATTTATTTTTGGGACAGAGAGAGACAGAGCATGAACGGGGGAGGGGCAGAGAGAGAGGGAGACACAGAATCGGAAACAGGCTCCAGGCTCTGAGCCATCAGCCCAGAGCCCGACGCAGGGCTCGAACTCCCGGACCGCAAGATCGTGACCTGGCTGAAGTCGGACGCTCAACCGACTGCGCCACCCAGGCACCCCTGTTTGTTTATTTTTGAGAGAGAGACAGAGCACAAGTGGGAGAGGGACACGAAAGAGGGAGACACAGAATCCGAAGCAGGCTGCAGGCTCTCAACGGTCAGCAGAGAGCCCAGCACAGGGCTCGAACCCATGAACTGTGAGATCATGACCTGAGCCGAAGTCAGATGCTTAACCGACTGAGCCACTCAGGCGCCCCTCATTTTGTTTTTCTAACTTGAAACTTCTATTGGCTGTATGTGAGACTTAGTGGTTAATTAATTGAGCCCTAGTCTTCAATTTCAGAAAGGGAAAACACAGGCAGTCAAAAGTTGTGAGCAGAAAGACATCTTTAGAGTCTGTCAAATCATTTCATTTTAAGCTCTTCATTTCACAGTTGTGTCATGTAAGGTACCTTAATTACAGAATCCTTTTCTTTTCCTAATTAAATATTGTAATACAGTCAAGGATCTTAATTCTTTAGGCATTTCATAATGTGTTCAAGAGCACTTAATATTTTGAACTTAGGGCACATAAAAAGTTGATTTTAAAATTAAAGGGACAGTGGTATTATATAAGAGCTGTAGTCAAGTAATGAGCTGGGCATGCTGGGTGCCTTTATTGCTCCGATCTGTTGAGAGAGAATGAAAAGAAGAAATTGGGAAAAAATCTAGGAGACTGTCGATCGTTAGCTCTAGAATGTGCTTTTTAAAAGGAAGTATTTGATCTCTTAAGGATACTTAGTGATAGCTTCTTTAATAATTGTGATCTTTCATTACTATTATGTGCCTGTACTTGGGTTGTATGCTGCTTTGGGTGCTATGGATTTTCTTTTTTTGTAAATTAAGTCATCAGTCCTAACTAAGATGTGCCTTGTTTGGAATGGTCTTCATCTCTTTGTGGAATTTGGCAGGTGCAAATCAGTCCATTAACTTGGTTCTTCATGATACCTTCCTTCAAACACCTGAGTACCTACCACCTGCCAGGCTCGGATTTCTCAGCAGTAAACAAAATAAATGTAATTCCTCCTTTCATGAAGCTTGAAATCTAGAAATGGAAGACAGTTTAGTAAAATAAACACATCATAATGCCAAATGGTGATAACTGCTATGGAGAAAAATAAAGCTGCAGATGAGAAGTGACAGAGGGAGCAAACTATTCTTATTTTTTGGTCACTGCTGTGAAGTCTCCATTAGCAGGTGATATTTAAATAAATACCCAAAGGGAGTGACGGAGTGAGTCACATGGCTGTCAGGGGGATAGGATATTTAAGATGAAGGGAACAGAAAATGCAAAAATCCTGAAATGAGAGCATGTGTGACTTTCGATTTGTTCAAGGAACAGCAAGGAGGCCACCATGGCTACCATGTAGTGAGCATGTGACAAGGAGGTAGAAGATGAGCTCAGACAGATAATGTCCAATCATTTAGGGACTTAGGTCTCATTTTAAGAACTTTGCTTTGTATACTGGTTGAGAAGAAAGGCTGATGGGAGGTTTTGAACAAAGGAATGGCTGATACTTTTTAAGTCTCATGGCCAAGATCATGCTTGCTACTGTGGTCATAGATTGTGGGAAGCAAGGTAGAAGCAGGAAGAGAGCAGGTGGGAAGTTATGTCAGTAACACACGTGAGAGAGGATGGTGCTGGACCAGGCTGATGGCAGAAGCCAAGGTGGCGAGTGGTGGTTGCATCCTTCATGCCTTTGGCAGATCCAAGGATTTGCTCATGGATTTGGATATAGGGTGTAAGGAAGAGAGGAGATAAACATGCCTCCAAAGTGTGTGGTCCAAGTGATGCAAATAGAATTGCCATTTACCAAGATGTGGAAGTTTGCTAGACGAGAAGGTAATAAAATCAAGTTTGATATTGAAGGTAGTGACTTTGAAGGCAGGCTTATGAGACAGTCAAGATGTACATACATCTTGTAGGCAGTGAGAGACAAGAATCTGAAGAGGAGAGGTCACAGCTGGGAATACTGAGTTGGGAGTTATCAGCCTGTAGGAGGCACTTAAAGACATGGGGGTGAATGATGTCATGAAGGAAGTGAGTGTAGGTAGGAGAGGGAAGGATTAGAAGAAGCTAAGACTTTTCTAAAAACCAAGGGGGAAAATAGATGCACAGGTAGTTTAGGAAATGAACACAGACTTTACCAGTGTGTTCAAGGAATTAAAAGAGAAGATTGAGAATTATGTTAGAAAATGAGATTATAAAAACAAATGGAAATGTTATAACCGGTTAACAAAACAATCAAAATAAAGAACTTAATAGGTTTAATGGAAGATTAGGCTCATTCGAAAAGTTAACCAAACATTCTTACCATATGATCCAGCATTTCACTCCTTGGCATTTTTATACAAAGGAGTTAAACTTAAATCCACACAAATCTCTGCGCTTAGATGTTAATTGCAGCTTTATTCATTATTGCCAAAACTTGGAGGCAACCAGGATACACTTAAATAGGTGATAGGTAAATAAACTGTGATAGGTCCAGACAATGAAATATTAATCAGCACTACAAAGAAACTGGTTATTAAGTCATGAAAAGACATGGTAGAACCTTAAATGCATATTACTAAGTGAAAGTAACCCATCTGAAATTGTTACGGATTGTATGATTCTAAGTATATGACATCTGGAAAAGACAAAGTGATGGAAACAGTAAAAACAAAACAAGGGGTATTGTTTTAAGGGGGGGTATTAGGTGAAGCACAGAGGATTTTTAGGGTAATGAAACTACTCTGTATTCTGGTATAATAATGGATACATGTCATTCTACATTAGTCCAGACCCATAGACTGTAGAATACCAAGAGTGAGCCCTGATAGAATTTGGATGACCATGATGTGCCAGTGGAGGTTTGTCATTCGGAACAGATGTACTACTCTGATGGGTGATGTTGTTAATGGGGGAGGCTGTGCATGTGTGGTGGACAGGCGCATATGGGACATCTCTGTATTTCCTCTCAATTTTGCTGTGAACCTAAACTCTTAGAAAAAAAAAAGGCTCTTAAAAAAAAATAAAGGTAGAGCCAGCCCTATGCAAAATTTTAAAAAGTTGACTGAAAGGTAAGTCCTATGAAGGTCTTCAGACTGAAGCAGTGAAAAGAGCTGAAGAGGTCTATGAAATATGGTGGAAAGATCTAACATAGACATAAGTGGAGTTTAAAAGTAGGGAAAAGGGAAAGTAGAACAGAACAATATTTGAAGAGATACTGACTGAGCATTTTTGAAAACAGGTAAAAGGAATGGGAGAGGAATTGGATGCAATATATATAGAACATTGTTTTGAGGAGGTTTTTGTTTTTTGTTTCTTTGTTTTTTATTTTTTTTATTTTTTTTTATTTTTATTTTTTTGTGAAAGAAGGTAGAGAAATTGGGTGAGGGCAAATGGGACAAACCTGACAAGCAGGTTTTTTCCCCTGCTAGATACTGGAGCATCCTTGTATGCTGATAGGAATGTTCCAGGAAGGAGACAGTTGGTATCAGAGAGGGGAGACAGTTGCTTGTATTGTGTCCGTTAGTGGGTAACATTGGCTGGGATCCGTGGCAAGAATAATACCAACATTTCTGAATACATGCCCCCAAATTTCTATTTGGATTTAAATTACATGATTAACAAGGAAAGTAATCTATTGTTTCTGTAGCTCTGTCATTGATTTGGTCCAGTATGAAGAGCATATTGAAGCAAAATTCTTTTCATGCCTCGCTCTGGTCATATACCAAACACCCACACCCCAAATCCTGTTAGGTATTGAGACACCTACCTAAGATCCTGGGCCTGATCTTTAGTGGCAATATTTGAACTGTAGACTTACTAGGAGACCTCACCTGGCAAACAGACCACTGAGTCTCGAATTACATTCACATATTACTTGTAAAAAAAAAAAAAAAAAGGGCAAGTTATTTAACCTCTTGGATCCTCTGTTTCCTCATTGGTAAATTGTGGTGGATGGTACATTAGTATCTACTCTGTAGAGTTATTAGGATTATTGAATGAGTTAGTGCATACACATTCCTAGAATTGCGTCTAATACGTAGGAAATACCTAATAAATGTTTCTTGCTACCGTGTCTGGTTTTAGGAAAACCTGTGGGAAGTGGAAGAATAGTTCTCACAAAAAATACCAATGTCTGGGTTTTACCTTTTATTTAAAAAAATTTTAATGTTTTTTATTTATTTTTTAGGTAGCATGAGTTGGGGAGGGGCCAAGAGACAGAGGAGGACAGAGGATCCGAAGTGGGCTTTGTGCTGACAGTGGTGAGAGCCCCATGTGGAGTTCCAGTGAACTCCCGAACCACAAGATCATGACCTGAGCCAAAGTTGGGCCCTCAACCGACTGAGCCACCCAGGAGCCCCTGGGTTTTATCTTTTAAAGTTCTAATTTATTTGGTCTAGGGTCACTTATTCTAATTTGTAACTGGGGTTACACTAGCCCTGGAAGTCCTTCAGCATATCCCTGCCCTCAAGAAGCTTTTATTAGGCTTAAGTTTGCCAAGACATTTACATATGTGATTTTGGTTGAACTTTTAAAAACTTGGCTCCTATTTTTATTCTGCATGACTTTGACATGTCTGTGACAGTAATTAGGCTTAGCTCCACAGACCCCCAACTGGCTAGAAAAAGTATGTATCATTCTTGTTTCCCATGTCATATCTGGTAATCTATATTCTGTCTGATTCTTTCATATGGAACTTTGTAGTCTGGGAGAAATTGCAGAAATCACACCAAATGAATTGTGTGACATGCCAAAAATAAAATGGAATATTCATTCCTGCACAGTTGCTTTTTATATGACTTCAAATGTGCAGCCTTTGGGACAATGTTATCACGTTGACTCCATTATGGCAAGAAAAGCTAATTTAGTAGAGAAATTGGCTGGAGTGTCTCCTCTAATAGAAATAAACACGAAACCACTTTAGTGTCTCCTCTTTTCAAGGACTGCTTTTTTTTCATAAAATTTACAAGCCCACAGATGGATACAGAAACCCCTATAACTCATGTACCTGTGACTTCATCATTTTTGAGATTATTTCTCTGGCAATTAACAGTACTAAGAAATGTGGGGCCATTTTAAAATCACAGCTTGCAAATGAAATTTAGTATTACATTTTTGGCATAACTAGTAATAGGGCCAGATGAGTAAATAGACATTGATACTGCAGTGTGGCAAGTGGTGGGGTAAGAATAAAAGCTGGGTTGCATGGGGGAGCACGTCAGTTCATCGGCGTCCTGCATGATGTTGAGGGTAGCACAGGGAGAGAGGCACCTTGCAGACTAACACCTGCAGGATGAGTAGAGGTAACCAGGTGCACAGGGAAGAGTGAAGTATTGGGGTGGGGGGCACCATCTTTTGGATAAAAGGGAGGAGCATATGTTGGGAGCATGAAATAGTGTGGCCTGTGTGAAGTTTGATCATACATATTCATGCCTATGCTGTGTAACCAAGAATGGCTTCACTGTTGACTAAGAAAAATAAACTTATTTGGCTAATCTTTGTGTACAGTCTCCCTACCCGTGTTTAAGACTTAAACAAAGGAATGGAATAAGGAAATGTACAGAAGTTTTCATTCATTAGTTGCTTTCCTTTCAGATGGTTTATCTTTCGTACCTAGCTAAGTAGTCCATTGAGAAATGGTGAGTTATTCTCAATATACGGCTGTGATATTACTGCCCATGTCTTTTTCTTCTGTGGGAAACATTCCTAGTTTTGTTGTTCTTTTTTCTTTTCTTTTTCTTTTTTTTTTGAAATTCAGTCCTATTTTAGGATACATGATGATCTTTGCTTCTTACTACATTTATGTTGGCCCTTAGGCTCTTTTCTTTCAAGATGTTATGTGGCCGGCATGAGAGCCCCCAGTACTATTGCCAGCATCAGGCGACGCAGTGACCCTCAGCAGCCACAAATGAATGGTTTATCTCAGATTCTCATCTAGTCGTGCTCTGTCTTTGTTGATGTGGAGTTCCCACTTCACCACTTAAGACCGTCAGTGGACTTTATTCTGTTGCTCATTTTACTGCCTAGAGTGAAATCTTGGGAACATTACCTGTTTGCCTAATACTTTGTTCTGTGAAAAGGGATTGCTACTGCTAATAGCATCTCCAAAAAATGGTGGTTGAATATGATACATTGTCAAAATGCAATTCATTATCACCTGTTTATTGTAGTTTGGAATGGTTGGGGTCACCTCCATTGTTTACCAACACAGAGACCAGTATTTGAAAGAGTTGCATTTTGAGGTTGGCTTTAACAGTCGATAACTTATTTTTTCTAATCTATTGAAATTGAGATTGCTTACTTTATTGAATTGCTTCCTATTCACTATGTATTAAGGAAAATCTTGCACTTGAATTCAAATGAGGAAGGTATAATTCTGTGGGATCAGTGCATTGGCCCATGCCTTTGCACCAAATGCCAGACCATTCAGAGCATCATCAAAGTGGTCTAGTTTGAAACAATTGCATTTTGTCATGAACGCAATTTGGGGTTTCAAGGAAAGAGCTATAGTTAGAACTCTTAAATTTTCAGCTTTATATTCTGTAATTAGACATCAATACCCATGGTCAGGAAGCTCACTGTCAATCATTCTGAAGTTTGAATGGATTTTATATTTTTATAGGTACTTTTTATCCTGAGAAAGTTTTCTTTCTTGTTCTTCTGGGTATTAATATCACTTGTATTTAATTACTTGCTTGGGCATTGTAGTTCTCTTGACTGTGGCAAGTACATGAGATGTTTGAAACCCAGTCTCCAGGCTTTCCTCACCCTTTTTAACAAGGGTTTAAAGGATGGCTTTTCTGCTTAGGTTGGTAATTTGTACCTAGTTAAGAAGGACTGGAGTGGATTGTGGGAGATGCTGAGGGCAGGAATATTAGGGGGAACGTAGCAACTTGACCACGTGCCCCAGTAGGGTCTTCGAGAAGAGAATCATCTTCTGTAAATTGGAGGCAGTGATGGTACTGCCCCACAGGATGGTGGTGAAGTCTAAATGTTAATTCATATAAAAGGCTCAGAACAGTGTCTGGAGCATAGGAAGCATGGAAATGTTAAGGGTTATTGGTTTGGTATAATTTTGCTTGAGAGAATTGCCAGGACATCATACTTAACGTCTCAAGAAAACTGTTCATGCTTGTAAAATAGGATTTGCTTAACATTCATAGGTAATAGAAGAAAGACATCGGGAGTAGGAGGAAACCTAGCCTTGGCCCAATTAGATCTCCAGCTACTGGTTGCTCAGCAAGGAGGTACAGCCGTTCTTAGCAGAGATCTTCTGGTAAAGAGTGGAGGATTCCAGTGGGGAAGAAATAAGAAAGCTACTCTAGACATGCTGAGGAAAAAAAGAATTGGGGAAGTGTCCAAAGCTCAAAGAATTGGAGCTTAGTGGATATAGCAACAACACAGCATCTGCAGTGTGAGTTCCTGTGCCTAATCCTCAGTCTGGTGCCTGCCCAGGAATTCAGCTGGAGGAAAGCTGTAGAAGCAGCAGGAGAGAGCTTTCCTCTCACCCAACATCGGTCGCATTTCAGGCTTAGTTCTTAGTGAAACTGGTCTCAGAGATACATGGAGAGTTTTCTGAATTTCTAGCCAGGTGTGCTCTGGGACTGAGATATTGCCTGCATACTAGCGATTGAGAAATGTGATGTAGCTTAGTGGTAGGGAGACAGGGTCCAAATTCTTGGTGATATAAAAAGAGAAGATATCAGTAGGTCTAGTGAAGGTTACCAGTTTTCAGAGGTTCTTTGTGTGCTTGGAGACTGCCAGAAGCCGTTTGGGGTGAGGTCACCATTGGGAATGTGGCTGTGGGAGGGAGCTGGTAGAGATAGAATACAAAGCATGGCGTACTGGGGCAGGGACTTGAGATTCTCTCCCTGGATTCAGCCCTGGGGGTGGGCATGATGAGCAAAGACCAGAAAAGCACAAGAGAGCCAAGGCTGCCTGGCAGGTTCTTGGGCTGGCAAATCCCACGGGTGAGGAGAGTATGGACTTGGGGCTCGTGCTGAAGAGTGAAGAAAGATTGTGCACAGTGCCCAGACTGGAGAACAGGAAATTGTTGAGAGTCTGTGAGCACCAAGGGGAACTGTTTCTGCAGTCAGTGAGCTAGCACAGTGGGGAGCAAGGAGGAAAGAGTTACACTAGTGACCTGTGTCAGGGGGTGCTGGCATCTGAAAGAGTGTGACATTTGAGTTGCATCTTGAATGAAGCATAGTTCACCAGGAGAAAAGGAGGCAGAATTGGAGGACAAAGCTTATCTCTCAACTTGAACTTGAATGTTTGCCCAGCTTTTCGGCAGTAGGGAAAAGTGATAAGAGATGAGCCTGAGAAGCCAGGTTACTGCTGGGACGTGCCAGGCTTTCTAATGCCTTGCTCAAGATGTGGTAGTTTACACTGCAGAATTGGGGTGATTCCCAGTGAAGATGTGGCAATTAACCTTCTGCACTACTTGGTTAAAATTTTTGTGAGGCTAGTACAGAAGTTGACAGTTCTGTGTGCCCTGGTCTTATTCAATAGGAAGCATAAGAACAAACACTCCAAGGTCAAATATAAATGGCTCTTGGAGTTACTGTTACTTTGAATTAGTCACAGCTCTATTTTTCTCCACTGGTACAAATCACCACTGCTTGGTAATGTATATGTCTAATTAAGATATTTCAATGTTTAATGTGGTGGTTGTAGTTTGTAATAATCTACCAGTCCCTAATTTTTGTCTTAATTTTCTCTTGAATGGATCGATTCTTAGAGAGCTTGTTACAAGTCGAGACTGTGGAAGCCACTTACTGATGAGATCTTATGAACATGAGCTGTGTGATCATATCTTAGATCAAATATGCTGGTTTAAAAGGAAATTTTTGCTGGAGAAATTCTCAGAAAAACTACTTTTTATTGAAGGTATATACGAAAAGACTAAGCAAGAGATTTTCTTTTCACTGAGGACTCCAGGCAGAGTATCTCCCCAGAACTAGTGTTGTCTTCTTTATAAGGACACGCACAGAATCTGTTCCAAAGATGATGAAAGGCTCCAATGAGGGGATTGGTTAGAGAAGGAAGCATGAATTTTTTTGCTCTTTTGTAATAAGAAAGGCGAGATAAAGCTGTTACTTGAAAATTTTGGAACAAACCAAAAACATGACTCATGTATTACAGCTTGCCTGGGCCAATGTCCATTTACACTTGTGTCAGCATAATTATTAATAGTGCCCCCTTTCGCTCTAAAGTATACCACTTTGGGAAGAGAAATTATTTTGTCACCTGACCCATATATAAGCCTCCTTCCCTGCTACAACTCTTAGAACATTGTATGTTGCTGGTTTTGTTTTTTTAAATGTCTATTTATTTTGGGAGACAGAAAGAGCAGGGGAGGGGCAGAGAGAGAATCCCAAGCAGGCTCTGTGCTGTCAGCATATAGCCCAATGTGGGGCTAGATCCCGAGAACCATGAGATCATGACCTGAGCCAAAATGAAAAGTTGGACACTTAACCGACTGAACCACCCAGGCGCCCATGTATGTTGCTGCTTAATCTTTGACCAAATGTATGAGGTTTTTGTTTTCTGTTTTTATATGTATATATCATTACTTTAATGGTGGGCATGCCATCTCATAGTCTTTTTCACTTAATACTCTTACATTTTTCTACATCACAGTTTTGCCTTTTTTCATTGCTATTGTATCAGGAATGCATTTAGCTAAAACTGAACTGATAGTGGCTTATACAATAAAGAATTTGTTGATTTCATTTAATAAGAGACCTGAAAATTGATCGTCTGGGGCTGGTGTGACTGACTGCTCAGGGATGTTCTTAAGGGTGGAGACCCCATGCTGCCGTCTTTGGGGTATCGTTTTTACCATCCTGTGGCACTGCAGGCATTGCCCCTGTCTTCCATTGGGAAGATGGGGGAAGGGCTAAGAGCAGAAGAGGCCCTGCCAGCCAGATTTGTCCTTTTGTAGGAATTTTTCTCGAAGACCTATCCAGTAAATTGTGCACCTGTGTTACTGGTTGGAATTGGGTTCCATGCTTACCTCTCACTGCAAGAGTTTGTGGGACATTTTAAGTTTCTGTAATGGAGGATGACAAGGAAGATGGGACTTGCTTTTGGGTATCCTGTCTACCAGACTCTGTCATGGCTGTGGATAATTACTTGGCTGTAGGAGTCTGGTTGTTGTAATAATTTTTTTCCAAGAGTTCATTTCTGCCACGCCACTACAAAACCATGTAACATTCATGGCTGAGCAAGGATTAGGAGAGGTTAAATTAAACTCCTTCAAAGAGTGAGGTACAGTGGATCTTACACAATGTCCAACTTAATTTCTTAATTTAATTCTGAAAATAAAGCTGATTCACCAAGTCTTTCAAGAGCGTGTATTTCATTAGCTTAGATTGTGTTAAGCATGACCGATTCTACTTCATGTCATTAAAAATTGGGGAAAAAGGCTGTTCGAGTTTTAAAAGAGTCTTGTAATGTCAAATATCTTGGGTTGGCAAACCAGCTTTAATGCCTGGCATTTTTAGCTGAGCTGGGAACTCACCAAAGATGTACACGAACATGCTCATTCTTTCAAATCCTTACCAAGTGCCTTGATTTTGTTTAATGTAAATGCACAGTGTCATTTAGGTAATATCTGGTGCTGCTATGATTCCAAACCATGTTTAGTCAGTGTTGGATACAAGTGATGAAATGTAATTGACTTCCCTCGCTCCCTTTCCCATTCTCAAAGAAAAACTGTCCCTAACCACTGCCCTTGGGGATCTATAATCTTCTTTTATAAGTTGAAAATTTTGTTGGATGATAGATCGTTCCTTTTTGTCTACTTATCCTTTTATCCCATATTCAATTGTTGTGTTCTCCCCTCTTCTGTAAGCAGTCACTTTAATGTGTATTTTTTATTTGAATGAGCTATTATGAAATATTTTGAGTGTTTGTCTATATTATATATTATATTGCTAGTATTTATATTATTTTCATTTTTAAATATTATTTATCCCCTGGATGATGGGAGAAAGTAAAAGAAAGGAGAAATATCTTAAAATGCATGTAAAATAAATATTTCCTCCTTTTTTTCACTCCACATTGTGTTTCTAAGACCATTTCCATGTTACATACATGTACGTGGAGTCTTTGTGTCTAACTTCTCCCTGAGCTTTTTCTACCCCATTTTATTCTCATTGATGGGTAGTTGGGTTGCCTCCTGACCATGTCCGGCATTTTTCTCCTCGTTTGTATTACCCCAAGATGGCATGATGGTTTTCTCGTAGGGTTTTTTTTCATGTGCCACGGACACACTGTCATAGCTTATTTCCTGACTCATGCTGCCTTGGGAGAGGTGCATTCATCAGGAAGGCAAGCAGTGTCATCAGAATGTGGCCTCTCCCAGACCCTGGGGTGGAAAATGGTCTTGCTCCCTTTCCTGGCCACCAGAAACAAGGCTCCAATGATCATTCCTCTTTGTGTTGCCTTATAGAACCTGTGTGAGAATTTCCATGGGACTTGAACACTGGAGCAGAACTCTTGTGTCATGGGATAATTATAATGTCATTGTATTGAAAATTGTGCCTGTGTACTCTCTCTAGTGGTCACACCACGTTCATTTCTCTCACCAATTTTGTGAGGTCTTCCCCTCCCCTTACCTAGCTGCCCTTGGTATTTTTCAGCTTCCTGCTATCTGCCAATGTGAGTGACTTAAAGTAGTATCTCCTGATTTTAATGACCGTTTCTGATTTCCATTCTGTTTGAGCGTGCCATCAAATGTGTGTTTCTCTTCAGTAAGCTGCTGGTTCACATCTTTTGCTCATTTTTCTACTGTACTTCTCTATCTTTTGTTGATTTGTGAAGGTTTCTTGTATATTGTAGAAAAAAATCCTGTCAGTTTTATGCCTTTAAAATATCTGTTAACACTTTCTCCGCTGTTAATTAACTTATTTTTTCTTGTTTTTGTAGATTGCTAGGCCAGCAACCTGGATCTGTGTGTGTGTGTGGGTGCGTGCGCGTGCACGCACATGCGTGTGATTTTTTCAAAAAGCTTTTATTGTATCTTAATTTTGAAGAAACATTTCTACTTTACATGTTAAGAAATCACTGTGCCAGAGACATAAATTGCTGTATTTTTATCTGTTGGAACTATAATACTTGAGGGTTTTTAAGATCTGTAGAGTAGTTTAAACCAAATTGAAATAGAAGTTGAAAGTTTAAGCTTCTTTTATAGCTTTCCAGCCTTCCGCTTCATTAGCATAACAAAGCGGTCATTTACATGAAACTGTACCTTGCATTTTTAAATTTAGTTAAAACATTTAAAACAGCATTATATGGTATAAGGCTCTCTGGGATACAGTAATTCTGAAAAAAGTCATGAGATGCAAGTGTATTTATTCAGCTTTGTTTCCCCAACAGAGAACTTGGATGTATAATGTAAGAGTGAAAAGTTGACAAGAATGTGGCTAATCATCAAGTCATAGAATATATTTTGCCTTAAACATATGAATGAGTATATCGTGTGGGAATTTTGAGAGTATACACTTGGAAATAAAATTATTAACCTTTGCTGGAACAAAGTGGAATGAGTAATTTCTTTTTTTGAGGAGGGGAGAGGTAATAGCTCTGGAGACAGTAACTGACTTCCTTTTGTATATTAAAAAAAATTTTTTTTTTTAAATTTTTAAGAGAAAGTGCTAGCAGGAGAGAGGGGCAGAGAGAGCGGGAGAGAGAGAGAGAAAGAAAGAGAATCTCATTCAAGTTCCATGCTCAGCACAGAGCCCAATGCCTGGGCTTGGCCCCATGACCCTGGGATCATGATCTGAGCTAAAATCAAGAGTAGGATGCTCAACTGACTGAGCCATCCTAGGTGCCCCTAGCTGGCTTCTTTTAAATATAACCAGGGGCCAACCACCTACTCAGTTCCTTGAGCGAGTGTCTCTGGACACTTTGGGCAAAGGCATAGATCGAAAACCATTTACTGGCATGTCTGCATGGATTACAAAAGAAGGAAAAATACCAAATTTCTTGTTTGCTTTTGTTTCTTATTAAAGAGAATGATAGGATGATCAGGAACAAATCTGAGTAAGAGGGATTAGACACCTAAGATGAGTGCAAAGATAGGACGCAAGTTTTGGTCTCGATGAGTGCAGATCGTTTGTTTTGTATGAATTGCTTTCCAGCATCCTGAGAAAACCTCTAGATGGAGTTGGTGAAAATAGAGTTCATCCATCTTTCAAAGCTCCTGGGGAGTGAGAATGATGCCAGAAGTAGAGACAGTGGTGTCTAGTTTCCAAAAGGGATAAGAGGTGGATTCCGTCATGTTGGCATGGATTCCAGGCAGAATTCCAGACCGATGAATGAGTAGGTGATCAGGCTGTTAACAGTCATTAAGTCCTTGGTTGTGAACAATAGAATCCAACTCGGGATAACTGAAATACCCATGGGTCTTATCCCAGGATATTGGATGTCTTGAAGGGAAGACTTAGCTGGTCTCAAAATGGCAAACACCATCGGAGGGCAAACAGAAAAATACAGCTAGCCTGTGTACTGAGCGAAGGGAGTTGTTAGAGAGCTGCCACTGGGACCCCTGCTATCAGACAGTCCCTGCTGCCTGCTGGAGTCTGGACTCTTCCACCAGTATGCATTCTGAATTGCTATTGTTTTCTCTGCCATTTCTTGCAAGTTGCAGTCCTAGATAGGTACAGCTGTTTGCTGAACTTTGGTAATTTGTCCATGTTCTAGCTGCCTGGGTTTTGTGAGACTTTGCCTATATTTAGCTTCCTTTTTATCTTCCTTGGAAGGAGGGAGGTTCGCACATCCCCACCAAGTTCGTCTCACTGCAGAACCCTCAGCCGTAGGAAGACTGTTGAGACATGGGAGAGCCAAGAGGAATGACAAATGTTCACTGGAGTAGTGATAGAGAAGGAAAGACCTTGCCTTGGGAACCAGTGTATGAACTCTGAGCCGGTTATAGCAGATGAAACCTACCTTTTTGATGAAGTTCTTTAGTTTTAATGGTACAAAAATTTGTTACTCTGAGTCTTCGGCCTTTGCTGCATGCTCTCCAGAAAAGGCTCATGTTCCAGGCATAAGTGATTGAATACCTCCTCTCTGAGAATGTTGGGTAATGGGAGTGATACCTTGAGGCATCTCAAAGGGGGATCCTCTGGGCTTCTTCATGGCTGGGCCCAGAACATCCGGGGCTGCTCATCAGATCTGCTGTTACAGTTACACGGGAAGGGATAGTGAGTGCATTGGAACAAAGAGCTGAGTCTATCAAGGTGAAATTTAATAGGGAATAAATAGTACATCTTGTTCTGATGTTCACAAAATCAACTGCATGTATGTGATGAATAAGAAGTTCACACTTGACAACATCACATGTGAAAATGCCTGAAACTTTTTAGCCGAATGGAGGCACTATCTAGTCAATATGAGTTGGGTGTCTTTTTTTTTTAAAAAAAGAAAAACGTGATCTTAAAGTGTGCTCATGGAAATAAAGGTCCTTCACAAGGGAGACATTTTCCCTATTTTTTTTTTTTTTTTTTTTTTTTGTGGATCTGATGACATATGAAGTATTCATTGATTCTTGCCACACACAAGAATGCTTTGGGGACAGAGACTCACCAAAGTGCAAGCAGAGGTTAAAGCATGGTGTTTGGAGGGCACTGAAGGCTGTGAGTCGTTACCTGGGAGACATAGCTGCTGCCTACAAAAGGAGGCAGGTGTCTGGAGGCACCAGTAGGTGGTATAACCACAGAGGACAGAACTGAAACCAGTGGATGTCATTTTCTTTCTAACACCAAGAGCTGGCTATCCCTTGAGAAGAAGTAAGTTGCATGTCACTTGTGACCACTAATTGTGACCAGCTAGACTGTTGGGGAAATTAAAACATTTCACCAATATATTTGCCCACATTCCTCTCACAGACCTTAGGATTCCCTGGTTGTTGAAGTTCCCCAAAGTTCTTTGCTCACAATGCTATTCAACAATTTTAATATCCAAATGAGGCTAGTGAAAGACTCAGAATAGCTTTCAGACCTGGGCATATTAATTCGTCCATAAAGCCGGAAGGGAAGGTCTTAATAAAGAGCAACATGAGACGATAAATATTTGATTTGAAAAGGTAGGATCATAAACCAATCACAGCACTTGCTGAGAGGGAGGTTTTTTCTTAATTGGCACCCGGCTGCCATAACACACGTGGCAAGCTCTTCAAGAAGCTTGTCTTTTTCAGATTTCAGGTGTTTTCCTTTCAACTTTTTATCCTCAAGATGTCAGTGTGTTGGAATTGCCTGGCTGATGAAGTAAATTCTAAAGGTAATCGCGAAGGGAGTTTAACTTGCCAGACACCTAGAGACGTCTCTTTCATACTTTGAAAAATATAAACAAGGTGCAAAATAATAGTTCTGTCAAGAAAATTACATATCGATTCATCATCCAGTGTTGGGAATTGAGCTAAAGAGTTTGTTCCTGAAACATCTTTTTGAAGGTCAGTTCGTGAAGAAGCAGCTTTTAGGGTTTTGTATACTTTGTGGCAAGCGCTGATGGCCTTGTTTCTCAATGGACAATTATTGAGGGCCTCCTGCAACCATTTTTGCAACTGGGGAGAGTTCTGGCATAGCTACTCGGATTGGAAATGAAAAGTTTAAGAAGTGGTATTTTCAAGGTTTTTGGCCTTTACGATGCAAACAAGTGCATGTGTCTTCCTCAGCAGTAGTATTTGTTGAGAGAGATTAGCATAAAAGTAGTTAGCTTGCAGCGTGATTTGAAAATTACAGCCTTGTAAAGGATCCCCCAGTTATGATGGCTGGAAACATGCAATCACCAGAAATTGCACTGTAAAGTCTGTACTGATCCCTGGATGAATTGCACTCCTTTGGCACTTCTCCGCTCCATCTCTAACCTCTCTTTTCATGTATTGTTCTGGGATAATGAAAGACTGTCTGAGGGTAAACACTGCCAGCTCTCCATTTTGGATTTACTCAAAGCTTGTGCATTTGTTTATATATTCAAAATATGGCCAGCAACAGTTAGTAAGAGCTTACTCTGTGTTAGGGCAGCAGTGGTGATTAAAAAAATACCTTACCTGAAGCTCTCAGTCTGGTAGAAGAGATGGTAAGGAAATCTGGTCTGTTACTTCTGCTGTGTGAAGGGAGCTTGGGATGCCCAGAGGAGGGGTGTGTGTTTGGGAATATGTTCCCAGGGAAGGGATGCTTGATCCTGGTCTGGAAAGGTAGGTGAAAGTTGGCCAGGCACATGTGGGGGAAGGGTAGCTGCTGGGCGGAGTTCAGAACACACCTGCAGAAGTTTGAAAGAGGAGGGAGAGAGGGCCGGCCAGGGGATGTGAAGGGGAAGCCTGGGGTTTTTGAGCTTCTGGTCGGGACTCTGGTGGTATAGCTCGATCAGAGTCCCTTGATGAACTAGTTAAAAATAGAGATTCCTGGGCCCATTCCCTCCACCGTCCCCTCAGGTCAGAATCTTTGGAGGTAGGACTAGGCCTATTTGATGATGAAGTCTGCCAGAGTTTGAGAACCATCTTTTTTGAGAATTGGCAGCACTGAAAAAAGGCAAGCTGCCGAGTGCCGTGGTCAGATGAGGTCTTACAAAGAGGACTGTCACGGGGGAGGCAGGCTGGAGTTTGTGATTGTTCAGGACAGAGGTGAGGGGAGAGAGAGAAGCTGCAGTGGGGGTGGGGGAAGGGGGAAGGAGACCGATTTGAATCCTATTTAGGAGATAGAATTGACCAGACCTAGTGACCCAGTGCCTATGTCTCAGTTTTGACAGCTGCTCAATTTCTGGTAGCAATCGGGGGGCTTTGTGTTCAGGAAGATACTTCCAGAGCTCTGTTCTGGAAGCATTCATGGTGGCAGATGGAGGCTCGGGGCAGCTGCTATGTGAGCATTTGACATCTGTTTTCCTACCTAAGAAAAGAAGCAGGTTAGAAGCCCTCTGTGTAGTCCCCACTGAGGACGACGCTTGGTGAGGCTTCCTGTGTCCAGTCGGCATCCTCTCATATCTCTGCATCACTGCTGAAGTTCAGTCAACCTTGTAGTCCTCCAGCAAGCTTGTTGTATGAAAGGCCTCCATAGGGACACCGGTCTAGCTACTCCAAGGAGGCGGAAACTGTAGGCTTTTTGTAAGGTTCTAGGCTTTCCAAAGGTTGCCAGCGTGTATACACCTTCCAGATAGTTTACGCAGCAGCTGCTTGGCCCAACTCTGGGCAGTACTGTTGCTTGTCTCTCCCCTTGACTGATGCTTTGGGGCTGATGGTTGGATTCATCATCCTCCAAAGCCTGCATTTGGAATCACTAAGCTCAGTGCAGACGTCTGCCTTTATATTAAGCATACTTGGTTTTAGTTGTTACTTTTATTATGCTTCAGTGTATGAGCTCCCTGGGTGTAAATTATGTCCTCACTCCCATTTGGTGAAGAAGACTGATGACATACACCTTCAAGAAAGAAGGGTGTCGTTATGTCCTTAACGGAGAACGAGTTTTAATTGTGTGGATTGGGCCTCTGGCATTAGCTTAGAAATGGTGCACCTGAAAGGGAAGAGCCAGCTGGGGCAAGGCTGGGATACACTTGCGAACCTGGGTCACGTCCCACTTACGGTTTCCTGACTCTTTTCCTCCTGGAAAGACACACTAAATTGAGGCAGAGTTGTGTTGACTCTCTTTTCTTATAGGATTCACTGGTTGGTAATTTAATTTATTTGGTTGTCTTGGAAGGAAAGACGGGAAGAGCCTGGCAGCAGTTGCTACACCTGTATTCCTTGCTGTCATTCATTGTCCTGCAGGACACCTCCTAACCTCATTGACAGTCCCCTCCGTGCCTGCTGCCAGCAATCCCCCCAGTAGTAATTAAAGAGTGAAGGAGAATGTCACTTCTGCTTCTCCCTGAGAGTTTGTGCTAACCACAGATCTGATTTTAGGGCAAGGCCTTTCCCCTCCAGCTTCTTTAAATCCCCTATTAATTCAGACGCTTTATTTACTGAACAAACAAGCCGCAATTTCACAGAGAGTAGTGAATAGACGCTTTACTTCTGGGGGGAGAAGCTCTTTGTGTTATTATGCTCATGCCGAAGCAGAAGACGTTTTCCTTCGTTCTTTGTGGTGTCATTTTAACCACCCCCCCCCCTCAAAAAAAGGCATATCTGAAGTAGAAACAAATGAAGACTGCAGTGATGTCCTGGTGGTTTTAATGGAACTTCTGTTTACCGGAATGAGCTCTCAGGAGCCTTCCCTACAGAAGGGAGTCCCCTTGAGTTGGAGCAAAAGCATATGGGACCAAGCTGCTCTGGGGAGCCCCAGGGCATGAGCTTCCCTGGGGCAGTTTTTGATACCGTTCTGTGTGACAGCCAGCTCCTCTGACTCACCACTCCCGGGTTGGTTGTGCCCACAAGGTGGGGTGGGGGTGGGGGTGCTTGGCAGAAAGAGTATATATTTGGTTCCATGAAAGTGCCAACTTTGAGAGTTCATGAAACACCCTTGTATTTGGCCACCACATTTACCATCACAAAGCACTTGCCATACTCAAAGTCTTCCAGGGCTAGAAGGGACCCTGAGAGATCATTTCCCCTTTTCTCATTTATCGGAAAATGCGAGAGATCCGGAGACATGAAATGGCTTGATCCAGTGTAGTAGTAGTTTCTGAGTCACACAGCGAGGACTTGAACCCTTTCCAGCTCTTTGCCCAGGAGTGCTGGGGCCCGTTGAGGAGCGGACTCTTGGGTCTTGCCCCAGAAGACGGAGTCACCATCCAGGAGAGGTGGGAGTTAGCAACCTGCAGTTGAAGCCAGCTTGACAGGTACTCCCAGCACACTGATGTTGGAGCGCTGCTGAAGGAAGGCCTCACCTGCAGACTTAAGTCCTGAATGTGCTTCTTTGGCCCTACGTGCTTTATATTTGTGCTTCTCACACTACAGGGCTCAGTTTGGCTAATGAGGGAATTGCGGGGAGAGTCTGGATGTTCCAGGAATGTGCGGTGATGCTGACAAGTGTGATTATTTAATGCTGACCTATGTGTACCTCTGTCATCTGCCCTCTTCTCCCAAACTGCCTCTTCCTTAAGGGACAACAACAGCAAACTTATTTTCACTTGTCACTGCTTTGCTGCACATCTCTCCTCTTACTGGCCTTCTCTACCCCTCCACTAGCTTTACCATCATAAACCCTTCAGTTCAGGATCATTTTGGGGGATGGGTGATGACAGCCAGACCATCAGTTAAGGTAACTCACAAATAAGCAAAAGGCTGGGTTAGCTGGACATTCTAGTATGTGGGTGTGTGTTAACTGCTTTAATGTGTGTGCCAGTGTCTAGGCATTATGTCTTGTCATAAATGTACTTGCTCCATGACCTACATAGAAAGCATCCAGGTTGGATGGGTCTCTTGCCAGTCTCTGTGGTGAGACTTGCACATGGACAGAGTTACAAGGCTGCCCCGTGGATCAGAGCCAAGGGGAGTTGTAGATGGAACCCCACCCCAGAAATGGGTTAGAATGTGTCAGGACGTGCCTGGCCTAACATGCTTGGTGCCTAAACTATGGGGGCACCGAGGTTAATTTCATCGGCGTTTTCATTAATCCCATTAAAAAGAATTTTTAAGTGCCCTCATAAGCTTGTGAGTCCCCGAAGGACAGCGTGAGGAATCACCTAGACAGTAAATGTCACACATGAAAGATTCTGTTGGTGTGGACGCTGATTGCAGTGAGTTGCATCAAGAGATAAGCTAAAAACAAAGGTGGGTTCGGTTTACTCAAGGCTCTGGAGTCGACCTGGTTCAAATTCTAGATCTGTTGGACTAGCATTACAACTGGTAAAAGAGAAAATAGTAAGACCTATCTCTTAGAATTGTTAAATTAGAGAATAGATACACAGAGGTGTATGTTCAGTACAGTGGCTGACATAGAGTAATGAGGAAATAAGTGATAGGAATTGTTATTTTTGCCTTAGAGAGTGTCATTGGTAACAACCTGCTTGATGATATGAAGAGTGAAGGGGGGTGAGGAAAAATGATGACAGGAGTAAACTAAAAAAAAATCTGGATTTTACTTCCTCAAAGGTTGACCTTTGAAGGGGTTGTTTGTTGATTTCTCGGTTACTCTTTGGCTGTTCTCTTGGCTGGTAGTCACAGGAAGCCCTGGATGGAATGAAAGTTGATGGAAGAGAGGTGGTGGGTTGTCAGAGGAAAGGAGTTCTTGCTACAGGAGACCCAGTGCTTACCTCAGTCAGGAAACAAGATCCTGCATGTTAGAAATGGGTATTCACTTCTAATAGATGAGCAGCTACCTCATGTCCGAAACCACAAGCTCCTTTTTCTCTAGGGTTTTATCAGCATCATTTTGGATCCTATTTAAAAAATTAAACTCCTTAATTTCCCCCCAACTCTAGCTCTGGAAGCTAGCCCTTTAGTATCATGCAGGTTGGAGCAAAAGTACCATCAAGATAAGAACCAACATGGGGCACCTGGGTGGCTCAGTCAGTTAAATTTCTTTCTTCAGCTCAGGTCATGATATCACGGTTCCTGAGTTCGAGCACTGCGTCAGGCTCTGTGCTAACACCTCACCTCCTGGAGCCTGCTTCACATTCTGTGTCTCTCCCTCTCACTGCCCCTTCCCAGCTTGCACTCTGTCTCTGTCTCTCAAAAGTAAATAAACATAAAAAAAAAAAAAGATAACCAACGTGAGTGCCCCATTACCACTCCTTTCCTTTAACACTTATTGAGGTATTTTGGACCCTTCGATGCTTTCTACTGCCTGTTGACCACTTATATTGAAAAAGTACACGTAGTTCTGTTTCCCAGATGGAGCTAGCCTCTAGTCTCTTAATCTGATAAACACCTGTCTTCAAACTCCTGTTCTTACACGGACTATCCTGTTCTCTATTATTTGACAAAACTTTAAGCCTTTCAGCTTATAGCATTGAGGCTGATGGGTCACCCAATAGTAAGAAAAGAATAGTGTCGCAAAGATGACTGAGTTGATACACCAGCATTCCTGGAGCAGATTTGCTTGGTCATGTTCTGGATAGATGCACATGGCCTGCCTTGGCATCATTAAGGTTGTGCATCCCCAGGGGCTCACCTGAGACTGGGGCTTGGCTTGCCACAGGGGAAGCTAGAGCCCTGTGACATATCTTCCAGCTCTCTTTTCTAGCTCTGAGGGAACCAGTGGGTGGCCTGAGATAATGTAGAAACTGGTATTCATATTGACCTGAGACCAAAATGTACTATTCATGGTGGCAGAAAAATTGGAGTGGAGGGTACAGGTTTATGTTGAGAAGACAGGTGTTTTGCCTTAGGAATCGTGGAATCGGGGCATATGGGTCTTAGGTATTTTTCACTCTAAGTACTAACATGGCAGCCTGTTTTAAAAAGGCACAGTAGGGTAGTGGATACTCAAGGAAGGTCAGTGAGTTTTGTCCCGTACTTCCGAGGAAAGCCTAGGCAACTTTTGCTCTGCAGGCCTGTTGTACTGTTTTTCCATCCATCTATGGCACAGGTCTGAATGGCGCTCTTCCTGCATGGCTGTCCAGGAACATGAAGGTAGACAATGCAACTGGGGGAAAGGAGCGTATGGTACAGTTGTCATGGGGAAAACTTAGTTATTTCTTGAATGTTGCAGCTATAACAAGAGTGTTTGTTTTTTTGTTTTTGTTTGTTTTTTTGGTCTTTTTTAGGTTCTATTCTCGAAGAGCACTAGTTAATAATTCACACACACTTAGCAGTTAAGTAGAAATTTCATTTGAAGCAACACTAGTTTCAATTAAATGTGTTTGCAAATCAGGTTCATAAATTGCTCTGGAAGGAGAGAGGCTGAGAGAGAGAGAGAGAGAGTGTGTGTGTGTGTAAAACTATGTTTTATACATAAACATTTGGCTAAAAGTGAGGATTGAAACATTTCCTAAAGGTCTGGTTGCCAGTCACCTGTCTAATTAGTCATATGTATAAAATGTAACAGTTGCTTTGTCAATTACAAGCAGGTAGAGTTTGCATTTTTATCCCAGTGTTCCTGGAACCGATGAGGTCTGATAATTTTTGAGGGCTTACAGTAGAAGAGGAAGAGTTAGGAAGGGGGCGGTCATTTTCTTGACAGTTTAGAAACGCTACAGAGAAGCCGCCTTTGGTGATGGCCGGTCAGCACCTGCTGTGCTCTTGCAGGGATGTAAAAGGGCATGCTGGGAGCCTCTAGGATTCTAGTAGCTCTTACAGTGTAAGAACAGGAACAGATGGGTGTGGGTTTGGGCACATGTAACAAAGTTACTCCACACATGGCCACATGAGTTCTATAAAGATAATCTGTTAAATTCTAAAGGACCAGAGAACATAAAACAGAAAGAGCTAAAAGCAGGACAGAGGCGTTAAGAAATAAAATGTTTGCCTAGTTGTTTCACTGGACACACACATAGTTGATCACTTTGCTCTTACTGCTTTCCACAGATTTTTTTCTTAAAGAAATCATTAATAAGACTAGGGAAGAAAAATCTCCTCACAGAATGGTACTGGTTACATAGATGTTTCATAGAAAGAGTCAGATTCACCATAATTTTGTCCTTTGTTGGATCTTGGGGAGCCATGTTTAAGAGATGAAGCTTATCAGACAAGGTTGGGCGTGTCCAGGGTGCTATGGCAGTAGACTGGAGGAGATAGGTCTTATTGCTGTGTTCATTACCACAGAAAAAGGATGTACTTTTTATTGAAGTTGGCTTTGGAGGGAAGAGTGATGGTTGTTTCCACCAGAGCATAGAGGTTAAGAATACCAGCATTATTGAGGTGCCTGTCTGGCTCAGTTGGTGGAGTAGGTGACTCGTGAATGCATGGCGTTGAGTTTAAGCTCCACACTGGTTTAGAGCTTACTTAAAAAAAAAAAAAAAAAGAATCCGGTGTTAGAGTTGGACTACTACGTTAAAATCTTGGCTCTGACAATAGTTTTGTGACCTTAGGCTAGCATTAACCTTTTTAAACCTCAGGTTCCGTATCGATAAAATGGAGATAATAAACTTAACCTCAAAAGGCGGATTTACCATGAACTGAATTGATACATTTAAGTATTTAGACCAGTATCAGTAAGGTAATCCATGTTCAGCAAATGTTAGCCATTATTAGTTGCTACTCTTATTGTTGTATTTTTGGTAGGGCTGTGTATACTTTGAAAAGTACATGAAATTTTTATAGAAATGGTTTTTTTCTAAGCAAAGCTGAAAATTCCTAATGAATTTATTAATGTGGAGATTTAAAATAAGATAAACAATTTGTCCCAGAAGTAAAATCTGTTTTATTAAGATTGAAAGGAATGTCTCCAGTTAATGTTTCTCAGCTGTTGCTTGCTAGAACAAGGTTTTCCTCCATTAGCTCTGATGCCACAGTGGAACTTAAAAACATTGTGCAGTATTTCAGGGGCACCTGGGTGGCTCACTCGGTTAAGCGTCCAACTCTTGGTTTTGGCTCAGGTCATGATCTCAGGGTTTGTGGGTTCCAGACCCGTGTCCGGCTCTGCACTGACAGTGCAGATCCTGCTTGGGATTCTCTCTGCCTCTCTCTCTGCCCCTCCCCAGCTCTCTCTCTGTCATAATAAACAAACGTTAAAAAAAAAAAAAAGTGTATTCCACAATACCAGATTTCCACTTGTATGCCCCATGTTGGATTGCTTCCTTAGCAGCCTGCAATCAACTCCTTGCCTATGTTTCCACACCACTCCTATCCCTACATGTTAAGCTCTTTTTGAAAAAAAAATAGGGGTGCCTGACTGGCTCAGTTGGTTAAGCATCTGACTTTGGCTCAGGTCATAATCTCACGGTTCGTGGGTTCGAGCCCTGCATTGGGCTCTGAGCTGACCCCTTGGAGCCTGGAGCCTGCTTTGGATTCTGCATCTGCCTCTCTCTATGCCCCAGCCCTACTCAGGCTCAGTCTGTCTGTCTGTCTCTCTCTCTCAAAAATAAATAAACACTAAAAAGTTTTGTTTGAAAATTACTTCATAAGTTTGACTTTCTCCCTACTCCATTTCACACTGCCTCTGCATCCTCCCCACAGCCTTGTAAGACTTTGTGAGCTCTATGGGCAGAGATAATAGCATGTATGTTTCTGATATTGTCAAATACCTAATTTGGCACCTTATACGGAAAGCATTTAAACAAAATTGAAACAGTACAATATAGCCATCATATTTTACTCTTATTTAGCTAACCTTTTTATTTTTAGTGGTTTTCAGTTGATTGCCATTTGTAAGGGTGAAACTCAAGTCTGCAGAGGATGTTCTATTCAAAAAAAGTTATTGGGGCACCTGGGTGGCTCAGTCAGTTAAGTGTCTGACTTCGGCTCAGTTCGTGATCTCACAGTCCGTGAGTTCAAGCCCCATGTCCGGTTCTGTGCTGACACCTCAGAGCTGGAGCATGCTTCCAATTCTGTGTCTCCCTCTCTCTCTCTGCCCCTCCCCCCTCTCATGCTCTCTCTCTCTCTCTCTCTCTCTCTCTCAAAAATAAACATTAAAAAAATTAAAAAAATTTTTTTTTAGTTGGATTGATAGGAGTCCTAACTTCAATTACCTGTCTGAAGTTGTTTGTTACAGTTCGTAACTTTGTCATAACCTTGTTTGGTTCATAACTTTCCTTCTGCTGCTTTTTTTTTTTTTTTTTTTTTTTTTAAGGATAAAGGTGATTTTCAGAAAGGCTTTGATCCTCAATTCAGTTGGTATTTTCTGCCATATTTTCAAGTGCTGTAGCAGTTTTCCAGGTGCATATGTACAGCACAGAACATTACCTTGTATGGCATAAGCTGTCAGACTGTCTTTATAGCCAGGTCTTACATCTATGAGAATTGTCAAATTTTTCCACTGTTGGGTAAACCTTTAGCTTGGTTTGGACATTAATGCAGTGTGACTCACGATCCTAAGGTCATGCTAAGTCCATATCCATTTTTAAGCC
This sequence comes from Leopardus geoffroyi, assembly GCF_018350155.1. Classification (NCBI taxonomy): domain Eukaryota; kingdom Metazoa; phylum Chordata; class Mammalia; order Carnivora; family Felidae; genus Leopardus; species Leopardus geoffroyi. Next base: position 133,546,877 of record NC_059326.1, read on the forward strand.
CAGTTCCCTCTAGGTTCAGATGCCTTTGCCTTGGAGCCCATCTATGCCAAGAAGACCAAAGGGGCTGACCCATTTTCTAAGACCTTGCTACAGTGTTAGTGACACTGGGCACATTGGTAAGGGTGGTTGCAGCTTTGACACACTCAAACAGGTATGAAATAATCTTAGGAATGTTCTGGCAGTCATACCTCCTAGTAGAGCACTCTCTGGAACCAGCTCTGTTCATGGTTTTAGACCAAGTTTTAGACCTGAGCTTTACCAGCCAGGCTAACTCGTCACTATTTTGTAGAGCTGAATTCTTCAGAGGTTAAACATGCAGGGATGGCCAGGACCCTGTGCTCTGGTGCAAGGGTAAGCGTGAAAAGGGGTGCTGGGTCATTATGTCTTTATCTGTTACCTCAGACAGGAAAAGTATCAGTCCTTCCACAGACTCTCTTACATGACTGGTGAGTATTGCAGAATCTTTCCCATTGCTTCTGGAATGAGACAAAGAGAAAGGAAGGATTGTTATATTGTAATAGACTACCTTATGGAAAAATGATTCCCGTTCAGGGCAGTGATTGCCTGGTCTGAGAACTAGGATGATTTCTTGGGCCCTTTTAGGTGTTGGGAGAGGTGGGAAAGGATCTTGCTTGGACCAAGACTGGCCACCGTGGCCAATAGGACAGATTGAGTGAAGACCTTCCCATGGAAGTCACTCCAGTCACTGAAGAGGAACATTTTGTAAAATTTGGTTTAAGAAGTCTACATTTAAATTTATGTCCCTAACCTTTCCTCATCAGAGTAAAACCACAAAAGAACTTAGTCCCAGCTTTTCAGGCTTCTCAACGTTTATCCTGTCATTGGAAAAAAAATTTGAAAGGAGGATCTGAGAGTCTCTTAGTAGCAGTGTCTTTAAGAGCTAGTAACCGCTCTGCTTAAACAGTTTCTTTTTTGCAATTTAAGCTTCAGTGAAAATGAAGACAGTTGGCTACTTTGATCTTAATAAAAATGCTTCATATTCGTGGAGACTGTTAATTGTTACTTAGTATTCTTTTCTTCAGATTATCTGCTCTCATGTTGCTTCCTCATTTTATCTTAGGTCTCTGCTGAAATATCTTGTGATCTCATAGAGGCCAGAATCGATTTGTACCCTAGACAGGATTTCTTTAGTCCCAGGGGAAGAGGAAGGTCGGTTTCCTTGAAGTACTCGAATTTAGAGCCCCCACTGACAATTCTCCTTTAGTCTCCTCTTGTCGCTCCTTAAGATGAACTCCTTTTACTCTTTCTTTGCTGAGCTTTTCCATTCTCAGAGGCTTCTCTCTTACTCTGCCTTTCTTCTGAAACTTATTACTGTTCTACCTTGCCTGTAAAACTTCAGCCTAGCACCTCATTGTTTGTTTGACCTGCCTGGATCTTAAAAGTTCAAATCGGTTGGGAATTCTAGATCTGCCCTTGACCAGCCTGTGCTAGTTACTTCAAGGTGCTTGTCCCTGAAGTTGATGAATAACATCTCCAGTGACTATGTAGCCTTAGCTCTACATGTCTAATTAAACAGCTCACTTATTATCCTGACAGTCATTAAAAGGTACAGGGTCTGGTACTGTAGTATATTGAACAGTACTACCTGCATGGGAAGCTTAAGTATTCCAAGGGGTAACAGCATCTCAAGTTATATTCTTCAGACCTTACGGACTAGTAACGTAGATATTGTGGGTTGTTTTCTCACCTGATTTGGGTGCATCTAGAATTGGCCTCCGCTGGTGGAAAGCTTTACGTATATTGTAGGCATGTGATATGGAAACTTTCTGGGGCAGTCAGAATCCTGCATTAATCATTATAAGTAATAATTAATCTGTGTGGGGTGATGGAAAAGCTCTGATTTAGGGAAACACTTTAACTGTTCCCCCACTAACTGGGCATTTGACCTTAGATGAGTCATTTAGATTTTAATGCCTCAGTTTCCTCATTTGTAAAACGGGACCCATGATACCCACCTTGTCTACTTCACAGGGTTACTCATTTGAGGATTAAATAATGAATAAAGGAGCATTTGAAAACCTTGGGAATATTTCATTAGTATAAGGTATTTATTTAGTGTTGGTAATAAGGATGACAATCGGGGAATGAGATTAATTTTTATGTTTCTCATATTATTTCAGAAGCCACATAACCTTTGTTGAGAAACTGTAAAAGTTTTATAAATTTTTAAAAAATCTATATTTATTTTTTGAGAGAGCAAGCATGGGAGCGAGCATGAGCAGGGGAGGAGCAAAGAAAGAGGGAGGCACAGAGTCAGAAACAGGCTCCAGGCTCTGAGGTGTCAGCACAGAGCCGGACGCGGGGCTCAAACTCACGGAGCTGTGAGATCATGACCTGAGCTGAAGTTGGATGCTTAACCGACTGAGCCACCCAGGCATCCCTAAAAGTTTGTTTTCATTTTTTGAAGATGAGAAAGTAGCTGCTGTGGTTGTCTTCTGGTTATTGCTTCCCACCCTTGAGCTAAAATGTCATATGCCATTAACTATCAGTTTGCACAAAATTTTCATACTTCCTTTTCTTTTCTTACTAGGATGTTCAGAAAGATACCTCATTGCTCCCTTCTCTTGCCTTGACTGTGATTACTTCATCCAAGCTGTTGACCCTTTCTGGGCTTTCTTCATGTACTGGTTTGAGTTGTGAAAGAAGAAAATACAGTCAAAGAATTTCTTTTCCAGTCATGTTTCTGATGGTGACTTTTAAGGCAGGCTGACCAATAGAACTTTTGGTGGAGTTGTTTTTACTTAAAATTTTTTTTAATGTTTATTTATTTTTGAGAGAGACAGAGACAGAATGCGAGTGGGGGACGGGCAGAGAGAGAGGGAGACACAGAAGCAGAAGCAGGCTCCAGGCTCTGAGCTGCCAGCACAGAGCCCGACCTGGGGCTCGAACTCAAGGACCATGAGGTCATGACCTGAGCTGAAGTTGGACGCTTAAGCGACTGCACCACTGTTTCTCACCACCTCCACTGTCATAACCCTCACACAGCACCACCTTGTGCACTAGGGCTCCCGGTGCTGATCTCCCTCTTCGTCCTTCCTGACATCCTTGCCTTGTTTATCAGCTTGTGTCTTGTGTAAAGCATAAACTAAGTCCTGTCACTCTTCTGCTTAAATCTACCAGTGTCCTCAAAATGCAATTAGGCTAAAACCACACTTATTTTTTTTTGCCACCCCCAGGCTAGGCGTGACCCAGCCCTGTTTGCCAGTTTTTGACCCTCCCCCCACCGAAGCCTCGCCAGCTACACTCACCCTCTTGCTTCCGTCATTGGTACCTAGCTCTCATCTCAGAGTCTTAGAGTTTGCTGTGGTTTCTTCCTTAAAGGCTGTCTGCCTTAGATCTTGTGGTTGTTTTCTCCTCATTATTTAATTCTAAGTCAGAGGTGGACTTCCTCAGAAAAATGTCCTCACCGCCCTAGCTGAAGCAGCACCCCCGTCCCCCCAGCCCTGGCATTCTTGAGCACAGGCCCTACTCGATTGTCTTCAGGGAACCTCCTGTTCTCAGGGGTGTGCCTGGTTTCGGCGATGTTCCTCCATCTCCCTGTACTTGCGCTGGAGTTCTGAAGGCGCTCTCAGTCACCGACTCCGTCAGCAGCGCCTGTGTCACGGTAGCTGTGCCACAACTGGTTTGGTAGGAACGAACCATTGGACGGTGCAGCTGTGACTGCAGACGGTGTGTGAAGGGGCCGCCTCGTTGCTGTTGTGGCGGTCCTTGGTACTGTCCGTAGCCTGGTGTCCTTAGGCCGGTATGGCTGTGACCCTACAGCCATTTCCCTCCCTCCCTCCCTCCCTCCCTCCCTCCCTCACTTGTAGCATATGGTATTAGGGCTGAAATGGAAATGGCTAAGTTTGTGTTTGCTCTAGTGGGAGCGCAGGTAATAATGAATTGTAGTTTGAAAAGGAGACTTATTTAAAACAAAAAACATTTTTAATGTTTTTATTGGTTGGCGAGAGAGCATGAGTGGGGAAGGGGCAGGGAGAGAGGGAGACATAGAATCCAAAGCAGGCTCCAGGCTCTGAGCTGAAAACAGAGAGCCAGATACAAGGCTTGAACCTGTGGACTGTGAGATCGTGACCTGAGCAGAAGTCAGATGCTTAACCCACTGAGCCACCCGGGCGTCCCTGAAAAGCAGACTTAAACTGCCTTTGCATTTGTTAACACCAAGATGGTTGATAGAAATTTGTCTGCTAGTTCATGATGGAAAATCCTGGTAGTTTCTCTTTCATTATCCGAACCTTATACAGATAGTTGTTCTTTGTTTCCTAGTTGATATTTTCCCTAATCTTGGTGAAATCCTCTAAACCTAAGATTTTGGTGTGACCTGCATAAATGTTTTTTGACTTTTGTGTTAATGTTGTGAGAACTTGTCAAACTGGGCAGCCTGTTAGAATTTTATCAGCCCCGAAGTCACACTGAAGTAGAAAAAAGTGGCTTATTGCAAAGTTTTATTAATAGTTCAGAATATTTATTTATTTTTCGTTTTAAACTTTCCAGTGCCATTCTTGTACAGACAACTTAGGGGTATGCCTTTCTAGTTGATTTTTCCTAAAGATTGTCCTGCGTGGAAGTGCCTTCTCCGTGTGTTCTTCTGCCTCCGAATATTCAACTGTACTGGTGTAAAGAAAGACTGAGAGCAAATGCTTTCCCTGTATGAAATGGGGCTGTGACATATATATATATATATATATATGTATATAGTCCCTGTATTAGTATTTCTGGATAGCATGTACAGATACTTTTGTTTTCTAAAGCAAATTGTTTAATATGTGTTTGTGGGTTTTTTTTTTTTTTTTTTAATATTTTTTTTTTTAAAGTTTATTTATTTTTGGGACAGAGAGAGACAGAGCATGAACGGGGGAGGGGCAGAGAGAGAGGGAGACACAGAATCGGAAACAGGCTCCAGGCTCTGAGCCATCAGCCCAGAGCCCGACGCGGGGTTCGAACTCACGGACCGCGAGATCGTGACCTGGCTGAAGTCGGACGCTTAACCGACTGCGCCACCCAGGCGCCCCAACAAATTGTTTAATATGTGTTTGTGGGGTTTTTTTTTTGTTTTGTTATTTTTTTCTTTGTGTTTTTAGTCTTTGTACATTAACATACTGAGAAATAGACCTTTGGAATGATTTAAGACTATAATTAGGAAATATGTTTTTATTTTCTTATTTTTTAAATTTATTTTAGAGAGTGTGAGCAGGGCAGAGGGGAGGGTGGGGGGGGGGAGAGAGAGAAAGAGAGAGAGAAAGAAAGAGAAAGAAAAAAGAGAGAAAGAAAAAGAAAAGAGAGAGAAATAGTGAAAGAAAGAAAGAAAGAAAGAAAGAAAGAAAGAAAGAAAGAGAAAGAATCCCAAGTTGGCTACATGCTTAGCACAGAGCCGTATGCAGGGCTTGATCCCACATTCCTGGGATCATGACCTGAGCTGAAATCAAGAGTCAAATGCTCAACCAAATGAGCCATGCAGGTTCCTCAGGAAATATGTTTTTAATTTTTGCTGTTAGATTGTAAATATGGTTTGCCTTTAGTATTTATAATAGAATGAAGTACATGTACTACCTTAATCATTAATGTAATCATTAATATAATTTATTATTAAAATATTGATTATCATTGCTAATGACTAGTATTATTGAAGTCACTATTAATGCGTCTTTTAATATTTCAGCAGTTGATGATTAAGTTTGAATTGTAGTAAGCGACTCACATTTGGTCAGTACTGAGTAGGTTGGATGTGGATGACTTTGGGGATAAATTACATGGCTTGCTTTTTTATAAATGTATCTTAAATGCATTCTAAGATAGTGGCATTCATGTCGGATGTCTTGTGGTACCTGGCTGTATTTTCTTTTGGTGGTGTTTTGCCTCTGTTCCCTTTTATAATCACTAAGGTGCATTCCTAGGTCTCTCTCTGCAGACCCTCTTAGAACTAGTTATTGGTTTCACTCTATGATTTTGTTGCTGGGGTGGATCTCACAGAAGACAAGCCAGTGCGCATTTACTTGTCTAGTTTCCTGTGATCCATTGGACCTTGATTTTCTGATCTTGAGTTTCTTAAGGGCTTAAGGCTACCACTATTTGAATTTAGATGTTTCTTTAGTTAGGGTTTCATTTTAAAGAAAATTTTTACTCTTTTTTTTTTAGGGCTTGATTTTCAATAAACAACATAAATGTTGGAAAAAGAAATGGATTTGAAATGGAAGGAATAGGTCAAGTCCTCATGCTGGATTTCACAGCCTTGAGCAAATCGTGTAACTTAATCTCTGCACTCTTACCAGAGGGATGTGGTGGGCGTACCTACCTCATAGGTTGTTAGAAAAAAATTATATATAAGAAAATGCCCCAGAAATACTAGTTTTCACCTCTCAGAGCACCCTACTTTGCCAAAAACTGGACTTGCTCGGTTCAAAACTTTTTAAAAATTAAATTGACATATGGTTCAAATTATACCCTATTTGTATTTTCAGTTTTTATTGGCTTTTGTGTTCACTTCTGTTTGTATTTTATGTATTTTTCTGTTAGTGGGGAAAAAAAATTCTTGGTTTAACAAGTTTCATTAAAGGAGGGTTGTTTTCTGCAGGCAACTGTGAGTCCTGAATGAGTAATTGCTTTTAGGAGCAGACATTGAACTTTGGTGATTGAAAAATTAGCTCATGAAGATTTGCTCCTTGGCCTCCTGTCTTTCTTCCATCTGGAGGTCTAGTGCTGTTGGCTGGATCTTCTGGGAGTGCGTAACTCTCCTGACACAGCATGGAGGTCCTTTATCCCAGGCGCTCTCTCAGCTCTCTGATGTGGGCTTCTCTTTATTGACTTACTCCCACCAAGGACTTATTTAGAATCTTCTATGAGCCAGGCTCCATTCTGGGCTCTGGAGATAGTCTTTCCTCTTGCTGACATTCATGTATAGGGGATGAATACCCACACAATGACACATGTTGCCATTCAGGTGGAGTAAGTGCTGAGGGAAACATAGGGCAGAAGGGGCAGTGAGACACCATGTGTCCGTGAGAGGGGATAGGTTGAGTAAGGAAGGCTTTCTGTCAGGGTAACATTTGAGTGGAGGCCAGAATGAAGTGGCATGCCAGCCTGTAGGATATTTGTGGCAAGAGCCCTCCAGGCAGAGGAGCAGCAGGTGCAAAAGCCCTGAGGTAGGACTGTGTTTGGGGTAATGGAAGAAAAAGAGGTTGGTGTGGATGGAATAGGTGAGCAAGGAGGGACAGAATGGTAAAAAAAGGAGATCAGAAAGGTATCAGGAACCAGGGATGTGGGACCTTGAGGCTACTGTCAAGATTTGGGCTCTTATATTGAGTAGAAGGGAAGCAACTGGATGGTTTTGACATGATAGGACTTAAATCGTAGGAGTATCGCTCTGGCTCCTGTGTTGACAATGGACACCAGGGAAGATGGATGGGAGCAAGGAGGCGAGTTGCAACAGTTGAAGAGAGAAAGGACCTTTGGCTTTGACCAAGAGGAAGTAACATGGGGCTGGAAACTGGATGTATTCTGTGGCTAGGCCTGTCAAGATTCGTTCCGATTTGGATGCATGTTCTTGTGAGTTCCCCTCCCGACAAGGGTGGCTGGCACAATATGTCACTTCATGTCTCCAGCCTTTCAGGAGAGCGTTTCTCACAGGTGGTCATAGGTCTGGTGAGGGAAGTGTCAGTAGGTCGCCAGCTCTTGAAGCAATCCTTTGGTGCCGTGAGGAAGGTGCTCAGATCCCAGCCAAGAGAGGCAGAAAGAAGATGGCATGGATGTGATCAGCGTTATCTGAAGCTCACTTTGCACAGCATTGATGCCATCAGCAACCTTAAAAATTATTCCTTAAAAAAAAAAAGCCAATAAAATCGCTATAATACTGAAGGCATTACTTAGTATTTGAAGGAAGTATAATCATTCTCCTAATAAATGTTCTACATTTTGACAATATCTACGTTTATTAGTTGGATCAGTGATGGGAGGGAGATTGAGGCGTAGGATACAGGAGCAGCAAGGTCACAACTTTTTTTTCCAACCAGCAACCATGATTTCTCAGGGGGAACTCAACAGATAGGTAGCAGTGGAGTGCTGCTGGTGTTTTAACAGCTTGATTTTTTTTTTCTTTAAAAACATTTTTTTAACGTTTATTTATTATTGAGAGACAGACACAGAGCGTGAGCAGGGGAGGGGTAGAGAGAGAGGGAAACACAGAATCCGAAGCAGGCTCCAGGCTCTGAGCTGTCAGCACAGAGCCCAATGCGGGGCTCGGACTCACGGACTGTGAGATCATGACCTGAGCCAAAGTCAGTTGCTTAACCAACTGAGCCACCCAGGTGCCCCGTATACCATAAAGTCCATACAATGTAAGTGTGCAATTCAGTAAATCACAGTTGTGCAGCCATCACCATAATTTAGTTTTAGATAATTTCTGGAACATCCCTTGTGCACCTTGCAGTCACTTCCTGCTCCATCCATCCAGTGAAGTGGTTTTGTTATGCGTAGAAATGTCCAAAGTTCAGAAATAGCCATTCAGTTTGTATATAAAAGATCAAATCAGGAAAAAAAAAAATGGTGTGTTTATCTGTGTTCCAGTTGGAACCCTGATAGCCATCAGAAAGTGTGAGCTGCCTGGAAACCCAGAGATGGTAATATTTTGAGTCACAACTTTTATAGGAACTTGAAGCATTAACACATGTGAACACTGTTAGCTTGTCCAAATTTTGTATGAAGTGTAAGAATGGTACAGGTCGATGAGGTTGGTTGCTGTGTTTTTGTAGTCTCCAGGGTGGAAGATGCCAGAAGGCCAAGTGGACTCATTTTTGCCAACACTATAATCTTGTTCCTGGGCTTTGTGATCCAGAATTGGTAATTAAGACACAAATTGGAGTGCCTGATTTTTTTTTTCCTTGTAACCATTTATATCTCTTTTATTATGCCTTGTCTGTTTGGAGTGTCAGTCATTCTTTAAAAGTGCACTCATTTGGGTTGATTCATTTGTTGATGAGAAAAATAGGTGTAGTCTTGAGTACTTATTAAGTGCCAAGTGTTCAGCTTTAGTTTCCTCACCTGTGAAAAGGGAATCCTAACAATCATCCGCAGGGTGTTACAAAGACTACATTAGGTGATACATAAAACTTCGTCATGGTGTTTAAGAAATAACTGTTGAGGCGAGTCTGCATGGCTCTGTCAGTTAAGCATCTGACTCTTGATTTCAGCTCAGGTCATGATCTCACGATTTGTGAGTTGAAGCCCCAAGTAGAGCTCTGTCTGTGCTGACAGTGCTGAGCCTGCTTGGGCTTTCTCTCTCCCTCTGCCCCTCTCCTGCTCATGTACACACTCTCTTTCTCTCATAATAAATAAATGAACTTAAAGCAACTGTTGAGTAATAGGTTGCCAGTATTCTATTTCCTGTTAATCCTGTCTATAGTACTGTGCCCCAGTTTTGAGCTCTAGGCTGGACTTGGGATTCCCTGCAAGTTCCAGCCTTGCCCCTCCTCCCCCATGCTCCCTGCTCTACTTAGCCCTTGTGAAATGCCCTCACAGGTCACCATTGTTCCCAGGCCTCTGCTTTATCCTTGTGTGGCTTTTGTGTCTTCTCTTACTGTGCCTAAGAACCTGGAGCTTACTGTCCTTTAAGCAGACAGTCAGAAGTTTCATATGTTTTCGGGTACTGGGTGCCCTGGAGGAGGGGTCACTTAGCATGAGGGTGTTTCTAGGGCTTTCTGATCTGGGGTCAAGCTGTGAATGATTGGTGTCCTCCAGGACACAGAAACTGCCCTGCATAAGCTTCATGGTTCCCCTGGGGGCCTCGTTCCTAGATGGGGATCCCTTCCAAAATTCTCCAGAAACTGTTTCTGGAGAGTGGATTACTGGGAGGGGCAGATTTCATGATTTTTATTTATGTGTGGTAATTCGGAATTCTGCTTGCACAGATTCATTTGAGATCATCTAAAGATTAAACGTACTGTGTGCTGTCTGCATTTCCCCATAGCTTCCTTTTTTTTTCTCTCCGTTTTTAATGGGTATAGCACGAGCATGTTCAGAATGATAATGACGGAAACCTCACCGTAATTAAATACATGTGCTGCTTTAGTTCTACAAAAGTCCCAGGTGTGTTTCTAATCTCGGCTCTACTAGTATGTAGGGATTTTTTTTCAGATGGAAACAAAAGATATAAGTGATAAAAACAAAATCTGAGCCAAATACATAATTATACAATCGAATGCTGTGGTATGATTTTGGATGGCAAAGTCAAATAATGTTTCACAGGAATGGTCTCAGGTTCTCTCGAGTCTGCTCTGACACCTCCATTTAAGATGCTATGAAATGAAAACCTTGTTGACTACAGAATCCTGTTTTCAGCATGAGTTCTTATAGCCATATGCCTGGCATTTACCATTAAACATTATTTAAAATCTGAGCACTCAGAACCTTGTGATTTACAATCAGAAGACATGTTTCCATGGTTCCCTTGGAATATTCAGTTTGTTGCAATGAGTTAATCAGTGACTCAACAAATATTAATCAGTAAATTCAAAGTCCTTTTCTATATTGTAATTACAACAGTTGACGTTTTTCGGTATGTGCTATGGGTTAGGCAGCCTGTGTACATTATTTTGTGCCCTCTTCTAGCACTTCTCAGGAGCACGTACTGTTGTCCCTAGAATACAGGTGGGGAAGTGAGATGAAGTTAACTTCCCCATGGTCACACAAGCTATAAATGGCAGTATCCAATGCCAAAGCCCCATGGCATTAGCATATACTGTACGTTGCATAACAATCAACTGGGAAGTTGATTAATACGAAGATTTCTGGGTGCTGCCCTGAGACTAGACTAGTAAATCTAGCTGCAGCCTAGGAATCTGCATTTTTAACAGCCTCCCCTGTGATACTAGTTGAGTTGATCCAGGAACTTCCCTGAGAAACAGAAGTCCCCAAAATTGTTTCCATCTTCAATATGACAAAAGACTTTAGGGTAACAGAGAGACCCTCACAATCTAATTTATGCCAGTGATGATGACCATAATCCATTCCCCAGAGTAGAGAGGACTCACTAAAGAGGCCAAGGTGAGTTGGAAGACAGAGCCAAGCCCAAAATACCCCCCTTATTCATAACACTATGTGAAATGGGAAGGTGATTTATAATTTGAAATTTAAATTTATTGCGAAAAGAAATAGCATTTGAGGTTAATAAGACAGGTTATTTTATATATTCTTTTAAGGAATGTTAATTGTCAGGAGTCTTGTCTATAACTACTTTTTACTGAATGATATTCTGCAAACATGGAGAATTTTCTAAGAAAATGTGTATGGATGGATGGAACAGAGAAATAGTAACTTTTTGTTCTTTAAAATGATCAGATGAAGCCCTTGAACCAGTGAGTGATTCATAAACATTCTTCACCTTCTGTTAGTCCATTTCTTTCTTCAGACTAGGCATTTGAATAATTGCCATTATGTAAAAAGGGGATTTAGCTCTCTGGGGATGATCCAGCAGACTTTGACTGGGATTTATAAATAGCCGTAGCTGAATTACTCTGTGTCTATTAGATGTTTTGATACAGAACACTTTGCACTTAGGCCTCAGCTGAACATCTAAAAATAATAGTAATAATAATGCAGTTTCTTCATCGTTTGATGTAAGTCAAAAACTACCAAGGCAGTGCTAGTCTTTGAAAACTCTTGTAATTTTTTGGTTTTACATTAAATTTTTTTTACTGGGGCATGTGGGTGGTTCAGTCTGTTAAGTGTCCAACTCTGGCTCACGTCATGATCTCACAGTTGATGAGTTCGAGCCTCGCGTCGGGCTCTGTGCTGACAGCTCAGACCCTGGAGCCTGCTTCCGATTCTCTCTCTGCCCTAATCTGCTCATGCTTTCCTGCTTTGTCTCTCTCTCTCCCTCTCTCTGTCTCTCTCTCTCAAAAATAAATGAACATTAAAAAGAAAACTTTTTTATTAATTAACTGACATACAATGCTATATGAATTTTAGGTGTAACAATGATTGGATATTTATATACGTTATGAAATAGTTGCCAGAATAAGTCTACTAACCATCTGTCACCATACAAAGCTGTTATAGTATTATTGACTATATTCCCTATGATTTACATTATATGCCCATGTCTTATTTAATAACTGGAATATTGTACTTCTTCATTCTCTTTACCTATTCTCTCTTCAGTCCCCCCATTCCCTTCCTCTCTGGCAACCACCAGTTTCTTCTCTGTATCTAGGAGTCTGTTTCTGTTTTGTTTGTTCCTTGTTTTGTTTTTTAGATTCCACACGTAAGTGAAATCATACGGTTTTGGTCTTTCTCGGGCCGACTTATTTCACTGTGTGTAATAACCCATCCATGGTATTGCAAATGACAAGATACCATTCTCAAAGGTGTTGTAATTTGTACTTGAAATTATACCTGCCCTTATTCTGAAAGCTCTATGGTGCTCCTGAACATTGAGACAATACGGCTTTATTTCCTGGGTCTTAATGTGTTTATTTCCCTGTAGGGAGGCCTCCACCTGAAGAGAGCTCAGTCTGTCTTAAGAAGATTCCAGTAAAGGGCCAGAGCTCTTGTGCTCCTGCATTCCGGTTCCTCCTCATGGAGTCCTATGAACTAGCCACTAATGTTGAAAATGTAGAAAAAGTTGATCTTCTGTGGACTGGAAGTAGCGAAGTGCCTTGCATCCAATAGGTTCTAGCCTACCGCTCATTTGTGCCAGTTTTCAGGCACCTCCTGTGGTGGTGGTGGGAGCTGTGTGTTCCTCATACCTGGACGGGCTGAAGGTGAGGGGGGATGGCACTTGATGGTTGTATGAGTCTGCCAGAGCTGCCACAACTAAGTGTCAGGGACTTGGGGGCTCCGACAGCAGACATTTATTTCCTCAACAGTTCTGGAGGCTGGAAGTTCAAGTCCAACTTGATCTTGGACTCAGATTTTATTCTGAGGGCTTGTAGGTGACCATCTTCTTCCTGTGTCTTCATGTGGTTTCTTCCTCTGTGCTTATCTGTGTCTTAACTTGCTTTTTTTTTTTTTTTTCTTTCTCAAGATACCAGGCCTATTGGATTAGATGCTACCTAATGACTTCATTTCACTTTAATTGCCTCTTTGAAGACCCTGTCTCCAAATATAGTCACAATCTCAGGTACTGGGGTTTAGGATTTCATTGTATGAATTTGATGGAGGAAACAATGAAGCTCATAACTGGAAACAAGTTGAGACCCTGGAGTGATAAACATGGAGGGCATATACTGTGGTAAAGAGCAGTGCCTTTTAAACTCTCTTCTTTGAAGTCTTTGAACTCTTTGTGTTGACTTCAAAGCGTTGATTTCTTTGCCTAGCATGCCCTCTGTAATGCTCCATGAAATAGTTACTGCAAGATCAGAGCCTTTGTTATCATTGGTAATACTAACAGGTACCATTTGAGTGCCCATAAGTGCTAGATCTTCTGTACATCTCACTCTGGTCTTCCCAGAGAAGGGGATGGTTCTGGTAGATCTATTCAACAGATGAGAAGACTGGAATTGAAAGAAATAACTTTTCTGAGTTCACACAACTACCAAGTGAGAGTCAGACCCAGCTGTGCAAAACTTGTCTGAGTTAGTGTCTTGGCTTAACCACTAGCTTGGGTCACACTTAACTCTGTCTGAACTGCAGTTTGTTTTTTCTTGAAAGGTTAATTTTTTTAATGTTTATCTTTATTTTTGAGACAGAGACAGAGCATGAGCCGGGGAGAGGCAGAGAGAGAGGGAGACACAGAATCAGAAGCAGGCTCCAGGCTCTGAGCTGTCAGCACAGAGCCCGACGCAGGGCTTGAACTCGTCAACTGTGAGATCGTGACCCAAGCCAAAGTCGGATGCTCAACCGACTGAGCCACCCAGGCACCCCTTGAAAGGTTAATTTTTAAGTAATCTCTATAACCAACAGAGGGCTCGCACTCACAACCCCAAGATCAAGGGTTGCTTGGTCTCTTGACTGAGCCAGCCAGACGCCCCTGCACTGAAGTTTCTTGATCGGTGAAGTGGTATGGGTGTGAATGTCTCTGTCACTGGGTGCCAAAAGATGACAAGAGTCCATGAATGGGCCTCTCAGAGTCTCAGTGAGCCGTGGCTCATGTTGTATTTTGTAGGTAAAGGCAGGATTGCATAATGACAGAAACATTGTCTTGTTGGAATGCATCACACCTAACTGACTTCAGCGAGCAGCTTGAATTCTGAACTTCAGTGGCCTTTTCTATAAAAAGGACAGTAGTGACTGGCATGTGGTAGCCAATGTACCCTGTTCTGACTTCCTTTTTAGGACTGACTTTGTGGTTGGCTTTCTGCATTGTCTAAACTTGGCCTTCTGTTTATAAGCGGGAAACAGTCCTTCTCCCCTAGTCACAGTGAGCTGCACGTTTGGCGCTTGTTACGGTCTCAGCCGGGTTTTCTGTTGTAGACCCATTTATTAGCCATTAATCATTGAAAACAGTAATGATGACATCCAAAAGAAGTGAGTTTCAGCTTCCATACGTTTCCTTTGACCATAAGTGAATTTATTTCCTGGGGTGGTGGCATTGTTTGAGAAAATAGAAATGTGTGTGTGTGTGGGGGGGGGGGACACATTTAAAAATGGTGAAATTTTAAAATAATGTGAAAATGGGATAGGTATTGATTAGAATTCACACTTAGAGATAATTGTGGACTGTGCCAGTAGAAAGCATATAATTTTCTCTGTTAAGACCTCAACTGTTTTTCAAAGCTAGGGTTCTTTTTCTTTCATGTCTGTTAATCTTTTCTTTCTAAAAGCACCCACACCATTTTTTTACAGGTGGCTGTTCCATAGAAATTTCCCATGAAATTCTTTAATTTTTCTTTCTCATAAAACTGACACTTTACACTTTTCCAGAAAACCACCAAGACTATCACAGACACCACCCAGACTTAGCCGTTGTTGATGTTTTGCTTTCTTTCAGATACTTTTTTTTCCAGATTCTCCATATCCTGCAGCTTCAGAATCCTTCATTGTTCTGCCTTACAGGTAACAGAGGATGTATTATTTGAGCTTGACCATAGTACCTTTAGGGACTTTGAAGCCTCAAAGTGCATTTTTCAGAGCCAACCTGACATTCTATTGATCTATTTCCTACTGAGTTTTATTTATAGAGCTCATTTTAAGCAATTATATGAACTCAATGAAAATCCAGTGAAATTCAAAAGAATTCAATGGAATTGAGTTGTACAATGTTCATTTTACATGCGAATTTTGGGTTTGAATGCAGTATTAAGTCTCGTCCCATATCAGTGTGTTGATACCAAAACTGACTCCCCGGAGAATGGATGTGGGGACAAAAAGAATGAACAGGGTGTTGACATCTCCACTTTGTGACGTACTAGCTTTGTGATTTCTATCCTCTCCAAGCCTTTTTGGGGACCTGTGGGTATTGCAGTAAGGTGATCGTAGACTTTAGAAAATGAAGCATTTCACCAACATTTGGTACCATATAGGCAGGTGGACTGCCAGCTGTTTTAACTGTAGGACTGACTCTTAACTTCCCAAGCTGGCCACCAGATGCCTTCATACCCTTGGCTCTAATATTATAAGAGAAGGAAAAGTGCTGGCCTCTGCTACCTCCCTCCTTACGTTGTTGAAGTCAGGACTTGCCCTCTCTGGAACTGGTGGGACCCATCTCTGCTTTGGTCCTCCTTATAGTGCTTTAGCTTGATCTTCTTCCATGTCTTTCCTGGATTTACTCATTTTGAATTCTAGAAACTGCGACTTCACATTCAGGTTCATTCATATCTGATATGCTTACAGGAAGCAATGGTTGATGTGTGTGTGTGTGTGTGTGTGTGTGTGTGTGTGTGTGAGAGAGAGAGA
Source organism: Leopardus geoffroyi (assembly GCF_018350155.1). Lineage (NCBI taxonomy): Eukaryota > Metazoa > Chordata > Mammalia > Carnivora > Felidae > Leopardus > Leopardus geoffroyi. Next base: position 133,562,720 of record NC_059326.1, read on the forward strand.
GAGAGAGAGAGAGAGAGAGAGAGAGAGATACAGACACACTCTGGATTCACTGGAACTTCTCTACCAAGTTCCTAATCTAATTTTGTTAGTGGTATAAATTAGCAGCTGAAATTGTTGGAAAACAGGAATATGAAACTGTGGACTCTTTTTAGTTGCAAAAACATATTATTTTCCTTCTCTTAGAAACATTGATTTGTTCTTGTTTGTCAGAGACCTCATTCTTCCGGTTTCCTTACCGACTGCTTGGTTATAGCCAGTGGCCTCCTTATCTTTGTTTCTTTCCCTCACAGTGAGAGAACGGCCGAGCTCTGGAATTGCTCCCAAACAAGGCTTCCCCGAGACGGATTTATTTTATGAGTCATTGGATCTGATGATTAAAAAGAAAAAAACAAAATGTAGTTTAAAAAAAAATCCACAAAACTTTTCTTGATGTCTGATATTTGGAGGGAAAAGTATACCCATTACATGTGTATAATTTGGTGAATTTTCTCAAAGTATGTAATCCCCATATACCCACAACCTGTATTAAAAAAGAGACTACTCGGGGCGCCTGGGTGGCTCAGTCAGTTAAGCGTCTGACTTCAGCTCAGGTCATGATCTCTCGCAGTCTGTGAGTTCAAGCCCTGCGTCAGGCTCTGTGCTGACAGCTCAGAGCCTGGAGCCTGCTTCTGATTCTGTGTCTCCCTCTCTCTCTGCCCCTCACCTGCTTGTTCTCTGTCCCTTTCTCTCAAAAATAATAAACATTAAAAAAGTTTAAAAATAATTAAAAAGTAAATAAAAAAGAGACTACTCTTCCAGGTGGCCCCCTGCGTCCCTTCAAGTCAGTGCGCCCTGACAGAGATACCTTGGAGCTGTAACCCTGTGCAGTAGTTTGGCTTGTTTTTGCACATCATGTAAATGCCATCACACAATATGCCCTATTGTATCTTGCTTCATTTTCCAAATGTGAAATGTGACATGTGTGGGAATTATGCCTGTTGTTATGTGTAACAACCATGTATCCTTTCTCCTTTCTGTGTGGTATCCTGTTGCGTCAATTTCCTATTCCTGTTGTAACAAAGTATCACAGAGTTGCTTCCAGGGTACAACTTACTCTCATACAGTTCTGCACATCCTAAGTCTGCAGTTTCACTGGGCTAAATAAAGTCAAGGTGCTTGCAGAGCTTCTGGGTTTTGTAGGCTCTCAGGGGAGAATCGGCTTCTTTGTCTTTTCCAGCTTCTCATGGCCACTGGATTCCTTGGGTTGTCAAAGCATGTCACTCCAATACTTGCTTCCTCTTCACGTCACCTCTTCTGTCATCAAATTTCCCTCTGCTTTCCTCTTGAAAGGACCTGTGTGATTATGTTTAGGGCCCATCTCCACATCCTTAACTTAATCTGCCCCTAAAACATCCTTTTGCTCTGTAAGGTAGCAGTCATAGGTTCAAGGAATTAGGGTGTGGAATTTGGGTACCGGGGCATTTTTCTGACTATCACATCCATTATGTGAAGATACTGTCATTTATTTTTTCCTTCTGCCATTAATGACCTTTTTGTGTTGTTCATACACACACACACACACACACACACACACACACACACACTCCATTGTGTATGTATCTAGGAGTTGGGTGCATAGTAATGTGTACGTTCAGCCTTAGGAATCCAAACTAATCAGTTTTTTCAAAATGCTTGTAGCAACTTGAACCCCCTTTGTTTCAGTATCTAACTGATCTGTAGCTCCCATTTTAGACCCTTTGTAAATAATCCAGGATTTTTCAAAGAGTATTTATGTGAACAGAGTCCTGAGACGTACTGTAGGAGAAAAGAAGTACTCAAATAGATATGGGAAATACTGGATCCTGCTAGGAGATGCACTTTGCAAATGAACCATGTTAAAGATTTTAAGCCTGTCTAATTTTTGTTTGATTTGTTTCTGAAGTGGGTTTGACTTTGACTCAGTTTCCCTCTGTTGAAATCTCAAAGAAAAAGAGTTCAAGGGAATGCTCTTTGAAAATTCTAAAAGAAAACCGTAACTTTTTATTAAACTTTAAAAAAAAATGCTTATTTATTCTGAGATAGCATGCATGAGCAAGGGAGGGTCAGAGAGAGAGAGAAAATCCCAAGCAGGCTTCACGCTGTCAGCGCAGAGCCCAACAGGGCTTTATCTCGTGAACCGGGAGATCATGATCTGAGCCAAAATTATGAGTTGGCCAGTTAACTGACTGAGCCACCCAGATGCCCCTATTAACTTTTTTTTAGAGAGAAATTTATGGTTCACAGAAGAGTTGGGAGGCAGGTACAGAGATTTCCTCTATGCACCCCGCCCTCACACATGCACATTCTCTTCCATTATCAGCATCCCCTGCTGGAGTAGTATACATATTTGTTACCAGTGATGAACCTACGTCAATACCTCACCTCGTGGTCACACCAAATCCATGGTTTACCTTAGATTCTGTGGGTTTGAACAAACATATCATGACATCCATCATTACAGTATCATGCGGACTGATTTCCCCTAAAAATCCTATGTTCCATCTGTTTTCCCCACCCCCACCTTCCCCACTTCTGGCAACCGCCGATCTTCTTACTGTCTCTATAGTTTAACCTTTTCCAGAATTTCTTATGGCTGGAATCATACATTATAGCCTTTTCGCATGCTTCTTTAACTTAGCAACACGCATGTAAGGTTCTTTTATGTCTTTTCATGGCTTGACAGCCCAAACAATACTGCACACTCTGGATGTATCCGTTTGCCTACTGAAGGACGTCTTGGTTGCTTCCACACTTTGGCAGTTACCGATAAAGCTGCTGTAACTTGCCATGTACAAGTCTTTGTGGGGACATAAGTTTTCAGCTCCTTTGTTTAAATACCAAGGAACATGATCGTTGGACCATATGATAAAAGTATGTTAGTTTTGTAAGATGCTGTCAAACTGTCTACCATGGTGGCTGGGCCATTTTGCATTCCTCCCAGCAACAAGTGATAATCCCTGTTGATCCACATCCTTGTCACATTTTGGTATCGTCAGTGGTTTGGGTTTGGGGCATTCGCATAGGTGTACATGGCAACTCATTTTGTTTTAATTTTCCATTTTCTGGATGGCATAGGATGTGGAGGATCTTTTCATGTGGTTATTTGTATATCTTTTTTGGTGAGGTGGCTATTCAAGTTTTGGGCTGAATTATTAATCAAGTAGTTTGTATTCTTGTTGTGTTTTAAGAGTTCTTCATGTATTTTGGATAACAGTCCTCAGTCAAATATGCCTTTTGCAAATGCTTTCTCCCATTCTGTGGCTTGTCTTCTCATTCTCTTGACGTTGTTTTACTTACTTACTTACTTACTTATTTATTTATTTATTTATTTATTTATTTATTTATTTATTTATTTATTTTAAGAGAGGAGGGGGGGATAATACAGAGACAGAGAATCCCAAGGAGGCTCCACACTGTCAGTGCAGAGCCCAACAGAGGGCTCGAACTCACAAACCGCGAGATCATGACCTGAGCCGAAACCAAGGGTTGGATGCTTAACAGACTGAGCTGCTCAGGTGCCCCTCCTGATGTTGTTCTTTGTAGAGCAGAAGTTTTTAATTTTAGTCAAGTCCAGCTTATCCCATATTTTTTTTTTCATGAATCACACTTTTGGTATTAAATTTAAAAAGCCATTCCTAAACCCAAGATCATCTAGGTTATCTCCTATGTGCTAGTAGTTTTCTAGTTTTCTATTTTACAGTTAGGTCCAAGATCTGCTTTGAGTTAATTTTTGTGATCGATGTAAGGTCTGCCTCTCAATCCAATTTCTTACGTGCAGATGTTGTTCTGGGACCATTTGCTGAAAAGACTGCCTTCGCCCCATTATGTTGTGTTCCTTTGTCAAAGGTTAATTGGCTATTTATGTGGGTCTGTTGCATCTTTTCTGTCCTGTCTCATGGACCTATTTGTCCGTCCTTTCACCAGGATGCTATGGTCTTGATTACGGTAGCTTCATATTAAGTATGGAAGTCTGGTAGTGTCAGTCTTCCAACTTTGTTCTTTTCTTAAAATTGTGTTCATTACTTTCGATGTTTTGTCTCTCTGTAAAAAGTTTAAAATTACTTGGTCCATATCCACAAAATAATTTTCTGGGAATTTAAATTGGGACTTCCGTGAACCCATAGATCAAACTGGGGAGAATTGATGTCTTGGTAATAATGACTCAGGATGATTATTGCTAAAAAAGTAATGGGAAGTTGTTGTTACACTTTTAGGAGGTAAAACCACTAATTATATTGGAGTACTCTCTCTTTGATGTAAAGACTAGAGAAACCATCAGAAAATGGGTTTCCCTTAGTGTGGCCTGTGATTTGGGGGAAAAATTATTTGTATTAGTGTCATCTTAAGTGTTGCATCAGGAAGCTCATTATAAGAAATAATTTCTACTTCCTGGGAATATTTTTGGTGTGATTGATTCAAAAGTGTTTGTCTTGGCGTACTTCTTCTCTGTTTGAGTTTCTCCACACATTCCCCTGCCTCTTAAAGGAATATCTTGCTTCTGGTTTATTTTTTCTCTTGGTTGGTTTGTTTAGTTGTGTTTTTCTTGTTTGCACCTCTGGTCTGTAGGGGGAGCCTGGCCATCAGATCCTAAGTGATAAACCCTGAGCTAGAGGGAAGTAAAGGTTTCCATGGTGTGTCGGGTGTCCTGGTGAAGCCTGTACTGAATCCTAAGCTGAGTCCTGAAGGACGAGGACCCAGGATTTGACGGGGGCTTTCTAGCCGGGTAAGGGAGTATGGACAGAAAAGATTCATTTTTGGTGGAAATGCCGCTGTTAAAGAAAGAAAGTTGGCCAGCATTGCTGCCCCCACCCTCACAAAACGAACTGCCTATTTCTGTGGTCTTTTAAACATTTCCTGTTTAAAGAATTATCTTATTAGGTAAAGGACAAAGAATTTTTAATGTTATAAAGTCACAGCTTATGCGCCTGTCCCTGAAGAAAAGCCTCCTTTGGCACTTTAAGTTTTGACTATTTTCTAACACACTGTGAGTGAGAAGCATAACCAATGTATTAGTTTTGACATATGGTTACACCCAGTACAGCCTCAGCCAAGTCATCTCTGGGGACTACAAAGGCACAGAGTTATATTTCCCAAGTTGGAAAAGAGGCTTTCAGAAATGAATTTCTCGCTCCACTCTGAGCAACTTCGCTGCTATTTCCCTGGGGAGGTTGCTAGGCATTTAATAGATCTCCACGTTAGAAAATTCTTCCAAGCATTTCGGTACGAGGTATTTTTTTGTGTGCGTCCTTGGCCTCTGTTTGGTGTGGTGGAGGCTGCATCTTATCTCCTTTATGCTCCTATTTATAAAAGGTTTTTAGAAGATTATCTCTCCCCATTATCATTGGGATCGTCCTCAGTGTTAGTTGTCTTAGTCATTCCCAGTGAGTCTTAGTGCTGCTGAGATCGAAGGAAGCCATGTGACAGCGGAGTCTGGGCCTGGTTCCCACCCACCTCCACACAGCTGTTACCCTTCCTGCGTCCCTGAGCTCTTGCTGGGGCATGAGGGACTTCGCTTCAGCTGTGACACTGTTTTGTTGTTCTTGGCCGTTGCACAGAGGCTCACATCCTGTAGGCTTTAAAAAGTGTCTTTCTTTCAAAGACTCTTTTCAGTACCTGTGGGGTTTATGTGGTATGATATGTATGTTGAAAACTAGTTTTTTGTTTGCCAGGGGCATCAAGCATAAGCAAAATGATAAGGGGACATAGTAAAAGGTATTTTTTGAAAGACCTTAAAGTTCACGATTAAGTATGGGTGGTTAAATTACCAAGTCTTGCTCATGAGATCAGACACATGGCCTCTTCTGCGTCCTGGTGTGTTGTTAGTTTAGTAGAGGCTTTTCTTAGTAAAGGCTCTTTAGAAATCTGCTGGACTCAAGGGCCTAGGATGAGCTCAGGCGTCCGGCCTCGGCAGACGATTATAAGCATGACTGGCTCTGTGTGTGGAGTCATGTCAGTCCACACCCCTGAGCTGTGGGATCCTGGCTTTGGCAAAGTCAAATGGTGTAAACATGGCTGCCGTGTCTCCCAGGTGGCCGTTTGCAGAGAAAGGGGCTGTGGGCTTGGTGGACAACCTTAAAGATACCTACTACAGATTGTCGTATTTGGTAATAATACAGCTTAATTGTTTCCAGAAAGACCACCGTTTGAGCTTTACATGAATTCCTAATCTTCCCAAATTTACATTGATTCTACCTTGTTGCCATAATGCTTTGTTATCTTCATTTTCTCTTCCTCCTCATAATTACCCTGTATATGAGGTCTTGTTCCTTCTCTGTTACTCTCTTTGCCAGTCAGCTTTTCTTTCATGCCTCTTGCTCGACTTCCAGTTGAGTTCTTCCATAAACCTTGTTTTGTTTTTAATACCTTTGTCTTTCCCACGCTTCACCTACCAGCTCTGAACAGCTTCGTCCTTCACAGCGAGTACAGTTCCATCCTGGCGTTTTCTTTTTTTTCTTTTTTTTTTTTTAATTTTTTTAACATTTATTTATTTATTATTTTTTTTTTTTTAATTTTTTTTTTTTCAACGTTTATTTATTTTTGGGACAGAGAGAGACAGAGCATGAACGGGGGAGGGGCAGAGAGAGAGGGAGACACAGAATCGGAAACAGGCTCCAGGCTCTGAGCCATCAGCCCAGAGCCCGACGCGGGGCTCGAACTCACGGACCGCGAGATCGTGACCTGGCTGAAGTCGGACGCTTAACCGACTGCGCCACCCAGGCGCCCCTAACATTTATTTATTTTTGAGACAGAGGGAGACAGAACATGAACGGGGGAGGGTCAGAGAGAAGGAGACACAGAATCTGAAACAGGCTCCAGGCTCTGAGCTGTCAGCACAGAGCCCGACGCGGGGCTCGAACTCACGGACCTCGAGATCACGACCTGAGCCGAAGTCGGATGCTTAACCGACTGAGCCACCCAGGCGCCCCTATCCTGGCATTTTCTAAAAAATAACTAATTTCCAGAATTTTCTGGAGGAAGAACAATGGCTCTTTCTAATACAAAATGGTTGAAGTGAGTTATGGAAGTGAACTGCATGTGTTTGGGATTTTTTTCCTTGGGAAGCTAGGAATCCAAGTATAGTGGCTGCTGCGAGATTGCCTTGCACTAGAGTTTACTACAACCAAGCAGGTACCACCTTGGTTACTTCCTTTTGCTTGGCAATTTTCAAAGCGTTCTCAAACCTCCAGAGTTTCAGGGGAGGCTGTAACTAATTCTTTTTTGGGGAAATATAAACCAACTAACTCACTTCCTAATGAGCTTTCTTCCCAGTGGGAAATCACAGTGAAATAAAGCTGGCAAGTTTTTAAAGTTTTCTTTTCCTCCTTAGGTCGGAGAATTTCTAATTTATAAACTATCAGTTCAGTAAATATTAAGACCAAATGTTCAGGGGGTTATATGTTATCCTAAACCTTTTACAAAGTGAGCTGAAATAAAATATTCTTGCCTCACCATTCAGTGTTTTAAAATTTTGTTTTCCCCGTACCATTGAAATTAGGACTAACACCAAGATCTACTACACTGTTAAAACAAAGTGTAATTAAAACACTTTTTTTCCCCTTAGAATATTTGTGTTTTATTTTAGAAAAGTTTGTTATCAAGCTGCCTGAATTTATGTGTAAGTGTTTTTAAGCATTAGCCTTACTTGTCGAATACTTAACTCCCTTGAGGACAGGAAACAGTTACCTTTATATAGAGATGTTAAATATCAGTGGTAGGAGCAAACATTCCTGTTTTAATAGAATAATAATAATAAGTAGCTAGTGTTGGTTGATCACATAGTATGTGCTTCTGAGGCTAATGGGAAGGACTTTGGAAGTTCATTGTGAAACAGGATCTCAGATACTGGTTAGTGAAAGATGCTTTCTATTTATTTTTGAGAGAGAACGTGAGTGGGGAAGGGGCAGAAAGAGAGGGAGACAGAGGATCCAAAGCGGGTTCTGAGATGACAGCAGAGACCCCAATATGGGGCTGGGGGCTTGAGCCCATGAACCCTGAGATCATGACCCTGAGCCAGAGTTGGACAAATAACTAACTGAGCCACTTAGGCGCCCAGAAAGATGTTGTTTAATGTGAGCTTAATAACATTTTTTATCAGGAAAGATTTTTTGATTTTTTTTTTCAAATGCAATTTTGGCATCTAACAGTATGAGCGCTTTGTAACTGTATATGATTTGACAATTATGTTATGATTCCTTATTTATAAATTAGATGGATTTATATTTCTTACACTATTATTTTTAGAGTTTCCATGTTAAGGTTGTGCTGGATTTTATAAAATGAAATGAGAACCATTCCTTGATTTTTATTTTTTCTGTTCCATGTAACATTTTAAAAAGCATAAAAATTCTGTCTCTTAAGGTTTGATAGTGCCCTCTTGTAAAATGGTTGTCAACATTGTCTATTTCCGTATATTTATTGAATTGTGCAGAGTCTACTTCTCGAGTCAATTTTGACAATTTATATTTTCTTAGGCATCCTCTTCTTCATTGAGCATTACCAATTTCAGCATAAAATCATATATATTCCCTTATACTTGTATTAAATATCTTTTGTCTCTTTGACTTCTATCCATTTTTTTATTTCCAATGTTGTATAATTGTATTTTCCCTCTTAATGAGCTTTGCAAGAGGTTTCTATATTTTATCGATGTTTTCAAAGAACCAGCTGTTCCACTGCTTATATTCTAATCCCTTAATTTCTGTTTTATCTTTTTAATGTTTCTTTCTTTTGCTTCCCTTAGGTTTATTTGATTTTCTTGTAGCTTATTGAGTTGAATAATTGAAAATTTTCTTTGCTTATTTAATAATGAAGATGCCTTTTTTAAGGTGACTTATTCTGATCGCCTCTCCCCTCAGACTTTAAATCTTTGCTTCCATCTTCACTCTGAGCTGATGAACTTGATCCCTACATTGATGAGAAAATTGAAACAGAAGAGAGCTTCCAGAGAGTGCCCCACCCAGTGTCTCCACTCCTGTCGTTTCTTCCTGCTCGTTGCTTAGGTAACCATGCATGCTAGTCAGAGAATAGTCCTAATTAACTAATCATGCTCCTGTCTGAGGCCAGTCCATGTCTAAGTGCCCCCATCCTGTCTCCTCTCGCCTGGTCAGAAGAAACCACCCCAGGTGAGTGAGGGCTTTGAGGGCTTGTTGGTTAAGGGTACAAACTTGCAACTGTTGGATAAATGAGTTTTTGAGAATCCCATCCACATCACAATCCACATGATTACAGTCAATAATACTACATTATGAACTTAAAAGTTGCCAGGAGATTAGATCTTAATCATACTCGTGGCTGGAAAAAGAAATAATTATGTGTCACAATCGAGGTGTTAGGCAACAGTGGTGGTAATCATATTGCACTTATAAATGTATCACATCAACATGCTGTACACCTTACACTAGGTTAGATGTCAGTTACATCGCAATTAAAAAAAAGAAACTACCTTATGAATTCTCCGCACTCTTACACCACAGATTTTCCCTCTTTTGTATCATGCTTGACTTCACACAAGCATGCTACAATAGTTCCATCTCCATAAACCTTCTCTTGCCCTGCTTTCCCACCAGATGTTCACAGTTTCATTGCTATATTGGGCAGCCTCCTCCAAAAAAGTCATTTTTATTCATGGCCTCAAATTCATCTTTTCCTAGTCTCTTGAACCCAGTCTATAAGGCTTTCAATCCTCTTACATCATAGAGACTATCTTGTCGAGGTTGTCAGTTACCCCTGTTGGTCTTTGAGGTACAGTGGTCATTTCTTAGACCTCATATGGTATGACAAGTCCTTCCTGTTTGGTCACACGTGTTTGTCACTTGCCCTCCAGGACATTTCAAACTCTCGGTGGTTCTCTTTTGATGGTTCTTGATTCTCTGACCTCTTAATGTTGGAGTACTCCAGAGAATATTCTCAGTCCTCTTCTCTTGTCTATTTTTACTCTGTTCCTTGTGACCTTATGTGATATGATGATTATGACCCATAGACTCATGGCCACAGGATTTACATCTCTAGCCCTGATCTCTCCTACACTCTAGATGTGCATATCCACCTGCCTCTCTGTATGTCTGTTTGAATGTGTAATAGGCATCTCCAAGTTAATGTGTCCCAAAGCAAACTTTTCATCTGCTTCTGGATCCTGTTCCATAACTCTTCTTTATCTCACTCAATGGCTGCTTCCTCTTTCTAGTTGCTCAGGCAATGCTGAAATCGTCCTTGGCTGTTTATTTTCCTTTATGGCACGTCCACACCATTGGACAATTCTATGGGTTTACCTTCAAGTACATCCAAGGCTGGTCTCTCCTCACTTTCTTTACTGTCACAACCAGGTCTGAGTCACTACTGTCTGTCTCTGGATGTACTCCTGTGGTCTCTAGATGGTCTCCCCGCTGCCATCACTGCTCACTATGGTCTGTCCTCAAAAGAGCAGCCAGAGTGAGCCTTTCGAAATGTGAGTCAGATCAACCTGCTTTGCTGCTCACGATTCTGCACTTGACCTACCTTGCCCTCAGAGTGCAAGCCAAAGTCCTTACACATGGCGTGGCCCTCGTTAACCTCTCAGACCTCATCATTTCCTGTTTCTCCCTCCCTCCCTTGCTCCTTCCACTCTACTCCACCCATGTGGCTATCTTGCTCCTCTTGGATGTGCCAGCTGTGTCATTGCCTCGACCCCTTCTATGACTGCTGCCAGCCTCTAGGAGGCACATTCCCTTCAAGTCTTCACCAAATGTCATCTTCTTTTGAAGCTTACACTGCCCTATTTAAAATTGCCGCCCCTTGCCCCTTCTCAACCCCATTTACCTCTATTTTTTAAAATTACTGTTGACGTGGTGGTTTTCATCACCTATCAAATTATATAACTTACTGTATTGGTTTATTACCTTCCTCCCTTCCTGGAATATAAATTCTGGGAGAGCAGGGATCTTTGTCTTGGTTTTCTCCTAACATCTCCCAATCGCGTGAACGACGCATGGCACATGGGGGAAACTCTTGCATGTTTGTCAAGTGGCTGGTGAATGGAGGCTGTGGTTTGGCCATGAGAAATACTGGCTGCAGTTCATAAATACTGATGTTCAATGTATTCATTGTCCTTAGTTCCTTAATAGTTTCCTGGGATTTGTAGTGTTGTTCTGAATGGAGAGAGGGAGGTGGTCACACTTGAGCTAGTAAGGGGAGGTAACCAAGGAGCAGTGCCCTCCTTACATCCCAGATTAGTGTCTCAGGCACAGGACTGGACAGCTGCTATACATTTTAGCTCAAAAGGGATGTGCATAAGTCAAACAAGTGGTAGAAAAATTACAAAGCAACTTCCCAGCTTTGTTTTTTGTTTTTTTAATTTTTTTTAAGTTTATTCTTGAGAGAGAGAGAGAGAGAGAGAGAACATGCACAGAAGGAGCAGAGAGAGAGGGAGAGAGCATCCCAATCAGGCTCCATGCTGTACGCACAGAGTCCAACGTGGGGCTCGATCCCACGAACTGTGAGATCATGACCTGAGCTGAAATCAAGAGTCGGAGGCTTAACCAACTGAGCCACCCAGGTTCCCCACAAATTCCTAGCTTTGTAAATAAAGTCTATTAATGAAGTCACTTAATGATGTGATATGAGTAGAGATATGGGTATATTCCTGTCGTATCATGCTGTGACACTTTGCAGATTCTGACAGTAGTTTGTGCTTTCAGTAGGCTTGGTTTGCGGGGGTACTACGAATATTCACTTCTTTCTGAACTTCAGTGACATTGAACGAGAAGTTGAGAGAGAGTGTCAGGAAATTATGCAGACACCATTAAAATTTTTTTTTAATGCTTATTTATTTTTGAAAAAGAGGAAGAGAGAGAGTGAGCACTCACACACATGAGAGAGTGCAGGGGAGGGGCAGTCACAGAGGGAGACACAGAATCTGAACCAGGTTCCAGGCCCTGAGCTGTCAGCACAGAGCCTGACGTGGGGCTTGAACTCACCATCTGTGAGATCATGACCTGAGCCAAAGTCGGACCCTTAACCGACTGAGCCCCCCAGGCACCGCTCCAGACACCATTTTTAATCACGGAGTTCATGGAAGCCTTTGTCCAAAATGTTCGTTGATCATTTCTGAGTTTTAGAAGATTCTTCCTTCTCTTGCTTATGCAAATGATTTTTCTGAAACACAATGAGATCTCTTTTAGAATTCTTGACTCTGGCTCTCCTATTAAGCTTGATTTATTAAGTGGATAAGAAATAGCCCAGAGCTGAGTTTGTTTCTCTGCTGTGGAAATGGCAGTGCTATATGCTAGAGTTACTAAAAAGTTTAGCTGTGGCACTGCTGACTTTGCCCTTTCAGAGTACTTCCTTCTAGAATTCCTTAAAAAATGATGTGGAACCTTAGTGAGAAGAAAGATGCTAAATATTCTCCATTTTTGATGATGCATAGAAGCAAAAAGAATTTGATACGGGGAAGCACTTCATCCCTTATGAAACATTTGAGCTCTCTTTCTGGCTGGGCGACTTTAGGAAAATGGGAATCTTCAAAGGTGGTACTTGTGTGCTTTTCCCAGGAATGATCTCACATTGATTTTTGTTTTTCTTTTTTCATTAGACGTCTACAGGATACTTTTCTCAACCAGGTCATTTAAGCAGAAAGACCAAATTACTTAAAATCAAATCGGATTTTGATGAAAACATTATGCTTTATGAGGCTGACTTCTCTTAGTCTCCTCTTTAAAAAACACAAAAAAACTTTGGGAGGAACATTTGGTGATGGTGAAATTTACACCAGGCACCCTCTTCCATGAGCCATCTCTGGAACACCTCCCTGCCTTTTCCCTTTGCCAAATCCATGACTAGGCTATTTCTGGGGATGTAGGCTGAAGGGAAAAAGGGAGATTTTCAAAGTTTGACTCAAGGATATAAAAAGTGTATATATCTATATTATCTTTATATTATTACTATATATATATGCTGTATATAAATTATATGTAGTATGTATATTACTATATAAATAAATATATATAGAAATTGTCACTTTTAGTGGAATTATTCTCATTTCCCATTGTGATTCCACAGTGGCCCACCTTACTAAGCAAGGTACCATTTTTCCACCTGGCAGATGAAAGAGTTCTTGTTGTTCCCTTTCTCTTTGCCTTTACAGCAGTTACATCAGTGCTTAGTTCTTGATACTTGGTTACAAGTTGTATATATTTAAAGGTACACTTGCAAGGTATGCGGCACAAAACCCAGGGCAGGGTTTTGTGTATTGAGCTGTCTCCCTGGTAAGCCAGGATGTCACAGCCAAAGCAAGTTTTACACTCAAATATAGTAAACTATCCAGGTTGAGTTCTGACTGCTAATGATGAGGTAGGGATTTGGGTTTAGGTCATTCTTGCCGTAACTTAGAAACTGGAAAGTACATGCATGTATTAGGAAATGAAGAAACCTTTCAAGTCGTGTTACCTTCAGTAATCCCTCTGTAGGCTTATAACCATCCATTTGTTTCTCTTTAAATGTTCCATTTTCTGCTTAGAACATTGAAAAGTGGTTGTTGACTCATTTTTCATCTAAGTCCACCTTGTTCTTCATGAAATATTATGTCATTTTTAAGAAAGAGTGCTGTTTCTCTGTTAAGGATTTTATTGTTTTTCTTTTTAAGTTTCTCTCAGTTTTAATTTATATCTTCAGGAGGAAGTGATATGCTTCTCTTATTCAAACATCTATATTAATCTTTCATTTGATATGAAGGAATATTTTTTAAATGGCTTCATATTTCTTTTCTAGCTTCAAGTATTGGTCACAAATTTGTGTTTTAACAGCAATTGCTATAGTACATGTGTGAGCTATAGTTGTAGGCTTCAAGAACATATGCATATTTTACCATTCTCCTTCCATTCTTAATCTCATTTTTAAAATGATTATAAATATTGGATGTGCCCATGACTTAGTAGCGTGTGAAAGACTCCTTCCCCGCAATGGATAAGATGCCTTATGATTCATTTCCTTCTGATGCCTTCAGAGTTTTAATGATTCTAATGTCAACAAGTTAAGAGTGCTGAAGATAAGCATAGTAGTAGATGTTCAGCTTTCTAGCTTTATGCCACTTTAGGGAAGGTATTTTTTTTTTTTTATAGTATTCACTTTGAAAAGACAACAGATCCCTAAAAATGTCTTAAATGCCCTGCCTACAGCCCAGGTATGGTGACACTCTAAAATTTCTGCCTTCCTCTCAGTCTGCTAACTGGTCTGCCTAGCCTTAAAGTTTTTTGTGTCCTTGTTTCTACTAAAAGGAAAAGAGTATGAGGCCAATAGACAATGCAGCTTATGTGAGTTTCCGTTTTCACTTTTAAAATGGGAACGTTTTTTGTGTACTAATTCTGTAGTGGGCACAGCTTTGTAGACGCACAGTTGAATTTAGTTTTAGTCTTTGTTGTTCATAGTATTTGTTTATTCATTAAACAAGTATTTATTTTAACCTACAATAGGTTAAAAATATGTTTTATATACTAACATTGTATATGTATGCACATATATGTAATATGTATACATATAACTCATTTATATATTGACTTACATGTGACTTAGATAGGGGTAAGGGATAAGCAAAACACCAAAGCTTAGTGGAGAGAGCAATGTCAAGGAGTAAATTTAGATAAGGTGGTCAGGGAAGGCAGGGAAGCTCTCAATGTGAGAAGGTGACATTTGAGCGAAGACCCTGAAAAAGCAGATAAAATCCATCTTGCATAGTGGAAGAGACAGGCACGCAGGAAATCTAATTTTGATGGAGTAAGAGATCCCACAGACATAGGTGTGTTCAATACCATTCCAAAGTTCCAGGAAGACTCGTTGGGGGAGAAGGCCTCTGAGTGGGGTCTCAGAGGAAGGGCATGAGCAGAGACTCAGCGAGGTCATGTGAGATCTGACAGCTGCTTGGGGATTCCTACTGAGTTGTGAGAGAGGCTGGAGTGGTAGAAGATGAATTTGGAAGGTGTTTCGGGTTGGTTTAAAGAGCATCAAGTATGCCATGCTGAGGGGCTTTGATTTGATTGTATAGGCACTGGAGGGTTTCAAGCTGGAGAGTGACAGGATCAGATCTACATTTTGAATAGGTGATTCTGGCAAGGACTGGAGCTTGATTTATGGGGAGCATGACAAGATAATGGAGGTCAGTTTGGAGGCTTTCCTAATGGTTCTGGTGAGAAATGTTGACCTCACCTGGGAAGTGGTAGGGTGGGGGTGACTGAGACTTAGGGGTTGTAGAGGTCAGGATATATTTGCCAGGTAACCTCAGTAGAGTTTGTTAGTGGCATATGAGAGGTAAAGGTAACCTACACTAAGAAATATATTTTATAGCACAACGTAGTACACATGGTACAAATATACACCTAATTGATTATACAACATGTTGGTGAAAAAAGTTTCACGAGTCAGTTTTTTACCTTGGGGTGTGTGGTATATTCTCATATTTTCCATTTCATTGTATTTTGGTATCGTTAAAATGCTGGCCTTGACTTGCTTAATTGAGTCCACTGATGGGACATGACTCACAGTGTAGAAAACACCTGCACAGGCTTCAGGTTATTTCCTAACAGACAGGTGTCTCCCCCTCCGCCCTGAATTTTTTTAGCATCATATGTCAGGTCTGCAGACACCTTCCACTTGGTGGAGAAGGGAGATAGTGTGCTGAGTCAACTGATGACCTCTCAGTAAGACAGTAACAGAGGAACATACAATGTCACCACCAATTGCCTAGAAAATGTATCTCGGCTGAGAGGGTGACTAGTTGTGCTGGAAACATTAAATGAGTTTTTGTTATTTTAATGGGGTGAGTGGGGAAGGAAAGGGATGTGATCATTGTTTTTCTACTTTCTTTGCTGCTAACATAGGTGTCCTCATTAAATATAGAATGGCAGAATTTGGAATGCTTCATTTGTGATGTTTGCCTATGAGACCCTGAATTGAGTTCATGTTTGAAACCATTTGTTGGTTTGCACTGACTAAATAACTTGAGTTTTGAAGACTGTAAAATGGGAGATAATACCACCTGCTTGATTTGTTTGTTTCATGAGGATTACTTGAGATAACATGTAGAAAGTACAGAAAACCCAGGAAACATATTCCAGATAAATGGCTGCTGTGATTTTCTTCATGTAACTAAAATATTATCAACACAGAACTACTTTGATCATTTTCATTAGCACTAGGAAAGATGTGGAACCTTTCTGAGCTTTATAAATAGAATAAGATAAAATTAAAGTTGGTGTATGCTGAAATTGTTAGGAATGTAAATTTCCCTGAAAAATAGAAATGCATTTCAGTTTTAGAAGGAAAGATATTAAAGTTACATCCAAGTTGAGATGATTCTATAGGTAGCTTTGGAAAGGTCTTTGTTCATTGCATTAGTGTATCCTGAATTTGCTTAGAGTGAGTAGAGCTTTCGGACAGTACTAGCATATGACACATACACAGTGTTTATATGTGTATATACATATCACATATGTGTACCTGTATGCATCTATATGTGAATGTACACACATGTATGTTGTATGTCTACATGTACATGTGTATGTGTGTATATATGTATTTGCGTGTGTTTATGTACGTGTATACACCTGACTATTTCAATATCTTTGCTGCAGTCCTTTGGTAAGTTTCCATTGCATTTTGGATGATGAAGCTTAAATTTTTGAATATACAGTATCTTTAAATGATGGGAAGGTCATGGTTGTAAGACATTAGATTTCTCTAGAATAGTGAAAGAATGTAGTTCAATGAACTCACTGGTAGAAACATGTGGACTTAGGTAGCAGAGCACATCTTCACCAGAAGAATTTTATTGAGACCAATTTTTCCAACACCTTCAAGTAAATTGGAAAAAAAGCTGAAAAGAGCTCATTTCCTTTTGGAAAAAATTGGCAAAATATTCCTTCACACAAGTTGTGATGGCTTTATTTACATCAGTAGGTGATAGATAGAACTGTCTAAAGAAATACCACCTGGAAGTCAGTCCCAGGATTTGGGTTGAGAGGTGTGGAAAGGGTGAGCTAAGAGAGGAGGAGGAGAGAGGATTGTTGAGTGCTTCCTGGTTCCTGAGTTTCCTGGTGCACCATTTGCCTTTTTGTAGTCTTTCCTCTGTTGTGTAAACACAAGACCATATTTTGAGTGAAGTTAACTGAAGTAAAAACATAATATTTAGCTCTTAAATCTGCTTTTTGGAAAAGGGAAAGAAATGGAGCAGCACACAACCGGCCCATTGACAAAGGAGGATAAGAGGAGTGTGTGTTTTATTCCAGCGAGTCCAGTGATCATGAATTTAGGGATATTTAGTTATGCCTTTGGTGTTGCAATCTGAGTAAGAATTGGGGGGGGGTATCTGTTACATGAAGGAGTACGTTAAAAATCACGTGTGAGGGGCTTGCATGTGTGTGAATGTGGATGTTTAAATCACAAAGGAAAAGTGTGCAGGAGCTTTGACTGAAATTGAAGAAATGATGACCTTAATTAGCTCTATTCCTTGGAATTCTCCCTATTAACAATTGGGTACATGTTTTGATTCTTTTACAGTGCATGCCCAGGCATTTGGTCTGCGTGCAGTGTCCTTTTTTTCTTCCCCCCATAATGAAACGTATATTAACTATGCAAGCCAGTGTTTTAATCATTCTCTATTGATTTATACATCACTTCAGTGCTGCCCATCGAGGGCCTCTTCTAAGTCTGCTTTACTCAGATTCTCATTCTCTCTACCTGACTTGCATAATGCTTTGGGACTGTCTTCACATATTTTTTTTTTTTTTTCCTGTGGGAAGCAGTCATGATTAGGAAGCCACAAAAGGTCAGCTGTATTGTTGCTTTCTCTCAGCTTTCTGAGGTGCAGAGAACAAATAATGGCATTAGAGAAATATTGTCATTGTCCATAACTGATAATGAGTATCAGGACTTATTTAAAATTAATCAGTGCTGAGTTTCGAGCTTTGGCATGAATCTGAATGATTTATTGCAAACTGCTGATGCCAAGAGAATGTTTTGCATTTACCAAAGGAGAAGGGCAGTGACCAGAGGACTGTCCTTGTGCCTGAATTTCTTTCAAGAGGGACATTTTAGGCAGGGCCATGAGCAGCCTTATGAACAGTGTTGTTCTTTGAACCTAGGGTTGCTGCTACAAGCTGGCCAATACAGTTGGGAATATTTCTTTTTTCTTTTGTCTTAATGTTAATTTGAATGAGAGAAGTTGTAGATCTGGCTGATATGAATGAAGGATGCCTCCATGGACTTGCATAAATAACTCAAATCCCTTGCCCTCCACCTGCAACTTTGAGAATCTCATTTGGATTGAAAGACTGGAGCTTGATTTTACATATGAAGAAAAGTCTGCTCACTTCATTATTATTCATGGTCAAATCCCCAAATCTCCTCCCTGAAGAGATGTATTCTTCCCAGCAAATTAAAACATCCTTTTTTTTTTTAGAGGCCAAATGATGATGGTGTCAAGTATTGATGAAGATGAATAGGTAATTCTTTTCTCAATTTATACATTCCTTCTCCCCCCCACCTACTGTTCAGGATGGGGCTTGCTCATTTAAACCAAGATCCAGTAATTGATTTCCTCTCCCCTCTGTAAGTTGTACGTGTTGTGTTAATCTCCTGGTTAGGTAATGGAGGAAAATATTTGAAAATGTGATAGCTCATTATAAGGACATTTGACATAGGCATATTTGCTCATGACGGATTGCTGATCGGTGGTAATTTAAAGGGATTCTGAACAGTAGTTAAGGTAGAACATTTTCCTTGCATTATTCAGTTAAGATCAAGATGCGTAACTTACAGATACCTTTCCAATTTCTCTAAGTAAAATGCAGATTTTGGAAGCTGGCTATTAAGTGGGTGTACACATAACTTAGGCTTACCTGTTGTGTTTTTTTTCCCCGCTGCTTAATCAAATTATCCTGAAAGAAGACATGGGTGAACAACCTGCCATTTACTTTATGTGTACATACACACCCTCAAAAAAGGGAATAAAGTTTTTTAAGCCCATGGTAGAAAATGAAATCTGGGACTAGACTAGGATGCTGACTTTGAAGATTGTCATGGTATTGGGAATAGAAACAGATATCACATGTTAATCTAAATAGGTAGTGGAACTTTGGGATGTCTGTAGCAGTGTGATGTAGCTACATGTACGCCTTAAACTATGCGTTTGCCCGCCTCTGAAAATTATTGGGGTGGTTATGTTTTCCTTTGTGGGAAAACATCGTGGATGTGCCCCTGGTGAGTAATTGTTGTTTAGAGGCATTTTGGAGCTCCCAAAGAGATGCACGATTGCATAATAACACTTCAGATTCATCATGACATGCTTTATGATAAAGCAGCATTGGGTGCAGCTTTGCAGTATCCAAAGATCAGAGCAGCTGTTATCTGCAGAGCCACTGGGGTGTATCTGTCAGGCGTCTGCATACAGAACAAGGTGTTTCAGTTAATGTGTCATGATAGTTTAATTACATCACCTTTCTTGGGAGTTTGCTTGATTCCTGGTTCAGGAGCATCCAGTGTGATGGCAACCTATCAATTTTTCTTTCTTTAACAGCCTTCACTTCTTATTGTTTGGTTAGGTTGTATCTGCTCATTTCTAAAACATACATAGGGGGAAAAAAACGTGTCCTTCATCCTACTTAACTTCCCTGTGGTATTTAACCTTGTTCTTTAAAATCACCTTGTCGTGTTGTGTGTGTGTGTGTGTGTGTGTGTGTGTGTGTGTTTAAAGTTTATTTATTTGCTTTGAGAGAGACAGAGTGTGCACACACAATTGAGAGAGGTACAAAGAGAAGGAGAGAGAGAACCCCAAGCAGGTTCCACATGGACAGCATGGAGCCTGATGTGGGACTCAACCCCATGAACTGTGAGACATGACCTGAGCCAAAATTAAGGGTCAGATGCTTAACTGACTGTGTCCCCCAGATGCCCCTACCCTGTCCTTCCCCTCCCCCCCAACTCTTCTTAATAAGAAAGGTCAGCTTCTCCTCTGGTTTACAGTCTTGGCACTGTCCCCCCTCCTAACCGTTGGTGGTCTCTCCTTCGTCTGTATTCCCATTTCACTTATTTCTCTATTGCCAGCTTCCAAACGGATTGCTTCTGCCTGATTTCTTTCCTGTTCCTCCTAGTTGGTTATTCACCTGCTTTCTTGACATCGTCCGTTAGGGTGTCCTGCAGGCATCCTCAATTCAAATTGTTTCAGACCTCCTTTCTTATCTTTCCTCCAAGCCCAAGCTGTCCCCTCTCCCCCCAAGTGAGAACTCTGTAGGGATCTGGAACTTCCTTTTGTCCTTTGCCTTCTTTCCAGTCAGGCACGCAGACTTGCCACTTTATTTCCAAAACCTCTGCCAGCCTGCTCTTCCCCCTTTCTGCCAGTGTTGCTCTCACACAGGTCCTGCTTTGTCCACAGCCTTCCTTCCTTGCTGTCCCCTCTCATGGCTTCTTTCACCATCCAGCTCACCTCTTAGACACTGGTTGCTGTTGTCTTTCTGAAGTATGTGCTTGATTTGTTCTCTTTTCTAATTTTTTTTTTTTCTGTTTTCTGATTGAAAACTACTTGGTTTCCAGTTGCCTTCACGATGCCGCTTGCCCTTGTCATCACTGCATTCAAGAGCATTCACATACGGCTTGCCCCTTTTCCAGCAGCAGTTTACTCTTCTCTGTCCCTACCCCACCTTCTGGCTCCTCGGTACTCCTCATTCCTCCTGCACACCATGCACTTGGAGGCTTCCCCGCTTTGCCTGTGCTGTGGCCCCTGATAGAAAAGCTTTGTTATACCTCCTCGTCCTTGAAACCCTGGCTGGGTCAAGTGGAACTCTTCACTGAATGCTGTTTATTCCTGGAGCGCTTGGCGCACTCGTCCACCCTAGTTCTTGCCACTTTGTGCTGTAGTTATCTACGAAGCTGATATTTTACTGCGGTATCTTAAAGGTGGGGACTGTGCTTGGTGGGCTTTGTACCTCTGGTGCCTGGTCCACGGCAGGTAGGCAGTGTTTGATTCGTTGAATGAACAACCGAATGGATACAGGCTCTGTCAGTGATTCAGCGTCTCGGTGTGTTGGGACCTGGGAACAGAGCTTGTCTCTTTTTCGATTTGGGTGTTGAGCCATGGCCCATTCTAGCTCAGTAGGAAAAGAAGCAGGCCACGTGGGACCGTGATGCTCTGTGGAGTGAGTTGATGAGCTTTCTTCTGTCTGCTCCCCATCTACATCTTTCCTTTAGTATTGCTGTCATTTGGTTTCAAAAGCTCGTCTTGTGTTTAAAAATGGGAGAATCATTTTTTCTCTTCCCATTGGGA
Source organism: Leopardus geoffroyi (assembly GCF_018350155.1). Classification (NCBI taxonomy): domain Eukaryota; kingdom Metazoa; phylum Chordata; class Mammalia; order Carnivora; family Felidae; genus Leopardus; species Leopardus geoffroyi. The sequence goes on from NC_059326.1 coordinate 133,584,018, forward strand.
AGTCCTGCTGTTCCCCAAGAGTCCCTTCCTCTGCTTTTTCTTACTATTGTATCCAGGCCTTCGTTTCATTATGTTTATGTTTTTATGCTTCTTTCACAGCCATGAATGGCCTGCCAGGTCCATACTTGCTGTATCACAAGCCCATTTGCAATTCCAGTTTCTACAGAGCTGGCAAGCACATCTACCCCAGTTTTTGTTTCAGCAACAAAAAAAGTGGTCTTCTCTTGTCTGGCAAAGCTAGATAATCACATATAAAACATTTTACTAAACATGTCCTTCCACCTGTTCTCTCCTTAAAACACACACACACACACACACACACACATGCACAGAGAGTTTTCTGATATTATTTTTACAAATATTAGGTCATAATTGTATTTTTAAATAATTGTCTAAGGGGGAATATCAGAAAATGCACATTGAAATGAGGCTAAGTTAATGCTCTCTGAAATGTTTTTGTTGTATGCCTACTGGATAATAGTCTAAAATGTTTTAGTGAGATGTGTGGTCAAAATTTTCAAAGTTACTGTTATTCAAAAAAAGTTTCTTAATGTTTGTTTATTTTTGAGAGAGCACGAGCAGGGGAGGGACAGAGAGAGAGGGAAACACAGAATCTGAAGCAGGGTCCAGGCTCTGAGCTGTCAGCACAGAGCCTGATGGAGCCTGATGTGGGGCATGAACCCACAAACATGAGATCATGACCTGAACCAAAGTCAGACACTTAACTGACTGAGCCACCCAGGTGCCCCAAAAGTTACTGTTAAATAGTAATGCAAAACAATTAGTTTCTTTAGTATTTTATGAATTGCTTACTTTGTTCATGAATCCTTTTTTTTTTTTTTTTTAATGGTTATTTATTTTTGAGAGACAGAGACAGAGCTTGAGCAGGGGAGGGGCACAGAGAATGGGAGACATAGAATCTGAAGCAGGCTCCAGGCTCTTAGCTGTCAACATAGAGCCTGATGCAGGGCTGCTCGAACTCATGAACTGCGAGTCTGACCTGAGCTGAAGTTGGACATTTAGCCAACTGAGCCACCAGATGCCCCATGAATCCTTTTTTCTTCTTCTTCTTCTTCTTTTTTTTTTTTTTTAATAATCTCTGTGCCCATCTTGGGACTGGAACTCATGACCCCAAGACCAAGAGTCACATGGTCTACTGACTCAACTAGCCCAGTGTCTCTCGGGAGCCCCTTTGTGACAAAACAACTCTATCATAGGAGCAGTGCTCTTGGCTCTCTTTTCACCAAATATTAAAAAAAAAAAAAAAATACATGGTTCAAACTGCTTTTCTCCTGTCTGTATTAAGTCACCTTTTCTTAATGAAAAGCTGGGACTATGTTACCTATGTTTAGTCACACATGTTGTGTAACTCTTGTGTAGTTCCCGTGTGTGTCTTTTATAATTCCCCAATTCCCCAAATGAAAAACTTTTTCCATTTTTTAGAGCATTCTGCATGACAAGTAGAATTGTAGACTTTACAGAACCAAAAGGAGGGAGAAAGAAACAGGCTTAGATTATTATTTTTTTTTTTTTTAATTTTTTTTTTTTTCAACATTTATTTATTTTTGGGACAGAGAGAGACAGAGCATGAACGGGGGAGGGGCAGAGAGAGAGGGAGACACAGAATCGGAAACAGGCTCCAGGCTCTGAGCCATCAGCCCAGAGCCCGACGCGGGGCTCGAACCCACAGACCGCGAGATCGTGACCTGGCTGAAGTCGGATGCTTAACCGACTGCGCCACCCAGGCGCCCCAGGCTTAGATTATTTATCCAATTCCTTGATTTTTTTTTTTAGGTGAAGAAGATTGGGCTTCCCAGAAAGGTCCTATTTTTAAGTAGACCTAATCTCCACTCATGAGCCAAAAGGAATTAGGAGGCATGTAATGAAAATGAGTCTCTGGAAAAGATAATATTTGAATGAAAAGCAAAATGGTACCTCATAGCAATAAAGTTATGCCTTTCCCTAAATGCTTAAGATTAAATGCCGCATGACTTTGATATGTGGCTATGGAAAATATGTGGGCTATAAATAAATGAATCATAGATATATATCAAGCACTCCCCCCTCCCCCCGCCCCCGTTTCTCTCCATTGAATTCGTGAAGCCTAAAACATGTCGTATTATTTTAGCACTCTTTTTCTCTGCAGGGCATATATAAATACTAGGAACTCAGTAAATGTTGTTATTGGCTGGTAAGGAAGAATAATCCACAGACCTTCAACTGGGTTGGCAGCTCCTGAGCCACTTGAATCTCACATGGAGTCCAGAATGTTGGGGATTTTATTGTGTGATGGGAGACCATTTCCGCATTGCACTAAATTTCTGAATCTTAACTGTTCTGTCTCCTTTGCATCAGTTCACATTCCTTTTTAGTTAGAAGAACTCAGCTGAGCATTGTTCATTGGTGAATCTCTGTGTGTTCTGGCTGAGTTTTTCCTGAGTATGTTCCTGAGTTTTTCACTTTCTGGAATAGTGCTGTCCAGTAGAGCTCACGGAGAGGGTGAAGTGTGTACTCTGCAATGTCCCTTGTTGTAGTCATTCGTCACAGGTGGCTTTTAAACTCTTGAAATGAGGCTAGGGTAACTGAGGAACCGAATTCTTCCTTTGAGTTAATTTAAGTTTAGCCAACCACATGTGGTTAGTGGCTGCTCTATTGGACAGCACAGTTCTAGAAGCTTGAAAACACGTCAGTTCGTGTTTCTTTCTGTCCTGTTTTGTAGCTGTGTGTCCTCAGTCTCTCCCCACCCCTTGCAGGGATATGGTTTCTGTCTTTGTTCTCAGGAGGGCTCAGTTCTTTCACCAGATACATCCTGTTAGCATGTGCTTCTCCGCCCTAAAGAACATTCTCTGCCTGGATCTGAGAACTTGGCTCTTGGAAGACACTGGAGACTATGAGAAAGAAGTTTGAAAAACCCCCTGGTGCTTAGTTCACTCGTCATTCATGTTTTCCTTTTGACAGTATAAATGCAGTTTATATAGAGAAACTGAACTTATTTAAAAAATGAAAAATTCAAGCGAATCTTTTTTCATACCAATATCTTAGGCAAAAATTGTTTAAACCATTGAAACTAATGACAAGTGCTCAGCTTGCACTCTTAGGACTATAGAAAATGTTTCTATTCAGAATTAATCATATAAAATAACCACACTTAGTATAAGGATGAGGTTAAAATGCAGGTTTGATAAACTGACGTTTCATGCCAATTTTATTTTAGTTCAGTTACTATCACCTGTAAAAAGTGATGCCAGAAATATTAGTAAATGTTACTTTTACATGCACGTATGCGTTTTGTCTTCTGCAATACTGGTATTTGAGAAGACAAAGACAGAAGGTCGGTTTTCAGCTGCCTGGAAGAAAGACAAGGCTAATATCTAACCTCACATATCACATAATAAATTTATTAAAAAAAGTTCTGCATGTTTTTCTTTCCTAGTAGATCATATGGTGTTTACCCTGGGAGCCATAGGCCTGGAGGTTTTGTGGAGAACCTGAAATTATGACCAAATTTTAAAAATGAAATTGTTTATGTATTTATTTGGTGGGAGGAGTTGTAATTTTTATAGAATTCACAAATAGGTTCAGCTCATCCTGATATCACTCAGTCCAGGCCTCATTCCATAGTACCTTAACAGAGAGGAAGCCCTCCATAAATCCTTGTGGAATACCATTGGAAACCATGTCTTTCATAGGAGATACACTGCCTTTTCTCTTTACCAAGGCAGAAGAATCAATGATGACCTTCATTTTTTCACTGCTTCTGACCTTAGCTTTCCATGGTCTCCATGATAGGATGACACGGGACATTTAGTCCTGGAGGAGACAGCAGTGGGAATTGGGGGATCTGGAGAAGGTGATTTTCCCATTTTCCCTGCTTGCTTTCTGTTGAAGCACTCTCCAGTGCAAGCCTCAGCACCTTTGTATTGTCCCTTCCTTTCTAGTCCTTATCCAGGGTGTGTGACTTATGTCTTAACCTTTCTCAGAAGTTCGACCTTGGAATGTTTAATGATATCTCCCGAGTACCACTTATACCCTCCAACTAGAAAAGGGGCTGAAGATGTAAAATGCCAGGAGATGGAGAGTTCTTTTGTAACCATGCCTTGTCTGTTTTTGTTCTTTTGTGTGTGTGAGTCTTGGCTTATGTGTGCTTCCCAGCCTGCTGGTAAACTCACGTGCACACAAGTGGAGCTGTATCTCTACTCCGGGCCAGTCACAGAATTATTGTTGAATAAAAGATTAAATGACCCAGAGAATCAAATGTAAGTTCTGAACAGAAGTAGAAAGGCAACAATAACTACTTAGCTATGAAATTGGCAGTGGGTTAGTGTCAGGGGAATGAATCTCTGCGAGAGTTACGCTACTAGAGTCTTTTAGTCTTTCTTGAAAAAAGCTAGAATGTGAATAAAGAAAGATGTAAGTAGCCCTCCCACCTTCCTACAGTCAGGTACTGTCAACAGTGGTCCATTCCTTTCTTGGTTGTTCTTCGAGGTTTCTGAGCTGTGCTGCAGTGAAGGGCCTGTCATGGATGGTGGGAGAAAGTAACGAAACTGGTTTTCACACGTGATGCATGGAAGATGGTTGGCAGAGATGCAGATAGCAACAGAGGGAAGTACTCTTCTTAAATATCATAAACAAGAAAACCTACGAGTAGGAACTAGGAAGTGCTATATTTGGTCAAACATGCTTGTGGCCTCTTAATTATATTTGGGCCAGCCGAATCAGTGTGGAGTTCGTTCCATGAGGTCACTGTGAACACATCATTCTTACAGCACTTGTACATGTGTGTCCCCGTGCATGCGCGCGCGCGCGCACACACACACACACACACACACACACACACACACACACACACACAGAGTCCCCTAGGTCAGAGGATGTTTGACATTGAGTTACCTTTTGCCGTGTAAGAAGTGATCCCCCAAATTCAATTGCTTAAAGAGCAGAACAACACAAAGCCAGACCCAACAGTATTAGGATGTTAGTTAGCATTCTAAAGCTTTCTTTGTTATCCAGGAGCACCCCAGTTGGGCGTTTCTGGCTCAGGGTCATTAGTGAGATTGCAGCCAGGGTACAGTCATTGGCAAGACTGCTGGGGGTGGGAGCATCACTGTCAGCTTGAGGGTGCTGTGACTCATGACTCAGGTCTGCCTTCTGACTTTCTGATGGTGGCAAATATTGAGCTACTTTTACGCCTTTCTCATTTGGAGCCGCATCATCTTTGTGGGCTCTTGATAGTTCCCTTTCCTCTAACTTCTTTGACCTTTTATTTCTAACTTAATTATGTACCATTGTTGATGATTACATTTTTGTAGTGAGGTACTGTCACTACATAAAATTCTGTAATGTAAGAATCCTGAGAAGGTTTTGTATAGATGGCTTCCCTCTCATTGAAGTCTTGAATTATTGATATCTTCATTGTCATTTTCCTTCTTCTCCTTCTTCTTCTTTTTTTTTTTTTTTTTACCTTTTGGTTTTAATTAGCTACAGTGATAAAAGATGCTTTATCATCAAGTAAAAAAATGTCATTTACACTGGGTGATGCGTATAAAGTCATTTCTAAGCTTTAAAAAATGATTCTGAGAGCTGACTTTCCTGTTATTTTCCTATATTCTTAGTCATTTTGGAAATGAGGAAATGGTGCATGGCTTCCCATTCTGGGTGCAGTATCATTTATAAGCAACATCAACGTAAAGTTAATTTTCCCTTCCAGGTAATTTGGTCTTTGCTGTCTGCTGCCAACCTGTTTATCCACATGTGTGTCCTGTTCTTGGAGTTGAGGCCAATTTTTGTTTATTTTCCTTGACTTCTATCCTTGTTGGGACAGGAATTCTTGGACTGACAAGGGGAGAGGGGTTTATCCGGAAGAAAGAGCAACAGCACATACAGAATACCTGGGCCCTTCCTACCCTAGCTCCATGGCATTTTTCACATAGTTCATCCTCCTATCCTATTCCACTAATGGAGGGATTTTAACCTTGCTTCACCCTCCCTTCCCTTCCCTCTCAATAGTGTGTCTTTTTTTTTTTTTTAAGTTTGTTTATTTGGAGGGAGAGAGGGAGAGAGAGGGAGGGAGAATCCCAAGCAGGCTCTGCACTGTCAGCGCAGAGCCCGATGTGGGGCTCGAACCCACCAACTGTGAGATCATGATCTGAGCTGAAATCAAGAGTCGGAGCTTAACCAGATGCCTGTCAGTAGTGCATCTCTTTTACTTTTTTATTTTTTAAATGTTTTTATTTACTTTTGAGAGAGAGACACAGCGTGAACAGGGGAGGAGCAGAGAGAGAGGGAGACAGAATCTGAAGCAGGCTTCAGGCTCCAAGCTGTCAGCACAGAGCTGGACCCAGGGCTCGAACTCACAAACTGCGAGATCATGACCTGAGCCGAAGCCAGATGCTTACCCGACTGAGCCACCCAGGCGCCCCTGTAGTGCATCTCTTAACTCCTTAGGTTACTTACAGCTAGTAATACCCTCAGGTATAAGTAGGCATTTATGTCTGTAACACATGCTATGGGTTGACTGTGTCAAGCCTTTTGCTCAGTTTTGGGGGGGCAGATAAGAGATGAGGATTCAGAGGGGCAGCAGACATAGTAACTAAGAATAGGATTATTTTCTTGTGTAAATGCTAAAATAAAACAATTAGCAAAGCAATCTTGTAATTGTTTTCCTTTGAGCAAGGAGAGTTAATTTCACTTACTTTGGCCATTCTTCCCATTGCGGTTTTTGTTGGTCGCATTTATGGAGGTGTCCTCCTCACTGTCTCGTGCATGCTGCTTTGGAACTTTGTTGTGAATGATTGCTAGGTTTCTTAGTAGTAGTCTCTATTGAGGGGCTACAATGGGAGCTTACACAAACCATGTATCTGTTTTGGGAATGCTTGGGCAATCCACTCCTTGCTTCCACGCCTCTGGGATCCAAGTGTGTGTTTGGGGAGATGGTTGCTTTAGGATTAATCACGCGCATTGTAAATTGTAAAGCTTTGTAAGTTGCATTGCATTGTAAAGCATTACAATCTGATGTAAATTCTGTTTTAAGAAATGTTTATTTTTTGAGAGAGGGAGAGAGAGCTTGGGGCTGGGGCAGAGAGGGAGGGAGGGAGAGAGAGAGGGGGAGAATGAATGAATGAATGAATGAATCAATCAATCAATCCCAAGCAGGCTTGATGCTGTGAGCTCAGGGCCCGAAGCGGGGCTCGATCTCACAAACCGTGAGACCATGACCTGTGCTGAAATCAAGAGTTGGATGCTTAAGTGACTAAGCCACCCAGACGCCCCTGATGTAGATTCTTAAAAGAGGCAGAGAAAACAAGGTGGAAGTGTCTGAGAACATAATTGAGGTTGGAAAGAATAGGAAGTTGCTGTATATCTTGTCTCAGGACATTGGATGATGAATTCTGAGGAGCACAGTATAGTAATATGTGCTGATTTAAAATTTTTATTTTGTCTGTTCTGGAGACTCCTTAAGCAGGTCCTGCATTGTGGAATGCCAAAAACTGCATTGTGGAAGATGTATTTTTCTCCTTTGATATTTTCATGAAGCATCATCTCCCAGAAATAAAGTGAGCACTTTGTGCATTAGTGCCTGGCACGTAGAGACCGTTTGTAAATACTAGTTCCCTTTCTCCTTCCTTATTTTGCGAACTATTTCCTTGCCTCTGTCAGCCTTCCATGGCTCAGTGGATTTGTTTGGAGGCTTTTATGGCATTAGGAGTGGATGGGGTAGGGAAGTTCAGTGAAAACATGGACTATAGAAACAGAGAGTGGAAAAGGAAGCAGGCTCAGTGAGGCCTCTTGCCTCCATCCAGGTGGCCCGCAGCCTGGGCCAGCTACAGCAGGAAAGTCAAGCTGCTGGTCCGTAGCTAGGCGCTAGAGCTCATGCTGTCTGTACAAAGGTGGGTTGGGAAACAATATAGGAGGACCTTGGGTCTCACAGCTAGCCATGGATCTCCGTCTTCATTGGCCCCTAGCTCAATAGCTTGGCTAAGTCACTTAAACTCCCTAAGCCTCAGTTTCCTTACCTGTAAAATGGGGATGGAAACAAGACCATGTCAGAAAGTGGTCTTAAAGGTGAGATGAGATCTGTGCTTAAAGCAGATAGCATGGTCCCTGGCATGTGGCAAGGGCTGTGCCTAGCTGGAGGAAGGGTGAGTGGATGGGGACTGTAGGGAAAGGGGACCTTGTCCAGCCACTTTGCTTGCTTTTACTCAGATGTGCTGAGCTCATTCTCACTTAGGGCCCTGATGCGGCTCCCTCCTCCCCATCCCTCAGGTTGCTGTTCATATGGGCCCCTTTCAGTGACATCCTCCTCTCATTGCCCACATGATGCAGTGTCCCACATCCTGTCCCATATCCTGCTGCTGCTTCTTTACGGCCCTAGCCCTCCTGAAGAAGGGGACTTGGCTTTGCTTACTGTTCTCTCCACAGGGCACAAACAGTGCTTGGCACATAGTAAATGCTTGGTAAATTTATGGAAGAAATGAGGCACTGGCAAACTTGTTTGGTCAAGGGCCAGAGAGCCAATGTTTGAGGTTTTGAGGGCCACATGGTTTCTGTGGCGACTGTTCAACTCTGCTGTGCCAGGTGGAATGCAGACAGTATGTAAATGAAGCATGGCTGTAGTCCAGTTCACTTTTATTTGGCATGTGGGATATAGTTTGTTGATCCCTGGGATAGCAGTGAACGGTGAAGGGCAGGGACAGACCTTGAGGGCTGTGGTGGTTTGAGCTTGGTGAGAGTTGGGTCCTCTCAAGCAGTAGGGTGTGACTGCAGCCATTAGAGGAATATGTGAAATGGGAAGACCAAACCCATAGCCCTGGTGGGCAGGTGCAGCCCGGCTCCTGGGAGCAGGGACAGTACACATGGACGGGAGCTCCACTGACCAGATGAATCCAGTGGGTGTGGCCTTGTAAGTGAGAGTTCTGCTTCCGTTTGTTGCCAGCTGGCTTTTGTTAATCTTTCAATAAACACTTACATGGAGGAATTCATTGTTTAAAGTCCCCGTGTAAGGAGAAGAAATCTAATTTACCTACCGATGAGAGCTGTAGACTTTTTTTTGAAAATTTATACAGTGTACTTTCCATGTATTAGGCATGAAGCTATTCCCATAAGCTTGTACATGTAACTTTACAAAGTTTCATCTTTGTGAAAGAACAGGTTACTTTAAAGAAGGTTTGTTCACAGTGTAGATTCAGTAAGTTAAACGTGCAGGTATTCCCACCTGCTTCTAACGTATATTTGCGAACACATCTTCATGAAAGAAGGTGTTACCTGAAACACGCATTATATGCTGTGCAGTTTCACTGAGGTAAGAATTGGTCTATTCCCATGTGCTTCTACACGTACATTTACAAACATATCAGTGAAAGAAGATGTTACTTGAATGAGGGTTTATACATAACAGTGTAGTTTCAGTGAGGTAAGTGTACAGCTTTTCCCATATGCTTTTACCCATATGTGTAGAAACTTAATGAAAGAAGATGATACGAGAACTGTAGATTTTTTTGAAAGAAGGCACTGACTCCACCTGTGGAGGGGTTGCTCTGTTCTCAGGTAGATTTCAAACTCAGACATGAAAGTTGCCTTAACTTGCATGTCCTTGACTCCAGTCTTTAGATCCACGTGTGTTCAATGCAGAGCCCTTCTCCCTTCCGCCTGTGAGTCTCTGCCAAGAGTGGAGAAATAAAGACCTGGGATGTGGCAGCCAGGCTGGGTCAGATGCTGACTATGAAGTTGCTTCCTGGGTTCATTGGCCAAGTCAATTTCAGACATGGTCAGATATCTGTGTGTGCGTGCTTTCCTAGGTGGGGACCGCTTGGCACTCTAGCTTGTCAGGAGCTTCCTGGGAGTTCTTGTGTATTGCCTGGTTTTGTTTTTGTTCTTCGATGGTAAGAGAGAATTGCTTCCTTTTTTTTTTTTTTTTTTTTTTTGGCTCACATTAGCTATATTTAAAATAGTAGTTTTAGAATTATTGTTTACAGACCAGGTTAAAAAAAAAAAAAAAACAAAACCTGATGAAACTCAGACCGTTTCAGCCCTTCTTGGTTGCTGTGTGGATTGTATCAGTGGAACTCTACCCAATCCTTCGGGGCTGTTTTGAGAACTCAAGGGATTCCTCTTCTGGAATTCTCTTTTGTCTGTTTTTATTACATGGTGACTTCTGGTGAATGCTTCCTTTAGCAGAGTCGTGAACCTGTACCCAAAGGCAACATCTTTTCTTTCCTCGATTTCGTATAGTTGCTGGGAATCTCCTGATTTGTTTTTTGCTCTTGTAACCTGGAGAAGAGTTTTCTTCCTGGGAAGCAAGGAGGGGATCAGAGCAGAGGACTCCCATTCTTCTTTGAAGAGTAGGTACAAACATGTTAGGAGGTTCCAGGGATGGTTGGTCAGCCAGTCAGAGTTTCCGATGACAGTGTGATCCGTAATCAGAGGATCGGAGTGATCAGAGGATTTCCGACCCACGTGAACAGTAGAAAAGGAAGAAAAGGTAAGATGATGCATTTTCTGCAGTATCTACCAAGCTGTTAATTGTCTCCTTTGTCCTTCTTGTGTTTCTTGTTGCATCTCCTACCCCTTTCCTTATCCCTTTATACCTCTTTCTCTGGCATTTTCTCCTTCTCCTTTGAGAACTCCAGTTCCTGTTCCCCTGGGAGGCTGGTAGGTTATACCTGGCCTGACTCTTGAGGACTGGGGAGTTTAGGTAGCGGACATCGGCTTGGGGTTGAACCCTATGAAGGTGTAAACTGGACAAAGGGAATCTGGGATATTGGCACCATTATTTAAACTTACAAAGCAAACCCTAAATCTTCCCAGTAGAGGCAGGGCCAAAGTGTTGCAGTTCATTAGGCCACAGACAGGAAGCCCTGAGACGCAGTGCCGTAGTGGGATCTGGTCCCCAGTAGCCTGCATTTCAGAGGCAAGAGTCAGTCAGGGCGAAGCCCTGGGCACAAGGCAGCCCCCAGACCTTGAGTTCCGAGGGCACACGCCAGGGACTAGTCATTGAGAAGCAGACTCAGCCTGCTGAGTGGGGGCCGACAGGGCAGTGACTTCCCCAGAGCTCTTGCCACATCACTTACTCCTCTTTCCAGCTTCCTCTTCCTCCCTTTCTCCCTCCATCCTTTCTTTCTCTTTCTTCTCCATTTCCCTCATGTTTCTGGGTTATTTTTTTCCCTCTTGAAGAAGAAATAAAGCTGCTAAAAATAGCATGACCTCACCACCCCCATTCCCAGAGCCCTCCTTCAAGGTCTCTATTTTCCAGTTTCTCAGGGACTGTTCTTCCGTCCTTCTAAATGGTTTCTGTCTAACCAGGTGACGGAAGCCTCCTGACTTCTGAGGACTCATGACTCATGATTCTTGGGAATACTTTTCTTAACAATATTTATTTTTGCCGCTTGGGTCAGAGTTTGGTTTGCTGCTGCTATCCGCGTAGACTTGCTCAAACATCCCGTTTTTCTTCTTAATGCGAAAACATGAAATGAATCTTAATTTATATGTTTGTTCAGGTAAAGAGCTTAAACATTATTTTACAAGGAGAGCGTATTTTGAAGTCCTCCCCCCCCTGCCCCGGAAACTTGTATAAAGTTTATTTTTAGCCTTAATAGATGGTACTTGAAAAGAAGTTCTAGTGCTTGATAACCTTTTTATGGTCCTCAGAAAATGAACTAGGTTAAGAGAAGGAAGGGGGAAGAGAAGAAACATTTGCGTGTCTTCTCTTGCCAGGAGCTTTCCATATCGATATGTTAACTTAATCCACAGAAATGCTGTGAGGGAGATAGAATGATCCTTATTTTATAGATGAAATTATAATTGGATCTCCCTTACGTGGTCACATGGCTGAATGTCCTCCTGGCTGTGGGCTTGCCTCAAACTGCTGTCTTCTTCCTCTCCTCTGTTGATCCTCTCAGGAAGTAGGAAGTGATGCCCTGCACTATTCCTACAGCATCTGGCCCATGGTAGCCAGTTTGTGCCTTAGGAAGGATAGATGATGAGGACCAGAAAAGTTCTAGTCATGCTGTGTGGTGCGGGTGGTGAACCTGAGGACAAGTTGGTTGAGTTTGAAAAGTCCCGACCCAAAAACAAAATTAGCAAGTGTTTACATACCACTCTGTGCTGCATCTGGACTGGCTTCTGAGTATCTGAGAAGACCATAGTCTGTGCGAGTATATACAAGTCACGCCCTCCCCCCACCCTGCCACATTTCAGGCAAGAAGTGGTAATAGCATTTTCAACCAACACAGAAAAGAAATAAATTAGGTGCCCAACCATAGCTCTGTTGAAAGCCACTTGTAGTCAGTCCCTAACACCCAGTCCATCCTTGTACTGGTCATGTTTTTTGATGGTTGGGTTTTTGTGTCTGCCTCCTACACTTGGGTAGAAGTGCCCTAAGGAAGGCAACTGTCCATTCTGTTCTCGGTTTTTCAGTTCTTAGCCCAGTGCCTAGTCCATAGTAGACATTTGGTTAAAACACATATTTAAAACAATCTTGGGTTAATAGAGCACGTATGAATAAAAAGCCATAGAAAAATCATACACATCAATTAGGATGGTGAATATCAGGTTGCAGGAGGCAAAGTAGGTAAGAGTGTGATAGGTAGGCTGTGATAGGCAATAAGTTGTAGGTCTGGAAATTTGGGTTCTGGTCTGCATTCATACACGATCTATCTTTGTAAACCTGGGTGGTTGGCTTGATTTGTCAGGGCCTCAGTCTTGCAAAAAGCAGAAAATTAGACTACAGGTAATTTTTAGGTCCATTCTACTGCTAATATTTTGTGATTCTATAACTCTGACTTAAGAATTTCAGCTGCAGAAGCCCTGGAAACTGCTTTTGTAGACTGCCAATTAGGATAGAACTAGACCATTCAGATTGGTTGACATCAAAGCCTAAGATCTATTCTTCTCTAGGGAGTCTTCTTGGATCAGAGATGGAAGAGGAAATTAACCTTTACTTTCTGGGGCTTCGTGTGCTTTGCTCTGCGTACCCCTCTCTGTGAGGCTGTTAGGAACAGTGGAAGAAACTTGGGCTTTGGAGTCAGAAATCTTGGGCTTGATTGCTTTTCTGTACTGCCTGAGAAGTTGATTAGTGTGGAGGGGCTAATCTTACTGAATATATTTCCTCATTGGTAAAATGGGAATAATAATAGTACCTCCTTGGAGGTCTACTCCCTCTGCCAGAGGGGAAAGTAGGCACATGATGTAAAATTTTGTGGAGTCGTGAGAATTTTCCCTCTGACTTGATTGTTTTTTAAGATTTTATTTTTAAGTAATCTCCATACCCAACATGGGGCTTGAACTTACATCCCTGAGATCAAGAGTCACATGCTCCACCAACTGAGCCAGCCAGGCGCCCCTCCCCTCTGACTTGAAATGGTGGATAGTTGAGAGGTGAGGAGTGTATTCTCTTCCTGCTTTGTTAATTGTGGTCTGAATCTTGAGTTTCGTCACTGATGGAGACATGATGGTACCAGGGGAATTTAATGACTTCAGATAAGTAAACAGTTTCAGGCATAGAGCAGATTCCTAAATAAAGGTCAGAGAAGCATCGAGAATATTAAAGTGACAGGAAAACAGGTGATACATATGCAAAGTCAAATCAGTATATTCCCTGTGCTTTCACCAATGTCATGGTTCCTAAACTGAAGTTTGCAAAGTGCTACGTTTAAAAAAACTAACATAAAATTAGATTTTTTTTTTTTTTTACATCTGTGGGCTATTGCATTTATTGCTTAATGTAAACATCACAGTTCATTGGCTGCTGTGTGGTGCTCTGTCCTTGGGACTGATAGTATTGCTGGTGAGGCGTGTGTGTGTGTGTGTTTAGAGATGTTCATAAGCAAAGGAATTGACTTTCTTGAAGTTGAGTTGACAGACAAAAGTGGGATAGTGCTATCAAAGTGCTAATTTACATATTTATCTCAGAAGAGAAGAAAGAAAATCAATTCTCATAAGAGATGAAACCAGTGGTGCGCTCTGTTTAGGTGAATGCCATTGTAGTTTGATCTAATAATGTATTTTAGGTTGTTTCTGAAACACTTTCTATTTTGCTAATTGAAGTTTGTGATTCAAAGAATTAATTAAAAACTGAAGATGGAAAATGATACTGGTATCTAGTACATCTCCCAGTTTAAATATGTTCGATTGATGTATTATTTTTCAAAACATGGTGTTCACTTGAGAAACTGAATTGCAATAAACAGCGAACTAGGTTGGGTAAATGAGAGTGGCTGGGAAAATTATTTGCTTAACAAACTTGTTGACATCACTTTTTGCTACGATTCCATCTGTGCTCTGCCTCTGTCCCTTTTCTTGTTCTTAAAAGGTTTTAAGATGACCTGAAATAATACATCACTCAGCAAGATGAATAACTTAAAACACAGGTAAATATGCACACGTGAAAAGCACGGATAGGACAGCATTTTTTAACTGCAACGTGATTGACATTTTATACTGGGTAATTCTTTCTGGTTGGGGGCTCTTCTGTACCTTGTCCTGTGCTCAGTAGCACCTGTGCTCTCCAGCTAGTAGCTATCAGTGGCATCCTCTGCTCCTTTTCAGTTGAGAGAAGCTAAAATGAGACATAGCCAAATGTCCCCCTCGGTGGCACAATCACCGCCACCTGGAAAACACTGCTAAAGAGGATGTTTCAGTCCATCCCACCTACTGCAACAGCGTACCATAGACTGGTTGGCTTATAAACAACCATTTATTTCTCAGAGTTTATTTCTCATCCACCTGTATCCTCTTGGAGGCTACTGAGTCCAAGAGCAAGCCCCTGGCAGATGTGGTGTCTGATGAGGGTTTGCTTCCTGGTTTATAGAAGTTCTAGCTCTGTTGTCACTTGGTTGAGGAAGCAAGAGAGCTCTGTGAGATCTCATGTATAATGGGCTAATGCTATGGAAGATGACTCCACTTTCATGACCTAATCACTTCCCAATGGTCCTGCCTCCAGACACCATCACACAGGGGTTAGTGTTCAACATATGAATTTGGGGGGAACACAAATAGTCCGCAGCAGAGGGTAAAGTGGAATCCAGAGTGAAGTTTGTGCAGCAACCGGGCCCATGAAGTCTTGATGGAGATTGGACCTACCACAGTTGGTGATGATGGGCTGCCCAGGCTTTGCCCTGTGATTTCTGGCGGTTGAATGAGAGAACTGTGATGAATTAGGTGGGGTTTCCAGGGTGCAAGCAGACTAGAAGCCAGCAGAAGCACACCTGATAGTACTGCAGAGAACCTAACAGCATTTCTCCAGGTTTCTATCTCACCAACCAGAAAGAAGCTTCTGGCAGGCAGGGAGTTTTGTCTGCCGTCGCGCCCAGAGGCAAACTTGGCACATAACTGCTTAACAGAATTGTTTCATTAAGAGGATTCTTGACACGGAGGGCACTAATAGAGGTCCTTCTTCACTTGTTGATACATGCAGAACTTCCATGGCTGTTTCTTACAGTATCATTAAATGGGAACATGCATTCTGGGTGGCACAGTCCACAATGAGAGTCAGCAAAATAAGTGGGCCCCCCTGCAGCGTGGTCCAAGATGGTAGCTCAGTCAGTGTCTGACTCGGTCTGTGTAGTTAGATTTTAAGATGCTGGGGAAAGGAAGGTTGCATATTCTTCATGCGGTGGTGAGCCTGTGAAATGTTTCTTCTCGATTTGAATAGTGTAGAATAGAGGTAAGAATTCAGAGGTGCCCTTCAGAAGGGTCAGGTGAAAGCCGTATGCTTTACCAGTCAACAAGCTGAGAGGAAGTGGAACTTGAGCTGAGCTACGGTGACAGTTATGGGCAGCATTCTTAGTTAATGAGTGCTTTAACGTGCCAAGCGCTGTGTTAAGCCCTTTTCATTCATCATCCACCTGTATCCTCCCCACCTCTTAGGCTCATACTTGAGAGAGGAGTCAAGTAGTTTGGCCAAGGCATGGCACCGTGATGCTGCCCCTGAGAGTTCAGATTTGGGTTAGGCTCCTTCCATACAGCTGTGCCTCATGCACGCTGAACACCCTATAGCTTGAGAATCACAGCTGGAAATAATTGTAAAGCAGTACAAGCCAAGTTCTCCTCTGAGCCATAAAGAAAAGTAAGACAACTCAGTAAAATCGTAATCCGTTTAATTTCCTTGCAAACCATTTGTGATGAAGTACACATGCAGAGATGTTTGCGAATGAGGTGACTTCCTCTATGGCAATTTCAATAACCAGCGCAGCTAACATTTATTCTACACTTACTATGTTCTGTGCATGTTTTAAGTGCGTATATGAATTCTTTTAATCTCCACAACAACCACAGGAGATAGTATTACTACTAACGTTTTGTGGGTGAGGAAACGAGTATAGAAATAGTTAATTGTCTTAATTAGGATGGTAAGCGTTGACTTTTCTAACTACTGCGAAATTAGTATGAATCTGGTAATGACTGTCTTAAAGATAGAACTCTATTCTGTCAAATTTTAAAATGTTGTTTATAGGTTTTGGTTTAAAAGTAAATAAAACCCTGTGAAGTACAATCAGTTCAGGTTGCTCATTTGATTCCTTTTTGGATGGAGGCAGTAGAACAGGTAATTAAGATTATAAGCATAGTCTATGCAATTTGTTAATTATTCATTTCATACCTTAAGTTTCTTAGAATATTTAATATCAAGAAACAGAATAACTGAACCTGGTCTTCATAACCACATGTTACTAGTCAATCTCTTACTCTTTTTTCTTTTCTTTTCTTTCTTTTTTTTTTTTTTTTTAGCATAAAAAAGACTACTGGTGAGCCTCATTGTGTATGCAAGTGACATTGATGATCCAGGTGAACTAATGAACTTTGGCCTTAGGGCACATGCATTCTGGATGGGTCTTTAAAATGCATGTCCCACATCTTGGGAATGAATGGGGAATTACAGCAAAGAGAAGAGAGTGTAGGGAAAGGCTTGGATTGATAGACACAACTGAATATGCTCGTTAGGATATAGTTAAGAGGCCGAATAATTCATTATTTAGGAATCACCTTCAGAGGCAGCGGTGTTAAAAAAATTAGCATATTAGTTTGTATATAGAAAGATTCTTTAAAAAGGTGACGTTTGCTATAACCTCAGGGTCTTTTTCATACATGAAACGTTCAATTTTGTCAAAATGCTGTGGACTGCATTTAGCATTTTCACCTTGAGTAACATTTAATGTAATCTTATTCAGCTTTGTCCAACAGTAAAAACTGTTAATTGTACGTGGTCTTTGTTTTTTGGTTATATTTTAAACGAAATACCAGAGATTGCCATTCATTTGTTCTTTCAACCAATGTTTACATGGTGCCTTTTATGTAGAGCAGTGGACAAATGGAACAGACTAGTATGTAATTTCATGCAACTTAGGATCTAGTGGGAGAAGGAAAACAAATATAGAAGATCTAACATGGGGTGAGAGATGCTAAAAAGAAACATAAAGAAGGGAATGAAGCAGTGGGCATGCTGTTTTACACAAAGCAGTTGGAGAACCCCCCCATGGAAGACTGACTATTGAATAGAGACCTGGAGGGTGGGGGTTTGATGGGGGAGGGCAGAGCATGATAGCTAATATCTGGAGTGCATCTCAAGCAGAGGCCATGCTCATGGTAAGGGTGCTGGGTGGGAAGATGCCTGGAGCACCGAGGTGCAGTAACAGGCCAAGGTGGAGCAAGTGAAATAGTAGGTGCTCACAGAGCACTTGTGAGTAGAGGTGGAAGGACCCGTAGGGCATTGCCAAGACTTTGGGTTTTGCCCTGGGTGAGGGGAAGGGGAGGCCGGAGGACCCCAGCAGACGATGTGGAGCATCTGGCTTATGTTTTAGATGGTCGCTGGCTGCTGTGCTGAGACAAGGATGGAAACAGGTCTGGATGGCAGGGATAAGCTTGGTAGCAGTAGGAATGGGGAAGTGATTGGATTCTGCATTTGTGTATTTTGGAGGTTAGTTTAGAGGAATTGGATATGGAGTGAACACAGAAGTTCAGACTAATTGTAAGGTTTGTGACTTGACTAGCTAGATAAAAGGAGTTGCAGTTTACTGAAAATGGAAAAACGGGTTTATGTCCATATGATCACTGTGATGGTGTAGAAACTGTGAATTAGCGAACTTGTGTGCTCGAGTGTGAGTGTATCTGGAGGGGAGGTTGGAGAAAATAGTTAAGAAGGCTGCAAGTTGAATGTTCATTGAAAGTTTGGATATGCCCTTTTAGAGAGAGATGACGGTACTCCTGGGGGCTATAGCCATAGAAGAATAAATCCATGGTCCGTGTTTGGAGATGGTGGTGGTGGGATGGCAGAGACACTAAAAATAAGATCAAGATTCCTTGGTAATTTGCCTTTACCTGTATTTTCATTCATTCGTTCATTCATTCATTCATTCATTCATTTTATTTATTTATTCATTCATTCAATTTATTTTTTGAGAGAGAGAGAGAGCATGAGTGGAGGAGGGGCAGAGAGAGAGAGAGGGAGAGAGACCATCCCAAGCAGGCTCTATGCTGTCAGCACAGAGCCCTACTCGGGAATCGATTGCACCAACTGGGAGATCATGACCTGAGCTGAAATCAAGAGTCGGATGCCTAACCAACTGAACCACTCAGGCGCTCCTACCTGTACTTTTAATTCATTTTCACTGATGGTAGAAGCCATATTGTGACAGTGATGGGTTCTTCTCTTTTTCTCAGCCTGAGCATCGTAAACAGCCAACAGTGAATGGAGGTGATAAACTCAAAAAACACAGATGCAGAGTTCTGGTGATAAGCTTCTCAATAGGACTGAGAATTTTGGAAACTTTGCACTAAATGTGCATCAGACTTCTAGTAGTTGTATTATAGTTTCCGTACACCCTTTGTTCTCTAAGATGCTTCCATGCTTCCTGTGATAGACTGCTGGCAACAGAAGTTGTTGACATGTATGTGGTGTGTTTGGTCCCTATCTGTCTGACTTTGACATTTAATGATATGCCACTGGACCTCTTCAAACTGTTTTGTGGTCCTTGGAACTGCAGGAGGATGAGAAAACTAAACTGGGAAGCTTTGAGCAAATGGGATCCACCACAAATCAATATTTGCTATTGGTGAATGAGGTAAGGTTGTATTTCTGCAGAATGTGTCTTTGCAGGCTAGTTTGTGGCTAGCAGCGACTAGGTAAGTATGTGACAAGGGAAGAGGGCTATCTCTTGATAGGAATGCATTGTCTGCTTGGTGACAAAAATTAGAAGTCTGTGAAGCAGGCATGATAAGTTCAGCCTTCATTGTTTGGTTTAAAGACAAGCTCTGTCATTAGCTGAGCTTCCTGTAGTATGAGACGTGGGGAGTTTGGAAAAGTTGGAAAACATTAAACAGGAATCCTTTAAAGGGCTGTGTCTGAAGTGATAAGTTTGATGTCTACCATAAGCTCTAGGGTGTGATGAAATATTTGCCATTGGAGTATGAGTGTTTGAATCAGGACAAAAAATGAAAAAGAAATCGCAGGGCTGCAGTGGACCATTTTGAGAAGCTTTGACTAATTGTAGAAAGAACATTGAGCCCCTGACAAGCCAGCAAATTTGGAAAAATGATCTATTTAGAGAGAGCCCTGTTGGGATTGTGATTTGATGTGAAGAAGGAAATGGGATCCTGGAACATGGTGCTACGCTTACAGGTTTTTCTCCTTAGACTGTGTTTGAAACGTTGACAGCCCTCACAGTTCACTGACTCCATTTTCCCAGATTTAAAATAATACTCCCCTCTTGAGGTTGCGGTTCTGATTAGAAATGCCGGGTTATGGACTAATAGCTCATGGCTATATATGTGATGAAATAGATTTTCTTTTTTGTTTGTTTTCTTTTACTTTTTTCTTGATTTCCTTCTTCGCCTGCATTTGTTTCATCTTCTAGGGCTTTGTCTGGAAATATGTAAGGAAATCACATAATTCTTACTTAGGAATTATCTTCCTTCTTATTTTTCCACCCTCTGTTAACTTGTGATATAACACTCTTCCCCAGAGAGAGTAATTGTAATCCTGCAAGCTGAAAAATTTAACTTCAGGTGAAAAAGAAGTAGCAGAAGTTGATGAACCCTTAAACAATAAATATTTGTATTTTATGCAGCTGCCACTAGTAATTGGGAGAAAATAACTAAGTGGAATGGACTCTAAGTCACTCAGATACTCTCAGGGGTTCTGGATGCATTTACGGGATCCAGTAGCTGGCTATTGGGGAACGTTGTGTTGAATGTCTGTGACACATTGCCACCTTGTGGCTGCAAGCTTTCCTTTTAAGGCAGAAGCAAATTCCTAGTATTGAGTCCACATGGTAGAATCTTATTTTATATTTTCCCTACTATTTATAATTCAAGGTGATAACGAAAGACTTGAGACACTTAAAAGGATACCTGTAATACAGGGTAGGAGAACTGAAGAGAATGTCCTTGTTCTCAGAAGAGGCATATTGAAGTTTTGGGGGGTGAAGATCCATAATGTGTGCAACTCTCCACTGTGTGGGGGTGGGAGAAGACAGAAGAAGAGAGAGCAAAGGTAGTATGGCAAAAGGTGGTAAAGGGAATACGGGTGCTCACTGTCATTGCCAAGAAAAAAGAAAAAAGAAAAAAAAAACAGAGTAAAGGCATAAAATGGAGCCATGAAGGAGGCAAAAATAACTTCTACATTGTATAATGATCAGACCACATTTGAGCCACTGATTGCTTTCTGCATTTTCCAGTAGCTGATGTGTCACTGTCCAGGGTTCTCTTGCTCAATTTTGTGTCCATAAGGTTTGAGGCCAGAGTATCTAAAATTCGATACAGTTCCTTCTTAGAGGCTGTCCTAAGTAGGATGCTGTTGTAATGAACAGCAGACTCAACAAATAGCTTCCAAAAGTACAACCTGGGATCTTTTCCCTACTGATCTGGCTTGATCCTGGAGTGGAGGCACTGCTAGTTTTTCGAGGACCTCTCACAATAATACTAAGTGGCCATGAAATACAGTAAGAAATTGACCAGCATTGAGTTTGAGGTGGTTACTTACTGACAAGTGCTTGAAGCCCAGATGTTGGGTGTTACTAATGAATACAGTGAGCTTGGGGGAGCACACATCTTGTAAGAGCTGGGCCAGTGAGGTCTGTTCTACCCCACTGCGCTTGGGAGGAGTTACTCATAGGCAGGGTTAAATTTCTTTTTGTGCCATCGTTTTGAGTATGCTGCACCATGTAGGCAAAATAGATCCATGATAGTGCTAATCTGCAAAAATTCAGACAGATATAACCAGATAGTTGTTTCTCTACCCATGAACACAAAGCAAAGCAAATCTCAGTGAAGCATCCCTAAAAATGCTCAGATTTGAGCAGCGCTACTGAAGTCTTGTCTGAATTTAAATTTCTACAAAGTTTTTTTCTGTGGCATTTGGAATTTCCACGAATACCTTTTGTACTCCTTTCTTGTTCTTAATAACCATCTGGATAGATGTGTATGCAAATGAGTATTTTGGTCCTCAGTAACCATCTATATATATATATGTATATATGTATATATATATTGCATATATACTCTGAAGGTGAACATTTTAGAAGATGTGGCCCTATTCAAGTTTGAAAGGTTTTCTTAGAAAAGGAGGACAGATCTTGAAATAAGTGTTGTGACACAAGGGATTCTTTTGTAGAAAGCTATCTCTTGAAGTGATTTTAGTTTCTCTGATTCTTGTGACAGGTTTTCTTTTACAAGGCTATAAAGTGTTATAGGGATGTATTGATTTGCATTAAGGGATGTGGTGCTTAGAAATTTCCCTTCCCTGCATGTATCTGTGAGCACCAGAAGCCTGTGGATTTCCTTTTGTGAACTACTAAAGAAGTGATCTATTGATTCTCTATAGAACAATACTCCTCATTTTTTAGAAACATCATGGCCCACAGAAAGACCTATACCTTACACAGTGAGTAAGGACACACACACACAAGTATAACTTAACCAGGCAATTCATGAAACTGTGCTTTTCCTTTGTTGGACTCTAACAACTTCTGCTACATTTAAACAAATCCTGGTTAGATCTACTAAATTTGGTTTCATGACCCACTAATTTGTTGGGACCTGCACTTTAAACGTCACTGCTGTTGAGATTTTGCGGCACGCCAGAATGTGCTCCAGATGTAGGACACAATAGTGAAACCCTGAATTCTCTAAAGTAACCACATTAGGAACAGGCTTGGGAGAGAGGGATTTGGAGAAGGATAAGCAAGGGGGATGGTGGGTATGAGAGTGTCCTCAGCCTGTGATGCCCCTGTGTTTGTCTCTACAGCTTGACCACATACTGTCACCTCCGCCCATGCCGTTTCGGAAATGCAGCACCCCGGATGTGACTTCTGGTCCTGCAAAGTCACTGAAGTTTAAAAGACAGCTGAGTGAGGACGGGCGAGAGCTGCGGCGGGGAAGCCTGGGAGGAGCTCTCACAGGTGAGTCCTGAATGACAGACGCGCAAGAGGAGGAATTGCCTTGACACACTGGCGGGTCCTCCCAGGTGGTGTGAAAATTGGCCTGCTTTGGAATGGGCCTGGCCCTCTGCAGACCCTTTGGTGAAATCTAATGCAATCCAGAGAGCAGTGAAATTGAGAATTTTATTGTTTCGAATTTTTATTTAAATTCCACTTACGTAACAAACAGTGTACTCCTGGTGTCAGGCATAGAATTCAGGGGTTCATCACTCATTTACTCCAGTCCTCATCCTAACAAGCTAAGTGGGTGATGGGTCTTAAGGAGGGCACATGTTCTGAAATTGAGGATTTTACTGAGAAAGTTGACATACAACAGAAGGGACCTGTGAAAGCAGGTGTGTGCACAGATTTTGGCAAATTTATTTACTTTTTAAAATGTTTATATATTTTGAGAGAGAGAGAGAGCAGGGGAGGGGCAGAGAGAGAGAGAGAGGGAGACCTCTGCAGGTCTCTTCGCTGTCACCGCAGAGCACCATGTGGGGCTTGATCTCACCAACTGTGAGATTATGGCCTCAGCCAAAATCAAGACTTGACTGACTAAGCCACCCAGGTGCCCCAATTCGGCAAATTTTATACACCAGCGTAGCTACCACCACAGTCGAGATAAAAACCTTTCCTGTGCCCTGTTTTTGTCTTTCCTGCTCTCATCCCTCATTTCTTGGCCCCAGACAACCAGCGATCTGCTTTTCCTCACTGCAGATTCGATTTACCTCGAGAATTTAACATTAATAGAATCAAACGGTACATGTTCTTTTGTGTCAGGCTTCTTTTGCTCAGTATGTTTTTAAGATTCATCTGTGTTGGTGCATGCATCAGTAGTGTATATTGAACTTTATAAGGAACTGCCAAACTGTTTCCAAAATTGTACCGTTTTACATTCCCACCAGCGACAGATGAGCAATCTAATTGCTCTGCATTCTTGCCAACTTGTGGTATTGCCAGGTATTGAGTTGTTTTTTGATTTTAGCCATTTTAATGGATAGATAGTCATATCACATCAGGGATTTATTTTGTATGTTCTTGATGACTTAGGTGGTGTTGAACATCTTTGCATGTGCTTATTGGACGTTCGTTTATCATTTGTGAAATGTCTTCACAGCTTTCATCCTTTTATTTTCCTTCTCACCCATTTTTCAATCATGTTGTTAAATTTAATTTAAACATTTTCGAATACAGAGAAAACACAAATCACTTGTATTGACTTGAAACATAGCCAGCCTAAGATAATTTAAAGTGCTTTTTTTTTTTTTTTAAATTTTTTTTTTCAACGTTTTATTTATTTTTGGGGGGACAGAGAGAGACAGAGCATGAACGGGGGAGGGGCAGAGAGAGAGGGAGACACAGAATCGGAAACAGGCTCCAGGCTCTGAGCCATCAGCCCAGAGCCTGACGCGGGGCTCGAACTCACGGACCGCGAGATCGTGACCTGGCTGAAGTCGGACGCTTAACCGACTGCGCCACCCAGGCGCCCCAATTTAAAGTGCTTTGAAGTAACTCACCATATAAATTTTTCATATTACTCACCTTTAAATCACTGAAGGTTATTTCTTTTTCTTTCTGAGTGCTTTTTTCTGTGAATATAAATATCTTTGGACAAACTGGTTTTTATTTTATTATTCTTTATATGTTTGTTTTTGAGAGAGAGCATGCACATGTGGAGGAGGGGCAGAGCAAGAGGGAGAGAGAGAATCCCAAGCAGGCTCCACACTGTCGGCACAGAGCCTGATGTGGGGCTCAGTCTCACAAACCGTGAGATCATGACCTGTGCTGAAATCAAAAATTGGACACTTAAGCGACTGAGCCACCCAGGGGCCCAAGAAACAGATTATTAAGTCACAAAGCAGAGTTTTCTCTGTATACGACAAGTTTTCTCTGCCAATTCCTAAATGGTCTGAAAAGTAAGTTGAGTTATTCACATTTTTTGGAGAATCCTGGATTTTGACTTCCAAGAGATAAATTTCTGGTAACAGCAAGGATTCTGTCATAGGCTCAGTAGACTTTAGAACATTTGACCCATTGTGGCATACTGCAGGGTGAAATTGACCTCAGGCCAAGGGGAAGAAATTCACCAAAGACTGCTTCACTTCACTAAGTTTAGGCAAATGTTCATACTTGAGTTATACTGATATTCTTTGAACGCTTGTGAGGATATTTTTCTTTGCTTTCCTTTACAGATTGAGACTATTTGCTTTTTTAAGCGGGAGATCCTAAACATTGTTTAGTCCAACCCTTTTTTGTAAGTGGAGAAATTAAATCTTAATGGTTAAAAGACTCATCCCTTTCCTTACTCATTTCACTTAGGAAATTTACTTACTTTGGTTATACTATTTTTGACCAAAAGGAGGGGCAGTAATGATTCTCTCTAATTTTTGCTAGAGGAGTATACTTAAAGCTTTAAAACAATGCAGAGGTATAGCTCTTGATGCAGATAAATGACCTGAGTCATGAAATTTGGCCTACAGCTTAAAAAAAAATCTGAAGTTGATTCCCATTTCATAATCTTAATAGCTCTAGCAATTCTACTCTTAATAATTTAGTGTGCTATATATACAGTTTATTTTATTTTATTTCATTTCATTTCATTTTATTTTATTTTATTTTATTTTATTTTATTTTATTTTATTAAAGTTTGTATTTATTTTTGAGACAGAGAGAGACAGAGCATGAACGGGGGAGGGTCAGAGAGAGGGAGACACAGAATCTGAAACAGGCTCCAGGCTCTGAGCTGTCAGCACAGAGCCCGACACAGGGCTCAAACTCACGTACCGCGAGATCATGACCTGAGCCGAAGTTGGCCGCTTAACCAACTGAGCCACCCAGGCGCCCCTATTTTATTTTTTTATATACACCTTTACATTTTTATATATACTTGCATATGATTAAATTTCAGGTTATGTAATTTTCAAAAATGTTTATTAGCCCTTGAGAGAGAGAGAGAGAGGGAGAGAGAGAGCGCTTAAAAGAATCTCATGAATGTCAGTTTTTAAAAACAGTTTCTTGTAAGTTTGATTAGAATATGAAGAAAACATTCTAATTGGTCCTCTGAATAGCTTAGCTAAGGATTTAATGAAGGAATTTATGCCAAGCCCTTAGCCCAGCCATGGGTGGCTATGAATATTATGTGCAGCATGGATTGAATTTGGGGTGTTTGCACTTGGTGGGCAACTTGGGCTTCTGAACATCAGTTTGGATCCTTTATCCATTGAGTTTCCATCTGTCTCAGGCACTGTGCCAGTATTGGGTTGCAGTAGAAAGAAAACATCATTTCTGATCTTGAAGAGTTTCTACTAGTAATAGGCACCTGTGAATTATCACATGTGATCTTACCTTGGGATATACTTGTTGCTAAACTTAATTAAGTCAAAGTAACTGGTTTTGCCATCAGAAATCTGTACCTGATATATTTTGTAACATCAAGACCAGCCATCTTCATATTGCTTAGCTTTGTTTTAATCTAAAAGACTCTTTTCTTTGGCAATTTTTTACTGCTTTCTTTAAAACGAAGATTCTGTGGGAGCGCCTGGGTGGCGCAGTCGGTTAAGCGTCCGACTTCAGCCAGGTCACGATCTCGCGGTCCGTGAGTTCGAGCCCCGCGTCGGGCTCTGGGGATGGCTCAGAGCCTGGAGACTGTTTCCGATTCTGTGTCTCCCTCTCTCTCTGCCCCTCCCCCGTTCATGCTCTGTCTCTCTCTGTCCCAAAAATAAATAAAAATGTTGAAAAAAAAAAAAAACAAAAACAAAAACAAAGATTCTGTGAAGGCTTATAGCTTAAAATTTTTGCCACTCAGTTATCCTTGGTAAGTTTCATTGAACTCTGCTTTTTGAGGAGAAGATCTATGATGTTTTCATCTAGTTGTCACTAATTATAATGAGAGCTAACCTTGAGAGCTTGCTATGTAGCATGCATTGTTTTTAGGGAATTATATTTATTGCCTTAATTTTTTCTTAAACATCTTTATCCCCCTATGAGGGGCAGTCTTATCCCCATGTTACAGATGAAAAAACTGAGGAACAAATAGTTTGACTGAATTGCACAAGATCATGGTGTTCACAAAGAGCAGAGCCAAGATTTGAGCCTGAGTGTCGTGGCTCCGAAGTCCATTCTTGTAAATACTGCACTGTTCGTAATGCAGTAGGTACCCGTAGGTTTCTAGTAAACTCCAGCAGGGTTAATTGGAGTGAATGCTAGGGGGGGGAATCTTTGCTCATTTGGAATCCAGGGCTGACTCAATCTATAGGGATCCTGGTCCCTTAATTGCAAAAGTAAATTAAAACTATACAATTAATAATTAAACAATTACACATTTGTTAACCCAGCCATTCTGTGTCTCCCATTTCATCACAAGGAAATAGTTGTGAATGGGTGCAGAGAAATAACAATAGTGATATTTAGATCAGCATCATTTATTAGAATCAAAATTGCTTATCATCTAACTACCTGGCAAAAGATATTGGCTAAACACATTGTAGTATACACATAAAATGGAAAGTAATTGTAAACATTAAATATCGTGTAGTAAAAGAATATGTTGTAACATTGACATAGTCTCCCAATATGTTTTTAATATGAAATCCCATTGTTCAGTGGTCTCATGGCCTTGATTGCTTCCTAGGTCTTGCTATAAATGTAAGGAAATAATTGTATATATAACAAGTGGGAGGAAGACAGTTCCTGGGATGATTGTTGACTGGGTTCCCTTTAAAAATGGGCACGTGAAGGATGTTATGGCCTTCTTTTACACCCTGCAGTTCTATCCATGAGACATGTTTTGCCACTGAGATTTCCTGAGGCATTAAGTGGTTTATCAGTTGGTGACAATATTGTATAACTACAAACTTTCATTGGCAGACAAGTATTTCTTATTTACATGGTTGCAGGTCAGCTGGGTTTTGGATCATTTTGTCTGGGCTCTGCTAGGATTGGGTCTAGGATGCTATTTGAGTCCAGATTTGCACAATGTGTCTGTCTTCTTCCTTGGACCAGCAGCTAGGCAAGGCATCATATTCTGGTAAAAGACAGGAGCATGAGAGTGCATATCCACCAGCTCAGGCATGCTTCAAGCCTCTGGGGACATCATGTCTTCTAATTTTGTATTGGCCAAAGCAAGTCACATGGTCAAGCCCAGAGTTAAGGGGTAGAAACATGTTCTACCCACATGGTATCTAGGCCAAGGTGCAGATATATAACACTAATGCAGGGTAGCAAAGAATTGGGACCAATAATTCCATTTGTCATAATTAGCCTCTCTCTCTCTCTCTCTCTCTCTCTCTCTTTTTTTTTTCTTTTGCCTTTACCTATTTTTTAATTATTACAGTGATATCTGTTTAATGTAGACAAATGTAGACAAACTATCGGTACTTTTTCTTTTTCCAGGGCTAGCTTTTAAACAACAAACACAGAGTTGGCTGTATTCAACTCTGTCTGATTTTTTTTTTTTAATTTTATTTTGGAGGCTAAAGCTATCTTCTCTCTTTATGGCCTGCAACTTGCTAAGTAGGCAACCAGAAGCATCATGTAAACACTGAGCTTTGGGAACCCCTTGATGAGTAAAAGGAGTGTTATTTTAATCATTATACAGACCCTTAAGTCTAGGCATAAGTATGTGGTAATGTACCTGACAGTTTACAGCAAGGGAGCTGCACAATGAAGGACAGAACCTCAGGATCTTGAGTCCTGGCTTCTTGATATGTGAAGCAGTGTCCTCAATCCAGGTCCTGAATTTCACAACTATGATACATATTGGAGCTCTAATGGTCAGAAAAGGCAGGATTCTTTTCCTTATGAGGAAAATTGTGTTTTTTCAAAACTTACTGGCTTGTTTGGAGTGTAAAACAAAGGAATCTATATATGTTTGCAAGTTGCATCTAATAATAATAAACCAACTTTGTAGATAGTATAAACTAGAATTTGTAACAGCGTCGTGGTGTTCTATCTTGGGGAAAATAGTGAGACATTTTTCTTTCTTCGACTATGGAAATCAGTTTGGAATAACATCTGAAAAATTTTTAAAAGCATTTCAGAGTGAATTTTACTTCAAGACGGAAAAGAAAAACAAACAACCCTATCCTAAAAAAAGCTTTTTTTTTTTCTTTTCTTTAAAATTAACCTGGTGGCCATTGTGTTTTAGTGCTGTGTAGAGGTTAATGGGTTTTCCATCCTAGAGGCCTCCTTAGCTTACTGGGTGAGACCAAGAATTCAGATTAAAGTGAATTTACATAAAATAAGACCTCATTTTTTTTATGGGTAGCCTTGGTATTTAGTAAATATTGCTCCTAAAAGTTCTCGTTGATGCCCTAGATTTTTTATGTTCATAATTTCATCCAAAGAATGCCTATACAATGATGACGTGTGTTAGAATGCCATAACAAGCAAACCAAAACCTATCAGTGGCTTATCACAATGCTTATTTATTTCCTACTCATGTACATGTTTTTGGTTAGCAGGCAGCTGTCTTCCTCATGCTGAGTCAGGGACCCACACTCCTTTCATCTTCTGGTTTTGTTCTTCCCTATGGCCTTAATATACTTTGCTTCTGGATAATAGAAGTAAGAAAAAAAAAGGAGAAAGCTTTCTGTCTTCTTAAAAGTCCCAGCCTAGAAGAGACACATTCTTCTTGTCCATTCACATTCTTTCTGTCAAGATTATGTCACATGGTCACAGCCAAATGCCAGCCTGGTGCTGCTCTTGGGAGAAGGTGAGGGGACTAGTATGGTCCTTCTGGGCCGTTGCCTATTTGTACAGATACACAAGAGTCAATGGCAACATGGTGCTTACTGAGTTGGGGAAGGCTGAGAGAGAAATAGGTCTTACTAAAGAAATAGAATGTGGTAATTTCCCTTCGCTAACTCTGTATGTCAGGACTGTGGGATCGCAAAAAGGGAGAGTTGTATTTTGAGAAGGAAAGAATTGGCTCCATGTCAGGAAGATGGCTCTAAATGGTTATTGGAATCTGCAGTATGGTCACTGATAACCTTGGGGACAGTAGTGAAGTGGGACGAAAAGCTAGAATGGAGTGGGTTAAGAACAAACGGTAGTTAAGGAATGAGAGGTAGCTAGTGGGTAGACAGTTGAGTGTAGATAGCTCTCTTGAAAAGTGCTGCTGTGTAAGGGAGTAGACACATTGTGGGAGCTGGAAAAGTTTAAGGGGTCAAAAGGAGACCTCTTAGCATGGGGTCCGTGTGAGCATGTTTGTCAGGTGTTGAGAATGGCAGTGAAGAAAGCCAAAGTAAAGGGCTTCCGCAGGAACCTGGCAAGGTATCCAGAGCACATGTAAGAAGGTGGGCTTTTTTATGGGAGAAGGGGCACTTCCTTTCTTGTCATCAGAGGAAGGAGGCGAGAAAGGATGCAAAAGTGGATGTATATCATGGAATACTATTCAGCAGTAAACAGGAATGAACTATTGATGGGGATGGTGGCCTGGGTGAATCTCCGGAGAATTAGACTGCATTAAAAACAAAAAAAAGCCTGCTGTGTAATTCCATTTGTGTATACCATTCTCAAAGTAACACGCTTGTAGGAGTGGAGAACTGGTGAGCGGTTGCTGGGGCTTTAGGAGGGGGAGATGGGAGGGGAGTAAGTGTGGCTCTTAATCGATGACATGCGGGATCCTCTGCTGATGGACATGTTCTGTATCTTGACTGTGTCCAAGTCGTTATCCTGATGCTTATCGTACACTATGGTCTTGCGGAGCGTTACTGTTGAGGAAAACCCGGCAAAGCGTACCTGGGTTCTCTCTATATTATTTCTTACTACTGCATACGAATCTACATTTATCTCAAGAGAATAAGAAGTTTCATTTTTAAATGTCCCATTTCCATATCACTGCTGTCAATAAATTTTCTTGATAAAAAGTAGGTAGTTTAATAGATTTGGTAGCTTCGCTTTTCTCCATTTATTATGAGACCCCTGGGTAGCAGTTGGGAGGGTTATATGGGAGTCGAGTATAGAGGGAAGTCACATGGCCTTGGAGAACAGGAAAGGAGCCATAAATGTGGTAGGATTGCTTTGGAGCGTTAACAACCCATTTAAGGTCTGAGGTCATGAACTGCAAGTGAAGGCTATTGACATGTTTGAGGAAAAGGTAAGGCCCCAGTGAAATGTGTGTAGTGGGAACAGTACTTCCACAGAACATGGATAGCAGAGAACCCAGATTGAGGGTCGTGTGAAGGTAGTGGTGGGGAGAGTGGGGTTGAGCTATTTAAGAACGCGTGGAGTTTTGGTGCCTTTGGTGGAATTTCTCAGTGGCGGAGCCAAAGCACATGGGAGTTTGGAAGGAGGAGAGGTAGTGGGCACTTGGGCATGTGGTTGTATTTGGGACTGAGCACTATGTGGGCTAAGTTGGGTTTACCCAGGCCCTGAAGGTTGAGTGCAATGTTAGTATTTTGATATATGGCAAAATTGGAAACTCTTAGAGGGCAAAGACATTTGCAGTTGTTGTAAATGGTGCTCTTTTGTTCTGCTTTCCATCTGGGTTCTTGGCTCTTGGACAACAGAGAAAAAAGATCCTGGATCCACTGCAAATTCACACTTAAGGTCGTACTGGTTTAAAAACATCCTATTTCTATTTGTTTTGCGATTTGCCAATACTTTAAACATTGCCAGACTGGGGGCTCCTGGCTGGTTGGTTAAACATCTGACTCTTGATTTGGGCTCAGGTCATGATCTCATGGTTCATGTGTTCCAACCTATATCATGCTCCATGCTAAATGAATAAATGAACCAATGAATCATTGAGTCAATGAATCAATGAGTCAGTGAGTCAGTGAATCTCTCTCTCTCTCTCTCTCTCTCTCTCTCTCTATCTCTGGGCTGAAGGCATGTAACTGGGAATAGGAATTTTTTTTTTTACATTAGTTGAGTGTTCTCTTAGAACTTATAAAATTGTATAGTTCATCAACAGTTGCTAAGGAAGTTGGAGGATGTCTACGCATTTTTCTGAGTTACCAAGCAGTCAAGAGGCAAATCCATTAGTACCTTCTTCCTGGTGAGAGTGCCTGCTTTTAAATAGTCTTTGAAATCATTGCTGTCTTCACTGCCCCTATGTCATTCTGTGTCTGGATGTTTTGTTGGTATCTAGGTGTTCTAATTACAAGATGACTCTTGTGGTGTATTTTTGTTGTGCAATCTCTCCTTGCCAGGGTAGGCATAGCTCCAGAGACTTAAACTTAATAGGGCATGCAGCCACTTCCTTTGGCAGGTGCTGCCTCCCAGTGTCTGTCAGGTAGCCTTCTGCTGTGGCTCATCTCTCATGCCGGTGGCCCACCAGTGTGTCATTGCTTCACCTGACAGAGTGATCACAAGGTGGTTCCCAGACCCTGGTGCCCTGCTGCCTCAAACTGACGTGTGGCCACCTTGTTCTGAGCCAGGCTGCAGAGACCTCTTTGAAAGTCAAATACATATCTCTTTCAGGCCTCTTGGACCAAGGAGGCCTTCCCAAGAGGTGAGGATGAAAGGCATGCTGGGAGAATTAATTAAGGGATGAGTCTAAATGAGGACTTGAAGAATCAAATGTGTTTTTCTTATACCGGAAATCAGATGAGAGACTAGGCTGTTTGCTTTGAAGTAGTGTGAGTTCCAGAGAGTGCTGGGAGCCATGCTAGGTCAGCAAATCTGGCTTTTCAGAAAGCCACTTGACAATTTTATACCAGATAGAAGGACTTCAAAATTAGTTCTGAGTGTTAATTAAGATGTTGATAGGAGACTCAGTTTCCCTTAAGCCTTTTGAGGTGCCTTCTGCAGACCAAAAAGTCGCTTGGGTCTTAAATCGCTGTTGGTCTAGAATTTCAAGGTCACTAGGGTAGGAAAATCAGTTGAATACTTACATAGAACTGAACCATTCTGACTTCCAAAATTGAGTTGGCCTTCTTGACCTTCAGCTGGGTGTGGCAAATCAAATGTGGTAAGGTCAGTTTTTGCTGGTATTATTTCATTTTATTTACTTTTTAAAAATCTTTTATATGTTTATTTATTTTAAGAGAGACAGAGCGAGTGGGGGAGGGGTAGAGAGAGAGAGGGAGACATAGAATCGCAAGCATGCTCCGCACTACCAAGCACAGAGCTGGATGTGGGGCTTGAACCCACGAAACCGTGAGGTCTTGACATGATCCGAACGAAGAGTCACACGCTTAACAGACCGAGCCACCCAGGAGCCCCAAGTGCTGGTATTATTTTAAAATAATTTGTATTTGTCTAGGCTTCTGGGTGGCTCATTTGATTAAGTGTCTGACTCTTGACTCTTCATTTAAGCTCAGGCCATGATCTCATGTTCCATGAGTTCAAGCCCCACATCGGGCTCTGCACTGAGAGTGAGCAGCCTATTTGGGATTCTCTGTCTCTCCCCTGCCTCTGCCCCTCCCCAACTCGTGCTCTCTGTCTCTCTCTCTCAGAATACATAGATACACCAAAATAAAAAGTTGTATGTGTCTAAATATGTAAGGAAGCTCTCTATATCAATGAGACTAATGAAGAAACTTAACAGAAACAAACCAAAGATGCGTGAATGTTCACATGAACAAAGCACTAGGCTTCCTCATTCACCCTTTTGGTCTCTCTCTTGCTCCCTTAATGTCTTGCCCATATTTTTTGTGTTCTAACGTGGTTCTATAAGTAACAGACTTGGGTTATTCCTGAGAGAAGAATGAATTTATTGAAACCATGTATCAAAAATTCAAGTTGTTTGTTCTTTTTTTTTAAAGTTTAGTTATTTATTTTTGAGGGAGCACGAGCAGGGGAGGGACAGAGAGGGATGGAGAGAGACAGAGAGAGTGAGAATCTCTAGCAGGCTCCATGCTGTCAGCCCAGAGCCTGATGAGGGGCTCGAATCCCTGAACTGTGAGATCATGACCTGAGCCAACACCAAGAATTAGACTGTCACCCGACTGAGCCACCCAGGTGCCTGAAAAATTCAAGTTGTTTGTTCTGAAAACTTACTTTAGAAGAGAAAGTTGATTTCACTTGGAGTTGTGTGGTTTGGTTTGGCATTTTTATCAAGGGGTTGACTTTTTGAAGGGGGATTATCATGTTCTTTTTTGTTTTCTCTCTGCTGATTTTATATTTTTGTACAGTCCTGAACATTTGTTTTGCCCTGATAGGGTGGACTGAGGCCAAGCGTGGCTGGACGTGGTTTTCCCATCCTTTCTGCCTTGTGTACTTTCAGGTTCAGGAAGGCGTGCAGATTCTAAGCTTATCTTCTCAGCCCCATGTATGTATCATCTATAAAAGATGGATTGGTTTTAGCTCCCTGTGACACTTTTTGGTATATGTGAGGATGCCACAAAAGTTGAATTGACAGTGTTGTAGTGAAGAGCATGGAATATAAAGTTAAATAAGAGAAAATCAGTATGGCCCATTAAATCCCATAGACAGCATTCTTAGTAGGCGCCGGCGGGGGGGGGGGCGCCCGGGTGGCTCAGTCAGTTAAGCGTCCAACTTCAGTTGATTAAGCGTCCGACTTCAGCTCAGGTCATGATCTTGCTGTCCATGAGTTTGAGCCCCACGTTGGGCTCTGTGCTGACAGCTCAAAGCCTGGAGCCTGCTTCAGATTTTGTGTCTCCCTCTCTCTCCCTGCCCCTTCCCTGCTCACACTCTGTCTGTCTGCCTGTCTGTCTGTCTCTCTCTCTCAAAAAATAATAAAAAAAAATAATTAGTAGGGAAGGGAAGATAAGGTTGGGGAATGCAAGGGAGATGGTGGGTGCTGCCATTTCATGCCACCCTGGAGCCACATGTATGCAGTTGGATATGGGTGACTGGCTGTTCTGGTGACATTGTCTTAATGTGTGCAGTGGAACGTACCACATCTGCTCAGAAGTGCACGTGAGGTGCTAAGTGCTCATGTACTGGAATCCTCTGGACAACACATGCGTGGTAGTGGGGTGTGATGCAGTAGCGTTTGGGGGAGGCATGGATCAGAATGGGATACATGGAGTAGACTGAATGGGGTTTCAAGATGGAAAGCAAGTGACTTGCCTGGGTGACTTGGTAGGTTACGCACTGCTCTTGCAGGGTGTTATGGGAACCATGAAATGGGGCTCAGAGGCCCAGATGCTGGTGACAAGCATACCTTTAAGTAAAGCGTGGCTCGGTTTCTGATGCCTAATTTCATCCTCTGTAAAATGAACAGGTTGGATCAGACAGCCTCCAAGTCCCTTCAAACTTGAGTAGTAAATAATTTTAGTTACCAAGATGAGATGGGGGGGGGGGGAAGTCTTTGCAGAGACCGGTTTCCCTTCATTTTCTCCCTTCACACGTAAATATTTTGTCCACTGTTGAGCTCAGAAACCCACTGTCTCCCCTGGAGGAGCATTCCAGTGATGTCCTGTCACCAGCCTCTGAAACTGAGTACCCCAGGCCATCTATCTCTTGTTTAAAGCTCATTTTCAGTGGCGAATCAAAGTCAAGAATGTAGACCTGTTTTTTACTTCCTGGGTGGAAACCGAAAATGAAGCTGACTGTATGTCAACTCCATAGTAAGAGTATAAGGAAAGGAATGCAAATGCCACCAACCGGGAAGTTTAAAGATTTATAAAAATTAGTGTTCCTGATATATTAATGACTCTGGTGGTGGTAGCCTGCATTTGTCATTGTCATGTTCCATTGTCATTCAAGTATTTAATCAACGCCTATTGTCAGGGCTACATTTATTTTCTTGTGTCTGCCTCGCCAGATCATTTCTCTGTTCTTTGACAGTACTGTGTCAGGTGCCCTGCATCACACCAGGGCCAGAAGGGAGATCTTGAGGGTAAGCCCCGTCCTTGCTTTTAACCCATTGCTGACTGGCTCACTGCTGGGAGTGAGACTTTTGAAAAGAAAATACAGTATTATTTAAATGTCTGTTTCCCTCTTTCTGAATAAGACCAAGGTGGAATCATTCCTACCCTACATGATTAATCCTGTGTCCAAATTAGGCTTGAAGGATTTTGCATAAGGTAGCAGAATTACCATGTTCCAAATCCCTGTGAGAGAGAGGCATGTATGTATGTTAAGTAACATACATGGACGTTTGGTAAGTGTTTATACGTATGCATGCACGCACAGCTCTGTGCCCTTGATTTTTATTTAGTGTCTCATACTTTCGGACACGCCTGTAGTTTTGCCTTACATCACTCTAGAAGACAGGAACAGTTACATATGTCAGTGCCCTTTTTTTTTTTAAACCTCAAACAAATTTCACTGGGCTCAGAACAAGGAAAAAGGGGTTAAACTAGTCTGATAAATTTGAATTCTTTCTTGAGCTAAGTACTGAGAGCTGGGTCACCCACTGTGTTTGCCCTGGTTGCCAGGAATCTCAGAGCAAAAACGTTTTGTTGCTCTATTTTTGCTCCATTGCACTAGATTGTGGCTGCAGTGGTACATATAAATAATTTTTAAAAATAGGGGGGAAATAATACATGCACAAACGCATAGCACTGAGATGCCTACTTATATGTAAAAAAAAAAAAAAAAAAGGGAAGTGAAACTCAGGATCCTTAACTACATTCAGATTCCATTCCAAACACCTTCATATCACTTGCTGATTCTTCAACAGCCCTACTTTAACTCTCTCTTTCCATCGTATATTGCTTTCTTCTTACAGGATGGATCACTCTAAATTTTCTGTTATTTGTGTACCTATCATCCCTTTTACTAGTTTATAAATTCCTTGACATTTTCCTTGTTTCTTCAAAGCAGAGTTTCCTGCATTGCAAATATTAATTGCTCAGTAAATAGGATGGCCAGACAAAATGCATGACACCATTAATAATATCACATAGACAGCTAATCCTATTTTTAGTATATGTATGCCCATTCTGAAATTTGGGCACTAAATTCACTAAATCCAGTACAGATTTATTTGTACTGGAATGGATTTAGGGGTCTTATATTTTTATTTGCAAAATCCGTCAGTAAATACTGGAATGGTTTTGTGTCTAGGCATCCTCAGACATACTGTCTTTTAGGTACATGCATGGTATGAAAGGCAGGAGGTTAGAGCCCTTACACATGGATGTCAGTACAATATCCTTTTCTAATGTTTGATTCTCTGGCTGCTTAGTCACCTCAGAGACAGGATTATCTCTGTGGACAACCCCAAGCAGATCTGGTATGTGATGTCCTCTTATGTATGTAAGTCTGGATGCAAATGCCCCACTGCCATTCTTTGAACAGTTATGGTCCTCTCTGTGGATTCAAATAATGGGAGGTTAAATGCATTTAATGGAACTATTAGAAGAAAATGACCAGACACTCAATTTTTTTTGCCTTTTTATATTTTTATTTATTTAATTTTTAAAATATAATTTATTGTCAAATTGGCTTGCATACAACACCCAGTGCTCATCCCAACAAGTGGCCTCCTTAGTGCCCATCACCCATTTTCCCTCTTCCTCCTGCCCCACCTCCCTGTCCACCTTCAGTTTGTTCTCTGTATTTAAGAGTCTCTTGTGGTTTGCTTCCCCTCCCTCTCTGATTGTATCTATCATTCCCCCTTCCTTCCCCCATGGTCTTCTGTTAAGTTTCTCATGATCCACATTTGAGTGAAAACATATGATATCTGTCTTTCTCTGACTGACTTATTTCATTCAGCATAATACCTTCCAGTTCCATCCATGTTGCTGCAAATGGCAGGATTTCATTCATTCTTACTGCCAAGTAGTATTCCATTGTATATATAAACCACATCTTCTTCATCCATTTGTCAGTCGATGGACATTTAGGCTCTTTCCATAACTTGACTATTGTTGAAAGCGCTGTTATAAACATTGGGGTACTTGTGCCCCTATGCATCAGCACTCCTGTATCCCTTGGGTAAATTCCTAGTAGTGCTATTACTGGGTCATAGGGTAGTTCTATTTTTGATTTTTTGAGGAACCTCCACACTGTTTTCCAGAGTGGCTGCACTAGTTTGCATTCCTGTCAACAGTACAAGAGGGTTCCCGTTTCTCCACATCCTCGCCAGCATCTATAGTCTCCTGATTTGTTCATTTTAGCCACTCTGACTGGCGTGAGGTGGTATCTCAGTGCGGCTTTGATTTGTATTTCCCTGATGAGGAGTGACATTGAGCATCTTTTCATGCAGACTCAATCTTGAGAGATGGCTGTTTAGAGGGTGACTAGGACAACCGAATGGCTACCTTCCCCCAACTCAGCACCAAGCACACTGATTTCCCCCATAATCACGGCTGAATTCTCTAAAAAGGAATGCCAACTAGTCTAGTGATACCATTATTTTAAAACATGAAGACTTGACCCTGGAGTTCAAGACTACTTGATGTCATCTAAGCTTTCAGAAGAACTCAGTGAGTAAATAATAGACCAGAAATGAAAGGGCTGAATTCCAACCCTATACCTCTCATTAATTTCTAAGCAGTGCTGAGCCAATCATGATGCTAATCTGGGCTTTAATTTTTCTCTTGTTAAAAACAAGGGCACTATTTTGTTATGTTTTGGAAATCAATGATTTCTTAGGACTTAATTCAGGGCATAGGGTTGCAGCTTGGATAATACAGCTTCTTAGATTCTGTTGCTTTTAAACCAGGTAGGATGGACATTAATTTTCCTACTAACAGAGGAAGGAGAGCAGGCTACAGAGTCCCTGATGGAAGTCTGTCTCTCCGGGAATGGGGACTTTAACAAAGTACCATTTGGAATCATGGGGAGATCTATGATATGGTATTTTTTGAAGAAATCTTTCATAGTTGTGTTCTAGACTTTTTGGTTGTTCATTAATTAGTATCAACAAACTGGAGACAAAATACTAGATTCTTCAGAAAGCATACATGGACATTGCTATTGGGGAGGAAGAATTTGAAATCTATTTGGAGTAAAAGTCAGCTTGGAACTAGAAACTGTTCCAAATAAATATATGTGGAAATACATTGTTATGAGAATTCAATTGTATATAGAAGTTTCCTTGGGTAAACAGAACTTGTTAAGAAATTTGTACTTGTCTGGAAATTTCTGCTTGGATTGTGATAATGGAGTTTGTTTTATCCCCTTCTGGCTGCCTTTGTTCTTTTTGTTTCTCTTGTAAAGTTCCTGATGGCTAGCTCCTCCTTGCTCTCTGTCATAAGTATTTAGATGTAGGGCCATTGTCAGAAATGTTTAGCATCCAGGGCTGCTAGTGATATTTGAGTGTGTCAATAAAATCATCTTAGTGTCCAAAAGAATGTTATTGAATAGGATCCATAATTTCTTCACAAAGCAAGATGCTAAGTACAAATTGTTATCTAGTGTTTTGAGGCTAATCAGCCTACCTTGAAAATAACCAGTATTTTGTGGAGGTGTTGGACTTTTTTGGAGATGCATTTTATTTTTTTTTTTCAATTTTTTTTTAATTTTTTTTTTTTTAATTTTTTTTTTCAACGTTTATTTATTTTTGGGACAGAGAGAGGCAGAGCATGAACGGGGGAGGGGCAGAGAGAGAGGGAGACACAGAATCGGAAACAGGCTCCAGGCTCCGAGCCATCAGCCCAGAGCCTGACGCGGGGCTCGAACTCACGGACCGCGAGATCGTGACCTGGCTGAAGTCGGACGCTTAACCGACTGCGCCACCCAGGCGCCCCTGGAGATGCATTTTAGAAGTGAAAGTCAAACCCAAGAAGAGTGACATTTAAGGTTGCTGCGTCTTTGCCATTATTGTTACAAAGCAAACAACGGGACTGAGTTTCGATATATATTTTTTAAAGTTTTTTTATTTTGAGAGAGAGAGTGTGTGAGTGCATGCATGTTGGCAGAAGAGGGGCAGAGAGAGAGGGACAGGGAGAATCCCAAGCAGGCTTTACACTGTCAGCTCAGAGTCCAACGCGGGACTCCACCTCATGAACCATGAGATCATGACCTGAACCGGAATCCGGAGTCAGATGTTGAAGTGACTGAGCCACCTAGGCACCCCTGAATGTGAATATTTTTCTAGGCAGTGTGCAACCAAACAGTAATGGGAAAATAGGAACCCTGGTTGAAATATAAATGAGAGACAAAATAGAGAGTTAGTATGCACAGATATAAGCGTATAATCATGTACAAGTTCAGTAAGTTCTGTGTACTGGATGTGATGTATGGCTGAAAACACAGATGAAGTCTAGTCCCAATTGACAGAGTTTACAGTGGAGAAGAGCAGGCTACGTATAGCAATAAATGAGACTCTCTACACATACATCCACATAGGAATAGGTAACATGATGGGGAAAGTGGAGGCCATTAGTGCCCTGGAGTATGGATTCGGTGCCTGTGATGGATGGATCAAGCATCCTGGCGGGGGACCTAAACCACCACTAAACACAAATTGTGTATTCCACACTGTGCTGGGTACTTGATGTGTGTAATTTATTGACATCAGCACTAGAGGTATGATACTAGAGCTCAGAGAGGAAAAGGAATGTATCCAGGGTTCTCTAGTTAATAAATGGGGAAACCAGGATACAAACCTTTTCCGACTGGTTTCCCTCTCTATGCTCCTGAGTTTACCTGATGAATGAATGAGAACTAGTTATCCCCAAAGTGCCCTGTGCTGGAGAGAATCTGGTCCAGTCTGGGGATGATGTCAGGGAGGAGTGCCCTTGGCAGGAAGAGGTGTTCAGCCCTGGAAAGAAGAGGGGATAAGTCATTGTTTATCCCAAGACTTGTCTTTGTCAAATGCTAGTAGAGGCTCTCTGCTCATATACTCAGTTTGTCCTCCCAGCCACCCTGTGAGATTGGTGTCTCATCTCCATTTCACAGAACATGCACTGGGAACTGGGGGGCAGGAGATTAAGTCTGACCAAGGCATGCAGCTGCTACACGGTAATAGTCAGGCTTTGAATTTGGGATTTGAACCTTGTGACTGGAGCAAAATGGTAATGGACTTGAAGTCAACAATTTCTTGAGTTTAAACATGGAACATATTTCCAGGATCCAGAGGGGGCAGTGAACATATTTAGGTGAAAAGAAATTTTGAAAAGAATTGGACAAACTGGGTTGGGAAGTCAGGGTATGACGGGGAAGGAGGAGATGACTCCTACTCATTTGGTTGGTATTTTGAAGCGCACACGGTTCTGGTCCTCCTGGGAGGTTGTAGAAAGATGTGGAGGCAGATGGGGAAGAGGAAGGAGCAAGAGGAAGGGAGAGGGGGGAGCTTGACAAGTAGTTTAACAGCTGCTCCACATAGCCGCAAACTGACTCTGAGAAAAAATGGTTCTATTTATTTGCCGTTTCCGTCCATATATCTTCTCAACAGCATTCATCAATATCTGTCATTTCCCAAGGGGTTTAGGCATGTCTAGCAATTCATTCTGCTGAATTATATTTCAATACGCGGATGGAGGGAGGCCAGATTGCAGATGTTAACTCTGACCTATGCCCAGTGTTGCCTAGACACAGCCAGCACCCATCTCCTGGGTGCCCCACGCAGGCTCCCATTCCAAGCAACACCACTTGGCATCAGATTCTTTTGACCACGTTCTCATTAGAGTGGGCTGTATGTAATACTTGCTGAAAAATTAATTTTAAGTTGTCCTATTAGCCTTTGGTCTCTACAGCTGGAGCTTAGGGCAAAACTATTATGTATTTATTTTGTTTTTTTAATGTTTGTTTATGTATTTTGGGAGAGAGGGAGTGCAAGCAGGGGAGGGGCGGAGAGAGAGAATGCACTCAGCGCAGAGCCCGAAGCGAGGTTTGAACTCACGAACCACGAGATCATGATCTGGGCTGATACCAAGAGTCGGATGCTTAAGTGACTGAGCCACCCAGGCGTTGATAAGAATTTGAAATACAGATAATCATCATCTGAATGGAGACATCTTGGTGGTCTAGGTACAGTGAGGATTTGCTGACCAGGACTGGGTCTCACTGAAGAACAGGAGAGTTTGCTGGGCGTTGCTACGCCCAGCGATGTGAGTGGTTGTAACAGCAGGAACATTGCAGTTTTGCCAAGGTCTAGCTCATGTATTAGTTCGCTTGATCCTAATATCTTCCCTTATTAGAGTTTGCAAGTGGTAATCATGGTGGATGAAAAGAAATATTTCTTCTTTAAGAGCAACTTAAAGGGAAAACAAAAGGAAGGAGAAAGGCCAAATATATTTCTCTGTAAGTATGGATTCAAATTATTCCACTTAAAAATGTTCTGTGTAGGGGAACCCGGGTGACTCTGTCGGCTGGGCGTCCAACTTCGGCTCAGGTCGTGATCTCGTGGTGTGTGGGTTCAAGCCCTGTGTCCGGCTCTGTGCTGACAGCTCAGAGCCTGGAGCCTGCTTCGGTTTCCTGTGTCCCCTCCCCCGCTTGCGCTTTCTTTCTCTCTCTCTCTCTGTCTCTCTGTCTCTCTCAAAAAGGAATAAACATTAAAAAAATTTAAAAACGTACTATGTGTTGGCATTTTCCCCCTCTATCATAAAGTGACAAGGGTAAGGATGCCTGGGTGGTTCAGTTGGTGGAACGTCTGATTTCAGCTCAGGTCATGTTCTCATGGTTCTCGAGTTCGAGCTCCATATCAGACTCCGGGCTGACAGCTTGAAGCCTCGAGCCTGCTTCAGATTCTGTGTCTCCCTCTCTGTCTGCTCCTCCCCAGCTCTCTCTGTCTCTCTCAAAAATAAACATTAAGAAATATTTTATAAAATGGCAAGGGTAACTGTGATTGAGGATGAAGAGAGCACCTTTGAGTCGTGTTACTGTATGGCTTACAACTAAAGTTACTTTTGATTTAAAACTGCAGCTGCAGTTGATTGGCAATGGCAGCTAGAGTTGGCTTGTCCAGAGGCTTTGATTTCTGTAGTGCAGACATGGGTGTTGTGTTATTTTTCCATAGTCCCTGGAGCTCTCATGGTATACAACTGGCCTTTAGTGACTCCCTGAAACATGTGTCATGTACCCAGTCTGGGCTTGGTAAACTGTTACCTTCTGCTACCTGCTCTTTCTTCGGGCAGATTTCCTTTTAAAGCATCCCCTTAACTTTCTCACCAGGCCCTTGTGGTTAGTAATGTTGCCCTGCCATATGTTAAATATAGAATGCTGGTGAGGATATTCTACACAGTGAATTTGGGCATCTCCGTTGGATTTGAGTCTTGGAGCAAAACCAAAGTTTAGCGATGGCTGCATTGTGCTGTCATTTAGGTTCAGACTTTGATGTCCTTTTGGTGTCTTGTACTTTGACTACCAGCCTCTCAGAAGACATGCATGGTCTCTCTATTGAGCATTCAGTTGCCTTGTCAATTGGAGATCCCTGTATAGTAGGTGATGATGTCTTTAAGGAGTTAGGGTCAAGGCTGTGCTTTGGACTTTTCTTGTGTGAATGAACAACAGTTTTTTTTTTTTTTTTCTTTTAAGGCTAGAATAGTAGTTCAGTATAGGAGTCAGTGAACTTGACTCTCTGGTCACAGGTCTGTTGGTTTCTCAAATTATATTTATTTGTGCCATTAAGAAGAATGATTTAGCAGCATTGTCGGTGATGTCTAGGTATAGTTATTCTTTTGCGGTGGGACAAGAAATTGGAAGTCAGTCACCCATGCGAGAGGAAAGATGGAAGGAACCATGTCTCTGTGTTGTAGTAGCAGTGAGCTGAAGATGAATAAAGGGAGGCTATAATTGCCTGTGAGTACGACAGTCGCTGTGATGAGGGAACCAATGTTTAGGAGTGAGCAGTGGAGCAGAGAAGAAGAACGCCTTGATGATGGAGTATACTTGAGGACAGAGGCTGCTGACTCATGCATTCTCCCGGATTCGGCCAGTGACTTCTCCTGACCTTTGACCTTTCTCCATTTCTAAAGTTGGGAGTGCTCTGGGAAAAACTCATTTCCTCTGACTTGCAAATGATTCCAAGGGGTTAAGTTATTTAAGTGTAATTTGCAAGAGCAGGTGCTGATGTGGTTTAATGGGGATACCTCCTGAACAGCAAAAAGGACCTTATTTTTCTTGGGAAGGCGAATG
Organism: Leopardus geoffroyi; assembly: GCF_018350155.1. Taxonomy (NCBI): domain Eukaryota; kingdom Metazoa; phylum Chordata; class Mammalia; order Carnivora; family Felidae; genus Leopardus; species Leopardus geoffroyi. Next base: position 133,627,310 of record NC_059326.1, read on the forward strand.
GTTTCAGCCAAGTAAGTGAGGGTTGTTTTGTGTGTGTGTGTGTGTGTGTGTGTGTGTGCGCGCGCGTGTGTGTAAATATACATTATAAAATTTACCATTTTAACCATTTTTAAGTGGTCAGCGGTGTTAAGTACATTCACAGTGTTGTGCAACTGTCCCTGCCATCCATGTCCAGAACTTTGTCCTCTTCCCGAACTGAAACTCTGTACCCATTAAATAGTTAGTCTCCATTACCTCTCTCCCCAGCCCCCAGTATCCACGGTTATACTTTCTGTCTCAATGAAATTGACCATTCCAGGAACCTCATAGAAGTGGAATCATACGATATTTGTCCCTTTGTGCCTGACTGATTTCATTTAGCATGTCATCAAGGTTCACCCATGTGTAGCATGTGTCAGAATTTCCTTCCTTTTTAAGGCTGAATCTTATTCCATTGTATGTATATAGTACAATGTTCTGTTTACGTGTTCGTCTTTCAGTGGATGTTTGGGTTGTTTCCATCTTTTGGCTATTGTGAATAATACGACTATGAACTTGGTATACACATATCTGTTCAAGTCCCTGCTTTTAGTTCTTTTCTGTGTATACCCAGAGGTGGAACTAAGCAAGGGGAGTTTTAGTAGGAGATGGGGAGGGTAACATTTTGGGATGTCCCTCTCTTGCTGAAGTGGTGCATGTGAACTTCAGGGAGCCGTCTTGGAGAGCTTCAGTAGATGCTCAGGTCAGCAGCAGGATGGTAGCCCACATGGAAAGATAAAGAATGAAAGAGCTGAATGTGTGGCCCCGTCTGCCTGCTCCTGGCACCAGCATGGTGGTCACCTACCCTTGTTCTTTTTGTCCCCAGCTCCTTTACCCCTGGATCGCCACCCCCATTCTCCTTCCCTCCCTCTCATGGCTCCCCCCACGTCACCAAAACCCTTGAGAGCCACACAGCTGCTGCCTCAGCTTCCTTTTGTTCCTGGTTGGTGCCTTAGAGGGATAAACAAACTTTTTCAGAGTTTTATGTATAGCTGAGCACCGGAAGCCATATCTAAAGACTGCTTTGTTAGTAGTTACTAGCTCTTATTTTCCCTTTGATGGCTTGTTTGTAGTCCAAGAGAAATAACCCAAAATGTAAGACTGTGGACTGACGGCTAAATCTATGTTGCACTTCAGGTGATAAGGAACTTTTTTACTGGAAGCTTTTAAATCTAGTCAGGTACCATTATTCCCTGATGATAAAGTAGTTCTCCAGAGGCTATATTTAATTCTTTATATAGCCATTCTGCTAAAATTATTGCTGACCTGGTATTTTCCTACTTCAGAGGGATACTTGAAGCTTTGGGGTGCTTTGCAAGCATGTATTTCATGTTTGAAAGCATGCGTTTATGGAAGTCTTCTTGTTTCTTGGGATTCAGGGTGGAAACAAAGGAAAACACTCTCCAGTAAAGAGACCGTATGTAGCCTAGATAGAACCAAGGTACATTTTGGGTGTAGGCTTGGTAATCTACTTATTTTAATATATTATCTCAAAAGACTGCACATCTTCCACTGTGTTAAGTAGAGACCCAGTGACCAGAACAATAACAATAACAATAACCAATGTAAAAACCTCATTCAAGTAACTCATACCTCTGTGGGTGAAGCCTGACAAGTGCTTACATTGTTCTGGCCAATTGATCTCAGCTTTATTATGGACCTCTATTTATTGCCTCTAAATTTCTAGTTATGTCAGTAGAATATATGTAATAAATGTTATAATAAACATACCAGAATTTTTAAAATGTGTTTCCAAAGAGCACAGGGCCAATCACAGTTCCAGTTGTAACAGGCAAGCTCGGTTTGGTATTAAAATCAAGCGGCCAGATTGGTAGGCAAGCTCACCTCTCATACCAGAAATTAGGAATGGTATTATCCATTAATTTCCACCCTGCGCAGCTGAATAATGCAGCTGACAGATGCTAATTTTCTTAAATTGTAGGCAGCAAATGATGCATGAATACAACAGCAACACACTTTTTAGAGGCTCTTGGTAGTCATCAAAAAGCGAATTTATATAAAGTTTGATGTAGCCACTACCAAGTATGGCATGATGTTAGTGCCTTCTAATGACTGTTTTAAATCCATCTGTTGTCCTCTTTTCCCTATTAACGCTAATGGGGGTCTAGGCAGGAATAAAAACCTCCCATGTGCTGTGCTAACAGACCATTCAATTTATAACATTCGTGTGATTCCTAATGATAACACTCATGCAAGAATAATGACATCTAAAATTTAACCAGTGACAGGATTATAAATATTTTATTTTATATGTGTATAAGTGTTTCCTAATTTAATTATTTTTTTCCAGTGGCTTAATACAAGTTTATTTCTTGCCCACCTTATAATCTGCTGTGTCTTGGGTAGCTTTTCGTGTTTCTTATTTTTGAGGCTGATATTATTAAATGGCCATTATATAATGTTTTTTCTTTTCAGATTTTAGCATCACCCCGTAAGTGATTTTACAGCTGAGGAAACTGAGGCTTCGAGAAGTTCATGATTAATTGATGGAATTGCTTTTGGGGGTCAGAGTTGGCACTCAGTAATCTGACCATAGAATCAACCACAACTAGAGTAATTTTTACCATTATTGGAAAAATTTATTGTTTTATGTCCTATCGGATTTGAAGATTGTATGAGATTAATACGTGGACTAAATTGAAAAATTTAGTTCAAACTGAATTCAAAAACTGATGAGTTACTGCACATCAAAATGTCTCCTTTGGGTTTGGGTCTGTTGTTGTAATAAAAAGATCAAAGCCTGACAGAGAGTCTCTCCTTGACCAAAGTCTAGCCAGGCTCCTCTGAGCCCTCCTTCTCAACTAGGCTTCAACCTTAACCAATAAAGACATGAAAAGACAGTAGCACAGGTTGAAGGTCAAGGTGATATCTTTAGGATGACCCTAGTCCTCTTAAAGTGCCTGCCGGAGAAAACTCAAGACTGTCAAAATTTTTGTTTGTTTGTTTGGGCTAACAGATAGGGTCTCTGTCTCTCAGCCTGCGTGGGAGGATAGAATCTGAATTTTCAGTATTTGCCAGCTGGCAGACAGAGTTGGCCTGATCGCAGTTACACTGACTAACCCTTTGTAATTTTTCACTTCCCTGACTCGACTGAGCCCCTGCTGGCTCCCTGCCCCACTCCTTAATTCTTCTCTGAAAACACTCAGTTATTGTGTTCAAATGGAAGGTGAGTTCAGTTCACACTGGGCTCTTTTTTCCTGTTGAGTAGTTACTACTGATTAAAATCTGTCCTTACCACTTGAACATCACGCCTTGTTTTTCTTTGACAAGGCACACATCTGGCCTTGCTACCTACATGAGACTGATGTATGGTACAGTAGTGTAAAAAATGTACGTGGTAGTGGTAGACAGAGTGACTTACGAGGAGGGGAGCACACGGGGGTCCCGCTAGCAGTGGTCTCTGCTTGCTTTCAAGTGCCCTTTGAGATCTAACGAAATTGAAGGGTTTGAAGCACGCTTCCGAGTCTGTGGAGGGAAGGGAGGCGGTTCCGCTTGCCTGTGCCCCTCCCACCTGAAGCGTGCCTGGGTTCACCTAGCAGGGATCCTAGTGTGTGAATTTCCTACGTTGAGGATTTATTCGAGAACGTTCCCTGCTTCCGTTCTGTTCACCCAAAGGCACAAAGGGAAACTTTGCTGGTCACAGCTGCCATGACTTTCATACTGGGACCCTGTATGTGTCCTCATGGTTCCTTTTGGTTCTTTGCTTCCCCACCCAGACCCACCAGAGATTTCCTATCGTCAGCAGAGCCTCCCTGATGTGGCCCCAGCAGGGGAAGGAATGTACTCCTGGCTACTTGGCCATATTAGATTAGGGAGCACATATTTTGATAGGAATCATTAAAAGCAATGTTATATATCATGTTCAGAAATTAATAGAGAATAATTTACCAGAACACCTATACCAGCCAGCGTTAGCTTAACTTAATATTTGCCACATTCTTCAGCTGTATTAACAAAATTAAATATTAAATTTATTAAAACTACAAGTGAAAACTTAATTCTTTAAACTTTTAAGTTCAACTCATGACCCCATTATCACCTGCGTATGATTTTTAAAGCAATAAAAATATTAGAGCATACTCCTCCCTGGACCCATTCCCCATTTTCCCTGCCAGAGATGACTACAATTCCAAATTGGCTGTTTATCCTTTCCACAAAGAGATACTCTTCTTGATTTTAATATTATTAAATATTTTTCTTTTTTTGCAGTCTAAGAACACATTGCCCTGTTTTGTTGCTAGGGTGGTGGGAGATGATGTTGATGGAATTAACAAAGTTCTCATGATAATCTGAGTAGTGATAGTAGTATATTGACTATTTCCAATGCCCCAGGTTGAGTGCATTCAATGCATTATCTCATTTAATCCAGTCTGCTACCATTTCTCATCTTTTCCGAAAAGGGGGCTGGCTGTGTGCCCTCTCTGGGTGTTATAGTTCAGATAATATTCCCTAGTACACCATAGGGTTGTTAAGATGTTGGAAGTGCCTGGCATACAGTAAGGCCTCAATGGATTTTTAGCCATTATGCTATGCTGCGAATGAAATTAAAGAAAACAATTTATTTAGTTTTATTCTTTCTGTTCACACTTGATCAAGCATGGGTCAAATAGTGTAGTTTGGCTGAATTTCAGGCAACAAACATTTATTGAGCACTTACTAAGTGCCAGGCACTGTGCCTGGTAGTGAGGATACAGAAATAAATACGTACTTTTTTCTTCTCGAGGGTTATAGGGAGATAGTCTAACAATTATTTCCTAAAAGAAAAAAAAGGACTGATTTATAAAATGTTTCAGTGAACTGAAATGTTTGCATTGTAAGTTTTCCTATTTGCTAATTAAGTTCTTCAACTGTTTTCATATCTACCCTTAGTTTATTTTTGTGTGTGTTTTTTTTTTTTTTTTTTAATTTTTTTTTTTTTTTCAACGTTTATTTATTTTTGGGACAGAGAGAGACAGAGCATGAACGGGGGAGGGGCAGAGAGAGAGGGAGACACAGAATCGGAAACAGGCTCCAGGCTCTGAGCCATCAGCCCAGAGCCCGACGCAGGGCTCGAACTCACGGACCGCGAGATCGTGACCTGGCTGAAGTCGGACGCTTAACCGACTGCGCCACCCAGGCGCCCCTGTGTGTGTTTTTTTTTAAACGAAGCACCTGGGCAGAGCTTAGTGAGACCATAGTAGGTTTTCTCCATCATGTAAACCTGGACATAACGTAGCTTCTATACCTCCTACCAGGATTCTTTTCTGAAATATGAACAAAGAAAATATAAAACCAAATATAGGAAAAGAAATAGAAGGGATTGGAAGAAAAAATCCACGGGTTCTGATTACTGGAGGTTGGTACATTATTAACAAATGATGTCTTTCAAATAGAGTTATTTCTATCTTAAGTCATTTATTCATGTAATACTGATCTTAATATTCTTAAATGTAGTCTCTGGTTTTATTATCCTTCTTTAATAATGTCCTGCCTTTGGGTCTAAAGGGGACAGATTGCCCAAAGCCCCTCATACTTCAGCTTTTAGTTCATGCTTTAAAATAAGACTAGGAAAAAAATAAAAAATCTGGACTTTAAATCTGTGATCTATCTTGTCTGAAAATGTACCTGAATGTTTTTGAGGTGGTGACCAGAATCACAGAGGGTAATTATGTTTGAATTTTCACTGGTAGAGTTTGTGCTTCAATTAATGGGTGTTTGCCATATTTATTTGTTTGGAAAAGTTCATAATCTCTTATGTGGGGACAAAAATCAGTATGAGCCCCTTTTTGCAAGAAAATACAGGTTGCAGAAAGAAAGCATGGCAGAAAATCACTGAAACGTTGATAGTGGTTTTCCCTGGTGCGATTTTAGGTGACTTTTTTCCTTTATATTTACGTTACCTATTTGTGAGTGAAAAGAAACCAAATCCACGTGAAAATGATACCATTTTTACTACCGTTTGGACTATATAGCTAACTTTTACTGAGCGCTTTAGTTAAAAAATTCTTTGATGCCCTCAACAATAGTCAACCGCATTCTCTCCATTTTAGAGACAGAAAAACCAAGGCCAGGAGAGGTTGACTAACGTCTTCCCTGTTGTCACTGAGGCAAGATCGGGATCTCAGAAGCAGACCTCATTTTCTGTAGGGTGTGCTTTCACTATATAATGGTGCAAAAGAGAAATTTTGGCAAAGTAAGTGTTTCCTTTGCCATTAAGATACACATTTATGGGGCGCCTGGGTGGCTCAGCTGGTTGGGCATCCAGCTTGGGCTCAGGTCATGATCTCACAGTTTGAGTTCGAGCCCCGCATCGGGCTCTGTGCTGGCAGCTCAGAGCCTGGAGCCTGCTTCAGATTCTGTGTCGCTCTCCCTCTCTGCTCCTCCCCTGCTTGCAGTCTGTCTATTTCTCTCTCCAAAATAAATAGCATTAAAAAAAAATACACATTTCTGAGAGTACTTGAATTCAAGAGTTAGACCTCTTAGCATGGACAGTGATGGCAGCTGCAGCTCACTACTGTACTTGGATAGTGCTGGTAGTTTCCATGCACACTGCTAGTAAATCACTTTATATTGCAACACTCATTAACCAGTGGGGTAGGCTTGTGGGGTGCATGCCTGAGTAAGAGAGTGAGGCTCTACTACAAGGAACAGATCTGCCGGGGAAAATCGACATATTGCCTCGGCTGTAGGGCCATCAGCCACATGTGATGCATTCTTCCATGTATCTGAGAGGTATGTGGCTGGAATGCCGATCCTCCCCTCCCCAGTCCTTGGATGAGGTTCTCCACGTTGCCTGCCATCCTTTCTTTGTGCCTGTTTGTTGTTTGAGAAAGACGTGCCCATTTGTTCTTTTATCATTCTGTGGATATTTCACGAGCACCTACTATGGCCAGTCGTTGTGCATGTATTAGGGTGAAACAGATAAAAATCAATCATGGTTTCTACTTTAACCGAGCTCCATTACTGTGTGAATATTCACATCCATCCTAACTTCCTAAAGTCAAGAAGTCTTATTTTTTGGGGCACCTGGGTGGCTCAGTTGGTTAAGTGTCTGACTCTTGGTTTTAGCTCAGGTCATGATCTCACAGCTTCATGGGTTCGAGCCCCATATTGGGCTCTGTGCTGGCAGCCCAGAGACTGCTTGGAATTCTTTCTCTCTCTTCCTTCACTCATGCTGTCTCTGTCTCTCTCAAAATAAATAAATAAATGCTAAAAAAAAAAAAAAGAAGTCTTATTTCTTGGGTGTTGATAACTAGTCCAGTCCTTGTGGTGAGGAAGTAAGGCAATGTAAATTTGTTCAACTGTTTGACTTTTAAAGGCATACCAATACATTAGAGTTCAAGGTTGATGTAAATTGCTCAGTGAACCTAGACTGACATTGATGTCCTGATTTATGCAGATGAATACCATGTGTGTCCTGTGGACATGGTTGGATGACCATCAGTTCTTCAGACAGAGGAGCTTTGAGAAAGAGGCACCAGCCCCATTTCACCTTGACAGAATTCCAACTCTTTGTTTTGTTGACCATGATCTCCATTTTGTTGACTTTTTTCTGGTTGATTTTGAGATCAGTTTTTCGTAGTAGATACTGAAAAAGTCCGTTTGAACGTGCTTATGTTTCCTTCTGTGATGCTGAGAATGTTTTATGGGTTTATATGCATCCTTGGCAAGTTCCTATGGAATGGGCAGAAGTAACAAGGGGCTTTATCCTGTGCTGGCCGAAAGGTACAGATGCTGGAGGGGAGGAGGTTTACTTGGGTTTATGTGGGAAATCAGGGTCACAACTTGCCCCTGGATCTCCTGACTTAATTAAAACAGCATTACCCTTGTTGCTGTTAATAAATGTAAGGAGTGTGACAGAAGCAGTTTAGAAGGATGGCCAAGAAGGGACTTGCCCTTGCCACAGAATTACTGATGTTTTGCCTGCCGCTTACACTGTCTTCTGTTTCACCCCCACAGGGCGGTACCTGCTTCCAAACCCCGTGGCAGGGCAGGCCTGGGCCACCTCGGCGGAGACGTCCAACCTCGTGCGCATGCGCAGCCAGGCCTTGGGCCAGTCTGCGCCCTCGCTCACCGCCAGCCTGGTGAGTGTCCTCTGCCTCTTTGTGCAGAGCATCGGGTGATACCGTCTCTCCACCTCCCTGGGGACTATTTTAAGTTTATTGAGTTTAACTAGGTTTGAACTTACAACCACATTTAACGTTAAGCACAGATTTGGCAATGTGCAATATTTTGCTCTGAGTGTGCTGATTTTTTCCAAGGCTTATCTCCATCCCTCCCGCCTAACCTGTACCGTTTGTTTCTACTTGACTGTCTCTCCTCTTCCTTCAAAAGAAATGAAAATATTTGTGAGATTTTTGTCTTAAATGCCTTATTTGAAAATAATTCCAAACTTACTAAAAGCTGCAAGAATATGAAAAATCAGTAGAACATGGTGGGTCCTTACCTTGATTCAGCTATTAATCTCTTGCCAAATTCGCTTTATCATGTGCTTTTTCTCTTTCCTTGTATATATGTCGATGTAGATATATACCTATGTGTGTATATGCATATATATGTCCACACACTCAGATAATTTTTTGAACTGTTTGGGAGTAAACTGTTTGTGTTATGGCCATTTGTTATCACAGTTACGAACAGTGGCAAATTTATGGCTGCCATAAGCCTTTTATGTATGCTCCATTCTGTATTTCAGTTTAATCAATTGGCACGATAATGTCCTGTATGGCATTTTTCTTCAGCCTCCAGTATAGGATTCAGTCTGGGGTCATATATTGCATTTAATTGTCATATCTATTTAGTCTCTGTCAATCTGGAAGGTTGCCACAGCCTTCCTTTGCCTTTTATGACACAGACATTTTTGAAGACTATAGTTCTCCTCCCAATGAAAAAAAAAAGTAATGTTTCTCATATTACACGTGTTTGATATGTGTAATGTTTCCTCTTGGGGAAAGTCACATTTTGCATTCCAGGCCAGAATAGGACATGGGTGGTGATGTTTCCTTTCAGGGCTTGCCTCCTGCAGGCCCCTGAAGTCGGTCTGCCCTTCATTGTGATGTTAATTTCGCCACCCCCCCCTCCCCCGCCCCCATGATGGCAGTGTTTAATTTCTCCACCCTAGTTTGATTTTTTTCCTCTTGCAAACGATAAGCATTCTGTAGAGAGATAGATTTCAGGCCATGTGAATGTATTTGGTCAAAAATTTCCCCTAGATTTCTCATCCATGGGTGACACCTGTTTGTTTGTATGTTTGTTTGTTTGTTTTTGGTAGTAATTGAAAATGGTGATTATTCCAACCTCAGCACTTGATCCGCATTTACCACTTGGCAGGTGGCACCCATATTTGTATATATGTTAGTAGTTTGGACTCCTGAATTTTTTTTCCAGTTTTTTCAGTGTTCACCTTTATTTTCTTTAAATTTTTTTTTTTTTTTTTTTTTTTTTACTGTTTATTTTGAAGAGAGAGACAGAGACCGAGACAGAGCCTGAGCAGGGAAGGGACAAAGAGAGGGAGGGATACACAGAATCCAAAGTAGGTTCCGGGCTCTGGCTGTCAGCACAGAGTCCAACGTGGGGCTTGAACTGAAGATCCGTGAGATCATGACCTGAGCCAGTTAGATGCTTAACTGACTGAGCTGCCTAGGTGCCCCTCATCTTTATTTTCAATCAGAATTCTTACTAGAATTTTTTTTTTCTCCTGGGTGTATTACTTCTTTACCTCAACCTTTGGCACAGCCTAGAAGTCGGTACAAGTTACTTTTGCTCTAGTGGTAGAGTTGTATGGTATGGGAATAGGTTTTTAAACATGTTTTACTGATGATAATGCAAATAATAAATGAGTGCATTGCGGTGCCTTATAATCTTATGCATTGGTAATGAATAAGTTGGATATTTGAGAATCATTCAGTAATCAGGGAGATTTGATTTAGGTTGAGATTCTAGTCTTGCTTTTGCCATTAGGTAGCTGTATAAACTTGGGCAGATCACTTAGTTTCTCAGATTGTATCAACTCAGCTGTACCTGCAAGATGAAAAGAGGTATTTAAGCAGTCTCTGGAATTCAACTTCGGGATTCCCTGATTTTGCTTCTAGAATAATAAAGATTATGAACATAGTGAATAGTTATCCCTAAAAAAGCGTCTTTCAGAAAATTTATGACTTCAAAATTGACTATGATTTTCAAATCAAAGTTCATCTTTTTCCTCTCATGAAAATTTGGAGACTTATATTTAAAGGTATGTTTACAACGATAGTAGTTAGCATTTGCCTTCATTCCATCCCCAAGTTCAATTTTAGTTTTTCTTCTTGGGCAATTATATTAAAAGCTTATTTTACTGAAAGCATTTACTTTTTAAGGAACGAGGGAAATTCCTCAGAATTAGTGCTTTAAAAATTTTTTTTTAATGTTTATTGTTTTGAGAGAGAGAGAGCGAGAGCGAGCGAGCAAGCAGGGTAGGAGCAGAGAGAGAAGGAGACACAGAATCCTAAGCAGGATCCAGGCTCCAAGCTGTCAACACAGCGCCCAACTCAAATCCACAGGGCTCTAATCCACAAACTGCGAGATTGTGACCTGAGCTGAAGTTGGACGCTTAACCAACTGAGCCACCCAGGTGCCCCAGTGATTTTTTTTTTTTTAAACAGAAGTGTTTTTTTGGTCACTGCAATATTACTCTTAACACTTAGATAGTAATCCTGTATGTTTATTGCCAAGTAAATTATTCTGATTAAAAAGCACTGTTAAAGGGAATATATCTTAGGTAATACTGGTAGTCACATAGTCAGAAACAGAAATTGATTCATTCATTCTTAAAACACATGTCAGGTGACCTAAGGCTTGGGAATAAGATAAAAAGATAAAGAGAGCTATTAATAGAAAATGCAAAAGAGTACTCTCTAAAATCTGTCTGATGAGATTCTTAGCAAAGTGTCATTAAATTACTGGCTTATCTGCCCTGCAAGTTTTTCCACTGTTTGCTTGAGAGCAAAACTAGAAAAAGTGCTAAAATACCATCGAGAGCAAACTTAAAACAGTACCTGGCACATAACAAGTCTCAAATGTTAGCAGTGTAATTACTTCTGTTGCTAACCTATTATGGGTAAGCTTGAATACAGAAGCCAGATTATGGTTAACCATTTATGCCGGACAGTGAAAGTTTAAAATGTAACTCTCATCATATCTTTCCTTTAGAGGTTTCACTGCTTCCTGATTATAGTTTAAGGAAAACTGTTTGCCAGCTGTTTGACTAAGTCATCTCCCCTTGCACCCGCCCTCCTGTTCCATTGTCAAAAGAGCAGTGGCAGCTGGAGGAGAGCTGCCAGGCAAAGTACCATCTTATTTTCCTCATAGTTCTGCGATCTGCCCGCATTTCTGGCCATATTGCTGATTTCGGTATGTCACTCAGTCCAGGTTAATGACTTTTTCGGCTTTGGATACCCTTTGCAGAACCATTACGGTTAATCTGTTTGCTATTTCTTGGATTGGATGACATCTAAATTATCTTCCTCATTACAACTATCTATGTCTGTAGTGATAGAGAATGATGCTCCGGAGGTGGAAATGTCCACTTACTAGAACTTACTTTTCCCTTTTTCCTTTTTTCCCTTTTCCTTCTCAAAAAGCGATGTTTAGCGTGGTGCACTGAACAGTACAATGTGCTTCACCCTGACCCTCTTTCTAGGCCACTGTCCTCAATCCCCTTGCCACCTCCCTCCCATCTCAGAGCCCCGCCCCCATCTCAGGGCTATAAATCACCCTTTCTCCTGACTCTTGTTTACCATTGTGCACCATCTGTTTTAGTTCTTTGTGTTGGTCCCTGATACCCGCTGCTAGACTGCAGGCTCCTTGAGGGCAGAATTCCTGTCTCCTTTGAATCTGGACCTCACTGCTCCTGGCACAACTCCTTGCACGTGGGAAGCATTCAATAAATATGGCTGATGGAATGAATAATTATTCCCACAAAGTGACAGATGGCTTTAGTTGCAAGACAAGAGTGATGTTGCAATGCTGTGTGCTGGAATGGGTGGCCTAATAAGACCATCCATCGAAATACCTCTTTGTTTTTGTTGTTCTGTGTGTTAGATTTGCCATTAGCCTTGAAGTCCATGTAATGAGCCAAATTCCATGTAGTTTCACACCAGCCACTCAAAAAATAGGGTGACCCAGTTCGTCAAGAGAGGATCACTGTCCACATTCAAGAAAATGTGGTTAATATGCTTGTAAGGAGACCTGATATGGTCCCATTGATTTCACTGTTTTGTGGGTCCGTGGAAGAAGTAAGTTGAAGGAATGTGTGTCGTCAAGTGTGGAAAAATTGGAAAAACTGGAATCCAAGTGATTTATGTCCAAATGACAGCACTGCACTTGATAAAACAGAATTTCCTGTTCAACACAACAATAAACATTTCTGAAAAGTACAGACTCTCAACCTGAGAGGTATTGATATGTTAGTAAGATATAAATGAAGGCCTCGTGGTTTGGTAGGTATGAATTTTAGTAAATGCATGACCTATAGTGATTTAAATGCCATAGGCACGCTTGAGGGTAATGCTAACTACCTTCTCAAGGAGGAGATTAATTCCTAGCCTGAAGTATCTAGTTTTCCTTGGCAATGCTAAATGTAGTTGTGCTCCCTCTCCCAGACACATTGGGCATTTCAGATAAATGGCACGTTGCCAATTCATCCTAAGTAGCCTGGTAGCTGGCAGGATACATGCTTAGCCAGTGTCCGCCTGCTGGGACACCAGCCGGGAGTGCTGATGAAGTGTCAGATGTATACTTCATATACATTAATCTGAAGAGGGGAAAACTCATTTCCCCATTTGCTTCTTCCATCTTTCTGTCCCTCCCCACACACATGGGTAGTTTATCAAAGAAGTCAGAGTTGTCAAAAGCAGGGGGATTTATACAGATGCTGCTTTCTGGCAAGAAAGATGGAAATTTCAAGAGACAAAAGCAGGACCAGTGGTAACTTATTTTTCTGTAGGAAAATAAGGTTGTAAGCCTTGGTGATTACAGTTTAAAAATAATATATGTGGCCCTCAAATGAAATCCTCACTTCTTTTGTACTTTGGAGTAATGGACAGATGGTAGAAACATGGTAAAAACTAGTTTACAGTGTTTTTCCCCTGTTTTCTGTTTGATTTGAATCTTGAGCCTCCTCTGCTCATGCCCGTAATACATCTTCTCTTGTTGAGGTCTTCCTTGGCCATGTTGTTTGAAACAGTTCCCCCACATTGCATGCTGGACACTCTGATTTACTCCTTAGCTTTATCCCCATTTGGTATGCTACATGATTGGCTTATCTTATTACATATCCATTAACTACTGTAATGAAAAATTAATGAGAGTAAAGAGATTTTCTGTGTTCCCAGCTGTCTTCCCAGGACGTAGAATAGTGCTGGCACATAGTAGGTGCCCACTGAGGACTTGAAGAATGCAGAAGCGAAAATATTTCCTTTCTGTATGTTTTCAATGCCCTAGAATGGGTTGTTGGTTTTTTTGTTTGTTTGTTTGTGTGCTCATTTTTAATCTGCAATAAACTTTTTAGGCTTATGTTATTTTTTTGTATTTATTTATTTATTAAACTTAAAAAAAATGTTTATTTATTTTGAGAGAGGGGGTGGGGAAGGTCAGAGAGAGAGGACAGAGAGAATTCCAAGCAGGCTCTGTGCTGTCAGTGCACAGCCCGATGCAGGGCTTGAACCCATGAACTGTGAGATCATGACCTGAGCTGAATCCAAGAGTTGGACACTCAATGGACTGAGCCACCCAGGTGCCTCAGGTTTATATTGTTTAGCCTAATCAAGAAGCTCTTCAAGCCAGAGAGCAGTTAACCATGGAAAGTACATTCAGGAAGTAGACCTTAGTGGTTAAGTTGGAAAAAGGGAATGAGGGGGGAAAGCAGAGTGGTTAAGAGATCATCTCCACTCTCTAGTCTTTAATAGCTGTGTAAGCCTTGGTTTCCTCATCTGTGAAGAGAGGCTAATGGTTGTAACCTCCTCAGGTTATTGTGAGGATTACATGAGCCAACTCATGCGCAGTCCTTTGTCTGGTGCCTGTCACTTAGGAAATGCTGATGTTGGTCTACCTGGGGTTGATCAGAAAGATGTTTCCTTGGGGTTGTCAGGCTTAGATGAGTGGTATTATCAGCAAGGAGGGAACTGAGCCCTTTCTCTCAGATCACCTGATAATGAGCCATAGTGTAACCTTTTTGTCCCTCTTGCAGGTTGGTGAACCAGCTTGTTTCTTTCTTGCTCATTTTCACTTAGTATTCATCAACACGACAACCTGGGAGAAGATGCTTGCTAGAATAGCTAACGGTTTTGAAAGAGGGAAGTGCTTTCAAATAATGCTCTTCAACTCTTACTGTTAGGTTCAGTGGTATAATTTTATGTTTCTTCAGTGGCCCTTTTTTTGACATAGTATCCATTTCTTTTAATGAAAAAATTACATTTCATGATGTACTATGAATATTAAGACAAAACTATTTAAACTGTAATAGATTCAAAGAGGGTTGATGAATATTCATCTTTTCCATTTGCAAAAATGCATTATGAAGAGTCAGGGAAAATTCACTAAATGTATGCAAAAGTGCATTTTTCCTTTTTAATTCATTCACAATGCACTGGCATAATGTCAGCATTTATTTAGAGTACGGACTTTATTTGCAGTCATTTAATATTATATCAATACTTCATTAGCCTTATAGCTCAAAAACAAAAACCTGAGCTGAAGTCCAATTAGTTAACTCCGAGAGAGGATCTGTTAAATATTGATGGAGGAACAATTTGAATGCCCTTGGACAGATTGCTTAACAAAAGTTGTAGAATACAACTATGAGTTAGCATTTCTCCTTACCCACTGTGACTCAATAATTTAAAGGCTGCATAATACTTGAATGTGTGGATTTCTCAAAATTTCTCCCTTTAGGTTATTTCCAAGTTTTTCCTATTGCAGATAATGGTGCTGAACAGGCTTTTAATAAGGTCCTGGTTCACCTCTAATTACGTTTCCAGGGTAACTTCTTGGAGTAGAATCGCTGTGGCAAAGGATGTGAGCATTATGAAAGTTCTCTGTACTTCTGCTAAATATTGTTTCTATGAACACTGTCCAGATTTATGCATTCATATATTGAGGAAGTGCATTTCACTACACCCTGGCCAGCAGTCAACATTGTCGTGTTAAAAAAAAAAAAAAAAAAAAAAAAAAAGAACTTCACTTGTTTATTTGAAAAATAACTGTTGTAAATTTGTCAGGTTTTTAGTGAAGTTGATAAGGTTATTTGTCATGTTGAACTCTTACATCAAAGCCTCTGGATAAAGCAAATGTGAAGTTAGGCTTATCCTTGCTTCTTCCTGTACCTTCCTTCCATTCCCTAAATCAGCTTACCATACCAACTGTTGGTAACCTGTGTTGCTCTTGGGATATAAGAACTCCTGAGTGTGATTACAGTGTATGTGGCTGAAGGCATTATTCCATAGTTCAGAATTTTTTTCATCTGGAAAGTAGTAATCTCAATTGTGAAATAGTGCCTTCAGCTGTGGACATTATAATCAGAGTCTCAAGAGTGCTTATATTCCAGGAGTAATACATCTCCGAGTTATTACCCTCTGAGCTAGGTTCTGTTTATAGTGAAGGGATGAATTTTCATAACTCAGTGCTGAAATAGCAGTAGGGAGCCCTGAGCAGATTATTATAGGTCAGGCCTAATCCATGAAGATAAATCTCATTATAGGCTCACCTGGGCCCATCCACAGAGTGGCTGGTTTAACAGGACTCTATAAATCAAAGATCAGATTAAAATTGAACTATAAAATCCTTGTTATAATCCAACTCCTGTCCCCGTGAAGAGATACTCTAAACGTGTCTCCTTACTCTAAACGTGCTGGGGTACTCTGAGAATAATTAGCAGAAAAACATATATTGAGTGTGTTGTGATTCAGTCTATTAATGAGTGAAAAACTACTTATTTTGTCAGGGGGGGAGGCAGGTTTTTTTTTTTTTTTTTTCTAAAATGAAATTGCAGCCAGAAGTAGGCACTTGAAACTTCTCCTCTTAGTTTTCTCTTCCTTACATTTGCAAAGATTAAAAAATAGCCATGACTTTGTGTGTATGTTATCCTTCCTGGGAAGGACGGGATGGATGCCTGCTGAAGCGCCTCTCTATGTGGGTGTGACTGGACAGACTGGTCAAGTGTGGACTTCCTGTTATCAAAGTCATTTGAGTGGCAGTGTGATGAATGGTGCCCGTAAATATCTTGTGGGATTTCAAGAATCAGAAGGCGTGCCCTGTTTTAATTACTTAACATCATACAGGGGATTTAAATGAATTTATAACAGTAATACCATATAAATGTTTAGATATCATTGTGTGTGTATGTTAAAGCTTAGGTTTCATTTATTACCCACTTACCCAACTAGTATACCTGTTTAGGAGCTGGTTAACCTATTCATTATGAGATGATCCAGAGAATGCCAAGTCTTGGTATCTCAGCTGTCTTCTGTGCACTGTAATTTTTAGCACCAAGGGCACTGCCTTATATATATTTAGTGCTTAGATGATAGTTGTTTATTCATAAATGTTTAGGTCCTTAATTGTAAGAATTGAGAGTTTTCCGAGGCTCCTGTAGTTCTGCTTCCTGGAGCCTGGACTAGTTGAGTTGCTAGGCTCTCAATGATTTGAATGGGCCCTGTGTCTTGGGAAATGACTGAGATAGAGGTGGTCAAGCAGTTCTGGCTGCCATCATGGAAGTGTCCGTTGGTGCATTGGTGGATAGATGCTGCTCTGGTGAAGTCGTGGTGTGACACAGCTTGTGCTCTTGATCCCCTGATAAAATATCAGCCCCTGACATTGCTGTCTCATTGCCTCATTGTCACAAAGATTCTGCAACCCTGGAAAAACCCCAACAAGCTCATAACAATTAGACAGTGGTTTCTGAGAGAGAAGGTATTGGGATGTAACATTTCCTTTCTTGGGAAAAAATGTAAAGTTATCATTTTACTTAATAGACTTCTTGGGAGACTTTGGTTATTGGGGCTCTGGAAAAGCTTGCATGTCTTGATACTTTTGCTGCTGTATTTTTTAGATATATTTTGGTGGTTAGTGGAATGAGTGGTATTGGTGAATACATTTATTTCTTGTTCATTGACACCTGAAGTATCAATCTAGTGTTGGATTCCAAATCTGTGTGTATTTTGTTATGCTCATTTATCAGTTAATTGACTACTAATGGAGTTCTTATTGTACAAATGGTATTAAAACCTACATAAAAAAAAAAAAAAAAAAAAAGGAGAGAAGAGGAAGGAAAGCTTCCAAATACTTCTATGAGGCCAGCATTACCCTGATACGAAAACAGGCAAAGACACCACAGAAAAATAAAACTATAGGCCAGTATCCCCAATGTACATAGATGTAAAAGTGTTCAAAAAATAGAAAACAACATTCAGCAATACGTTAAAAGGATTATTCACCATGATCAAATCGGATTTGTTCCTGGGATGCAAAGATGGTTGAATATTTGCAAATCAATCACTATGACACAGTACCTCAACAAAACAAAGGATAAAAAGTAAATGATCATCTTGACAGATGTAGCAAAAGCATTCAACCAAATTCGACCTCCCTTTATGGTAAAACCTTTCAACAAAGTGGGTTTAAAGGAAACATACTTGAACACAATGAAGGCCATGTATGAAAAACTCACAGCTAACATCATACTTAGTGGTGAAAAACTGAGACCTTTTCCGTAAGGTCAGGAACAAGACAAGGATATCTACTCTCACCACTTTTATTATATACAGTACCAGAAGTCCTAGCTACAACAAGCAGACAGGAAAAAGAAATGAGGCATCCATATTAGTAAGGAAGAAGGTAGCTGTCATTATTTGCACATGACATGATACTGCACACAGAAAATTCTGAAGACTTCACCAAAAAACTGTTAGAAGAAATAAATGAGTTCAGCAAAGTTGCAGGATACAAAATTAATGCCTGGATATTTGTAGAATTCTTATACACTAATAACAGAGTAACAGAAAGAGGAATTGAGACAACAATGCTATTTACAGTTGCACCAAAAAGAAAAGAATACCTAGGAATAAACTTAACCAAAGTGGTGAAAACCATAAAATATTGATAAAAGAAATTGAAGACAAACAAATGGAAAGATACTTCACGGATTGGAAGAAATAATATTGTTAAAATGTCTGTACTCTCCAAAGCAATCTACAGATACAACACAATCCCTATGAAAATACCAGCAGCATATTTCATAGTACTAGAACAAGTCACAGTAACATTTGAGTAGGACCACAAAACACCCCACACAACCAAAGCAGTCTTGAGAAAGAAGAACAAAACTGGAGATGTCACAATTTCAGATTTCAAGATATACTACAAAGCTGTAGTAATCAAAACCATATGGTACTGGCACACAAATGGACACATAGATGAGTGTAACAGTATAAAAAGCCCAGAAATAAACCCATAATTATATGGTCAATTCATCTCAGACAAGAGAGGTAAGAATTTATAATGGGGAAGACAGTCTCTTCAACAAATGGTGCTGAGAAATTTGCACCACTTTCTAACATCATACACAAAAATAAACTCAACATGAGTTACAGACCTAAATGTGAGACCCCACACTGTAAAAATTCTGGAAGAGAACACATGTAGTCATGTCGCTGACCTGGGCAGTAGCAACATTTTTCTTGATTTGTCTCCTGAGGCAAGGGAAACAAAAGCAGAAACAAACCATTGGGACTCTATCAAAATAAAAAGTTTTTGTACAATGAAGGAAATCATTGGCAAAACTAAAAGGCAGCCTGTTGAATGTGAAAAGATATTTGCAAAGGACTTATCTAATAAATGGTTAATATCCAAGATCCCTAAAGAACTTAACAACTCAACACCAACAAAACACAAATAATGTGATTAAAAATGAGCAGGGGGTCTGAATAGACATTTTTCCAAAGAAGATGTACAGATGGCCAACAGACAGATGAAAACATGCTCAATATCATCACTAATCATTAGGGAAATGCAAATCAAAACCACATGAGATATCACCTTATACCTGACAGAATGGTTAAAATCAAAAGCACAAAAAACCCACAAAATATTGGTGTGGATGTGAAGAAAAAGGAACCCTCCTGCGCTGTTGGTAGGAATGTAAATTGGTATGGCCACTGTGGAGAACCATACGGAGGTTCCTCAAAAAATTAAAAACAGAAATACCCTATGATTCAGTAATTCCACTACTGGATATTTATTCAAAGGAAACGAAAGCACCAATACAAAAAGATATATGCACCCCAATGTTTATTGCAGCATTATTTACAATAGCCAAGATATGGAAGCACCCCAAATGTCCATTACTAGATGAATGGGTAAAGGAGACGTGGTGTCCACACATAAACACATACATAAGCGTGCGTGTGCACACACATAGTGGAGTATTACTCAGCCAAAAAAGGGATGACATCTTTCCATTTGTGACAGTGTGGATGCAGCTAGAGGGCATTATGCAAAGTGAAATAGAAGGAAGAGGATGGCAGGATGGGCAACATGGGTGAAGGAGATCCAGGCTTCCAGTTATGGAACGAATAAGTCATGTAAATAAAAGGCAGAGCATATAGTTGATATTATAGTTGATAACAGTGTAATAGTATTTTGTGGCGACAGATGGTTGCTACACTTGTGGTGAGCATAGCAAAATGTATTGAGAAGTTGAATCGCTATGTTGTACACCCGAAGCTAAGGTAAAATTGTTTGTCAACTGTACTGAAATAAATAAATAAAACGTACCTGATAAAGATGTGATGCGTCATCATTTTTAAGGAGCTTCAAAGCTAGTTGAAATGAGACTTGAGAGAAACCAGCAAAGTGGAAGGAAATAATGTGTTGGATAGTGTGCAGTTTTGAGAATTTATAGATCTGGAAGAAGGATGTGGGCTTCAGGGCTCTAGCAAGGATCGTCAGGCAAGGCTCAAGGTGTAGTGGAATTAAGTATGTAATGAAACGGGCTGGGAGTGGTAGATAAAAATGGACAGTGTGGTGTGAACAATGTTGTTTTTTCTTAGTACAGTGTTTCTAGAATAGTCACAGAGGCAAAGGACCACATGAAGAGCCAGAGGCTCATGGCTGTCAGTGACAGAATGGTTTCTGACTTAATGTGGATCTTGAAAGACCACTACTGTCTGTCTGTTAGTAAGAAGAATGTCCTGTTTACTTAGAAGATCTCCCAGCTGCAAAGTCTGTTATCTGCAGGTATTTTAATCAAAAGGAAATAATTCTTAATTTTTGTTGGATTCCATGGCTAGACGGTAATAATGGCTTTCTGGATTATATCTTTTCTTTGTGATCTGGTACTATTAATTTGTTTTTAAACAAAGAATGGGACACTGTGCAATTTCAACTCAGCTATTTGTGATCTAAATACTTCATTGTTCAGGGCTCTTGTTTGTATAAGTGAATGTCTTTTTTCGTTTTTAATTTTTTGAAACATTTATTTAATTTTGAGAGACAGAGACAGAGCGTGAGTGGGAGAGGAGCAGAGAGGGACACACAGAATCCGAAGCAGGCTCCAGGTTCCAGGCTCTGAGCTGTCAGCACAGAGCCTGATGGGGAGCTTGAACTCACAAACCATGAGATCATGACCTGAGCCAAAGTCAAATGCTTAACTGACTAAGCCATCCAGCTCCCCCACCTTTTTTTTATTCTTAGACATAAGCAGTGATAACTTTGAGCCTCTTCTTTTTACATAGCTCTGCTCAAAATGTTCTTAATTAAACTTTTAAAAACTTTTCTTTCCCCTATTTTCTGGAAAACATCTTTTGACAGATTCAGGTGATGGAAAGTCATGAGTTTCTCATCTTTAAGTGCTTCTAAGGTTTGGTGAAACAACTTTGGCAGTAGTGAACCATCTTCCATTTCCCAAAGACATCAAGTTCCTAGTCTGATGCCCATCCTTGGTCTGGAAAGAGGATAACTATGTATCTTCTTTCTTTTTGCCTTACCAATACATCTCTGTACACATACACTATCTCTTCCGGGAAGCCTTCCCTGACATCTCTCCCTACCCCAGCCTTCTCTGAATTGTGCATATGCAAAAACAAAACATTTATCACATGGGACTATAAGAGTGTTTTTGCTTACCTTCCCCTCCTAACCTCTTTTGTCCCCAAGTGGTCTGATTACTGAAAGGGCCAGGATAATGATCTATAGTTGAAAAAGAAGTGAGCCTAGAGTATTCATGGGATGGCCTCTTAGAAATAACACTAAATGAAATATGAAATTGATATTAGGTGTGTCCATAGCACCTTTTTACATTTTAATTGACCTTCAAGACACTTGTTTCTGAAAATGAATTCTGGAATTGGAGAATCTTATGGGTAGTATATACCTAGGTCACCCCTTTCCCCTTGCCTAGAGAGATGGTGCACTGCAGTGGCCATTATCTAAATGGTGTTCCTTTTTTTTTTTTTTTTTTACAAGCCCTTGATTTGGAATTTAATTCCTGTAAACAGTTTAGAGGAATGCTTAAGAGCATGAGCTCCAGAGCCAGGCTGCCTAGGTTGGAATCTGGACTTGAGTACTTAATAGTTGTGTCCCTTTGACCAAGGAGCATAACCTCCCTGTGACTCTGAAAAATGGGAATATTAATGGTACCTATTTCTTGTGGTTGTTGCTGACATCAGGAAGCACATGAGAAGAGCACAGTAATGTTAACTGGTACCATTTTGTTCAAGAGGAGTAAGCTCACGTATTTATTAAACCAGGGAACTTAAGTTTTATTAAATGCATGCCTGAAGTTTATGATTTAAAGAATTGATGAAAGTGGTCTTGCAAAGATAAGGTTGTCTCTGATTATTTTCAGAGAGCTGTAGGCCTACTCTCTTTTCTATAGGGTAGTTTATAATACATGAAGCTTGTTTGAAATTAAAAGTTAAGAAAAAGTGTAAACTGGTATTTTTAACAGGAAGTAAACTTTGAGGGATGATATCCTGAAACAAACAAAAGTAGAAAGACAACCAAAAAAAAAAAAAAGGAAACCCCAACTACTTTTTTTTTTTCATTTCCCTCATTAGATTACAGAAAAGGCTTATGAGGATCTTGTTCTTCAAGAGTCTTATTTTTTTTTTTTTTTAATTTTTTTTCAACGTTTATTTATTTTTGGGACAGAGAGAGACAGAGCATGAACGGGGGAGGGGCAGACAGAGAGGGAGACACAGAATCGGAAACAGGCTCCAGGCTCTGAGCCATTAGCCCAGAGCCTGACGCGGGGCTCGAACTCCCGGACCGCGAGATCGTGACCTGGCTGAAGTCGGACGCTTAACCGACTGCACCACCCAGGCGCCCCAAGAGTCTTATTTTTTTACCAAATACATAAGTTGCTTTCTTTTGAGGTGACACTTTGTATGCTACTTACCACAGTGCCTTTGTATCCAGGCCTTTGAAATAGCAACATCTATTTGAATGTACTGTTAATTTTGCCTTCATTTTTTGCCATGGCCAAATTTCGCTGTCATTTATGAAGTGGTAACAGAGAGCCTGCCTTTGGGATTCTAACATTTTTGCTGGCTCACTCTGTCAGTGAAGCATTTTTGAGCGCACCTCCCTACTCTATGAATATATTTTAAAATTATTTACATGTACTTAGAGGAGGTATTAAAAAAAATCATCGACCTGTGAATCTTTACTAGGAAGCTGTTGGAACATTTCCTTTAGGGTTTTAGCAGGGGTCTGGAGGCAGCTCTGTTTGCCAACTGTAACCATATAGCTGTCATGTCACAGAGAAGTACAGGGAGTCCTCGGATAGGTAATGGGTAAGGTGGAGTTTATGTGGAGTGCCTGAGGCAGTGACTGTTGGCTAACTTGTGAGGAAGTATTTTAGCCATCAGAAATAGTGTGTATCTGCTGAGCGTCAGCCTGAATGTCAACTTAGGAAATGTACTAAAATCCCCCAAAATGAAGAAACACAGAAAACGGCATCCAGTACTCTTACATTTTCCCCCTAAACCCAATTGGGTTATATCGTGTACCCCTGGGGCGTCCATTTTGTACTTTGTAGATTCTTGGAATAAACTACAAGGTTTGCCTTCTAAACCTGCTATGGTAGAGTTTTATTGATTAAATGATGTTTTGAATATTCAGCGAGGCTGCCTTTTCTTTTTAGGAAAGGTTTTTTAAATTTTATTTGTAAATGGAAGGAGTAGCAGGTCTTTGCTACTACACATGTCATTAACTGCTACTAAATTGACACAAATGTTGATAGTTACTGTGAGAACTGTTGTAGAGCTAATGATGTTAATTAGAATGTAACATGCCAGTAATTGCGTGTATTCAAACATCATACCATCACTTTTTGTGTTTTCTTCTCCAGATGTAAGACATTCATTCATTTGTTGCTTGAAAAGCTGCAGAATTATAGCTAAGATAACAAATAATTGCCTGCAAATAAAATTGGTTCTTTAGAAATATGCTCTAATTGGTTGGCTATGTAAAAGGCAGAAACAAATGTTAGCATGTTAAGCATATAAATTAGGAACATTGCTTACGAAATCCTTAGTTTTGGGCTTTTCATTTAAATAAGCCTTCTTATTGCAATTAATATTATCGTTTGGTTTATGAACCTTAAAAATATACTCCCTTTCAGCATTTTTTGAAGTTGTAATTTAGCTTTCTTATACATGTTAGATGATTTGCAATTTAGATTTCAATTTGATTTCCATTCTTTAAAATACCATTTTTCTTGTATTTCATTTTTATTTAAAGCATGATTCTCTGTATTTGTGGAAGCTAGGCATAAACTACTAGAAAAATCAAGCTTTTAAGCAAGCCAGGAACATAAAACATTTTAATAGGAATTTCACATAACTAAACTAAGTATTTGAGGGTCTAGCCAAAGAATTATGGTTCTTTGGAAATAAACTTTATGGGACATAGTGTCCCTAATTTACTTTCTCTTATTGTTCCTTTAAAAGAAATAGCGTTTCTTTTGTTGATTTAAAATCCTCACCACTTCTTATGTATGTAGAGTGTTATATATGCCTTTTCCTGGTGATTTTAGGGCCATATCTACTTGAAGAGAGAGTTGTGGTCTCTGTAGTTTTTTTAAGGTTTTTAGTATATGTATGTATGTGGATGTGTGTGTATATCGTGTGTGTGTGTGTGTGTGTGTGTGTGTGTGTGTATTAGAGGGAGAGAGAGGGCACTAGTGGGGGAGAGGGGCAGAGGGAGGGACAGAGAATCTAAGCAGTTTCCATGCTCAGCATGGAGCCCAACACAGGACTCAATCTCAGGACTGCAAGATCATGACCTGAGCCGAAATCAAGAGTCCTACGGTTAACTGACTGAGCCACCAGGTGTCCCTATATTTTTTTCCATTGAAAGTTTTGATGTGAATGTTTCTGTTGTAATTGGAGTGTGTCTGGGTTCCCGCCCCCCCCCCCTCAAGTTGTGACCCACATAAATCAGCCCGTCACTTGTGGTACCCTGACCTTAATTCTGTAGGACTTGCAGTATATATATCCTTTTCAGTATATATACCCGATCCATCATCTGGCTCTATCTAATGTGATGTGCTCAGAGGGGAAGAGTGTTTCTTTTAAACCCCTCTTATAATGATCACTGCATAATTCTGCTGGCAGATGCTGTGTTTTGCCTACTTTTTGCTAATATTTTTGTTCAGCATTTAGGGAGCTCCTGTTATCCTTAGTATATAGGTCCTGTCTTGCTTTATTTACTGACTTTAAAAAATAGCAGATGATGATGAAAAAGACTGGCATGTTTAGGGTTGGGAAAGTTAAGACTGAATTCTAGTACTCAGCTCCATAGTTCTGGGCAATTGTCCCTTAACCTCCTTGAGCCCTGGTGTCTTCATCAGTAAAATGGGAATAGTTAATCCTGCGTTTGTCATAACACTTCAGGAATATGACCTAACATACATCAGGACTAACTGCTAAGTACTTGGCATTTTTTGTGTATCTATTTCTGGGCTTCTCTTTCTTGCAGTGGGCATATTTGCCTGCTTCTGTGCCTACATCACACTTTTCTTTATCCCTGTAACTTTGAAAGTCTTACTACTAATTGGTCAAGAAAGTTTCTTCACGTTCTTTATGAGTGTTGGCTGTTTTGGCATTTTTATCTTCTGTGTAAATTCACTAGTGAAATTCTGCAAGCTAATTAGATTTTGATTAGAAATACGTTAAATCCAGAGATCAATTTGGGAAATTGACATTTTTATGATGTTCAGTTTTACTATTCTAGAGTGTAGTATATTGCTCCATTGACTTAGGGCTTTTTAAGTGTTCTCATCTACAGAACGAATTTGTATATCCTCCATTAGATTTATTCTTAGGAATTTAAATAGCATCTTTCAAAAATAAAAATGTATACCTGTTTGCTAATGTATGGAAACTGAACTGGCTTTTGATATTTTAAATTAACTAAGCTTGCTAATCTTTTCTGATCTTTACAGATCTGTAGATTGGTGGGCCAGGGGGCTCTTGTAGACTCTGATGATGTACAAATAATAACAGCTTTGTTTCTTCCTTTTCCAGCCTTTATAGCTTTTATTTCTCTTTTAAAAATCTTACAGCACTGGGGCGCCTGGGTGGCGCAGTCGGTTAAGCGTCCGACTTCAGCCAGGTCACGATCTCGCGGTCCGTGAGTTCGAGCCCCGCGTCGGGCTCTGGGCTGATGGCTCAGAGCCTGGAGCCTGTTTCCGATTCTGTGTCTCCCTCTCTCTGCCCCTCCCCCGTTCATGCTCTGTCTCTCTCTGTCCCAAAAATAAATAAACGTTGAAAAAAAAAAAAAATTAAAAAAAAAAAAAATCTTACAGCACTAACCAGTACTTCCAGGATTATGTGGAAAGGGAGTCATACCATGCATCCTTGTCTTGTTTTTAAACACAAAGGGAGTGTTTTGAACATTTCATATTATGTATGATGAATGCTTTGGAGACTTTGTTTTTGTTTTTTATTTTGGAACCTCTGTATCAGGTGAAGCATGTTATTTTTTTGTTTTTGTTTTTGTTTTTGTTTTTAATACCAATTCTTTTTTTGTATTTGTTAATGTTATTGATATGACACTTTTGAAAAAAATGCAACGTTGTCACGGCAAATAACTTTAAAAAATACTTCTGTACATTCATTCTACTGTTTGGTTTAGGTTTTTGCTGTGTTTATTCATGGTATTAGCTGGTGCTTTCCTTAGGTTATGTTAGCTCAACACCATGAATTAGGAATATATCCGTCATTCCTGTGATACTACAATAAGGGTGCATACCAAGTCAATTGCTCTGTGGCACTTGTCAATAGTATTTATTTCTTGTTGCGGGTCTGTGGGTTGGCTCGGGTTTTGGACTGTGGATGTATGAGTTGGCTTGGCTCTAATCGGTAGGTCAGAGCCCTGTCTGCCTTGCATGGACTACCGTGGGACCCAGCATGAAGGGGAGCACTTGCCTGTGGAATGGTTTTCTCCTAATGGAAGTTGGAAACTCCTAGAGGGAGGAAGAGAAATACTGACTACTTAAGGGTTAGGCTCAAAACAGCCCAGTTTCCCTTCTACCCATTGGCGAAAGCCAGTCACGTGAGTAAATCCAGCGTCAGTAGGAGAGAGGAAGTGCTTGCTAAACCATAATTTTATCTATGACAGGAACAGTTCCTTCTTTGTCTAATCTCTGAAGGAGTTTGTTTAAGAATGGATTGATTTCTTTCTGGACTGTTCTGAATGTTACCTAAAAAGGAGTCTGGACCTGACTGATAATTTCTTTCATGGGGCACTTCTGCCTGATCCCATTTTTAATTAGTTATTGGACACATCAGATTTTTGATTTCTTCTTGAGTCACTATGGTATTTATTTTTTTTTAATTTTTTTAACGTTTTATTTATTTTTGAGACAGAGAGAGAGCATAAACAGGGGAGGGTCAGAGAGAGGGAGACACAGAATCTGAAACAGGCTCCAGGCTCTGAGCCAGACGCGGGGCTTGAACTCACGAACTGCGAGATCATGACCCGAGCCGAAGTCGGCCACTCAACCGACTGAGCCACCCAGGCGCCCCAAGTCACTATGGTATTTAATAGTTTTGTGTGTATCTGGTTATTCTGTTTGCAAATGATGTGTGTGGTGTGGCAGCTGTAGTTTTGATTCCTTTCTCATTCTTACTATTGTTTGGTTGTGTTTTCTTTCTTAACACTTTTTCCCCCCTCTGTTAGTTTTGCAGACGCTTGTTGGAATTAGTAATTTAAATGGCTCTGGATCTCGTATCGTGCCTAGATAGGTATTTTTTCTTCTCAGATTCTAACAATGTGTCTCATACTTTCTTACTTTTATGGATGAATTTTTAATGTTTAAATCTGTAATCTGGAACTTATTTTTATTGATAAGTAAAAGCGCATTTGAGTATATTATTCTGTTTCCAAGTGGGCTAGCTAGTTATTCCAGCACTATTATTGAACAGCTGCTTCCCCTCCCCACCCCTAATTTGTAATACCATATTTAGCATGTGTCGCGACCGGCGTGACAAACACGGAGGTCAGGGTCCTGAGGGTAGGGGAATGCAAGAAAAAAGAGAGAAGAGAAAGTTTGGGAACAGGAGGGTCCCCTGGGCTGATGGCCCAAGTGACGGCTTTATTGTTGCTGTACACAATCTTTTATAATATAAGACTCTTATGGATCAGGTCATTCTAAGAGTAAACAGGTTTCACGTGATCACTGCCAGCCAAAACATTTAGTTCTGTATACCTTGTGAACTTTGTGAACAGGTCACAAGACCTTGTTGATAGATTGCTGGCAAAACACAGTTCCCATGTTTGTGTCTATCTGACTCGGGGTAGAAAAAGGGAGGTAGCATTACTGCCAACACCTGCAGACCACAGGCTTCAGAAATTAACTCTCTCAGCCTTGACAAGGCTTTCGTATGCCCTTGAAAGTGGGGGAATGGGAGGGGGAACCACCGGGTTGGCGTGAGTCAACAGGGAACGTTGCTCAACCCGGTCTCAGCCTGGTGCCGGGGCCCGGCCTCCCACATGAATGGGAGGGGGAACCACCGGGTTGGCTTGAGTCAACGGGGAACATTGCTCGACCTGGTCTCAGCCTGGCACCGGGGCCCGGCCCCCCACAAGCATGCACCAAATTCCCAAGTATGTTATGGGTCTATTTCTTGGCTCTGTTCTGTTCCTTTGATTTGTCTCCTTGTGTTGGTATCATACAATCTAATTCCTGAAGATTCATGCTATTTTTAACATCTAGCAGGGCTGGTAGAGGAGCCTCATAACTCTTCTAGTTACATTTATTTACAGTTACGTTTAGTTAAAAAAAACTTTTGTTAACATTTATTCATTTTTGAGAGACAGCACGAGTGGGGGAGAGGCATAGAGAGAGAGAGACCGGGAGACCCAGAATCCAAAGGAGGCTCCAGGCTCTGAGCCATCAGCACAGAGCCCAATGCACGGCTCCAACTCACAGACCATGAGATCATGACCTGAGCCTAAGTCGGATGCTTAACCGACTGAGCCACCCAGGTGCCCCTATTTGCAGTTACATTTAAAAGACTGGCCCTCATTTTAGCATTTTTTCTATCTCTGGAAATAATTTCCTCATTTTCTTTGAAAGCCAGTGAGAGGAAAAAAAAAAAAATCATCCCTTGTGAAAATAGTAGACATCTGCTAGTCTTATAAATCATAGTTCTTTTGGGTTGCAGTGGGGAGAGAAACTGTCTTTTCTCTGGTCAGTTTCCCACATCAGCCTCCTGACCTGTGTACTACAGAGCTTTGGGGCACCATTTACTGAGACTTGTAATGTGCCAAGTTCTAGTATAGTGGTGTGATACCTAACCCTGGACCTTGGCGCTTCCTGGAGTGGGGCTCACTGATTATTTTTGCCACCGGCTTAAGAAACCAGAGCCTCCCAATAGCAGGTCTCCAAAGACTGGCGATATTTTCAGAGAATGTGCGCATGTGTGGTCCGGCACTGCCTCTACATGTGGGAAACACTTCCTTTGCCAATCTCAGGGGCTCCTGCTTTGATTTCGTGAAGGGAGTGACCAAGTTACCTTGTAGCTTGCAGTTGTGAAATCCTAATGCCACCAACTACCACACTAGCTGTACAGATGTCCTATTTCTTGGTGGCTGCATCGGAAGAGCCAACAAAAGCAGTGAAAAGGTAATGACCATACCACTTTGCTGGCATGAGCTGTTTTCCCAAAGTGTTGTTTTTCTGAATTATTCAGAACGTTCTCTGCCCCTCGTGCAAGGGCAAAGGATGGGCTCCAAGGGGGATGGGTACTGATAACACACAAGGAATAATTCCCCTCATCCATCAAGCCTGACAACTCACGGATTCCTTGCTCTGTCAGAGCAGGGAGAGGCTTGAGCAGGATTGAATGGTCCCTACTTGTCTGGCATTTTAAAGAAATCTGAATTTGGTATGAAATTAACTGGATGCAGTTGAAGTTGCTGGTGGCAACAGTTCCCACTGAAGTCCTAATCCTAGAGCCTCTCCCACAAGGCAGAAGGATGTGACAAACGTGTATCTGAATTATGACCATCATCTGGGCCTGTCATTGCTGAAAGCTCCTCATTAAGATGAAGAGGTTAGGAATCCAGTATCAGGGCAAATGATGCCACATCTTTGATTGGCCAGAACTTTATTTACCTTTCCATCCTGGAGTCTTAGATCCAGTCGATCAATTAGGAAGTTCAGGATTAGATTACTTAGATTACTGTTCTTTATTTTTTGTTCTGAAAAGTTAAGTTTATTTTTGTATCATAAACTTATAAATCCCCATAGAACATTAAAAAAAAAAATTCTTAAAAGGTAGGGATAAAAGTCATGCATAATATGCAACCATTCTTAACTCCTTTTCTGGAAACATAGTTTGTCTTTTCGTGCCCTCTGGTAACTTGTGGTAGCCCATAGACATTCCTCTGTGCTCACCTGTCCTGTTTCCCCCACATCCCAATTTTGGGCTAGTTACTGGTCTGATTTTTCATTTCTCCCTTTGGTTTCTTTCTGTCTGTTTTCCTTCTCTGTAGTTTGTAACTCTGACATTGGAAGTCTGAAGGTTTTTGTGTCTCAGCGGGAGCTAACCCCGTGTCCCGGGTGCCACAACTGATGGTTGGTACCCATCTTTTATTCATGTGATCTCTTCCCTTTCCTTCTCCTACTTCTTCGTGCCCCACTTTGCCATCACAGAGGGGTTTACGTCCTTACGCTCATATGTATTGTGGAGCTGAAGGCTCTCTGTCAGGCATCCCCTTTTCTCTAGACACCGGGGGGCTGGGGGGACCCCTGGTTCCCGAAAGGAAGTATTGCTCTGGCAGCTGCTCCCCTAAGACTGGAGTCCTCTGCTTCCACTGCCATCAGCCCTTTTGTGTTGGCTGCACCGCTATCAAAGCTGATATTCCTAGATATCTCTAGATGGCAGCATCTGCCTCCCTCTGCCTTGAGGCTAGAATAGAAAAGAATACTTGACTGTAGCCCCAAGGATGATGTGAGTGTTGCCGCCTGGTCTTTGTGACAAGTGTCTTTCCTTGCCTTTCCTTCTGCTTCTACGTGGGTGTTAAAGTCCACAGACAGTCATGGAGTTGGAATATCCAATATACCCTTTTCCTGTGTTCTTCAACGGTCCACCTTGCAAAACCAGAGACTTGAATGGAGTTGTTCAGTCGTGTTTTATCCAGTGAAATTTTATTGTGAGGAGCATTGCTTTAACATGTAGCTAGGGGGTGGGGGGGTGCCTGGGTAGCTCAGTTGGTTAAGCATCTGACTCGATCTTGGCTCAGGTCATGATCTCACAGTTCATGGGTTCGATCCCCACATCTCTGTTTCTGTCTCTCTGCCCCTTCTCCCTTCTCTCTCTTTCTCTGTGTCTCTCTCAAAATAAATAAATGAAGTAAAAAATTTTTTTAATGTACCTTGAAGTTTCTTGTTAGTTATTCTTTAAAAGGTTGCCCATGAGGGCTGGTGGGTCGCTCTGCGGGAGGGACACCGGAGCCGATGTGCTAGATGCTGGACCGGTTCTCTTAGTTCTTACCTGGTGCTCCAATGTGTGCGTCTCTGAGTTCATCGTGTGTAACTCTCTTGAACACTGATGTCAAATATGTGGCCCCAAATCCAATTATGTTGTTTCCTGGTTCAGAGTACTTTCAAGATAATTACAATGTAGATTTGAAATCAAGTACAGGAGAGTGTTCTGCTTTTTAAAATAATGTATTATTATGTAGAAATGTTTGACCAGTTGTAATCTTTTTTCAACCTGCCCGTTCCCCAGTGAAACTTTGGCTGCTGGGGAGCCCAGCAGGGCTGTGTCTCTGTGTCCTCTGTTGTCCTAGACCCAGGCCAGCACACTCAAGTTTCTCCAGAAACCTCTCCTTTACTAATAGCATCCTCTTTGCCCTACATTTGGTCGCGGTTCCTGATACCGTAGCACAAACCATTTATCTCAGAATATTTAAACACACATTCTCTCTGCCTTAACTTCTGTGTTCTGGTGGAATTGTGTTCAGTTGATTTAAACAAAATATTAAACAGCTCAGCGAGCTCTTGCATTATATTGGATGTGGTGTCTGTGTCCCGGGTCAGCCTTTTCTCTGCTGCTGTGGAAATTAAACTCAAGCAAAAGAGATGAGCTAGACTCTGAATCGTAAGATGCCTTTATGTATGTTATTGTGAAATGTTCAGGTTGTAGATGTGCTCCTTTTTCTGAAGGATATTTTTTTAAATGAGACCCAGAGTTTCTCCAGGGTTAGGAGAGGTCATTTCTTTTCTTTTCTTTTTCACGTTTATTTATTTATTTTGAGAGAGAGAGAGAGGGAGGGATGGAGAGAGAGAGAGAGAGGGAGGGAGGGAGAATGAGCAGGGGAAGGGCAGGGAGAGAGAATCTCAGTAAGCCTCTGCATTGTCTGCTCAGAGCCTGATGCAGGGCTCCAACTGACGAACCAAACCGTGAGATGATTACCTGAGCGGAGATCAAGAGTCACATTCTTAACCAACTGAACCACCCAGGCTCCCCAGGAGAGTGTAGCCCCACCAGAGCTTCCTTGTGTGCAACTTGTCTCCTTCACTCTGCCTTCTTCCTTGGTGCCTCCGTCCATAGTTTCAAACTGAAGTGCTCCCCTCCCCCACCCCCGCCCCACCACCAACAAAATGTGGCATTTAGACAAAGAGCTTTGAAGTCAGGGAAAGGCACATTAATTCATCCGGGAATGAATTTACGTGGAACTGGCTCTTCAGGCATTTCTTTCGAGATCACTAATCAGAAATGCTCTTGCTGCCTGTTACTTTTCTAATAAGCAGGAGAGTCTTAAGTTCCATGTAAGTAGGGGAGCCTTATGGTCACCCATGACACCAATACAAATTTAGAATTAAATAGTTACAATTGGCAGTCAGTCCGCACCAATCTCTAGTGTCCTCACTTGGGAGTTAATCTGCCTGGGAGGAGGGGAACTCTCATTCATTTTACTGATGTGATCCTTCTTTCATGCTGCTCATTTACATTTTAACAGTAACATTTTTTTTTTTAATACAGGGATGTTTGGGGGGGAAAAACAACTTAGTAGCCCACAGTGTCGCTATCCCTGTTGACATTTTTATAAAAAGTCATACATATATAATATTAGAGAATTTCAAGAACACAAAAAGATACGAAATTAAGATATGATTTACTTGTCTTCCTTGTCCCTCTCCCCTAAGGTAATCATTGCTAATTGTGTCTTGTTACTTGTAGAAAAAATGACATATGTCTCCATATGTCTCCATATTTATGTCTCCATAAATGTATACAATTACATTTCTTTTTGAAATTTTGAACAGAGTTTGGCTTCACTTTTTAATTTAATATGAAGCTGTGACATATGAGCACAGAAAAGTCTCCTGTGCCCCCTTTTAATGGTGACACAATATATCATCGCATGGATATACCATTATGTAAATTGCCCGACCAGTCCCCAGGGTGTGGACTCTGCAACAACTTGGAGATCCCTGGAGCTCTGACCTATGTGACGTCTGCTGGGAGAGAGCTCGCACACCATTATTTGTAGCTGGAGCATGATTTGTGGTTGTTGGTGAGGTAAGTTTTCTCTCTGTTTAATCGGGATGATTTAGGAGTGCCTTGTGTTCTATTCAAGAAATGCCAGCTTTCGGAACAAATATACTCCGTTTTTGCTGATGTAGAAGTTTATTTACTATTGTTGTTGTTTACTTCTCTAAACCATAGAACTTTACTTCTCCCTCACCTGTGGGCCTTTTGGGCAGAGATGTGCGCTCTCCTATGGAGCCCTTCAGGGACTCCGGCTGATAGAAGTTCAGCTGTGTTTTTGTTCTTTCCAAGTTCCCCTGAGTGTTGACACCCCAGATAGTATATGGGGAAGGATCGCATGGGAAGTGTTAATGGTCTGGATCTTGAAGAGCAGTTCATATCTACCCCATAGTCCATTGTCTGGGATTCAGTCTTGTAACCTCACCCAACTCTGAGAGAGGCTAGGAAATGTCTTCTAGCGGTGTACCCAGAAACAAAGATGAATGGTAAATAGACAGTTGACACAACCAAAAGCACGAATGGGAGGACTACCAAAGTATCACCTGTCACTCTACGTGGTGCATCTGGCTGCCTTTCCTCTCTTTGGATCTTTGTGGTACAGGTTCCTCTGCTTTTCAAAAGTTCAAGTTACCACCCTTCATTTCTGCAAAGGACCTGCCTTGGTACCTGTTTTTACTAAAGGAAAGAAATCTAAAGAGGATTTTCAATTTTAGGAAAACAAGCTGAAGGGGAAAAGTAGTGTTCAGCATTTGTTTTGCCCCAAGCCCTAACAGAGGCGGGGAGTGCCCAGCCTTGAGAGTCACGCAGCCAAGCTCCTCCCCCCGGAACTGCACTCCACCTGGCTGCCTCAGGCTGCCATAGCTTTGAACACCCGCCCTTTATCTTGGGCTTCTTTTAGCAAGATGTGTCCTGAGTTATCAGAAAAGCCCGAGAGGTTGTTTTCTTGGGTCTGGGCATGCTCAAAAGGTTTTCCATATAAATTAATGGTAATTGCTTCTTTGCTTTACAAACCTTGTTGGCTTATGAAAGGTTTCATAGGAGCACTCTAGGATAGCTGGGGAAATCTGGATCAAGTGTGCTGGCTAGTTCATCCAGAGAGGATGCTTTCTCCTCTGCTATTCCATCCTTTTGCCTTCCCTCCCTGCCCTCCTTCCACCCTCCCAGTTCTTTACTGACTCTGATAGCATAGTGGCGATGCAGAGGTCTTAATCCCATGTGTGACAGAGCTTGAAAAGAAAAGAGAGGAAGCCGAGATGGGATGGGAAGGTTTTTGGCCATATTCCCCAAAAGGCTTTCCTCTGAAATCAGAAGTTAGAGGATGCTGCTGTCGCTGTATACAACAACCGTGCGTCTGTTCTGTCTGTCCTTCTGAGAGTAACTAATTGCAGGATAAACATCACTGGGGGCTTTCCAGGTGATAACTTTCGGCACAGAGGAGGGCCATGCATGTACAGGATCTGGGCAGTGGCCCAGAGAATCTGCCAGGCAGAATGGCTCATGTTGGCTTCTCTATGCTGCCACCAGGGCTCCCTGACAGTTGGTCCCTGAACGCTGGAGAGAGATGTCAGTAATGGTCTGCTGGCGAGGGCCTCTGATGGGGGGCAGGGGGGGCAGTTGTCCCAGCTTGGCTGTGGGAAAAAGTGAGCAGTTAATGGCTGAGTGCAGCCTGCGTATTTGAGAACTCAAGATAACATTTTACTCTGGATCGGCACTCTTTTTTTTTTTTTTTTAAATGATACCATTTTAGGGTAGGAGTGAAAAATAACAGCTATATTCTTGGTGTATGGATATGTTTGCAATGTGAGAAATAAGACACACTTGTCCAAACACATTGGAACTTTAACTGAGAAAATGATCCAGGAAATGTTTAAAAAAAATAGGTATGTGTCCTTCCAGCTCTCCCTCCTCTGCCACTTTTTCTTGTGTTTATTCAAGTATTTTGGATGCGTACCAGAGCTTGGGCAAGCCTCAGAGTATTTCTGATGCCTTGATAAAACATACCGTACAATCTGGGTAGGTTAACATCTCTTATCTTACGCATTTGAGTAGTCAGTCTGTCCAGAATGCGTTTAATCTGGTCACCATCTTGATTTAGTCATGTGACGGGTCCTGGGGCGATAGTTTGTCAAAGAGGTGAATGGACACATTAAGAGGCATAAAAAGACCTATTTTGTTGCTCTCCATTGATGAAGTCATTGCACATCCTTAAATAATGCTACCTGTCAGGTTTTTGGACACTTTTCTAAGAAAGGAGAAAAGATGTTGAGAAGATAGCTGTGAGTGCAGCAGGGGCTGACAGAGGACCTGGTGGCTTTGGGAATCAATACCATAATTGTGTGCCTGTGCTATAATTTATTAAAGCACCTCAAAATATTTTACAAGTGAGCTCAGGAGTGCTCTAATTTTACAAATGAAGCAGTTGATGGCTGACTGTAAACTGCTCCTTATACACATTCTTGATCTGTGTTTGAGTCAGGAGGCACAGAACAGCAAACAGCAAAATAAAAAAAGACCAGTGCGGGCCAGTTGGATAATGGTGTCACCTTCTGCATTAGCACACCGCCGATGAGTATGATTACAATACAGCTGGTGGGTGCCGAGCTGAGTGCGGAGCCACACCAGACCAGGAAGTATGCCAGGAAACAATCGATAGGAGATGTATTACTGAAAATTAATATTCTGCTGCTGAATTATTCTTATTGATTTAGGGATTTTGAAAGTGGCCATAGATAATTCTGTGAACAAAAGCATTTGTATTTCTGGAGCAGAACACCAAAATAACAGAGGAAATCCCATCTCTAGCACGGAGCATGGCTCAGGAAACACAAAACTTGAGTTATGTGTCCTCAGGAGGGCCTATGCCTATTCTTGATGTGAGAGGTGGTTATCTCGCAAAGCCACATGTGGTAAAGCTTCATTTTCTGTGGTCAGATCTTTAGTAGAACCTGTGTCTAATCATTAGAAGAAACATTAATAACATGAAAGGAGAAAGGAAAACTATCAGAGATTGGCAATAGAAGGTTCTGGTTTGCTCCGAAGGGCAGCTGTCCTGCTTTGCCCTTGGAGCATAGTGATGCTGAGCCACTGGGGGTGAATGTCAGTGGGTTTAGGGAGCTGCTGTCCTTGACCATGCCTGACTACCTCTCATACTCCCTTCATTCCCCCTCCTCCTGGTGTTCTGCTTGTCTTCCAATGTCCCCACCTCTCTTGCAGTGAAGGGTATTATTTATAGCAGATAAAAGATGAAGCACCGTCACTGGGTCTCAGTTTTCATGTCTCTAAAATGAAGGGTTTGAAATGATTTCCAGCTCTGAACAGGAATGATTCTGGGTCCATCTAAGACTGACTGTCCTTAGCGAAGCACTTCCTGGAAAATGTTCATGAGAACTCTCTGTAGTTATAAGAGTTTTTAAAGAACTGTAATTCCTGATAAAAAATATTCTTGAGAAATCTTGCTTAGTATAGGTTATTGACCATTTAACACCTTTTGTGTGGAGCTTTTTACCTAAAATATTTTCTATTAAGTCAGAAAAACCCACCATTTTTGTCTGCACTCTATTTCCACAAATATAGCAAAAAAAGTACAGAAAAGTTTTGTAATTGGTGAATTGAGGTAGAGTATAAATGCATTTGTTGTTGTATTCTTTTAAATTTTCTGTAGGGTTCAAGATTTTAAAAATAAAATATGGCTAAAAAATGGAGGGTAAAAATGGGCAGGGGTATTTGCCCTTAAGGATACTAAAACAAATTACAGGAAGTGACTTATTAAATGACTTTCTCAAGGGCAATCAAGAGCTAAGTGTAAGAACCTGGAATACATTCCAGTTGTTCATCCCCATTCTTGTACTTTTTATTTTTAGGCCTTGTTTCCTCCCTAAAATAAAGTCAGGTGTAGGAAGAAGTTCCCTGCAGGTACTGCTTTTCAGCAAAAGTTTTTGAGCCTGGCAACATTGCTGTATATTTCTGCTTACAAATTATCCCAATGAGCAAAGCAGGAGATGGGTGTCTGTTTTATAAAACTGCTGGCTTGAATGGCACTATGTCGATATTTCATCCATTGAGAAGAGGTAGGTGGTTTCAGTTCTGAAGCTAGAATTTTCATTTCTGAAAGCTTGAACCAGAAAGAGGTGGCCATGGCAAACAGTAGTTAGAAGTGAAGGAAGGAATGGTAGATACAAATCTATGCCTAGTGCACTCTTCCATTATTTCCAGAATGGAATGTTCCCTCGGAAGGGCACTGGGAACAGAAGAGTCTAGAAAGTCTTTATTAATTCTCTCGGAAATTTAGGAGAGAGGTGTTGAATACTCCGTGTGGTCTTCCTGATCCCAGGCCTTTGTGGGCTGAGACAGGGGCAGCTTTGTGTGAGCAGACAGTGGCGCTTACCTGGTCCCTCTCCTCATTTCTTCTCTCTCTTTCCTTCTGGGACTTCCAGGAAGGAGGGTCTCCAGATATTTTTCAGAGTCTTAGGATGTTACCTGACCTAGTAACAAACTATGAGATGCAAATAACTGTTTATAATTAGCGCACACCTCATTGGTGTTACAGTGCTTGTCAAAAGCTGAGAATCTTTTACTCTTTATAGTCTGTGCTGGGTGAGCACCATGTGGATCATCAGCTTGGCAGAGAGGCCATCCCTTTCATCCAGGTCTCAAGCAAGCACCGTCCTTGCTTGTGTGGACAATGACCGTGCATGTTTCATGACCTTTGGTTGCCCCTTGTGCTTCATAAAGTGTGATGAGCAGCTGGAGGCATGCAAAAGACACCCACATTCTGATAATTTACAACCTGACCACCTATAGACCTCTGGCATCGTAGATGGGGCAGACTCTGTGTTTCCTCTTAGATTACCCTCCTCTGAAAAGTAGTTTCCCTGACCCTCATCTTCATGAACGCAGAGAATCTAGGGTTTTAAAAGCTCAAAGAAACAGGGTGAAGTGCACTAATGTAAACTAATGTAACGTGCACGGATGTAACTGATGGTTTATTGTCCAGTAGGTGGCGCATCAGCAAATCTCATTTGCAACCGAGAACTAAAGATGTTGAGGGTTTTTTTTTTTTTTTCAAAATAAGTTTTAATTATAAACTTTATATACAGATTGTTGTACAATTATTTTAATAAAGTGAAATAGTAAGTGAAAAGTACAAAAAGCAAAGCTGGCTCCTCCCCTTTAGTGAAGTATCAAAGGTTTGTTCATATCCCCGTTAGTGATGCAGTAAGTGAACAGTTTTTTTTTTTTAATTTTTTTTAATGTTTATTTTATTATTTTTGAGACAGAGAGAGACAGAACATGAATAGGGGAGGGGCAGAGAGAGAGGGAGACACAGAATCGGAAACAGGCTCCAGGCTGTGAGCCATCAGCCCAGAGCCCGACGCGGGGCTCGAACTCACGGACCGCGAGATCGTGACCTGAGCCGAAGTCGGACGCTTAACCGACTGAGCCACCCGGGCGCCCCAGTGAACAGTTTTTAAAATGGTCTCAGGGAGACTGTAAATTGCTGCACTAGAAACCAGGACCCCAAACAAATCAGGCCCGAGTTACCACTGCCCAAATAATTGCCCTGCAAGAGTGAACACTGAGGAGCCAGGACCTTCCAGCAAACATGGGCACCCATAAAAACATGGTTGAAGTTATTCTAAAAATAGCGGTAGTGTAGCAAAATCTCTCCCACCTCCAATTAAGTAACAGCAGGATAATGCGCGAACTCTAAAGCATGAGGTTAGAGCATAAATAAATGGTGCATATTGCATTAGAGAAGTGAGCCCTTCTGTTTCTTCCAACATTCAAACTGCATTTCAGAGTATGTGTGGGGTCACTTGCTTGTGTGTGCAGAGAGCAGGTTCCACCGTCCCACACTGATGGTCCATCCCACGTGGAGTTACTGGTCCCTCGAGTCATAGAGGATCCTAGGGGCCTTGTGCATTTCCGCCAGTGACGCCATTTACTGCCTCCTGCGGGCGTTTGTGTTCTCCCGGGCCTTCAGCTTCAGGGGCATCAGGCCCTCCGCCCCTGGTGCTGCAAACTGCAGGGACGTGCCTTTGGCGTGTGCGTTTCCTCCTCCGGGATCTGCGCAGTCGAAATGTGCGCAACGTCAATCTCATGGCGGCTGTCCCCATCCAGAAGCAAGATGCATCCATAATGCATGTAAGGGAAAGGCATACCCTACATTCAAGGTGGTTTACTAAGTCAAGTGGAAAAAAGCAATTGGACTACTGAAGGCTAATTTTCTGTTAGCAAAAGGGCAGGAAGAACTTTTTAAAAGCTAGTGTCTGGTTGAAATTAAAATGCTTTATCATGTCACATGGAGACTTGTTCCACATTTGGGCTGCAGATCACTGCTGGACGTTAGAGAATATGTTAATCTTGGTAGTATCTTGAGTTCTAGGGAATAATACATGGTAGGTGTTTGGGTATCTTAGGTTTATGTATTTGAATTATGTTAAGAAAATGTTGAATGCTTGAACAGCTGGGGCCATGCTTTCCAGTGACTTTAAAAAAAAAAAACATTTTAGTGGAACCTGGTAGGTGTAACTTCTTGAAGAAATCAACTTCATATTACTGGAATGCATTATTAGAAACTCTACTGCATGTGCAATTAAATACCACTGTTAAACGAGTAACTCCATGCTAAAAGTCTATTAGTTACAGTTTTTATACTCAAAGATGGTTAAAGATGTTTCTTCAGAAGCATGCAAAGGAAGTGACTTTCTCACTTCTTAAATGCAAGTATCCCCTTGTGAAACTGGTACATAGCTCTAAAACCTG
Source organism: Leopardus geoffroyi (assembly GCF_018350155.1). Lineage (NCBI taxonomy): Eukaryota > Metazoa > Chordata > Mammalia > Carnivora > Felidae > Leopardus > Leopardus geoffroyi. Next base: position 133,667,137 of record NC_059326.1, read on the forward strand.
TATTTCAGAAGACAAGTAAGGATTGAGAGAAAATCCTGCTTTCCTGTAACACATTAGAATTTTATTACATATTTTCCCTAAAGAAATCTATATTGTTACTGATGGCTTAGACTAAGGAATCTCTGTGTATTGTTTCACAAAATGGACCCAGATTTGATCTATTAATATTTTCAGTAGGTAAAACAGTCATGATACACACAGGCTATTATATCTACTTTTCTTTAGAGGGTAGTTAAATGATATAATGAATGGGCTTTTCACAGATGTCCTTTTCTCCTGTCTCAGAGGAGAGTGGTGACAGGCATTCACGGTTGTCAGGTGAGCTGTGAAATCTTCACTAGTTTGGGTAGCACTGGAGAAACCTCAAGAGGAAAAGCTGAAGAATCCTGTTTGTTTTTAATAATTGAGTCATGTAATGTGTTTAGTAAGGCCAAGACCGAGAGGACTTATCCCGTTCACTGAACTTCAATTCTAGAGGAAGATTGTGCAAAAAGTGCCTTGTCTTTCCATGAAAATGTTAAGTCTTTGGTGAAAAGAGATTAAAGTCATATTCTTTTATAGCTACAGGAATTGATCCTTCTTTTCCTTTACTGTTTTCCATCACCGTCTCCCCCAGCCCTTTTCTCAAGTTTTATAATCTCTTGTGTGGAAGATTATAGGAACTCCATAGTAAGAAGTCCCCTACTACCCCCTGGCTTAGTACTCCTGTGCCCTTTAGACCCATGGTTGCCTGACTTCTCCCTACAGTGCAATCACCTGGAGAGCTTCAGAAACTACTGTTGCCTGGGGCCCACCCTGGGAGATTGTAATTGAATTGATCTGGGTGTGACCTTAGATTTTGGAATTTATAAAAGATCTTCCAGTGATTCTAATGGGCTGATAAATTGGGAAATCTCCCTTATTCTCCACATGCCTTTTGAGTTCATCTATCCTTCGTACTTGGGCAGAGCAGCTCCTTGAATTTATGTCTTTGTGTCTCTACTGATATCCTGTGCTTTGTTTCTGTGTCTTGGGATCCCATGACTGTGTTCGGGTGGGACTGAGTCTTTCTTTCCTTCTCGTGTTCTCAGCATTCATCATAATGCCTGGTTTATAGTCAATGTCCAGCAGTTGGTTTTTGAATCAAGGGGATACACACACACACACACACACACACACACACACACACACACAAGATGTAAACAAATTGATTCACATGCTTCTGACTCAGGGCAGTTGTATTGCCCAGGTAGATATTTCTCTTTTACTTGAAGAGCACAGATTTTCTAATCTGCTTTCTTTGCTCAAAGCAATGATAAGTATATAAAATTAAAGAGGAATGTGTTCTGTTGTGTGGTATTAGCTAAAGTCACAAAGGCCAGCTTTAGATAAGAGGACAAAGAAGGGCTAAGCCTGTATTCAATAAAGCTCAAGGAAATGAGTGTCAAATGTTGTCAGTTTCTAACAGAATAATTCCCCTATGGTCTTACTTACAGAATATTAATTTATCTAATTGATGATAATCTGGTCAATTTATTGTAGCATTAAAAATGCAAATTAGTTACCACACCACAATATTCACTGATGTGCCTGAGACTTTTTAAATTTTATTTTATTAGGTGATAATGGGAGGCATAATTGTTAATGTTTGATTCTGGCAAAATACAATTAGTTTCTGTGAAACACATTGTGCATTAATGATATCATTAAGATTAATGGATATAAATGAATGAGCAAAGGATCTCAAACAGAACGTAGTGACTTTATATCAGTCTGTAAAACTTGAGATAGATTCCCTTGATTTTTAAGGATAATGTGCTTGAGCTGGGTTCTTAGATAGACTACAGAGAAACTGAATCTAAGAAATTAAATCACCTCTCAGCAAGATCAGTTTTCAAACATTTACTGTCATGTTTTGAGAATATTAATTTTTGTTAAAGCTACTCCTTAGTTTTACTTAAAGAACTATTTTAAAGACAACTTTTAATAGCAATTTCCAGGTCCTTTATATATAAAGGCTATGTATATTTTGTTGTTGACAAAACCTAAAGGTAATGTATCACTGTTCTTTGGAATTAGATATGATTTCATGGTGGTCTTTGTAGAACAAGATGTTCTACAATAGAAATTTATTGCATTTATCATATTGAACTATTAAGAAAGCTAGACAAGTGTTTTGATTTTTCTTGAGCTAAGAGAAGGAGAAAGAAAAAAAACAGAGGCTGCTCATCAAACTCTTCTGGAAGAGTCACAGACTAAATGTGTGACAGAATCCCAAGAATCACATGGTATTTTGGATATAAATGCATGACTGTATGTTCTTGAAGTGTAGGACACTTAACCCCTAAAACAAACAAACAAACAAAAAAAAAAAGCAAAAACAAAAAAAAGAGTTTATCTGTCACCTGTACAGTTGAAATTTAAACACTGTTTTCAACATCATTTTTCTGATCTAGGTAGACATTAATATTGTGTGATTGGGCACTGCTTCATGTGACTTCTCCCCGAGTATTTATCCTTGGTCTGACCTTCATTTAGTCTTCTGTTCGTCCCCCTATATGCATATCCAAACATGGGTATGCACACATTTGTTTTTTATTTGTGTGTCTATTTGAAGGTCTGGCAGGGGAGCTCTTGCCCTTGGATTTCTGTTAAAGCATCCGTGGGATGAACGGGGATGGCAGACGAGGAAAGGGGAGGTGTTTTGGAGCTTAGCTGCTGTCTGGGCACTGGTCTCTGACTCAGAAGTTCCAATCCTTTGGTTTGCTCTGCCTTTTTTTTAAGCTGATTTAGGACTTTGGGCTCTTCTGTTAATCTCATTGCCTCACTTTCCTTGTTGGTAAATTGGGCCAGTCTCTTGCCTTGCTACTTTGCAAGAAACTGGTGAGGATTAATGCAATAGACGCTGGAGCACATTTTGTGTTTCTCTGAAGAGCACGTTTAAAGGGAAGAGTTCGTACCGTCGAAAAGGGAGAGTTTCTCGACAGAGTTCATACCGCCAAGAAGCAGTGTTGTATCATGTTGCTGTGTTACGCGGTCATGTCCCAAGGAGTACTCCTTGCCGTTATCTGAAAAGGAGTTGCTGGAAGCAGCTCTATGTCTGTGCCCGTTGGAGTTGAAAGATATGTTAGTGCAGGGTGATGGAAAGAAAGGCCAACCACATGTGGGGTTCAGTGGAGTCACTAACAGGTTTCACACACAACGTCTGACTTAGATATGCTTGCCTGAAACAGGCTGAGGTGTTTCTTAATACCCTTTTGTGTCTACCTCTTAGCCTTACTTAGCTCCAAAGTATTTGTGAAAGAGGCACCAAAAGTGCTTGGCTACGTGTACACTATGCAAACAAGACCCAGGAGAGGTTCCCATTCAAAACCTCAGGATTAATCTACATTGGTGTCTCAAGGTAGAGTCAGGCTGTAATTATGATTGTAGGGTTTAAAGGAGTTAGCTTGCACATGGCTCTTCGTGTCTGTATCGTAAGCGTGTCAGTATAAACATACAGACCTAGAAAGAATGCTTACTACTTCATGTATGCAGTCCGGCCCTAATTTCATTGAGCATGCTGTTCTTGGTCACTCAGGTTCTAAATTCCACAGTGACTAGCTTGGTTTTCTCCTTAGAAGATTTTTCCGATCCCTCCCTCCCCCACTGCCTTGTGCTTACTTTTATTTGAGAATTGTAGCTAGGTTAACATTACATTTAACCTAGATCTTAGCTTCCTGTCAGTGTGAGATTAAGAAACAGTTTAGTGTGCGTGGTCTGAAAGTGCTGTTGTAATCTCTGATTCAGTAGCTATACTTGAAATAGGGACAAGTCAGTTCCAAATTTTTCAAAATTATCTTGCTTCATTTTTTATCTCTAGGTATATCTGGTCACTTTAGGAATAATTGTAGGACTGTCGCTTTGCTTCCAAAGCTCATGAAATATTTAGTTGATGCCAGGAGTGTTATCATTTACATATATACCTACTGACTTACTTGTTTCTAAAGTTCATCTGGTTGATAGGCCTCCTGTAGAGTCAGGACTGCCAATGTCACTTCACTCATCTACTCTGATCTTGATAGATCTATTAATATTGAAATACAGGAGTTTGGTAACCACTGGTTCACACTCCCAGTGTTAGCTGTGTATCATTTAGAGATGAAGGGGCATAATTGAAAAAAATATATTAGAGCTATTTCCAATTGTCAGATCTTCATAAATGCTCTCGTATGAAAAAAATGAAGTTGTATTACCCAGTTTTATTAGAAATGCTATATTTTGCTGGATCCGTGTGTTCGCAAACTAGAGAATATTTTCCTGCTGTGATTGATGTTAGGGCATTTATGGGGATAGTCTGCTATATTTCATATGTATATGAGGATGTCATTGTTAAAGTGTTCAAAAGAAAATTATGTATGTGATTTATATTTTATTATTTCCTTCTAGGATGTAATTTTTTCAATACCGTGATTCCTGTCATATTGTCAGTAGTGATTTGATGGGTAATATGCCAGAAATAATTAGATAAAAAAAAAGGTGACGCAAACGTCAAGACAATATAGCTTTCTTATGAAAAGCCTTGAGCGAAATCATGCATGTTACATTGTAGAAATCACCAACTGCATACATTTAAAGAGTCTTCAGGATTACAGGCGGGATGGAAAATGGAGCTAAATGCAGGCAGCGTGGGATGCAGCATATTTTATAGGCATATGCTTGCTGCTGACCCCCACCTGCAATTTCTGCTAAATGAAACATGTGTTTTAGAAAATGCTACTCTTGGATAAATTCAGCCTTTGGTGTATCGTCAGTGGGAAGGTGTTAGATCCCTCCCCTTTCCTAGGAGTAGGAAAAATTCTGTCTTTCTCTAGAAGGCAGGCAGCCCATCCTTTGTTTTAGTCCTCTTCCTTACAGGTTTGAAAATTTTGCTTTGGGGAGAAAAAGACATATAGTGTGAAGTAGTTCTTTACCTTTGTTGACCGTAGAGATTAGAACTTTATTTTAAAATTTCAGATGACGTTTAAAATCTAGGACAAAGGAATTCATGATTTCAATGTTGCCTCCTGAGCATAATATCTCCTGGGACTTGGAACAGAATGGAACCTGCATCCTGGTGTCTTTTTACTTTTTGGGCATTGATGACCCTGGTAATATATATCTGGTTCACTTGCATGCTACTTTAATGAACAACAAATATTGCTAGAGATTAGACAGGAGTAACTTCAGACAAGAATCTTGTCATATTACAGTATTAATATTAGGCACAAAGGAAGATGAATGTCCTTTGGAGCCAAGTATGTAACCTGTTCTCAGAGTTGGCACGCAGACTGTGGTGTGCGTTTCGGCCCCCGCGCTTCAGCCCACCCCTGGTGTCAGCATGCTTGCTGCTTTCTGACTTGGGAGAATGGCAGTGAGAAGCGACTGCTGGGGAGCTGAGCTGTGTCCTCTGCCTCTCGCGTGTTCCTGCGCAGGGCGTAGGAGCCTTAAAAGCCAGAAGGTGGCTTGAATGGTATGTGTTGTTGATACTCTGCAGGCTGATGTGGCCTGAAAGATAATAGAAGAGGAAGGAAAGTGTGGACACATGGCTATGGGGCCAGGAGGCCCCGCCTGAAGGACAGTAGGGTCAACTTCCCAAACTTCCCAATTTCCTCCTTTCCCTATCTTCCTGATCTGAAGCCCATTGTCATATCTTCAATTTATGTGATAGAAACTGAAGCTCCGGGAAGTTAAGGGACTTGCCCCAAGCTACCAGATTCCTCTTTGGCAGAGCCTGGGCAGGGACGGCTCTCTGTGCAGGGTCCTTTCTGCTGAGGATGCTGGAGAGTCATGACTTCCAGAAAATGAAGGGAAGTTTCAGTATTGCTTGGAACAGGCTGAACAGCCTCGCCCTGAGTCATTTCACCTAAAAGGAAAGGGAGATTTAAGGAGTGCCTTCCGTGGTAAATTCCAGAAAAGATGAAGAGTATTGGACCAGGAAATTAAGAGCTGCCAGAAAGCCCCACAGGTGAATGGGGGTGTGTATCATGCCTGATACAATAACTGAAAGGTTACCTTTGGTTGTGTGGAATTTACATGGTTGTAAAAATATTATGCTGTATTTAGAATTGAATCGTTTTGGAGCCGCCAGAAGCGTAAAGAGTTGATCAAACTCAGAGGGAGTCCCCTGAGGCACAGAGACATCTAAGAAGAAAGCAGAGCCCATCCTCCATAACTTGTCTCTGGCTGCCCTCTTCTTCCTCCTCCTTCCCCAGGGGTCCTCTCCAGCTTCTTTCCTGAAGCACTGGAAACCCTGCTCCTTTGCTCTTTTAGAGACACATGGCCTGTGGAACCTGACATTCCTTAATGCTCTTTCTGATGTGTTCTGACCAGTGACACCTTACAACATGGTAGTTTTAGGAGCTAAAAATATCTGACGCCTTCCATGTGTTTTCATTCACCTTGGAAGTCCTTTTTCCTCCTTTGCATAGACCCAAACAGGCAATAGGGTGGTTGGGAACCAAAATTGGAGAGTCAGCCTGAAAGAGCCGGTGTCTCAGTCTGCCTTTCCTTGACTGTGTGATCTTAGGAAGTTACTTGACTTCTCTGGGGGTCAGTTTCCTCATCTGTAAAATGGGGATAATATCTATGAGATATAGTTGGTGTAAGGATTAAATGAGATGAACTGTGTAAAGTACTTAGAACAGAGATTGGCACATAGTGTGTGATCAATAAATGTTGACTATTATTATTTAGAAGTAAAACATGGAGGAAAATAAAGTGCAAAAATTGGGGAGGAATTTAAATGTAAACACGGGAATGTATTTTTGAATAGATCTCCCAGCCACATTGGTCATTGGCATTCCGGGTTTACATTGCAGTATGATTATATTCACAATAATGGAGAGTTGTATGCATTCTCGGGAATAGCCTGTTTCTCCTTTTAAGTTCTTATGACTTTGATATTACTTTTTCTTAAATACAGACACGGTCATTGGCCATTGACATTGATCTTATGAGTGGAAAAAGTAATCAGTTAATGAAGAAGGATTTGTCTACTTGGCCACATAAACTTAACTGGCCAATGCACATACATAAAAGATACATGCCTCCTTGGTCTGTTATCTAAAAGTAACAGACAGGCTATGGTGGTTAATGCATTTTGTGGCCGTTTGTCTACCTTACTCAAGCAGAAGTAGTGATCACTGCCACACACGTGCGAGAAAAGACGACGGCACGATGTCACCACAGATTGTGCTGATAGTACTAGAAACCATGTTTGGAGTATCCTGACCACTCTTACTGATGGGATGAGGGACAGGGAACAGTGGCATTCTTCTGACACTGCTCTCTGTGGCTGATGTGAAGGGAGAAGCCTCTTCCTCCACCAGGAAACAGTTCTCTCAGTCCTCTCTGATCTGGGCCTCCTTAGCTTGTGTGTAGGTGGTCCCAGGGCCAAGACTGGGAGCTGCTGGTAGGGAACGGATTAGGTCGGTGCGGGCAAGGTTAAGTTTGGAAACTTCCGCTATCTTAGGAATGTATGCATGTATATGTGTATGCATGCATGTATTTATTTATTTACTTATGTCAGAGAGAGAGAGCATGTAGGCAGGGGAGGTGCAGAGAGAGAGAGAGGAGGACAGGGGATCCAAAGTGGGCTCTGTGCTGGCAGCAGCAAGCCCGTTGTGGGGCCTGAACCCACCAACCAACCATGAAATCATGACTGGAGCTGAAGTCGGACACTCAATGGACCAAGCTACCCAGGCACCCCTATCTTAGGTTTTTAAAAAAACGCCTCAAAGTGTTCCTCGTGGCAGTTTTTCGGTGAACCTTAAGTTGCTGCAGAGTGGGTATAATCAGAACGAATGTTTACTTTGGGGTAACCAGTGTGAAACTAGTGAAGAGAGGTAACTTCTTTTTAAACTTGTGAAAAATTTAAAAAGTTAAATTTAAAAAGTTAACTGACCACCTAAATCAGATGGCAAACCTGTATCCTTATACCAAACGATATAACTGTAGACAGGAATTACAAGATCTCATTCTACCATTTTGTTGAGAATGTGTGTAACCTTATGCTGTCCCCACTCCATCCCCGCTCCCATTTTGCTCAATCAGGATTAGAATTGTTTTTGTTACTGTGAGCCATTTATTGGAATGATCACTAAAATTTGAATTTTACCCATATTGCAGTGTCCATGGATTTTGAGTGTTCTTTGGAGTAAATTATGCCTGCAATGCAGTATGCATGGGGTGTATTCATACAAATACCTTTTTAAAAAAATCAAGTACTATGAAGCTCCTGGCTTTAGAGTATAATTAATGACAAAAGCTAAGAAATTTTATTTGAATACACATATAAGAGCATTAAACACTGAGGTTGGTACTTTTTGAATTAACTCACAATATTGTGAACAAATTCCATAAAGGTGTTAAATTGCAGGAAAGATGAGTTTATTAATGGAAATTAGGCTAGATCCTAATTATTACCTGTGAATAGTGTCATCGCTTGAAGTTTTTATTGCATTTTAACACATGGCTTATCTTGATGAGAAAATATATAGCAAAGGGTAAATGTAGCAATTTTCCTTTTACTATTCCCTCTGCTAAGCCATTATGGCTGGATGTTATTTTTCAGCAGCCTTTCATTTTTGTCCCAAATGTTTTTGCCTCTGGCTGGTTTTATTTCTTTAAAATGTATGTATCACTTCTCAAAGTGATACATTTTGACAGGTAATCGATATTTTTTCATACTAGATTTGATGCTGCAGTGGTTCTAATCTTCATCTTAGACTTAGTTAATGGTTGAATACTAAACTAGATTTTTATCTCAAAATATTCTTTTGTTAAGAAACATACTTTCTTCCCTTAACCAAATTCCTTTTTATCACTCCCACCCACCAAACATCTGTAGCTGCCTCGTGCCTGGGATACACAGAGTCAACTTATCTGGGATACACATCACTTGACTCTTTGACAGGGTGTCCTCGAAATGTCTTGAGATAGCATTTCCAGCTAGCTTACCCAATTGGTTACAGAAAAGATACTTCTGGCCTCTGCTGGTTTTTTTTTTCTCTCTCTCCTTCCTGGCAACCCATATGAGCTTTATATCAAGGGGAAAAAAATCTCTTCCCTTCCTTCTCTGTAGGGAAAACTTGCTGTACCCTCCCCTAGACTGTGTTTTCGCTAGACTGATCAGCACAACGAAGATGGCAGTATTCGGAACACAGGCATGTGTAAGGACCCCGGCTTGGCTTTTGCTCTTGAAAGTTCAGGTTCTTAGGTCATGATTTTTTTTTTTTTTCCTTTTCCTGAAACCAGCTAGGAGTTCCTTATGCCTCTGTGCGCAGATGACAGTGACAGTCTAAGTTGGTAAATATATTCTTACCTGCTGCCAAGGCACTTTGTCTAAGATGCCACTTCAAATTTCAGGCAACTGTTCGTGCTCCTCTCTCAGGAGGGTGACTTGAGGGAGAAAGGTCAACAACTGTCATACCTTTTGCTTTCATTGAAGGAAAAGGTCTCCCTTTTGCAGGAAAAGATTCAAGTACAGGTGGGCCTGTCAAGAATGGGGACCTGTTTCCACCAGCTTGGCAGATCTCTCACAGGTAGGAAGCAGACCTTACCCTCCAGGCTCTCAGGCTTTTTCTTTGGGTTGTTTCCTTCCTTTTTGTTTGTTTGTTTTCCTTTTTGTTTTGTCCTTCCACGTAAGTGAACACATCCGGTTTTTTGAAATCGTTTTCAAACCATTGTTTGCAGTAGGATTTTTTGGTGCCTTTTGGCTTGCCCCCGGATCACTTTGGTGCTCGCTCTTTGCTTTTAGAGATTGCATTACTTCTGCACATGGGAAAGAGAACTAAAAACTCCCTGGGGTTTTGTTCCTTAAGTGGTGTCAAATGTGCACACGTAAGTGGAAGAGCACACTGACACCCTTCTCTGCTGATGCCTCTGCTAGTGGTGGCATTTTTTGACAAGGTTTCTCTTTGTCTGAAGATATATGCGAAGACTGTTTGGGAACATAAAATGCAATCAATTTTCCTCAGTGGTTAGATTCATAAATCCCCAAGCTATTTTTAATGACATAATCTAATCAATTGATAGCACGCCTAATAGTGTGTTGACAGCCAGAAAGAGACAGGAAGCTCGTGTAATAGCAGATGGGTGGGTAAGGAACCTCTAATACTTCCTTCCCCCCCCGCCCCCACACACACACTTAGACGTCAGATATCTGGGCTAAGGTAAAACCCAGGAAATGTGGACTTAAAAAAAAATGCTCTTGTCTTACTCCCTTTCATTCAAGAGAAAGTCTGTCTAATGGAGAGAGTGAAGGCGAATGTGGTTTTCAGATGAATTGCAGAGGGTCCTAGAATCTGCCTCCTCCGAACCCAACTATAATCTCAATTTCAATATCTTGAGAATAGAAATCAAGGGAGAATAATTTATTATAAATTGGTAGTATCGTATATCGTTACTCCTGGGCCAGGCCAGTAATGAAAACTTAATATTCATCTCTTGGTTGCTTTGAATTGAAATCAGATGAGGAGGAGCGGAGTAAACAAGATGAAACAGACTGTGAAATTGCACATGATGGGAATCTTTTTTTTTTTTTTTTTTTTTTTTTTGCTGCTTATAGACTGTAAATAGGTTAATATTCCAACTAATGATGGCTCTTAGAATTTCTTCTGCCTTTTTACATATTGGTCAGGTATCAACAAAACTTAAGTTACTCTCTGGAGGGAAATTGTTACCGAAAATGTTTCTGTCTTTGGGCCAGGAATCCACTGGCAAGGTATTTATGTAAATGAATGGGCTTTCACCCTGGGAAGTGTGAAGTGTTTTGCCAAGGCAGGAAGAGCAGCCGCCCAGAGCCCTCTGTTTTCAGGGTTTCAGGCAGCGTGTTCTGCTCCGTTTTTTCTTTGATGCCATCAGAAAGGATGAGCGGCAGGCACAGTGGTGCTGCTTGGCTGACCAGCTGTGCCCTGGTTTTTCACCGTCCCAGTCAGTGGCTGCCTTTTACGGAGGTGTCTGTCACCCCTGATTTACTTAGCCACTTTGACCTTATCGTTGCTTCAGAAGGGTTTTGACCCACAGCCGCTGCCGAAAGCCGTTTACGGGTCGCCCGGAATGCCAGAGCCAGCATTTTGAAGGAGAAGGCGAAACAGGGATCCCACGATTTCCCCTCTGATAGCAGGAGCCCGCTCCGCCTGGCTAAACGCATTAGGTACCTGAGCCCACTTGCTGCGCTCTCCCAGCGAACTGCAAGCCTCCGTGATCTCCGAAGTTGCTGGAGTGCATAACTAAGTGGGACCAGCTGACTCTGGGCTCCAATCAGCTAGAGCGTGATGTAAGTGTTCAGCAGCTGCCGGGCTCTGAATTAGCGTGCCGAAGTAGAGGTAGTACAGCATGGCTAGACTGTTGTGAGGCTCAGAGAAAGCGGAGGGGGAGATGGATGAGTCCAGCATTCTAAGACGAAGAGGGCTCCAGGTAGGAGATGCTTCCGTTCTTGAAATGTAGCATCATGAGTGGTCTGCCATTGCGGGTTTCAAAGTTCCCTTTTCATTCCTGGACTGGGCACAAATACGTGCACGGTTCTTCGTATCCACTTGGCGATGTGATGTGCTAAGTCTCTAGTTACGGGGTTCGGTGACATATCACAGGGTTCAATGAGAAAGGCTGTTTTGTCAGAGACAATAGATAGGACTTGGAGTTTGGTACTTTGTGGGTTGTTTTCCTGCTGGGTGTTCAAGAATAGTTGAATTGTGGCTGGCGGTGACAGCTGATGAGCCGATTTGGCATTCTGTCAAGTGTCTGGGAAGTCTGTGGAGGGTGGCAACTCCATTCAGTTCTGGGAACACAGGACTCACTTTTGTGTCAGGATCAACCTCCGAGCCGCAGTGGCATCTGTCTGATGGCCTTGCAGATGTGTGCAGCTGCTGGGAGTTTTCTTCTGCCAGTGAGATGAAAGTTTCTGCTGGTAGTTCAATCAGAGTTGTCTATAATTTGTTTATGTTGAGATGAGGAAAAGATACGTTATCTTACTGCCTTGATGATTATGCCCGAGTTTCTCTAATTAAATTACTCCGGCTTGAGTGTAGAAATGTATTCCAAGTTAAAACTTGGCAAATCAGACAACTTGAAAAAACAAAACAAAACATCTGCTTAGTTGTTTGTAAGTTTCAGGAAGCCAAAACGTAAGTATGTTCAAAATTAGTATGTTTAACTCCTTGATAACTTTTTCCTGTATTTAGGTGGTGTTTTATTTTTTTTCTGAAAGAATCTAATGACTAGCCATTGTTAAACTCTCATTCATTATTTTTGAAAAAAAAAAAAATTCAAACGCATGCTTGATCGTACAGAATATATAGACAGGGCATATCTAGAAATGCTTCCAGATAGTCCTTAATAGTCTTTGACTCACAGCTGGTCTAGTTGTCTGCTTTTTGTTCTCAGTGTCAATTACTAATTCAACTATAATTCATATTATAATATTGTGGGCAAATTAAAGGATTATCTGCAGGTAAACAAAAGAGGGATTAAAGAAATTGGGGTTAAATGTCATCTATTGTTCCCAACCTAAGTAAACAGACTGCCTCTTTAATGATTTTCACTGTGGTCATTGTTTTGAATGTACAGTGCTGTTAGTCACTGCTGTGGATTTCCTTTTCTTTGTTTTCATCCCATCTATAAAGTTCTGGTAATGCACAGCTGTTTGTGTGGCTCCGTGTCCTCTTTGGGGTCATTGGTTAAATATGGAAAGTCTCTTTGTCAAAAAGATGATAAGCTATTAAGCTCCTAGGGGTTCTGCTTATTCGTCAATGGCAATTCCGCTAAGTTTTCTCTTTCCTTTAATGCATTTTAGATGATTGTTTAATGTATACTTGATAAGAAACTCCTTTTCGTGCTTCATTTCTCTAGTATACATTCTCATCACTTCGGAGGGCATGATTGAAATATGGTGCTTTTGAGGAGCCTAGATCTCACAGAACTTTTAATTTTAGAAATAAATCATTATTGTGGTTATTTAAAATACTAGAGTTACCTTTTATCTAAAAGATTTGTGACAAAACAAAGGAAACATAGCTCATTAATACAGTACTTAGAGTGCTGGCTGGTCATTGTACTTAACATACTTTTACTATATCTGCCATAATCTATGACAGAATGGATAGAATGTCTGATTTCTTTTATGAATGAGAAAAGTCTTCATGATGTGAGGAATAACAATATAAAAGTGTCTAAAAGTTCTGCCACCTCATGGTTACAACTTAACTTTGACTAAAACCTATTTTTCTTTTACTCCCATTGTATATCTAATATTTTTTAAAAGACATCTCTTATACAGTGTAGCTATTTTAAGAAATTGCTGTATAAGGAATCTATTTACAAAATACAAAATTTAAGCATGTGTTTGTATCAGGAAAGATGTCACTGTGGAGTTCGTGAGAATAACGCCACCTAGTGAATTTAAGAATTAAGTTAATTTACAAATACACACTATTTGAAACATTTCAACATGCAAATGAGATACATCTGTAGTGGTGAAGCTAGGCTGAAACCTACACATTTTGTAGTCCTGATACAGACCCTATGTTTTGCGAGGTAATTTTGAGCAAGTCCTGTACCCTCAGCATATGATTATTTTTCCATCAAACGCACATTGAAGCATAAGACCTTTGAGTGTAGTAAGTAGGACAGAAATATAAATGAGGTTTTTAAAAGTTAATGGCTATATAATAAGTACACTAGCCTATGGTAGGCACTCAATAAATACGTTGTTGAAAAGCAAGGGCTAATATTTCTTTTTATAACATATATCATAACGAGCAAGATGAAATAATTAGATTTTTACTCCATGCATACTATTTGAATTTGTTTTTAAGTGAGAAGAATCAGCAGTAAAGACAGTAAACACTATTTATTTACAGGGATCATTTTGACAGGACTATAGGATTTTGTACAATAATAAGAGTCTGTTGGTGTGCCGCACTGAATAAATGCATAGCGTGTGGAACAGACCAGTTTTTTAAATAACATAAAGCCTAGTCAAAAATCTGGAGCACACAAATACTGCAATTCCATACGATTGAATTTTATAATAATGTAGCATGTGTTTGGAGTAAAATAATGCGGTACGTGTTAAGAACGTATTTTTCCAATTTCAGTACCTCTGGCTCTTAAAACACAGAATACTAGTGGTATTTTTAATGTTTGGTCTTTGGGAAATTATTTTTGGTCAGAACATGTAATTTCTCAAGGCACGACTACCTCATAAAAGGGCAGCACAACTGAGTTGTTCATCTGAAGTGACTGCACTTTTCCGTCTTTTCTGTGGACTGTGTTAATATTTCCAGTACTACTGATAGCCCTTCAATCACGGCCTTGGAAATGAGAATGGGAGAAAGAGGCCCCAATGGCTTCCACTGTTGGAATCTGGGAAACTTTTCAGATTGCATCTCAAAACATGGGAAATTCTGACGGATGGATGGGCTTGGGCAGACCTTGGACTTGGGGCAATTTGAATTTCTAGACAGGTCTAATGCATCAAAGGATAACTGGCTCCTTTCAGTGCTAATATTCCTCATACACGGATCATATTTTTTGGCTGTCAGGGAAATTAATTGTTTCGGTGACTTTTGTTATATGTTTCCATTGTATTTGTTTTAATGAAAGTGTCCCTTATCCCTAATGTGATAGCTCCCAAGCCTGGAGAAAAATGAATAGGCATCGTTAAAGCAGCAAGGAATCACTAAAAGAGGGAGGGGTCTCCCAGGGAGACATCCTAGGGTTCCTCTCCTGTCATCCACTTGTGTTTTCCTTTGCCTCGTATCATCTGTTGATTTCCCTCCTCCCCAATTACACATGACTGTTTCAATACACTTCCAGGCTCTCATGTGCAGCTAGAATGTTAAGTTGTTTTTCCTGTGTGGTGCAGTTAACAACAAAACCTTTTGAATTCAGACTTCTAGGTTTTGTTAGGTTTTTTGTTTTGTTTGTCTGCCCCTACACCTGGCTTCATCTCCCAACCTTAACTGAAACAATAGCAAAAACCTAACATTATTACTTTGGCCTAGGCTCTGATTTCCCACCAACCTTCATCTCGAGTTCAGTTTTAGTAAGCAAAGAAGCAGGTGGATTCTTGTGTTCTGACTGGGTGCCCAGCTTCCTCTGTTTCTCAGTCCTTGAATGTAGGTCATTCAAGTCCTGATGTCTGAGTGCGTCTTCTCTGTCAACTTTAATGTGATTCTGGATGTGTTTACACTTGATCTAAAGTTCCACGGCAGTATCATTGTGTGGGACTATTACTCTGTCCTCATTCATTTGAAGACTCTGTATAGTTAGAGGGAGGAAGTTGAGTTAGAGGATTAATAATAAAAAGTTATGATAGTAATACTTGGGGATCAAATACTTTTGTTCTTCAGAGGTTCCAGAAAGGCAAAGAGGCTTTTTTGGGACAGGAAGAATCAGGATGGCAAATGGACTTTTGATAGTGACGAGTACTGCTTGATTAGACCAGCTGTGGCTGTATCCTAAGGGGTGTTTCTAATCCATTGAAGAAGTTCAATTTCTGTCTCTGAGATGGAGATAAAAAGTTGTAGTTTCCTGATTCACAGAGGATAAGGATAGAATGTCCTCCAGATCTCATGTTCACTCAGATTTCTATTTTATACTCAATTTTTCTTTTTTTAAGAAAAAATTTTAAAATATTTATTTTTGAGAGAGAAAGAGAGAGACAGACACAGAGCATGAGTGAGGGAGGGGCAGAGAGAGAGGGAGACGGAATCAGAAGCAGGCTCCAGGCCTTGAGCTGTCAGCACAGAGTCCGACATAGGGCTCGAACTCAGGAGCTGTGAGATCATGACCTGAGCTGAAACCAGACTCTTAACGGACTGAGCCACCCAGGCGCCCCCTCAGTTGTTTTCCTTAACGCCTTTTTGTAACCGTGTAAAATAAACAGATTTGAATAGTAGTTCCTCTTTTGCCCCTCCTTATTCTCTGATGCAGCTTGACAAACCAGAAAACTGTCATCTCAGGATTTTTGTCAGTGAAATACTAATTCTTCAAGTCATCGTGTTCCCACCCTTGATTTCTGCCTCTGTGGCCTGCTGTCCCCAAGCCCTAATAATTCTATAAAAGTAAGTCCAGAGTGGAAGGCTACCCTCTTTTGCCTTTGAACTTCTGAGGTATCTGGTATCCCTTTGTGTTCAGGCCCTTCTCCAGTCCATGCTGGTTGTCAGCTTGGGTGCCCACACCAACCGCATGGTTTAAATTTCCCATGTGATTTATTATCGACCTCTGGATAGAGTAAAAACATACCTGACTCTTTTTAATGTAGCCTCAGTCTCCTTTTTTGGTTTCATTGCTAGCTTTTTGCCTTGGAGAACCCTTTCCCATCACCCTCTCTCTCCAGATGCCATAGGTCACCTTCCCCTAAAGTGTTCTTTCCTTATTTTGCCCAACTTCCTGCTGCTCATTAAGGACCACAGCAAATTCTCACTCTTTAATGAAATTTTCCATAATTACTGCATTCCACTGTGGACTTGATAAGAGTCAGCATCTATTTTATTTGCACACCTAGTCCTGTTGCATGATGCATTGTTTTAAGATTATTTGAGTGTCCTACACTGAAATTATAAATCCATTGAAAAAAAAAAAAGAAAATTCATGATTTTAGAGTAGATTATGTGTTCAGTGACAATGAATAGCTCTGTAACTTCAGACAAATTGCTAACTACCTCTGTAAAATGGCAATAATAAATAAGGTATTTGAAGGTTGGAGGAGGTTATAAATCCTGTAAGTGCAGTATCTGGCACAGGGTACTTATTTTTTAATTTTTTTTAACATTTATTTATTTTTGAGAGACAGAGACAGAGCGTGAGCAGGGGAGGGGCAGAGAGAGAGGGAGACAGAATCGGAAGCATGCTTCAGGCTCCAAGCTGTCAGCACAGAGCCCAATGTGGGGCTTGAACTCACAGACCGCGCGAGATCATGACCTGAGCGGAAGTCAGACACTTAACTGACTGAACCAACCAGGTACTCCTGGCACACGGTACTTATTAAGTTAACCTTAGTACACTTCCTCTGTATTGCCACAGAACCTTGAATAGTGTGATTTTAAATAATTAAATGTGGCTATCAGGCAGGATCCAGGCAATAAAAGATGGTGTTCATGAACTGGATAATTTGTGGCGAGTTTAATGAAAAGGAAGGTGTAGGCAGGGTACAGGCAAAGTTTAAGGGATGATGGAGTACTAGAGGCTAGAAGCAACAGGGAGCAATCACCTTCACTAGGCCTGAAGGAGGGAGGTGGGGAGCAGTTGTAGAACCTCAAGACAGAGAAGGCCGGTGACAGGTGCCTTAGGTGAAGCTGCATAGCCAGCCCATGGTGATTCTGCAGGGAGGTGCCAAAGGAACATTGCAACCTTATTTTCCCCCTTCCTTTTGAACTCTTCTGCTCCTCATTGGTAAAACCCAGTCAGAAGCCAGATGGGCAAGTGAGCCCGTGGATGTAATTCATGCAAGCAGACTGCGAGGCCCAGGACAGAGTGGGGACTGGGTCTGGATGGGCGATGGGAGTCCACGCAGCATGGCGTGTATTTAGCATGTGTTGAACTGCTCCCTGCTCTTACTGGCAGCATTTTGCTAGCCACAGTCAATGTTGACATTTTATAGTGCAGATCTCTGGAGGCTGAACTGAGTTTAAGCATTTGAAAAGATTCAAAGCTGCTTTTTTGTGCAAAGCCCTCAACCATTTCCCACTTACATGTAATGATGTCTTTCTAGTCAGCTCTGGATCCTCTTGGGAAAATGTTCGTCCCCTTCTGCTTGAGGATCTGAAGCACATGGGTCTCCTTTGAATCAATAATGCAGGACATCTGCTCTTGAGGTCCTGCAAGCAATCTCAATTTTGAATTGCTCAGCTCTTCAGATGGTGGCACAGAGAAGCAAGGTGGGAGAGGAATATGCCAAGAGATCTCTTCCCATTCATCCCCCAGCTTCCCTGGAGGTCTGCCCTGTCACACTCTGACTGTCCATCTCTGCTCTCCCCAAAATCCTTTTACAGAGTTACGACTTCACATCATGTCCTTGGCTCTTAGTGAGAGTTGCTAGAAGAAACGGCTTTGAGAGCTGGTCTCTGCGCTTTGTGTAAAACTCCCCTTGAAGTCCTATCCGTTATGATGCGCATTGTCTCTTACATTAGGCCCACATGATAAATCAGCTTAGCGTTCACAACTCACAAAGGGTCTTCCTCTCCAGGTGGACCGGTTTGCCTCTTTGAATCAGATAATGAGAACTGGCTCTGTCTTGCCTCTTTCCTCCCAGTGATGAGAGCAGTTTCATACTCGGTTACAGTGGCTCTCTACATAAACATAGCCACCATTTCTCCGCCTAGTTCCCTCTTTTAGTAGTTACGTGACCTTATGTATTATGTCTTTTAAAAATCCCAAGTTGCCTGAAAAGGTTTTTCTGTAAGAACTGAAAGTTTAGTACTATTGCACTTAAAACAGTGAAATCGTTTCAGGAATGATTTTAGAAGAAGACAAAAGGAGATGGAAAGACCAGCTAATCAATAAACTAGGTAAACTATAAAAATTGTGAATTACGTGAACTTCCAGAGATCAATATGCATGCAGCCACCAATCATTTTATCGCTGACACCAGAGCCTAACGAAATTAAAGTGTTTGATTTTACTTGAAACTTAAGTTGCAAATAAATTATGAGTTACGGGAGAGCTTTTTCAAGTGTCTTAGCATGTATTTGTCTTGGAAGCAAAGGCATGGAGGTTGGCAAATGACTTTTGAGACATGCATGTTAGAAGACAATATTGCCATTAAAATCATGACTTTGACAATTATTTCATGATGGGGGAAAACGCTGGCACTAATAATTTGAAGTGAAGAAAGGTAACTAAACCGTGTACATAATGCACGTTTAATCCCACAGACATTAGTCTGTGAGGCAGGGATGAGAAGCTGGAAGCGGGGGGGGGGGGGGGAAGAGAAAAAAATAACGGATCTAACATATATGAATATACCTAACACAGGTTAAGAATGCATTTTGTTCTTCATGTAAAACAACAGGAAGAAAAGGCCCTGAAAGGTTAATTGTATCTTGATGGTGGGATCTAAACATTTTTCTTTGAACTGGTCTATAGTAAGCATCTATTACTTTGTCATCTTTCAAAACTGTGGGATTTGGGGGCCTAGTTTTAATTCTTTGGCATTGTTGTCTAAGAAGAAGTTTTATACTACTCAACAACATCAATGAGAAGGTCTTCAAGACGCTTTTTTTATTTTTTATTTTCTTTTGTGCATCTTTATGGAATTGAGAAAGGTAAATCAATTCTAGTGTGATACCTAGTTCCAGACCTTAGGACGGTGGTTCAACTGAATCTGTCCTTTTGAACTACCCGGAGAGCTTCCAAAGCCTGAGGCCTAGATGCAACCTGTGTGAATTAAATTAGCACCTTTCAGCTGTGTGCAGCCAAGATTGAGCCCCTCTGCCCCGATGGGATTACTTGTCCAAGGAACCCTAAATCATGGAACCTCTACTTCTGTATCTCCAGTGCAAGGTTTGACAGACTTCAAAAGGTGTGACCTCCTTCAAAAGGTTTGGCCTCCTTTTTTCCACTGAGACGTTGGTTTGTTTTTACGGAGAAGGAGGTAGATGCACTCCATGTATTTGTTTTTTTGACTTCCCAAGCAATAGCAAAGATTGTCATGTGCGAGCTCAAACCAGTAACAAACTCAGCTCCAGGAGGGATTTATTAGAGTGGTGCGGCTGGAGGCAGCCTTAGACCATTACCCTGAAAAGACCCAGGGCACTGGTAGTGTCCAGGCCCACTTTTCCATTTTTTTAAATTGCTGGGATATGCCCCATCATTTGCATCTAGAAACCACCTCAAGAGCCTGGTAAGACTGTTGCTTTGTCCCTTGAAGCATTGTCCTAATGCTTAGATATTACACGCCTGTGGTTTGGAACTCTTACTCTAGATATTCTTCAGTAGTATTCTTGTTGAGTTCTGCACACATTTGCTATTCTACTTAGATTGTGAATGCAGATGCTTTTGATTCTGGCAGTCAAGCATGGAAGTCCATTCTTTGCCTTTGTTTCAATAAATGTATCATAATAATAATGACAGCAGCAGCAGTGTATTTTGACCAGGTTGGTGTCAGATCACTGAATATTGGGTCTTGATGCTATTGGACTTCCCATCCCAGGCTCCAGCGTTACTGAACGAGTGGAATATGGTACTGACCCACGAGGGGCTTATCATGGGGGAGATGCACGGCTGTTGAGGCAGCAGCCAGGGCTGGGTCCTGCATCTGTCACAGGGCAGAGGCATACACTATGGGGCTGGCTCTGCCGTGGGAGGCACAAGGCTTTGTGCAGGTGAGGATGTTGCTGCCTGGCGGTGATGAGTTAGGAAGGGTGGTCTAGGCTGGGGAAACAGCCAGGCCTGCGAAAATTGGGCCGGGTCTACCCTTTGGAAAGAGCTGCAAGGTAGTGCATGGGAAAGACAGGTGGTGGCAAGCCAGAGGCCCAAGAGTGATGCCATGTTGAGGCATCTGGAGGTTACTGTTGAACAATAAGAAGCCATTGAAAGATTGTAAGCAGGGGGCAGAAATCTTTTGCCAGCTGTCAGCTGTGGTGTCACCTGTGCATGAAGAATGCCTGGGAAGAGGCCAGGAACAGCTAGGTTATGAGCAAGGGGTTGAGGGGTGTTGCCACTGTGTCTCTGAAAGTAGAGAAAAGGCGCTTCAGTAGAATTAATGCATGGTGACCTCTTGGGATGGATGGGGAAAGAGCTGGGAGGAGCCAGGGATGATGGCCAAGTCAGATGAAGACCAGAAATAAAAGTGATCTGGATGGTAAGAAGATGATTAGCTCTGAGCATCTGGAGTTTAAAGCAGCTGTGGAAGCCCTAGAAGCACCTTGTAGGTAGAGGTGTTCAATAAGCAGCTTGGACATACGGCCTTAGACTTCCTTCCGCACAGAGGTCAAGGCTGGATATAGATTCTGAAGTCATCTGCGTTAAATAATTAATCAAAGTACAGGATGAATAATGGGAGAGTACAATTTCTCACAGCCTAATAGATTTGTTAGAATAATTTTCAAGCATTACTATAACATGTATTTTAACACTTATTTTGCAGGGCTGGTTACAATGATAAAAACAGCAAAGCAGTTTTATGCTTTAGTGTCAGGTATTGAAGATATATCCAGTTTTGAAGATGTGGGGTTTTTTGTGTGTGTGTGTGTGTGTGTGTGTGTGTGTGTGCGCGCGCGTGTTTTTGCAGATTGCTTCCAACTTTGACAACTTGCCTACGGGTCTCATTTCAATACAGTTTTGAAAAGGCAAAATGAGACATCCTAAACTAGAGGCTGTAATGGAAAAAGCAATTCATTCTTTTTTTTTTAATTTTATTTTTTATTTTTTAAAATTTACATCCAAATTAGTTAGCATATAGTGCAACAATGATTTCAGGAGTAGATTCCTTAGTGCCCCTTACCCATTTAGCCCATCCCCCCTCCCACAACCCCTCCAGTAACCCTCAGTTTGTTCTCCATATTTAAGAGTCTCTTCTGTTGTGTCCCCTTCCCTGTTTTTATATTGTTTTTGTTTCCCTTCCCTTATGTTCATCTGTTTTGTCTCTTAAAGTCCTCATGTGAGTGAAGTCATATGATTTTTGTGTTTTTCTGACTAATTTCACTTAGCATAATACCCTCCAGTTCCATCCATGTAGTTGCAAATGGCAAGATTTCATTCTTTTTGATTGCTGAGTAATACTCCATTGTATATATATACCACATCTTCTTTATCCATTCATCCATCGATGGACATTTGGGCTCTTTCCATTCTTTGGCTATTGTTGATAGTGCTGCCATAAACATGGGGGTGCATGTGTCCCTTTGTTTTTTTTTTAATTTTTTTAAATGTTTATTATTTATTTTTGAGAGAGAGACAGAGTGAGAGTGGGGGAGCAGCAGAGAGAGAGAGAGAGAAAGAGAGAGAGAGAGAGAGAGAGAGAGAGAGAGAATCTGAAGCAGCTCCAGGCTCCGAGCTGTTGGCACAGAGCTCAACATGGGGCTCGAACTCACGAACCACAAGATCATGACCTGAGCTGAAGTCAGACGCTTAGCCAACTGAGCCACCCAGGCACCCCGCATGTGTCCCTTTGAAACAGCATACCTGTATCCCTTGGATAAATGCCTAGTAGTGCAATTGCTGGGTCGTAGGGTAGTTCTATTTTTAGTTTTTTGAGGAACCTCCATTCTTTTTAAAAAAAATTTTTTTTAACGTTTATTTATTTTTGAGACAGAGAGTGACAGAGCATGAACGGGGGAGGGTCAGAGAAAGGGAGACACAGAATCCAAAACAGGCTCCAGGCTCTGAGCTGTCAGCACAGAGCCCGACACGGGGCTCGAACTCACAGACCGTGAGATCATGACCTGAGCCGAAGTCAGCCGCTTAACCGACTGAGCCACCCAGGCGCCCCAAGGAACCTCCATTCTTAAATTAAGATGACGAGGTTGGTACCATATTGTTTGAAACAGTGAGTGAATTTAAAACCTGAGTGAGATTACATCAAATTCAACAAAGACTTTTCCTTTTCAATGGAATATCTGTAATTGAAGATAGGGGGTTCAGCCAAGAAAGACAGATGGCATATGTACAACCTTATCAGTTTTCTGACACACTGTTGCCAATTTGTGTATGTATACACAAAGACATTAAATCACATTGATAAAAAACTGAACCCTTTTGGGAGTTATAGGTAGGATGCATTACAATGAGCATGAAATGATTATAGAAAACATGAAGTAGTTTTTAATGGATTGTTTTAGCTTAGTGATCATAGTTAGATAGCAGCTACATCTAGAAATTCATTTTATAGGATTTTCATCATAATGATGTTTTTCCTGATGAGATAGTGGTACTTCTGTATTTTCCAATTGCCTCTTCTTTCAATTTTAGCATTGTTCTGAAAGTGAAGGTGGAATTAGACCATTGATTTGACTGTTTACACTTTTCCCTTAAAACTTTATTCTAAATATAAATTATTGAGCTCACAGATTCTTTTCCCATTAACTGTTGAGCAATCCAACTAAAAGATACGGTAAATACAGATCGAATTTGGATAGTGTGGTGGATACAATTATTCTCTTAATTGTTCAGTCCTCTGTCTACATTCACTCCCCTGCCCAGGCCTCATGGCTTCATCTCAGGCAGAGGTACTTCCCCTCAGTTGACTTTGGGCTCAGCTGTGTGACTTGCTGGGGCCCATGACCTGTCAGTTAATGAGTCACAAACAGAGGCTTGAAATAAGGTTGTGCTGTTGGTCCTGCCATCTTGCCCTTTGGTGATTTACTGTAAGAACAACATGCACTGAGTAGCCATTGGGTTCCAGAACAAACCCTCATCGAACTGACTTACAGTAACCTGGAGCCAGGAGCCAAGCCTGGGAAACTCAGAGTCTACCTGCAGACATGCCACTGTGAGAATAAATGTTTACTGTTGTAAGCCACTAGTTTTGTATGGGTTTATTATCCAGCCTTATGGTAGCAGTGATGACAATACACGGGAACAAGCTCATGTTGTGGCAAAGACCGTCAGAGCAGTGGCACTGAAATCTAGTAGACTACTGTGTGGATGTTGAACAAATGCCTTTTGCCTGGATTATCCTGGGCATACTGCTGTCATCTAAACTTCAGGTTTGTCATCAGTCAAATGGGAATACTACTTACACCCCAGGACTGCTATAAAAATAAATAAGATGTACGCATGTAAGTTACTTTGAGCAATGTCAAGCAGCTAGTAAGAAGAACATAGTAAGTAATCATGGCCATTTTCACTGTATTTCTACATAGCTGAGCCTCCCTCTTCTTCTGCTTCCCTTGTACTGTGTTACTTTGCCACATCGTAGTTGTGTGACTCTGGAGCAGGTTAAAACTTTCCTGTGGCTTAGGGGTGTGTGTGTGTGTGTGTGTGTGTGTGTGTGTGTGTGTGTGTGTGTGTGTTTCCCTATAATGTAAGAGTACTAACACTTACCTAGCAGGATTCTTAGTGGACTACTGCAAAGGTAGGTAAATAATTGTCTTAGTTCAGGCTGCTATAACAAAATAAAACAGACAAGAGGTCTTAAACAACAAGCATGTATTTCTCACACTTCTGGAGGCTGGGAATGTCAAGGTCAAGGTGCTGCAGATTCCATATCTGGTGAGAGCCATCTTCCTGGCTTACAGATAGCTACCTGCTGGTTCTATCTTCACACAGTGGAGACAAATCTCATTTCTCTTTTTTTTTTAAGGGCATTAACCCCATCATCAGGGCCCCCGCTTCATGACATAGTCTCCCCCTAGTAATCTCCTGACCTCCAAGTCAATCATATTAGGGCTTCACCGTATGACTTTGCCTGGGGGCAGGACACAGGCACAAACATTCAGTCCACAGCACTAACCATGGCTGAGTGAGACGGCACTTAGTAAAAGTAGCTTTACTATTAAGTTTACTATCCATACATTCCCATCATTTCTTTAAATTCAGGTGTCCATTCCTAGTTCTTGAATGCCTCTTACGAGCCAAGCATAACACTCTGTACTTTGGGCTTACCTCTAGATTTCTAGAATCTCTGTTTTCTAGAGGGTGGAGCACAGAGAAGGAAAGAGCAGAAGTACTGCAGTTGGAAAGGCATGATATATTGGTAACATCATTCAAATATTTAATATGTGTGTATTATACCTTTGCTCCTATGAGTGTTAAAGAGTAGCTCCTTCAGTGTTGGGGGGGGCATGCCGGGGTGGCTCAGTCAGTTAAGTGTCCAACTTCAGCTCAAGTCATGATCTCACGGCTGGTAGGATGACATCTAAAATGGGCTGGTGTTTGTAGCTCATCTGTATTAATCAGTGTGGCAAGATGACTTCTGAAATGCCTTTGGTTTAAATGGACAAAAATAGCTAAGTTTACTTTTTGCCTATGGAAAAATGTTTTGATGTGTTGGCTCTCAGTCTACAGACTTTTGCCTGTTCTTCCCTTTTGTACAAATTTTGTGTACTGTCTTATTCCCTTTGTGTGTGTGTGTGTGTGTGTGTGTGTGTGTGTGTGTGTGTGTCCACGCGTGTCCACTGACCACACCAGCTGTGAGATCCTGGTACTGCATACTTCTCTATCCAGAATTTGCTCCATAGAAGCCTGTGTCCTCAACGTTCTTGCTTTGAAATTACTTTGATGTGTATCAGCTGGAATAGATTTTGAGATGCTGGGTTTTAACATCTGTGTGCCACTTTCTCTAGAAGCTAATTGACTGATTGGGGTTGGAGGAGACATGAGAGTCTATACATTTGACCAATTTCAGAGAGCTTACCTTGCAAGCTATTGAAATGCAAAAACAGATTACACTTAGAGACTCGGAGAACTCACAGTTGAGTTCTTTGTTTTCTTCTGAAAAAATAAGCATTCAAAATTCATGCACATTCTATTATTCATGTGGTTTATATTTAGGTTCTGCTTATATGTCTAGATAAATCTTATCACCATTATTTAAAATTTCATGAATGAAACGTTGCATCTCTAATGCCACACTAGCCTAGACACCTTTAACCAATCAAAGTAACTTGAAATGCAGCCCTTAAATGAGTTCTTGTGTGTGCCTGTGTATATGCATTTACATATGTCATTGCCTTATCTATAGCTGTTTTTTTTTTAATCTACTCTGTGTAAAGTGGGTGAGAATTCAAAACAACCTTATTTTGCCCCAGAAAAACCTGAATTTTTAGTATGTGGTGCTTATAAGGCTTCTATGAAATAGAGTGTTGATGTCAAAGCACTTCTCTTTGATAGTTGTTACATTTGTGGTCCTGATACAGACAGGACACCTTTACTGTGCTCTCTGTTCACCTGCCTGTTCAAGGCAGTCATTGGCCACCTGTCATGTGTCAGGTGCTTGAGAAGAATCTGGCATGTCAGCAAGGCGGTTCCTCTGTTATGCAGTCTGCTCCCCAGCTTAGCTTTCCCTGAACACTTAATGCCTTCAGGAATCCCCTTTTTCCTGAGCTTTGGTCACGTCACCCATATCAGAAGAGAGTATAATTTTCCTAGCCAAGTCCAGAGCCTGTCTACTTCCTGTCTACTACCTCTTGGCATTGACACTGACTTTTCTTACCAAAGCCTCCAGGACATGAGGGGCGGACTAGCCACTGATATGTGTGTGAGAAGGAGCATGGAGTGCGGTAAAATCCTTTGTGTCCTCGGTAGTTCTGGTGATGGTCTGAATTAAGCTTTCTGTTACCTTCTGTAAGCCATATGGAAATTTATCAGGTCTCTTTGCCCTGTTGGAGGTTCTGTAATTTCCAAGTAGGAAAAGTTGTTCTGGGGGAAAAAAAACCCACAAATGTTCATGGGGATTTTGATAGAAAATAGGGCCCGAGTGTATCTGGGTTCATGCTTACAGCAGAAAGGAGTTGCACAAATTATTGCGATTCGATGCTTTTTCTTTTTGGAGTTATCTCAGTTTTGAGTCTTTTCTCCTTTTCCTTCTGTGCCTTCAAATGTGTTTCAGTGGATATGCTGGGGTGGGCGGTGGTGGGGCAGTGAACAGTGGCTGTATCATTTCCTGCCTCCTCATGCCAGGAGGTGTCTTTCATTATTATAGTCCTTCCTGTCATTGTCAGATGCTTTCCTTAAGTTGTTCTCAGCTGAAAACTGGTGTGAAGTCTGGCATTCATCATTAACATCTGGCCCCAGCCAGTGTGTGTTTGTGTGTGTGTGTGTGTGTGTGTGTGTGTGTGTGCATGCACATGCATGCTTCAGGGTGTATGTTGGTTATGAGCTGTTGGTTTCTGCTTTCCACCATTTACTCCCTTTGGTTTTCTCAGTTATGGACTATGACCTTTTAAACCTCCAGGCACACATTTAATCTTCTTTCTATCTTTATGGTAAAAAACAAAACAAAACCAAAAAAAAAAACCACCAGCATTGCTTTGAACATAGTATAAGAATGTTGATTTGATTTGAGAAAGTGTCTTTGTTTTATATATCTCTTCACTTAAAACAGTGATCAGCTACATTCTTCTGGTACTTTGTTGCTTCTGTTCCTATGATTAACTTAACAGTTACAGGAAGTGCTTTTAGGTCTTCATCATTGGCATCATCTCATGGGAACATTCATTCCCTCACCCACTTGGTTTTTTATCCTGTGTTTTTACTTCGTACAAAGCTGGGGATAGAAGGACCAACAAGATACACTTCTTGTCATCTTGTGGGTGCTTACAACCCAGAAGTAGAGAAGGCAAACTAGAAACTAGACAATTGAATGCAGAGTGATACATGTTATGATGGTTAACCTGTCACAAAGTTGGTGCTCTGTAGATGGGTAGATGAATAGTGTAAATATGCAATAGGATGCCATAGGGGCACATAAAAAGACATTTACCCAGTGATGGAGTGATCAGAAGCATGACATCACTGATGAAGGTTGGCAATTAATTTCTGTTCATATTTTGGTCTGCTCATATTAAGTTTCCCAAAATTCAAGGGAAGATAGACAAGAATGTATGTATGAGCTTGGAGAGATAAGGACAAGCGTGGCCTGGAGATAGATATTCAGGTGGCATTGTCCTGTGGGTGATGACCGGAGCCACGGCAGTGGATGAAATCACCCACTGAGAGTATGAAGTATGAGAAAAAAGAAGGATCTAGAAAATAACAGAATTAATCGGGTCCTACCCTGTGCTCTTAGCATAGCCGTGGTAATTGACATAAATGTGATGTTTATTGGGCTTCTGAGTGCTTTCCATGTGTCAGCTCATTTCACTTCTACAGCTGCCCCTTAAGAAAGATGGGATTATCCTTCGTTTTCAGAGGTGAAAACTGTGGAGGGAACTAACCTTTCTGGGTCTCATAGTTCATTTAGTGAGCAAGTAGCAGAGCCTGGCTTCAAAACCTGGATGCCTAGATTCAAATTTAGGTGGTTTAAACATATTCCTAATGGTCTTACAATTGTTTTGCTTCCCTGAATTGGGCACAACAGACAGCCTGAGTGATAACTCTCATCTATTATGACAGGTTCAGTAGAAGTTGTATCCAGCATAATATGGAAGCCCAGAGATGGGGATGCCAGTGTGTCCATGTAAAGTAAGCTAGATGGAGATGGTGATGAGTTCCCTCATCCATAGTTTTACCCTGGCCTTGAGGGGCTAAAGCTATGTTGTTTTTTTGAAACAGTAGGCTTTGATATTAGTTCTGAATAGTTTATCCATCGAAGGCAGGGTGAAATAGCGTCCACTGCCCTAAGAGACAGGATGGCTTGGTCTCTGGAAGTGCATCTGGTTTACTGATAACTTGGGTCCTAGAGAAGATATAGCTAATCCATAATTGTAACTCATAAATTGTGTCATTATATCAGAAAAGGTATATTGTGGCTTAAAATCCCCGGACCATTCTCTTAAAACCTGGAAGGACATTGTAAACTAGTTGGCATATGGAAAGCCATGCTAATAAACAGAGAACAGTTAGTAAGGCAAAAGAAGAAGAAGAAGAAGAAGACGACGATGACGATGAAGAAGATGAAGAAGAAGACGAAGAAGACGACGAAGAAGACGAAGAAGAAGACGAAGAAGATGAAAAAGAAGACAAAGAAGACAAAGATGAAGAAGAAGAAGAAGAAGACGATGACGAAGAAGAAGAAGAAGAAGAAGACGATGATGAAGAAGAAGAAGAAGAAGAAGAAGAGGAAGAAGAAGAAGATTTTAAATTTTATTTGTATTTAGGGTAATTTTAGTTCTTGGAAAAAGGGGTAAAGACAAACAAAGAGCTCTGGAGATCAAATAGTTTCCAGGAGTAGGTATTACTTTTATTATGACAAATAACTCAGTTGGAACCTATAACTGCTTGACTTAACTAAATTGAGATCCTACTGAGTTAGAAGATGTGGTCCCCTGATGCTTAATACTTTGCTGGTATCCATTCCCCCTTTGCTCCTTCTTAGCAGCCCCTGATTTCCATTTGGGGGAATCCATGTGGTTTTAGAAATGTGGACCAAGGTCTGGATCGAGAGGGGCCAGTGGTATAGATTGGGCTGATGATCCTTCCTATTTTCTCCCATTGACCACAGTGATGGCAGGGACTGATGGAGTCTGGCAGAGTGGACTTCTGTTCCTTTCCTGGGAAGGCTGATGCCAAGTTGCTCTTTCTCGCTGGACATTAATTAGGAAATACATACTTTCAAAAGTAAATGCCAGGTATTTTGGATGTGTGAAAAAGCATGCTGTAGGAAGATGGAAATCCCATGAAAAGCAGGGCCAAAGGATTCCAAGAAATCAGGTTTGTAACAACGGAAGCTGCTAAATCAAAGCTTGTCTGAAGCAAAGCCTCTCACTGGACTTTTCAGTTATGCCACTGGGTGAATCCGTTATATCGTTGAACCACTTTGAATTGGGTATTTTGTTCCTTGGAACAGAAATCACCATCACTATTCTGTAGTTTTCATTTGGTGATTTTCTTAAGATAGCTATTTTTCCTTTAAAATATTTAGGCATTTTTATTTTAATGCCAAAATAAATTTAGCAGGTGTTCCCCTAAAATAGTTTGCATTTTTCTTCTACAAAGACGTCTTTATTTTATTTTACAATGTAAGTAGGTTTTAACATATGAGTGTTTTGTTTATGAAGAGGTCCAAGGAAATACAAGAATGGGATTATTAAGGGATGAAAATTTATTTCAGTGACATTTGCAATGAAAATGATAAAATATTTTCTTTGAAGGATTAGTATATTTGTGCTCTTATTCTGCTAACCTCTTAAAAGCAGGCAGACGTTTGTTTGGCAAGGAGAGAATTACTAGGCTCATCTTCGTCAATAAGTTAGCCTCAGTTATTATAATTATATCTTAAGTGATTTGATGGTGACAAATAGCTGACGTGGCAAGTCAGCATGAAGCTTTATAGTGTTCCTGCCTTTTATCACTTCTGCTCTAAATAATTGTTCACATCTGTCGCCAATAGATGTAGCTGTGTGAGGATTTGGATGTGTGGAACAGGAAATCCTGGCTAGTGATTTTTTTTTTTTTTATCCTTTCTTTTATGTCTTTTCTTCCCAGGTTTCCTCTCCTTTCCAGTGCATTGACTGTATGAAGTGTTCTCATTATGAAATGCTGTGCTTACAATGGCAGGTTGAATTCCGTAAGTGATGTGGCCAATCACGCTTTGGTCCATAGCTGCCTTTATTCACATGGCCTAGGCAGCTTGGATGCCTGGTGTGCTCATGGCAGAAAGCTGAGTCAGATACGTGGAGACAGTTGACATCCATGCTGTCCACCCCAGTGTCAAGTTCTCTTCACATAAAGCCTGGAGGTAGAGTGAAGTTTGGGGGAGGGTCTCAGCCTTTGCGAAATAAGAAAACTGACTCACCGACAGTGATTGGGATGATTGGGGTGTCCTTATTCTGGGTTCCCTTGGTTATTTCGGGCATCTGTGAATTGAGATGCAGCCAAAATTGCGTTCTGTGGCCTGGAGGTTGACCATGAAGCATTCTTGGGGAAGTGGATGGAGATTGTGAGGGGTCTGTGGAAATTTGCCCAATTTGCTCCATTTTGCTTCCTGCACCATGAGGAGGCCGAGGAAGCAGGAGAAACCCCTCTCTGTCAGCTCTGCACCAAGGAAACATCTCTGCTCTCTGCCTGGAGCAGTCTACGCCCTCCCACTTCGTCTGCTGCTTGAATCTTCCCCTTCTTCATCTTACTTCCTTCCTCATCTTGGCAGCTCTCCCATGACCTGGCAGTCCCTCTCTCTTTCCCTCCCTTTCTTCTCTCTTGCCCTCCTCCCTCTTCCTCTGCCCCACTTCTCTCTTTTCTTCCCCTGCCTTTTTTTCATTTACTCACCTCCTCCTGTTTCTTGAGTTTACTTGGACATACTTTTGTCCAGAGCAGCAGTTTTCTACTGTCAACCCCCAAGCCTGGGTCAGGTCCCCATCAGATCAGATGGGAATTGCCTGTTCTCTTGTCTCTCTCTATCCCAGGAGTCTGTAAGCTTCGTGAAATTTGGGAGATTGTCTTACTGCCTGTTAGATCCCAATTGCATGGTCAGATGTGGTATGATCAGTAAAGCTGGTTATTGTCAAGGGCTAGGTTCCAGATGTTTTTGATTCTGTGTTTTTGAGCCATTCTGTTAGATTTTTTTTTTTTATTGTGCGTGTTTTTACAATCAGAATAGGAAGCTTAAAAAGGAAATAGAGAAAAAGCTATATGTGAAATAAGGGGACTCTCTCAAGGTCTGTTCAGTTGTTCATGGGGTCTCCAGCAAAAAGCATATTACCTCACAGGCATGAGAGAATTATTTATAGTGGTTACATCAGCCAGAATAAAGATGATGAATTTAAGATTCTCGTCCCTGCACATCCTGTGAGTCACTGCAGAATTCCAGGTAGAGGATTTGCCTCATTTGCTTTTTGTTGTTGCTGTGAATCCTCCAGGGTCCAGGTTTTGAGCTTTTGTGTAAGGAAAGTGTCCCTTTTTCTTCAGTGGCTAATGTCTGAGGTCCTGAGAATGAGAGAAGCACAGAATTTTAAGTCCAAGAGAGAAACCTTAGATTTAATCTAGCTTAATTCCTTCATCTTTCAGCTAAGAACACTGAATCTCAGAGAAATAAGTGACAGAACTGAAGTTATCAAAATAGTGGCTCTCGGAATCAGTGTTTGAATTCGTAGCCTGCTCACCCTGCCCTCTCCTGCATAGCAAATGCTTGAGTTCTTTTGTGTGGCTGTGTTGAACTTTTGCATAATGACTTTGTAAGTAAGAAAATAGTCCTTGCTTAACGGAAATGATCCCATTTTCAGAAAGTTTGTGAATATCCTCCAGTGAATCTTCTGATTAAATAACTAAATTGCAAAAGCCTGTCCCAAGTTGTTGCCATGGGGCATTTTCTAGACTTTGAATAAATGTTTACTAACTGTTTTCATTTTATATTTTGGAAGTGTGAAGGCAAACAAAAATATCTTCAGGGGGTAGAGGCATAAGATACTTACAGAAAGCCAACCATGGGCCCTGTAGGGAGTGGTGGGGGCTCTTGGTCAAACTGGAGAGCATGGGTTCTGCTTTAAAAGGATTCAAATTCCATTTTTATTTGGAAATCCTAAACAGAACATAACTATGACCTTTGAACCTTGTGTTTGAGATTCCCTTCAAATCTAGGCCCTCAAAAAAATTATATAAAGAATTCATTTTAAGCCCCTTAAACAAATAAAAAAACAGGACAAAACCTTGTAAAATTGCATCCAAGTGGGAGGACTCTTCTCTTGGAATATGGGAGAGGGCTTCTCTTGCCCATAGAGGTTACTCAGGCTGTATTTATACTCGGTGCATGCTGTAAATTTCCCCATAGATGGTAATCTCCATCTTCCGTAATTGAGAATGGTTTAAAATTATTCTAAAAACACATGAGAGATTTTAGCACAGTATTCCATCTTGGCCCTGTTTTTTCGTGTGTAAGAACCATAATCTTACCTATTTATCTCGCTATCTACCTGCGCAAAGACTCTGCAGAAAGGCTTGGAGTAGAGAAAAAGAATCTCATAGAGCATCGTCATAAGTAGGGCTTAATCGAAGAGTGGGCAGGGGCAGCAGTGTAGTTGATAAGGCTGCCAGGCATTTTGAATGAACCCGTTAGTTACAAATTTTTGTTACGCAAAATTTAACACTCATGGCGTGAGCCATGAGGATGCTGCAAGTGGCCTCGGATGCATTCTTTTTGTGCTGGCCATTGCTCTTAGAGGACAGTTTAATTTGTGTGAGATACTGCTCCAACTTGCTGTCTCTTTCATTCCTTGGGAAATGACTCTGGCGAGTCACCATTTTCTTAATGTGTTAAAAACCTGTGCTACATATCTAAAACCCTTTTTATTTTTATTAGCACCACACATCACTGGATTATTATAGTTGTGTGCTCCCCTTCTCTCTGTTGAGTCTCTCTTTGTGTTAGCATTATCGTGGTGCAGATTTCCTTCTGAAGATAAGCAGTAACTAATTGTGGAAAAATGCTTTGTAAGATGAGTGTCTATACCATTCTTCTGACTGTTTACAGATTTGCCAAATGGTTTTGCATTGTTTACTTAGAGCTAGAGGGGCTCTAGTGGAGGTTCACCTTGGTCTCATCTTCCTATTGTAGAGCCCAATAAGGTTATCTGACGCTAGCTGAACTCCTATTATTTTAACAAATAACAGTTTCCGTGAACAGTTCTAGTATTGGGCTCAATGTGGTAAAATATTTTAGAAATACATAATAATAATAACCCTCCATAGTAGAATGGATGCCTACTAAATATTAGATGCTCTAAATATTAGATGTTATGTATATTAGCCCTAATTCTCAAAATGACCTGGCTAGGCATTATTAATGCCATTTTATAGGAGAGGAAAATGAAGCTGAGACGCACAGTAAATTGCTGGGACTTCATAGGGCTTGTCTTTGTGGGTATAAACCTGTATTTCGTTGACTTTTACAATTTGCCCTTACCCCCATACCATCGTCTGGTCCTCTATTGCTCCAAAGCGATTTGGTAAGAGGGACTGGGCTGGAAGACATTTTGCGTAGCTGAAAGCCATTAATTCGCACTATGTGTTTTCACCAAATTAGAAACACGGCTACATCTTCTACATGAAAATATCATTGCAGTGCAGAGTAGCAAAGCTCATTGGTGTGTGGTAAGTTTACAAAAGTTGGACGGAGGGGCGCCTGGGTGGCTCAGTCGGTTGAGCGTCCGACTTCGCTCAGGTCATGATCTCGCGGTCCGTGAGTTCAAGCCCCGCATCAGGCTCTGTGCTGACAGCTCAGAGCCTGGAGCCTGCTTCAGATTCTGTGTCTCCCTCTCTCTCTGGCCCTCCCCCCGTTCATGCTCTGTCTCTGTCTCAAAAATAAATAAATGTTAAAAAAAAAAATTTCAAAAGTTGGACGGATGTGTCTTGCTCTTGTTCAAAGGACACCCTAATAAAGTATAAATGATCTTCCCTCCCTAAACAGAATTCCCATCATATTCCTTTTGGCGAGTGAGGGCAGAGGTATGTGGAAAATATGGTGGGACGAAGAGTATGGTACCGTCACATTTGGAATTGAAAAACAAACCTGATTGACACCCTCTTCCTCACAGGGTCATAGTGGGTGGTGTCTCCTGGTGAAAGCCCAAAGCAAGGCTGAGAGAGGATGGTTAACAAATCCTCAGTTCTTTTGTGACCCAGCTCCACCCTCCCTGAACCTTTCTGGTTCCTTTGTTCCATGGCGTGACTCCCAAGACTGGTGGAGCTGTAAGGAATCGCTTCTGCTGAAAGGTAGCATTTGTTAAAGCCATCGCTGGTTAAAGAGAACTGTAAGAATGCAAAGGCAGTAGGCATGTTTGATAGGGCTGCATAACCAGTGTGGTAATTTAGGTCACATTCTAAAAGATGAACCTAGGGTAAACGTAAATGTTGGAGTCATATGGGTCTGAGAGATCCCAGTGTGCCTGTGTACATTTAAAATCTTCACTGAAAAATCATTTCCCCTTCGCTTTGTTTTTCTTTTTTTTCCCAGCGGTCATATTTCTATTAAGTATTCCCAGAGCTGTCTGTGATTCTGTGGGAGAGCTGATTGGATTTTTAAAAATAAACAAATAGGACTACAGAAATATCTTAAGAATAAGCAAGAGAACGTGCCTGCTTTTATCAGTTCTTTCTAGTCAGTGTCACGTGAAGGGGGAAAGTTCTCTCACAAAAAGTGGACGTCTCACATATGTTAAGAAATGTTTAAATGTCTGTCCTGAGTTTGCACAGTGCTTACCGAGTCTCAACAGAGAGTAAGAGGAGAATGTAGACTTCCAAGTAGGCGATTTGGAAAATATTACAGAGTGTTTGGACATAAAGTTTTCCAGCTCACTGCTTCACGGACGTTTCTGCCTGTGGGAATAGCTTTTTGAATGAATGGAAGGAAAAGGCCTGATTCCTGTAAGAGTTTTTGTGGAGAAGAAAATCAGAACTCTTTTCTAAATATATACCTTATGTTTTAAGCGGGTGGAAGAGACCCTTAGGTATATTGCATTGAGCACAAAGTGCATTAATACAGCAAAGACATTTAATTATATATTTAGTAGACTACTTACAGAGTCAGCAGAAATTAAACATTTATAACAAGTCGTAGTTTAAAATAAGCTAGTGAAGTTGCATAAATAGGTTCACCACAAATTTTGCAAGCTTGCCTTTTGAAAGAAGGCAGGGACAGTATCTTTTTAAAGTTAATTTTGTGCCCACACGATCTAGCACATAGTAAAGGCTTATTGAGTGAATATGGGTAAGAACTAGAATTAGACATCAGACACGCTCTGTCTAGACTATATCCGTATCAGTGGTCACTTGTACTTGTGGTTGGCATGTGTATTGTGGAGCCGTAGCTGCATAACAAATCATCCCAAAACGTGGCTGCTTCAAACAAACATCCTAGTTGTTGTAGGTCAGGAATTCAGATGCAGCTTAGCTGGGTGATCTGTCTCATGATCTCTCACAATAAAATTGAGGGGTTAGCTAGAGCCCCAGTTACCTCAAGGCTCCACTGAGGGAGGACCTGCCTCTAAGGTCACTCAGGTGGTGGTTGGTAAGATTAGGCTCCTTGCAGGTTGTTGGAGTGCGAGGGTCTCCATTCCTAACTGGGTGTTATTGGGGGACCGTCTCTTGCTCCTTGTTACATTGTCCTCCCCATAGGGCAGCTCACAACATGACAGCTCCCTTTCATCATAGTAAGAGAGCAAAAGAGCTAGGTAGGTAGGACGGGAGTCACAGTATTCTGTAACCTAATCTCAGAAGTCATGCCTCATCCTTTTGTCATAATCCAGTCTTCAGGAGTGAATCATTAAGCTATGCACACAGAGGGAAGAGCTTACAAAATGGTATGAATACCAGGTGCTGGAATCAGTGGGAGCCATTTTAGAGGCTGCCTACCAGCATCAGAAATGGGAACCAAGTGTATCCTGGGAGCACCTCTGCAGACAGAGGCAGCCTCCCCTGTTTTATAACATGGTCATCTTCTACATACCTTGATGTTAGCTTCTGTCACATTTACTGAGTGTGCTGAGTGTCTGTGTGTGTGTTCTCCCTTACAAGCCTGTAAGTTCCTTGATGACTAGGACCTTATCTTGTTTATTTTTGTGTCTGCAGTACATGCATTTCTGGGCACTTAAATGTTTAAAAAATAGTAGAACCCATGAACTGGAGAAAATGCATCCTGAGCTGGACTAAATGTTCTCTTAATTTGCCTTCTCCTCAGAGCAGAGCTGGATAAGGTTTTGAGGGCAGGTAGGAGGTGTGTGGAAGGAAAGCCAATCTAAGATTGCTGCAGCGGGCACTGGGAATGTCATTCTTTGGGGATCTCCTGAGGTACATGTTGAAAGAACCCCTCCTGGAATCGTCCATTTGAAGGACTCTTTAGAGGAAGCTGGAGTTTTATCAACCACCAGCTCCTGTCCCCTGTTGCTTGAAGGTTGTCCCGGAGGAACTAAGTTCCTTCTCACTCTGGACCCTACAGGCTACCAGGATCTTTGTTTTGTTTTGTTTTGTCTTGTTTTGTTTTGTTTGTTTTGTTTTGTTTTGTTTTGTTTTGTTTTGTTTTGTTTTTTACAGGCTACCAGGATCTTAAAGAATGGCTGGGGCAGGAGTGCCTGAGTGGCTCATTTAGTTAAGCATCTCGCTCTTGATCTTGGCTCAAATTGTTATCTCATGGTTTGTGGGTTTGAGCCCTGCATCAGGCTCTGCCCTGACAGCATGGAGCCTGCTTGGGATTCTTTCTCCCTGTCTCTCTGTTCCTCCCCAGCTCGCGCATGTGCACAGTCTCTCGCTCAAAAAAATAAATAAACTTAAAAAAAATTTTAAAAGATGAAAAGAATGGCTGGGACAGAATTAGAAGGGTACACAATATGTATGTTTGAGATGAATGCTGTTAGCATTGGGTTAGTCTGAGCTGGCTGTAATCCCCACCACAGCAGAGACTAAAGTCAGAAGAGATGTAGGGGGACTCAGAGGGACACGACACAGGCCAGCTCTGGTGTCTCCTCCATGTACAATGGGGTACTGAAGCCTAGTAACAAGTAGGATCAGAGGTAGCCCTCAATGGTCAGGATGGGAAGGTGCAGGAAATGACTGTGTGACCCTTACCTAGAATTTAAATGGATAAATCCTTTGTGCAGTAGTTTTCTGAAATTCTATCCTATTTTATTTTACTATTTCCACTTGAACAGAAGGAGAAGATATTGATCTTGGTTTTGAAGGGTTATTAATTGCCCTCACATGTGCCAGTCAATGTCAGTGCTGTCTGGAGGAAAAGATTAGAAATTCCTGTGTGTTGTCTTTATCAGGAAGACACATACTGACTGATTGCCTTTCTGATTTTAAATCTGATTTTCTTTTTATCTGGTTATGAATCAAATACTGTGCATTGCACAAAGGCAGTCCTTATACCCATATTATCGCAGGAAGATCTTTTGATTGTGCTTTGTAGGAAATTGGAATGTCCTTGTTTTAAATACTGACCTAGACAAGAGTTACATGGCCAGTTGTTAAATGCGGTCTTTTAAAAACAAAAAGTGAAAAGTTTATAAAATACTCCAAAGGATAGAGAATGATAGAACATTCTATACTTGACATCTTGAATTAAGAAACTTTTACATTTTGTCAATTTTTTTTTCAGATAGGAGTTAAAGTAAAAGCAATTGAATGTTCTAACAAGAAAAATAAATGTTAAAATAAATATAACATGACCGAAAACTCCCTTCCCAGGCCTTTGTTTCTTTATCTACCCTCCTTTCCAGAATTAACACCCCATAACCCCTCAAATTGATGTATTTTCAATTTGTTTGTATTTTCCGATACATATTTTGCAATTTTTTTTCATTCAGATTTTTTTTGATGATCTATGTTAATTCATATAGATTTAGTTCATTCATTTTATTTTATGTTTTTTTAACGTTTATTCATTTTTGAGACAGAGAGAGACAGAGCATGAATGGGGTAAGGTCAGAGAGAGAGGGAGACACAGAATCTGAAACAGGCTCCAGGCTCTGAGCTGTCAGCACAGAGCCCGACGAGGGGGTCTAACTCACGGACCGTGAGATCATGACCTGAGCCGAAGTCAGACGCTCAACTGACTGAGCCACCCAGGCGCCCATTTAGTTCATTCGTTTTAAATACTGACTAGTATTTCATCTTCAGACTATCTCACAATTTGTTTTATCCTTTCTCTTAGTAATAGATGTGTTAGCTGTTTCTAGGTTTACCATTACAAGCATGCTTCAGTGGATCTCACTGTGTGGATTTCTTGCTTCCTGTATGTAAGGACTATCCAAGGGCATGTGCCTAGGAGCAAAAGTACTGGTTTCCATTATATACATATTTTCACCTTGAACAGATGCTGCTAAAAATGTTGTCAAAGTGCTTGAACCAACGCACACATCTACAGCAGATTGTGATTTCCTTTCATATTCACCAGCACCTGCTATTTTGAGACTTTTTTGACTTTTGCTTTTTTCATGGATGTAAAGTGATTATTTTGCTCTTTTTAAAAGAATTACACTGAAGAGGTTGTGTATCTTTTTATAGGTCTCGTGACCATTTTAGGTTTCACCTTCTCTAATTTGTGGGGTCATATCTTTCGCCCATTATCATTACTTGTATTAACTCCTATATTTTGTGCATTAGGAGTCTTATTTTAGTCTGCTCCTGTCTTTAACACGATGTCATTTCATCATATAGAATGCTGAAATTATAATGAAGTCCAATTTATTGATATTTTTTAATGAGTTTTTCTTTGCATACACGTTTAGGAAATATATTCCTATTCATAGATTAAAAAATAGCTCATACTTCATTTTTTCTTCCAAAATATTTATAGTTGTGTTTTGACATTAACTTTCTCATTCATATTTTTTTTTTTCTTTTAAGTATGGTTTGTTGTATGGATTAAATTCCTATATTTTCCAGGTACAAAGTGAGTTTTAACTGTACCATTTACTGAATTAGTTTATCTTTTCTTCATTTGGTTCTCTATCTCTATTTTTACTACATTCCCATCTGCGCAGGGGCTGTTTTTGGGTTCTCTAGGCGCCCCAATCTGTTTGTTTATCTTTGGTGAACACCATATGATTCAATTACTATGGTTTTAAAATAAAGCGTGACTTCTGTAGGGTAAGTCCTTTATTTTTGTACTACTTTTATTCAGAATGGATTTGGATTTTTTGGCTGTTTAGGCCTTGAAGTGGATTTTAGAAACAATTTGTCTAATTCCCCTAAAACAAATCTACGTGGAATGTTGATTAGAATTTTAGTGACTCCTTGGGGTGCCTAGGTGGCTAAGTCGGTTAAGCGTCCGGCTCTTGGTTTTGACTTAGGTCATGACCTCGCGGTTTGTGGAATCCAGTCCGGTGATGGGCCCTACGCTGACAGCACAGAGCCTGCTAGAGATTCTCTCTCCCTCTTTCTCTGTCCATCAATCACCCTTTTAATACATAAATACACTTAAAAAATAAAAGAATTCCAATGGCTCCTCAAATTAATTTGGGTACGTATGAGTCTTCCCATGTATATATGACATGTGTCCCTTAATTCTGGTACTCATTTGTACCCATTAAACTGTTTTACAATTTTCACTGTATAGATCTGGTTCATCTTTTTTTGTTTCACATTTTTTTCTGTACATTTATTCTACTGATATGTAACACTGTATTAATTTAAGGGGTGCAACATAATGACTTGATACATGTATGTGTTGTGAGATGACCACCACGGTAAGTTTATTTAACATCTGTCACCTCATAGTATTTTTTTTTTCTTTTGATGCAAACTTGCAAGATCTAATCCCTTAGGAACTTTCAAATATACAATATTGTTGTTAACTTTGGTCACTATGCTATACCTTACATCCCCAGAGCTTATTTATCTTATAGCTATTAGAGCTACACCCATTTTGCCCACCCCACACCCCCTATCTCTGACAACCGCCAAACTGTTCTATCTATGAGTTTGTTGTGGGTGTGTTTTTTTATTCCATATATAAGTTACATTATGCAATATTTGTCTTTATGCCTGACTTGTTTCTCTTAGCCTAATGTCCTCAAGGTCCTTCCGTGTTGTTGCAAATGGCAGGATTTCCTTCTTTTTATGGCTTAGTAATAATCCATTCCAATTTTTTTGGTTCATTCATCTATCCCTATACCCTTAGGCGGTTTCCATGTTTTGGCTGTTATAAATAATAGTGAACCTGGAAGTCCAAATATCTCTGCAAGTTAGTGATTTTGTTTTCTGTAAATATATACCCAGAAATGGAATTGCTGGGTCATACAGTAGTGCTATTTTTTTAAGTAACAAATTTTTTTTTTTTTTTAATTTGAGGAGGGGAGAGGCAGAAAGAAGGAAAGAGAGAGAATCCTATGTAGGCTCCATGCTGTCAGCACAAAGCCTGGTAGGCGGCTTGGTCTCACAA
The DNA here is from genome assembly GCF_018350155.1 of Leopardus geoffroyi. NCBI lineage: Eukaryota > Metazoa > Chordata > Mammalia > Carnivora > Felidae > Leopardus > Leopardus geoffroyi. The sequence goes on from NC_059326.1 coordinate 133,707,551, forward strand.
ACTGTGAGATCGTGATCTGAGCTGAAATGGAGAGTCGGTTGCTTAACAGGCTGAGCCACCCATGTGTTCCTAGTAGTGCTATTTTTAATTGCTGGGGGAACTTTCATACTGTTTTCCATAGTGGTGGCCCCAGTTTACATTCCCACCAACAGGTGCATAAAGGGTCATTCTAATGAGTATGAGGTAATATCTCACTGTGGTTTTGATTTACATTTCCTTGATAATTAGCGATGTTGAACATCTTTTCAGTTACCTTTTGGCCACTTACATGTTATTTCATCTTTTAATAGGTGTATTTATAGATACCTCACAGCTTTTATTGCCATTGTGAAGTCTCTTTTTTCCTTTTTATGTTTTCTAGTTGGTTATTGCTGGTGTGTACAAATACTCTTTATTTTTGTATGTGATCTTGTATCTAAACTCTCTTCCGAGCCCTTTTAGTTATTTAGTTATATTTAGTTATTTCGTATTCTGCCTTCCATACTGGTAAATACCATTCTGCTCTTCGGCATTTTGGTATTCCTTAAAACTGTGCTGTGTTTAAATATCAGAATAACGGAATTGATGTTGGTGTCCTATCTTTGACCTAAGTCATAGGTCAGTGGCTTCACTGATTCTTGGTTCTCTTTCCCAGCTGCTTGGCCCTTTTTTCCCTCCTCTCTTCCCCAATCCTGGTCCCTTCCCCATAAACCCTCATCTTCCAACAACAATAGGACCTAATTAGAGAGCTTTGTCTCGGCTAGTTTTTAATTCATTGGCATCTCTAGACTATGTTACAGTTTTCCAAGGGGGCATCTTTATCTTACCATCTATTTTTATCAAAGATAATTGGAAAGCAGTGGTGTTAAGGAATGAACTAACTGGAGCCACTAGAAGCCAGGTGAAGGCTGGTCGCTGAGCATGACATCACATGAAATTAATGATTTACAAGGAGAATATCTGTTGGTGACAGCAAGGTCCTTGACCATCTCACACCCTTCAGAGTGTGAGTGGCCTCAGTGACTGCAGGAAGAACTCTCTGCTCATACAGTCTGTTTCATATAGAATACTGTGTTGCATACAGCCTGTTGAAGCCAGGACATTGCTGAAATTGTGGGGCATGTTGTTTGAGGCTGTCCTAAATAGAACTGGACTTTCGTAGAGCCGTAAGGTTTTAGTTTTAGTAGGTATTTGTGTGTCCTTTATAAAACGTCTCAGACTCCTTGAAGTCACTGAACTTAAGAAGCCAAACTGATTAATCAGTACTGCTTTGAATAAGTGGTTTGATACATCTGGTTACTGATTGTTGTGATCAGTGAGAGGTTCTTTGGGTGGGGGATAGTGATAGAAAGCACAGACCATGTGGCCCATCTGTCTGGCTTTGACTCCCAGCACCATTTCTTAGCAGGTCTGTATGACCTCATGCATGTTATTCAACCTCTTTATACCTTATTTTCTCCTCTGTAAAATGGGGATTATCGCATTGTCCAAGTCATGAAGCTGTTATGAGGATTAAAGTAGTTAATACATGTCATCTACAAAAGAGCCTTGCACACAGTGAGTGTTACATAAAACTATTAACTACTTAAAAGCTCAGGTTCAGGAGAATACTTATTCTCCACCATGGCCCTTGCACTTTGAGACAATAAAATGTGCTGTGCTGGTTTTTCTGTGGTTGTGGTTACACAAGAAGAGAGGCTGACGTTTGGACAACTGTTGCTCGTGGCTCTAAGTCATGGGATAGATACCCTTGTTCCTTCAGGAGTGCTTGAGTAGATAAATACTCCTCTGGGATTAAGTGTTAAGGAGTTAAAGACAAAAGTCTTACAATGTTTCCTTAAATATCTGTTTCAGCTGCATAAGATTAGCACATTTTTCTTGGCAAAGACCACCTTTTCCTTTTCTTGCTGGAATATTTTTTTTTTTCATCAGTGGCCTTTAGTGTTTTTCTTCCCAAACACTTCCTCTGAGGCTTCTATGTTTCTGTCATCTGCCCTCATTCTTTTCCCCGGGCACTTCCCTCCCACTGGTTCCCATCCTCTGACTTAAATAAAATAAAATAAAGACAAACAAACAAAACACACACGTGCGCGCGCACACACACACAAACTTGTTCATTGATTGTTTAGCATGTTTCCTTCCTATTTTGGATTCCCGTGGGTGTCTGGGACAATTAGAGTGGAAATGCCCTGGCAGCATGGGAAAGTCACTGTGTCCCTGTGGATAGACGTGGCGTTTATAATGCAGGCAGGACACGTGATTGATGGGGTAACAAGAAACAGTGCCTGAGTCTGGTGCCCTGAAAGCAGGCTAGGAAGCCATCTGCTTCTGTTCTGTAGTCACTGCTCAGTATTTTCAAAGAGGTTAGTTAGCTCAGGATCTGCCTTACAGTTACATCCCTGGAGGTATGAATCGTATGCTTTTGCTTTAAGTGAGGACATTGGTGGTCTCCCCAAAGCCTGGAACTCCAGGGTCTAAGCTTTATGGCTGTATTTATTCACACATGGAGAAAGTGCTCAAAATCCTCATACAATCAGTGACATCAAGTTTATAACTAGGAGTGAGCTGGGTCCACGTCAGAGGCCCTAGAAACCAGCGCTTGACCGGGGCCCTCTCTGTACCTTCAGTGGCCCATATTTATTGTTTACTCATGCCAGGGATGTGCTGAATACGTTCGCTATGTTACTTTATCTCATACCCTATGGACGCAGCTCTTGTCCCCATTTTACAGATGCAGACACGTGTGGGTCTTCAGACCTTTTTCAGTGTGACAGAGTGCCTTTCACATATGCTGTGTGCACCTCAGAGAGCAGAGAGCAGCATGGAACTACCAGTAAAGAATCCAAAATTCTTTTTTTTTTTTTTTTTTTTTTACGTTCTCCGGATAAAAGTAGGTTCTGGTTAACAGAGTGGAAGACGGAATGGCAGCGACGTGACCTGAACTTGAGGATCGTTACATTTGTACCTGTTTAAAAGTTCATGTCTCCTAAGCATCCAGAGCCTTATTAATGAGAGCGAGTGACACGATGACCTTTTATTCATATCCCCACTCAAGGACTCACAGCGAGTGTGCTTGTGGTAAAAGACACTGTTGTCACTGTGTTATGGGTTAGCAGTGTTAGATCAGGTGTTCGGTACCGTAATTATGATCCACATGTGTATGTAGGCCCTTAATCTGTTTGACATATGAATGTTTGAGATAAGCAACTGCCAGGTGAGAGAGAGGTCACTTACACACCATCCTACCTCAGTCTGCAAAACCAGGCTGCTTTGTCCTTCCTGGGCCCCTGGCCATCCTCTCCACACCTGCTAGAACAGATGAAATAAATCCAAACAGCTTCGAGGAGTCTAGTACATCCTCCTGCTTAATTTAAACCCCAATCAAGTGTAATTATCAGAGCCGTATTACTTGCTGGCAATAATTTGCTTTGGGTACAACTCAGAGCTATGTTGAAAATTTTATTTTGCCTTCAGAAAATTGGTTTACCTTAAAAATTTCCCCCCAGATTTCCCCGTGGGAAGCTGGTTCTCTTAATTTAGGTATCTTGTAATTTTTCTCATAAAAAAATGTGTGGCATGTGATATCATTAGGTTTTTTTTCTAAATTGAAGAGACTTAAGTGGGTTGACATATGTGCTGCAATATAATTGTGCTGTGTTTTTGGAGCTCAAGACAGTAATTACATCCATAAACTTATTGTCTATGGTAAAATATGTTAACTGGTCGTTGACATAAAATTCATTAATTCGAATCAATATATAATGTTCTGAAAAGCTCTAACAAAGGATCATTGTTACCCATTGACTGATGGGTAGAATACAGTCAGAGACCCAAACATTTTTCTATGAACTGCTGGAAACATAAACATTTCTAAATAGCAAGTCAATATTGGGATTCCCAAAACACATATATCATGAAGCCTACAAGAGATTTGAACTATGACATGAGCCCATGAACTGAATTTGCTTGTTTTTAAACAGGTTGCCTGTATATTTTTGATCTGTACAATATTGAGCTGACACTCTGAGAGGATCTCAGAATTTCAAACCTCCTGCCTAGTCACAGGTGTGGATGCTGAGGTCCAGCCGGGCTGAGTGACCAAGGGCCCACTTCTGTGCTTGTAGGAGACTGGCCCTCAGGTCTGCATTTCCCACTGGACCTCAGAGTGCCAAAGCTCCCTCTTCATAGCATCTTAGATTCAGTACAGACTGACTTTTGTCCTTTCCTAATGTTCAATAACTTTAAAAGGCAAATTGAAGTGTACTTGGGCTGGGAAATGATGTTGAACTTCCTTAGGAATCCAATCCCAGGATTTTTCTTTTGACTAGAGACTGCAGACCTAAGAAAATCACGTTAATGTAAAACCTTGACAAAAGCACAGTGCCCATCATTAGAAACGTGGTGCTTTACGGATAATACCTAATTTACCCCTTCAGTATTTCTGGGAAGCAAGAGCCAGAAGAGAGAAGAAGCACGTGGCTTCTCAGCTCAAATAGTTGGCCTCTATTCCCTTTAAACAACCGGGCATTCCCATAGTGCTTCAGTGCTAATGCATGTACCATATTCGGTTCGGTAATGGCCAATTTTTTATGGGTCGTAGTCTTTTTTCTTTTTTAACTCCAGTACAGTTAACATGGAGTGTTACATTAGTTTAGGTGTTCAGTATAGTGATTCAGCAGTTCTATACATTCCTTATTGCTCATCAGAATAAGTGTACTCTTTGTTGATCTCCTTTCCCTGTTTCACCCATCCCCCGCTCCCTCCTACTCATGTCCCCTCTGGTAACCATCAGTTTGTCCTTTATAGTTAAGAGTCTGTTTTTTGGTTTGTCTCCTTTTTCTCTGTTCTTTTGATTTGTGTTTTAAATCTCACCTATGCATGAAATCATATGGTATTTGTCTTTCTCTGAGTGACATTTCTCTAAGCATTATGCTCTCTAGTTCTATCCATTTGTTGTAAATGGCAAGATTTTATTCTTTTTTATGGCTGAGTAATATTCCATTGTGTGTGTTCCATTGTGTGTATAGACACACACACACACACACACACACACACATAAATACATACCACATCTTTATCCATTCATCTATCACTGGACACTTGGGCTGCTTCCAGAATCTCACTATTGTAGATAATGTTGCCATAATCATAGGGGTACATATATCTTTTCACGTTAATGTTTTTCTTTGGGTAGTTACCCAATAGTGAAATTACTGGATCATATGGTAATTCTCTTTTTAATTTTTTGAGGAAACTCAATACTGTTGTCCACAGTGGCTGCACCGGTTTGTGTTCCCACCAGCAGTGCACGAGGGGGTGTTGAGTTGCAGAAGTTCTTTATATATTCTGGATACCAACCTTTCATTGGGATGTTACTTAGGGAGATTTTAACGGTGGAACAACACATGCTGTTGAAGAGACTGGACTGGGCGGAGAAGAGAGAAGCGAAGCAGTCCCTGTGCTCGCTGGTGCTAACTTTCGATTATAGCTTCTCTTTGACCCCCAAATCAGTTTGTACCTCTCCCCCTTCCTCCATCATCTCCCTCCCCCACCTTCTTTGTCCCCACTCTGCCTTTCTCTCCACCCACTTCTCTTCTTTTTACCTCCTCTCTCTTCTCCCTCCCACCATCGCTCTCTCCCTCTCCATTTTCCCACCTTCTTCCTTTCTTCTCATCTCCCTCTACCCATCTCCTCTGCAGACTTGCATCACAGGGCTCCATGCCCATTGGCGTCAGGTTGGGGTAGGCCCAATGAACAGGAACTTGGAAGCAAGGAGGGAGACTGAAGAATATGATAGAAGTCATTCTCTGGCTCCCTTCCCGTGGCATTAGCCCAGGCTGGCTGAACGCTCTTCTGAAAAGTAAGGGCACTTGTCAGTGACCCTCTATACCCAGCTCTGTCTTACACATTCTAGAAGCAGCTCTGTTCCTTTGCCTGTTCTGGCCCAGCGGTGATGAAGCAGCGCTACTGCTTTTACTTATTTGTAAGTAATTCCACTGTAAGTTTTTTCTTCACACCACCCAGTCTGAGTTCTGCATTCCGTTTGCTGCAGGAAGCCTGGCTGAAACATTGGGTATGAACCAGCGGGTATACTTGTGCATCATGTGTGTAAATGTGCTTCATTTATTGGTACAATAATTATTTATCTAGCCTCCACCCAGTGCCAGGCAGAGAATACATGAGTCCAAACTCCTGGCCTTGTGGAGCTTATAGGAAATAAAAGATGAGCACATACATGTACAACATAATGTCACAGCGTAGTGATTGTTAGGAAGTAAAGGAGGAGAAGGAGAAAGGGAGTGTTGATAGGGGGCTGTCTTAGGGGAGGGGACTGTGAGCTTTCCTGAATGCAGTGAATGGGCATGCTTTGCACACATACTCCTAGGAATGTTTTTTAGTGAAGAATCACAGGGAACCTCCATTGAGAATCTGCTTGAAGAGCTCTAGAAACAGCACAGAGACTAGTGTGACAGAGTGGAGTGAGAGATGCAGTAGGTTGGGGAGCATAGGATCCAAACAAGTCCTAGCACTGGGCTCGCCAGGGCTTTGGAGGCCCTGGAAGGACTTGGTTGAGTAGAAGGGAAATATACTGGAGAGTTTGGAGGAAGGGAATATTGCGTATGTTTTACAGGGTGGTTTTGTCTCCCTCTGGGAGAGTAGACTTCTAGAGACAGCAAAAGTAGCAGAAGGAATGTGAGATATTGCTGGAGTCTGGATGACTCAGATGGTGGTATGCATTGAATTGTGTCTGCCCCCAAATAGGTTGAAGTCCTAACCGTGTATTTCAGAATGTGATATTATTTGGAGATAAGGTCTTTACAGAGGTATTCAAATTAAATGGAAGATGTTAGGGTGGTCCCTAATCCAGTGTAACTGGTGTCCTTATAATAAGGGGAAACTTGGAGACAGAGGCAGACCTGTCTGAAGAAAAGATAGTGTTAAAAGACACAGGGAGAGGAGGGCCATCTAGAGGCCAGAGAGGCTGGGACAGATCCTTCCCTCACAGCACTCAGAAGGAAACACCCTGATTGACCTCTTGATCTTAGACTTCTGGCCTCCAGAACTATGAGAAAGTGTTGGTTAAGCTACCCAGTGTATGGTATTTTCCTGTGGCAGCCCTCGCCAACAATACAGATAAGTGGCTTGGATGAGGTAGATAATGGTAAAAGTAAGAAAGGTTGAGTTTGAAATGTATTATGCAGTTAAAACGGATAGGATTTGCTGACAGATTAAATATGGGTGAGTTGCGGCGGAGGGGGGGGGGGGTGGGGGGGGTTGGTCTCTGGCCCAGGAGATCTGAGATTAAGAATGAGGCAGTAAGGTTGACCCGAGGTTGTTGGTTAGAGCAGTTGGGCGAATGTTGGAGGTGAGGAAGGCTGCAGATGAGGTGCACTGAGGAGGACAGATTGCGGGGACAGAGGTCAAGAATTGGTCATGGACTCATCAAGTGTGCAATCCCTGCTTGTTGTCTCAGAGTAGCAGTTGGGGTTCATGGGGAGATGTTAAGGCAGAGCCATAAACACCAGTTTAGGGTCACCACCCACTCTGCCTCCAAATAACCATCACAGCAGTACCTAGGCTGCTCACTGCCACCACAGGTTTTGTGGACACCCCTGGTGGCACACAGATGACTGCTGTCAGTACGCAGATATTTTTATGTTGTATTTAATATATTTATCTTAATATACATTAGAAAAAATGATGGGGCAGCTGGGTGGCTGAGTCACTCAAGCATCCTACTTTGGCTCAGGTCATGATCTCACTATTCACAAGTTTGAGCCCCGTGTCAGACTCTGTGCTGACAGCTTGGAGCCTGGAGCCTGCTTTGGATTCTGTGTCTCCGTCTCTCTCTGCCCCTCCCCACCTTGCACTCTGTCTCACTCTCTCAAAAATGATTAAACGTTGAACGTTGAAGAACACTTTTTTTTTTCAGAGATGGGGAGGGGCAGAGAGACAGAGAGACACAGAATCCAAAGCAGGCTCCAGGCTCCTAGCTGTCAGGTCAAAGCCCGACGCGGGACTCGAACTCACGAGCTGTTAGATCATGACCTGAGCTGAAGTCGAACATTCAACTGACTGAGCCACCCAGGCACCTCTGAAAAGAAATTCTTTTTTTTTTTTTTTTTTTTTTTTTATAATTTTTTTTTTTAACGTTTATTTATTTATTTTTTTGGGACAGAGAGAGACAGAGCATGAACGGGGGAGGGGCAGAGAGAGAGGGAGACACAGAATCGGAAACAGGCTCCAGGCTCTGAGCCTTCAGCCCAGAGCCGACGCGGGGCTCGAACTCACGGACCGCGAGATCGTGACCTGGCTGAAGTCGGACGCTCAACCGACTGCGCCACCCAGGCGCCCCTGAAAAGAAATTCTTAAGAAAAAAAGTAACTAGCGGTATAAAGCCAAAATTTCAAGATAGTATGACTTAGACCATTGTCAAAAATGGAAATATTTCATTTTTTTTTTAATGGAGCCATCTTTCAAAGTAATTAAAAGAGTAGCATGCACAGTAGATGTAATAGACATCGCGCATGGGAAAAATTACTAAGTGAATGATTGGAGTTTGGGACACAACCTAAAGTGCTAGGGTCTAAAGATTCCCATCTCATCGCCATCTAAGTACCAAGTCCTTGGTGTCGTTTTGAACCGTACGTCAAATCCATCTGATTTGGTAGCTAGGGACCCGCCTTTGTTTAAAAAGAAACTACACTAGATGAGAAAATAGAGTGCCTTGCTGGCAGTATTGTCATGGACTGTTGCGTGACATGAAATGTATTTCTCACTGAGCATCGCAGTGGCAAAAGTCAGAAAGCCCCTGTGTGAGGGTTTGCTTTCACAGGTGGTAGTATCCCTTCCTTTACCCCATTTTGGCTCACCTGCTCTTGACAAGATTACTCCCCATCTTCACAAGGCAATTAATTATGGAGGTTTTCATAAATTATAGTGGGATTAGTTCTATATGTTTCAGAATCCTACCACGTCATAATCGAAAATGTGTTTCCGCTTCCAAATGGTACATTTCTTGCATTACATGTTCATTTGGGTTTTTGATCCTTATTTTGATATGCATATAATCATTAAATGTCCTGAGCTTGTGAATTCTTTCACTCCATTTGTTCTTGGGGAGTTTCTTGACTTTGCATGGGCTGGATTACTTTGTAGACATGCAGGGGCTCCTTCACCAGCACCTGTTGGCTGTAACTTCACTGTATTTTGGTGGACTGTTTAGTGAGCGCTTCAGATGGGAGTGAAATCTATTCATCACAGACAAAAGGATGTGTCCGAGTTCAGTGAAAAAGTTTATTAGCTGAACATGCACGTGATTCTTTCCACAATGAAAATTGTTTTGGACGGACTTCTAAGAAGTCGTCTGGGAGCCCTTCACACAATTATGTCTATTGTGTTTGTTTTCTTATATTAAAATATCTAGTCTAGAAATGTCCCATGGTACATTCTTGTTTTTACAATAATGGGGCTAATGCCAAAATTACAGATATACTTGGTTTAAAGTTTTTCTTGTGGCTCTAATTTTGAGATACAGGATCTTATACCTGGCTTAAAGAACTAGTGATTTTAGTCATCTGATGTCAGCTACTAAATTCACTGGACACCTATTATTTCACGCCTGATAAATTGTTTTCCACAGAGCATTCTTGTAAGTGTGTGTGATGCAAATTAGGCTAAAGTACTATGCCATCAGATCTGTAATGTTCAGGGAACAATAATTTCTTTTAAAAAGTATGATCTGCAGTGTTAAGGGATGTTTATAACTTCTAAAATGACTTACTTAACAGGAGAAGCCTTGATGAAAGCATTTAGCATGGAGATGAAATGTGTCTCATTAAGTTTCCAGATTATGCACATGTCAACACTTCCTTTGTCATTTTTTAATAGTTTATTTACATAACCGTGGGCTGCTACTTTTATTAGTGGTGGTTATCACAGCAAAAGGATTTTGGTTAAGTTGACCTAAGCAGTATAATGTTTCCACAAAACTGATGGTGAGGTTTCTACCCCTCCTTCTCCCGCCCCCTTCCCTTGCAGGAAAGAACCCCTATTTACATATGTAAATTAAGCTGCTCGGTGGAGAGCCCCGTGGGCCACCCAGGTCCAATCTGTTATTTTGCTGATGTTGATGGAATTAGCCAGGAGGTAAATGCTACCCGGAGACTGATGTCTCAGTCTGGAATGACAGATACCAGAGTCTGAAGGCCGTCATTTAGGAGGAAAAATGACTTGTTGGGACTCAAAGTTTGGGAAAAGAAAAGTCACAAATTTTGTCTTTAATGTTGGCCTGAATGATAGAATTCACTGTTTTCCTTGAACATGGAAAACTATACTTAGAATTTTTATATATATACATATATATATATATATATATATATATATGTATATATATATAGGATGTTGGTTTCCTGTATTACTGTTAATAAGAGCCCTGTTTACTTTTTTAAAAATGTCAAATATTTCATAATTGACTTTATATAACTGCCTGTACTCAAAGATGTGTTGTTTGTATTTCCCCTGGATGTGTCAGGGAATCTGGCCTGTAACAAGACTGGAAAATGGGAAAGAACAAGCTTTTAAATTAAGGTCTCCATAAAGTGAAGAAGCAGGCACGTCTAGCTTCTAATGAATTACATTCTTCTCAAAAGGTTTTATCCAAGACATGGCAATGCACATCTTTCCACAAGGCCTCAGTATCATCAAACTAATTGCAGAATATTTGAGTAACTGACCGCCACTACCTTCCCCCCCACCCTCGCCCCGTGATAGAATACAATGTGACTCTTCTATTGCAAATTAAGATTAGTTTAAGATAGGAGTCACATGGAGAAAAACTTGGTGCGAGCTGTGCACATTTCCTTTATTTTCACTCCGTATGCGATTCATTAAAATGACATCAATCCTCCAGGCTGTTCTTTGGTTTCTATTAAGATGTATTACTAGAATCTGTATAAATGTATTGATTATTTCATACACATATTTGTTCACTGCAAGCAGACTGTTGTCACAGATTCATCGCACTTGATGATAAATGAGATAAAATGGAAACCAGGTTTCGAAAACCCACCTACACCCTCCCCTTCCCCCCCCCCCCCCCCCCCCCCCCGAGGGATGTGGTTACTCTCTTTAAACCTTTCCACAGGGGAGGGAGTTTAAGATTCAGATTCTAGTTTTAATATCAACATCTGCCCCCTGCTGAGTTCATGGTGCAATTAGCTAATTAAAAAAAAATAACATTTTCACCTTGCAGTCAAGAGAAGAGCAATAAACCACAGGCCTAGGATTTAGTTAATTTGCACATTGACTGTAATTGTATATTTAACGCCAAGATTAATTTTTTTCCTGATGAGTGGAAGCCTGGCACTGTGCATTGGAACTCTTAAATCAGTTGTCATCGTTTCTTAGGGAGGTTAATAAGGGCACATAGATCTCCAGATATATTAATGAGGATATTTATTTATTTTTATCTAATGACTTCTTTTAGGGAGAAAAACCATTACACCACTTTCTGATAAACCATTAAATTTAAAGGAGAGTTTTCAAACCCAACTAAATAATCACGTGATTTAAAAAACCTAAAACTATCTCCCCTGTGAAACCGTTGATTCCTTATGGTGGGAAATCATATTCGGGTTTTGTTTGTTCGTTTGTTTTTGTTTTGCCAAATGTTCAGTGGATTAATGAGCATCATTTTTGTTGTTAAACCTTCGGTATATTTTCTAGGTCAGCTGAGATTCAAAACTATTTCCTTGGACTCCTTGAGAACAGGGTAGGGAAAGAATGCATGTTGGCAGGGCAGTGACTAGGAAAACCACAATCCTGACTTGCAGTGTGCTACTTAATGACATTTCCTTTCTGAAAGGTAAGCATTCTACTTTGGACACTGGAAATAGTGATTGTTGGCATTTCAAGTGGCTATGATTGATCCATATGTTAAAAGTAATTGAGCTGTTACTCCTAGAAGAAAAAGAATTCATAAGTATTGTAATATAGATACTGCCTTCTCGCCTAAGTAGGTCTTCTACTGGGATCTGTCAATAGGTCGGAGACAATGCTAACATTCATATGAGGGGCGTTTTGCTCCCTTCCTAGTCCCTCAGTTGGAACCGGGGCTTTAAGCCCAGGGAGTCTTTGAGACCTTCTCTCTCTGTTGCTTTGATCTCATCATCACTTCAGTTGATGCTCACAGTGGATCGTGTTTGCTGCTTAAATTCCTGAAAGAATGGAGATGTGAACCTCTATACAGTTTATGTGGACCCCGATTCTAATTTTTTTTTTTTTTTTTGGTAAATGTGTTTGGCATAGAATAAGCAAGGGGGAAGTATTAAGTCTTCCTGTGAGATCCATGTGTCCTGTATATATACAGGGGCATTAATAGGACTGGACTAAGGAAAGACCACCCTTCTATATAGATTACATTATTAGCTTAATGCTCAATCTTGACTGGAGCCAATAAGATTTAATTGCACTCAGGGACAGAGATTTTGGTGACTGTCAGACGCCAGGCATTCTGCCAGGATGATGCAGACAGGCCGCAGATTCTTCATGGTTTTGAAGAAGACTGTGATTCCTGTGTCATTTTGGTGATACCCAAAGGGGTGGCAAGAATGCCCCTTGAATGCCTTTTGTTATTCCAGGAAGATTGACTTCGTGCTCAGGGAAATCACATTCCAGTTTTCCTTGGTATCCTTGGAATATAATTAGAGACAGTAGCAGATAAGGGAAAAAAATGAAGATTTGGTGGGAAATGCCTGGATACTGGGCTGTGTTGATAACTTTATTACTCACATGTGTATATATATATAGGGCTCATTTTAACAAAAGGACTTGAACATGGTAGATGCTTCCTTGGGGGAAAACGTGGTGTTGTTGCTATTGGATATCAGCTAAAAGAAACAAGTACAGTGCCGTTAAACGCTGTCCCTCTCCCTTTTCTGACCATTTGCCATCATCCCACACCCCACCTTCTCCCCTTCCCATCTCTTGTTCATGCCCCATCTTCCATTCACTGTCAGGAAGGGCAGCCTCCGAAGAGCCATTTCAACTCCGCCCGACATCGGCAGAGACTAGTGGACCCAGCTGCTTCAAAAGTGAGTGTGTCCCGTTGTCCCAGGCGGCGGGTGTGCATGGTGGTGTGGTTCCTCTGTGCAAAATGAGGCTGTGGGGTTTTACATATGCTGGTGTATTTGAAGCTCTTAGAGGAAGCAAAGTCTGCGCTATGAATTCAAGACCATCCGTACCAGCAGAGTTCTGGTTTTAACAACCAGCCCTGAAAACAAACAAAACCCTGATACATAGCATTTGCTGGTTTCTGTCGATACTCCTACCACAGCCAATTTCAAGTACTGCTGTGACAAAACTGACCTCAGAGGTGGAAAGAGATGCCTGGTAGAGCATATGCACATAGTTTTTCTACCATAGAGATGAAATTGACATAAGCCCTAGTAAAATATAACAAAATAATTAGGCAGTGAATCAGGTTTTTAAAAAAACATTTTTTTAATATATGTTTACTTTTGAGAGAGAGACACTGCACGAGCGGAGGGTGGCGGCGGGGGGGGGGGGGGGGCGGCAGAGAGAGAGGGAGACACAGAATCTGAAGCAGGCTCCAGGCTCTGAGCTGTCAGCAAAGAGCCCAAGGCAGGGACTTGAACTCACTAACTGCAAGATCATGACCTGAGCTGAAGTCGGACGCATAACTAAGTCACCCAGGTGCCCCAAAAGTGAATCAGTTTTAAATATCTATTACCTTTGTTTTCACTATAATGTATTTAATTATGAATTTAGATATTTTTTAAAATAATTTTTTAATGTTTGTTTATTTTTGAGAGAGAGAGAGAGAGAGAGAGAGGGCACAAGCAGGGGAGGGACAGAGAGTGGGAGACACAGAATCTGAAGCAGGCTCCAGGCTCTGAGCTGTCAACACAGAGCCCAAGGCGAGGCTCAAACTCACGAACTGCGAGATTATGACCTGAGCCGAAGTGGGACGCTTAACTGACTGAGTCAGCCAGGTGCCCCTCAGTTTAGATATTATTAATTCATAAAAATGGCTGTGTTCAACAGCAGACGTGTACAACTCCTAAGGTATTGAGACTTGGTGAGGGTGGGCTCCAGGGTTACATTTCTGTGTTATATATTTGTTGAGAATACTCTTATGACAGTTTGGTCATGCTCCAGTCTTAGGTTCCCTTTAATAAATAGCAGGAGCCACAGAAGAGTGGCTGAGGTTTTGGGTAAAGCTTACTGATCCCACACACCTCGAGTGTGCCTCCTGCACACAGACTTTCAGTAAGCAAACATGTACCAGCAAACGGGCACAAAGCATTCCTGTAGCCTGTCCTGTGAACCTGTCCTGTCCTGGTGAAATCCCTGCTCTCTGGCCTCCAGCCAGATCTTTTCAGCAAATTCCACTCAAGGTCAGTGACCTAACAACTTTACAGAGGCAGGATTCTCTTGCCTTTGTAATGGGCATCTAACAACAGGGTCCCTTGACCCAGCTGCTGGATATAAGGCCATTGAGCCTTTGGTCCTCAGGTACCAGTCCTGAGAGTAGAAGTTCCAGACTTCCCTAGATTCTTTTTTTTTTTTTTTTAAGTTTACTTATTTTTTTTAAATTTTTTAAAAAATGTTTTATTTATTTTTGAGACAGAGAGAGACAGAGCAATGAACGGGGGAGAGTCAGAGAGAGAGGGAGACACAGAATCTGAAGCAGGCTCCAGGCTCTGAGCTGTCAGCACAGAGCCCGACGCGGGGCTCGAACCCATGGACCGTGAGATCATGACCTGAGCCAAAGTCGGATGCTTAACCGACTGAGCCACCCAGGTGCCCCTAAAGTTTACTTATTTTTGAGAGACAGCGAGCACACAGGGAAGGGCGGATAGAAATAGAGAGAGACAGAGAGAGAGAGAGAGAGAGAGAGAGAGAGAATCCCAAGCAGGCTCTGCGCTGTCAGCGTGGAGCCTGACACGGGACTTGAACTCGCAAACTGTGAGAGTATGACTTGAGCTGAAATCACGAGTCAGATGCTTAACTGAGCCACTCAGGTGCCCCAAGGCTTCCCTAGGTTCTTAAGCCCTGTTCTTGCCAGAATAAAGAATATCTCTAAATTGATTTTGCCTCCTTACCTTAAATACCACTAGTTTCAACAATGAGAGCCTGTTTATTACACCCATTATGCCAATCCGGAAGCCACTGATTTTGACTTCAGCAATGAAAACCCATTTCGTGATGCCAATTGGCAAAACCTCTAGTGTTGACTGAAATGTGGATACCTCTGATGTAACACTAGTTGACCACTCTGGGGTAGTAAATTGTGATCAGGGCCACTGACAGTGGTTTAGGGGATAAATCTAACCAATGCATAAAATTACATTGCTTATGCTGAAATATTTGGAAGTGGACTCCAGATGTCATAGCCCTTTGTTACATTTGTTAAATGCCTAGGGCGTCCCCTCCCCAAGCTCCTTCAGATGATTTGCTTTGGTTCATAACGCTTGTGATTAAGTCACGGAAGTTCTCTTGGTGTGTGAGGGGAAGAAATAAGCCAGCTTTGAGTAAGTTGGATGGTTTCATCATGTCAGAAGTGAATTTTGCTGAAGTAGAGCACAGGTCAGAATATACGAGGTCTTTCTTGGACCGCACCTAAGAGTTTTAGCTATTGAGGTACTAACGCATCATGTTATACCCAGTAGGTCCCCTTGGTCAATGGTGTTCTAAGGACTCCACTCAGCATGTGCTTTTGTTCCTCCTCTTTGTTTCTTCTCGTATTCCTTTCATTCTTCCTTGGCATTTTTAGAAATACTGTGCCTCACCATGCAGTGTATTCCCTATTACACTACAGGTTACCTGATTTTCTTTTAATGGCGGCGAGACTCTTTTTGTTGTTTTGTTTTGAGCAAGAGTCATGGCTTCTTTTTCTAGATAGACTTTAAGAGGAAGTCATCAGACTACTGTAAATAAGTTACCTGGTGCCTTAATGTGCTATGTGAATAGGTTCAGCCATGTTGCCAAATAAAGTTTAAGGGTCGAGTCCTTTTCTCCCCCAAATGCCGCAGTACTAGAAATTTGAGAAGAGCCTAAAAATATTTACATAGGAAGTGATGGGGGAAACCACTGTTAGCTGTGTGGATATGTTACTTGGACAATAAATAGCAAATGGAAATGTGCATCTGTGTAGCCGGTGACCTTTCATTATAAGCACATTGCTTTAGAATCTGCACTGTATCATTTTCAATTCAGTAACCTGAGCTGTAGTAAAGAGCTCTTGCAAATTACAGGTGCCCACCTTCTGGGGGTCAGAAACAATTTATGGTAAACCAGCTGCCAGATCTCTTGAGGGCACTGATTTTGTTGGGAGTCGGTGTTGTGTAATCTTGAAGGAAGTGTGATCAGGTAGAAATGTTCAGTTTCCCTACAGCAGAGTTAGGTGGTGGAAGAATATACTAGCCTGGGCTATGCATTGGGACTTGCCATAAACCAGCTTTTGGGGTAGCCATTTAACACTGAGCCCCCATTGCTCTAGATTTCTCATCTGTTAAATGAGAGTATATGAAATGTTCTCTTCATCAAGCCAAGCAATTATTTTTCTTTTCCCTCAAGGCTATTTATAACTAGTCACTTCACCATTTAGTCTGAGATTTTTGAATGGCATTTCTCAGTCCTAAAGCCCATCTATCTACCAATGACATCATTCCTCATTACTTGCAAAGCATTATTATTAGGAGTCTCCTATCAGTGTCTTCAGTGGAAGTTAATTTTTAGAACAGAATTATGTTAAAGCTATGGGGAAAATATGGACCAGACATAAGGGGCTCATTGTCTGCTCAAGGAATTGGCTTTTTTTTTTTTTTTTTCAGTCTGGATTTTTTTTTTTTCTCTCAGTCTTAGAAAGGCTTTTGTGCTTTAAGTATAGGAAAACAAGCTTTTAAATCTGTTTTATTTGAATAAGAGTAAAGGGGTAGGAAGAAATCAAAGGTAAGTAATGTACCTCTGATTGGCTAAGCTTGTCCTCTGGGAATTTCTAAAATGTCTTTCACTTTGAGAATATGCTCACCTGTCTATCCCACAGTATGAATGCTCTAACACAGTAAATGAACAAAGAATGAAGCAAAACGAGCACTAGGAATAATAGTTCAAAGACCACAGTGCAGTTATTTGTGGAGCTGGTAAAGGCCTCTGTTAAATAAAAATCAATTTGATATGGGAGCATCAGGGACATGATCTGGGGAGACGGGAGGTCCACGAGGAAAGAACACAGGAGAAAACAGAGGATTACTTTTCAAATCCTCTGGCATTTCAGCACAAAAGGATGATGAAGAGTTATTCTCAATGAGCTGTCATTTTCTGTTGGTGGCTTTGCTGATCCAGAATAAATAGGTTCATAAAGATCGTACTTAAAATTAGAGCATGTGAGAGTAAATAGTGGTAGGCATAGCATCTAATTAATTTCAAAACCAGAAGGTATTGGAGCATTCTGTCCTCTTTTATTTTATTTTTTATTTTTTAATGTTTATTTATTTTTGACAGAGAGAGAGAGACAGAGCATGAGCGGGGGAGAGGTACAGAGAGAGGGAGACACAGAATCCAAAGCAGGCTCTAGGCTCTGAGCTGTCAGCACAGAGCCGGACGCGGGGCTCAAATTCACAGACCGCGAGATGGTGACCTGAGCTGAAGTTGGACGCTCAACCAACTGAGCCACCCAGGCGCCCCTTATTCTGTCCTCTTTTAAAAAACAAACCAAACTTACCCTGAATGCACAGATCATCCAACTACCAAAAACCCACATATAATTCTAAAATATATTGTTTTAGTCTGCTGTCGGGCCTGAAAATACTTTATACTAATTCTCAGCAATTTCTCTACCTTTTTTTAATGAGAATAAGGTTTATAAAACCTGGGCTCCCCTGCTGGGAAAATCAGCCCAGAGCTATCTCAGAGCAGATGGTCTTCTTTTCTCATGACCATAAACATTTTAAGATTGATCCTTGTTTCACTTTTTTACCTGTCTGAAGAGTAAATGTCTTGGAGACCTTAGAAACCAGAAGAGGCAAGAAGCTATGGTGAGCAGAGTTCACAGTTGCATAGATGATGTGGAATAATGGCAATTTGAAATCAGGGCATTGTGTTTCTGTCTGTAATAGCAAAAAAAAAAAAAAAAAAAAAAAAAAAAAAAAGGTTGATTGTTGAACACTAAGGGATTTGGTATTAAAACATCTACATTTTGAGCCTTATTATGTATGGAGTTGCTGGATGGTAATGAATACACGTTCCTAGTCCCAGGGATTTCAAGTGTTAAAGAGTAATTTCTTTTTTGGAGGATGTAGTACTTGTTACCGTAGTTTAAGGAGGTTGGAAGACGAGGAAAGGGTTGGAGAGACCCGTTGGTGTCATGATTGTGGGAGTATTTTAGTCGCATGAAGTGTTGTATTGTGTAAACTTTTTTTACAAAGGCTTTTAGAGGTGGTAGATTTCCATCAGAAATTTTCGAGGCAGTTTATAGTTTCTGTTTGTTTTCACATCAGCCATCTACAAATTAACGTTGGTGACACTTAAAATGGGCAGGAGTCCATATGTGAAACTTACCAGCTGTGTCTTTGGACCACCCATCGAAAGAAAGCCTCAGTTTCCTCCTCTGAAAATTGAGGAACAAAATAATACCCGTCTTCTCAGATTGTTTTGAGGAGTAAATGAGATCATGGATGAAAAGTTATTCCCACACCTTGAAGTTATGATTACTGTTATCATGGTTGTTATTTAATTATTATTCAACCAGAGTTTTTTTCTTATTTTGTAAAATAAAGGGTTATTTTACACCAGCTGATTGTCTGCATTGTTAAAAGTGTGTACTTAGGAATGCGTACCATACACTCAGCAGTCTGTTAGGTGTGGAGGAATGTACCTCACAGGACTGGCTGCTTACCTTCAGGAATGTAATATAATTAGCAAATAAATAAAGCCAAGGCAATAATAAATTGTGTGGTAAACAGTATTAGTGCGGTATTGATTTTGAATCGAAATCTGTGAGTGGCAATCAGAAAAGGCCGCCTAGAGCTCGTGAATTTTCATCTGGTCTTGAAGGAGGAACAGGACATTGTAAGCAGCATGAATGTAGACATGAACATTCCATACTGCCCACAGTTAAGTTGTCCGCCAGACCGGAATGGAGGGAGTGTGACGCGAGATTGGCAGGGAAGGCATGGCCTTGAGGTGACCCTCCTTGGGGGGGGGGGGTGCACACAGGCTTTGAGATCAGGCAGATGTGTACTGGCTAGGAGGCTGAGGGAAAGGCTCGTCTTTCCTCATCAGTACACTGGGGGAATAATACTCTCTCCCTCATCACGAAGGTTGTTGTACCAAAGTGGCCTCTTGCAGCCATCCCATAGAGTTGGAAGGCTGTTTAGGGGAGTAGACTGGCAGCTCTTAGTTGAACTGGGCGTGGTCTGCCCCACGGCCCAGCCGTCTCAATCTGGCAAAAGTGGCCTCTGTCCAAGGACATGTGCACAGATGGTTCTTGCAACACTGTCGTTCCAGAAAGTTTGGGGGCATTGTGGGTGTACACAGTTGAGAGTGTGACTGAGAAAATAGGCTGGATGCCTCTGTGTAACGCCCAGTGGTTGGAAACAGCAGCCGGGAGGCCTGTAGCGATGAGGAAAGAGCCTAAAACATGTCACTATGTGTAAACAAGTTTAAAAATTCACTTCTCTACTACCGCACTTTGATTGTCAATTAAAAATAGATGCACAGCAGAGCGCCTGGGTGGCTCAGTCGGCGCCTGGCTGCAGCGTCGAACGTTGGCTCAGGTCATGATCCCATGGTTTCTGGGTTCAAGCCCCGTGTCAGGCTCTGTGCTGACAGCTCAGAGCCTGGAGCCTGCTTCGGATTCTGTGTCTCCCTCTCTCTCTGCCCCTCCCCCACTCGTGCTCGCCTCTCTCTCAAAAATAAATAAACATTAAAAAATAAAATAAATAGACACACACCATGTAATTGACATTTTTCTGGAATTCATACAGATAGCTGAATACCCATCCAGGGCATGTGAAAGGTTGCTTGGTGTCTGGGAATGAGTGGAAAGTAGTGTCAAGTAAATAAGCTGACGGGTAACCATCAGGAGCTCTGGGCTGAACAGAATGATAAAATCTACCCTATCTTCTCCACTTGAATGTCCGCAAGCCACCGCCATCTTAGGCCAGGAGGTAACGTTGTAGCGGAGACTCGTATGCTGCGCAAGTGAAATCAGCTTGGTGTGAGGGGAGGATTGCTACCACAGATCCTGGGATAGCTAACACACAGCCCTGGCGTGTGCCCCACATGGTTCTGGGTGCTTTATACCCTGGGCTAATTCCTTCAGTCCTCACAGCAACCTTAGGAGGGTGGTACCTTAAGCACCATTTTGTGGGCGAAGAAACTGAGGCATGTTCTGAGCTCAGATTGCCTACGCAAGATCCCACAGCTAATAAGTCAGAAGCCAGCATTCAAACCCAGTCAGTTTGGCTTGGAGTCCCAAAATTCAACGTGAGATTCTTCTTGGCCATGAAGAAAAGAATGAATCACTTGTAATGTGGGAAGACATGATGCTGTGAGTGTGAGGTCTCTTGTCATAGCTGAGGGAGGCAGGAATAGAGAATTTCCCATACATGGTGCCCTAGGCACGTGTCTGGCAGTTGGAACTTTGTGGACACTTTTGTTTTTCATCGTGTATGTTGAGTGTCTCCATGTATATCATACTTTATGATGAAATATCTTACACATTCCGAAGTATACAGCTTGATGAATTTCTACAAACTGAACAATCCTGTGCAGTGAGCATCCAGATCTGGAAACAGAACAGGATGGGCGACCCCACTAAACAAAAACTTCTGTCATTTTTACTGGGCACTAAGTTATGATGCTGGAGAACAGCCTCATGAGGACTATAAGCCTTTACAAGCAAAAACAATCGAAATATAAAACGTTCTAAAAAATTGCTGCAGTGGTTGGGTATTTCTAAAGAATAAGAAAAAAAAACCCTACTTTTCATTGATTTTACCACAGTGAGTTGCTTCTGTGAGGTCTGACTGAGGAGCGGAGACAACTCGTGAGGGAAAGCAGGGAGGTCTTTCAGTGAATTGCCGGCAACCTCCTGTTATTAAAGCGTACAAGAAATGGAGCAGTGGACGTTAGTGAGACATAAATAGATAAAAGCTACTATGATTTGGATCATAAGGAGGATCTTCTAATGGGCAGATCAATGATATTTTCATCTCTGCTGTCAGTTTTTTCAACTCTATTGGGCAGCCATCTTTGATGTTCACTCTCAACTCCTGAGGGCCCCATTGGTCAGCTATGACAAGAGACCTCACATTCAGAGCATCATGTCTTCCTACATTACAAATGATTCATTCTTTTCTTCATGGCCGAGAAGAATCTCACGTTGAATTTTGGGACTACGCTTATATGGTGATCTTCTCTCCGGCAACCTGTGTCCAGTTCACTGCCTCTGGCAGGAGAGCACAGAGAAGTTAAACAACTCGTACAAGGTCACAGAGCTAGGACAAGGGGAAGCCAGGGCTCAGAAGCAATTAGTCCCTGTACTTGGCCTCCATGTTATACGCTTGGCCACCACCATCGTAGTGATGTGGTTTGAAGTGTTCTGGTTCGGAGCTGCTGGCCAAGAAAGAATTCTTCAGTGCAGAAAGGTGGTTTTATTACAGCATGGGGACAGGACCCGTGTGCAGAAAGAGCTGGCCTGGGGTTGTGAGGAGTGACTGAGGAGTTAAGATTTTCTGTCCTGTGGAGGGGAAGGTGGTGTCAGGGTCCCAGGAAATTGAGTCTCTAGGTTCCTGGAAGGTTGGCTATTGATAAAATTCCTTTTTCCCCATGTAAATCATTAAGACAGTTGCAGACTGATGGAGGCTCATGTCCTGCATGACTGTGATCTCTACGTTAACCATTTGTTTTTCCCCTTTCCTTGGTTCTTGGGCAGCCAGGAGTGCCTGAGGAATGTCACACATGTCCCGCCTTGGATGGGGCATGGGGAGGGTCGCAGAGGGATAGCTTGTGCTTTGTCCTCAGCTTGCCTTTTGCTCTCTCATCGTTAGGAGGGGCTCTGCCTCTTTCCCAGGGGGTGCCCTGTACCTGCCAGTATTTCTCAGGGTTCACAAGGAAGGCATCCGCTATCCTTAAGGTGTTGTTCTTTTTGCCTCAAGTGCCAGATACATCCCTTGGCCTACATACCACTCTCTTCCATCTGGTCATCCGCTGCTATAAATCTCTGTATTGCTGCAAAGTGTCTGAAAAGTGTTTATGCTCCTTATCGTTGCTGTGTGTGTTTATCCCAATTTATGACGATTTTGGCTTTGACAGAATTCCATACTCCTCTAACAATTCAGTGAAAAATCGGGCAACAGGCACCCCATATTTTTTTTTAATCCTAACATCTCTATACTTAGACACATACAAGCGATTCTGAGGGAAGTGGATTCTACTCATTCTGTAAGGTGTGATATAAAACCACTACTAAAGCATTCATATTACGGTGCTAAAACGTATCTTTTGGAATTCAATGCCAGTAGAATATGCTTAGCATCCTTTTTATAGTCAGATATTGGGACTTCGTGTTCTGATTGAAGGTTAGTACAGACTGCTGCCTTTTGAAGAAATCCTACCTAGTCTTTTAAAACATATTTTTACTGAGATATGACATATATTAAAAATTTTTTCAACGTTTATTCATTTTTGAAACAGACAGAACATGATTGGGGAGGGGCAGAGAGAGAGAGAGAGAGAGAGAGACAGACTCCAGGCTCCGAGCTGCCAGCACAGAGCCTGACGTGGGGCCTGAACCTACAGACCGTGAAATCATGACCTGAGCTGAAGTCAGACGCCTACCCGACTGAGCCAACCAGGCGCCCCAATATGACATATATTTTAAGCTTGATATTGTCCTACAGATCTTAGACATTGATTCTTCTGTAAGAGTGACACATACCCAGGGTGTCTGGGTGGCTTAATTGGTTAAGTGTCCAACTTTGGCTTAGGTCATGATCTCCTGGTTTGTGACTTCAAGCCCTGCATCGGGCTCTCTGCTGTCAGCACTGTGAGCAGAGAGCCCACTTGGGCTCCCCTGTCTCCCTTTCTCTCCCCTTCCTCCACTTGAGCTCTCTCTCAAAAATTAACATTAAAAGAAAAGAGTAACACGTACCCAAGATGTGCAGATGTCAGTGAACTTTTATAAGTGACTCTACTCATGTAACAGCCCCCCACAAAACAACAAAAACCCTAGTTTTCAGAGTTGCAGTTTTCAGAATGTTTTAAATTTCTATTGTTATTTTCAAAGTTTTATGTCTTTCCTGATACTGCTTTCCAGCACGTGATTCATTATCCAGTAAAAGGTATTTGGTTTTGTTTGCCTTTGATTTTAAGAAAAGGATGGAATTGGGTTTCAAAACACTGATAAAAAGAAGAACAAACATAAAGATCACGGTCAATGTGGTTTTCAGCATTTCCGTTGCTGGAATTTTTACTTTAAGTCTGCTTGCAATGTTGCGACTGAAAACATTAAGGAGGAGAAAATACTTCCTGTGGCCCCTTGGTCTTCCTGAAAGCAGATTCTTACAGCAGTGATCTTTCTCCAGTTGGTTTTTTTTTTTTTTTTTTTTTTTTTTTTTTCCCAGCTGGCAAAGGTTAAGTATGTATACATAGGTGAATTGAATGGTTGTAGCTCAGCATCTTTTGTCCTTACGTGGATTTTTTTCCCCCTAAAGGGCTTTAAAAAACTGTTAAATTACATTTGTTGACTTTTCTCAGAGTCATCAGAGACATGTGTGACACGTAAATGACCAAGATGAGATTACCAATTTATTTGGAGGAAGGGGGTAGGAAATCTTTTTAATTTGGAGGTGAAAAGATCACAGAATGGGTTAATAAGTACAGGTTATCCAGTTTGGCGCTAGATTTATGACGAATTACCGAAATCGTGCTTTTGTCTTCAAGGATTTCTGTATCCTGCTTGCCTCTATATTCCTCTAGCCCTTAGGCAAAAAGAAAAGCATAAACAGCATCGCTAAAAAAGTAATTTAGACATTTAGCCAGGCTATTCTTATCCTGTCTGGGGATTCTGTGGATCCTAGTGGTGTTTTGGAAGGACTTTGTTTCGTAGAATGCTTGGAAAGAGCATCCCCAGCAGCTCAGACACACTTGCTGGCTAATGCTCGCAGCCCAGGCTATCTTGTGGTAGGTGGATCGCGTATTTAGATAACCCCCATTGTCTGTTTTGACACTTGTACGTGAATTTTTGAGGGGTGGCAGTGCACTGTCATTGCATCACACACTTTTTCCTGCTTCCTGCTTCCTGCCTGCAAAAGAGATTTAACAGTGATGTGCCCAAGTATGGTTTTCTTTGTATTTATTCTCCTCAGGATTCACTGAGCCACTTGAATATGTGGATGGATGCCTTGCATCATTTTTTTTTTTTTGGACAGTCCTAGCCAGTGTCCTCTCAAATAAATGTCCTACCTCATTTTCTATCCGCTCCTTCTAGGACTCTGTGTATACCTACTTAAGCTGTTGGATATTGTCCCACGGGTCTTACAGGGACTTTTTAGCTTCTGGATTTGTTTTGTTTTGCTTCTCTTGGTGATTCATTTTGGAAAATACCTATCATTTTGACTTAAACTTTGCTCCGCCCACTTGGTGGTAAGTCCGTTTCATTCTGGTGTCTTATCTTTTAGTGTAGCCTTTTCCCTTTTGTTCTTCATTACATGACTGTAGTTTTTACCTCTGTATAGAAATCTCCTATATGTTTAATGATGTTGTTGTACATGTTTGCCCCTGTATCCTTTAGCATAGTTACTTTTGAGTCTTTGTCCAGTAACACCCAGATCTTGGTTATCTGCCCGTCCATTTGCATTGCCTGTTTCTCTTCTTGTCTGTGGGTCACCGCGATATCGAGACCCAGCTCAGGTGAGAGCAGAATTAACACCCCTGTCAAGGTGTGTGACATAGAAGAAACACATTTTCTCTGGACCTGTGTATTATTTACCTCAGTTTCTACTGATTTATTCAAAATGTTTGACCTACTCAAAATTATGGAGTCACAAAGCAGCAAACCTCCTATTTCTAAGGTTGACGACAGACTGTTGCTGTTCCCTTAACAGTCAAAACCAGCTAGGTCAGCTACCACATTGTAGTTTTAAAAAATCATTTAAAAAGCTGAGAGCATAAATTAACCTGAAAAGAAAAAAGTGATAAACTTTATTTTTTTCGCTCCATTATTTTTTTTGTAATTTTATTTATTTTGTTTTTAATTTACATCCAAGTTAGCATATAGGGCAGTAATGATTTCAGGAGTAGGTTCCAGTGATTCATCCCCTATGTATAACACCTAGTGCCCAGCAAGTGTCTTCCTTAATGCCCCTTGCCCATTTAGCCCATCCCCCCCACCCACAACCCCTCCAGCAACCCTGAGTTTGTTCTCTGAATTTAAGAGTCTCTTATGTTTTGTCACCCTCCTTGTTTTTATATTATTTTTTGCTTCCCTTCCCTTAGGTTCATCTGTTCTGTATCTTAAATTCCACATGAGTAAAGTCTTTGTCTAATTTTGCTTAGCATAATACCCTCTAGTTCCATCCACGTAGTTGCAAATGGCAGGATTTCATTCTTTTTGATGCCGAGTAATACTCCATTATATATACATACTACATCTTCTTTATCCATTCATCTGTTGATGGACATTTGAACTCTCTCCATACTTTGTTGTCGATAGCGCTGCTATAAACATTGGGGTGCATGTGCCCCTTTGAAACATAACACCTGTATCCCTTGAATAAATACCTAGTAGTACAATTGCTGGGTAGTTCTATTTTTAACTTTCTGAGGAACCTCCATACTGTTTTCCAGAGTGGCTGCACCAGTTTGCATTCCCACCAGCAGTTCAAGAGTCCCACCTCTTTCTCCGCATCCTCGCCAACATCTGTTGTTGCTTGAGTTGTTAATGTTAGCCATTCTGACATGTGTGAGGTGGTATCTCATTCTGGTTTTGATTTGTATTTCCCTGATGATGAATGATGTTGAACATTTTTTCAGGTGTCTGTTAGCCAGCTGGATGTCTTCTTTGGAGAAGTGTCTATTCATGTCTTTTGCCCATATCTTCACTGAATTATTTGTTTTTTGGGTGTTGAGTTTGGTAAGTTCTTTATAGATTTTGGATACTAACCCTTTATCTGATATGTCGTTTGCAAATATCTTCTCCCATTCTGTCGGCTGCCGTTTAGTTTTCCTGATTGTTTCCTTCGCTGTGCAGAAGCTTTTTATTTTGATGAGGTCCCAATAGTTCATTTTTGCTTTTGTTTCCCTTGCCTCCAGAGACATGTTGAATAAGAAGTCGCTGCAACCGAGGTCAAAGAGGTTTTTGTCTGTTCTCACCTCTAGGATTTTGATGTCTTCCTATCTTACATTTAGGTCTTTCATCCATTTTGAGTTTATTTTTGTGTATGTTGTTAAGAAAGTGGTCCAGGTTCATTCTTCTGCATGTCGCTGTACAGTTTTCCCAGCAACCATTTGCTGAGGAGATGGTCTTTTTTTCCATTGGATACTCTTTCCTGCTTTGTCAAAGTTTAGTTGGCCATACATTTGTGGGTCCATTTCTGGGTTCTATATTCGGTTCCATTGATGTGAGTGTCTTTTTTTGTGCCAAGTTATAAATTCTTGAAGCAAGAGGCCCATGGCTAGCTCTCAATCATGGTGGAATGGCAGGACAGGGAGGAAACAGCCAAACTTACACTTTTCATGTCTTGTTTTTCTTCATATCTTCATTCATATTGTTGAGAGTAATGGTATCTTGTGATGGTCTACATCCTAAGTGGAAATGCAAGTCTCATAAATAGTAAATAATGTTCAAGGAGATCAGGAAATCTGCCAGTGGTAAAAAGAGAACAAAGATAAGTTCTTGGCCATTGATAAATGGGAGACCAGCTCTGTGATTCCATTGCTGTTATAAATATAGACATAGTAATAAGGTTTCTTTATTAAAAATTTTTTTAATGTTTGTTTATTTTTGAGAGAGACAGAGCATGAGTTGAGAAGGGGATGAAAAAGAGGGAGACACAGAATTCGAAGCAGGCTCCAGGCTCTGAGCTGTCACCATGGAGCCTGACGTGGGCCTCGAACTCACAAACTGTGAGATCATGACCTGCGCTGAAGGTGGATGCTTAATCGACTGAGCCACCCAGGCACCCCAATAGTTTTGTTTTTAATTATTTATTAACTGGGTTTATCTGTCACTTGAACTCTAGGCCTATGGAACAGTAGTGTTTTTATGCTTTGTGTTTAATTCTTTGGAGATCCGATCCCTGTGATGCACAAGGGATTTGTTTGTGTAGCTCTCGTTTTCTGTCTCCCATTGGATTAGTTGTACAGTCTTGCACGGCATAGTAGGAGACACTTGATTGAGTTACAGCATAGGTCACCTAGCTGTTTCATCATAGTGCAATACAAGACTGTGAAATTCAGAGTGACTGAGTGCAGTAAGTGGCATATTGCACAGCAATAATTTTTGTCTCTGCTTTTCTTATGATTGTCCTACCATTGTACTAAAATGAGGGATCGGTGAAACTGCCTTTCTCAGAACATGTTGGATCCACATGCTTTGAGTGGGGTTTCCCCCCAGAGTGTTCCAGGGACCCATTATTTTGTGGAACACTGCTGACTGTGCCCCTTGATCTTGTTAGGTAAAATGCTAATAATGGCAAAAATCCTGACTTAAGTAAATGCTCTGTGCTGTATTTAATTATGTGCTTCCCCGGCTTAATTGAATACAGAAGTCAAGGAACTTTAAGTTTTTTATTTTCAATGGATAACCGCTAGCAAAATTCTTTGGGAAATATTAAATCATGTGGACCCTGTTCCTGTTTATGTCAGGGAATATGAATAATTCACATTGACGGCCATTCTGTACACCTGGAAAACCTCCTCCCCACCGTTTTCTGATGGGGAAGCTTTGATTTTTGGAGGTAAGAAGAGCTCTAACCCAGATGCCTATCTGATGACAGCATTCCTGTTCAGTGTTTCCACTTAGAGCCGTGTTGGCATTGCAGCACTCTGTCATCGTAGGGTGTATGGTCTCGGCTGCCTAACTTGTCCAAGGACTGTCCTAGTTTGCTAGTCCAGGAAAATAAGCTAGGTCAGCTGTCATATCCTTCCAAATGAAAAAAGACAGCTCGCTGCCTAGACTGCAATTGGAAGGAAAGGTCAATCAATATATTACCTTCCCCTCGGTGTGTTCCTTGCCTGCCGGCTGAGTTGTGCCTTCTCCGTAGTGGTGGTAATCTCTTCTGCTAAATTTTATTTTAACCTTGCAAATAGGTGAAAGGAAGGGCACAGTTAATAACGTCTTCTCTTATACACCTCTGAGCACATTATTTGGGTTGAACCCTGTCCTCCCGCCAACCCCCCTCGCCCCAAGCTCAGCACGGTCCAGTTTAGATGGAGAGTTATGCAAGTAGCTGGTTTTATTTATTGTGGGAATTTCTCCTAGAGCTCGGTCATGCTCTTGCACAGACAGAATGCAAACATTTTTGTGATTTTTGACAGTGGCTGGGATCTGTGTGGAATAGGGGTTTTTCAAAACATTTCTCAGTCAATATGTTTACTCTCCTTCAGCAGCCATGCAGCGTGACATGGCGCATCACCGATACTTGAAATAGACTGCAACAGGAGGTCAGAATGGAGCATGGATTTTCCAACACAGCATGTTAGATGAAATGATTTTGTGTACTTTGAAGTGGAAAATTCAATCAGAATTTTCCACACTTTTTAGTTAAAGCAACACTGTTATTTATTGATGAAAGGTGGACTGAGAAAAATACAGAATGCAGCATAGGCAACAGATCTAGCCCTGTCCGTGGTCAGAGCAAGAAATACCTTTTCACTTGCAATTTAATGAAGCCCACACATGGTAAAAAGGGTCTGGTTAAAATATGCAGGGTAGGATGCGGGGAACATATGCCGACTTGTTTAGCATGTGTGTGGATAAAAATGGAATCTGGCTTTCTTTTTAGGAAGTTTGGTTTCCATTGCGATGGACTTCATGCTTGAGGAAGGGCCTTTACATCCTCCTAGGTAATCTGTTTTGGCTTAGTTTCGAAGCAGCTGAGCTCATTTGGAAAGCACCTCAGAGTATCAATAGGAAATCCGAAGACAGATTCTTTAAGCAGGCTCAGAGAATATTTTTTTTTTTTTTCAACGTTTATTTATTTTTGGGACAGAGAGAGACAGAGCATGAACGGGGGAGGGGCAGAGAGAGAGGGAGACACAGAATCGGAAGCAGGCTCCAGGCTCTGAGCCATCAGCCCAGAGCCTGATGCGGGGCTCGAACTCACGGACCGCGAGATCGTGACCTGGCTGAAGTCGGACGCTTAACCGACTGCGCCACCCAGGCGCCCCGAGAATATTTAAATTTATTGTTGGTTTTCATCTGTCCTTTGGTGCACAGAGGATAGATCAGCATGACTACCTATTATGTTGGAGGAGCACTTTATATTTTTAAATTGCAAAACTTTTAGGTTGTAATGTCAGATTTGTGCATGAATATTTAGAATAGAATAATAACCTGGTATTGGCATGCTTGATGTATGCCAGTCACTTATCTAGGTACTTTATGTGTATTACTTCATTGAATACTCATAATAACACTATGAGCTATTATTATCTATGACTTGCAGTGAGAGAAGAGAGCCACAGAGAAGTTAAGTACTTTGCCCAAGGCCATACTCCTAAACCAGTATTTTTTTTTTAATTTAAAATTATTTATTTTTGAGAGAGAGAGAGCGAGCAAGCATGAGCACACAAGCAGGGCAGGGGCAGAGAGAGTGAGGAAGACACAGAATCCAAAGCAGTCTCCAGGCTCTGAGCTGTCAGCACAGAGCCCCACAGGGGCTTGAACCCACGGACTGTGAGATCATGACCTGAGCCGAAGTCAGATGCTTAACCGACTGAGCCACCCAGGTACCCCCTAAACCAGTATGCTGAGCCATTCTGCCTGGCTACCTCTCTGAGACTCTGCCACTTAAGCACATTCATCCTGGTGAGCCTAGGCATGTGTGGGTTATCAATTTGATTCAGTCAGTATATAGCATTTCCCATGAAGGATGTTTATATTTGCAGTTTGTCTTTAAAAGAGACGTAAAATCTCTTCTATGTGGAATCCACAAAAAACCCAAACTCAAAAAAACAAAACAAAACCCAAGAGTGGTGGTTACCAGCGGGTGGGGCGTATGAAGAGATGTGGTTTAAGAGCACATCCTTGAAATCAGTAGATAAATAAGTTCTGGACTTGTAGTATACAGTACAGCACTTACAGACCAAGAAACTGTATGA
Organism: Leopardus geoffroyi; assembly: GCF_018350155.1. Lineage (NCBI taxonomy): Eukaryota > Metazoa > Chordata > Mammalia > Carnivora > Felidae > Leopardus > Leopardus geoffroyi. The sequence goes on from NC_059326.1 coordinate 133,737,884, forward strand.
TAAACATAGAGCTGGCTTGCTAAGAGACAGGATCTTAATTGTTCCTACCACTAGAAGCAATAATAATTACGTGACACAATAGAATATGGCAACCATACTGCAACATAATGTATCAAATCAACATGTTGCACACCTTAAACTTATGCGGTGTTCTATGTCAATTATACCTCAGTTAAAAAAAAAAGATATAATTCTTTAATAGTCTTTTTTACTTAGGTACTGGCTGTTTTGTTCTGATAAATAATTCAATTCAGTGTAATTAAGTTTACTTTCTCTTTTTTAAGGTAGTATTTAAAAGGAATAGAAGCCTTTAAGAGCATTAGTGTAAATTCATCAGCTTGCCTAAATATTGTGGCTTTGAAAGATAGTTTAGACCATCACTTTGTATTCTTTAATGATCTAAGGTTGGGTCCCCCTCTTTGTTCATGATATTTTATGGTATTGTCGGGTTTTTTTTTTTTAAGGTTTATTCACTATAGTTTCAATGAGATAAAGCATACGGTTATTCCAATATCCTACACATATATCTTGTCAGCATTTACTATTAGTGTTGTTTGTTTTTATTCTATAGATAGTGAGTCCAGAATTAACTGTCAGTTTCAGGTTTCCAAGGTAATCCAGTGTAATCCATTGTGAGAACACAAAGCTTCTGTGTAATATAGTAAGCATGTCAATACAATAAGGTCTATTACGCTTTTTATTTTTTCAAAGGAAGAACCTAATTAGTGTAATAGAAACCAAAGTAGAAACCACTTAAGCTCACCCCTGAATTACAAATGGCGACATTCACATGTTATAAAGGGAAAATCTTCCTGCTTGGAAATTGCTTTATTTTTTCAGTCAACAAAAATGAGAGGCCATTTTATGAAAACTTTCTTAGGTCTCAGACTTAAACATCCACCCGTTTTGTAGTTCTTGTGATCCAAAAACATCACAAGGGATCATTTTGACTTTGAGAGAAGGATTTTGTCTTAGCAGTAAGAGCAGAATTCAGTCTTTGGGAAGAAGCAATTAAAAACCCAAAGCCTTTTATTGCTTTTGATGCTTAAAAAAAAAAAAAAAGGCAAAAACTTCACTGCACTGTAATATTTTCTGCTAATTAACTGTCACAAATGTGATGCCATTAAGTTTGGAGTCTCTTTAGTTAACTTCAAAGTCATTAACACACGCTGGGCAGCCCTCCCAAATCTGTTTTGGAGAAAGGAACCGCGTCGACAGATCTGTAATCAATGTTGTCAAAGTTTTGGTTTCTCATAGAATCTAGTGTTAACTTAAGGAGCATTTGGTCATTTTCCTTGGGTACAAGCTCCAGCCCTTCTCATGCTTGGAGTTGATGGCAGTAGGCTGTCGTGATGCCACGTTGGCCTTTGGATACACCGCTCCAAAGGTGACTAGAAAAGGTTTGCAGGGTCCCTGGAATATATTCAGCTGCAAATACATACCAGAAAGACCAATAGTAGCTTAAGCAAATAAGGATTTATTATTTCTCACATGAAAATGTTGGTTGAATGTCCATGGCCGGTGCCGTATATGGAAACAGTGTTGGTCATCCTCCCTGAGTGTTGGCTCTGCTGTCCTTTACAGGAAGCCTCTGACTTTGAGCAAACCACAGCCTAACTTTTCCAGTACTCCGTGTCCCCATCAGAGAAAATGGTGGTAACCCTTCCTGTAACTGCAGGGCAGCATCAAATCTTTGGCAGAATCCTGTATGAGAAAACATGTAGCACAGTGCCTGGCACTTACCAGAGCCGACCTGATTGGTGGCACTGTGGCAGCAGGCTCAGCAGTGACAGTGTTCATGGTGGTTCTAGAGGGGGAGGCGCGAAGCGGGAAATAGGAGATGCCGCAACTCGTGTTTGTCCATCTTGGGATTCCCGATTCCAGCATCTTCCAGCTGGTGTTACTTGAAACAGCGCATCGGAGAAAATGATTTTAAAGAGTCAGATACCGTATCCTTTATCAACTAGGACCACTTACTAAGTAAAATATATCCCCTCCAAGCGACTTGTTTATTTTATCCTGTGACCTCTTTACAATAAATTCCAGTACCATTAAAGGCTTAAGTCACATTATTGATTATTTGAATATGTGTGTCATTAATCTTCCATCACCCTCGTACATTTTATATGTACATTTTAAGTGTTGTCTTTTGCATTTAGATGGAGGAGAGTGTCTGAAGAGAGCAGACTTGTGGGTATTAGCTCCATACAGCCCTTCAAGAGCTCCCTGGAGCTGGTTTGCCAGTAAATTTCTACACTAAAATGGGCTTTCAGAAGAGTGGCTGCTAGGTAAACTCTGAGGTGTCCTCAGTAAATAAAAATGATTAATCTCAGCTGAATAAATTCACTATCACTGGTCAAATAGTCTCATCCAATTCTGGTTCCTGTTTCTATAAAAAGCCCTTTTCTTTTTGTATTAAGGTTGTCTGTAATTTTAATGGAACATGTGAATTATTATCTGATTTCTAAAAATTGGTTCATAAAAGGATATTGATTCTTTGAATTAGGGGCAGTTGAAATATTGTTTACGGGCAAACTGGTCTCCTCTGATCGAACCTGGAAGCTACCATCAAGAAAACTTATGCTAAATCGGTATTAAGATACACTTGTTAAAAAATGATCACAGTGCTTCATAATTGTCCCCAGATGGGACAGTGATATCAGTGTAGGAATGCAAGGGATCCAGAAGGTAAAGGTGAAGATCTGTTAAGGTGGGGGGGGGGGGTTCTTTGTAATTGCTTCATTTTTATTCCCAGTCATTGACACATTGTCCTGGGTAATGAGAAGATTCTAAAATCAAATAAGGCTTTTGAACATTGAAGATGTTCGCCAGCCACTGTTCTATTGAAGAATCCTATAGAATCATACTGATCCTAAGAGGTATCTTATATCCACTATATTAACTAGCTTTTAGAAGCTTATGAACATTGTAGCTTTTATTGATTCCAGGGAATTGTACCCAACAATAAGCAATAAAAGTCGATGGTAACTTTTTTCCCATATAGGGGTGTGCAGATCAATATTTTGAATTTACTATAATTTGCGGGTAATGGATGGAAGAACTGAAAAAAATTGCAAAGCCTTGTGGGGCACAGCTGTGCAGTGTTGCCTTTTTATCTAAGCTCACCGTAGGTCACAGGCTTTCCCAAGTAACAAGAAACATAGTTAAGTGGCCGGGCTGATACGTGTATTTATCAAGGTCTTCATAAGACTCTTCTAAGGGAAAAAAGAAAATCACAAAACTTGTCCACAATGACCTTAATTTTATAGTCTTGAAGGACCTCTAAACTTGCACTGTCTTCAAGGCAATTAAAATTCTAAATATCTAGCATTTGTGGTTGATCTGCTACAGACATTTTCGTGATGATTAGTAACAGTGTGTGATTTCGCTGAAGCTTGATTTGCTTTGAATTTTCCAGGTTGTTCACAGAACTGGGTCCAGATTCCACACTGAGCGAGGAAAAGCAGGGATGCTGTGTGCTCCCTCTTTGATTTTCCCCCATTCTGTGTTTATCAGAGCTCTTCACTTGTGCCCTGGGTACCTCATGTCATGTGTGCCAAAATAGCCATCGCTGACATTTAGGGTGCTTTTGTGTTTGAGAACTGGGCTAAATGCAGGACATGTGTTCTCGTGAATGTTCTCAACACCTTATGACATCAGTTGTCGTATCTTCATTTTATAATTCAGGAAACTGAGTCCCAGAGAAGGTAAGGAAAGTTTTTTTAGACTATATGTGTATGTGAATCTAGATCTTGTCCATTTAATCATTCTCAGGTATACAGTTAGCTTAAATAAGGATTTTTTTTTTCAGTCTAAAGTTTGGTCTATCTAATGTTTTCTTGTTTAGCTTCTTTTGTTTTGACAGACTGTGGCTCCTTTAACTGGATCAAAAGGAGTTTGTTTAATTTCAAAAAGGACACACTTTCTCTTGAAAGAAATAGTCCTTTGTTCTTAGAGAACAAAATAAGCACATAAAAGTTCACTTTGCTAGAAGCTACTAATCTTGAAGAAATGAATGCCCTTCGTTTAGTATATAGTAAACACTCAGTAAACTGGAGATGTTATTAATATAACAACCCATGCAGGGAAGTGTAGAAACTGACTTAGGAGGTAGATTTCCCTTATATAATACGGATTGGGGAATGCACTGTGGATGCAAATGTCTGATTCCCAGCCTTGATTTTTTTTGAAGTCAAAGAGGTAGCATGTTTAGAAAACTTCAGGGACGATTGAAAGCAGCTGGTAAAGGAAGCCTGTTTCATTGGTCATTTACTCGGGATTAGCTGGATATTTGACTTGTAATGCTTTTTCAACTTTAAAAGGTCTGTGTTAAAAGTAACGTGTTTTCAAGGCTCTGCTTAGAATAAAATCAATCTATAAGAAATGATTTGTGTGAAATTTGCTTAGAAAGAGCTGCAGAAATGTGTTAGGACCCCTTCCTGAGAGTAATTGCCAGTGTGTTATTAACTACGAATGCAGCTCGATAGCCGACATGAGGCGGGGTCCCAATGCAGACCCTGCAAGTCTTCCTTGGGGATGAAAAATAATTAAACTGCTCTGGACTCCGGCTGATGTGGATTCCAAGAGGCTAAGCCATTTCCCAGCTCTGTGACCTTGTGGAAGCTACTTAACCTGTCTGTGTCTCGATTCTGTAAAATGGAAGTACTAGTGTGCATGAAATAAGATAATGTATGTCAGCACACAGTAAATGTGAGGGACTGTTATTAAGTGGATGAGCTTAGTAAAGAAAAACCATTTCCACCCCATGTGTACGAATCATCAAGTGGAAAAGGGGTTTGTGATGATTGATGTGTAACTTTCATGTAAGAAAGACCCAGGATGCTGACCCTTGCTCTTACCTTACTCTGGAACTTTCATCTCCTGTTCCTGCCCATCAGGGACCCTGTGGTCTAACTTGAATGGTTTTGCTCTCCCCTCATCCACCTTCAGATTTCTTTTAACTTCTGAAAAGTTCTCTGTGGCCCTTTTGAATGGCCCTTTTTCCTAATCTTGGCATGGCACCTTGCCCTTAGCTCCTAAGGTTTTAAACCTTCCCATTAGTTAAGCATTTATTCTCCATGCTTGTGGATCCAGCAACATTTCTCTCATGAATCTGCTCCTCCCTGCCCTCCCCACTGCCTCTTCCTTGGTCCCTACTCTACCGTGCTTGCCTGACAACTTCATAAACCACCTTATTCCTTTCCTGTTTGTCTTAAGTAAGGCATTTGACACCCTTATGCCAAAGTGATCCTTTTTAAGATGTAGATTTGACCATCTTTTTCTCATATTTAAAATGGTATAGGGGCACCTGCACAGCTCACTCATTTGAGCATCCGACTTTGGCTCAGGTTCTCACGGTTCATGAGTTCGAGACCCACACAGGGCTCACTGCAGCACAGGATCTGCTTTGGATCCTCTGGTCCCCTCTCTCTCTGCCCCTGACCTGCTCACATGCATGCACACACAAACTCTGTCTCAAAAATAAATAAACATTAAAAAAATTAATAAGGGCACCTGGGTGGCTCAGTTGGTTAGGCGACTGACTTCAGCTCAGTTCATGATCTCACAGTTCATGAGTTCGAGCCCTGTGTCAGGCTCTGTGCTGACAGCTCAGAGCCTGGAGCCTACTTCAGATTCTGTGTCTCCCCTCTCTCTGCCCCTCCCCTGCTCACGTTCTGTGTCTCTCTGTCTCTCAGTAATAAATAAACGTTACAAAATTTTTTTTAATTTAATAAAATGTTGTAGGAGCTCCTCATTGCCTATAGGTTAAAGGTAGACTCTTCAGAAAACTTTGTGATTTGACTCTATTTCTGCCTCTGTTTTCTTGTCCTGTGGGTTTTTTTCTTTCTACCTTCAGTTCCAGCTTTTCCCAATTTACAAAGAGCTGTGTACTGTTTCATTCCACCCTATGTTGCTACATTAATTCCCTTTTCTGGAATACCCATTTGCTTGACTCCTGAGGTTGCCTACCCAACCCCCAGAATCTGGCTCCTGAATCATGTATGAGAGATACCACCCAAGACCCAGTTTCCGTTGTCTGTGTTGTGACTGCCATTAGCTTCCTGGGGTTAATGTTCCTTCTTTCCTGCTAGCTCTCATGGAAGAGGTAGGGAGTTCTTTCTCAGGAGCCTGGAGCAAACGCTGTTTTTTTCATCTCTTTTTCTCAGATTGAATCACATGCCATCTTTGAACCCACTGACTGGCCAAACAGTGAACTTTATCATTACCTTCACTTAACCTGAGTTAAGCCTTGAGGTTGAGAATAGTGTCTCTCGTCTACCAGATGTTGTTATCGCAAATGACAGGGAACATCGCTGACTGACAAGCAGTGCTCACCCTCCTTAAAGAAAACTGATGACCTCCCCTTCTTGGTCCTACTGCATACTATAAAAAGACCTTTATTCCAGGTTTTTCACCACTACATTTTACAGCAAATGGAATCCTTCCCCCCCCCACCCAGGAAAAGGCCCTTATTAAAAAGTGTGTGATAGAATAAAGGACACCCATTTTGCCTGCTTTAATCCCTGCACATGCCCCTTGGCTTCACCCTCGGTAGAGCATTTTGACTTAGGTGTTTCTGAAATTACAGAACTCCAAGTAAATGGCTTCACTTTGACTTTGCTCTTCTTTAAAGGCACCTGTTCACACCTGTACCTTTCTTCCTCTTTAGAGGAAAGACTGCCCTCTTTTGTTACTAATTCCAGCCCTCTCTCCATGTGTACTCATTCAGACCCCCTCTCAGCGGCTCACATCACCCCTCTGCCCACTGTCTGACACTTTCACAGTGCTTCGTAGGGGGGAAATCGGAACTGGATGACTCTGGTTTAGATTTTGCTGCCAGCATCGCCTGGCTTTGTGGCTGTGGGCAATTGCAGGTCCCCCCTGGGCTTTCAAGGGGATAACTTGAGTGTCCTGTCAGACAGCCAGGTGACTTTGTTATAAAATTCTTCGCGCGTTTATTGGTAAGGTATTACAAAACCAAAAGAGACGGATAGCCATACTGTGATATCTTAGAAACTTTGTCTGTAGAACGAACCTGTAAGCCTAATGCCAAGACATGAAGATGATAGCTGATTATTTGGGTTCATAGCAGAAAAAGCCAGCTTGGCAAGAAAACAAGATGATATTTACCTTCTTCTGGTATTCAAAGAAAGGGAGTATGGGGTTTTGATCAACTAAGATTGGTATAAAAACCCAGCAAGCATTTTGTGTTTGATTTTTGTGGTGCATCTTGTTGAACTTTACTACCGCAAATAAATACATTTAAAGTGCATCACGGTTATAGATACAAAAGCAGAATGAAATAAAACCTGCAAGAAAGGGCGATCCTTTGGGATTCTCCACCCCTCTCACATTCCCACTGAGGGATTTTAGTGATTTTTTTTTTTTTTTATAATGGTCGAATGGTATGAATGTCTAAGTATATCTGTGGAGGTGCACCTACTGCTTTTCCAGCTTTCCTGTACAAGTTTTTAATGCAGAAAACCAAGGGCTTTATGGGCTGTTCACTAGATTTTTCAAGTGTTGTTTGAACGTAGGCTGCTGTCGGCTACTACTCTGATTCTAAACCAAGTGTCGTGTAAGATCTGTTTCTGTAGTATGAACTTCTCTGACCTGTGTGTCTGCCTTCACAAGTGACTTTCAGATAGGGAGGCCAGAAAAACGGGGCCAAAATAATTTCTTTACAAGATCCAGTTCTCGGATGAATCTGTACTTCTAGCTAGTTGTGCACCCATCCAGGTAGAGGGAGTTCCACTCAGGGTACCTTTCCTTGCCCTATAGGGCTTCCCACTTGCAAAGGAAATACCTGATAATCTAAAAGGTGACTCTTAGTGACAGTTAGAAAACTAATATAACGGGACGCCTGGGTGGCTCAGTCGGTTGAGCGTCCAACTTCGGCTCAGGTCGTGATCTTGCGGTTCATGAGTTTGAGCTTCACATCGGGCTCTGTGCTGACCGCTCAGAGCCTGGAGCCTGTTTCGGATTCTGTGTCTCCCTCTCTCTCTGACCCTCCCCCATTCGTGCTCTGTCTCTCTCTGTCTCAAAAATAAATAAATGTTAAAAAAAAAAAAAAGAAAACATATACCATAAAGAAAAAAATCCAAAAGCGAATGATTTATGCAAACTCATTGTCCTTTAGTGGAGGGTAGTTCTTTTAAGTCCCCTTAAGAATTTACTCAAACAGCTCCCCGTACATCTCCAGGAGTGGGGTTCAGGCCTTGGCATTTTTAAAAGCTCCCTGGATGATGTTAATGTGTAGCCTGGCTACATTCAGAACCTGTGCTTGGGGGCACCTGGGCGGCTCATTTGGTTAAGGGTCCCACTCTAGATCTCAGCTCAGGTCTTGATCTCACTGTTCAGAAGCCTACTTAAAAGCAAACAAACAAAAAACACTGCTTGAGCTGAATTACCTCATCCCCTTTTATTTTCTCTCCACCGTTAGCAGTTACACATTCAGGTTAAACTGTATAATCTCACACCTGGTGGTATCTCTTTTCACGTGTGTGCGCCCATTTCCCCAACACTGCTTTTAAATCTGCCACCTTTGTTTCCTCCTTAGGAGCGCCTAACATTGCCTGATACGCTGCCCTGCACATTCTGGTCCTTTGAAGCCTCTCCCTAACTTAATAGTTCGTCTGTAAATGCAGAGTAGTTGTAGTAACCCATGATAAAATGGTGAGCCTACCAATGACTAATTAAGGAATGATGAAATGGGGGAAAATAAACTTTAATGATTTCTGGAGAGTAGTGAGGAAATGGTATATGCTAGATATTGCCATTCTATTTGTTTTTTTTGTTAGTTTCTTCTTCTTCTTCTTCTTCTTCTTCTTCTTCTTCTTCTTCTTCTTCTTCTCCTCCTCCTCCTCCTCCTCCTCCTCCTCCTTCTTCTCCCCCTCCTCCTCCTCCCCCTCCTTCTTCTCCTTCTCCTCCTTCTCCTTCTCCTCCTCCTCCTTCTCCTCCTCCTCCTTCTCCTCCTCCTCCTTCTCCTCCTTCTCCTCCTTGTCCTTCCCCTTCCCCTTCCCCTCCTCCTCCTCCTCCTCCTCCTCCTCCTCCTCCTCCTGCCCCTTCTCCTTCTTCTTGGAGAGAGGGTAGGTTGCAGAACTTCCATGTGTCCATGTTACTTTTCTTGGAGGATATTCCTTCCAGAGTATGGGTCTTGGTAGATGTGGCCCCACCTCCCCCTTTGCTGGTGAAGGGAGCTAGTATTCCTTTTCTCTGTTTCTTGACAGCTGAGGCAGAGACCCAGCTGTGATGACCCTAATACTCACAGGGAATGGGAGCCCATCAGGAGCAATGAGGTAAAGGCACAGGGGCAGTTAAGATCTATTCCGTGGAGGCTGGGCTTGAGTTCAGGTTCAGTTGTAGGATGTTCTAACTGGGCTGTTTCTAGGGTTCACTTTTCTGGTTCCTGTCCATTTTCTGATCATCTGTGATACCATCCTGTCATCCAGTGTGAGAGCTGGTATCTACCCAATAGATAGGTTTTGTTTTTTTTTTTAATTTGTAGTCTTAGTTTCTTTTGTTTGGAAGAATCATAATTGCAGAGCACCTGGGTGGCTCAGTCACTTAAACATCTGTCTGTTGATTTTGGCTCAGGTAGTGATCTCAGGGTCATGAGACAGAACCCTACCTCATAAGATTCTCTCTCCCTCTGCTCCTTCCCCATTTGCGTGCACGTTCTTTCAAACAAAAACAAAACAAAACAAAACAAAACAAAATAAAATGAACCATAGTTGCTACAGAGTGCAAAGCATCATTTAGCAACATGTAGCATGAGTCTTCCCACCTGAAGATTTTAAATGTTAAGGTGCTCCTGACAATGCATAAAGGTGTGCATCTTTCTCTGTATGTTCTCACTCCTCCTGTCTCAGCCAGCCTATGGTTTTATATACCATCTTAGACGGTAATGACTCCAAAGGGTATCTGAAGCCCCAACCTCTTTTCTGAACCCAGGTTCATAGAAGTCCATCTACCTCTTTGGAAATTTCTATTTGGAATTCTTAGAATCATCTTGGATGAAACATGTCCAAACAAAACTGTTCTGCCCTCAAAGTATATTTGTGCAGAAAATTTTTGACTTTTCCTTGATTTCTTTCCCATCCTATATATGTTTTTTTTTAATATATAGATTCTATCAAAATGCGTCTCAAATCTGACTGCTTCTCTTCATCTTCAGGGATGGTCCTAATCACAGTCTTCTTTCACATAGATTACTTCTGTAACCTCCTAAAAACTGGGATTAAATGTTTCCTTAAAAGAAGCTTCGAGTATTGAGATTTTCATTTGTTCCTTCCATTCTCTGGCCTTTGCCTTCCCTCCCCACCAGTTTTCCTTTCCCCCTCTCTCTCTTCTCTTGTGCGAGAACTTTTTAAATTTTTTGAAATAATTTTAGATTTATAGACGTTTTAAGAGACTTCACTATACTTTTCCACTACATAATTATCTTATATAGCCTTAATACACTTGGCAAAACTACAAAATTAACATTGGTACGTAATTAACGAGACTTACACTTTATTTGGATAGCAGCAGGTGTTTTGCTAATGGCCTTTTTATGATCCAGAAGCCAGCTCGGGATCCTACACTGATTGCATTTAGTCATCCTGTCTGCCTTCTCCTTTGATCTTTGACAGTTTCTCAAATGTTCCCTGTTTTTCACAGTCCTGACAGTTTTAAAGAGTACTAGTCAGGTATTCTGTAGAATGACCCTCAACTCGGGTTTGCTTGATGTTCTTTCATGATTAGACTGGACTTAGGGATTTTGAGAGAGAATACCACAGAGGTGAAGCCCCTTCTCATCACATCCTATCAGGGGCACATGAGAGCAAATGACTTACCAGGTGGTGTTAACCTGGATCACTTGGTTAAGACCTTGTCTGTCAGGTTTCTCCACTGAAAAGTTATTTTTCCCTTTCTCTTTTCTATTTTTGGAAGTCACTCACTAAGTCCAGCCCACTGTCAGGGGGAAGAGAATTAAGCTTCACCTGTTACACAGGGGGATATCTACATAGGTTTTTGATAATATATGTAAATCTCTTTTTTCTTTTAAATCATAAACTGACCCATCAAAGAATAGCTCAAAGATCCCCTAAACATATGTAGCCATCTTGTTTTATTTGTGTATGTGTAACTATTAAATGCTTATTAAATAGCATATATTTTTAATTATTGTGGAAATTGCTTGTACATATTAAATATTTCAGTTTTCTGTATTGTTTTTATGAATAAAACAAGTTATTTTGTCCCTTTGAGGCCAAGGTTGGCCAGGGAAAAGGGTCAGAATCATTTATTTATTTTTTTTAATGTTTATTTATTTTTGAGAAAGAGCGCGAGAGACATAGCATCGGTTAGGGGAGAGGGCAGGAGGAGAGAGAGAGAGAGACACAGAATCTGAAGCTAGCTCCAGGCTCTGAGCTGTCAGCACAGAGCCTGACCTGAGCCTGAGCCAAACCCACTGAGCCACCCTGGTGCCCTGGGGCAGAATCATTTGTTAAGGCTCTTTTCTTCATGGATTCCCTGGAAATTCTTTTACTGGATTTGAGGTACCCTTGTTTGTCCTCACTCTTATCCAGGAATTACAAGAAGGTAACAGTATTGGGGCACCTATGTGTTCAGTTGGTTAAGCCTCCGACTATTGATTTCCATGATTGTGACCCAGATCAGGATCTCAAAGTTGTGAGATTGAACCCCAACTTCACCCTTATACATACATGCTAGTTAGCACATTCAGAAAGGGGGGCAAAGGAAATTGTACTGTCCAGCAAGTAATGATACACAACACTTCTAAAATATTAGAAGTCACTGGGTAATCAGTTGCAATGAAGATCTTTTTTTTTAATGGTTTTTTTAAATTATTTACTTTTGAAACAGAGAGAGACAGAGCCTAAGAAGGGGAGGGGCAGAGAGAGAGAGGGAGACACAGAATCTGAAGCAGGCTCCAGGCTCTGAGCTGTCAGCACAAAGCATGATGCAGGGCTCGAACTCATGGACTGTGAGATCATGACCTGAGTTGAAGTCGGACGTTCAACCGACTGAGCCACCCAGGTGCCCCGACCATTTTTAAAATTTTAATGTTCTCTCTTTTTTTTTTTTTTTTTTTTTGAGAGAGAGAGAGAGGGTGGGGGGGAGGGAGGGAGGGAGAGAGAGAGATGTGGGCTCACCCGGGGCTCATGTTTTACCCGAAGTGGGGCTCAAGATCACTTGATGTGGGAGATCATGGCCTGAGCCAAAGTCATATGCTTAATGAATGAGCCACCAGGCGCCCCTAAAATTTTAATGTTCTTAAATGTAGTCTTAGGAATTTCTTTAATCCTGTGATGATTAATAACTCCATGCTGTTTAGTTCAGGTTCATATATCTGGTACTTTTTCCTCTTTGCCCCACTCTTCTTCCATCTCCCAATTCATACCTGATGCTAAATTATTAACACATGTTCCACATACACTACACAGAAGCCTTTGGCTTAAGGCTCCAACCAATGCCATATGTCTTATCTAATTACCGAGGCACGTGTTAGCGACGTTACCTTGACATCAAGAAAATACAATGAAGACACATACACACTGTACCACAGGGGCTGTGGCAGCCTCGATGCTGCTCTGAGTGGTGCAGACTGGTCATTGTGTGGTCCCCGCACGTTAGCCACTCGCTGCTCCGTGTGCAATTGCCTAGTGCTCCTGGTATCTGCAGCCTTTTGCAGCTCCCCTTCACAAGGTCTTGCCCACCGCACATTCGTTTCTCTCACTTTATTACCATCGCATCTGATTCCAATTTGCTGCCAAATTGAGTTTCCAGTCCCGAGTCTGACATTCAAACCGTCAGGTGGATTAGCTCCTTCGGCTTGGTTAGCGGGAAGCTTCAGGTCAGTTGACGGTGGCCTATTAAATGTCCTCTGCTCCTCATCCTGGAGCCTCGGCTGCCGTCCCGCGGAGTGGCAGTGCCGGGTTACCCACCGTAACCTTTCTTCTTGTTTAGAACTCCTCATGCCAGACCTATTGGAAAGACTTCTGATTAAAAACAGAGTTGGTTTTTATCCCTTATCCTGCTGTTTCTGCGGTTTTTCTCGGAGCAGAGCAGCTGGCTTATGGTCAGGTCATTGGGTGGAATATGATTGATTGAACTATTTGGCGATAATTCATTTGGCCCTTTCCCTCTGAGTGATCTGTTTGCATGTAGAGTTGAAATAACACCTAACTTATTCTGTTATTTATGATAACACATCATCTCTGCCTCCTTTTCTTTCTGTGCCGATGTCAGATCAGCTCACAGGACCGCAGTGTTGATTGACTGGAGCTCCAGGCCTTTGCCAGGCATCAGATTTCGGTAATTCCTTTCCAAAGGACACAGTCTGGTGAAGAATGATTTCTAGAGAGGTCTTCTCTTCCTTCTTTTCTTTTCTTTTTTTTTTAGCTTGAATCCAAAACAGATTTCTCAGTGTTTGTCATAATCAAAGATATACATATGGAGAATCACTCATTGATTATTCTATTTACATTTCAGTTCCCAAGGAAAACAGTCTTGGTCAGAGACTTTTCTCTTGTCATTAGGGGTTTTAGTAAATGAGGGTATATTTATGTTTGACAGTGAGGCATCCGAGTTGAGCAAACACTATAATTTCTTGGGGATAATCAAGGATTTGAGAAAAAAGCAAAACAAAACAAAAATACAGCATTTCACCACTGAACCCTGTGGCCTTTGAGAAGGAAGCGTTAGCTGTTGAGCGGAGGAAGAAGGTCCGCTGTTTCTAAAATGGTTGATTTTTTTTCTTCTTGTAATTAAACAGTGATATGATTATTGTAATTGTATCTGGATATGTTTGCCAGTTAATGAGTAAAGCGTGCTATATTTAAAGCAGCATCCTCCCCTCTGGTCTGCTGCTTCCAAGGCCATGTTCTGGAAGCTAGGCTGGAGTAAATTGTGTTGTTTAGAAGATCTGCAGGCTCTATCCCTGACACACAGTTAGGGATCCACTAAAAATAAAGGACAGAAAGGCGAATTTGAAGCTGAGGGGATCATGTTCGAGCTCTGGGAGGCAAGAGGAAAAAAAAGTCATTATAGGAATGAAAACCCAAATTTAATTGAGTGTTTCAAATTTATACTGTGTTCTTTTAAACAGCCAGATGACTCATGGCTTCCTATTCTTTAATTACTATCATCAAGTGATCATTCTTGAGAACCCAGGCATGGAGATATTCCTGTAACCCTTTTTTGTTTGTTTGTTTGCTTGGTTTTTCAGTTTGTTTTCACAGCTTCCCCTATAGTTAGATGGATAGTGATCCTAATTTGTGATAAGGATGAGAGCACCCTTTTTTAAAACTTAAAAGCACTCTATTAATTGTTGCTGTCTGGCATTAGACATTCATTATCCTAAGTCATAAGTCACTCTTATTTTAAGAAATAAAACCAGAAGGAAACCTTTTGCTTTATTTAAAAAATATGTATGTATATATAATCTTCGGTGTGCCCATTGTTTTGCACGAGTTTATTTCTGCTGGGGTAAATAGTCTGATTTAACTGCCTTTTTTTCATTTCACCTTTCATTTAAGTTTAATGTATTATTTCTGCTCCTCCTTCTATCTCTTTCCTTTTGGGGTTCCTCTGATTTTGCCTTCCTCTGATTTTTCCTTATGCTCCAGTTTAGGTCCATGTAACTCAACTCAGTATTTTGCTCTCTTGCTTTGAGAGGATTAATGCCTTTTCTGTTTTGGAATTTAGATAAACTGTGTTTGTAGTTCCAACAGAGTGTATAAAGAGAGCAGTGTAAGGGATCCAGAGTAACATCATGACATTAAAATATTCGCATTGTGGAAAACGGCAAATCAAGCATAATGAAGAATGGCACATTTTGTGCCACCCATTGGGTGCCTTGCTAGTCTAAGGTTAATGTAGCCTCTCATTTATGTTTTGTTTGTTTTTCTTTTGCAGAAGGAGTTGAGTCTCCCCCGAAGAGGAAGTTTGTAAGTAGCCTAATTTTGTTTCCTTATTATTATTTTGTACAGTTCGTTATGTATTCTCTGACTTGTTAAGTTTGCAGTGACAAATGGAGGATAAATGATAATCAACTGAATTAAGAAAACAGACACTTTGCATTTATTTATAAATGTCAAATAATGATTTCAGTATATCTTGAAGGAAGTTGCCAGCTTTTTTCCTTACGGGCATCGTAAACCAAAATGTTTACTTACTCCTGCGAGAATCTTAATTTAAAAAAAAAAAAAAATTCTCTTATGTCATCAAGCAAAACCATCCTTTGGTCTGCAGGTAGTATGAATTGATCTGAGTCAAGAATTAGCGCCCTTCTATGTGATCTGGAAATCTATGATTGTTTTTTATGCTATGGATTTTATGCAAAGTAAGTGATACCCTTTTTCGCTGATGAAGGCTTTGAGTCAGCTAAACTTTCTTTTAGGTCTGGATCTTACCGAATTGACTCACGTAATGGTCTTGTTTTAAAATAGCGGATTTATGAACCTTAAGTTGATTTCCTTATAGTTTGTTTCAACCTTTTGTTTTGAAGGCTAATAATATATTTGCATAAATGCTAGTTTTTTACCATTAGCAAGTTGCAGAATGAAATGTATTGCCTTTAATGTTCCACTAAACTTAGAGTAGATTTCTTGTCAGCTAGTACTGTGTAAGGGCTGCCCTAGAAATACTTGGATTTGATATCTGTGCTGAAGAAATGAGTGGATGGGGCAATGTGCTTTTTTATTTATTTATTTGTTTGTTTGTTTATTTATTTATTTATTTATTTATTAATGTTTATTTTTGAGAGAGAGAGAGAGAGAGACAGAGCGTGAGTGGGGGAGGGGCGGAGAGAGAGGGAAACACAGAATCCAAAGCAGGCTCCAGGCTCTGAGCTGTCAGCACAGAGCCCAACATGGGGCTTGAAGACACAAACCATTGAGATCAGACCTGAGCCGAAGTTGGACCCTTAACTGCCAGAGCCACCCAGGTGCCCCAAAGGGCAATGTGCCTTTTATTTTTTATTTATTTTTTTTAACGTTTATTTATTTTTGAGACAGAGAGAGACAGAGCATAAACGGGGGAGGGTCAGAGAGACAGGGAGACACAGAATCTGAAACAGGCTCCAGGCTCTGAGCTGTCAGCAGAGAGCCCGATGCGGGGCTCGAACTCACGGACCACGAGATCATGACCTGAGCCGAAGTCGGCCGCTCAACCGACTGAGCCACCCAGGCGCCCCACAATGTGCCTTTTAAAGACTAACTATAATATTGCAGGTACATTTATGCAGATATCAACTTGGAGTATTGGAAATGTATGTGGTAGCTGTTGGCAGAGAGAATTCATTTTGTTGACTAACTTTTGTTGGGTTATGTCAGCCTTTGCATCTGAGAACCAGAACTTTACCAGTTACATTTCAATACTGTCCATTTTGGTTCTTAATGTTTCACAGCTTTAGGCTGCCTAGAGGATGCTGGACCATTTTTCTTGAAGAATGTGTCTAGAAAATTTCACTCACTTCCAACTTCTATCTCTGTGTGCTAGAAGTTAATTGCTTAAAAGTTGGCTGTAGGAAATGCCCTTAGAATCAAAAACTTGCCTTCTTCTGAATCTTGATTAGGACTCTCACCTAGACTTGGACACATCCAAACATTTTGATATTTCTAATCATGATTAAAAATAAGAAATTAGAAAAACAAGTAAAACTACATGAAATAATAGAAAAAAATCTCTTTTCTTTTGTACCTTTATTTAATGCTGAAAGCATTCTAGGTTTGTCTTTAACGCTTTATCTGAAAACTTTATAACTTTAGTCAAATCTTCCTTTTAGCCTATATAAAAGATTGCATTTTTTTTCAGTTTCTCAGTATGTTTTTTGTACATTTCTATTAAGGTAATGTTAAGTACAAAATGATTCCCTATGCCTATTAAAGGGCTGTGTTTCCTTTTGTAAAATCTCCTTATCTCCATATCTCCTTGTCTAAGTCTGTTAATGTTAGCTGATAGCTGTATATTGATGGGAAAATAGAAGGTAAATAAGATACTTAAATTTATCTACTTCAGAGCTTAGAATCTTTCATGAATGAAAAGGATGATAACTTAAGGTTCTTTGGGATCCATGCTTTGAAAATTTAATGAGAGATATAGAATTACATTTAAGCCATTTAAAATCTCTTCCCTAATAAAAACCAATTGATCTATCAATCAAACGATGGGAGTAAAACATAGCTAAATCTATCTTTTTCTTTTTAGTGAATTCTGGGAAAATTAATACTTCCAAGTGAAAGAAACAAAAAATAAAGATGCTCCTTTGTATTTTTTGTTAAAGACAAATGTTCCCCAGAGAATTAATGGTCTATGATAGAGACGTTTTGGGACTTAACACCACTCAGCATTTTCAGTGACTCCATCCCAAATGCCTGTGATTACTCTCCTCATGCAAGGTTGTTCTATGACTTTGAGAAAAAGAAAATACTTTAAAAAATAATTGCTAGGGTGATTTTAATACAAATCTAATGAGGAAGGGCACAAGTGGTGCTGGCCAGCATAATGGCACCTAATTATTAAACCTGTTAACACTTGGTCAGTTTATTAGCTGGTTAAATGCCTCCAGCATGAATGTTTTCAGATCTTTTAGTATCTTTTCTCTGAAAGATTGAGGATTTGATCCCTCTGTTCTGTCGAATATTCTCTCCATGTTAACAGTGAGCCACTGCATAGGGTGATGTATTCCTCATGGTCTTTAGTTACAAAGCAATGTGATTGAAAGTGTCAGAGGGTGTGTACCTTCAGAAAGGCTGTGTTCTTGGAAGAAGGTGTCCGATTGAATTATATCCACCGCCTCTACTTTGTATGTCTTGAAGCATGATATTCTGAAAATGCATTGCCATCATTCAGGCACTTAGGGATTTATCAGATTTTTTTTTTTTTTTTTTAATGTAGTATCGTCTTAAAGGTAATTTTCATGCCTAGAATCATGGTAACTTATGTTTTCTATCCGTAACAGTTAACTCTTCCATAAAACAACATAGAAAATAGGCTTTTCTTTTTATTACTCATTAAAAGCCTAAAACAAGCAAGTTGTACTGTATTCTGTCTAGAAAATAATCCAGTACTCCAGTAATTTGTATTTTATGATCGTTTTCTCAAGAACTAACTTGAAATCTGTGTTGTTTCAAATATGTTTTAAGAGGTTGTGACCATTTTGTGTGTGTGTGGTACAAGGGGCATCAGAGGAGAAGTGAAAGATGCTTTCCAGGCAAGATATTCCTGAATTACCCATGACTCCAGATCAGTTTTCCAGAGGCTTTTCCAACCCTTGTTCACCTTCAGAGTCCCAGATGCCGTCTCCACTCTGGCTGCTTACATAGCTAGACTTGAGCTAGTTGTCTTTTTCCCTTCAAAGAGTACCCATGTGCCGGTGCTTGGTCCTTGATGCTTCCAGCACTTTCCCTTCCTTTCTCCTTGGAACTAAAGCTTTCATACTCTCTGCTCTTTCTCCTCTTAGCAACCTGTCAAGATCTATATATCCTTTGACTAAATCATCACATAATCATAGAACAAAATACTGTACAGCAGGTAGAATGAATGAACTGGAACATATGTATCAACACATGTAATTGTCAAAAACAGCATGCAGAACAAAAAGGTAAAAGCAAATTGCACAGGCAAGAAGGCATTTACACTATAAAAATTAAAAATAAGCAAGACAAGACAGTTTACTGTTTGTAGATGCAAACATGTACAATAAAAATATCAAAAAGGCATGGGCAACAGATGTACATTATAGCTTATCAGTGGAGGAGAAGAAAGAAATGGGATTTGAGGGGCCTCCCCAGGGGCTGTCACATATATGATTAATGTGGTATGTACATGGGTGTTTAGAGTATTCCTTCCACATTTTGATATTCTTGAAATATTTTATTTAAAGTGTAGTAATTACATGAAGGTAATAGTCAAACTGTTTTATCCAGATGTAGAGATTTAAAAATAATTTGAAGAGAAAATTAAGTAACTGTTAAACTAATTTGAATGGAAGGAGAGAGCGTGCCTGTATTGATTTTTGTTTTATTGTTGTGTATGTGTGTGTGTGTGTGTGTTTTTTTGAGTTCTTTATTTATTTTTGAGAAAGATACAAAGGGAAAATGGGAGAGGAGCAGAGACAGAAGGAGGCAGAATCCCTATCAGGCTCTGCCTTGTCAGGGCAGAGACTGATGCAGGGCTCGAACTCATGAATCATGAAATCATGACCTGAGCCAAAATAAGAGTTGGAGGTTTAACCAACTGAGCCCCACAGGCACCCCCTGTTGTTGTGTTTTTTTTTTTGTTTTTTTTTTTTTTTGTGACATGATGAAGACTGGCCCCAGTGAGTACGGTTTTACAATGGTCAGAATATCTGTTGTGGCAGGTACTTCCTGGTTAGTGCCAGAGCAGCATGATAAATTTTGGTACCTGAGCAGGAAAGGAGGAATGTTTTGACATCTAGTTAGAGAACTAGATTTGTTGTCTTCAGTTTTTAGCCTTTTAAGAGAAGTAACTGTTCTTTAATTCCTACAAGGTGCCTAGCACAGTAAGGTGCAGAGTGTGGATGATGGTAGATCTCCCCAGCCAGACTGTGAGTGTCCCAGCTGAGTAAACTGTCCTGCTTTGGGACTCAGTTCCTATCACAGTGTGTTGAGGACTAACAGTGATTCCGTGGCCCATGCCAGATCTTTCTTGGTTTAAATCAGTGTGGATTACATAGGCTCTCTTGACGTTATTTTGTTTTTCTGGTAACAAGGACTCTACACTGTCCATATTTATAAAAGTGCTAATACTGCCGTGGGGTCCCTTATCTAGTCCTTACCCATATTTACATCTTGGGTCCTGAAATGACTTTTCCAAGTGGAAAAAACTCTCTGGGAGGTGTTTATTTTCAGGGAGGGAAAGTGGTAAAAAGGTAAAAACCCAAGATGTGAGCCCCTGGCTGCTACCCTTTATTTTGTTTTAAAGACCCCTTTCTGTTTTGTTAATTGTCCGAATAAACAGCTTTGAGGACAGAGAGAGCTTCTTTTTACATGGAATTTCCTGGGGGGGGGGGGGGGGGAGGTGCTGGAGATTGGATGGAGCCAGTTCCCTGTCCTCCAATCTTGTTTTTTGAGCTACCTTTCGTATTTCATTATACAGAGAAGGAAACTGAGCTGTGTATTCTAGCAGCTGAAACGTCAGGCAGAAACTCCCCCTCATGGGCACACAAGTCCTGAAAAACAGTGTTTCCGCCTGCTGAGCAATTGGGAGTATTGAAATTCATAAAAGACAACTTGAGGGTCTTGGTTTATTTTAATTTCTTGATCTAGCAATAATAAATACTAGTATCCAGTAACTGTTCCTCTCTGTAGAGTTTTGTCCCTTCTCCATTAACACTGTGCTTTTGAAAAAAGTTTTTTAATGTTTATCTATTTTTGACAGACAGAGCACGAGTGGGGAAGGAGCAGAGAGAGAGGGAGACATAGAATCCGAAGCAGGCTCCAGGCTCCGAGCTGTCAGCACAGAGCCTGACATGGGCTCGAAACCAAGAACTGTGAGATCATGACAGTTGGCAGCTCAACCGGCTGAGCCACCCAGGCGCCCCTCATGCTTTCCTTTTGTTATGTCCTTACTCTGGAGGTAGCCAGAAGTGACTAGGGCTGGGCACTGCATGCCTAGATAGTTGTCTGTTGGCCTCCCCCTTCTTCAGGTCTGCTAGGAAGCCCACCCCCCTACCTACAAAGAAGACCGGCATCTCAAATACATCTGCCACGGTGCCAGACATCCTAGTACTAGAAATCCATTCAGTTGGATCTTAAAGAGTTTTTCTTTTCAGTGTCTCGTTGACTGCTACATACCTTTGGGCAGCTTGTCACTGAGCTGTGTTTAGCACAGCAGCAGACGGTTCATTAATGGAATGTCTTTCTGGTGGACTGATGGGAGATGAGGCAACCAGAGAGGGGAGCAGCTGTCAAGAACTGTTCTGCCCCACGTGTAGGTTAATAAATGTATCAATGGGTGGCAAACTTACCTCCCTTCTTTCTAATTTTGGCTCTCTTGGGCACGGCAGGAAAGGAATGGAAGATGAGTAAGCAACAGAGGGAGAGTGTTGTCAGAGGGTGGCCAGGATGACAGAAGCCAGAGGACGCTCATGGTTGTCAGAAACTTCTGGGTGGAGCTGGGCCTGCTGGATGTAGAAGATGGTTTATCTTACTGTAGATATATTGGACTGAAGGTCCTGGACTGGTTGGAATTTATCATTTCGAGACAAGCTAGGAAGTGGCCTTCTGTGTCATTGAGTAGCCTTGGGTTGATGTCATTGGCATACATAGAAATGTGTATTTTTTTAAAGTAATTTGTAAAGTATATATTCTTGAGAGAGAGACAGACCGGCAGGGCACGAGCAGGGGAGGGGCAGGGAAAAGGGAGACACAGTATCTGAAGCGGGCTCTAGGCTCTCAGCTGTCAGCACAGAGCCTGACCAGGGGCTCAAGCTCATGAATTGTGAGATCATGACTTGTGAGATCATGACTTGAGCCGAAGTGAGATGCTTAACTGACTGAGCCACCCAGGCGCCCAAGAAATGTGTAGTTTTTTTTAAAACAGAAGAGTTCTATTCCCCCAGTTGTATTTTAGCCAGAACATACTGCCTTCATGAACTGTTTAGAAAAGTACTCTGAGTAAAATGAGTAGTTTCAGTCTAGCATGCAAGGAGAGGGAATCGCCTTCATTTAACAACCCAGTTGAATTAGATTTCTGGGATTTTCAGCAAGGTGAAGGCAGCATTTCTTGAAACAGACGGAAAGGGCTTACTTGGAGAAAAATAAAGGACAGAGTAAAACCACACTTGTATTTGGATAACTTTTAAAATAAATTTAGTTTTCTTTTCAGTACTTTCTTCCCTCCCAACCCCCACCCATATTGAAGCAAGAATTCAGAATATCCCTCGTCAAAGGCGAGTGGAAGTCCAGTGTCCTTTTGACTGTTAGAAACCCAGAAACAAAACGAAGGAAAAATAGAGTGTTGCATCTGAATTAGCATTTAAAGTGGCATGTTTATATAAAACGAGAATGGTGTAATATATCCTGAGAGTAAAGAGAGGATTTCAGCCTGTGAAAGAATGTCAATTGCATTTATATATTCATCGAATAGCCAGTTTGGTATTTGGCATATATTTGCAGCGGCTTTTAACATGCATGTATTCATCTTCTGTGAAGTGGTTGGGAGGAGACCTACTGGATAGAAGCAACATAGGACGGATCTTCTTACCTTTGAAACCTTGAGGAAAACCTTAATTTTGCTCCAGGGCAGGAAGGGTTAGGTCCCCCAGGGAGGTTTATGCATTCACATTTCCAAAAACACTTGAGAGTGCAAATTAGAATCTGGAGGAGGGGAAGTGGGGGGGGGGGGGGTTGGGAAGGAGCTTATGGACTTTCCACCAGCTGTCAAGGTGAACCTAAAATATCACGCCCAGTTGAGAACAACTGCTCTTAGAGCTTCAGGGTATATGGTGGCAAACTGGGTTTCTGGATGCCCATAAGGCCCAAGGGAATGTTCTCTACTTCACATTTACTAGAATAACTTTTAAGGAAAAATGAGTCAAACAGGACTTTGGAAAGAGTTTTCAGTGTGCAATCCTTTTCAGCAAGGCTTGTGTAGGGTGACCCCCTGAGGCCACTTGATGGATGTTTCTCACCAAAAGCCACCTTCTCCAGTCTGTAACTCAGTAGGCATTTCAGAGCCTGGAGTTGAGTCACGTTGCCTGGGTTTCAGTCCAGTCTCCACCATTTACCCAGTGCTGTGACCTTCAGACGGTTACTGAGCTTCTAGGTGTCTTTGTTTCCTCATTTGTTTCCTCATTTGTAAAATTTTTTATTTTCGTTTATTTATTTCCTTAGAGAAAGAGCACAAGCCAGGGAGGGCAGAAAGAAAAGGGGAGAGAGAGAGAATTCAAAGCAGGCTCTGCACTGTCAGAGCAGATCCAGATGTGAGGCTTGAAACTGAGGAACCATGAGATATTGACCTGAGGCAAAACCAAGAGTCAGATGCTTAACGAACTGAGCTACCCAGGAGCCCCAGATGGAGAGTGTTTTGAAAATTAAATTAGTTAACATTTGTAAAGTGTTTTAAAACAGTGTCTGTCATACGATATTATGTAAGTGTTCTGTGAAACAGAACATACTGGGAATTAAGCCCTCCCTGTACCATCCTCTCCCCCATCTCTTATTTTTGTCCTGTAGAATTAGGCCAGAGACTGCAAAGTAGGCAGAGGAAGTTCCTTCAAAGCCAGATCATTTGCCTAGCATTTTCTAAAAGACTGTTTTCCCCCCCAGTTTTTGTCAATGGTGACGTTTTAAAGAGGCATTTGGCCCCCATATCCTTGGGTAGGTCTTTCCCCCATATCCCATGATGGTCAAGCCTGGTAACAGGAGGTTTCCAGGTGACTGTGAGGACAGAACATATACATATTCTGGCTTTATATCATCAGGCTCTGCGGGCACTTTTTGTGCTCAGTGGCCCCTTTTCCAGAATAATCTACCTATCCTTTTTCTCAGTGTAGTATACAGATCACTTCTTAAAATTGTGTTTTGGGACAGGCAGGTGTTGAGGAAAATGAAGTTGGGTATTATATATGTCCATATGAAAAATTTTAGTCAGAATTTCATACCTAGAAGAAACTTGAACAGAAATATGATGGAACATACCTTTGAGAAATGTAGAACTAACAACACAGAGGATTTGAGATTTGCTTGTATTCAGGATAGTTCTGTGAACTGGGACCAGAATTTAGATTTCCTACACACAGGGATTGGAAGGCAACCTTTCCGTTTGAGGAGTGTAATACAGTTGAGTTGGAAAGAGATAATCAGCAAGGATGTGGGTGTGCTTTCTTCTGAAAGACATGAATTTTAGCATCAACATCCACAGCGTGGTTAAAACAAATGGTAGACACCACACAGTATGCTTGACTTCACCGTGCTTGTCATGATTTCTTTGAACATTTTGGAAAGCTTAGCCCCAGATCTTCCTGAGTGTTCATACTTATACTTAAAGCTGCAACCAAAGGGAAGACCTCCAGGCACACACCAGATATGCCCGGATGTGAAGTTTATTCAGACTGATAAGGAGACTAGGGAGAGCCATGCTGGTGGGGTGTGGTAGGCCCAGCCGCAGTAACAGGTGTGCCCATTATCCAGGCAGACATGAGTGGAGCAGCTGAGTTCTGTATTGTCCTCTTTACCCTGGGGTGTGGTAGTGAGTCAGGCCCTCTGAGGGGAGCCTTGGAGAGGTGGGTGGTAGCTGGAAGACTGGGCATGCATCTTGGTGTTTCACCTTAGAATCTCTGCCCTTTCCTCAGCTGTTCTGACTCCCAAGAATTCAACTCCCTGCTCTTTTTTTTTTTTTTTTTTTTTCTTAGCTCCTTGTGGCAGCTGACTGACCTAATCGTCTGGGGCAAAGTTATTTGAGTGGTCCCTCTGTTTTTGTGAAGTAGGGGTCCCACATGAGAGCACCTTGATGGGTCAGTTCTTTTATTTGAACACACATGGATTGTCTTTTAACATGTTGTTATATAAAGTCCCCTCTCCTGGGATGAGTTTGAGGGCTTCTCCATGCTCAGGTTTTGGAACCTAAGACGTGTCCATTGAACATGCCTGCCATTGTACACTTCTCTTCCCATGGTCTTTTGGGATCTTCTTCACCTCCTAAGCCACCCAAGTAACTTGTGATGGGTACCGTAAGGAAATTCAATGCAGATAGTTCTGTAAGGAGGGGGGAAGTTTTCATTAAGTATATTCTATGAATTTTATTTGCATGTGAAAATAGGTGACATCAATTTGACCTAGCACAGAAGAATAAATTTTGATTTTTTCCAAAATGAATATTGTAATCATAATAAATTCAAATATGCCTATTATATGGAGGGGAAGATTTTCAAATGCCTTTTTTCTAGAACTGTAAAACCTTTCAAGATATATTTGCATATTTTGTCGATCTTTATGTGAAAGTGTTCTTATTCTGTTAGAAAATATTAGTGTGGCATATGCTTTGTGCTCTTGACTATATAGGAAAAGTGATTTCTAACTTGTGTTGTGTCATCCAGATCAATGAGATTAACATTGGGATGACATTAGCATTGAGTGCCAAACTCTTAATAAACCGTGATTTTCCAATGAAGTCTTTTTTTTTAGTTTATTTTTGAGAGAGAGAGAGAGAGAGCACGCTCACACACAAGTGGGGGAGGGGCAGGGAGAGACAGAATCTGAAGCAGGCTGCGGGCTCTGAGCTGTCAGCACAGAGCCAGACACAGGGCTCAAACTTCCGGACCCCGAGATCATGACCTGAGCTGAAGTCAGACACTTAACCAACTGAGCCATCCAGGCGCCCTTCCACTGCAGCCTTATAATGTTATTGTTGGTGGTCGTCTGTGCTTTTCCTTAGGTCAGCTTTGAGGCAGAGCTTATCTTTGGGTTTCTTTTTATTTTTTGAAAACCATTCGCTTTGGGAAGTTGGCACCATATGACATCGTATGTAGCTGCTGTGAAACAAATGATAGCGTTTTGTTGCAGGGACAGTGAGGACCTTCCCCCTGTGCTGGCAGCAGGACAGAGCAAGGGGGTGTTCTCCGTTTCTGAGCTCTCCTTGGCCTCTCTGCTGAGGCACTAAATGGTATTTGCTCTGCATGGAGCACACGAGTGAGTTCACCAGCGGTTTTGCATTTCAGGGTATAAAGTGTAGTGTTTAGTATCTTAACAAATCAAGAATCAATTATCTGGGAGAATAAGCAGAAGGTTTTTTATGTCTAGGATAAATTAGTTTAAATGCTAAAACCAGTCCTTGTGGATTAAAGAAGCACTTGGGAGCAATGGAGTATATTTTAAAAATGCACTTGACATCATATCCTGAAAAGAAATTAATAGATCAGTACATGGGTTTCATGTCTTAAGGGAAAAATGGTGGCTTTTTCTTAGGTGGGATTCCAAAGTATTGCCAATTTGTATGTAAATGCAGTTGATTCTGATAGAATCGTAGGGAAAAATAGTGTCATCAAACATCTGGTTAAAGCTTGCTACTTAATTATTATCTTTGAGAATTCAGGCCACTTGGCTTTATTCTCATTTTTCTTTCTTTGTTTTTTTTCTTGAAAGTTGTGGTCAGACTTACCTTGAAAACCACAGGAGGAATAGTGATGGTGGTGATTGTCTCGGGATATACTTAAAATGAGAATTACAGTGAAGGTAGTGGAAATTGGTACCTCTTGAGGCTCCACGAAATCTCTCCCTGTCCAGCACATACCTTTGGTCCCTGATTTAACACTACCCAGGCTGTATTATGTTAAGTACCCAGGAATTTTGAATTTTATTTGTATTACTCCACTGCACAATTTTAAACAAAACAAGCACACAAACCCTTCAAAAACACTTCTCATGAAATCCCATGTAGCATGAACCGGTTTCAGCTGTACCCAGAGCAGTAGAGGCCTACATGGTCTACCAGTTAATATTTCCCCCAACAGCTAATAATTCCCCCCTGACATCTTTCAGAAAAATAAAATAGATTTATGGAAGCATAATTGGCATACAGTAAACTGTACTTAATTTAAGGTACACAATTTCATAAATGTCTTATGTATATACTTGTGAAACCACCACCATATCAAGGGAATGAAGTAGCCATCCTGCCCAGAAGTTTCTTTTTACTGATTTATTACTCCCTGCGTTTTCTCAAATTTTAAATAAATGGAACACTACTGGTGGTACTTTTTTTGGGGGGGAGGGAAATCTCATGTCTTTCACTCAGTTTAATTATTCTGAGATTCATCTATGTTGTAGCATATGTTAATAGTTCATTCCTTATTGCTAAGTAATATCGTATCGAATGGGTACAGTTTGATTATTCACAGTTTGATTAGCCATCCGTTTGTTGATGGACATTTGGGTTGCTTATACTTTGGGGCCATAATAGATAAAACTGCTATATATGATTGGTAAACTTTCTCCCAACTTGTGGCTTGTGTTTTCAATCTCTTGACAGCATCAGTTGAAGAGCAAATGTTTTCAATTTTATTAAAATTAAAATCTGTATTATCTGTATTATCATTTTTTTCCTTCGGTGAATATACTTGTGGTGTTGCATCTAAGCCATCTTTACCTGACCTAGGTCACAAAGCTTTTCTCCTGTTTTTTTTTCCCCCCAGAATGTTTATAGTTTGGGATTTTACATTAAGTCTGTAATCCCTTTTGAGTTAATTTTGTATATGGGTGAAGCATGGATTGAAGCTCATATTCTTGCAAGTAGTTATCTAATTGTTCCAGCACCATTTGTTGAACAAATGAACCTTTCTCTGCTGAATTGTTTTTTACCTTTGTTGAAAATCACTTGCTCCCACTATATGTGTGTGTCTTTTTGCAGACTTTGTTCTCTCAATGACCTATTTGTCTTTCCAGCAGTACCACAATGTTTTGATTATTATGGCTTTATAATAAGTCTGGATATTAGGTAGTGTTTGTTCTCCATCTTGATTTTTTTCCAGAGTTGTCTCGGCTATTTTAGGTTCTTTAATTTTGGAATCAGTTTGTCAGTTTCCACAAAAAGAAAAACCTGTTGAGATTTTTATTGGAATTGGATTAAATTTTTATATCAGTTTGAGAAGCTGTGAAGAGTTTTCCAGTGGTTGTTACAGTGGAACTCTAGTCTTAGAGATGGATTAGGAAGAATAAAGTATGAGTTGTTACAGTGTGGAGAGACTGGGATGGAGTTGTCCCTCAGGATGGACTGATGGAAGAGCTGAGTGGTCCAGCTGTGGGAACTTGAATTGAGGAATGAATGGCTATAAATGAGCACATACTTTGTCGAAAAAAATCCCCTCAAAGAAGCCTGAGAGCAATGGTTGGGTGGTTGGTTCGGGGAGCAGCTCAGGTAATGATTTCAAGGTGAAGTTAGAGGGATCTAGGCACACTTCTTTTGGAAAGAAGTGTGCAATGGAGAGCTCAGGGTCAACATAGTATGGGAGGGAAGGGGGAACACATGAACAGATGAGATTCTAGAACCTCATGTGTGCATGGAAAGCTTATGATGCAGAGGATAGAGGAGTAGCATCATACTGTATGCTTGCTGCAATGACTGAGTCTCACAGAACAATGAAGGTCACTTGTGCAGTTGAACTGGTGGTTGGTCTAGAACAGCAGTTCTCAGCCAGGGGGGATTTTGTCCTGTAAGAGGACATTTGACAGTGTGTAGTGACATTTTTGATTGTCACAACTACTGGGCGAGTGGGATTTATCATCTAGTGGGATGCTGCTAAACGTTCTGCAGTGTTCAGGAAAACAGCCCCCAACAAAGTCTTATCTCCTCAAAATATCATTAGTGCTCAAGTTGGGGAGCCCTGGTCTAGAGGGGAAAGACTAGAAAAGAGGGTGGAATAGGAGTGGAACTGATAGATTTCTCTGGCACCTCATGTCCTTATTGTCTTGAGGAGAGGTGATCATGGACAATTACCCAAGATAATCAGGAATTAGTCTGTGGAAGTCTTCAGAAATGTTTCCAGGAGATATCTAAAAAAAAGCTTTACCAAATAAAGCTAGTTTAACAAAAGCATGCCTTGACTACAAATAAACGGAAGAAATGTTGAACATCTGAGTTAACTTGCTTAAGAAGAAAACATTTGTTTGAACATTGGCCATAGATGAATATCAATTGGGATACCTTTGATTGCAGGTAATAAAAAACCTAACTCTAAGTGGTTGAAAAAATAAAGGAACTTTACCAGCTCACGTAACTAATAGTCCAGGCTTCTGGCAGGGGTTGGTCCAGAGGTTCATGGTTGCCACAGGACCCAATTTCTCCCCCCTTGAGGCTTCCTTCATAGCTCTACGTGGCTGCCAGCAGTTTTCATAAATTTTTCTTATTCATTCCCACCAGGAGATGTTTTTTCTCCTGTCATTGTGAGTTTTTCTTTGAGTAGGTCATCCTAAACTATGTGTCCCCCTTGAATATGGTAATATTAAAACAATTCTTTCACTAGTTTAGACTGGTGCTCTCCAGTATGTAGCCACTAGCCACATGTAGCTGTTGAGATGTTGAAATGTAGCTAGTCCAAGTTGAGATATGGAAAAATGTGGAATAGCTCATTAATAATTTGTGTATTAGCTGTACATTGAAATGGTGCTATTTGGGGATATTCTGAGTTAGAATGCTAATACATGATTAAAAACACTTTCACCTGTGTCTCTAAAGTTTTTTTACTGTGACTCCTAGAAAATTAAAATTATAGAAGTGGCTCTAAGTTGTAGTTCTTCTCAACAGAACTGGCTTAGACTATTCAGGAGTCCCTGGGAATCCGACCCACCCAAACCACATGGCTAATAGACATATGGGAGAGAGATGGGATGGATATTGGGCAAGCAATTAAACAAGAATACTGTGATGACTGGCATAAGCAAAGAAAGAAATATTTGTTTATTTGCTCCTCTTTCACCGAGGGTGAATGTGTGGAGACGCTGCCCTACTACCGCTAATAAGAGCTAATCATTGTTCCTTAAATATATTTTTGAAAATTACAAAATTAATAGGGTGCTCCTGGTAAATAGTGAAACAACACAGAAATACACTAAGAGGATGTAAATAATTCCCATCCCTTCTAATCCCTGCCTCCACTTACAACCCTGGGCAGGTGTTGTCAGTCTCGTCTGTATTCCTCTATTCCTTCCTTCATGTACACATGAGTGTTTTCAACTTCATTGTTGTGTTGCTGCTGTTGCTACCGTTTTAAGATGGGATTCTAGCACTTACCCTTCAGTTTGCTTTTCTTACCTCACCAATCTCCTCCAAGTCGGCATCTACAGATTTATCCTGTTCTTTTTAATAATTGCATATTATAGATACATCACATTTCATTTAATCATTTCTCCATCAGTATGCTTTCGTGCTATTTCCTGGCCCCCCTCGTCCTCTACCACACAACAAACAATGCTGCAATCAACATCTTTGTACCTGTGTCCTTACGTACTGGTCCTTTTTTTTTTTCTTCTATAGGATAGATTCCCAGAAGTGGAATTGCTTGGTCAAACGGTATGTGTATTTTTAATTTTCACAGATAAAGCTAAATTAGTTTCCTCAAAGGAATAGCCAATCATATTTGCACGTAACAGTGCCCATTTCTGACATTCTCATCTGCATTAGATGTCACTGCTCCTTTTGATGCTTACCAATCTCATTATCCCTGGTCATTCATTTACATTTTCTTCACTCTTGTGGATGTTGAGAATATTTTCATGTGTTTAGTATCCATGTGAATTTTCCCTTTCTTCACTGCATATTCATTTCCACTGTCCATTTTTCTGCTTGGTTGTGTTTTTCTTTCACATATTCTGGGAGCTGCAGTGTCTTAGAAACGTTAATCGTTTGTTAGATGTGTGCAAATATATCTTTACAGTTCTTGTCTCTGTGTGTGTTGTCTTTTGCCAAATGAAAATTATTAATTATTAATTAATCAAATATGTCTGTCTTTTTCTTTATTGCTTCTGAGATAATCTGTTTTACTCAGGGTGGTGTATCCATTTCAAGGTCATATAAATATTTTCTTACATTTTCTCCCCAAGTTTTAAAACATTCAAGTCTTACTGCAATGTTAAGTTTTGCACATGATATGAGGTAGGATTGTCTTTATTAACTTCTCGTTATTACAAGAACCTTTATCATGGGGTTGAAATGTTATTCTTGTCACATATAAAGATGCCATATGTATTTGGATCTATTTCTGGACTCTCTGTTCTGATCCCTATCTGTTTCTGGGCCAACACCGTTCTGCTTTGAATGCAGTGGCTTTCTAGTGAGTTCTAATGCCTGGTAAGTTCTTCACTGGTCTTAACACTTTTCACTGTTGTTTTTAACCATTTTTTTTTTCATATTGTGGTTAAAATAAATTTAAGACTTAATGTTGGGGGGTTTTATCTCAAATGTTTTGAATATAAAAGGTAATATAATAATATATGATAGATACAATTTAAAAATTAATAATTCTCAGTTTGTGGATCTCTTTGCCTACTGTTCCTAATTGGAAGATATTTACTGATAAACAGAGGCCTTATTTTGTCTGTGAATTGATTCTTCGTATGTGATTTCACGTTGTCTCTCTGATAATTGTACAGCTACCATAAGATGGAAAAATGGGGCTTGTAGGCTTGCTATGTTGCAATCTATCAAAAAAATAGATTGTCGCATTAAAGATAAAATGATTAATGTTTTCAGTGGTGACCTTATAACACTTTATATTTCTGTTTATACGCCGAACTGTAGAATACACTCATACCTGGATTGGTTGATGGGTACATCAATATAATGTAAACAAAGAACTGTAGACATGCATATCAAACCATGTATTTTGTGATCTTTTGTGATTTGATTCTTCTAAGACTTTAATCTTGACATAAGAAATTGTCACACTTGAAGTGTTGGGTAATGTCTCATGTTTTACATGTTTTTGATAATTCTTAGCTCTGTGTTAATGTGTTATTAACTTAATTGTGTTCACTGATATTCTCAATTGCCTTGTGGAAACTTTACTCGTAATATTAAATCACTAAATACCTTTGGTTTTTCTAATGGCGTTTGAAAATATTGTAGCTAAACACTAAAACTGCCTGTGATTAAAAATAATCATAACATAGATAGATACATATACAAATACACATAAGGCTGTATTTTGCTTATGAAAGTAAAGGGACATTCCCGTATAGGTTCCATGCATGTTTACTTGGTTTATTAGAAAAAAAAAAAAAACACACATTAGTTCTGTAGCCAAAAATGAAATGGTAAAATAATTAATGTATTGTGATTATTATTGAATGAAATAATTGGAAAAAATACAATTATGTTTTAAAAAAAATGAGATTCCTTGTACTTTTACTGGTATTATAATTCAAATAAATGAATTGGTATGGCAATTTTTGGCATGCGTATGAATATTAAAGACAGTAATTTAGAAAAGAGAGGGGGAATTTATTTAAATTATTCACATTGAGACCAAAAAAAGGACTTAGTTTAGTTAAATTTAAACCATCTGTGTGAACTTAGACTCTTCATTAAATCATAGCCAAATATAATTTTTCCCTTCTGTTCTAAAGAAGGTAATGAACAGTTAGCTCCTGGCTTCCCTCCAGCTCAGCTATCCAGTACCACCCTACACACTCCCCACGTAGCCTGATTCTGGCCACTAATATTACTTTCCACGAAAGGTCAGCAAGACTTTTCTAGGAACATAACTAGATGCCATGATGAGTAGGGAAAATTTTGTTAGTTTCGGATTGGGTTTGTTTGTTTTTGTTTTGTGCTGAAGATCAAGGATGCTTTCAGTAGTGTGTGGAGCTTGAGCTGTTAAGGTCAGATGAACCAAACTCAAGGAACTCCTTCTGCAAACCCATAGTGGAAATTTAAGTGACAGAGGAAATGGTAATGACAAGCCATTGAAAAAGTTCAGCTTACCAAAAGCCAAGGGCAGATCTTGTTCTGTCATAGGTGACAAATGACAGAAACTCTGCTAAATAAAAGGCATATCATGTTTCTGGTATTTTCAAATAAGCCATATTTTGATCTGAACTCAGATTCCATTTCCTGTACTCAAGCTTTAATCAGGATCAACATTGACAGTTGATAAACATAAATACAAAAAGATATAATTAGGGTATATTTTAAATATAATCATGTATGTAAATTCTACATTGTTAATTTTAAAATAAAATTGTTTTTAAATATATGTAGGCTATTTCAGGAACTGAAAATAACAGTAGAAAACAATAAATAAGGGTATTGCAAGAATAATAAAGGGATTTTTTTAAACAAATAATGTCAAACATTTAAGACTTTAACTTGCTCCACAGCTGCTTGATTCTAGAGACTCTGGAAGATGTGTTTAAAGTAGGAGAGAGGGGCACCTGGGTGGGTCAGTCAGTTAAATGTCCAAGTCTTGATTTTTTTTTTTTTAAATTTTTTTTTTTCAACGTTTTTATTTATTTTTGGGACAGAGAGAGACAGAGCATGAACGGGGGAGGGGCAGAGAGAGAGGGAGACACAGAATCGGAAACAGGCTCCAGGCTCTGAGCCATCAGCCCAGAGCCTGACGCGGGGCTCGAACTCACAGACCGCGAGATCGTGACCTGGCTGAAGTCGGACGCTTAACCGACTGCGCCACCCAGGCGCCCCATGTCCAAGTCTTGATTTTGGCTGATGTCATGATCTCACGGTTCGTGAGTTTGAGCCCCGTGTGGGGCTCTGTGCTGACAGTGAGGAGCGTGCTTGGGATTCTCTCTTTCCCTCTCTTTGTGCCCCTCCCCTGCTCTTGCACACTTGTGTATGCCTTCTCTGTCTCTAAGAATAGATAAGCATTGAAAAAAAAAAAAAACCATAGACAACTTCTCTGTTTTTGTCAAACAAATAAACCTGACCATCTGTGGTCAGAGGTTGGAGTGACTACAGGAGTCCACAGGTGGTGATAAACAGAGTTTTTTGTTCTTGAAGCCAGAAAAACTGCAGTTGCCACAGTGTACTAACATGTTCAAAACACCATTGCAACCAGAGGACTTGAAGTCCTGCACAGAGAAGAGACAGGTGTTAGAAGGGACTGGAGGAATGTAGGGGGAGATACCCCAAATCCACCACAGGGAATAGAAATCAATGTCTGTGTTGATGTAAATGAATCAACTAAGCGTACATTGAGTCTCTGCCCTTTACAGAAAGATACTAAGGAAATGATGATATTACCATGCTGACTCAACAACAGTAATATACCTCCCAAAATGTTTCAGGTATTAGGTTCAAAGCATTTTTCCTGAAGGCTAGGGACATCATTCCTGGCCCTGATGAGATGAGGTAAACTGGAACCCACCTTAATAGGCATTCTTAGTCTGGATCAAGCTAAAGTCAAACAGGCTTATGAGATACTCCACTTTTGTAAAGTGAAAAAATCTGAACTACCAATTAAAACTGGATCAAGGTGAATATTTTGTGCAGATGGTCCATTTAGGATTGGTACTGGTTGCCTCCAAATGACTAAGGCAAACTATAACTTCACTTAACACTGTAGTAGTTTAATGCCAGTCCCTTGTTCTTACTAAAATTGTTACCCTCCCTGAATATCACTTTAGTGTGTTTGGCATCATCTGAAATTGTCTCAAAGTAGAATATCACCAATGTCTCGTCTCTGTTTTGCTTGAACGTACCATTAGAATATGTTAAGCCTTCTACACATAGAGGTTGAACAAATACCTATAGAACAGATCCGCTGTAAGCGTGGGACTTCTGTAGTGCTTCTCTTTTAAACAGGTCTGTTGGTAGTAAAGTGTAGTATCATCAGAGAAGATTTATTTCTTTTGGAGTGAGATCCCATCCTGTCCCTGGGCTGATGGCAGAAATTATAAATCAGCTGTAATTGTGATGTAAGCACTTGACTTTTCTGCTGTCAGGGTGTCTGTCCATTAAAAACTGTGTTGAGGCTGCTCCGTTCATTCAGGCAAAGCCACTGGGTCAGTAGTCAATGACCGTTATTCTCTGTGCCTTAAAGAGGAATATAGCTGCTTCTTTGGGGAAACCTTTTGTGAGCTGGGGATGTGTACTGCCAGCTACCTTGAACTCCCAGGTTATGTTATGGCAGAGGACAACTTTTTAAAATGATACATTAAATTTGACCCCTAGTTATTTGTTATACGTCTAAATGTTGAAATGTCAGTCTCCTTGAGTTTTTGTTGTCATTTCTGCTACCATCCAAATTCTAACAAATGAAATAACTATTTGGAAGAAAAAAAAAAGATGAAGAACCACTGGTACCCTCTCCTACTATTGGATTTTTCAAAGACCCTCTCCTACTATTGGATTTTTCTCTTACAAACGGGTAGGACTATTGAAATATATGTGTAGAAAACTTCAAAAGTGAACCTGTCAAAGCAGTAGAATGTAAAGATATTTTGAATATAATTGCAGTTGAAAAGAATATATATAATTGCAGTTGTATTCAGTAGTAGAAAAAAAATCAAAGCATTTCTCCTTAATGCCATCCCGAGGTGTAGAATATGTTGTAAGAATGTGTAGAATATTCACACGAAGGAGCATATCTCAGCATTCTCCAATTTAAGATAGCACATGTTCCCCAACCTTTAATTTATCTGACCAGGTCTCCACCAGATCTGTTAAGGCCCCTTCATTTTCATCTTCTTAGACATCCAGCCATGGAGCATAAGATCACATTTGTAGGGACACTGTGACTGAACAAATATTTTCCTTTACATGGTGCTTTCAGAAGAATCCTTTTATCTTCTAGAGGGCTCCTTGGATGTCTGGACAATGAAGAATCTTAGCAAGCTGTTTCTATACCAGAACCCTTGGAGCTTAACACACTTTGAACTAGATTGCTCCCCATTGCAGGGCCACAATAAAAAGTGGGGTTTTTCATAGTCCTTGCATTGATGTTTGCAAAGCCAGATGGCTTTGTAAAATGAGCCCCAAAGCAGTATAACTGATTAAAAGAAATGCCAGGTAGTTGAAGGCTTTCGTACCCAACGTGAGCCTGGCAGAAAGAATTGTTCTCTTGAGGTACATTAATATTGGGCAATCTCACTCCCATCTTTAGGGGTCAGCCAATGACAATTGAGACAGGTGTTGGCAGCAGGAGCCTTAAAAATGAAGGCTGGAAAAAATATCTCTAGCCAGCCATGGGGAGACCTGCCTCAAAAAGAAATGAAGCGGACCAGTGACGAAGTGCTTTGAGGGTTAGAGGTGCTTTGTGAGGTTGTAGCTCACCCACTTTGAGTTTTTCTCTCATTCTTGGCTTGTATGTACTGTATCCTAAATCTGCATGCGCCTGAAACCCTAAAGGTTCCATTGCCTCACATCTCAGGGCTGCTGTCATCCTGCTTCTCTGTCAATGACTCTGTTGAGGATGCCGGCGCTCCCGCTTTTTTTTGTTGCCCGTATAGAAATCATTCTGCTCATGCCTGTAACCCTGAGAACTGACCTTAACCTAAGAGCACAGTCATCTATTTCAGGTTGTTTGGTGGAAGACTGATGGAATCTGGCCTTGTAGGTAGAGGCATTCGGGATGTAACAAATTGTTCTCCGGCTTCATAACCCACCATCTGATGATTGGGAAATGGGGTTCAGAGCAGAAGCAAGCTCTAAGATGAGCTTTAAAAACCTGTCATAAAAAGAGGTAGCTGGCCCTGAGTCTAGTTTTTCCATCTTCAGAAAACACTTTAATCCTGCAATGTATGTTATATGATAGAGGCTTGAAAACCAGACCATGTCGCTTTTCCATTTCCTCCCTGCATCTCATTGACGCATCAGACTTGGTGCTGATGGGCTGACAGGGCAGCAATGGGACTGCTGTTCCATTGAAACATCTAATTTCTGAAGGGTTTGTATATTTTAATCCCTCGGAACTTCTGTGGGTCCTTTTAAAGAGGGAAATAATTCAAACCTGGAGGCGTTTTCAAGAATTGTTTTTTTGGAATACACTGATAGGTGTATTCCTATTGTCAATTTTTTTGAGTAATAATGTATAATTTATAGTATCTGAATAAGTTGCAGCCCATTGGTTTTTGTAGAAAATAATTTAATACTTGTATCAATCACACAGGTGGCCATTGTAAAACTAGAAAGTACAGCCTGGAGAAAATGCATTCAAAATTACCCCTTATCACTTAAAGAAAAGAGATTTGAAAAAGCAGAGAATATAGCTTTTGCTTGTGTCTTTTGATGCATTAAATAATTTTTCCTGTAGGTATTTACAATGTTACAGTCTCCTAGCATTTAAGAAGTGGAGTAGCGTTTTATTTTATTGTGAAAAGTCTTAGATCACAAAGCATTTATCGTTTGTCCTCATCATTTCCATTGTAGAAAGAGAAGTATAAAGGATAAAAGTTTTCATCCATAATCTCACCATGTAAAGATAGTCCCCTTAAGCATTTTAGTATATTTCTCTTCAGGCTCTTGTTAAACTCCTCATTACTTGATGATTATTGATTCTTAGTGCATGTTTTCTTTGCGGCTAGGAAGTACTTTCTGGGGCTGACCAGTTGTATATGAGCTGAGTACTCTGCCCACAATATTTGCTGTGCCTCTCAACAGAAACAGCAATGAGGGCGGAGTGCTGGCCCATTTCTAATGGTAACGTATAGTCATTCAGAGAACTGAGGCATTTCCTTATTTTCAGTCATTCATTGTATAAAATTCCAAAAGCTAACATTTTTTTTTTTCCTACAGCTGTTGACAATATTTGTTTAGGCTCAAGGAAGCTTTTACTTTTTATGTGCAGCAAGTCGCTTCTCACAACACATTTTAATAGGTTCCAGCAGTCAACAAAGAGATGATATATTCATTTAGGGAATAGAACAGATTTTCTTTGTTTTGCTCTAACACTTGGGGTTTTATAAGATTTTCCCAGCAACTAGCACTTGAGCCGTTTGTAGCCAAGTTGTGGTTGGTGCAGTGATTGATCGATCAGGGAGGGTTTCCCAGAGTTGGTCGGAATAGATGATTACTGTAACTCTCTACGTGCTGACCTGCTGGAACACAGGCTCCCTGGGTCCAGGAGATTTGTCTCCCTGCTGTATGCTCTGTGCCTAGAACCATGCCTGGCAGGTAACGTTTGTTCTACAAATATTTGTAGAATATTCTTTTGTGTTTTTATAGCCCACATTTCCCCTACTGCTTAACAAACCCTCTCATTGGCTAACCCATTACTTAAGTTATTCCAACTTTTAATAAGAATGTCATGTACTCCATGTAGGATGGTAAATGTTGGGTCCTCAACTTAATGTATTTATGTCTAGTGAAATTATTATTTCATTTTTTGCATTTAAGTCTTTTATGAAAACAGATGAAAGTGATAGATTTGTTGCTGATTGGTATTTTAATGTTTTTCTAGTCCTGTGTATAAAGAGCTGCATTATAAATATTCTTTAATGTTTATTTATTTTGAGAGAGAGAGATAGCACACAAGTGGGGGGAGGGGCAGAGAGGCTCCCAAGCAGCCTCTGTGAAGGGCTCCATCCCACTCTAGATTAGGACCTAAGCAGAAACCAAGAGGGGGACTCTCAACTACAGAGCCACCCAGGTGCCTCCAATATAAATTTAATATTATCCTGCATTCTAATTAACCCATTTTGGTTTTGTTGTCAAGGAGAATTTTAAGCATAGATGATGTACATTTCCATTTACCAATCTGAATTGAATGCCAGAAATAGATACCTATTGAAAGTATGCTTCTGTTGGTCTGCCTTGATTTCCCTGTATCACAGCTTTACTGGGAGGAGGGAACAGGTAACACAGGTGAATAAAATAGACACTAGTTGATAGGACTAAAATAAGCTATTCACAGTCATTACTCCCATCCTTTTCAATACATTTATCTGAAAATTAATATTTTGATAGATGAGAGAAAAAAGAGATAGGAGGAAAAAAATAACCAATGGGTCTGTGGCCAAAGAGCACCATCATTTCAGGTGGGCTGCTTTGTGTGTGTGTGTGTGTGTGTGTGTGTGTGTGTGTGTATGTGTGTTTATTTCTGAGACAGACAGAGAGAGAGACAGAGACAGAGAGAGAGAGACAGGGGCAGAGAGAGAGAGAGGGAGACACAGAATTTGAAGCAGGCTCCAGGCTCCGAGCTGCCAGCACATAGCCCAATGCTATGTCTCAAACTCATGGACTGTGAGATCATGACCTGAGCTGAAGTCAGATGTTCAACTGACTGAGCCACCCTGCTGCCGCTAGGTGGGCTCTTTATGTAGTAAAAGTGTAAAGGCACATTTGAGACTAATAAAGACTAAATTCATGGTGGTGGTTACCTCTTGGGGGAGAGAGAGGAACCAAGATCATGGAGGGGGGTGGGGGCTTCAACAGTGTTTATTTTTGACATATAAAATTGAGTAGCGGATACACAGATGGGTGTTCATTTTGCTAATCCCCTAGTTTTTTTTTTTTTCTTAAAACAGTAAGTGATTGGGGCGCCTGGGTGGCGCAGTCGGTTAAGCGTCCGACTTAAGCTCAGGTCACGATCTCGCGGTCTGTGAGTTCGAGCCCCGCATGGGGCTCTGGGCTGATGGCTCAGAGCCTGGAGCCTGCTTCCGATTCTGTGTCTCCCTCTCTCTCTGCCCCTCCCCCGTTCATGCTCTGTCTCTCTCTGTCTCAAAAATAAATAAACGTTAAAAAATTTAAAAAAAAAAAAAAAAAAAAAAACAGTAAATGATGGAGAGTGGATGCACATAGAAGTGAGATTTTTCTCTAGTTCACTTTTATTTATTAAAAGGTTTAGCTTTGTTTACCAGCTTTTTCAGCCTCTGCCATTTCCAGTGTCTTCCAGCCAGATCCTGTGGCACAAAGGCCAGGAGAAAGAGAGAAAGGAGAGGTGTCACCAGAAGTAGAGAAACCTATTTAAGAGATCTTGACAGCTAGAATACATTTAGATATTTGAACTTGCTGAATCATGAGAAGTGAATGATTATCATGCCTCCTCTGCATAATCATTTACTCGTATTTTTCATTGACTGAGATACTTGTCTTTCCTCAGAAGCCTCTAGCAGCTACCTATTGGTGTAGTTCTATCACATGCAGACTTTGAAAGAGAGGTATCCAACTTGGCAGTGTCTGACTTGTCGATGTCTTGGTCACAGTGGTAGATGATCCTTGTTAGGGTGGAGGGTGCTATGGCTTTCCCTCATTCTCACTCTGGCTGTTGGTGAATATTCCTGAACCACCCCTCAAACATGCTTGGCAGGAACCTCAGTTATATAAATGATGGTTATAGACAATGATGGGCCTTGAGAAGTCACTTGAGGCATTACGCTTGAAAGAAAGGGAGCTGAGGCTAGAAGTTGGAGATGAAGAGGTCAGTGGGGCTGGATCTTCATGAGGTCTGTGGGGGAGCATCTATCTGTTCCAGGACTTTCTCCCAGATTCTAGTGGTTTTCTGGCCCTCTTGGGCGGTCTCTGGCTTGTAGATGCTTCACCTTGATTTCTGCCTCCATTGTCCCATGGCATTCCTCCTGTGTGCATGACTCTGTGTCCAAGCCTTGCCCTTTCATAGGGACATATTCCTTGGACTAGGGCCCCACCCTAATGACCCCATCTTAACTTGATCATCTGCAGAGACTCTATTTCCAAATAAGGTCACATTCACAGGTACTGAGGGTTCAGACGTAAGTATTTTTTGAGGTGCATAGTTCAATTAGAAAAGCCCCTTCGTTCTCATTCCCCCTGCTCAAATGTGAAAAGCAGATTCCACCTGCCAGTAGATGTTGTCCAGCTCAAGCTTGTTGTAGTCTGTGCAATGCCCCCTTCACTGAACTACTCTGGATGGACCACCATGGGCATAAGACAAGTTACTTGTTACCAGGAGAGCTATTGAAAAGTGCACTTGCCAGAGAACAAAGCCAGAAAGAAATAGGAGTTGGTCCTTGCTCTTTTTCTTCCTGTCCAGGCTCTTCTGCACACCTCATTAGAGCAAAGAGTAATCTATCGAAATCTAATCAATTTCACTTTAGGTGATGGCAAATGAATACTATTTCTGCTACATTACCTGTGAAGTGGTCCTCTGTGGATAAACCTGGAAACCTCCCACTATTCTTAACATTGTTTTTTCTGAGAGTTGTGATCTGCTGTCTTCACTTTAAAGATGCACCTTTAGATCACAGCCTCAGATGTTGTTAAGATAAACTGGGGAAATGGATCTGGCCAGGACTGGAGGCCACAGTAGCTTTCTCCCTCCCATGTCAGGGTACTTGGAGCAAGATGCAGAGGGACGCTCAGAGCAAGTGTGCTCTTCCCTTCTAGAAGACTGTCATCCTTGGCAGTGATGTCTGGTGAGCAAGGCTGGACCTTCAGGTGCTTGAAGGATTCCCTTTAGACAAGGCTCATGCCCAGAACTGGAACGGGCAGAGACACAGAGACATCCATCTGTATGCACAGTATCCATGATTCTCTTTTGGTTTACTGATAAAATTCTGATTTTTGTCATGGTTGTAATGTGCTCAATTAAAAGATATAACCTACCAGCCTTTTTCCTTCACACCTAGGTAGAGTTATGATATTACATTTTGGCCAATGAGAGCTAAGTAAAAGTGCTCAAAGGATAGACAGTCCTGCAACCGTCGTGGTCCATGAGGTGACCATGAGGATAGACTACCAAGGATGGTTGAACTGAAAGGTAGAAGTGGCTTGAGTCTGTTGATTTGGTCCCATGACACCAAGACTAGATTCCCTGCCTCTGAACCTCTTTTACGTATGAAAGCAGTAAGCTATTTTAAGGTACATTTTTGGGTTACCACTTATATGCAGCTACACCTAATTGTAACTGGTCCAGAGATCTCCACAAGAACCCCAATCACTGCCCTTTTAGAGTGTACGATATATCAGAAAGAAAAGACTGGTAAAATGAAGTAAATGAAGTAAAATGACAAGTAAAATGAAGAGAATTTCTTCCCAAGACCTAAAGACGATCTTGTCTGTTGTGCCCCATGACATTTTTTCCCCAAGGCATCTTTTATGTGAGATAGAAGACTCTGAAACTGTGTCCTCTTTAACTGCTCCCTTATTTATTCAGAACTCTGTTTCCTAAGAGTGTAGACAGTGTTAGTCATTCCCATTTTTTGCCAGCCAACATTGACATTGAGCAGTACCCCCATCTCGGTGGTACTGCCCTGTTTTGAGTATTACTGCTTTTACCATTGTTTTAGAAAGTTGAATAGAAAACAGAAGAGAATGTGCTGATACCAGGGATGAGAAGTGTAGCTCTCATAAATTTAATACCCCTGATACCAGGGGGGAATTATTTGGCTTTCCAGAAAGGATCAATATTTAGATTCAATCATACATTGTACTTGGGCTGCTAGTGTGTATAGTTGAGAGCAAACGAAGAGAACAAAATAAAAGACTGTGGACAGATTGGGAGTGTATAAATGAGGAATGATTAGACAATTCGAAACTTTTTTTTTTCTCTCAGGTAATGAAAAATTTCCTCACAATATGTATATGACTCTGATATATATATATATATATATATATATTTTAGGAATGTATGAAGCAGGAAAGTAGAGAATTGCTTTTATAGGTGGGTTCATTATCTTTTTAGCATCTGATTCTCTGATAGAATGTAGTGAATTGGTAGAAAGCCAGGATGAGTGAGGCTGGTTTGGGACTCCACAATCGCCCCCTGTGAGGAGGGACAGTAGGCATTTACAGAGCTGCTATGGCAGACAGAAGGTTGAAGACCTGACGTTATGGGCAAGACCCACTCTATGCTGCTGAGTAGGATAAAGCAAGGTTTTTCCAAAGCTTTCTTTGTCCATCTTGAGTTCCTCGTGTTTCTCTACATCTCTGGATTCATAGCTCTCCCCTAGACATGAAGATTTTCATGCGGGTCTGGGTTTAGGGGAAACAGCTTCTACTTGATCTCTAACTAGGCAAGGTCATTTTCTGAATGTCTTCTTTAAAGTCACAATGATGTGAGACCCTAGAAAGTAGCTATGACTTGAGGAACTTAGAAGACAATGCTGTCCATTTGTGCTGAAAGTATACAAAATGTCACATTTTCTCATGGAGTATGTTTTCTCTTATTTTTCTGAGGTTTCACACATTTATCAGAGCGTTTAAAGGTTCACTCTTAAATTTTTTTTGAGTCTTTATTTATTTATTTTTGAGAGACAGAGACAGAGCGTGAGCAGGGGAGGGGCAGAGAGAGAGGGAGACACAGAATACAAATCAGGCCCCAGGCTCCAAGCTGTCAACACAGAGCCCGACGTGGGGCTTGAACTCACAAACTGTGAGATCATGACCTGAAGGGAGGCCAGATGCTTACCACACTGAGCTACCCAGGCAGCCCTAAAGGTTCATTCTTAACCTCATTTCCCCTGAAACTATTGATTTTATCAACTGCGTGTTTACCTTTGTAGCATTTATCAGGATCCTAATTCTTTGTAGTAGGAGAGGAATTTCTCCCCTGTTTTTGGATAAATGTGCTCTTTCCTTGATTGATTGAAAGACTGGAGAGAGGTGAGGTTGGTAAAACGAGTCTAACACTGATTCACACTTTTCTTAATGCATTCCTGATGAAGTTACTATAGTTATCAGTTGAACGTAAAAAAATATTGGGCATGACATGATACTGATTTTCATTTATTAATTTCTAGTTGTTATTCTGCAGCAATGTAGAAACTTTAAAAATTGTTTTTTTTTAGTTAAAGAATTTTTAATGTTTATTTACTTTTGAGAGAGAGAGAGAGAGACGGCACGCAAGCCGGGGAGGGGCCAAGAGAGAGGGAGACACAAAATCTCAAGCAGGCTCCAGGCTCCAAGCTGTCAGCACAGAGCCCGATGCAGGGTTCAAACACAAATTGTGAGATCATGACCTGAGCTGAAGTCAGATGCTTAACTGACTGAGCCACCCAGGTGCCTCTAAAATTGATTTGTATGTTATTTATCCATACTATCCCTGGCCTACATCACCAAAAATACTCAGATTATATTGAAGGTAGTGTTTGTTGCCAGAAAGGGATATATATATTCGGATGCCATGAAAAAAAAAAAAAAAAAAGAGGACAGCATTTAGTTTCTCAAATGCAGGACTCCGTTTCTCCTTGAAATTCCCACCCAGTATGGGACTATTGACAACTGGTGATTTTGAGGGATAGTATTGCCACTTTTTAAAGTATCGTTGACCCTTAAACAATACAGGGGTTAAGGGTGCTGACCCCCCATCCATTCACAAATCTGACTATAAATTTTGACTTCCCCACAAATTTAACTACTAACAGCCCACTGTTGACCAGAAGCCTTACCCATAACATATACTGTGGATTAACCTGTATTTGGTATATGTATTATATACTATATTCTTAAAGTAAGCTGGAGGAAAGGTGTTAATAAGAAAATCACAAGGTAGAGAAAGTACATTTTATAGAATGGTACTAAATTTATCAAAAAAAAAAATCTACATATAAACGGAAGCACACAGTTCAAACCTGTTTTTCAAAGGTCAGCTGTACATACAAGAAATTTGGAAGTCATGTTATCTTCAGGAAATTATGGAAATGCTATAAAAGGAGGTTAG
Source organism: Leopardus geoffroyi (assembly GCF_018350155.1). NCBI lineage: Eukaryota > Metazoa > Chordata > Mammalia > Carnivora > Felidae > Leopardus > Leopardus geoffroyi. The sequence goes on from NC_059326.1 coordinate 133,781,943, forward strand.
TCTCCAGCATTCTTTTTTTCAGGGGTCGTGATGACTCGAAGGCTTTCTTCCAAAGATAACCTAGCTGGTAGGAAATATAACTGCCTCTTCGGAATTAATGCACATAAAATCTTAAACATCGAGGGCTTCGTAATAGCTAAGGCTGTTTGTCAAATTTCAGTTTGAATTCTTCTTATTTTTTTAAATGTTTATTTTTGTGAGAGAGAGAGAGAGAGAGCAGAGTGAGCAGGAAAGGGCCAGAGAGGGAGGGCACAGAGGATCTGAAGTGGGCTCCGTGCCACCAGCAGAGAGCCTGATGCGGGACTCAAGCTCCTGAACCGTGAGACCTTGACCTGAGATGAAGTGGGACACTCAACTGACTGAGCCACCCAGGTGCCCCCAGTTTGAATTCTTTGAGAGGTTTCTGGAGATGAGTAGCTTAGCAATCTTTATCAGGAAAAGCTCTTCAACCTTTCCTAGGAAAGATGGCAAAAACTCATCAGCTTTAGACAAGATTGGCCTTTTCATTGGGAATCCCTGTGCTCGGAGAGAAGCCTAGAAATGAAGGTCTTGTTTTGACCTCTGGCTTACTTAACTGGTAATTTCGTAAGATGCCTTTACTGTTTTATTATTTTATTGCAGTTAGATAGTGTGGTTTCAGAAGTGGAGGTGATAGAGACCTCTAGGCCATAACCTCGTAAGGTTGTGTATTTCAGGAATTAACATGGTTTGCTTTCTTCTGAAAATAAGAAGGGAAGAGTGGAGAAAGAAGGAGATGAAATAAACTCATGTTAAAATTGTGCTTGCACTTTGAATTAAATTCCCTGCATGACTGGTTCTTATTCAGAACAGAAATGATGAAACCTTGATGTGAGGATCGCAGTGTAAACGAAACAGGCGATGAAGGTCTTCTCCATATTGGCTGGTAATTAGCTATGCATGGGTCATGGGTCGATGATTAGTTCTGTTCCTCAGAGCATGTCTGCAATCTTTGATATCTACTTAAGCTATGTAAATAATTTGCATAATTTTTATTATGATTTTTCTATTAATCTTTGGTAGAGTGAAAGTTGAGATTTTTCTCTATGACACACCATGAAATTTAGCAATTAAAACCGTTCATTTATTCAAATCCATGCTTGGCTAAAATAAATTTCAACAAAATGCCGTGTTGGGCCTTTGAAAATACTACTTAGTGGTTCTTTTGCATCCTGTAAACATAACTCTTCATTAATATTTCCAATTGGATGGAGATATGCTTTCGTTCTTACAGAAGTCATATTGTGAAACCCGTAGACACCAGGAAGCCATTTGGTGCCTTTGGAACCAAGCTTTGGTTTCTCAAACCCTAATGTGACTTCTACTTGTCTCAAGTTTCTTTTCATTTATTACCACATTTAACAATCAGTGGATTGTGTCGGTATCTTAGTAACTGCAGTAGCCTGAGTACTCTTGTTTCTCATAACTCCCTATCCCTACATGGCACTTACATGCTCCCCCTATGTGGAAAAATTTCTAAGGAAAAATATTTCAGCGATGATGAAGCATTGTTTTTAACAATCATGAGATTTTGAATGGTGCCTACCTTTTTTTGAGCAAACTTTCCCCAGCCAAACCTATTAATTTGTGGTTGTTCCTAATTCCTTTCCTGATCCAGCTATTTGCAATGGTTTGGTCCCCACGTATTTCTTTCATAGTTGCATGTCACTTCATAATTAAATAGAATAACTCACCCCTTTTAAACTATACTTATTTTCTAGCTAAGTGTTCTATTCTGGAAACTGTGGACACATGTCTGGAATCCCTGACATTGTGTATGAATGTCTGTGTTTTATTATAGCTTTCATATGATTCTCCAAAGCTTCCTTGGCTGCCAGAAGTTAAAGATGATTTTTTTTCCCTCATAGGGACATTTTTTGTCTAACTAAATTTTAAGCTTCTTGGGGCACAGTGCTTTACCTCCCATTTGTTCTGTATGGAGTTCACCACAGCAGAGTGGCAGTGTGTGGGAGACTGCTGATCGATTTTGGTGCTTCCCAAACCAGTGTATGCATGACCTTTGAACAGTGCAGGAGTTAGGGGTGCCCAGCCCTGGGCAGTCACAAATCCATGTAGAATTAACACCCTAAGAACTAACCGCTAATAGCCTGCTGTAGACCAGAAGCCTTACCCATAACATCAACAGTAGGTTAGCATGTATTTTGTATGAGATACATATATGTGTGTGTGTGTGTGTATATATGTGTGTGTGTGTGTGTGTGTGTGTGTGTGTGTGTGTGTGTAGGGTATATATGAGAATAGTGTACTCTATTCTTAATGTAAGCTAGAGAAAAGGCAATCATAAGGAAAATAAATTGACAGTGCTGTACTGTATTTATGAAAAAAACAAACAACTGTATATACGTGACCCTGTGCAGTTCAAACCCATGGTGTTCAAGGATCAATTGTCGATTGAGATGTTGCAGTTAGAGTCTCTCCTCGAATTTAAATGATGTATAAGCTTTTTTAAAAAAGAAATGTTTTCACGGTTGCAACGTTGATGTAAATATATATATATTTTTTCAACGTTTATTTATTTTTGGGACAGAGAGAGACAGAGCATGAATGGGGGAGGGGCAGAGAAAGAGGGAGACACAGAATCGGAAACAGGCTCCAGGCTCTGAGCCATCAGCCCAGAGCCTGACGCGGGGCTCAAACTCACAGATCGCGAGATCGTGACCTGGCTGAAGTCAGACGCTTAACCGACTGTGCCACCCAGGCGCCCCTATTTTTTAAATTCTTTTTTTTAAAGTTTATTTATTTTTGGGAGAGAGAGACCCAGAGTGCGAGCGGGGGAGGTGCAGAGAGAGAAAGGGAGACACAGAATCCAAAGTAGGCTCCAGGCTCTGAGCTGTCAGCACAAAGCCCGGTGCAGGGCTTGAACTCACAAACTGCGAGACCATGACCTGAGCCAAAGTTGTACGCTTAACCGACTGAGCTACCCGGGCACCCCTGAATATATTTTTTAAAAGATGCTTTATTAAATAGGAAGAAAAAGGCCAGATATAAACTCAGGTTTAACACTTTTACCACTGAAACTAAAACAAATTAATACTAATACAACAAAACTGCTGAGAATAACATTTATAAGAATATTGGTTTAATATTACATATTAATGATGATACTTTCCTACACACTAAATCATTCTTAGGAATACAAATCTGCTTTTGGCTGATAGGCCACCTGCTTACTTCTTTTTTTTTTTTTTTTTTTTTTTTTGAGTTGGCTTATTTATCATATGCAGTGTAGAGCTCAGTTCTGCTGTGACTTTTCTGACAAAAAGCCTTTCATGATGGTTCCGCAGTGCTCCATGATATCATTTGGCCCTCACCTTACTTGTGTATTTAGTCCTCTGGTTTTTTCTCATTAGCTCAGGAAAATTGAAATAGTAATACTTGGCCAACTTGATCATTACCACAAATGGAAATATGGCACTGAAATCATGAAGCAGGCTGAATTTAAAAGATAGTCATTACAGAATTCATATTTTTAAGACTATTAATAAAATATAAACAAAAATTTTTTAAAATATTTTTAATGCTAATTTATATTTCAGTGAGAGAGAGACAGACAGACAGACAGAGTGCAAGTGGGGAATGGTTAGAGAGAGAGGGAGACAGAATCCAAAGCCGGCTCCAGGTTCCAGGCTCTGAGCTGTGAGCACAGAGCCTGACATGGGGCTCGAACTCGTGAACTGTGAGATCATGACCTAAGCCAAAGTCGACGCTCAACCGACTAAGCCACCCAGATGCCCCATCAACAAAAATGTTTATTACGTATTAAGTATTCCTCTCCCTAAGAATCTTTTTTTTAATGTTTGTTTATTTTTGAGAGAACGAGAGAGACAAAGCGTGAGCCGGGGTGGGGCAGAGAGAGGGGGACACAGAATCTGAAGCAGGCCCCAAGCTCTGAGCTGTCAGCACAGAGCCTGACGTGGGGCTCGAACCCACAAACCTCAAGACCTTGACCTGAGCCAAAGTCGGACACTCTACCAACTGAGCCACCCAGAGGCCCCTCGTTATGAATCTTTTTAGACTCCAGTTTGAGGAATACTGGGATAGAATATATGAAGGGCCAGAACTGGTGCAAAATACTTTTAGTACATTAATGGATAGGACTTGATTTATATAAGTAGGTTGACTTAATAGTCATACTTAAAATAGATGCACCTGGGCTTAATTAATCCTTGTCTTCATGTTTTTTATTGAAATAATTATTTGTCCCTAAGCTTTGTATTTTTTCTTTTATTTGTCTTTTAATTGTCTCTTATTCAAAACCCGCCTTGCTTTTTGTTGTATCACCTCCTGCCAAGTAAACTAGCTTATCAGCAAAGGAAGGATCCCAAGGGCATGGGTGGGGAAGAATGTTAGCAAACCATGTGTTAATGAGTTAAAAGCTGGTAGACCTCTGTACTGGGTAGAGATATGGTATAGTGAGTGGAAACATGGTACCCTTTAGTTAGTGATTCCATGCTTTCTCTTAAGATGTTTCCCCAAAATCTCTGTCTTTGAAAGTAGTAACTACTATAGTTAAAACCATATGCTTTTTTCAGGAGGTAATGTTATCTTCCAGTCCAATTCTCCTACTTGGTAGCTATGTTACTTTGCCTTTGTTAAAATGAAGATGATGGAAATGAGACTATCATGAGGATTCAGTGAGACAATGCATCAAAAATGCTCTGCACAGTGCTTGGAACATGGTAGGTGCCAATAAATTTTTGCCCACTCCTAGTGATAGTGCTAGGACTATAAGAAAGGGATTCCAAGCATATGATTATATTCATTTTACATGCAGAGTGGACAAGTAAAGGGCTCAGAACAGGCTTCCTCATTTCTCGAGTTAGTCTTTGGATTTTGATTCTAGAAGGTGATGTACTTCTGTGATCATTAGCTCTTTTGTGAGAGGAAGTAGCATCTTCCAAGGTGCCTATGGAGGCCAATTATATTGTAACCTTGCAAACCTCCTTGCTACCCAGTGAATCTGCCCTTGTGCCCTTTTCCAACCTACACAACTGTCAACCCCTTTAAATTCTCTGCACCATCTTTCCAGTGCTGTCCTCTCTTCCATTTCTGTCCTAGGGGACCCCATGGTGAGCTTTGCCAACTCAGTAAATAGCTCAATGCTAATGCAGCTGTGGCTGCATTTGCTGCCATTGTTTGGAGCTGTGCGTTTCCCTCATTGCCAGGAGCCTCTCCATAGACATTTTCCTCTCAGTCCTTAATTCTGAGGCTAGGTTGTCTTATCTTCATTTAACTAATGTGAAAACCAAAGCCCAGAAAGGTTATTTAACTTGGCCAGCATCTCACAGCTAAGATAGAGAATTCAAACTCAGGTTTTCCTCACTGCTTAGACTCCTTCCTTTATTTTTGAATGTTCTGTTATTCTCATCTTAAAAGAAGAAAGTGTTGGGATGCCTGGGTGGCTCAGTCACTTGAGCGGCTGACTTCAGCTCGGGTCATGGTCTCGCGGTCTGTGGGTTTGAGCCCCACATTGGGCTCTGTGCTGACAGCTTGGAGCCTGGGGCCTGCTTCCGATTCTGTGTCTCCCTCTTTCTCTCTGCCCCTCCCCTGCTTGCTCTCTGTCTCTCTGTTTCTCAAAAATAACAAACATTAAAAAAAATTTAAAAGAAGAAAGTGTTAATTTGGTGGTAATCTATTTGGGGTGAATTATATCAATGGGAACTTATTTGTAGCAGCCTGAATTTAAATCCTGACTTTGCCACTTAATAGCTACATTACCTTGGCCAAATTACTTAACATCTCTGATCCTCTGTTCCTTCATCTATGGGAGAGAGTCATCATGGCATCCGACTCATGAGTCGTAAAGATTAAGTGAAATAATATTTCTAAAAGCATTTGAGCAGCTCCTGGTGTATATTAAGCCTCATGTAAGTATGTTAAACATATACAGTAAAGTGACTTCAGGATGTAACCTCAGTGAAAAGTCTTCTTTTTAAAGAAAAGTCTTTTTTATTTCTTTTCCACCAATATCTTTTTCTTAGGTAATTCTTATCTCTGAGCTCCCCTGTTGCCAGTCTTTGCTTTTATTTATTTATTTTTGTTTTAATGTTTGTTTATTTTTGAGAGAGAGCGCGAGCGGGGAAGGGGCAGAGAGAGAGAGAGGGAGACACAGAATCCGAAGCAGGCTCCAGGCTCTGAGCCGTCAGCACAGAGGCCGACTTGGGGCTCAAACTCACGACCTATGAGATCATGACCTGAGCTGAAGTTGGACACAACTGACAGAGCCACCCAGGCGCCCCAACCAGTCTTTGCTTTTAGAAAGTCATAATACTGAAATGTTTAGGTCCTTGGTTTTAAGCTCACGATCTTTAGCAATATCTTCCTTGTTATTCAAAAGTCCTTTAAATCATTTCTTACTTACTCAGTCGTTTTTACCTGGACCACCTCTTTGACCTCTGGCCTCCTCAGTATAGCATCAGGCATAAAGTGAAAAACATGAAAAATGTTTATCTTTTTCTTCAATGAAATCTCCCTCTTCTGTCCCTCAAACTGTTCTGCGAATGACAAATTGCAATAAGCTTCCGGCATTGGAAGTGAAAGGACAAGAGACCATACTTTTCTATAGGGAACATACACAGAAAGGTGATCCTCTTCTTTTAAAACATTTTTCATAACATGTTATGACATAAATATTTGAGTACCTTCTGTGTGTCAGGCATTGGATTTGAAGGCATTCGGGAGGGGCAGTGAATTAGGGCACACATAGCACTTTCCAAGTTTTCTTTTTTTTTTTTTTTAATTTTTAATGCTTATTTTTGAGAGAGAGGAAGAAAATGCACAGGTGGGAGGGGCAGAGAGAGAGGGGAACAGAGGATCTGAAGTGGGTTCCGTGCTGACAGCAGAGAGCCCAATGCAGGTTTTAAACTCGCAAACCCTGAGATCGTGACCTGAGCTGAAGTCAGGCACTTAACCAACTGAGCCACCTAGGTGCCCCTTCCAAGTTTTCTAATGAAAATTCAATTTGGGATAACACGATTTCCCAGTAGGTGGGATCAGGGACCTCCGTGCACTTTCACATGTGTTCCTTTATTTCTAAATGGCTCGAATATCTTTTCACCTTGGAATCTCTGGCACCTAGCAATATCTGGCATCTAGTGGGCACAAAATTAATGTTGTCAGAATGGATTTGTAATTAATTTTGGTACAATGGAGGATAACATTTTCTTCCCATTTTGCTAACCAGTTACTCCCTCCTGCCATTACTGAATTCTTTCCCCAGTGATTTGTTAAATCTCATATGTAATATATGTCTTTTACGGTCTCTTCTGTTTCTATGATCTGTATTTTCTTTAACTGGGACTATACTGTATTTAACAACTACCCATATATCTTCATATTTGCTCTTATTTTTCAGGGTTTTATGTGATAGTTTCCTCTGTTTATTCTTTTTTTCCCTAGGTAAATGTTAGAATCATATTTGGGGTTCACCCACCATGCCACAGTTCCCTAGGTGGAATATTAAAAGTGTACATTTCATTTAGAGGGAAGTATCATCTTAAGCTATGTTTTATCCTTTTAGGAACATTTATTTTAATGACCCTGGTATTTCTCTTTTTGAAGTGTTTTTTTTGTTTTCTTTTCCTTATGATCACATGTTTCTCCTTAAGATATCTTGAAGAATTTCTTGATTTATTTTTAAAAAAAATTTGTTTTAAATCCTATATATAGTTAGCATATAGTGTTGTATTTTTTAAAAAATATTTATTTATTTATTTTTAGAGAGAAAGAGCTCATGTGGAACAGGGGCAGAGAGAGATGGTGAGAGAAAATCCCAAGCAGGCTCCGCATGGTTAGTGCAGAGCCTGACTCAGGGCTCCGTCTCACAAGCCATGAGATCATGACCTGAGCCAAAACCAAGAGTCAGACGCTTAACCAACTGAGCCACTCAGGTGCCCCAGCATATCGCGTTATATTATTTCAGGCCTACATTCTAGTGATTCAGCAGTTCCATACATCACCCAGCGCTCAGGATGAGTGTACTTGTAATCCCTTTCACCCATTTCACCCACCACACCCCCCACCTCCTCTCAGGTAACCATTCACCTTGGGATATTTTCATTTATTTTTATGTGAATAGGGTTTGCTTATAAACCATATTTTATTCACTGATAGCAAAACTGTTGGATTTTATATTTGTGGGTTCTGTCCAAGCTACTTAACTCTTTTATTTACTCCAGTAGTTTTTCAACTGCTTCTGTTTGGCTGTCTAGATAAAAAATTACGTACAAATATCAGTTTTTATCGTTCTTTTACAATATTGCCTGCTTGCAAGTAAACATTACATAATAGTCATGATAGGTGGTTTCTTCCTGCACTGTTTCCAGTACTTTATTAAGATAAATCTGACTGTTAGTGTGGAATGTACTCTGTGATGTAAGAAGGATTACACTTAACAGAGCCATATGGTTTGGGGCACCTGGGTGGCTCAGTTGGTTAAGTGTCCAAGTTTGGCTCAGGTCATGATCTTGCAGTTCGTGAGTTCAAGCCCCGCGTCGGGCTTTGTGATGATAGCTCAGAGCCTGGAGCTTGCTTGGGATTCTGTGTCTCCCTGTCTCTCTGCCCCTCCCTCACTCACACTCAGTCTGTCTTTCCTTCAAAAATAAATGAACATTAAAAAAATTTTTTAAACGGCCATATAGCTGAATTTCTTTAATGTTTATTTATTTTTGAGAGAGAGAGAAAGAAAGTGCGAGTAGGGGAGGGGCAGAGAGAGAGGGAGACACAGAATCCGAAGCAGGCTTCTGGCCCTGAGCTGTCAGCACAGACCCTGACGTGGGGTTCAAACTCAGGAACAGTGAGATCATGACCTGAGCTGAAGTTGGGCGCTTAACTGACTGAGCCACCCAGGCGCCCCTGAATTTCTTTTAAGTTGCGTGGTAATTTTGTCACATAATGCCTTGTTCATGTTTGAGAGTTGCTTACCATCCAGAAAAAGAAAATAGCTTCCAGAGATGAATAAATTGCCTGAATGTAATGGACTGTTCCCTTTCAATATGAAAAACACTGTCTTGGTTAGTTCTACAATGAAAATGCTAATTTCTATGTTCTAGTGGTGAGTTTAGAGGGCATTTGGGCAAAGACCCACCATACTATCAGATGAATGGCCAGGAGGGCGTCTACACAGGGGAAGAAGGAAGCATGCTAAATCCTAGCAAAACTGTAACCAACCTGGAATCCGCTGAGGCCATGACTGAATGATGGCAATAAATTCTCTATCTGCATAGAAGATGAAAAATAACACTCTCTGGTAGAAGATAGCAACATTTAGAGCTTACATTTTTAGTTGGGTAATATTTCTCCCAAGGGGATAAAAATTGGTTCTTCAGGGGTGAAAAATACTAAGGTTTACAGTGTTCTGTGGGTCTGTAAGGGCCACAATTCACAAAAAGATAATACAGTATATCTGTGTTACTAAAATGTCATGGGAGGGGTGAGAAAACATTGATGTAGAGCTTCTTCATTTTTTATTTGATAATCGGAAGTTATAGTAAGTTATGCTATATGACCTGAAAACAACATAAAGACAATGTAATTTATAGTCACAATTTTGTTCCAGAGATTGAAGTTAGAATTTACGTACTCAAAAATAATGTGACTAGTATGTTAAAGAAAAAAAAAATTAAAAATTGGAAAATTTCACCAGAGCATTGAAATTTGTGGGGGGAAAAGCAGCAAATAGAAAATTTGATAACTTAAAAATACAATATCCAAAATTAAGGACTCTCTGGATAGTTTTATTTTTTTTAATTTTTTTTTTATTTTTTTAATGTTTTTTTTTTTATTTATTTTTGAGACAGAGAGAGACAGAGCATGAACGGGGGAGGGTCAGAGAGAGAGGGAGACACAGAATCCAAAGCAGGCTCCAGGCTCTGAGCTGTCAGCACAGAGCCCAACGCGGGGCTCAAACTCAGGGACCGTGAGATCATGACCTGAGCCGAAGTTGGACGCTCAACCGACTGAGCCACCCAGGCGCCCTTCTGGATGGTTTTAATAGAACATTAGACACAGCAGAAAACAGTATTAATAATGTGGAGGGTAGGTTAATAGAAAATACCCATACTGAATCAAAGAGAAGACATAGTATATGCTTGTGTTTCTACTAGCTAAAGATTGGAGAAGCTTCACATTTTCCCATATTCCTGCTAACAAATAGATTTTTTTACCCTGTTTATATTTCACCAATTTATGTGTAAAGTGATATTTTATTGTTAGCTTAATTCACTTTTCACAAACAAAACATTTTGTATTGTTTTCATTTATTTTGCTATTTAGATGTTCTTTTCTGATGTATCTATTGAAATGTCTATTCATATGCTTGCCATTATGTCTCCGGGGTTGTTAGTATTTCTATCAGCTTGTACATTTTTTGTACATGAGTGATATAATCTTTGTTGTCTCCATTACAAACATATTTTGTAGATGTGTGCATAAAACTTTTACTACCATGCTATTTTCTTTTGCAAAAAAGAATGTTGGTTTGTATGCTGAAAATTAGGCTAGACTATATAAGATGATAAAAAAAAAAGCTTTCACAACCTGATTCTAAGGTAGTTTCATGAGAGTATAGTTATTATTTTATTTTCTGTGTTCCAGACTGTCTTACATACAACTTTGGGTGTGCATGTATCTTATAATTACACTGGTAATTTAGCTTGTTTGACATGAGCTGTTGGAGATAACTTTGTTATCAGCTCAGTTTCTTCATGATTTTGTTTTTGGTCCTGGATTAATTATGTTGGATTACTTTACACCTAGAGATTAATTAATTAATATAACCATCCTCTGATTTGCAAGTAAGGGCTTATTTAGGTAAACTCAGTAGCTAGTGTCTTTCTTGCAGTTTGAGGTGTCACTGTTGACACTAATATGAGGACGTGTCTATGTATGATAGAATGCAAGTATTCCATGTAGATCTAAAATTGTTAGATTATTGGCATATATATGTAGGAAAAGTTGCCATTGATTTCTCCCTGTCATGGCAAAGTAGCCATGATAGATATCATGCCTCTGTTTCTTTAAGGGTAATTATATTATGAAAGATAGTGAACTTAAGGATACTTATTTGACTTTGAAGACTGACCATCCCAGTTCTCTCACTTACCACCCACCCTAACCTTGGGTAAGTGAAATAACCTTTTTAAGTCTTAATTTCATTATCAATGATATGAGTCTGATAAATGTGTGCTTCATGGAATTGAGTGTGGTAATGCATGTCATATGGCACGTGCTGGCCCAGAGGAAGCACTTATAAATGCAAACTGTGGTTAGCGTTTCTAGTAAAACATGTCTGTTCACATTGTGCATAACTTGTAGAGTTTTGAACAAAGAGTTACGCAACATGAAAGTGGAGATTGGACTCCGATACTAAGGGGTATTTAAAGATTCTTCCCTGTCCCCGCAACTTGTTACTGCCTTTAAAAAGTAAGGAGTGAGTGCAGGGAACTTCCAGGTGCCTAAATAGCTCTTGGTGTCATTATTTTGTGGAATCTGTAGCATAACAGCCGAAATATATTTATTTAAAATTAAGGTAGGAGCAAATTCCAAGAGGCTTCTTAGTTTAATGGAATTGCTTGGTGAATGGACATCCTGAAGTTTTGTCTTTAAGCAAAATTATTCATGCTTAAAATTTTTTAATTTTTATTTGAGTATTTCTTATTCTATCTTTTGAAATACTGGGCTATGAATTATAGTACTGAAAAATACATGCTTACAAGAAAATCACTGTCTTTTCCCTATGGTAACATTCTGGAATGTTTTGAGGTTATGCTTGATGCCTGTCTTTCTTTCTTTCTTTCTTTCTTTCTTTCTTTCTTTCTTTCTTTCTTTCTTTCTTTATTTCTTTTGGGTTTTTTGTTAATGTGTATTTTTGAGAGAGAGAGAGAGAGAGCGCACGAGCGAGTGTGAGCGGGGGAGGGGCAGAGGGAGACACAGAATCCGAAGCCAGATGATTTTTTTTTTTCCCTCCAAGGAATGTCTTTATTCAGGGCGATCATAAACATCACAGCCTCTCCTCAGGAGTTAACTTAATTCCCCAGGTCCCCAGATATACCCAAGTCCTTTAGAGCTGGCACAGAGGCAGCTTGTTTGCTGTAGCATCTAAGGATGAGAGAATGACCACCCATGCAGAAGGCTGGCCTGCCTTGGCTTTACCCTGTAGTTAGGAGCCCAGGGGGATTCATCATTCCTGGTGGGGAGAGGCTGCCTGCAAAGCACCACCCAGACAGGTCTGAGTGCTGACAGCAGAGTGAGTTGAGCCTTGTTTCCCGCACAGCTTCTTGGCTGTGGCCACTTAAGGAATGGACCCTGAAGCACGATGGGCCAGGTGGGCTCCCCCTGGCAGCCCCTTGCTATCCTAGCTAGGGAAGTCCATATGTGTAGAGCCAGCACGTGGCATACTTTGGCAGGGGTGAGGTGCCATGGCAGTGGGCCAGATTTGGCATCCTAGTAATCTAGGATCTCGATGACCCACTCCAGATTGAGGATTGTGGCCGTCTGGGAGAGCCGGGCAAACTTGTCTCGGATGGTCCAAGTGATCACTCTGTCAGCCCAGAGCCTGACACGGGGCTCGAACTCACGATCCATGAGATCATGACCTAAGCCGAAGTCAGACGCTTAACCCACTGAGCCACCCAGCTGCCCCTCTTTCTTTCTTTCTTTCTTTCCTTCTTTCTTTCTTTCTTTCTTTCTTTCTTTCTTTCTTTCTTTCTTTCTTTCTTTCTTTCTTTCTTTCTTTCTTTCTTTCTTTCTCTTTCCTTCTTCCTTCCTTCCTTCCTCCCTTCCTTCCTTCCTTCCTTCCTTCCTTCCTTTGTTTTTTTTTTAAGAATCAAAGTTAGAGCATGATAAATGATAGAAATTTCAAAACAATTCTGAAGTAGCACGAGTGTGTTTTGCATTTACTGGTCTTCTCTGGAAAGTCCCTTTCAGTTTCTAAGGAACCTCAAACGTTCTTGTGATGTTAATCTTACATATCTTACATAGATGGCGAGACTTTTTAAAAGACAGCTAATCCTTTCCCCCACTTTTTCCTCTATGCATTTGTGTATGATTTCTATTCTTAAAACATTATGGGATATTTTCTGATTTTTACCGCTTAAAAATAGTTCACAATTCATACATCATTCTGAATGAATGAAAGCAGCTAATTGCTTTCTGCATTGCCATATGGATTACGTCTCATTTATTTCTAAAATGAGGTGTTTTATTCCTTTTTTTTAACCAGTAGAAAAAGTTCGTTCTGAATGGCCTATGTGATAAGCGCTGGTTTATTTTGTATCGTTGTTTCAAAGGTCACAGTCACCTACTGTTTGGTGTTCTCAGTGTCTTTAAAATAAAATTCTTCAAAACCATGTTTAGATTATACCCTTTTGCTGGCTAAAAGATTTCTATCATGATAATGAAGTTAAAACTTTTATTAAGTTGGTGGTAATTTGGCTTGAAATGGAAACTTTAGGTTAGAGTCATGGAAGACACCAGAACATCTTTCTAAATAAAACTCTTTATTTATAAGAGATAACATTTGTTCAGTATCTACCAGAGCATCTAGCACAATACATCTCAAATCTCTCTCCTCCCTCTTCCTTTCTCCTTCTGCTATCTGTGTACTTTGTTACTTCTGATGACTCTTTTCCCCAGAGTTGTAGAAACACAAAAATTTATAATTTTATTCTGTTTTAGTTTTTACTGCTGTGTAATAAATTGCCATAAACTTAATGGCTTAATGCAACACCTATTTATTATCACACAGTTCTGTAGATCAGAGGTCAGGACAGGGGTCAGCTGGGTTCTCTTCCCAGCTCACACGGTTGGCAGAAGTTATTTCCTTATAGTTGGAGCGCTCAGGGTGGCTTTCGTCATCTTAGAGGCAGGTAGAGGCAGTTCTCTGAGGCTGCACCATATTTTAAGGGATTTACCTGATTTGGTCAAGTCTACCCAGGATCTTCTCCTTGTGAACAGTTCAAACTCAGAGTCACCTGCTTCGTAACCACATCATGGGAATAATATTCCACCGTCTTTATAGGTCTGCCCACAGTGGAGAGTGGAGGGGGATTATATAATAGTGTAAGTGGTTAGAGGCCTTGGTAGAGTTCTGCCTACCATTTCCTGGGCTAAAAAGTTTAAAAAAAAAAAACAAACTTTTCTGTAGAGACAGAAGAACATGAACGTCTGTTGACTCCCTCCTGGTTGCTAAGGCATGGGCTTGGGATGTGACCTCCGTGTTACAAATGAGCAAAAGTTAGTTTCACAGAGACTACATCAGTGGCCATAGTTCTCACTGAATTCAAGAGCCACACACAAAACCATAGAGATGAAGCCTCTGAGTGACTGAGAATCTCATTTTTCATTGTTTGTTTGTTTTTAATAAACAGCCACGAGTTTTCAAATGAGCTGCTTTTCACCTGTTCAAATGTAGAGGGGTTGTTGAAAACCTATAAACACATTTCTCCAGGGAAATGGTGGCTATAAATGGTGGTGAGTTCCCAGGCCAAATCACAGAATCCAGTTTACCACGTACTCTCCCGGAGGTTGTCATCAGAGCAATCCGGAACTCCTCAGGTCCTAATCCTTGAGTCCCCTGGAGGCAGTCAAAGTTCCTGGCAGTGTGTGGCTGCTATGGCTGTCTTGTGTGGGACCACTCCTCGGAGACGGAAGTCCCCCGGGCCCTGGGCCACGCCGGGGGGGACACGAGCAGGTGCTGCCCCTACGCTGTAGGAAAAGCTTCCAGCTTGGAGAAATTGGGATCACATTTAGTTTATCGATTAGGTGATTATGTCATATGCTATATACAGAATCTTAGTAGCTGAATTACCTTTTATACCGAATCAGTTACATAGTGATAGCAAGTTTTTAAACAGTGCCATTAAACTTGCACAGTAAGTTGTGTGTGAAAGTATTTGACAATTATTTGTTTCTTTCTTTTTGTTTGTTTATTCATTTTCTTAATGTTTTTATTTATTTTTGAGACAGAGAGAGACAGAGCATGAGCAGGGGAGGGGCAGAGAGAGAGGGAGATGCAGAATCCGAAGCAGGCTCCAGGCTCTGATCTGTCAGCACAGAGCCTGATGCGGGGCTCGAACCCACACACCGTGAGATCATGACCTGAGCCAAAGTCGGATGCCTAACCAACTGAGCCACCCAGGCGTCCCTGTTTATTCATTTTTGAGAAGGAGAGAGAGAGAGAGAGCATTAACAGGGGAGGGGCAGAGAGAGGGGGACAGAGGATCCAAAGTGGGCTCTATGCTTAGATCACTGAGCCTGATGTGAGACTCGAACTCAGGAACCGTGAGATCATGACCTGAGTTGAAGTCGGACACTCAACCCACTGAGCCACCCAGGTGCCCCGACTATTATTTTTATCCCTCAGCTAGTTTTCTTTCACCATGTTCTTTTAAGTCTGTGCAAAAAGCTAGCTTATGAGGCTTATCTCCGACTAACATCTACGTGTTAGGTAGCATAGTTTAAAAATCAGGCAGCCTCTCCTCTTCACCTGCCCATCTTGAGTTCCATCACGTTCTTCCTGTCTTTACAACGAGCTTGAGAAAAGAGGGGAGACGTGAACGGTTCCCAGGGAATCCCCACAGGAAGAGGGAGCCACGCTCAGGCTGATGTGTGCAAGAGAATTGAGGTGATGTTCATGACTGGAATACAGGAGGAGCTGTAGGTGAGGAAGGTCAGAGCAAAGGAGGCTGGGGAGGGAAAGAACGGAAGGAAGGCAGGCCAGGTTTTCTTTCTCTTGAACTTTTTGTTGCTGGTGCTTCGTTTCCTACCCCAGCATCATTCCTGCCTTGTGACCTGGGATGAAATCATCCAACCTGATGAATCCAGGGAACAAAGTAGCCATGTTTGCCTAAATGTGAACTTTTTTTTTTTTTTTTTTTTTTTTTTTTTTAGATCCTCAGTCTTACCTTCTTTTCCTTCACCACCTCTGGTAAAATAAATAAATAAATGAATTCTGTTCCCTTTTGATCTTCATTTCAGGTTCTTCAACGTGTATGGCTGACAGCCTTCAAAGGCATGATGCAGGCATTGGATGTTTTATTCAGTGTATTGCCGCTCTTGCCCTTTGGTGCAGCTATTCAAATTGCTTTGCAAGTGCCTGAAAGCTTGTCATGCATTTTGCCAACAGTAAATGACAAGCGGTAATATATACGGTGAATATGCCGGGTGTATAAGAAATTACTGATGCAGGCCTCTGTTTCATGGAAGTTTGTTTGTTTCTCATGTAATGCTCCAAGTTCAATCTAAATTCCTCCGTCGGATAGATTCAGGTCTTACTTCTCAAGTAACACGTGGAGTCAAAATAATTGAGGATGCAATTATGAGTGGGAAAATATAAAAAGCACGTGGTAACTTTTTAAACAGATTGTTTTTAAGAATTCTGTGCCCTTGAGACAAATGACATCCCCTTTTTATTCCCCGCCCCCTCTCCTTTAGGATATCCACTTCCTCTTCCTTGGCTGCAAGTAAAATCTTTCGAAGATCATTACCTTAGTGCCCCCTAATGAAATGTAAATAAAATGAATGATTACAGTTTGATTATGGGTTCAGTATTTATGAGGCTCCTGGTAACTTGCTGCATAAATTTAAGTGTGCGAGTAAATTCTCTTAGGGACAGTCAGTGGGAGAGTATTTTATTTTTCTTCCCTATTTTTTATGATGTACTAATTCTTTTCACCTCTGAATTCTTTATTGTTGTTTCTGCCCTAGAAGAAGTAGGACCCTGGAAAATGGATATATTTTTTTCTGGGTGACTTTTATGGTCCCTGTAGGGTCTGGACCAGCCCTGAGTTTCTGCCTGATGCTGACGTGTCATGGGAACATTGATATAAAGGAATACAGCTTTTCTTTTAATGCCCATACTGTGTGCATCTCCACGTAAAGAAAAACGTATGAACATTTCTCTCCTCTACGTTTTCTCATAAAGCACATCGAATTTCAAGCCTGTACTTTTACAGAAATCACCAGGGAATGGGTTAACACTATTCTCTGATTACTTAGGGATATCAAGTATTTTAAGCTTTCTTCTCCACCATCTAGATATTGGAAGTTAGCCTCCCACTCACTTCATTGCTCCAGACCGCTTTACCCTGCAGTCTTTTCTTTCTGGAAGAATTATTGTACTGACACTTCCACGGGACAGACTCTTCTCTGCCATAATCGCTGCCCATCCTGCAGAGCCTTTTCTATGGCAGGAGACAGAATAACCCTTAAAGCTTGTGCGTGTTACCCAGCCCGGTTGGGTCCTGCAGTAAGAGAGAGTTGAATTCTCATTTGGATCTGAGTTCATGGGTCCATTCATGTTGTAATGCTGAGTCTCAAGAATCCTGCTGTTGGGGAGGCTTTGGCCTCTGATGTGTGGAGGGCACTTGGAATTGAATGAAATTGGTAGAAATACATGAACGCTTATTTCATTACCTTGTGCAATGTGGGGTATTTGCTTTTTCTTTCCCCTGCAAGATACAAAGGAAAATCGACTATCTGGAGGACAGGCCTCTCTTATGAAGTGACTGTCCCTCTTATCCACAAAGCAAGTGTCACAGGTTGCATGCCATTCTGAGTCCCACGTCTGTAAAGAAGGGAGTGAGCTGATGGAGGAGACCACTGGCATACAGCGCTTATAAAATGCTCGGAGACTGAGTTCCCAAGTGGGCTGAGCAGACAGAAAAGGAAAGGCAAAGGTGAGAACCCATGTCGTGTTCCGAATTGGAGTATTTGTCATGGAGCCATAGACTGAGTTCTGTTGGAATGTGGGGATGGTAAGAGATACTTACAGTGTGATTCCAGGTTGTAGGTTTTTTGGGAAAAGGGTAAGTAAGGCCTTACTGGTGTTCACTTACAAACTCTCTGTGTAGACTCCCCCGTAGTTTCTCTTGAGTAATTGTCAGCTGTTTGGTATGATGACCAGTTGTCAACATTTGTCGTCTTATACTTCTTCTTTCCCACCTGCTGACATCCAAAGCCTTTTTGTTGGCTCCACCCCTTCTCCATTCCTGGTACAGGCAGAGCAAAGCCCTTGAGCCTCTCTCTGTTTACCAAGGTAGCTCTCAGCTTTCCCCCGAAAGCAGTGTCCAGGCCACAGGGTTACCGGTTGCTTTTTGTATATGATGCCTGATGTATCAGTGGCTGGAATGGAGTTGAGTACAGTGTGGTATGTTGGACTTGTCACGATAGCCTGGAGTGATCCTGATTCCTCCAACTAAGGAGGTAACTAAGCCTTTTAGAAAGAATCCCTCAGTTCAATTTGATGCCTTCCCCCACTATGACTATACTTGTAATAATTTTGTCAAGTAATAATTAACTCTTTGTTGTGCATTTATTGAAGGCCTCCTATGTGTAATCAAGCATTTTGTATAAAATAGTAAACAGAAAAGGCATGACCCCTGCTCTCATGTGGTTTATATTAATACATTTTATTTAGTTTTCAATTAGCAATAATCGCGCCTCGGATAAACCTCATTGGCTACGATACTGCCACTGCGCAAAGCTAATACATTTCATTTAAAACTGTATCCTGATGGTTAATAGATGTTCTGAAGGAAAGGAGCAGAATGTTCTAGGTGAGGATCACGGTGGCTCTAATTTAGATTTAGGAGGTCAGTAGCACAAGTGATATTTGAGTTGAGTTAAATATTTTAATTTAGTAAAGTAGAAGAAAGGCATTTTGTTCTAGGATAAAATTTGCAGTTCTGTTTGATCATAGAGATTTCAAGCAGTTGAAATCATTGATCCTTCATGTTTACTTAAATTTTAAAGTGCTAACCAAGGAATAAACTTTAGATGTTACCCAGAAAGCCAAATGGGATAATTCAAAATGTATAATGTGTTTATAGATAGTAACCCATATTAAGGGGAATAATATTGGGGATGAACAATGAATATTGTGGTAAATGGTTGAATATGGAAAAAATGGGGGTTAGAAACAAATGTACCACTAGAGAATGAAGATAATTATTTTGGAAAAGGAAAAGTCTGCATTCAAATCCACAAACTTTGAGTAACTACTGTGTGACAGAGTATGTGCTAGGAGACAAGTAAGATGCTGTGACACCCTTCCATGAGTATACCATTTCAGAAACAGGTGACATCCTTCAACAATCCTGAAAGCCAAAAATGCTCCATATACTGTTATAGGAGGTATTGTTTTTTGGAAGGGAGTAGACATTTTAACACAATATTGTCAGTTTTAGGTGAAGTAAAAAAAATTAAAGCTAATTAGGATCTGAATGAATCTGTATTGAATGTTATATGCTATAAATATGGATATATATTTCCATCGCACCTTCCAGTACTTAAGGAACATTTGTCAAGGGGCACCTGGGTGGCTCAGTTGGTTAAGCGTCTGACTTTGGCTCAGGTCATGATCTCGCTGTTGGTGGGTTCGAGCCCCACTTCGGGCTCTGTGCTGACAGCTCAGAGCCTGGAGCCCGCTTCAGATTCTGTGTCTCCCTCTCTCTCTGCCCCTCTCCCACTTGTGTTCTGTCTCTCTCTCAAAAGTAAATAAATGTTAAAAAAAAATTAAAAAAAAAAAGACATTCGTCAAATCAATCCTCCATTAGACTACAGAAAGCAATCTCAGCAAATTATCCAGAGCATACTGTTAAAGGTTCTCTACCCTTCCTAGCTGGGTAACCTTGGACAATTTAATTCCTCCCTTTCCATCTCCCTTTCCTCACTTATAAAATGGGAATAAGAATACCAGTACTTGAAAGTGTATGAAATAGAAACAAATGTTAAGCTTTTAGTGTAATACTAGAAATTAATAATGTTTTCAGGAGTTTTTGAAATAATATTCTCCTAAATATTAGCTAAAAGAAAAACAATTAGAAGGTAATGAACAACCCAAATGTTACAAATTTTTAAAATTCAAGTTCTGCTCAGGATAAAATAAATAGTTTACAAAACACTTTTGAGCATATTTTTATAGAATGTATATTTTGTGCTTTCAGGTGATCCATTTCCACATCAACCTCAGTGATCACTTGATATTCTTGCAAAGCTTTTTGCTCTTGACATTTTCTAAGATGCTGATTTCAGCAATTCCTAATGGTCCTAAAAAAGGTGCTGTATTTGCATTGAGACATTAGACTATTATTTAGCTCTTTCTGGAAGATAGGGGAATCGGAGAAGGATTTTCATGTTTCCAAAAAGTAAATTTGTGCTTTGAACTTTATTCTCTTTTTAGTTTTACTTTTTGGGTTCACAGTGCCAGACAGGTCAAGTTTGATTGTACTTGGGGTACAGCTCTTACAAGTTGGGAGAAAATAGTGACACTGAAGGAGATGAGACCGGATACACTCTTCTTAAAAACCTTACAACCAAGATATACCTTAAAAACCAAGATATACATGGGCAAAGATGTGAAAATGCCACATTAACAACAACAGAGAAATTTCTTGGCATTGCTTGACCAATCAAAATAGGGGTAAGGCCTAATTTTCTCTTTCGCAGACACAAAATGCCTAAATTCAAGCAGATGTGATGGCAAAGCAAACCTGTCTTTCCAGTCTTGTAGTTGATCCCTTTTATTGCTTGGTAGAATTTGGGATATCAGGATGAAAATCAATTTAAAGACTGTTGTTGGGTGCCTGGGTGACTCATTCAGTTGAGTGTCCCAACTTTGGCTCACGTTAGTGGGTTCGAGCCCCGCATCAGGCTTTGCGCTGACATCATAGAGCTTGTTCTGGATTCTCTGTCCCCCTCTCTCTCTGCCTATACCCCACTCACGCACTCTCTCAAAAATAAACATTGGGGAAAAAAGTTGAAAAAAAAAAGAGATTGTTGTTAAGGCAGATAAGTTTGGACCAAATATCCCTACCTCCCTCTCTTCCCCAGAATAGAGCCAATAATATCTTTTCTGAAAAATTCTATTTTTAAACCAAGAAAACATTTTATAATAAAGCTAAGAAATATTAATTGTCTTTATTGTGGTATTTTGACTATAGTAGGTATTCTATAAATGTCAGTTAAAGGAATGATAGTTACCAAACATGTGATATAAAGAAATAACATTTCTGGGGGACCTGGGTGGCTCTGTCGGTTGAGCGTCAGGCTCTTGGTTTTGGCGCAGGTCACGATCTCATGGTTTTGTGAGCTCGAGCCCCATGTCGGGCTCTGTGCTGGAAGCTCAGAGCCTGTTTGGGATTCTCCCTCTCTCCTTCTCTCTCTGCCCCTCCCCCACTCATGCTGTCTCTGTCTTCCTCAAATAAATAACTAAAAACTCAAAACAAAAAAAATTTAGAGGGGGCGGGGAAAAAGAAGTAACATTTCTTTGCTCTGCTAGTCTCCATAGCATTCATTGTAGCCATTCATGTAATTCTGGTACTTTGTTAACATGATTTTGTAATTTATTTATTTATTTATTTATTTATTTAGCTTTTCTGTTAGCATGAGTTTAAAAAGCAGAGAAGCACACACATATGGGTCATCTCTAATGGATTCTCAGATCGCCATAACGTTTTATAACCAAACAGTGTATTTGACTTGGAATTTGCAAGATATATCAGGGAAAGAAATTTCAGAAAGATGAGCATTTGTAAAAGAAGAATATAGAGTGACCTTCACTGACGATGCACCCATTTGTGCCCTTTCTTTATACCTTGTCTTCCCCAGGTTTCAAAACTTAATGTCCATAAATGTTGATGATCAGGTTTCCATAAAAGAACTTAGCTAAGCTCTTGTATATAGCTTTTTTTATGTTTAAAATTTGCTGCTGATCATCTGAATTTTTTTTTGACTGCTTTAAATTTACCATCCTCCCTGCCTGGGTGATTGAGTCAGTTAAGCATATGACTTCAACTCAGGTCATGATCTCACTGTTCATAAGTTTGAACCCCTCATCAGGCTCTGGGCTGACAGCTTGGAGCTTGGAGCCTGCTTTGGATTCTGTGTCTCCCTTCCTCTCTGGCCCTTCCCCACTTGTAGTCTGTCGCTCTCTCTCAAAACTAAATACACATTAAAAAAATGTTTTCATATTTTTTTTAATTCAAAGTTACCATTCTCCCCTTCTTAGTTAGAAGGTAAGATTTTTACTTGTGAATCTTCACATTACCTCTTTTAGGCGTCTGTAATTCTGACTCACCTGCCCACTCTTGGTCCCAGATTTTAAAAAAAGAAATCCTTTGCTGTGGCTTCTTCTTAAGATCCTGTCTCTGGATCAATAAAGAAATCTTTTCCTGTCCTAGACTCAGATATGTTGTCTGATTTCTTGCCTTTTTTCTCTTTGAAGGGGAAAAGGGACATTTCTCATCCTTCATCCACACCATAGATGTCTCTTAAATTAAGGATTCAGAATGTGAGTCTGCTGTGAAGGACACAGTTAGGCTAGTGCATGGAGAATGAGCGTGAAATAGATACCACTCTGCCTTCAGTGGTCAGCCAGAATCCTGGAAGTGGAGAGATTTTTGCATCTATTTATGAAAATCTCACAGAACTTCACTTAAGAAAAGTATTTAATTGTATAATTCACAACTTGAAAATTAAAAAAAAAAATTAAAAATCAGCCATCGTTAGGATGGCCTATTAAAGAGGGCCTTTCTCTGAGGAAGATAAAGTTCTTCAGCCCACATATATTTAAGCAGTTAACAAAAATGGAAAATATTGAGGGTAGGGCAGTTTTCCATACCGCTGATGATCCGTCCAAGCAGGAGATAATCATGGTGTTGCTGAGTATGGAAATAGAAAAATTTTTTTTGTCAGTTACCTCCTCTGGGAAGTGCTTTATAGTTTGTGAAGCTTTTTCCCAAGTCCTGTGTAATTTAACTTATTTCTGTGTGTTGTCCACTTTTGACGGAGTTTTTTAATGAGTACCTCCAGCTTACCTTTTGGGTTATGTGTCTAACATGTATCTAACCTGATGCAATCTGTTTCCTAAAATGCCATTGAAATCAGATTTTGGTGTGATCAAATTTGTTGAGTATATTACCTAGAAAAATGTTCCTGGAATCATTTGGTCAAATAACTCAATGTCTGTACTTTATGATCTGGAAAAGGATGGTGCACTGTAATAAAATGAAGTAGTTGGAGTCAGAAAATCTGATTTACAGTCCTGCCTCAGTCACTTAGTAAACGCATAATGTGAGGCAAGTAATTAATTATTTTGGTCTCAGGTAGCTCTGTAAAATTTACCCCTGTAACTAAGGATGCTGTATTTTCTGCATATTTTCCCCTGGATTTGTCATTTTATTCCATTTTCTATTTTTTTCTGGTTCTGATTTAATTTTTTTTTTTTTTTTTTTTTTACTTTGCTTCATTTGTTACTTTATTAAATGGCTATTTAGTAGTGTATGTGTGCCTTCTTATGTATTGCCTCAAATCCTGTGTGGAATGCAGCAGGGTATAAATAACTTTCTAAAAAGAGGGAGTATGTTTGAAAAGTGTGTGAGAAAGCTGTAAAACCTCTAAAATAGATTTTTTGCTTTTATGAAAGATGCAGCTTGAGACTTGTAGGAATCCCCATATTTACAAGTTTGAGGGATTTCACAAACTGTGCACATCCATGTAACCAGCACTTAGGTCAAAAAACAGAACATGATTTGTACCTCAGAAGCCCTTTCTTTATTTAAAAAAAAAATTCTTTAATGTTTATTTATTTTTGAGAGAGACAGAGACAGAGTGCGAGTGGGTTAGGGGCAGAGAGAGAGGGAGACACAGAAGCAGAAGCAGGCTCCAGGCTCTGAGCTGTCAGCACAGAGCCCGATGCGGGGCTCGAACTCACTAGCTGTGAGATCATGACCTGAGCCGAAGTCGGACGCTCAACCAACTGAGCCACCCAGGCACCCCTGAAGCCCCTTTCTTTAAAAAAAAAAAGTTGATTTATTTTGAGAGAGAGTGAGAGAGCAAGTGGGAGTGGGGGCAGAGAGAGAGATAGAGAGAATCCCAAGCAGGCTCCATGCTGTCAGTGCAGAGCCAGATGTAGGGTTCACACTCACGAACTGTGAGATCATGACCTGAGTCGAAATCAAGAACCAGATGCTTAACCGACTCAGCCACCCAAGCATCCCTCAGTACCTTTTATGTCTTAAGGTAACTTGAGCAAACTATGTGGATGACAGTGATAAACTGTAAGAAAGGGTCTTATTTTGCGGGAAAGGAAGAACAGGAGAGGGCAGGAGAGAGAAAAAAGGGACAGGGAGTGGAAGATGCTTCTGTCCTGATCTTCAGTCATTGTGCCCCTCTGAGACACGATCCTCTCCTAAGTCACCTTGCTTCACTAATATCACACCCATAGGAGGCATTGAATCTCTGTTCTTCAGTGAATGAACACATGCAGACACCTTCATTTTATTCTCTGAAGTTGCTCTGTGAAGCGATGGAGAATCCTTAGACGCCATTTGACTACATCTCGCAAAGGCCTGCTTGAAAAGTTAATTCCACTTCTTAAAGATAGCCATAACATTGAAACCTGACTCTTCATCTCCTTGGCACGCAGAACATAAAACTGGTTCCTCCTTAAACTTTTATTCTATCCTTCCCCCCCGCTTCACCAAAGAATATTATTCCTAAGAACCAAACTTACCAGTGATTCATCTCTGCATCCCCTATAATGCCATGGTTTATATAAACGCTTAATAAAAATGTGTTCTATTTCTGCCTATCCGACACATGACCTTCTTCATGGCCATTAAATGACCTAGACTTGACCCAGCTTCAGAGGCTTTGCACTTGCTGTTCTCCCTGCCTGTGGTGCTGTGTTGAAACTCTTCATCCTTTTCATTCTCCCTTTGAATTTTTTTTTTACATTTATTTATTTTTGAGAGGCAAAGTGAGACAAAGTGAGAGTGAGGGGAGAGGCAGAGAGAGGGGGAGACACAGGATTGGAAACAGGCTCCAGGCTCTGAGCTGTCAGCACAGAGCCCAACATGGGGCTTGAACCCACAGACTATGAGATCATGACCTGAGCCGAAGTCCGACGCTCAGCTGACTGAGCCCCATTTTTCATTCTCCCTTTGACGCTCCTGCATCACTATGATTTCCCCACCCTGACCTGAAGGCACTATCTACTCCCAGAGTCACTGACCATCCTGTCACCTGTGATGGCACCTGCACAGCACCTGTCCTTATCAGAAACAATCTTATTTATGTGCTTACTTTGTTTACCCAACTTAAGAGGATTCCACAGGTGGGTTTCTGTCTTACCTGCTCCTGTATCTGGTATGCTTAGAACACTGACTGCTGAGTGAAATGCGTGAAATGAATGATAGCAGAAATGAGAGAGTGAAATTGTTCATAACGTGATTTTTACTGGATTATGTGAGTGATAAAAGAAGATGACACAGGGGCACCTTGATGGCTCAGTCGGTTAAACATCCCACTTGGGCTCAGGTCATAATCTTGTGGTTCATGAGTTCAAGCCCCTCATTGGGCTCTCTGCTGTCAGCACAGAACCTGCTTCGGATTCTCTGTCCCCATCTCTCTCTGCCCTTCCTCTATTCGCACTCTCCCTCTCTCTCTCTCTCTCTCTCTCTCAAAAATGAACATTAAAAAAAAAAATACACATGCACCTTTTCTGAAAGTTCTTGTCAACCATGCACAGCTTTTAGAATGTGTAAATACTTGAACATATATAGAAAAAGACGCTCTGGCCTCAGGATTATGTCCACCTTGCTTTGCAAAATTCCCTATCTAGGTTTCTGGTCGGGTGTGGCCTGGAGACACTGTTAATTAGGTTTCTGTGACTTACAGATACTTCTGGGGCTCTAGCTATAAAAAGTCTTTCCCCCTGAAAACAGGACAGAAGCATATACATAGGCTTACGTTGGTAGTATTGCTGAGAGAAGAAATAGGGAATAAAAAAATGAAACAATAATACAGCCTTTTTTTTCCTTAGGCGAAGTGTAATGAAATCAGAACCAAAATGTTTAAAACTGGTTGATGATGCTGTGCGTCCTGCAGAAATTGACCCTTAACTTTATAGCAGAGTTTCTAGAGCCGCACTATTGATTTGTGGTTGGTTAATTCTGGATTGTGAGGGCTGTATGTGCATTGTACGATGTTTAGCAACAACCTTGGCCTCTGCACACAAGATGCCAGTAGCTGCGATCCCCTTCTCTCCAGTTGTGACAACCAAATATGTCTCCAGACATTTCCATCTCTGGTTGGGAACCACTGTTGTAGAGTCTACATAGAAGGACCTAGCCTTAAGCCATGCCAGTGCGTTTGTGCAAAATCTAGACTTCCACCATTAAGGAGACAGTGGTGTTCCCTTCCTGTAACTGTAGAAAGCTGCTTAGCTTCAGCCTTGTGCATATGTCTTCTCAGTTATACCAGTAAGATTTAGAACAGTGTCCTCCTCACCTCCCACCATCACATTGCACGAGACTCTAGTGTTACTGTAGGTTCCTCCTGTGTGCAGCTAGTCCTGGGTGTGTGCCTTCCAGCCAGCAGGGGCCTTTCTGGGTCTGTATGTAGTAGCTGAACACATCCTCATTCTCCAGGTTCTTGGATGCCGCTCTCTGAGCTGCAGACACAGTTCAGTTATCTAATACTGTGGAGAGCTATAGTTATAAGAGAAGGGAGGGCGAGTGTCCTCAGTTGGTAGTTTCACCAATATAGGGAGAGTCGTTCATTCATCTTTCAGAAGATTTTTTTTCTTTTTAAAAAAAAAAATTTCTTTAACATCTGTTTATTCTTGAGAGACAGAGACAGAGCATGAGCAGGGGAGGGGCAGAGACAGGGGTAGACACAGAATGCGAAGCAGACCCCAGGCTCTGAGCTGTCAGCACAGAACCCGACGTGGGTCCCGAACCCACAAACCGCAAGACCATGGCCTGAACCGAAGTCACACGCCCAACCGACTGAGCCACCCAGGCGCCCCCCCTCCTTTTTTTTTTTTTTATTGATGTATAATTAACTTGCAGTATGATATTAGTTTCAGATGTATAGTATACTGATTAACCAATTCGGTACATTATGCACTGTCAAGATAAGTGTGCTCTTAATCCCCTTATCTGTTTTACCCACCCCCACCCCCACCTCCTCTTTGGCAGTCACCAGTTCTCTGTGTTTAAGATTCTCGTTTTTTTGTTTTTCTCTTATTCATTTATTTCTTAAATTCCCCATGTGAGTGAAATCATATAGTATTTGTCTTTCTCTTATCTCACGTACCCTTAGGCCAATCCATATTGTCGAAAATGGCAAAATCTCATTCTTTTTTGTGACTTAGTAATAGTCCACTGTGTGTGCATACGTACACACATAAATATGAGACCTGAAATCGTAAAACTCCCAGGAGAAAATGTAGGCAGTAATTTCTTTGACCTTGGCCTTGGCAACACTTTTCTAGATACATCTCCTCAGGCCAGGGCAACAAAAGCAAAATTAAACAATTGCAATTATACCAAAATAAGAAGCTTCTGCACAGTGAAAGAAACCATCAACAAAATGAAAAGGCTGTGTATGTATATGTGTATATATGTACATATACGTGTGTATAATACATATTTACACAGTGCATCCTCTTTATCAGTGTATTGATGGACGCTTACATTACTTCCCTATCATAGCTATTAGAAATAATGCTACACTAAACAAAAGGGCATGTATGTCTTTTTGAAGTGGTGTTTTCATTTTCTTCCAATAAATAGCCGTTAGTGGAATTATTGGATCCTGTGGTTTTCAGTTTTCAGTTTTTTAGGAAAACCTCCATGCTGTTTTCCACAGTCGTTGGACCCACTTGCATTCCTACCAGCTGGGCGTGAGGGTTCCTTTTTCTCCACATCCTTGCCAACACTTATTTCTTGTGTTTTTTATTTTCGCTCTCCTGGCAGGTGTGAGGTGATAATCCCATTGTGGTTTTGACTTGCATCTACCTCATGATGTTCAGCATCTTTCCAGGTGTCTGTGGGCCATCTCTATGTCTTCTTCGGAAAAATATCTATTGAGGTCCTCTGCCTGCTTTTAAACGGATTATTTGTTGCATGAGTTGTATGAGTTCTTTCACCTTATGGGAGAGGTCATTTGCAAGTATCTTCTCCCATTCGGTAGGTTGCCTTTTCATTTTGTTGATGGTTTCTTTCACTTTCCAAAAGCTCCTTACTTTGGTATAATCGCAATTGTTTAATTTTGCTTTTGTTGTCCTGGCCGGAGGAGATATATCTAGAAAAGGGTTGCCAAGGCCAACGTCAAAGAAATTACTACCTACGTTTTCTTCTGGGAGTTTTACGGTTTCAGGTCTCACAGTTAAGTCTTTAATTTTGAATTTATTTTTGTGTATGGAGGTAGAAAGTGGTCCAGTTTCATTCTTTTGCATGGAGCTGTCCAGTTTTCCCAGCGCCATTTGTTGAAGGGACTGTCTTTTCCCTATTGTATATTCTTGCCCCTTTTGTGTTAGATTAATTGACCATATAAGTATGGGTTGATTTCCTAGCTCTCTATTCTTTTCCATTAATCTATGTGTCTGTTTTGCGGCCAGTACCATACTGTTTTAATTACTACAGCTTTGTAGTGTAGTTTGAAATTTTAGTAGATATTTATTGAATATTTGTATGGACTGCTGTTGACACTGGAGTTGCAACACACCTTCTTGGAGCCCACATTTTTATAGGGGAGAGACAATAAATGAATATAAAATATGTCCAGTGATAGATGTTGGGGAGAAAAATATATCAGGATGAGAAGGAAACAGTAGATGGGGCAGGGGAGGGCAGTGGTGGGGCTTGGAATTTAAAAAGCCTCCTCGGGGAGGTTGTAAAAGACATTCAGGAGCAGGAAATTTGGACGTCTCAGGGAAAAAGAGTTGGAGGCAGAAGGAGCAGTAAATGCAGAGGCCACGAGATAGAAATGTGTTTGGTGTACAGGAAGGACAGTGAGAAACAAAGGAGTTTCAGGGAGGGTGGGTGTGGGTATGCCCTGTGAAACTTTGTAGGCATGGTAAGAACGCTTCAATGTTTTTAACAAACAAAATTTCAGACATGTACTGCAGAGAACGGTATACTGAACCCTTCACATACCCATTATCCAGGTTTAATAAATGTTAATATTAGATTACTGTGTATCTAATAAATAGTAATATTAGATACAACATGGTATCTTACTCTCCATCCCCAGATTATTTTGAAGCGGAGCATAGACACTTTATTTTACCTGTGAATATTTTTATATGTATCTCTAAAAGGAAGCTAAAAGTGATCCTGATTCCAGTATTATTCTTTTTAAAAATTGTTTTAAGTTTGTTTATTTATTTTGAGAGAGTGAGCAAGCAGGGGAGGGACGGACAGAGAGAATCCCAAGCAGGCTGGGGGGCTCAGACTCACAAACCATGAGATCATGAACTGAATCCACACCCAAGAGTTGGATGCTTAACCGACTGAGCCACCCAGGTGCCACCCTCTGATATTATTCTTAAAATAATATTACCGCATATCCAGTCAGTGTGTGTGTCTGTTACACTGAGTATTTCCAGGTATTTGATTATGTGTTTGTTTGGTGTCAGGACACACAAGTTCATATGTTGCAATTCATTGATTTGTCTCTTTAGTCTCGTTTAACCCCTCTGTCTCCTTCACTCCCCTCATTGAGCATTTTGGTTTAAGATGCCAGGTCCTGTGTTGTGGTTTTTGCTTTTCCCAGGCTAGCTCTTTTGCTGATCACTTCTCTTTGTCCTATATATACTGTAAATTGATGCCTTGACGTAGTGGCTTGATTATATCCGGGTCGTGTGGCTTTTTTAGTAAGACTGTTTCGCCTATGTTGCACCAAGAGGCATAGAACAACCACTTGTCTCCCTATGATGCTATAGTCACATCATGATCATGGCCACAATCCACTGACTTATTAGGGTTTGAGAAATGATGATACTCTAATTGTAGCACTCCTTCTTTATTTACCAGTTGGAATATTTATATAAAGAATCATTTTTTCATCTGTGAGGTGCAGTTCATAGGGAAATCAAGATAAGTGGTTGATTTTTCCCTTTTCCAGCTTTCAGAATTAATGGGGTAGTTCCCTAGCATCTTCTAAAAGGGGCCCAGGCTGGCTGGTTCCTTCCTCCCTCTTTCCCACCTTCCTCCCTTGAACTCATGGTCTTAAACACTGGGTATGTTCCAATATGTTGCCATTGTCACAACTATTGATGCTTGGTTTTTTGAGGTTTGGGCCATGTTTGCTAGGTTTTTAGCTTTTACACAGAATGAGAGGGAAACTCTTGGAGGGTTTTCAACACGGGAGTGATATTCTGGAAAAGATCACTCTAGAATCTGTGTAGCCAACAAAGTGTAGAGAATGTCAAGGAGGAAGTGGAGAGATCAGTCACAAGGAAATTATAATGATCCAGCCTGGATAGGACCCTTGGATCAGCATGGTTCAGGGGGGAAAGAATGGTAAGAGTCAGGATATTTTACCTTGCAGGGAAACTTATTTGGCAAGGACAGGAGGATAGGGAGTTTGGGTTTGGATATTTTAAATTAAGGGTATTAAAGTGAAATTCAAGTGAAAATATTTTGTGGTCCATTGGTAACATGGAACTGAAATTCACTTAAGACCTGTGTAGAGAAGTCTGTTGAATAAAATTCTAATGTGTCTCCTAAGATGAGGTACTTTAAGAGATTAAAAAATTTAGAGAATTTAGCTTTTTGGGAGGCAGAGTGGAACCAACCTACCTCCCTTTCTTCCTTCCTTCCTTCCTTCTTTCCTTCCTTCCTTCCTTCCTTCCTTCCATCCTTCCCTCCTTCCCTCCTTCCCTTCTTCCTTCCTTCCTTCCTTCCTTCCTTCCCTCCTTCCTTCCTTCCTTCCTTCCTTCCCTCCTTCCTTCCTTTCCCCTTCCTTCCTTCCTGCCTTCCTTCCTTCCTTCCTTCCTTCCTTCCTTCCTTCCTTTCTCCTTCCTCCTTCTCTTCCTCCTTCCTTCCTTCCCTCCTTCCTTCCTCTCTCATAACCTGGCTTGTGCCATACTTCCTTTCCACTCTCCCTGATTTTCCTGAGTAGAGTTGATCCCTCCTTCTTTGTGTTTATTATATCTTTATTGTTTCTTATTGTTATGCTTTTCATATTAATTTAAATGACTTATTTACATTCTGTCTGGCTGCCAATGATCATGAGCCAATGACCGTAATCCCAGCATGGATTTGTTGCCTCTGAAAGGTAGGATTGGTTAGTTTTCTGTGAGCCCCCACAGAAAGAGGAGTTGTCACCTAGTTAACAAACACCCTAGACCATGTTGGTAGGTTAGGGGTTAGAGAAGGGTTCCAGGAATATCTTATGAACCTTCTCTGGCCCACATGTACCTTTGTAGAATTAGAAACAGGTGACCCTCTAGAGGGGTACAAAGCTGAGAGTAACTTAGTGAAAATGGAAAAAAAAAAAAAAATGGGGTAGAAGCTGCCCAGAGCCATGCAGCAGGCTTGGCAAAGTAGGAAGCAGGCTGGACTTCAGCCTTCACTTACTTTTTTGCCCAGCACCTTTGTGCAGCCTTGAACAACTGTACATGGCCTCCCTGCCAGTGAAGGCCTTTGGGATAGGGAGTAAATACCCCGGAATCTAACCCTAGTACTGCCCCTAGTTGTATGGTGTTTTCTTCCTCTGTGTGAGGATGGAATTTGACTTCATAGACTTTGAAATGTAACCGCTTGAACACAGCCGTTTGATCACAGATTTGCGGTGTGCCTGTGGGCTAGCAGCAGTGCTTGAATATTCTTGCTAAGATAAAACTTCATTTGATCAAGTACTTCTAGGCAGACCACTGGTTACTGAATTTTAAAACACTTTAAAATACACCAGAAGAAATGAGTCAGCTATGTTCTTCCTGCACCACAATGCAAGTACACTTAGTCCCAACTTATGGATAGGACGAAACATTGTGTTGCTGGAATAAATACGAGATGAAACTTTCAGGCTTCCAAAACATACCTTCTCCCTTTGCTTCCTTAATCGGATCTGAATGCTTTTGTCAAGTGTAGTAGCGCTGTGAGGTTCCTAACAATCAGTTTTCAAAAATAGAAATACAAGCTCCTATCTCTCGCATTTCCACTTGGTATTTCCCATTGTAGGGTTTTGCCTGTTCACACAAGGCTGTGCCTCACACCAGAGTTCAACATCCCCCAAATTAACACAGTTAGTTTATTCCTCTTTCTGATGATTGCCTTATATAGAAAAAAAATCTAATTGTTTTCATTCGGCACCATTCTCCCATGTCTTTCTTGTGGCACATGAGTGATTCTGTTAACTCCACCAAGGAAAGAGTAAGCGGAACTTCCTCAGGGTGTCCGGATTCTCTCTGAGCGCGTCCCTGGGAGATGGGGAATGGTTGAGGTTTGCCGAGATAAACTCTTTCACAAGTACGATGCTGCTGCTTTATTGTTTTGCTCCAGTCCGCAGGATGAAAGGACTTTTCATCTCACCGAGGTGAAAACTGGGTCTGTGAGTGGAGCGACTTTGTTTAAAAAAAAAAAAAAATCAGAAACCAATTACTTGATATGCAGAGCTGAAAGCCTCATTCCCTTAACGAAATCAGTGCTGTGTGCACTGCCGTTAACCTGAGGAAGGCGGCTGACATCTCTTGATTACGGCTAGAGGTGGAAGGACCCAAACTTGCAGGATCCCCCTCCCCCTAGAGAGATTCTTAGTCCAGTCCTTTATAGAGGTTCGTTTTGGCTCTCTGTCATCGCCGGGACGCTGGCAGGGAATGTGTGCATTGGTTACAATACAGTGTGGTAACATATAACAACCATGAAAGCCCAGCGGGAAAGGCTACAGATTCCGGGGCTGACCTTGGAGTAAGTATTGTCTGTCTTTAATATTTTAATGCTTTCTGCATGGCACTCGCTTTCCTGCGCCCAATAGCTCTTTAGCATTTGTTTGTACTGACAGCCTCAGAGCACTGCAGTGTGAGGTGAAGGAACGTGTCTTAAATGCATGGCATTTGTTTTCAGCTCATGTGGAAACCCAGACCCTGCATTTTGCACTGCAGTCAGAAGAGAAGAGGGTTTTTTGTTGTTGTTGTTGTTTTTTGTGGGTTTTTTTTTGCATATTTAAAGTTACTAAACCTCAGTGCTGGAAACATCTTAACAGCTCATTGTGAAAGAATGTATCAGCAGGCCTTGGTGTAGCTGTCTTTTTCTCCTCTCTTACTGTTTGTTTATCCCCACACTGCCTTTTTCTAAAGAAAGGCCTCTGTCTGCATTGAATAATAGAAGACATTACAATGGATTAGAGTACAAGAGAAGGGTTATTTGTAACATTCATTAGATGTGATCCATGTTTTATTTGTGCAACAGAATATTAATGAACTGTAGTGCATTTTGAATCCTCTCTGCACTGTCTCCAGCCACCGCATGCAGTGTTTACCTAGTTGAGATATGTGTTTGCTTAGCTGTTTTTATTTTTTTTTAACCCATTAACTCATCCGACTGCCTTCTAATCTGATGTAGCCACATGAAAATGCCCACATCTAATTTGTGGCGCAGAAGTTAAACATCTGTGATGCAGGAAGCGTCAGCAAATTTTTATTTTAAATCTCTTAGTCAAAGATGCAGAAGTCTGTGCTTGGCACACTTACCATAATAAACAGTAAAATAGAAATGTGGTAGAAAAATAGAAATAGCCCTTTTTTCTAACTCCTAATAAAGGTAGAAAATTGCGTGTCAGTTGAGATTCATACAATCCAAATCATTTTATACTCGATTACTTCCAGGAAGAGCCTGCAGGAAGAGTACTGTGCCCCGTTCTGAGTATTAATTATTCTTCTTGAATTCTGGAGATGCGTCATACGAGGGAACTGACTTCATAATTAAATAATTAATAAAAAACATGGCATATCTCAAGTGATGTGAATACTTTTCTAATCAATTCTCACACTAAAATTGACACTGATTTTATACTAACAAGTACTCACTTAGAAAAAGTTAGAGGGCTCTTAACAGCCTTCTTGCTAGCTGTGGCATTTTTCATAATGGACATCCAAGCGGTATTTACCTATTGCCCTGACATCTGTCCCCATCTCCACCTCCACCGTGGCATTCAGCCCTCACTGTCCATATGCAATATCTCAGTGGCACGCACTCCTTCTTCCACTTACCCCTCCTCTCTCTAGCGTTCTGGAAGTGCACAGCTCACTCAGATGCCTATGCTTCTGTGTTCAAGACCCAGGAGCTCTAACCCCCGATTCTGGTTGTGCCACTTCCTTGTTGCTGTCTTTTGGACTTAGTATGTATCATTTCACATTACGCCTTTTTCTTTCATTTTTAGCATCTTTCCATTTTAGAAGGAGACATTTGAAAGTAACTTCTCAATATACAAATTCAGTTGTATCAAATGTTCTGCCCGTAATTTGAGAGTCTGAGGTATGCCACAAATTTTATGACTTTGTCAATGATGACACAGTGCATATGGGTCAGCCAAACACAGGGGGTTCCCTGGATTTTGTTTTGGCTCAGGCCACACCCCCTGGGTCTAGCTTCTAAATGTTACTGTGCATTTAAAATCGATTACTTCTCCCCCTAAGGAGCTTGACATAATAGAAATAGGGATCACTCTTAAATGTCATTGTAGTGTTAGCATAACACTTTGAGCATTTCGCTTACCTTGAAATGTAAAATCACTCTTAGGTAGACATAGTTAATTTTGCATTCAATCACGGAGAAAGGTAATTCTATAGTCTTGGGGTAAATTCATTTTCTAACCACTGCATGGAAATGTTATAATGGGAAATCTTATCACTCATTTTATTAAAAGCAGATTTAATGTTTATTGTTTTAATTATCTGGGGATCTTATAATGCACCACATATGTGGCATAGTTTTTGAATGTTCTGCCATGAGACTGTACTGTTTTTCTTTCAGGAGGGTGTATTCTGTAGGCCTTGCAGCGATCACTCTTACGGTAGCATATTTTATATTCTGTAGACAGAACTCGATTTCCCATCTGACTTACCAATAACACACCACGAAGCACTTTCTGATTCCCCTTTTAAAAATTGAAATTTCTGGATGTGAGACATCAAATACATATGTATTTCAGATATTAGTGAGTCATTAATTTATTCAGAAATCTCTGATATTTAGATAGCAGATGTGTGGCCTTACAGTTTCTGAGAAAGTAAGTAGCTTTTTTCTTTCTTTTTCTCAATTTAAGTATAGAAATTGGTGTAAGTACAGAAATAGTTGGTAACACATATGATACCTGTGTCAGCTTGGAGACACAGAGTGGGTTCCATGCCTATGCATGTCTATTTTCGGAACACAAGGGACAGATAAGGCTGTACTTAGGTTAAATCACGTCTGTGTCAGTAGACATTCCTGAGAGCTTTCCAATGAGCTGCTAAGTTAGAGTACAGCATGTTTAAGAGCAGTGGCTTTTGAACGTGCTCTGACTGTATAAGGAAATCAATTTCTTAGTTTCTTAAATACTGCCACCAAACCAGAGAATGGCTTTAAAAGATAAAAACAAAAAACAAAAAAACAACTTTGTTGAAACATTTCATTAAATAAGTGGGAGCATTTTGAGCAGTAATTCTATGTTTCAGTTTAAGACGAATACAGCCAAGTCTCAATTATCCATATGATGGAAATCAAGGATGGAACTGAAAATGTGATAAACCCAAGTCTGATTTTAGCCACGGTTGTCATTTCTCTGTTCAGTAAAGGGGACAACCAGCTTGAATCATCCAATGTACTGTTCCATTCTAAGACCCCTTCTCTGAGATAGGAAAACATGGTGTGGTGTAGTATGGCCAGTACAGGGGCAGGAGAATATTCTTTAAGAAACTCACTGCACCATAGTGTGCGTTTGTCTGCTCACTTGAGCCAAAGAGTTGGTACCAGAGTGCCTAGCTGATTCTAATTTTGATTTGGCGATGTAAAAATAATTGGAAATAATTGGATATTAGCTTCATACTTTGATCCACGGGTCAAATTTTTATAAGTAAGATATGTGACAAATGTTAAGTTTTGTGTCTTCCCTAAAACAAGAGAGAGATGAGTCCAAAAGGAAAAACAATTCAAGGAAACATAGGCTCTCCACTCTGATGAATATTTGAGAGCTGGCTGGTCATTGTGCTTGGTTGTTTGGATAGGTTGGTGGGGGTGGAGACCGTAATGGTCTTTTGACAGATGAAATTGAAAAAAACCTCTCGAGAAAGTACAATAATTTATAGGTATATGTAAGAAATTTTGAAGTTCTCTATTACAAACGTAAGTGTAAGAACACTTTTGCCTTTGCCCCCGGGGATTACAGAAAATGTTGTTGGGCGTTTTTCACTGCTAAGTGCTTAAAAACATATCTTCCTATTTGGAAATGTTTGCTGCTCTGCCTTTTAAAAACCACTGTATTTAACTTGAATTCTATTATCTGGTAACTACTTCCCTCTAGTTCTACAGTTTTACAATTGATTGTTGGTCAGAAATAGAATATACCGAGTGAGTAAAGCAGGACCAACTTTTCCCAGCAAACAGCACAGAAGATACCTACCACGTTAGCTTTGTGACCAAGAAAAGGCACAAATGCAAATGGCAGCAGGAGTTTTAAGGATATCAGTTTCAGCAGGAAGCCTTGCCCTTGTTCTCTGTTTTAGAGCTGGAAAGAGGCAGGTGATGAGCTGATTACCTAAGGGCATCGATAGGCAGGCCACCGTGGTTCTGGCCTAAAGGGAACACGGTCGCTTAGATGAGCGTTGCTATTTTACTGCCACCATTTCCCCAATTGGAATGACATTATTTTAACTTTCAGTCTCACTCCAAGGAGCCTGAGTCCAACCCCATCCAGCCCAGGCAGCCCCTGTAGTCCTCTCTTCGCTTTTCACTTCTGGAGGTAAGCGCACTCCAGTGCCGCCGGCCCTTGGCTGCTGGGTCTCTCCCTTCCCTTCCCCCACACCGTGCATCATGTATGGAACCCTTGGGACTCTGCAATTCACAGTGAACAGTCCTTTCCTAATTGCCGTCTAAGTGTTAACAGAGAGAGTGAGGAATCTGGTTGAGTCGTTTACAGATGATTTACAGGAGCACCTGGAATGTGTGCTGTGCTCCTACCATTCAGTTCATCTTATATATGCTTCTGTTGATGCCCAGTGATGAGTTGTGTAACTCCTGTGTGTGTATGATGGTTTTTCCTGTCGCTTTCTCAGGAGATGATCTGCTAAATTGTACAAAATGTGATCCACCTCTTATAATACAACTTATTACAATTTCTAGAAAATATTTTCTAATTCGTGTTAAAGCACCACAATATGTGTTGCCACACATTATTTTATACCCTGTTATTTGCAGGACAACACTTTAAATTATCTAAGAGGATTAGGATTTTTGATCTCTTGTAAAACTCCTGCTACCTCCCTACCCTCTTGCTCACTGGCTGAGGTAAATGAATACTTCTCTGGTCTTTAGAGAAAGATCTCCAAAGACCTCTACTTTTACTTGAGCCCAGTTTGTTAAAAGAATGCCTGTTAGAAGGTACTGTTTACATTGTATGTATAATGCTATGTTCTATTAAGATTTTCATGAATTCAAAGCCTGGACAGAGTGAGTCTCCCACTATTTAATGAGAAGATATGCATACCGTATCCAGTACCCCCCCCCCTTTTTAATCCTAAGAGAGAAAACGAATGAAATTCTCAGTTGATAGAGTGACTTCAATTATTTGTTATTAGTGAATATATTTTTTTGCCTATATGCAAATGAACGAAAACACTAGCTACTCGTGGCCATTTCCTTAAAAATAGTAACTCACAGGTTTTATGCTTAGGTGGTATCAGTGGGTCAATTTAACATATTTGTTTCTCTCATTTTCTAAAATAAGACTGAACTAAAATCTGTGAAGAATTGACTGGGGAAATGAATTAATGACTTTGAACTTTACTTCTACTCTTCTGCTGATAGGATTAAATTTATTGTAAAAGTGACTTTCAACATGAAAGTTCCATGTAATAGCTTTCATAAAGCACATAATATATGCTGTCTGAATATAATAGATCCTGAAGCATAGGAATAGTTTTCTGACAATCCAGAAACCCCTACTCATGTAAGTTGTCTATTTTTGGTGATCCAACCAACAGTAATTTGACTCTCTACTGAATTTTTTCTTTAGTGTAACACATGGCTTCATTAAATGCTTACATTCCCTTTTCTTTTTCCTTCCTGAAGACAATATAAACTATTCAGAATGCAAGTGCTATCAACAGTAGAGGAGAAAAGAGTATCAGACAAAAGTTGTGGTAGCTCAGAGGAGGGTGAAGTTTTTTTTGGAAAAGGAGAGTGTTTTTGTAGAAAGATTTATGAGACCTGGTGATATTTGAGCTGGACCTTGAGAAATAGTGGTGTTTCGGGGGTGGCGGTGGGAAGGATGGTTGTGGAGGACAAAACCAGGCTGAGAATAAGACAAAGTGAAAAAGGTGAGCAAATGTGGCACATTGGAGAAATGATGTGTGTAGCCAGGACATAGGATGGATAAAGGAGAAGAAAATCAGGAGTTGTACAGCGCTGGATACGGACTTAAAAAAATAATGTGGGATCATGTTACTTAGAGCCTTGAACACTGAGCTAAGAAGTTTGACTTACATCTTGTAAGCGTTCCAGAGTTTTAGAAAGTTTGTTGAATAAGGAAATGACCAATCAGAGCTCAGACTGAGGAAAGTTACCTTCACCAGGTATTAAGAATAGACTGGATTTTGGGTACAAACTCGAGTGAGGCTACTGGTACACTATTTCATGAGTAACAAGTCCCAGATTAGGACAGGTGCAGTGAATTGAATTAACATGTGAAAAGTACACTATAGTTGACCACATGCTTTCATACACATTGTCTCATTCCATTTAATCCATCACGGTAAGACCGAAGGGAACATTGCTTCCATTTGCCGATGAAGATGCCACCACACAAAGAGATTAACCAGCTTTACTAGCCTAGGATTCAAAATGAAGTCTCACATTTTTCCACCGTGACTAACCCGAGATACATACTGCTCTGAGATCATTTGTATTGAATTTTAATTTCTGGTTTACGTAGACTTGTGACCTCCTTCAGCCATTTTTATTTCCCCAGTGCTTCTTTCCGGAAGTGTTTGAGAAATGTTTATGAATAAATGAATGACTTGGAAGTAGAAGATGGATTTCTTACATCACGGCTCACACACAAACCACCAAATAAACATCAAAAGACATTTGCTCACATACAATGGGTTGTACTGGTCATTCACAGACCAGGAGCGTGAGGGACTATCTCCTCCACACGGTCATTGCGGGATCTGGGGGGCGCGTCTTCAGCACATGCCTTCAAGGTTGCCCTGGGTATCCGCATCCGGCTGGTGGAATGGACAGGAGTGTGGGGGATGGTGGACTGCCCGACCTGAGGATGGCACACATCAGTTCTGCTCACATGCCATTGCCCAGCATTTCCTATTCTGACTGCCTCTGTGGCAAGCAAGGCTGGAGAATACAGCTTTCTCGTGTTGTGGAAATAGAGGAAATGAGTTTGGTAAACAGCTAGCAATCCTGATCACAAAAGTCGATGAAAGAAAGGTGCCCACGGTTGCTCTTTAATAGATAATTTTGTATCAGGGATTTGCACTGAGGTTTCTAGCATTAATTGAATGGACCCCAAGGCAGCAGAGTGGGAGAGGGAGGAAAATCGAGTCGCGGTGAGTCTGGTCTTGAACACCCTGAGACCTCCCGAGGTAGTGATATCTGGTTGGCAGCACGGGATGAAGCATCTCTAACAGTGTGCCCCCAAATAATGGCCTGGTATGAATTGTAGCGATTGCAAATACGTTCATGCTGTTACCACGGAAAGAGATTTATTGTAACCATGCACAGATTTTTTTTTTTCTTTGTGATGGATCACATTTCTTTTTTGTTCTCATCTTATGAGTGGGGTTTGCCTGTCTGGGGGAGAGCGGTGGTGGTGAGCATTCACAGTGTATGTGCCCTTTAGAGGTGCTGACACATGGTTTCTAAATATGGCAATGGAAGATTCTGTTCCTTTCATAGTAAACCCCTGGAGGCAGGCGATGCTGAGACGGGATTTAGCTTTCCAGCTTAGGCTTCCTGAAGGTTGCCCAGAAACGAGAGATCTGCAGCTTCTAGGGCAGGGCAGGTGCTAAATAAAGTTCAAGTTTAGTTTGGTTCGTCTTGGGAGTAAAACCTTGCACTGCGGCCTGGAGGCCCCAAGCGGGGTGGCCTGAGGGCAAGACTTTGCTAAGGAAGTTTTCTGAATGTGGGAGAGGCTGTCTCATCAAACCTTCAGCTTCCTGCCCCTGGAAGTATCGTAGGAAGGCCAGTCTTAGCTGGAAGGATGTGAGGTCATTCCTGCAGCCAGCAGAGCGGTACACCAAATGATTCCCAAAGGCCCTTCCATCCAGAAATTCTGACACCTTTGCTGTCCTCCAGCAGGGCTGGAGAGGGAGATACAAAATACACAATACGTCCACAAGCTGTAAAACGCACGCACGCACACACACACACACACACACACACACACACACACACTGGCCCAAATATTGGCTTATTAGTACAGATGTGACAGAGAATATCTTAAAAACCTTAAGTGGAATTTATAATATGCCTTCACTCTCCCCCTTCTGAGGCAACTATAGCCACTCAGAATTTCCACAGTCCTCAGTACTTCATAAATTGATGACAGTTTAGTGGCTCTTCATATAATGATGATGTCATTGCCTCATGAGTAATTTGGATATGACCCTTGTCAGCTCCTAATCTCGACTCTGATGAAATAGTGAGGTTCCAAGGGAAGCTGCCTCATTTTATATTCTCAGTGTCTTTCTTGACACCTGTCCTGCCTTGCCCTCAGTCGGGACACGGTTAGAAGCCGGGGGCTGGCTGTCTTTACTCAGTAGCTGCCTTTCTGTTACGATAGAGCAGTGTTCTTTTTAAAAAAAAAAAAAAAATCTTTAATGTTTATTTTTGAGAGAGAGAGAAAGAGAGAGTGGGCAGGGGAGGGGCAGAGAGAGGGAGACACAGAATCTGAAGCAGGCTCCAGGCCCTGAGCTGTCAGCACAGAGCCTGACGTGGGGCTCAAACTCATGAGCTTTGAGATCATGACCTCAGCCGAAGTCAGAGGCTTAACTGACTGAGCCACCCAGGTGTCTCAAGCAGCGTTCCTTTGTATTTCCATTTCATGCCCCGGCTTCTCAGCGGATGTCAAGCCCTGGAGCATCCACGGCACTCTGTACACTCCTATGTGACGTCTTCGGTCCTTTGTCCAGCTCTCCATCTGGTTCATGGAGTCTCAGGTATTGGACACACAGTCAGCGAGAAGTCAGCGAGAAGAAGGCATTCATTCCCTTTCTTCTTAGACCTCCCGAAGCCCTCTTGCCATGTTTAAGGTGTGGCTTGAATCACACATGACACATTGCCGGTAGCACACAGTCGTAACTTCAGAGAAGAATATTCCCACCATATTACCACTCTCCACAAGGACAGTGTTTATGTCTATTTTTTTTTTCACAGGTGTATCCACAAATAGTGCCTGACACACACAGTAGGGGCTCCTACTGCTGGAAGAACGACCATTATCTGTGAGACTCAAGCCTGTTCTGATGTTTTGGGGTTTTTTTTTTTAAGAATTTTTATTATTTGTTGTTTTTAATTTGTTTTAATGTTTATTTTTGAGAGAGAGAGACAGCGTGAGCAGGAGAGGTGCAAAGAGAGGGAGACACAGAATCCGAAGCAGGCTCCAGGCTCTGAGCTGTCAGCACACAGCCTGATGCGGGGCTTGAACTTGTCAACCATGAGGTCATGACCTGAGCCGAAGTTGGATGCTTAACTGACTGAGCCACCCAGGCACCCCCTATTTGTTATTTTATTTTATTTTATTTTATTTTATTTTATTTTATTTTATTTTATTTTATTTTAGAGACAGAGTGAATGTGAGCTGGGAAGAGGGACAGAGGAAGAGAGAGAGAGTCCCAGGCAGGCTCTATGCTGATTATGAGCCTGATGTGGGGCTCGACCCCATGACCCTGGGATCATGACTTGAGCTGAAATCAAGAGCTGGTGAATGACTGAGCCACCCAGGGGCCCCAGTTATGATGATTTTGTTTAATGTTTATTTTATTGATTTTGAGAGAGAGAAGGAGAGAGACAGAATCCCAAGCAGATTCCACACTGTCAGCACAGAGCCAGATTCAGGGTTCAAACTCCCAAACTGTGAGATCATGACCTGAGCCAAAATCAAGAGTCAGACATTTAGCTGCCTGAGTCACCTAGATGTCCCCTCAGTTCTGATGTTTTTAACCTGTGCTCCAAACATGGCATATATTTCTATAGTATGTGTGTTTTAAGAATGGTGTTGACACTTTGAGAGGGAGGGCATGCATTTTGATTCATTCGTAAATATTAAATGATAGCCATCAAAATGTAAAAACTGGTCAGCCATTAATTATAAATAAAACAAGGTCCAAGGCCGAAGAAGACAGGCATTATTAAAGAAAGGTGAACCTCAGAGTATATTAGAGACCATGCCTGGCTGTGGTGAGGGGCAGAGAAAATGATCTAGAAGTCATGGCAGATCCCACACTGAAGAGCTCCATCACTTAAAGAAAAGGTAGTCCGAATGTTAGCTCCATAGAGTGGAGGCCTTTTTCCTTTGCTCGTTGCCATCTCCCTGGCACCTAAGAACACTTGGCGTATAGACACATCATAAAACTAGTTATGTGTCATTGAACGTGCTTTGAAGCAGCAAGAGATTTCTCAACTGGTGACTTCGGGGGACTACTCTGAGAAACCAAAGCCCTTCAGTGAGTCTGTATTCCCTCCTAGTGTGATTCTAGTCTAGTGTAGAGTTGGGTCCCTGCTGGCCTTCTTCTCCAGGCCTCCCGTTCCCCGGTGCCCCACATATTCCACCTGGCTAGCTTCCTTCATTGACATTATCTGTCAAGTCCTGGGGAAATGGAGTTTGGGACCCCAGCACGCTGAGTCATAGTGCCTGAGTCTTGGTCATTGCCCCTACATCTGCAAGCTCTGAGACTTTGGACAAGTCATGAACTTGATGGACCTTCATTGTCTAAACCTGCAAATGCCCTGCCTCACTGTTAAGTTCACAACAAAAATAATAAATAGCTTATAGGTAATTTAGTGTAATAAATGTGTATTTGCAAGAATGGGATCTGTAGTGGTCCAAAGGGTAATGAGAAGGACAGGTAGACAATAGTTTGACAAGGGCATCAGGGTCAAATGTCACCTAATTTCAGTTTTGTTAAGAGCTTGTCCGTTTGTCCTTTTGCTACTAGAAATATTCCTGGGTACCCACAGCTGCCTAAATGCCCCTCACTTCACTTGTTGCCATGGTGAGGGATAGACATAAGCAGTATTTACCAAATACATGGCAATGTGTTGTGATTTTGTGTCTTCTTTTCACAGAGAACCTGTAAGTGTGAGAAAGCAACCTGAGTGCTAAACTCTTTTTGTTTCATTAACTTTGTAGCATGAGGACTGTTTCCATTTCTTTTTTATTCTAGTTTCTCCCCTTTCACTCTGTGTAGAACATTGAGAAAATCTGAAAGAAGCTGGTACCAGATGGCAATTTTTTTGTACTCTACAGATTCCAGTTCCTGTGCTTTTGTGAATGTGATGGTTTAATGAATTGCCTTATGCATCCTTGAGGTTTATTTCGGCATTGCTGTGTAGGACTGAGTCTGTCTACTGCAGACACTCCAAGCAGAGATGAGCTTGATTATGAACACTTTGCTGGTCCTGTGGGTGTGGGTCTGGGCAGAGATGGGGAAGCTTGGCATCGGACATCGTTGATGGGGTGGGGAGGAGGTTGGCGTCAGACATCATTGATGGAGGGGGGATTGTGGGGGGAAGTGTGGACAGGCCAGTTAGCACTCCTCTGGGCCC
The DNA here is from genome assembly GCF_018350155.1 of Leopardus geoffroyi. Classification (NCBI taxonomy): domain Eukaryota; kingdom Metazoa; phylum Chordata; class Mammalia; order Carnivora; family Felidae; genus Leopardus; species Leopardus geoffroyi. The sequence continues at coordinate 133,825,751 of NC_059326.1, forward strand.
CACCTCAGTTTCTGCTGTTACTAGTAAGTAAGGCTGCTGGAGGCTGCTGTTACTTGTAAGAATTCGAAGAAGGAAGAATGTGATGATATGTCTGTTGTATGCCAGGAGGGGGTGGGTGGGCATAAACTCATGTGCAGTAATGGGGAAGGGTGGGTCTAATAAACTTGTTGCAGAAAGATGCTCTGATAGTTTTCCTTTGACTTTCTTTTACTGGAATCTGTTTATTTATTTTTCTTAACTGATACCATAAACTTAGGTGTTAAAAAGTTACTGAGTCTAGGGAATGAAGTCTTGTGAAGTCAGGTAGTTAAGCATAGCTTTCAAGTTCACTTGGGTCCCTGGAGCCCATTAGTCCTTTCACTGACAGTGGTCCTGGGTCTGGGGGGGTGTACGTGTGCCAGGTCCTGGGAATGCTTCTGGAGCCTTGGTCTTTATCAGGATTATTCTCAGTTTTTTCTTTTAATTTTTTCAATGTTTATTTAGTTCTGAGAGAGACAGAGTGCAAGTGGGAGAGGAGCAGAGAGAGAGGGAGACACAGAATCCGAAGCAGGCTCCAGGCTCTGAGCTGTCAGCACAGAGCCCAATTGGGGGCTCTAACTCACAAACGGCAAGATCATGACCTGATCTGAAGTCAGACGCTTACCCGACTGAGCCACCCAGGCGCCCCATATTCTCAGTTTTTTCTCAAGTGTTCACTTTTTCTCTTTGGTTTACTGACTTGGATGAGAAGCCATCCTTACTGACTTAGACATTTGCATCTCTATTAGCTTCGTTTTCATTTGTCCAGAACTTGCTGCATACCCATTGCTGTTCTTAGTCCTTCACATGTATTAATTCGCTGTCCCTGTGAGACAAGGATACTGTTGTCATTTTATAAACATGAAAACTGAGGCACAGAGAAAGTTACATGTAGTGACCACACATCTTCGTTTGCCCAGGTTCCGTTCAATTTATGCCTATTGTCCCAATGTGATTTTTGAAAGTGCCTTCCTTGACTTTCAAACCCTCCAAGTTCGGACAAGTTATACCCACCTACCAATGTCAAGAAAGAGGCCTGATCTGGTTCACAGTAAAGCATCTGGTGGGAGAGCCCACATTCTTACTCTGACATAAGTACTCTGTCTACATTTTCCTTCAACACACTGGAGTTTGCAATCATTTTAAATTTGCATTCTGGATAGAATATTCTATTTAAAGGGGAGGGATTTTGTTACTCTGTTTGGAGCTCATCTGCTTGGTTCACTATACAAGTAAATTTTTCAGTCCTCTGTTGAGAGTGTGGTTATGGGGCTGGAGAGCATCTTCTGAGTTGCGGCGCCCTATTTTTCTCTTTTAAACAAATTTTATTTTAGACAGAGCCTAGATCATGTGATGAAGGTTAAATTGGTTTCCCTTGGAAATCAGGCCGTGGGTCCCAGCGGCTCTGCCGTCTACTGCTGCTCTAACCTGAGAAGCCTGTGGAGGATTCCCTCAGCCAGGGCTGGCCTGCTTACACCCTGGGGGTGGCCCGCGTCTCACCATTGCTCTGATGGCCCCAGGCCCTTTGAGCCCTACTAGAGCCATAGCACAGCACGTCTAGCCCTACTAGAGCCGCTTCCTTTGTAGCACTCACATTAAATGCTTGCCTGGAGTGGTTTATTACAGTCTTTCCGGGCCAAATACTGAGACCAACTTGTTGAATTTGGGTTTTAGAATATATTGAAATTTCTCTTTGGAGTTTTAACAGTTAGCTCTTATTTACTAGACCATCTTGGGCAAATGAAGAAATTACTTCGTGCTGTGTGTGTGTGTGTGTGTGTGTGTGTGTGTACTGCGGCAAGGGGGGAGAGGAGGGTACTGCCCTATATCCCATTTTGTTGCCGCATTGCTTTGAGACTAGGAAAAAGAAATTTCACATCGTTTTTTAAAACCTATTTCCTATACTTAAAATGCTGCTGCGACCATTAACACCCACCCTGTTGATAAGAGAATTAAGTTGTGATATTCCTTGAAAGCATGAGATGGTGATGATAATATGAAGTACGGAGGTGTCTCTGTAAGTGAATACAAATGCGGAATCAAAACATTCTTAAGTTTCTCCAGCAGTGACATGAGGATAATAATACCTCTTGGAGGTGTTGTAAGAATTAATTAGGTGACGTTTGTGAGAAGTTCTAAGATGACTGTTCTGTTTTATTATTATTAGCTTCGTATTGTTCTTGGAAACACAGTGTAGAAAATGAACTGCAGAACCCAACCTTTGTAAGAAGGATGTTGCATATTCTCACATGACAGTGATTGATGAGATACTATGAAACTGAGAAAGCTGTACTAATGATCCCAAGTGAATAGGAGATGAGCTAAATTTCATGGGTTCTTCTGCTTGTCTACTACTATTCTCATGACAATATGCTCCACTGAATTATTACTGGATCCGGTGAAAACAGTATGGAGATCCCCCAGAGTGAGAGAACATTTCTTTTCCAGCAGTGGTATCAGAATTTTTTTTTTCTTTTCTCTTTATATAAAATATGCGTTTGGCTCCATCTTAACCAAGTTCTGAGTTGCAGTCCTTTTTAATTCCTCCCCCCTCTGTGGTATGTGTGTATGGATGCGTGTGTGTGTATCGTCCATGAGGATGTCCTGTTGATTCTTTGCCATCTACTTCGCTTACTTCCTCTTTGTACCACCTTAGTCAGAGCCACTATCACTTACCCCAGGATTTGTGTAATAGCCTCCTAACTTAATGCTTCATTTCGAACTGTGCCCTCCCAACAGCCAGCTCTCTGAGTGATCTTCGTAGTGCCAGACACTCCCCTGCTCAGAGCCTTCCACTGCCCACCCTCCCATCTCCCATGACCTTACTTCCTGCTGCCTCTCGCTTATTTCCTTCGGGCCACATTGGGCTCTGCTTTCTCTTGACCGTTCCAGTTGTGTCTGTGTCAGTGCCTATTGTCCCCTGTTCCTGGAATACTCCCTCCTATGGAGGAATAATGCAGTCAACACCCTTGTTCACCTCGATTCACCAGTTCGCCCTTGCCACATTTGCTTTGTCTTCCTGCCTCCTTCCCTCTTAGCCCCTGGATGTATTTCAATTTTTGTTCTTTTGCTGATCCATTTAAGAGTCCTTTGCAGACATTCACTTTACCCCTAAATACTTGAACATTTATCTCCGAAGAACAAGTACATTCTTTTTCATAAGCATATCATTATGTCATTATTATACTCTGAAGTTGAACATGATTATAGTATTATCTGATATGCAGCCCGTATCACATTTCTCCAGTTAGCCCCAAAAAGTTCTTGAGAGTCGTATTTTTAAATCCAGGATCCTGTTAAAGATTATATATTCTATTTAGTTGTCCTATCTCTTTAGTCTCCTTTAATTTTTAACAGTTTCCCCAGTTGGGAAGGGTCTTTTCCTAACACTGACATTTTTCAAGAGTGTAGTACAACTCTTTTGTTGACTGTCCCACAATTTTGATTTATCTGATGGTTTCTTTTTCATTAGATTCAGGTTAAACATATTTGGCAAGAACAGATGATGATGTCTTCACAAGAAAATTGTATTGGGAAGCCCACAATCCAGTATCTGCCAGATTCTCCCCTTGTGATGACACCTTTTTTGCTTTATAATGTCTGGAGTGACATTTTGAGTCCACATGGATAATATCTTCTTCTCAAGCTTTCACCGAGTGATTTTTGCATTCGTTGCTGACCTGAATCAATTATGATCTTGCCGTTTATCAAAAGACAGTTTTCTATTTCCGTTATTATCTATGGGTTTTCAGTTAAGGAAGAATTTTTCTCCTTCCCCTCCTGCCACTGTTGGGAGTATTACTACTGATTCACGCATTTCTAAAGAGTAAAATAGAAAAGAAGTATATATTTGATGTGTACTGACCCATGACCGTCATTTCCTTTTTTTTTTTTTTTTTTTTTTGGTCAGGTTGTCCCAAAGTTCATCAGTGGAAATCCTTTCAAGCTGACTCCTGGGTCCTTTTGACATCACCCTCTTAGTTTTTAGCCTTTTTTCATTTTCCGGCACAAGTTGTGGCTGTGCAGTAAAAGAGGATCCTGATCACCAGTCACCTCATCTTTTCTTCACTTCCTTAACATCTGAACTTAAACATCACTGCAACAGAGATGCCCTCCTCAGCCCCACCGTCTCCTTTTAACCTGCATCATGTACATATCCCCATTCAATATGTAACATTTTACTTGTTGTTTATCTTACCCACCTGGAATGAAACCTCAACACTGGCAGGGGCTTGCCTATTTTGCTCCCTGCTGGGTCCCCCATGACTGATACATAGAATATCTCCAACAAATAGTTGTTGGAGAAGATGAATGAATTTATCCCTATCTTGAGTCTCCATCAAGCTCTTCCAGATTAGCTGCAGCTTTTCTGTTCTTGACCCTGAGATGAATTGGGCTGCAGGGAGTCCTCACTCGTACGTCTGGATTTCATCGCAATTATCACCTGTAGTGGTCCCTCTTGCCTTCGGATTCTGGGGATACTTGAAACTCTTATGAACAGCGCATCACAGGTGACGCTCTGGGGCAGGCACTTGGCAGTGACCATGGAAGCATTATGATGCAGTTCTCTGTTCTCCAGCTACTCTGAACAGACGGTCTGGCTATTTTAGAAATAACAAATGAAGCACTTGCCATTATGTGTTAGAATTTTTACCTGGGTACTGATGTTGGGAAATAAAAATTAAGGAGAACAAAGGTTTTATTTTCTAAATGAACAAATAGTCATTCATTCGGGACATAATTCGTTAAAAGCCTTCACGGGATTTACAAAGCCTTAAGAGTTCTTATTCTCGAAGAGTTTCTATTCTAGTGGCGATGATAAGGAATAAGAAAAGAATATGGGGCAGGAATTGCGCATTAACACCTAATGTAACTGGTGGGTGTAGTGGGCTGAACGGTGGTCCCAAAGATAGCAGAACCTAATCCCTGAAACCTGTAAATGTTATCTTAATGGAAAAAAGTCTTTGCAGATGTGATTAATTTAAGGATTTTGAGATGAAGAGATTATGCTGGATTATCCCAGTGGGTCCTAAATCCAATCATAAGAATCCTTGTGAGAGGGAGGCAGAGGGAGATGGGGCACACAGAGAAGCTGGAAGAGGCGAGGGACAGATTCTCTCCTAGAGCCTCTGGAGGGAACATAGCCTGCTGATACGTTGCTTTAGGCCCACGATACTGATTTCAGACTTCTGGCCTCCAGAACTGTGAGAGAATACATTTTTGCTGCTTTAAATCAGAGGAACAAAATATGTTAAAGTGTACATTCTCTTATCTGTGTGGTGTCTGTGGAATGGCCCTGTCAGAGCTGCACGGTGAGGACTGTTACCTCTGGTTCCCTGAGGCAGGGGTGCGAGGACTGAGGAGTCATGTGAGTAGAACCAGCTTTCCTGATTCTGAGGCCACCCAGGGCCGCTCTCACCCAGGCGTCCTACCTCCTTCCCATAACCAGCGCTGATGAACAGCACAGCCTGCTCATAAAGATGGTTCACAAGAGACAGGCCTATGAGAGGCGAGACCCAAAGGCATTCTTTTTTTTTTTTTTCTTTAATTTTTTTTTAAATCTTTTGTTTATTTTTGAGGCAGAGAGACAGAGCATGAGCAGTGAGAGAGAGAGAGAGAGAGAGAGAGAGAGAGACAGAGAGACAGAGAGACAGAATCCTGAAGCAGGCTCTAGGCTCTGAGCTGTCAGCACAGAGCCCGACGCCGGGCTCGAACCCATGAACTGTGAGATCATAACCTGAGCCGAAGTTGGACACTTAACCAACCGAGCCACCCAGGTGCCCCCAAAGGCATTCTTCTGGGGTAAAGGTATTTGACGAGTCAGATGACCAGCCTGTTTCCCACATTCCAAGGGGCTCATTGCCTCTTCAAGTGGCTGTTATTTAAGTGGCTTCCAGATTTTGGATGCCCTGGAGCCATGTGTGTGTCCGTGTGTCTGTATTTGCCTGGAACAGAGAATCCCTTGCTGTCTCATTGACAGTACCTTTTAGCCCATCTCTTGGAACCATCGTCTGTATGGTTCCGTGTGCTGGGTAGCTTCCTGGCACATTGCAGGCAGTGGGATCTGGGGAAGCCTGCACAAGCCTTCAGAGAAAACCACCTAATGAACTACATTTCTAGTCCTCCAGCACTCTTATCCCTCCTGGAAAATGCTTGCTGTGGCTCCCTCTTTCTCCCTGGCAGCTACTAAAATCCCCCTGTTGCAGAGTCTGCTGCAGATGTATGTTCTAGGCCTCACAGCCCTTCATGCTGCTCCCCCCCTGCTTTATACCACTGATGATGACTCATGTCCCTCATCTATTCAGCAATCATTTTGCTTCTGAGAGACTGGTGTGGTGCTGGGAGAGATGAAAATAAGTGGGATTCTGTCCCTCCCCTGTGGGAGCTCTGATCTGTATGGGAACCAGACAAGGAAACAGCTGGACTGAAGTGTGACAGCAGTGATAGGGCAGTGATACTCCCCATGCGGCTCCCTCCTCATGGATATTAGGAGAACAAGCAGTGTATTTAATAGAGGGGACTCTGCAGGCTCACCCAGGAACCAGGACATGGAAGAGAATCCCTGGACCGTGGCATCCTGTGGGAGGATCTGAACAGTTAGCACCTCCACAGTGCAGATCTGGGTTTTCTGTGTTTATCCTGTCTGTACCTGTTACCTTTCTAGAACTTGCAGCGTTATCTAGTTCATATGGGTTTCCTAGTTAGCTCATTGTGGAGTATGAGTAACTGAGTGCCCCCTTTTATCCTTTTAATAGTCACTGACCACCGTCCTCAACTCCTATGCATCTATATCCTTGTATCAATGATGGGAGGTATAAAAAGAGCTAAACTTAGTGGTACCTGGGTAGCTGAGTCGGTTATGCATCTTACTCTTGATTTTGGCTCAGGTCATGATCTCATGGTTCGTGAGTTCGAGCTCCACATCAGGCTCTGCGCTGACAATGCGGAGCCTGCTTGAGATTCTCTCTCTCTCTTCCTCTCTGTGCCCCCTCCCCTGTGCTGTCTCTCATCCTCTCTCTTTCTCTCTCTCAAAAAAAAAAAGAAAAAAAAAAAAAGCTAAATTTTATAGACATAGCTAGAGACCAGCAGTCTGAGAGCTTGAACAAGAACCAGAATTATATGGCATTGGATGATACGTGGGGTCAGCCTCAGAGATCTGATAAAGACGGTCTCATCTTTGTGACTCTGGGGTTCCTTTTGAATGTGAGGCATTTTGTAGAACATCCACATACTCTCTTGACTGAATGTATCTCTTGAAAGAAAAGACAGAAAGCAGAAAGTGACTGTGGACTCCAGAACATTTAAAATTGTCTAATTTATTGATCGCAACAACAGCTGTAGGCATTGAAAAAAAAATGTGCTTCTCTGCATGGCTTTGTTCATTCAGGCTCTTGGCAGTGTTGGGACTCACCTACCTCATAATAGCTTCAAGAGCAAGAAGCTGCTCTTCACCTTAATGACCCATCAGGTTGTACTCTGAGCTTACACTGGCATTGTTTCCTTCCGAAGAGAAAACAGAACAAAACAAAACAAAAAACAGATAACAAGTCACCAGGGCTACAGAAATCAGTGAGATTCCATTTGATGCTATGTTGTGTAGTGAAAACAGAACTTGAAGACATTTGACAAAAAAAGTAATTTATTGTTTTGTTAGTTTCTGCCTAACTTTGTGCAGGCCAGTGGCATTTTGATAAAATGGTGGCGACTGCAGAGGATTTGAACTCTGTACTTGGAACTCTGTTTATCCTGTCTTCTAAAGCATTTTCATTTCTCTTCTTTACTTCTTTGGTGCTTCATAGTGGATTTTATTTTTCAGTTTGAATCTGTTGTGTAGCACTGCTATAAAATCGCATGTGAAATTTTCTATTTCTTATTTTGAGGCACTGTGTTATTCTGTCTTGAAGTTTGTAAGTTTGGTTATGAATGAACGTAAGAGAAGGTACACCTTAAAATTATTGTGATCTTGTTAGCACAGCATTAAAATAAAAAATAATTGGGGCACCTGGGTGGCTCAGTCGGTTAAGCGTCCAACTTTGGCTCAGGTCATGATCTCACGGTTCGTGAGTTCAAGCCCCACATCGGGCTCTGTGCTGACAGCTCAGAGCCTGGAGCCTGTTTCGGATTATGTCTTTTCTCTCTCTCTCTCTCTCTCTCTCTCTCTTTCTACCCCTCCCCGACTCATGCTCTGTCTCTCAAAAATAAATAAACATTAAATTAAAAATAAATAAAAGTAAAATAAAAAAAAATCATTTCAGGAACGCAAAACACTCCTCTGGTCTCCCCTTCCTTCCATAAATGATAGCTTCTTAAGAGCTCCCGTATTGGGTGGCAGTTGTGTAAGTTATAATAATGAGAGTAGGATTTACTCAGTGAAGGCAAAATTTAAAATGTACCCATTCTAGTTTATTCTTTGTCTTAAAAACCAGCCCTTAGCGGGGTGCCTGGGTGGCTCAGTCTGTTAAGCATCTGACTCTTGGTTTCAGCTCAGGTCATGATCTCACAGTTCATGAGTTCGAATCCTGCATTGGGCTCTGCGCTGACAGCACAGAGCCTGCCTGGGATTCTCTCTCTCCCTCTCTCTCTCTGTCCCTCCTCTGCTTTGCCTCTCAAAATAAATAAACTTTTTTTTTTTTTTAATCAGCCTTTAGGAAAGCATCTCAAAACTTTTGGCAAGTTGTAGCATATCAACTGGTCAGTAAATACAACCATGTATGGTTGGTTTATTCTAATATCAAAAATATCAAGAAAGAGATGTTCTGGTTATCTTGGAACTTATTTTGGTTTTAAGTAACAATTCACTTAAACAAAGAGGTTTATTGGAGAGAGAGAGAGAGAGAGAGCAGGGGAGGGGAGGGACAGAGAGAGAGAGAGAGAGAGAGAGAGAGAGAAGAGAGAGAGAATCCCAAGCAGGCTCCACACTGTCAGCATAGAACCCAATGCGGGGCTCAAACTCATGAATCATGAGTTCATGACCTGAGCCAACATCAAGAGTTGGACACTTAACTGACTGAGCCACCCAGGTACCCCGTGTCTGAGGTTTTCAACTAGGATGTTGGTCTGGTGAACTTGGTAGTTTGGTAAGAGTTTCACCCATAGCATGAATGGAGCAGAAGGTAGCAGCACAGCACAGGAAAGAGCGAATAAACACCAGAACGGAAGGACAGCCTTGACAAGTAGAAGAATGCATAGGTGTTAGGAAAGATGAGTCAGCAGACCTTGTGAAGGATGGAGGCATTCTACACATCGGAGGCATTGTAGTATCTCAGAAAAGGGGAAGTTATAAGAAAAGTCCATTTTCAAGAGCATCGTTTCATTTTCGCCATGTTTATAAGGTCAGATCTGAACATGCTGCTGTAGTAGCTATGTGGAAACTTCCAGCCTGCTGCTGGAGATGGATCCCAGAGCTGGGAAGCATTGCCAAGACTTCATACATAACGTGGGTGAAGGTGTGGGAGATATCATCAGGCACTGAGGGATCTTTCCAATTGCGAGTGGGGAGCAAATGATCTGCATAATCCACCTTGTTCCTTTGGTTTGGGTCCAGACTCGGGGAAAAAAAAACAGGGAATAGTAACCAGTCCGGGAAGCAGTGAGCAGCCCTGCAGAAGCATGTCACACTGCAGATGACAACGGTGATTTCTTGAGTCCAGGTATCTGCAGAATAAGCCTAAATTTGGAGATTTGGAGAGACACTTAAATAGTCTAAAGTTCCAGTTCCGGCCACCTAGAAATGCCCCAGAAGCCAGGCAGAACAGCCCCTCCTGCTTTTGATGTCAGGAAGGAGCCTGAGGAATTCTAACAGTGACAAAAGTCTTTGTTTTACTTGTGGAGGTGCACTGCAGGCCATTGTTTTTTTGTTTTTGTTTTTGTTTTTGTTTTCCTCAAGAAAGTGCAGAACTATGCTAATGAAAACATAGCCCAGGAAGGAGATCCCTAAGCTCAGTTGCAGTCATATGTCATTGGGCCAGGAACTTCAAAGGCACGTTTTTTTTTGTTTTTGTTTTTTTGTTTTTTTTTTGTTTTTTGTTTTTTGTTTTTTTTTTACAAATTGCTGCCTCTTTCTTGTACCTCGCAGTTTAATGGAACATGTGACTTTAAAGGAGTGGGAGAGGGGGCTTGCGTTTAAGCCTCCTAGTGGGAGGTACTTGGAAAACGTTACCTCGAATGGCTGAATATATTGATCAGGTGAATGAGATTGAATCTTGATGGTTTTATTCCTTGGAAATTATCAGTTCAAAGTAGAAATTTCCATTTTGGGAAGCCACTGGACTCTAAGTCAGTTGCTCATTTCTGTTTTCTATGGATGGCTAATAATAGACACTTCATTCTGACCACCCTTTTGTAAGATGGACTCAGACCTCCATGCTGAGAAGGATTCTGAGGCTCTCTGGGAGACTTCGTGGGTAAAAACCATCATTAATCAACGAACAGTACAATGAACAGTGTGGTCATAGGGATGAAGATAAAAGTGACAGCACCTGTGCCATTGACTTGCCAATGGAAACTGTGGTCCTAAATTGGCATAGTTGCATTGAATTTATTTTGACAGAAATTGGCCAGGAGCCTCACATGTTTCTGAGACAAACAAATGAACCAACAAGCCAAACAATGCCGTCCCTAACTTGTTGTACCTGGAGAGCATGCATTCCATCACCCTATAAATTGATAAATCGATTTGGTGTTGAGGGATAAGGAAGGCTAGGGCCAGCCTTATTTTTACCCCTTTTAATTTTGGGATTTCATTTTTTCAAGGGACTCTCTGACCCACTTTGATTCTGAGGGTTGCGTAGTGGTATTGCTTCTGGAGAAACATTAAACACTCAGCGTCTCTGCCAAGATCAATTTGGCTCAGTAATTGTAAAGTGCCATACACTTTAGGGGCACTTCTCACATACAAACTCTAATTGATTCCTCATAAAAACTCAGTTAGGAGGCCATTTTTACTTTGTTTATTTGAACTTTATCCCATTATTTATTTCTTTGTAGTGTTTGAGGCAGCCCCAAATGCTCTGAGTTCTCCACTCTGTGGGAAGAGGTAGGACAGGTGGTGTAATACAGTTGTTATTCCCATTTTATAGGCAAGAAAATGAGAATTTTCAGAGATGAAGCTACTTGTCCAGAGTCTCACAAACGAGTAAGTGGCAAGGTCACTACCCACTTTCTCCTTGTATCATGGCCTTGCACACTTAGCATGGTGCCCGTGAAATGTTCTTTTTCCTTCATCATCATCTGTCTTACCCCATTCCGAACCGTGACATCACTGCATGTGTGCGTCCGTGTTCATGTTCACCTTTAACCTCTCTGTATTTCTTTACTTGAAGGGGCTGAATTTGATCTTAATAAGGGTTTGGTAAACCGTCGTACTTGGAGGGTCCCTCAGAGATGTAGTCAAGTGATATGAATGTGTCTGGACACTGTTACCTGCATAGACAGAAAAGTTACGTCATAAAAGAGTATTTAAGAATGACAGAAAATTTTTTATTATTTATCCAAGTGTGTATATCTCACATCATCGTGACAGTCTGTTGGAATCTCCTGTTGGTAGTCGGGGAGAGCTGGCGAGTCCTAAAAATATGACACTGATAAAAATCACTTAGAGGGCTGACATTGGAAACAAAACTCATGTTCCTCTTGAGAATGTCATATTGCAGCTTAACCCCAAACCTTGGGCTGTGTTGGCTTAGTTACAGCATCTCGCTTTGACAACCTTTTGTTCTCCCTAGCTGATATTTTGGCAGCAGATATCAGCACATCAGTTAATGTACTTTCCCTCCTGTAGGATCTCATTTGACTAGTTATGGTAGTTTATATTTTCTCCCTCATTAAAGTGCCTGTCTGCAGTTTGTTCAAAGGAGCCCGCAACCCCTGTTGGAGGGGAGTGCCCTTTTGCTGATGATTAATTTGCCCAACTACACAGACCTCATGGTCTAGTTAGATTTAGTTTTAATATCAGTCTAAAGTACACTAAAATACATACCAAGTAATGCTACCCCATCTATCAGAGAATTATAGCTTTTATTTAGTACATGGCATTTATATAGCATTTTTATTTAAGGAGCTTGGTGGTGACAGTTGCTTTGTGTTGCTGCATTCATTTCATAGGGTAGATACGTAGTTTAAAGGTCTGTCCCTGGCACAGAAACAGACACTCACATCAAGGGAACAGAATAGAGAACCCAGAAGTGGGCCCACAAACATATGGCCAACTAATATTTGACATAGCAGGAAAGAGTATCCAATGGAATAAAGACAGCAAGTGGTGCTGGGAAAACTGGACAGCAACATGCAGAAAAATGAACCTGGACCACTTTCTTACACCACACACAAAAATAAACTCAAAATGGATGAAAGACCTCAATGTAAGACAGGAGGCCATCAAAATCCTCAAGGAGAAAGCAGGCAAAAACCTCTTTGGCCTCAGCCGCAGCAACGTCTTACTCAGCACATCTCCAAAGGCAAGGGAAACAAAAGCAAAAATGAACTATTGGGACCTCATCAAAATAAAAAGGTTCTGCACAGTGAAAGAAACAATCAGCAAAACTAAAAGGCAACCAACGGAATGGGAGAAGATGTTTGCAAACAATATATCAAATAAAGGGTTAGTATCCAAAATCTGTAAAGAACTTATCAAACTCAACACCCAAAAAACAAATGATCCAGTAAAGAAATGGGCAAAAGACATGAATAGACACTTCTCCAAAGAAGACATCCGGATGGCCAATGGGCACATGAAAAAATGCTCAACATCACTCATCATCAGGGAAATACAAATCAAAACCACAATGAGATACCTCCTCACACCTGTCAGAATGGCTAACATTAACAACTCAGGCAACAACAGTTGTTGGTGAGGATGCAGAGAAAGAGGATCTCTTTGGCATTGTTGGTGGGAATGCAAGCTGGTGCAGCCACTCTGGAAAACAGTATGGAGGTTCCTCAAAAAATTAAAAGTAGGACTACCCTACGACCCAGCAATTGTACTACTAGGTATTTTTCCAACGGATACAGGTATGCTGTTTCGAAGGGGCACATGCATCCCAATGTTTATAGCAGCGCTATCAACAATAGCCAAAGTATGGGAAGAGCCCAAATGTCCATCAATGGAAGAATGGATAAAGAAGATGTGGTGTGTGTGTATGCATGTGTATGTGTGTGTGTGTGTATATATATATATATACACACACACACACACACACACATATACGTATATATATGTGTATATATATACATATATGTGTATATATGTATATACATGCATACACACACACACAATGGAGTATTACTCGGCAATCAAAAAGAATATCTTGTGGGGTGCCTGGGTGGCTCGGTCGGTTGGGTGGCCGACTTCAGCTCAGCTCGCAGTCTGTGGGTTCGAGCCCCACGTCGGGCTCCGTAGTGGCAGCTCAGAGCCTGAAGCCTGCTTCCGATTCTGTCTCCTTCTCTCTCTGCCCCTCCCCTGCTTGCTGTCTGTCTGTCTGTCTCTCTCTCTCTCTCTCTCTCAAATAATAAACGTTAAAAAAATTAAAAAGAAAAAAATATCTTTCCATTTGCAACTACGTGGATGGAACTAAAGGGTATTGTGCTAAGCAAAATTAGTCAGAGAAAGACAAATATCATATGACTTCATTCATTTGAGGACTTGAAGACACAGAACAGATGAACACAAGGGAAGGGAAGCAAAAATAATATAAAAACAGGGAGGGGGACAAAACATAAAAGACTCCCAGTTTTGGAGAACAAACAGAGGGTTACTGGAGGGTTTGTGGGGGGAATGGGCTAAATGGGTAAGGGGCGTTAAGGAATCTACTCCTGAAATCATTGTTGCACTGTATGCTAACTAACTTGGATATAAAATTTAAAAAAAATCAGAATAAATAAGTAAAAATAAATAAAGGTCAGTCCCTTTGCTGCCAGTGAGCTTTTTGTGTGTGTGTGTGTGTGTGTGTGTGTGTGTGTGTGTGTGGTCTCAACATCTCTGTGTACGTATCTTCTTGATTACGAGCATATGAAATGTCACTAGTGGTTAGTTTCTGCTGCATGGCAGCATTTGTGGGTGAGACCCTGAGTAAAGTCACCATGTCAGTTTAGTTCTGGAGGCATTAGTTGATGTCACTTACCTTCGTGTGGCTTCTTCTCCATGATAACAGATGGACACCAGTTAGCTTTGTTCCAGAAATCTCTGTGTATAACTCTGGATCTGATCATTCTCATTATCTTGACAGACTCTGGGATTTGGGATGCTGATTAAAAGGTGAAGAGACCATTTTTCAATTCAGTATGTCTAGCCCTCGCTCTGAGATGTTTTACCCTACCAGTGTGTGAAGCACACATGCCTTTGTCCCTTGCTTTAATGGACTTGGGACCAGTTACATAGTATTTGTGAATCCCAGTTTCCTCATCTGTGTAACAGGGAAGTTAACGCATATCTTGATTGTGGACAATTGAGCACAAGGCACAGGGAAGAGGATTAGTAAATAGTAGTTGTCAGGCTGAGGAGGAGATGGGCTTATAGTTACCTCATTATGTTATATTTCGTTGTAACAAAAGAAGGTCTGTTCCAGTGGTAGAAAGCCTTCTGCAAAGTCTGCAGGGTGGAAGTCCTGGAGAATGTCAGGGATGTAACCTATGGCATCAGGTTATAGGCATAGAGTATAGAATATCACTAACTCTAAAAAGAGGGCAGAGAAATTCTGAGCAACGCGTCTCAAAGGGTTTCAGCCGTAAGTGTTGAGGGGTGACACAGGTCTGGCCTTCATTCATACCACACTCGCTCATTTTGAGCATCCGCTACTGGTGAGGCTGTCTTCTAGGCTCTGAGGATATAGCAATGACCAGCTTGGAGAACGTCTCTGCTTTCATGGAGTTTCTATCCCAGTGGGGTATGGGAGCAGGAGGAAAGAAGATCTACCATAAAACAAACCGGAAGAATGATGGAGAGTAACAAGTGATTTGCAGAGAAATTAAACAGGATGGTCTGATGGCTTCTTTTCCTCTGAGGGAGTGACCTGTAAGCTGGACCTGAGTGACCAGAAGAGGACAGCCATGAGAATACCAAATCAAAGGCATTTCAAGGGGGAAGACAAGTAGGGCAAGAGCGACTTAAAGAAGACCTGTGTGGGCAGGGGGAGGGCGTACGGACGAGGGCATATGGATGAGATAGGAGAGATGGGCAGGGCCCGGACTCCAGGACTGAAGGGCTTCTGTAATCAGAGTCAGGGATTGGCTTTTCCCTAAGCCAGAGGGGGAAGCACTTGAGATTTTGAGGTAGGAGAATGATGTGATATGATTGGCATTTTCACAGTTTCCTCTGGCAGCTGGGTGGTGGAGGGATTAGACTCAGTTTTGTGGCTTAGGAAGCAATCTGGAATAAGAGATAGGGGTGGCCTGGACTAGGCCTTAAATGGGGGAGTTGGAGAGTAGTTGGATTCTGGCTGTTCTGATGCAGGGTGCACAGGACTTGCCAGGGGATGAGTTGGAAATAGGGGGTTTGAGGGAAAGAGCAAAATCAAGGTTAGTTTCTAGGTTGTTGGCTGGAGTGACAGAAAACATGGTAGGTCTGTTTTCCAAGGTGGGGAAGGCCTGGGAAGGAACAGTTTGTGGCGGAAAATCACGAGTTTGGGTTTGTCCATGTGATATTTGAGATGTCTCTGTGATACCCAGGTGGAGTCTAGATTTCCCAAGAAAGGTTAAGTCTGGAGAAGCAAATTTGGGACTTGACATAAGGCCATGGGACTGGATGAAGTCAACTAATGGGAAGTGGTTCTGGGATAGATTCCCAAGACACCGCAGATGCAGACGCTCCCATGAGGAGCTAAAGGACAAACGGCCAGGGATTAGAAGGGACAAGAGATGCATACTTTCACAGAAGTGAAATCAGGGAGTTTCAAGCAGAAGAGTATTCCTCTTCAGAGTGCTGCCGAATGGTCAGGGCTGATGTGACCGTTGAATTCAGGGGCCTGTGGTGAGGAGAGCAGGTAGGTTGCAGATGCGAGAAGAAAGGCTGGACAAAGGAAAAAGACCCTTGTGATATCAGCAACATGATGGGCTCTTGATGGTCTTTCTGGGAAAATTGGGGTTCTTGGTCATTGCGTGACACCTGAGAACTATCCAGTTTGATAACCTTTTCCTGCCCTGTTAGCACATCGGGTTTATCTTCAGTGCCAGCCGTAGGTGAGCAGGAGGCCTCAATGATTTCATAAGTTTTCTTCAACCTGTAGTTTGCCTGTGCATGTCTGCATAGTTGAACAAGGCCTTTAGAGTAGGTATGATAGGAGGCCAGGCTTGAAGGAAGGGTGAGATTTGGGTCAGAGGAATAAGGGTGTGGAGGATGTGGAAGGAAACAGGAACAGTGGAGTTAGAGACAAAATGAGCTGTGTATTTAACTCGGTAGTGACAGCTCCATTATGTAGTACAGTAACAGTGGAAACCCAGGCTTCGCTTATTACTTGTGTCCCACCTACTTCTCAAAGAGATTTGAAACCACCCACATGTAGATCCACATGGGAGAACCAGTCATTCATCCTACAAACAGGTATTGATTGCCGGTAACGACCCCACAATAGAGGCTGGGCTACCAAGATGGGTGACCCATGACCTTCCCTCAGGGAAGACAGACAGGAAAACAGTTAACTGTAGTATAATAACAGACAAGGGGAAAGAGGATTAATTCTGTCTGATTCAGTTTCAACAGGGAGCTCCCAGAGGAGATGCTTTTTGGCTTTAGAAGGATGAAAAGATGTCAGTATGAGAAGAGGAGCCAGCAGGGAAGCCACTCCTGGGCAGAGAGCATGGCAGGAGCACATCAATCAGGAGGCCTAGGAGCGTGTGTTGTGGTTACAGCTTGGGAGTCATGGTTCCTGGTGAGCACAGCAGTAGGTGATGGAAGGCACGCGTTAAGTGCTGAGACTGGAGAGGGTGACTGAGACCAAGCTGAGCTTTCTTTTTGTGGACAGGAGGGATTATAGGTTTTGTTTTGTTTTGTTTTGTTTTGTTAAAGAATAGTTTATCAAGGGGTGCCTGGGTGGCTTAGTTGGTTAAGCATCTGACTTCACCTCAGGTCATGATCTCATGGTCCATGAGTTCAAACCTCGCATCAGTTTGAAGTTCAAGCCCGCTTCGGTTTCTGTGTCTCCCTCTCTCTCTGTCCCTCTCCCCCACTTGCTCGCTCTCTCTCTCAAAAATAAATAAACACTAGAAAAATTTTTTTTAAAAAGAATAGTTTAGGGGCGCCTGGGTGGCGCAGTCGGTTAAGCGTCCGACTTCAGCCAGGTCACGATCTCACGGTCCGGGAGTTCGAGCCCCGCGTCAGGCTCTGGGCTGATGGCTCAGAGCCTGGAGCCTGTTTCCGATTCTGTGTCTCCCTCTCTCTCTGCCCCTCCCCTGTTCATGCTCTGTCTCTCTCTGTCCCAAAAATAAATAAAATAAACGTTGAAAAAAAAATTAAAAAAAAAAAAAAGAATAGTTTATCAGTAATCTTAGATACCTTTTGGCTTAAAATGAAAAGTTTTTTAAAAAACTTTTATTTATTTTATTTTATTTTTTTAAGTGTATTTTGAGAGAGAGAGAGGCAGCGCATGCAAAGCAGAGGAGAGGCAGAGGGAGAGAGAGAGAGAGAGAGAAGAATCCCAAGGAGGCTCCACACTGCCAGCACAGAGCCCGACATGGGGCTCGAACCCATGAACCCGTGAGTTCATGACCTGAGCCGAAATCAAGAGTTGGACGCTTAACCGACTGAGCCACCCAGTCACCCCTAAAACCTTTTTATTTTGAATTGAATTTATTTTTTGTAAAGCACATTTAGATTCACAGCAAGATTAAGGGGAAGGTATGAAGGTTGCCCCTATACCTGCCCCCCTCCACCCTGACCCCACGCATAGATACCTCCTGCCTCTCATCACCGTCCGCCACCATAGCGATACCTTTGCGTAACGGGTGAATGTATGCTGACACATCGCAATCACTCAGAGTCCTTGTTGGCATTAGAATTCACTCTTGGAGTTGTACATTCTGAGAGTTTGGACAAAAGTATGATGACCGGTGTCTACCATTAGGGTATCACACAGAATATATTCACTGTCCTGTAGTTCCCCCATTGCCTGCCCATTCCCTGGCAACCCTTGATCTCTTTACTGACTCCATAGTTTTGCTTTTTCCAGAGTGTCGTATACTTGGAATCCTACAGTATGGAGCCTTTGCACACTGGCTTCTTTTACTTAGTCATACACATTTTAAGTTCCTCCGTGTCTTTTCGTGGCTGAGTACCTCGTTTCTTGTTAGCCCCCAGTAATACTCCAGTGTCCAGCTGCACCCAAGTTTGTTTATCCATTCACCTACTGAGGGACATCTTGATTGCTCCCAAGTCTGGGCAGTTAGGAATAAAGCTGCATACACATCTGTCACATAAAACCTGTATGCAGGTTTTTGTGTAGACATAAATTTTCCCTTCCTTTGGGTAAATCCCAAGGAGTGCATTTGCTGGATCACACGATAAAAGTATGGTTAGTTTTGTAAGGACCGTAGGTTTTTAAACAGAAAAATAATTGATCTTTATTATGGAAAGCAAGTTTGTAAATGGGCATTTTGCTTCCCCCCTCCCCCACTTATTTCTCGTCCTGTGTGTGCATATGCTGAGAGAAAACCACCCCATAGATGGATTGCCACCATATCAAATAAAAATATCCAAAACTCATATTCTTCCTTCCCCAACACTGTCTGTATTTTGTTTCACACAAATATGCATGTGTGTAGCATTAGAGACCTCTCAATATCTTGAGTATGAAATTATATAGATATATTACATTCCTCATGGTACTTTATGTGCTAGAGAAAATATTTCTTGATATTTGTGTATTTAAAGTCAAATGTGTGTATACAGTTTATGTGAAAGAAAACAACAGGAGTGCCTTCTTTAGGAAGATCTGTGTCTTGTAGATGACTCTTTTTAGCCTTCTTAAGTAAATTTAATCTTTTTATGTTTATTTTTGAGAGAAAGAGAGAGAGAGAGAGAGAGAGAGAGAGATAGCATGAGCAGGGGAGGGGCAGAGAGAGAAGGAGACGCAGAATCCGAAGCAGGCTTCAGGCTCCAAGCCATCAGCACACAGCCCAATGTGGGCTTTATAAGTGAATTTATAAGTGAAAAACGAGCCACTCTTAAGTTTAGTTGGTGTAACCTTCCTTCCTCAGTATACAGCACATAGTGTATGCTGATGAATTATGTGCAGTTGATTTTAAAATCAGAACCCTTCAGAAGAGCTGGATGCCTGAGTGTCTGAAATGCTTTAGGACATAAACTGCTAAGAAATAATTTCAGTACTCTTAAACAAAATGCACTTCTCCTTATTCTATATTCCTTATGTAATACAACTGTAGTGAAAGATGTCTTTGTCTTTTTCTTTTTTCTGTCTCCCCATACCCATGTGAAGTTAATGGTTTAAGGAAAATACTCCAAGCCCAACAGATCATGTCAAATATTTGGTTTGGTAGGATTAATATTTCACTGCAGAGCGACAGTGGGAGCGCTGTCCTAGTTTTAGGGATGATTATGTAAACTAATGAGCCCCATCCGTTAAAAAACTTAGAGAAAGAGAAAGCCATTTATCATGTGGACTATACTGACTGTACTTAGAACACACTGAAGTAGGTATTAAATGCTTACGGTAGGGTTACATTTAATTAAAATTGTTCTTTTTGTGATATTAAGGTTAATAATTATGACACTGTGCAAATGTTTAGTTTTTCTTTCTTTCTTTTGTTTAAGTCTCAATGGTTTGTTATTCTGTGTCTCATTTCCCCACTGGCTTAAAATTGGCTTTTCACTTTACCATGCTTGGCATTGTTTCCATGACAAGGGGTCTAAAGAATTACACTTGGCTGGGGCAGTTGTAATTGTGTATCTCAACCACTAGAGGGAAGTGACTCTGTTATTCGTTCTAGGGAGAGAAGGTGTTTAATCTCTCAAATTCACCTATTCGTTGACCCTTAGCCCGGAAGGGGTTGTCCTTAATATTGGGACCACCTCTGCCCCTATTCCAGAGAAGAATCTGTGGGAAGGAAAAGACAGAATTAAGGACATTGATCTAGGACTTGGTTTATATAGTTATATCTACCCAAAGTGTGGAGTCTATCCACTTCCTTCAACACAGCTCCCAGTGGATGAGGAGCTTTGCTGGGGAAAGTGAACGGTTCTTCCAGAAGCACTTCATCTATTCGTTTTCAAGTAACAGCATGAGTAATACTTTTAAAATACCAGTCACTGCTCTCAACCCTTAAAAAATACTAACATAATCCTAGCAACAGTCCTATGAGGTAAATATTCTTATTCTAATTTTGCAGAGTAGGACACTAAAGTACTCAGAAGTTAAATAACTTACCCAAGATCCCAGAACTAGTATGAAATGCTGCTGGAATTACAACCTGAGCAGTGGCTCCAACCCATGTCATCAACCACTGTGTGATCCTGCCTCTCCATGTACACCCAGTTTTCCATGCATGAAGAGACATGCACAGAATTACGACCAGTTTGAGTCTGCAAAGGGGAAAGGTATTTAGGGTCAAAAAACAGAAAAAGAAAACTGCAGAATCAAAATTTATGCCATATTTTATCTATGAAAACATACTTTTTTTTTTTTTTTTTTTACATTTTAACATACCTGAAATCAGGTTGTTAGCTTACAGCTTTATTAGATGAAATAAGATATTTGTCTGAAAATATACTGACTCCATTAATCATTGAACAATCACAAAAATGTAACTTTGGGGAACCATTTCTATTTTAGATCTTAGCACTTCATGAGAATTCCCAAGTATGTGTGCTGATTGCTTAGATAAAAACAAATAAAAAATACAACATGTTTCACAGGAAAAAAGGTTTAATGTGGGATGTGGGAGTGTTTGACAGCATGTCAAATGGGACTTCCAAAGGTAAGAATCCCCAGAACCTTGACATTTTAAAAATGTCCCTGAATTCTGCTTCTCACTTCTCCAAAGCACCTTTTCACCACGTCTGTCTCTCCTCACCCCTTGTAGTGCATAATCTGCTTGAGGGCTATTTATTTTCCCTTAAGGAAGTCAGTTATTTACATTAAAATAAAAAATCATAACAGTAAGAACATTTGGGGAGAGCAGTTTGTCTTCAGAGTGATTTTGCCCAGTCATTGATCAGTCAAAGTTCCTTGTCCCATGGAAGTACGTGACAGCCCAAAATTATTCAAACAAATGGGCACAGTCTGTGGTATTTGAGAAAGGCACACCAGCATTGCCGGTGTATGGGTCTAGCCAAGAGCTATATTGACACACAAGTGTAGCCATGTGAAAAGACTATTTTTTATTGTAAATTGTTATTCCACCCCCCACCCCGCACTGACATTTTGAAACCACCTCTTTTGAGGAAAGAAATAGCATTTCAGATAAACTCTTAAGGGAGCTCCCAAGAATCTGCAATTAAATATTTACACTTGGCAAAAGTGGTTTCAACCACTGTGTTTTAAATGATATTTGTATTCTGTGTCTCATTTTCATTAATTTTTTAATCTATAGTCAGAGAATAGACTACACACACACACACTGTGAATTTTGCTTTTGTAGCTTTATTCTAGATTTCTCCCTTAGGGCTTTTTTTTTTTTTTTTTTTTTTGCTCTCCACCAAGCCCACACAGGTTTTAGAGGGAGATGTAGAAGAGGTGAAATTCAGAGTTTAAGTTTGCCTGGTGTTGACAGCGCTGAGGAAGGTTCAGTGTGACAAGAAGTTAAAATAATTAAATAAGGTGAAACGTATGGATTATCAGGGGATTGCTTTTACTCACCTCATGTTTTGCTTATTCTTTTTTAACAAAGAAATTGAAGTAAATTTTTAGATGGCCTTGGGAACCCAAGTAATTGTTTTGAAATCAATAATACATTTTATTTAGAAGTATGTTCTATTTATGAAGTCAGTTTTCATACCCAAAATTATAGAGCAGTCTGACCACAGCTATTCTGTATTACTTCATCTCAATTCATGATAAGTTTATCTGATCATATTTCTCTGTGAGATTTTCTTAAAAATTACTTAACTAGTCTTGGAAACTTGTAGATAGGAATCTAGTCTAGAGTTTCCTGGAATCGGACAAGTAGATTCGATGTGACTTGACTGGAAAACAGATGTTATTTACTTATTTTTTATTTACTGGGCTTTTTCTAGGAGTATAGTGTGTTAGGATTTAGTTATTCTCTCCTGAAATACTTATCCTTTGGGTGAAAAATAAAAATAAGCATGAGTCAGAATTGTGTTAGCGAAAACTTCTCAAGACAGGACTCTGAAATATAGGACCTTAGATTCCTACCTCACTCAAAGAAGCGTTCATGGCCTCATCTACTTTGAGGTACTGATTCAGGTGGGAGAGGGATGTTACAGATTCTAGGCATGACATTCTTCCATACTTATTATGCATTTATAAAAAAATGGCTGGGTTGCATGCTCTGGTCCGTTTATCTGTTGTTTTCCACCTGTTCTTTTATTTGCTTCCCTTGGAACTAGCACATTGAAAAAAAATTCAGTAATTTATATCGTGGCTCATATTTATGAAACATGACAAAGACTTCTTTTCCCCTCCCCCTCCAAAATTCTCCTTGTTTGGATACTTGCATTAACTGTGGGACTCAATCCACAGACCACATGGTGAGTGATGGATATTAGACCCATCTGGAACTTCCATTGCCTGTTTTATATTTTATAAGCATATCCTAAAATGCCCTTTGTAATTTGGTAGACTAGGCCAGAGCTCTCCAGTTAGGTAAATTACGTGCAACAGGCTTTGCTCTCCATTAAAGTTGAAAGTAACAATGCGTCATTTTGGGTACCCGACAGACACCTGGCACGTCACTGAAGTGGAACTGTTCCCATTTCTGGGACAGAATCACTGAATGGATCTTTCTGAGCCATGAATTCCACAGTATTGTTTTGTTTTTTTTTTAAGTTTCATTTATTGGGGCGCCTGGGTGGCGCAGTCGGTTAAGCGTCTGACTTCAGCCAGGTCACGATCTCGCGGTCCGGGAGTTCGAGCCCCGTGTCGGGCTCTGGGCTGATGGCTCGGAGCCTGGAACCTGTTTCCGATTCTGTGTTTCCCTCTCTCTCTGCCCCTCCCCCGTTCATGCTCTCTCTCTCTGTCCCGAAAATAAATAAACGTTGAAAAAAAAAATTTAAGTTTCATTTATTTATTTTGAGAGAGAGACGTTGTGAGTGGAGGAGGAGGGGAGGAGCAGAGAGAGAGGGAGAGAGAGAATCCCAAGCAGGCTCTGCGCTGTCAGCATGGAGCCCGATGCGGGGCTCGAACCCCTAAAACTGCAAGATCACGACCCATCCACAGTATTGTTTTTAAAGCTGTGATACTAGGCACTAACAGAGATAAATAAAAGAAATTATTACTTTGCAGGGGAGAGAAAGGACTTTGATAACGTCACATGACACCCAAAATGCTCACTGAGGATTATGTTTATCTTTTAGCCCCTAACAATTTACTGTCCGGTGTTTTTGAACAATTGAAGTTGTCCCTCCCTGAGCTGCCACCAGAGACAGCCTGGACCTTCCCATTTCTGTGTGTTTTCTTATCAACCAGTGTTATTTGAAGGGAATTGGAAGATGAGTTGGCAAGTCTGTGTGATGTAATAATGGAAAAAGTAACTAAAGATGAGGAAATACTGTTAAAATGTATGATGTATTTTAATGTATATTAAAACAACAATAACAGAAATGAAAGTAAAATAAATCACTTACGATGAACCGTTTCCAGTTTTGCATGACATATACACATCTTTTTCTGTTTGCACACGTGTTTATGTGATACATAGTTATACTGCTGGCTATGCTACAACTCCTACCATAGTTACACTACTTCTGTTTTGGTTTTGTTTTTTTCAACACAGGATATTGCCATACTGTGATATAATTTATAAGGGTGACTTTTGCTGCCTACATAGTTAGTAAGCCATCTACCCTTGATGCCTGTGCGAACGATAAAACGGTGTCTACATCAGGGACTGAGAGCCCTTTCTATGCGAGGTTTTGAAGCTTCACTTCTATTTTTCTTTAATGAAGGGAGGTGGGGAGATGACTTGGTGGCCATTACTCTCGAGGAGCCTGTCTCCACATTTCTGATTGGTATCATTCACTAAACATACCCCTGTAGTTGTAAGTGGGCTCTGCCCTATTCTTCGTAACTTTCTCTAAAACTTTCAGTTCCCCTTCAAGTATAAACCCGGCTGGGTAGGAACATCGTCACCATTATCCACAAAAATGTTAATTCGTAGATCCTCAGGTGGGCGTGGTTGACTGCAGAGTAAGAGCAAGATCAAGGTGTGGAAATGGGCATTTGCCAAAGAGGAAGAGAGGCACTAGGAGAAGAGACGAACAGATGAGCTGTGTCTGTTCCTCCTAAATGCGACGGAGGGAGGGTTTTGCTGGGCTAGTTGACATACCTGAGCCAGGAGCCCAGGCTGTGAGGTGGTGGCCCGCAGGTTGCAGACCTTGAGCAGCTCTTTCGCGGTGCTCAGAATTCTCATCTATTCACTGCGGTGGGGTGGGGAGCAGTGTGTGTTGATCATGTCCCCAGGAGGATTGAATTTCCAGCCGTGGAAAAAGATCACCCTGTCCAAGTTTGGTTTTAGTCATCTTTTCAGAGGATACAGAGTAACACTGCACTTACTTCAGCCATGTTTGTTGAAAAGGATTGCAAAAAGCTAATAGTTGTTTTTTGGTTCATTTCTTTTAATTTTTTAAATGTTTATTTCCCAGAGAGAGAGAGAGAGAGAGAGAGAGAGAGAGAGAGAGACAGAGCATGAGTGGAGAAGGGGCAGAGAGAGAGGGAGACACAGAACCTGAAGCAGGCTCCAGGCTCTGAGCTGTCAGCACAGAGCCTGATGCGGGGCTTGAACTCACAAACCGGGAGATCATGACCTGAGCCGAAGTCGGTTGCTCAACCAACTGAGCCACCCAGATGCCCCGTTTTTTTGGTTCATTTCTTAATGAATCATCAAAATCTGCCTAAAAACCACAGACTTAAATATTCATTGTTCTTTTTGTTTATCATCATGAAGATTGTCAGTAATGACAGTGCTTTAAAAGAAAAATCATCCAACCAGTTGACAAAAGGCAGTATGGTTTTGGAAGCGTCCCCCTAGGGCTTGTATGTAGAAGTTAAAAAGAAATAGAAAAACAACAGGTTCGTGTATGGTGGGTTTTTTTTCTTAAACCTTACAAAATAATGTGCGTGCATCCATGAAATCTGCTGAGTCTCTATGATGTACTTAGAGGCATACACAGATGAATAGAAACTATCCTTGTACTCAGAGGGCTTAAAGCCTAGTGGAGAATTGGACCTGTAAGCAATTGTGCTCTAGTAAAAAGACTGGCATAAAAGAAGTGTTTGTATGTATAAAGTTCATTCGAGATCCAGGAGGAATAACTGTTAGGTCTGCAAGAGAAAGTCAGGCTGGCTTAGCTGGAGAGGTAACCTTACATCTCTCACTTGAAAGATGTGCAGAAGTTTTCCAGGCAGAGGAGATAGAAATTCTAAGAACAGGGAACAGGGTGTGCAAAGGCAATGAGGTATGGCACAGCTCCCGCATCTGGGGAGCTCACAGTAATTCAGTATTTCTGACATGTATGTGTTTTTTCTTTATTATTGGAGCATAAACCATAAGGGGGTGAGTGTCAAAGGATGAGGGAGGAGAGATAACAAGGGACTGTATTCATAAAGTATTCGACTTAAAGAGGTTTTGATTTCCCCATAAAGAACTTCTCAAACTCTAATGTGCATAAGATTCCTTCCCTCCCTCCCACCCCACCCCCCCTCCACACTTTGATGGAATGCAGATTCCTGGGCTTCATGCCCAGAAATCCTGAGTCACTGGGTGTGGAGAAGCCGCCTCAAATCTGTGTTTCTCATAAGCACTCCAGGTAATTCAATGATGGTCGGACAGAAACCGTACTTGAAGAAACACTGCTAGAACAGTGGGGAACCACTGAATTTTCTTTCCCAGGAGAGACAGTAAAATGATTGTGAGCACAAGTTAGTGCTGTGGCTTTGGAGGAATAGATTGGAGTGGAGAGGGTGAGGATATTTTACTAACCCAGATAAAGGGTGATGGAGGCCTTGACCAGGGGGCCCTTTGCAACGTGAAAATCTGCTGCTCTTTTATCATTTTATGTACTGTGAGAGCTTACCCAATTCACTTTGCTCTCATTTTCTAATTTTCCCAACTAGTGTATTTTTGTAACATTTAAGTGAGATTTTTTTTTCTACTCTCTTGAGTCTTCTATTTCTGTTGAGTACATGTCATCTGGCCTTATTTTTCTGTTATCATTGATGTATTAGCATTCTTTATCATTCTGTATGTCCTTCATTTCCTAAAACCCACCTGTAGAGATCCTTCTTATTTTACATCCATAGATACTCCTCTGTCACCCATCCGCCACTGTATTGGATGACATGATTGACTGTTGCTACAGCTCTTAAAACTGGAATAACTTCTTTTTATTTATTTATTTATTTCACATTTATTTGTTTTGGAGAGATATATAGAATATATAGATATATATTATAGATCTATATTATAGAATGTGGGGAGGAGGGACAGAGAGAGAGGGAAACAGAGAATCCAAAGTGGGCTCTTTGCTGACAGCAGAGAGCCCAGTGTGGGGCTCAAACTCACTAACTATGAGATCATGACCTGAGCCAAAATCGAGAATCGGAACCTTAGCCAACTGAGTCACCCAGGTGCCCTGGAAGTTTTTTGATAACTACTAACTGGAATATAGTTGTCTCCTCTGATGTGTCTTAACAATATATTGGTTCAAAGAATATTTCTGTGGTTGGAACCAGAAACTTGGTCTCTGCCTTTCAGGCCTCACAGTCTAGCTGAGGAAAGACAGTAAAATCTGAGTTATCTAGTCTCATGGGAAATAACAAATTTGCGTTTGTTGGGGAGAGGGGAAAGGTAGTCTTAAATTACCTCTAATAGAATATTTTGAAATTAGGAACATCGTTTTATTTTCCTGCATACATGTGGACTAATATTAAAATAGGGCTCGCTTTTTCAAAAGTAAATGATTTTTCTGAGCAATGAAAGAAGAAAGCCTTCATATACAGCACAATGAAGTAATTTTAGAATTCAGAACTGTCCCCAGAAAATGCAGTTTGACCAGTCTGCAAATAACACGTATATTTAACCAAAAACACAGCTCTGTAAGGATTTATAACCGAGTCAGCTTTGAAAATACCCATTTGCCCAGTTGCCATAGACAGGTAAGGATTTATGTGTAGAAACAGTTATTTTTCTTTTTTAGATTATGAAATCCTCTGAATAGGAAAGACTTCATTTTTAAAGCAATTTCAGTATTTCTAAGGTTTTAAGGCTTTTACATGTGCATTTTATTTTGTCAGAAGATGCCAATCCAATTTTAAGAAAAAGTCCTTGTCAAAGTGTATAGTTTTAAGTTTGTAAACTCTTCAAAGTATTCTAAAATTCGCAGGAACATGAAATTTCAGGCCGTGGTAAAAAAGACTGTCAAATATATGGCTTCTGGGATGGAGTTTTTTTCCTAATTAAAAATAATAGGACTCATTGTTAAAATATATGTGTGTGTGTGTGTGTGTGTGTGTGTGTGTGTGTATACCCACATACATATATATATATATATATATATATATATATATATATATGAATAAAATCATCCATAATTCTACACTTACAGATGGCCACTAAAAAGACTTTGTTTAGTTCTTTTTTATTCATATGCACTCATATATTATGAACAAATTATATCATAACTGCTCCATTTTGGGTGGCTTTCTTTACACATATTTCAGGAGCATTGCCCATTACCTATATTTTGCACATGTGGTCTTTGTTTCCGATAGCTACTGTAACAAATCATGACAAACTAAGTGGTTTAAGACATGTATTTATTTTTGTAGAGTTCTAGAGGTCACAAGTCTGAGATAGCTTCCCTGGGCCAAGATCCAGGTATGTCCAGGGCCCAGCTTCCTCCAGAAACAGTAAGGTGGAATGTGTTTCCCCGACTTCTCCAGTTGCTTTCTAAAGCTACATTCTCTGCATTGCTTACTCCACTTTTAAAGCCAGCAGGGTAGCATCTTGCTTGTGTCACACTGCCTTCTTCTCTAGTCAAAACTCTCTCCCCCTCCCTCTTATAAAGACACTTAAGATTACTTTTAGGGCCCACTCTCATAATTAGGATCATCTCTCCATCTCAAGACCCTTAATTGAATCACATCTTCAAAATTCCTCTTGACATACAAGGTAACGTATTCACAGGTCCCGGGGATTAGAACCTGGACGTCTTTGGAATCCATTATAGTCCATCTTTATTGGCTTTATAGTGTTTCATTTTATGGCTATTTCAGTTTTTACTAGCATTTGCCTTCATAAATTAACATTTATTAACATTATCAACACCTTGTACCTTTGGGGTTTTTTTGCCCATAGTATTCTAAGGAATTCTGAGATTAATTTCCATATGCATGAATGTTTGTGTATATAGTTGATTGTATAAGTTCCAGGATGTCCGTTTATAGTTAAAATGTCTATCTGTATGTGTATATTATATGTATATTTTGTAGCAAACATATACATTTATATGTGTGTATCTGTGTATATGAGAGGTATGTGTTGGTGTGTGTGTTTCCACTCTCCAGATAGCTTTCTAGATAGTTGGCAGGGAGAACTTCTCTCCTTATGCTCTTAGCAGCATTGAGTAGGATCTTTATTTTAATCTTTGTCAATTAAACGGGTAAAAAGATACGAGTGATGCTTTGAGTGCATTTTTATGATGACTTATTAGATTGAACACTTTTCATTCTAAACACTGTATTCCATGAGTTAATATTTATTTTAATAGCTTTATTAGCAGTGAAAATGACGTGTAGTAATAGATGTAGATACTAAAGTTTGCTTGAGAACTTGGCTAAAATATTTTGTGTCTTAAGTTAAATAATAGCCTGTGATTTGTGGAAGAATTTGTATCAGCTTTAGCAATGGGATAAACTTTGGATTGTTAACAGAAGCGCATGGTTTCTACCTCTGTCTGTATATGCTCCTTATGTGGTACTTTGTTGGAAACTCTTAACTCTTACTTTAATGGGATAGTTTTCCATAACTTTACATGTCTGACCTGGAAAAATATTCAAGAAAAAAAGAACTGATAAATTAACTTTAATCTTACATTACAGAAAGGTCTTAGTGTCAGCTACTAAAGGGCTAAATATAACTACCCTGACCCACTTAAACCAAATTGACACTTGTGATAATTGCACTGTAATTCATGCTCAGGAGCTGGATAAGAAATGATGAACCTTAGACCCAAGCTTCTGGGTCAAGAAACTCCAGGTCCTTGAAGTTAATTCCAGATTGAGAGACTATTACAATGATTAGTAACTGAGGGTCACTGTTACAGTCAAAAAGCATTCAGCATTTCATATAATCTAATTACATATATGTATATGTATACATACATATAGCTACATATGCATGGTCTCTATTTTCTGAGATTTTGAAATCTGTGACAGTAGACCTGCTTAACTGATACAGCATATATAGATAATGAAATGGACTCATGAAATTGAATAGGAATAGATCAAAAAAGCTTTTCCAAACATATACAAGCTGAATCTTCAAAATATCATGATTCTCTACCTGACTTTGCATCAAATATCTTTCTAACCCTGAGCAAATCTTTTTTTCCTCTTCTCCTTTCTCTAACATTCATGTGAATGGGTGTATTGAGGATTTAAAGATGGAGGAGATACAGCCCCTTCCCTCTTACCCAAGGGGGATTGATCTGCAAATGAACAGAGATTTTAATGTGGTGGGAGAACCTTTTTTTCTGCGGAGGCTGTCAGGAACAGAGGCCATTAGAGCGATATTCAGCGTGGTGGGGTTAGGGAGCCTCAAAGGAAGGCCATCTAGAACAGGTGGCAAGAAGTTCGGTCTTAAAGTGAGATGGGAGTTAGCCTTCCGAGTTTGTCAGATGAGGGGGGCTGATCTCCAAGACTTGTTCTCTGCTCTAAGATTGGATTGCTTAGTTCTATTAGGGGCCAGTACTGTGTGTCAGTTTTTAGTGGATCTTCGAGCCGCTGGTTTAGGATGGAGAAGACACACTGCTCTCTGGCTCCCTCCCACTCATCTCCTGTAGGATGACCCTTGCTGCCCTGTAAGGATGGTAGACCTTTTCTGTCCACGTCTATCCTGGAGCTCTGACAGACTAAGTATGCAGCTCCTCCCAGGATCTTCTCTTGCTTGAAAGCCAGAGGATGGAGGGCTAGGGTAACACGCTTGCAAGCAGTGATTATGACACCCAACCCCGTCCTCTGTGCTGGGCTGCCATCATGCATGTTTTCCTCCTCTTCTCTGTCTTACACATCAAGGAGTCCCTCGTTTGAACAGTACTTCATTGCTCATAATCATCTGTTCTCTCCTCTTGGGTTTTTGTAAGTTACTGGCTATTTCCTCCATTTCCTGAGCCTGTGATTCTCCTGGGATCCAAGGAGTACCTGAGGAAAACTGTTAGGTTCTCTTCCCGTTCTAGCCACTCTTAAGCCTGTCCTTTGCTCTCTCAGACCTTGTCCTTCAACTCGCCCTTGGGGATTATGCAGTTCTCTGCCCAACCTGCCAGGAAACATAAATCAGTTTTACTGTGTTTCCTTTGGTTTATCTATTCACTTTATAAATGTCAATCTACCTTGAAATATTGTTTAAAGTTTTTTTTTTTCATATTCCCAGGATAATGTAACCTTATTTATTATCTATCTCTTGGTGTTCAGCATTCAGACTTATACCTACAAGTTAATTTTCATTTACCTTTTTATCTTCTTTCATAGTTTGGTAACATGAGCAAAAAAAATGGTTTAATAACACTAATAGAGTTTTCTTTCAACATACTCCACATCTCTAGCTCCACCTTTAAGTTTTATTCCTTAAGATGTGCAATGATTACAAGGATTGCTTATTCAGGATGGGCAATTTTCTCTTCACACTTCTACCCTTAAATTCACAAGACAGCATTTAGAAGCCAAAGTAGACCTGTAGGTGTGGACAGCAGTGGGGAAGTAGTCACTTCTAGGTGTTCTAAAGATGGAGATTCATAGAGGTCAAGTTTAGTTTACAGCACAGTCCCCAGACTAGGCCAAGATCAGGCAGAATACCTTTGGAAACTCAGTATCAACACCACTTTTCATTGTGTCTTATCATTGGAATTGGCCTTGTGGCCAGAGTGTCAGTGCAGGGAGCCACTCACCTGCACTTGAAAGCTTAGTTTCCCACAGTGTTTAAGTTCAGGGGAGGCTCGAGGGATGTTATCTTCAACACTGTTCTATGTATGGTGGGAGAAAACCCTATTGCATGGACATGGGGCAGAGGGTGGGAAGCAGAAGGGAGAATTCAAGTCAATGAAAAGAACATGGAATTCTTTGTTTGGGGGGTTGGTGAACAGTGAAGAATTTGACCCATTCTTAAGTACTCATTTTATCCTAAGCCAGCATTTCAGTAGCATGACAAGGTTATTTTTCATTGTCATTTACCTTTCTTATAAAAACAATGACTGATAATATCATCTGATTAAGTGAATGAGCATTCTGGATCACAAAGCTTGTCCATTAGTGTGTAGGCTTAGTTATTGTGCAATAAGTAGAAAATCTTGCTAAATATCTGTATATTGACTTAGACTGGCTGTAGTCTTAGGAATTTCCAATAATCTCAATTTCCTCTTAGTTCTTCACCCAGTTTTACTGCACTTGCAACTAAACTATACTCTAGTTTCTGCCCATGTAATTATTTTGTCTGTACAAAAATGTCAGTAGTTCTGACAATTTTAATTCTTGTGTTTGCTGACTGCATTATCTTCTGAATCATGAGTTCTCAAATCAAGTCAAACAGGTTAGAAGACAAGTTACACTTGAGCATCACACCTACTCTTATCTTAAATGAATGTGGGAATGTATCAGCCACTTTCTCTGTATTAAGTAGTTCATTTCTGGCTCCTCACGCATTTTGTCTGTTTTTATTTTTTTTCATTTTGGATACAACCCACATTTTCCCAAGCCTTTTAAGTGCAAAAACTGTGTTAAAGTATATGTAGTTTAAAAAAATTATGTTTTTTCCCATCCCTTGGAGAATTTTTAGGGTGGGTTACTCAGAATGTATAGGGTGGAGATTGTAATGACATCTGCTCATAGGCCAGGATATTTATCATTCAGTCAAGAGAAGAAAAATATGTTTTATGCATTTATTTACCCATGTTGGTTATCATTGTTGCTCAAATACCTGGGCTTTTCAGGAAGAATAGAATGCAAGAGTTGAGAAGTAGAGAATCATGAGGTCTTGCAACCATCCAGAACTTGATGTCTGTTCACTGTATCTCCTTCAGGTTACCTCTACTCAGACACCCTTATAGGAGGTCCTTTCTTGTTTTTTTCAGTCTTTTTCATCTTCAGATCCAAAGAGTCTTCTGCATTGTTAATTCAGTTTTCAAGGACAGTTGTCAAGCTCCCTAAATTTTCTCTTTCTGCACTTTCAACACAGGTTCTTCAACATGTAATTTATTATTATTTTTTTTAACTTTAGAGAGAGAGATAGAGAGACAGTGTGAGTGGGGGAGAGGCAGAGAAAGAGGGAGAAGAGAGAATCCCAACCAGGCTCCACACTGCCAGCATAGAGCCGGATGCAGGGTTGGAACTCACAATCTGTGAGATCACGACCTGAGCTGAAGTCGGCTGCCCAACTGACGGAGCCACCCAGGTGCCCCTAATGATGACATTTCTTAGAGTGATGTTAAGACATAAGGAATGTTAGTACTTCTCTTTTCAGTTACAGAACATAGATAAAAATTAATAAGAGAAATTCTTTAGAGCTTCATTCTCTTAAAGTATCTTCATGGAATTCTTAACAAGTTGAGATTCTTTGAAAAAAATCAATTGACCTGCTATCACTAATCATTTTAGGGCATTTTAAGGGAAACATAGATACCAAAGCATCTGAAGTGTCTCCATTCAGAAAGCATTTATTAACTGCTTGTATAAATCAGGAACTGTCAGATTTTGGGAATATAGAAATCAGTAACACATGACTTCAGCCTTGAAGAATTCACAGACTCATATGGAAGATGGAAGACCGTAGTAAACAGGCACTTACCATACAATGTGACCAGCACTGCATAGAGGCATGTTGAAGGCACCACCATAACAGAGGGCATGGTGTGGGGTGTCCTCTGCTCTGTTCCCATTACTTTTAGTATTGTATTCTTTTAACTTCTGTGTATTGCTAACATTTATATACATTGTGTTCTAAACACTGCTTACAAGGCCTTATGTATGCCCTCTCATTTATGGAAATCTCAGAGGTTGTCCTATCCTGAACCCCCAAAAATGGGGAAAATGGGCAGAAATTAAGTGACTTGCCTCAAGTCATGGTAATTGTTGGATCCAAAATTCAGACCCAAAGTTGTTGCTCTTAACCAATGGTCTGTCCTACCATTCTAAGAGGGAGACATAATTACAAGCAGTAGTTCTCACCCAGGGGTGATCTTGCCCCCAAAGAACATTTGGCAAAGTCTACAGACATTTTTGATTGTTACAATCTGCGACTAGGGGGTGGAAGGCGGGGATGCTGCCTAACGCCTTCCGGTATACAACACAACCCCCCAAACAAAGAGTTATCCAGCCTAAAATGTCCAAGTACTGAGGTGGAGAAATTGCTTTGGAGCTTGGTAGTTTGTGTCAGCCTTTAAAAATACTCTTTTAGGGGCACCTGGGTGGCTCAGTCACTTAAGCATCTGACTTTGGCTTAGTGGTTGGTGAGTTTTACCACCCCCCCCCCCCCCCTCAAGTCAGGCTCTGTGCTGACAGCTCAGAGCTTGGAGCTGCTTCAGATTCTGTGTCTCCCTCTCTCTCTGCCCCTCCCGCACTAGTGCTCTTTCAAATACAAATAAACATTAAAGAAATTTTTTTAAATACCCTTTTAAATCCTTAAAAGCCTGTTTTTAAAGTGTGGAGCAAAAAAATACTGAATCAAGTTCCTAAGTATCTGGTGAAGTGTATTTTGTCAGTTGTTCAATTGAGAAAAATATTGCCTTCTTTGTCTACCTTAGTAGATTTCAAGGATCTGAGGAGCCTCAGTGAGAATTTCAAAAGATGATGCATAAGAAAGCCCTGTACAACAATGATCAGAAATTCCTAGAGTCCTTGGGGTGAAACTATTTCTGGGAGTCACAAGAATTAGATAGGATCCCAGAGTGCACTCCTGTTGTCTGTTTACAACTCCCTTGTCAGCTGACCTCTCTTCCCTTGTCACTCTGCTATTTAGGTAAGCAAGTTTGTCTGCAACTTGCTTAAGCATTTTTTGAGTCTTTTTTTTTTTTCCCTAAAATCTTGTTTTAAAATTTACTATCTCTCACCGTATTACGCCAATTTAAGGCAGCTAATTTAAATTCTTTTTTTTTTTTTTTTCTTCTGTATAGACTTTTACACAAGCATTTGCCTGTTAGGGGAGTTCTTTGAACACCATGCCTTTCTTCCAGATGAACAACAGGAACGTTGATTTCATCTTCCTTTCAAGTTCTAACACATGTGGCAGGAAAATAACTCTAGCATTTGTTGACTAAGTGCCAGGGAGCGTCTGTACAGGTAGGAGCTGGCCATTCCCTGGATTTGTTGCAGTCCGCGAAGCCAACAGCTGTGCCTGTCGTAACTCATCAACTGGATGTAAACTCATAAATCCAGTTGACTGGGGTTTTAGGTGAGTGTGGCCTCCCCTTGGCGTGCTTTTCCTACAAACAGCGTCCGGGTGAAGAGTAATTACTGACTTCCTAGGAGTGTTTTCATGGTGATCCATTCTGCCGTGAATCACAGACCAGCCCTCAGGTGCGCCCAGCGCTCACCTCGGCGGGTGCGGGCCGCGGCTGGATTGATTGATTGATTTGGGGGGAATGATCCAACTGCGGCTGCGGGCCGGGGGCGCGGCGCGGGCCTGAAGATGCTGGGGTCCGGGGTGCTCCGGGGCTCGCGCACGGGTCCCCACCCCGCCCCACCCCCAAGCCTGCCCCCTTTCCCATGAGGCCCAGCTCCCGGGGGAGGGTCTGCCGGTGGGGAAGGGGCCCCGGCCCAGCCCCTGCCGGCGGAGGCCGCACAAAGGTGCCCTGTTCAAGTCCGCCTATAGGCCCGCTCTCTGCAAGTGCTTTTAAGTTTCCTTTTTTTCCGAAGGGGGAGAAGAGGCGCTTTTGCCATTTCATTTCTTTTCCTTGTATGTAGATACCAAAAGGAAACACGGCACTGGGCATGTTCGGATGTTGAATGGTTTGCTGATAAGCAGCAGCCTCCCGGAACCGAAGCCTTAAAATAGTCGTCGCCCTCCCCTCCCACCCCCCGCAGGAGCTGCAAATGGTATCTGCCAAACAGATGACAAAGTACCTTGGACTGAATCACACACAGACAGCATTTTGTGCAGAACGC
Source organism: Leopardus geoffroyi (assembly GCF_018350155.1). Lineage (NCBI taxonomy): Eukaryota > Metazoa > Chordata > Mammalia > Carnivora > Felidae > Leopardus > Leopardus geoffroyi. The sequence goes on from NC_059326.1 coordinate 133,861,261, forward strand.
ACGGCCCAACTCTTGTAATTACTGTTTATAGCTGCCCAGGGCTGACCAGGAGAGGGCAAACCCGAGAGGAAATAAGTTTCCTGAGCCTTGGAGAAATGGCTGTGTGTTAATTAAAGGCTAGGGGTACTTCTCAGACAGGCTCCAAGTTCTTGAGATCACAGTTCACAGCACGTTTCCTCTGGAGGGAGTGAGTAGATAATTGGGATTTTTTTTTTCTTTTTGTTTTTTTCTTTTTTCTTTTTTTTCTTTTTCGGTTCTCCACCCCCCGCCTCCTCCCTCCCTGGTCTGGCCTTATGGCCTTGAACCCGCAGTGAATTGAAGAGAGAACGAAATGGATATGTCTGACCCCAATTTTTGGACTGTGCTCTCAAACTTTACTTTGCCTCATTTGAGGAGTGGGAACAGGCTTCGGCGAACACAAAGGTAAAAACCGCGGGGATACTTTGCCTGGAGAAGGGAGTGTGTTGGCTTTGGAGGCGGCCAGACTGCCTTAACAGCTGGGGTTCTGTTTAGACGGTGGCAGTTTGAAAAGTTTCTGCCCTGCCAGGGGGCCGCTGTTTCAGGTATTCTGTCATCCTCGTGGATTTCCTGGGTAATCCCGATGGCCTGTACTTCCAGAGTTGTTCTCCTTTTGAAATGTGGTTCAGGAGGGGAAGGGGGTATGAGTGGAGGGGAGAGAAATAGAGGAGGAAGATACTTTGTCTCTCTGATGGGATGTTTTCCAGCCCTTTCCTTCACCCAGACGTCTGAGGACGCTTCTGCTGCTTTTTGTAGAGCCTCTCAGATGTTACCTTCTAGTAAAGACTTGACCTTTATAAGGTGCAGATGTGCAATGCAAAGAAAGCTCAAGTTAGCCTGTTTCCTATTGTCTGTTTAAAAGAGACAGGTCCGCGTAACTTTGCTGTTGTTGTTTGTTTGTTTGTTTGTTCTTGTTGCTTTGCTGACATTTATTCCTAATACAGGTTGGCCTTTTCAGTTGGTAAAATACCTGACAGAATAGGTGGAGGCAAAGACAATTTTAAAACCAGGATGAAGCTGGTGGCAAAAGTGAAAGGCAGTTCCGAGATTGAGGGAAGACGATTTTAAAGGAAGTGTTTCTCTTCTGTGCCTTGTGTCCGGCACAGAAAGGTGGCATCGTTGTGGTTTTAGAGGGGCATACCTTCTGAGTTGCTTATAGATTCTTAGTTTTTCTTCCAAACTTGACTTGGACATACACGTGCTCATATGTGCGTAAGAGCAGCAGTGCGGTCAAATAAACAGGATGCTGGCTATCTGATTTGGAGCTTCTGAATCTCTGGGCTCCAGTGTCTCAGGAACACAAGAAAATGGTGTACTCTATTGTTACATCTATAGCATCTTGTAGTATAAGTACTGGTACGTAATACTTTGGAAAACTTTGGAAGGTTCCCATGGTATTTCTTAGATTTCAGAAGCATCCTGGAATACTCACAAGTGTCGTGTTTTGTATATGCGCATGCACACACACACACATATAAAACATCAGTGTATGTCTGATACTGAGTAGATTTTAAAGTCATACTACCTTTAATGCAACTGGAACAGAGTTGGTACCAATAAACCGTGTGAGATTCTCAAGTCGTGCCATTTACGTAAGGTAGCTGTGCTTTTCTTGTTCTGCTATCTATATTCAGAGACCTTATCTTTTGGTGTTGGTCATTTTTGTTCGAGACATATCATCCATGCACCTCTCCCCCAGCAAAATAAACACAACTAGTTAGTTGATGAGATAATGCTGTCTGTGAATAAGACCACCTCTTTCATGGCAGTAAAGTCTGTAACTTCTTACCTTTTCAGTTTGCCGAGGGCCCTTAAGTATTCCCGAGTGGTTTAGTCCTGGCTGTGATGCAATCTGTACTCTCACCTGGAGCCGCTTCTAGAGAGCAGTCTGCTCTGACGTCACACCTGTGTGTCTGAGTCTGAAAAGCAGCTGGGGCCTCTAGCCATCTACCTGTTGATAATACTATTGAGCGAATTCTCAGGCCAGTCTGACCCTGACTTTCCAGCCCAGGGGATTCTAGTTCCAGCCCAGAACACACCAATTCAGACAGCTCACACGGGCAGAGAGCCCACATTCTGAAGTCACTTTGGTTCTTCCCAGCAAAATGGGAGAGTGTGGGAGGGCTTTCTCTACTCCTTAAGTCATAGACCCGTTTTTTTCAGTTCAGGGAAACAGAGAAGGGGATGGATTTTCTTCCCTCCCTTCTATTAGTGTAGGTTGTCACAGCCCGTCTGTTACTGGGGATTTCCAGGATTCCCAGAGTTTGCACATATGTGTCTTGAAGATCCTGTCTACACACATCTACTTATTATTGGTCTCAAAGACCAGCACTGCTTTATATTTATTATGGAGATTGGCAAACTTGAAGGGCAGGTGTCTTCCGGTCCAGGGCGATGTATGTAGTCGTTGCATTCTCTTATTATACAGTGATCAGTTCCAGCTCTGTGTCCTTCCCTACGGACATGTAGCATATGCTTACAGTGGGACTCTTCCCATTCTGTGACCTCCCTTCCCTGCTCTAAATCCTGTCTCCTCCTCCAGCCCCCACATTAACCCCATTCCTCAGCTGGCTCATCAGGTTCCCTAAATCTGTCCTTTCAAAAAGACCTCACTGTCCTCAGGTTGTCCTTTAGCCAGTCTCATTGTGGGTGCGCCTGGTGTTCAGGTGAGGACCCCTTGCCCTCGCCCTCAGGTCATGTGCCTTAGCCCTGGGCATATCTCTGTGGCGCAAGCCGAGCTTTTCTGAACACTTGCCGACTTGGTCTGATAGATCGTTCATTTTACATGTTTTTCCTAGCTACTTGTTCTGATTAATTTAGTAACTTCGGGAACCTCATCCTAACCTTTTCTTTAATATCAGCTTCTTGCATCTATCAAAGAATGAAATCCAGCTTGGAGCATGTGAATAAACATCTTAGAGCTCTTTGGGATGGGATGTTTATACCACTCAGACAAAAGAAGGAGGAGGCGAATGGTTTCCCATTATCGCCTTAAGTCTGTATTGTATGGGCCGTTGTCATCATGGAAGCCTTTTTGGTTTGCTCCATCACATTTGCCTTGCCAGTTCAGCATGGCTTGGTTTGCTCTGTCAGAGGGAAACTTTGAAGTTTTGAAACTGGGCCTGCCTGGGCCTGTAACTTCTAACTCCCTGAGTTCTTGCACAGAGGATCCTGCAGACCTAATCCCGGGCCTAGATTGTTACACAGTATTGACGAACTGACAGCCTGAATTCCTTATCCTGAATCCCAAAGACAATTTATTGTTCCCTTCATTCTTTTTTGTCTTGACTGTGACGGACAGCACTTGTCTGGGTGCACACTGACTTTGTCTGTGTTTTGCCGTAAAGCTCACATATTCCATTGGAAACTGTGTGTTTTTTTTTTGTCACGTCATTTTCATTTTAAGGGAAATTTTCTTCTTTTAATTTTATGAAAATTTTTATAAATATTCTGTAAAGTCTTAAGCCCTTCAAAACATCTTTACTTCCTCTTGCCTTGCTGTCAAATTCTTTGAATGATTGCAAGTGACATTGTCTTAAGGTTTATACTTCTAGGGAAGTTTTGCCTGGAAAATACCTCATAGCTTCTGCCAGTAAACTACTAGCCAATCAAATCTAGCACTGTATAAAAACAATTATTCATCATGACCTGTTGGTCCCAAGTCTATGCACAGGTGGTTCAACACCAGAAAATCAATCAATGGAATCCATCACATAAATAAGCTAAGTAAGCATTATCACAGGATCACAGAAAAATCCATTACTCACTCATATGACAAAAACTCTCAGAAAACCAGGCATAGAGGGCCACTTCCTCAAGTCGATGAAGAATATCTACTTAACACAGCAGTCCTCCCTAATCTGTGGTTCCACTTGGTGCAGTTACCTGTGGTCAGCCACAGTCCCAAAGCAGATGATAGCGGCCGAACACTAGGTCACGATGCTTACTTACATCATTCGCCTGACTTCATCTCCTCGCATAGACACTTTGTACATCGTCCTGAGAAGAAGGGTGAATACAGTGTAATAAAGTTTGAGAGACAGGCCATATTCGCCTAATGTTGATTACACTATGTTATAATTATTCTATTTTATTATTAGTTACCGTTGTTAATCTCTTACTGTGCCAAATTTATGAACTTTATTTTATTTTGGATGTAGAAGAAAATGGTGTATATAGGGTTCGGTACTCTTTAGCATCTTTTGGGCTTCTTCTGGGGGGTTTGAAACATATCCCTGTGAATAAAGGGAACGGCCATAGTGAGACACTGAAAGTTTTCCTTGCTGAGATCGGGTAGAAGGCAAAGATGTCCCATCTCATCAAGCACTCCTTTTCAACCGGACACAGTTTCTTTTTTGATGTCTGCCTTGATCTCCTCTTTCCCTTTCTCATTTCCTCAAGGCTGACTCGGTACAGCCATTCACCTGCTGCTTCGAGGGACCGAAATCTACAGCTGCTTCATGTTACCACTGATGTCGATGACCTTTTTCCCCTGTTGGATTAAAAACTTTTTGGGGGAAGAAGATCAGGCTTCTCTTTGATTTATATCACATATGTAAAGAGAGGGCTACCATTGATTTATAAGTATTGCTGCTCAGTTTTGAGGTGCGACTTTAGTCTTGATGATACACAGTCTAGAGAATCTAGAAGATACTCGATTTTTAACCTTAATGGTCAGAAATCTGTCATGTTTTCATTGGGCTGACCTCATGCTATCCAAATCTCAATGACACCTAAATCGAGTGTCATTGTCCATGCCAATGAGCACCTTGTGACTCAGTTAATCACTTGGAACAAGTTTCCTAATGTATTTTGCGAGAACCCATGGGCTAAAAGTTGCTTTGGGGTGTTTTTGTTTTTGTTTTTTCTTTACTTAAAAGTTGTGTGCTTTATTATTTCTCAATTTTATTCTTTCATTTTTTTTTTAACGTACATCCAAGTTAGTAGGCATATAGTGCAACAATGATTTCAGGAGTAGATTCCTTAATGCCCCTTACCCATTTAGCCCATCCCCTCCACCCCGCCCCCCCCCCCCACAACTCCTCTAGTAACCCTATGTTCTCCATATTTAAGAGTCTTTTATGTTTTGTCCCCCTCCCTGTTTTTATATTATTTTTGCTTCCCTTCCCTTATATTCATCTGTTTTGTCTCTTAAAGTCCTCATATGAGTGAAGTCATATGATATTTGTCTTTCTCTGACTAATTTCGCTTAGCATAATACCCTCTAGTTCCATCCGTGTAGTTGCAAATGTTTTTTTTTTTTAATGTTTTCTTTCTTTCGTTTTATTTTTTTTCTGAATTCATATTACTCAGCAGTTGCTCCGAACAGCAGGTACATTCAGGGATCTTTAACTGCTGAATGTATTGAATTTTTATGTATGCTTCATCTTCCTTTCAGAAACATCTGTAGTGTTTGGTGAGTTTTTCTTTTTGTTTTCGTCATGAATATGTGTCTCTAAAGAGTATGAAGAATACACTTCTCTCTTGTCCTGACATGTGGGGTATTAGTGAATTTGTACCCACCCCTTTTATGGAAAGTCCCATTAAATCCACATTTACTGAGCATCTATTGTGTGCCTGGGCACTGCAGCCCAAAGCTGAGTCATAGAATTGCCTTCAGTGAGGACATGCAAATGAATCATTGCAAACCAGGGCAATAGAGAAGTATTTATAAGGTACATATAAGCCATAGGAGTGGCCAGTGGGGAAGAAAGACTTGGGTCTCAAGGAGCCAAAGGAGAAGCCATATGGAAAAGACAATACCTCAGGGAGGTTTTGAAGGATAGGTTTCTTCTATTTATCAGACTGAAGGACAGGACCATCCCAAAGGGCAAAAGAAATGGTGTGTATGAAGGCACAGTGGCCTTAGCAACAGAGTTCAAGGGACTATACATAGCTCAATATTGCTAGAGCATAAAAAACCAGGAGCATAACTCAGTATTGTTGATGCATAAAGTTTGCAGAGGCAATACAGTATACCACAGTGGTGAAGAGGGTTGCTCTAAAAGCCAGTTCACCTGGGTTTGAATGAGATTGGGCAAGTTCACTGGACTAGAGTTGCTCCATCTATAAACCAGGGACAGGTAAATTACTTACAGGATTGTTGTAAGGAGTAAAATATGCTCATATGAGTAAAATGCCTAACGATGACTGGCACATAAAAACTATCAGTAGATACTCAGTATTCACATTGTTTCTATTGTTACAACAAGCGGATGAGTAGTGGGCGATCAGGCTAAGGATGAGAGTTGAGGCACTTGCTGTTTGTGGGAGCTTGCTTGGCCTTTACCCAAAAGGACGAAGGCCTATCTGGCAGCTTTGGGGATTTTAGGTCTGTGAGAGGAGGGTGGGACCTGGAAACCAATGAATGAGTCATTGCAGTAGCCTACCGAAAAGGTTATGCAGGCCTGAGGAAGGAATATGGTGAGATTATGACTTTGAGAGAGACGAAGGGTATCAAGTTGATAAAAATTGATGAACCATCCGCTCTGAGAGACCAGGAAACGTTGCATAGTGGCCCTGGGGATTGTGACCTGGGAGATGAAGGAACTACCTTTACAAAGAGGCCTGGGGGAAGGGAAGACCAAAGAACTTGTACTCGTCTCTTCGATCCCCAGAAGCCTGATTAATCTAATTTATTGAGCATCTAATGTGTGCTGAATGTAAGGAAGTGTTCCTTCCTTCACTCAGCCAATATTCACAGCACCAATATCTTGGGCTGGGCAAGGACTATAGTGGTGAACAAGACAGAGTGCTTGGGCCTTGCAAATAAACAAGTATCTAAATAAATCAATTGTCCAATGGTGATCAGTGTTCCAAAGGCTTATAAGTAAGTGCTGAGAAGAGAGAGTAACAGTGTGGGGGGCTGCTTTAGATCATGTGGTCAGGGAGTGTCTTTTGAGGAGGTAGATAAAACTGAACAGGAGACCTAAAAACCGTGAAGGAGCCATTGGTGGGAAGCATTTGGGATTGGCATCTGGGAATGGCAAAGGCTCTGAGGCAGGAAACAAAGAGCCCTAGACAGGCCATTGGGGGTGTGGGTTCAGGTCACCAGGGAGGCTGGACCAGAAATAATAAGCTTGAGAGTCATCATTAGGGCCATCTGAAAAATACGGTAGATCAATCTGTGGGAGAATAAGGTTGCTCCATTTAAGGAGTGGGCAGAGATTCAGATAGGTACAGGTACAGAGACTTGGAGGAGAATCTGGAGTGTTCTCATGGAGCTCCAGCGAGGAGGACAGGCAGCAGTGTCACTGCACAGAGAGACAGCAGGAACATGTGCCTTGTGTCTGACAATGGGGAAGGCATGGGTGACCTCAGCACCAAGAGCAGAGGCAGTGACAGGGTGGGGGTGGGGCTGGGGCAGAGGCCCAGGAGCCAGGAAATAGTAGTCAAGTGAGGAATCGCAGACCATGGGTGGTAACCACTCTCTGCGGGTAGCTACCTACAGCAGTGACACATCATCGTGTCCCAGCTCCTGCACATTCACAGCCGGCCCGGCAGCTCTGTTCCCTGAATCATATCCCCTTACTCACTGTTGCTCATTTTATTGTCTGCCTCATCGCCCAAATGGGCAATGACAGTTTCCTTTTCACCACCTCTCTGGAAGCTCAGGCTCTGTCCACAGCCTTATGAGTACCTCGTCACTTACCACTCTTGCTTCACATCACAGGCTCTGAGTGCCCGAAGCTCCCTCCCCCTGCCCCCACCACTTTGTCTTTTCCGGAGCTTGAGCTCTGACTCTCCCCGAAGTGTGTTCCTCTGGAGGCTGAAACCTGGTTCACTCACTGGCTTCCTCTCATCCTCTCCATGCCTGACCTGCAGGCGTGGCCCCTCCCTGAGTCTCTGCACCCCTTTCCTCCCACTCGGAGCTCTGCCCAGGCCTGTTTCATCAGTGCTTCCTTTCATCTCTCTCCTTTCTTCAAGCTCCAGACTGTGTTCTCTGCCTGCTGGATGGGACTGCCTGTCACTGCAGGACTCACCCTTTGGTCTGCCCCTCAGGGTTAGCTCCCACATTGGTAGCATTCCTTGAGACCCTCCCTCGGTGGATCCTCCTCCCCCAACCTAATAAGGCATCCCCTCAGGGAAGAGCAGAAAGCCAAGTCCCCAGGCCAGGAACAGCCAGCAGCTGTCCGAGTGGTACCTGGGGAGATCCTGGCCGCCCCACGCCACAGCAGTCTGTGTGTCCTGTACTCTAGTAAAGTTTACCACATACAAAGGACGTGAGCAGGAATATGCACATGTCGAAAATAACGCTTTTATTCTCTAGTGTGAAGCTTTCAATAGGAGATTGCAGACTGTTTTGCTCCTTGAATAGGAAGGTCTTTGGGGGTTGAGAGGGAGGGATAAAGAAGAGAGGAGGAAAGAAATGAGATGGGTGTGTGTGTGTGTGAGAGAGAGAGTGCAAAAGGAGGATTTAAAAATTAGTTCTTTAAAAATAAGCCATTATAATATAGAGTCTGTGCTCCATGGGCAGGCATGGGCTATTCATTGCTAGAACTTGTCAGCACTGGGAGGAGTATATCACCAAGTTCACAGTGACAGTGTAGAACATTATATGCTTTTATGGCTTTGCTTGGTTCTCTTTACACTTAGATACTGTTACCAGAAGCCTAGGTGATGTCTTTAAAACAAGAGAATCATACACCTCAAGATGGAAAGTATCTGCCTTCTGGGCTAAGAACGGAGAGGTGCTGGGGTTAGGAAGTAACTTGAGTCCCTATGTGGAAATGGGTCCTATTGGAGAAAACTTGGAATAGGACTCCTGCATAATTTGGGAGACTGGAAAGCGGCTGATTTCTCCAGGAGATTAAGACTGGAAGTCCCGAGTCCCCACCTCACCCCCATACACACCCATCTTGTGTGAGTGAGCACGCACAAGCTATTTTAATCTGAGCTGTCTTTACGACATGTAACCTAGTCATTTGGGAGTGACGTCACGGTAACTGAGTAATCCCTTTGAAAGTTAAGTGGTAGAGCCAAGATATTAAAATAGTCCTGGGGCTACCTGGATGAAAGTGGGCACAGGGTGTGTATAAATCCACTTATTAGAGGCGCAATCTCTATCGGTGGAAGTGTTGAGTATATAATAGCAAACTGGGTTTTTGTGGTACGTGGGACATTGTGTAACTTGAAAGATCTCTAAATAGAAGTTCCCATGGTCGTTAACACTTAGGTTCTGGTACTTTATTTTCTTTTCCTCTGTCCTGGTAATCAGGAAAGTTCCCTTGTGGACTTGTTTGTAAATTCTGAAAATGTTGACCCGAAACCTCATTAATAGAACAAGAAGATCTGCAGGAGGTTTAACGACATTAATGGCCATTGGACATGCTTGTTAGAGAAGGTAGTTATGCCAAAACCAGACTGAAACATCATACGGTGCTTTTGTTTTTTACTTACTTACTTACTTACTTATTTATTTATAAGGCCTGAGCAGCATTTGAAGGTATAAACAGACTGGTAAGGAGATTAGACAGCCATTAATGTTTATCTCTTAAGCTTCACATTGCTTGGGTTGTTACAGAACCCTGACACTTGCTACATTCCACTGACTTGGTGTTCTTAGATTTGTCAGTGGCTCAGATTGTGTTACAGTCTGGGATCCCTTAGGAAACAGTAATTGTAGGCAATATATAGGCAAAATCCAGATCGTGGAGTATGCTCGGCCACCTACCATTTGTGTTGTGAAGTTCTCAAGTAAGCTTTTAGCTCTTAAAGTTAAGAACCAGCTCCGTGTCCCTGGAAACTTTCTAGCGTGATGTGGCATTTCAAACTGCAGATATCTTTTGGAGATAACATATTAGTTTCTGAGTGAATCACCTGGGCGGAGGGAATGAGGAACTGATGACCCTTGCTGAGGTCTCCTAGGGTCATAGAATCAGAAAGAGAAGAAAACTGATGGATTCACCAGGGTCATTTTGCCATATGAGTATTTCCGAAAGCTGTCTTTGCTATGCTTTATTCTAATTTTAAACATTACAGTGCATGTCGGTGTCTCAGGACCCTGACTTTGACCTTAGCGCATTTCTTTCTTGAGTCACTATTAGACTATTATCCAGCCACTGCCAAACTGATTGGCTGCTAAATTTGAAGAAAATCACTGAATCCATAGCTTGCATAAAAATCACCTATGTCCCTTTAACATGCGTAGCTTTTCAAATGCTAGATGATGGATATCTTTAAATTAGAAATCATGAGTATTAAATGTTCTATTTTTACATATACACGGAGGGGTTAAGAGGAAGAGGTATGTTTGTCATGGGAGAAACTGCCTGGTGAATAAAGTAGTCTAGGAAATAGGGTAAATGAAACCTTTGTTACTGTAAAACAATAGCCATTAAGTGACTATTATGTAATGTTATTTCTTACGGTTGATTTGGAATGGCTTGTTGATCTTGAAACTTGAGATAAAATTCCTGTAAAAATACTACTTACATTTGGCTGATCTCACGACTTTTGATACAAAATCAAAGACTTTTCCAAGTAGATTATCTCTGTTAGACACTGAGCTCTAGAGATACTGAAGCCATGTCAGATAGATTTTTTTTTTTCCCCACCTAAAGAGTAATTTTATCCACTCGGTGTTCTCCATTTGAGTACTCATCCAAATAAACACAAATATTTGCTAATCCAAAAAATGGTTCATTGTAAAATTAGCCTATGCTTGCTCAACCGCTCCAAAAGGGCACACAGGTGGCAAAACAGCTGATAGGCACACTCACCTAATTTGACAGTTTGAATGGATGGTGATGAATTTGCATTTTCCATAAAAGATACATTGTTTTTTTTCTTCTCAAATCTTTATTTAAATTCTAGTTAGTTTACAAACAGTGCAATATTGGTCTCAGGAGTAGAATTCAGTGATTCATCCCTTATATACATCACCTAGTGCTCATCACAGTAAGTGCCCTTCTTGGTACCCATCATCCATCTAGCCCATCCCCCACCCACCTCTCTCCACCAACCCTCAATTTGTTCTCTGTCTTTAAGAGTCTCTTAAGGTTTGTGTCCCTCTCTTTCTCCCCTGTCCCATCTGTTCATATGTTTTGTTTCTTAAATTCCGCATGAGTGAAATCTTTTGGTATTTCGTCTTTCTCTGAATGACTTATTTCACTTAACAGGGTCTATCTACATCGTTGCAAATGGCACGATCTCATTCTTTTTGATGCTTGACTAATACTCCATTGTATATATACACCACATCTTTTTTTTTTTTTTTTTAAGTTTATTATTTATTTTGAGGGAGAGAAAGCGTGCACGTGAGCTGGGAGGGGCAGAGAGAGAATCCCAAGTAGGCTGTGCACTGGGGCTCAAACCCACTTACTGTGAGATCCTGATCTGAGCTAAAGTCAGATGCTCAAACCAAATGAATTGCCCAGGCACCCCTCACCACATCTTCTTTATCCATTCATCAGTCAAGAGCCCATATGGGCTCTTTCCATAGTTTGGCTGTTGTTGATAATGTTGCTGTAAATTTCGGGGTGCATGTACCCCTTCGAATCCATATTTTTGTACACTTTGGGTAAATACCTAGTAGTGTAATTGTAGGATAGTTCTATTTTTAACCTTTTGAGGAACGTACATACTGTGTTCCAGAGTGGCTATGCCAGTTTGCATTCCCACCAGCAGTGTGAGAGGGTTCCCCTTTCTCTGCATCCTCACCAATACCTTTTGTTTCTTGTATTGTTAATTTTAACCATTCTGATACATTCTTAAACAAAGAAAGTTTTTATGTTAGATCTCAAATGGCCTCAGGGATCAATAGCAGAACTCAGAGGAAGGGGTAATTCAGGGGTGTTTTAAGTCATAATTCTTATGGTAGATTCGCCAAAATGAGCTTCTATGCTTACAAATTATAAATTTCTATATGTTTTAGTATTGGATATTTGGGGTTAGATGTTTGGACCAGAGAGTTAATAAGGGATAACTATTGCCATTATTTTCACTGTGACCTATAAAATTTGTATATAACATTTTTTTTCTTTTTTTTTTTTTTTAATTTTCTTTTCTTTTTTTATTTGAGAGAGAGAGACAGAGAGCAAGCAGAGGAGGGGCAGAGAGAGAGGGAGACAGAGAATTGGAAGCAGGCTCCAGGCTCTGAGCTGTCAGCACAGAGCCAGACGCGGGGCTCGAACCCACAGACCACGAGATCATGACCTGAGCTAAAGTCAGCCGCCCAACTGACTGAGCCACCCAGGTGCCCCTATAGCATTCTTTTTCAATAGTTGTCTTCTCTTTCATTAATTTCCGATAAGTTAGCCTTGCAACTCTAGGATTTTTAAGGTGAGAAATTAATAGTGGTTTGTATAAGCCTTCTTAACAGGAATCCAGGCTCAAGAATTCTCTCTTCAGATCACTTCTTAGATCTTAGTGGTTTTGAGTTCATTTTACCAGCTTCCTCATTGCCAAGATGCCTTCTAGGTACATAGACTTCTGTTTTCTTTGAAATTGTGATTGATTACAAATCATTTGATGGCTTCTTAAAAGAAGCTCTTTAAATATTAGAGGTTGTGGTTTGCCTTACCTTTTAAGGACTTTAAAATTAGTCTGTCTTCTTATACCAGGCCTAGGGTGATTTGGGAGTCAGAAGGTACAGATAATTGAGCTGTTTGGATATTAATGTGATACAGGCTTTTGATGTCATTCCTAGGAAATAGATTCCATGGAATGGGTTCCAGGTTTAAGGTCCATGAGGAAAAGGGTTCTGACTCTTGGCACCGATAGGCATATTCAGAAATGTTGTATTCAAGCCAGAGTAAATATTTAAGCCGTTTACACTTTCTTTCGGTTAGTAGAAGTCCCCTCTAAACACTTATTTTGGCATTAAGGAAGCTCGTCATGACCTGTTGTTCCAGAAAGATTATCGTTTTCAGTTTGAGCCAGTTTTCTAGTTCCCGTGTGAGTGGCATGCCCGGCCCAGAGCTGAAGAAAATCAGGCTTGCTTTTCAGCTCTTCCATTCTTTTAGGTGTGTCCCACAGGCAGTGGCCTGTCGCTGTTTCTTCGGCCACTTAACAGGTTTGATTTCAGATCTATTTAATAAGAAACTAACATGTTTGGAGGGGATTCATGGCCCAACATTTATGGACTTTGTTGGGAAGCTCCAGGTGTGTATGTATCTTGAACTCTATGTTAAGGCCTGTTAGGCTAACGTGATTTCAGTTTTGTCTTCTTTGTTGTGTTTTTGCCTTCTTCACAGACTGGGTTCCTTAGGATGTCTCAGGGGTTTGATTGGGACGGGATAGGCCCCTGATACTCAAGGCCGTGCAGCTCCTCTTTCAATTTATTTTCTTTGGTTAATGTAGTACGAAAGAGGAGTCAAATGATTAGAAACTGGGCCAAAAGCTCAGAGCTGGGGGATTAACCTCTGAAACATGGGATGTTGTTTATATTTAAACATATTTGGAGGGGGTATTTATGATTTATGCATCTCTGTGTGAGCCTTTTCCTGCTTTGTGGCTCGTGGGTCGCCTGAATCACCTCCTGAATCCTAATAACCTCATAGCCTAGTTTGACTACATTTGACTTCTGTGGACAGGGTCTGTGGAATCATCGCATTGCCTCATTTACTCACGTACGTACCACATATTTGTTGAGTACCTTTTATGTGATGAGGGCTGTGGTTATCACCTGGGAACCAAAGATGCATGTGGCACGATCCTTCCTTCTGGTGGGGTTAGAAAGCAGTGTAACCGGGTAATTAACAGCAGCGTGTAATAACTGGTAGGAGATGTACCAACATCAGCAAAGCAAGACAAAGAGGCGGAATATGTGTTGAGGAAGTTTGTCACCTCGGTTTTACCCTATCTATAATAATCTATTTTACAGAAGGAAAAATGGGGGCTTAACAAAATCAATTAACTGCCTGAATCTTGCCAGTAGTAAGAGGTTAATCTGGATAGAAATTTAACTGTATTCTTCTGTCTCCATTGGAGTATAACTCCAGCAACATCCTAATTATTGAAAATGATAGTTGTAAAGTAAGATTCTAGCATCTCAGGTTTTATGGTACAGAATCCACCTGGCAATTTGAAGATAGGTGTGGGAATACAGAGCCCTGATAATTTTCATCTTTGCGATAGAAATGCCACCTGCTTGCTGTCTGAGGGAAGAGAGTGAAAAATAGAGGTAGGTTTTACTTTGTGTTAAAATGCCGCTTGCTGATTCCCTCTCCCATTAATGGAAACTGTATATGTATTCTCCTGTGCTTTCCTCGTCTTAAAGTATCAGTCTATACTGCTATTTGAGTGGGTTGGTAAAATTGAGGTTTTACTTATGGTATAGCTCCGAACGGCTGCTATCTATCTCAGAGGCCTTTTGAATGAGTAACACTGCTGTCCCCAAGCTCACTTTTCTGAGATTTCTCTCTAAATATTATAACATCCTGTGCGTTCACATGAATGTATGTATTAGGAACACATTTCACAATCCTTGCTGATCTTGTACATACAGTTCATTTCCTATAAGGACACAAGTTGACAATACAGTTTGAATGCCGAAAAACAAAAAAAGATCAGTTGGGATTTTAGAGATGAATTGCTTACAGGCTTCTTCCTCACTTTTTAACAATCTAATAATTGGTTTTGAATATGCTGGTGCTAACTACCTTTTTTTTTTTTAAAAAAAAAAAAAGGGAGATGAATGGAAGGCACTCACTTAAATACATCTTTTCTTTGGGAAAGTCATTGTATTTAAAGAACTAAGAGGTAACTGCTTTGCTCTGCATAAAACAATTATAAAAAAATAGAATAAGGAATCTGTAACATGCAAGTGGCACAAATACTGTATCCGGGATTCTCTAAACGACAGAAATCCTTCACTGGCCATCTTGTGGCTCTTATTGGTACAATGTCTGAGCTGTATTTGAGGGAACGGCTGCCCCTTCCTGAGGAGGGAGTGGAAGAAGCAAGTATTCCCTTCAGATGCTTTTTCACATGTTCCGTACCTTCGTTTTCACCGCCACTAACCCAGGCCTGGGCCTTCTCCAGATTGCTTGGGACTCTAGGTTGACCACTGGTATTTACTTGCTCTAGAACAAGTCTAGGGCGATAGGTATGTTTTGTTTTGTTTTAATTAGGTTTATTGAGATCCAGTTTAGAGACAGTAAAGCCATTCCTTTCAGGTTTGTGGTTCCATGAATTTTGACAGACACAGTCCTGTGACCACCACCACACTTTTCCATACCCTCAAAAAGTTGTAGGTGTTTTTTAATTGTTTGATACTGCTCATATTGGATTAGAATAAGGTATTTTGTTTTTCTCACCCCTTCCTTCCCTTTTTAAAAACTTAGTTTCCATATTTTATTAAGACTATAGGTTCTTTTTTCCCTGATGTCCTTTTTCTGTTCTAGGATCCCAGCCAAGATACAGTGTTACATTGTGTCACCCTTTTCAAAAATCATTTTGATGAGGAAGATGATTAAGACAGAGTTTGATGACTTGGTTAATAATATTCAGGAGGTACCAGGAAAATGCATCATGAGATCCCTGAGAGGAAAGCATAAACTACCGAAATCGTGGTACATGATTAATGTATAATAGCCCCTTGATCCTACAAAGGTGAAGAAGTTGTAAGAAACCAGATTAACTATTTCCTGCTGGTCAGATTGTTTGTTTAAAACAATCTGGAGGTGTTTATTGGGCCATGAGGTGGAAGGTATATAGTTTAAGACATAAATTATGAATGTTGGAAAATAAATACAGACATCCAAAAGGAATCTTGGAGTTTTTCAGTGCAAGTGACAGCAAAACAAAACATACATTTTATAAAAGGTAAACTCAAGATACTTTAATTGCTTTGTAAAATAATTTATTGCTTCTTACCAGTATTTTTAATTTTTGAGAGAGAGAGAGACAGACTGGTGTGAGCAGGAGAGGGGCAGAGAGAGAGGGAGACACAGAATCCAATGCAGAATCTAGGCTCCGAGCTGTCAGCACAGAGCCCAACACAGGGTTCAAACTCCTGGACCACATGATCGTGACCTGAGCTGAAGTCAAACACCTAACCAACTGAGCCACCCAGGCACCCTTAACTAAAGAACAATTTTAGTCTCAGTGGAATGTAGATAGCTTTTAAGGTGAAACGTGAACATAATGCATGCTGACGACAGAGAATGGAGAAAATACCAACAACTGTAGAGTCAAAAAATTTCCCCAGATTCTAGTACTGAAACATTCCCAGTATTAAAAATATGCAGTTATCATTCCAAGTTTTCTTTTCCGAGTGCACGTGTATATACCACAAAATTCGTATTTTGTATCTCCTCTTTTATGAGCTGATTATTTTCCCTTAAAGACATTCTTTTAAATAGCCAGCTTTGGGGTGCCTGGGTGGCTCAGTCTGTTAAGCGTCCGACTTCAGCTCATGTCACGATCTCGCGGTCTGTGAGTTCGAGCCCCGCGTCAGGCTCTGGGCTGATGGCTCAGAGCCTGGAGCCTACTTCCGCTTCTGTGTCTCTCTCTCTGCCCCTCCCCCGTTCATGCTCTGTCTCTTTCTGTCTCAAAAATAAATAAACGTTAAAATAAGTAAATAAATAGCCAGCTTTACAGTGGTAGAATATCCAGAAAATTTGCAAAATACCTGTAACGTACAAGAAGGTACATAGGAATTATCTATGAAGTTGTGTGGAAGCATGAAAACCATTGTCTGAAAGCCACTGAGCCAAGGCACAGCCTTACCATACGTGGGAGTGTCCATGGCCAGCTCCCTGGTGTGCAGAGTGAAGCCCAGGCCACTGACACCAGTGATGTCACCTTAGATGGTCTCACATTTTAGGTCCTGTTTTTCTCCACTTGTATTCAGACCTCTCTTGAAATGTTCCCTTTAAAAATACTAATGCTAACTCTGAAAGATTCCAATTACCATCTCCCCACAGGCTTAAATGTTAAACCTCAAGATCTAAACTTTATCCCTTATGGATGTGAGCAGGCTCGCCAGATGGCAGGCCAATTAATATATTTTTGCAAGGTGTAGAAATGTTTTTTCTCCATAGGGGAACAATGAATCCATCTGTTTCACATCTTCCTTTCCCCTCTGTCCTTTGGGGAAAATCATCATTTAATTTTCAGAAATAATTGTGCAACTCTCTAAGTGCTACTTTTGCTTTTTAAGGGAGATAGTTTTAATAATTGAAACTTTTTCTTACTGTGAGAATTTAAAGAGGCCTATGCCATGGATTAAGACATGTGGCCATCTGAGTTTCATCCAGGTTATTATTTCCTTTTTTGATTGTTGGGCCTACAGAATTGTGTTGAAAAACTCATTCAGGGAAGGTGTCACTTGGAAAAGACGTTAAGAAACATGTAGTCAGACCCCATTATTGTAAGATGACAAAACTGACGTTCAGGTACAAAACTTTGAAGCTGGTCAGCAAGTTGGAACTGGATGGTCTTGGACCCTGGTCTTCAGGTTCTAAACTAGGACACCTGTGGTGAAAACAGAATCTTCAACTTCTCAGGAGGCATTAAAAGAGCAAGGACTTTGAAGAAGGTTCAGGTGGAAGCAGGAGTGCACACATTGTTTTTGCCTCTTCCTTGATTCCCAGGCGCTAAACTGTATGCATCACTCTTAAATTTTCTTTACATACTCAAGTGGCTTTTCAGATCAGCAGGTGATGCTTAACTGTTTAGTGTCTGTGTATTGCCTCCAACTCTGTAAAAGTTCCTGAAGGCCAAACACCACATCCTTTTTTTTTTTTTTTTTTTTAAGCACTTTTATAAAGTGTGCTGTCTGGGCATGAAATGAATGAATTAGGAAATATATGAGTATCACTGGTAGTGTTTTACAGAGTTCTCTCTGGGAGTGTTACAGTTCTAGGAGAGTGACTACAGTATAGCTTTGTGATTGTCTGACACATCATAGTACAGAATTTGGTTCCTTTTCCCTTCTGGTATAAAGACGTTCAGTATTGAATATTTCAGAAGCTTCTTTTGGGAGGAGTGCTTCACCTACATCCCTGTTTTACCAGCATTGATGATGTCTGCCATAATGTGTCATAGGTGGGCATAGATCGATTAATGTTAAGCTAGAGCAAGGATTTAGACTCGTCTTTTCTTTTTCTTTCACATTGACTTCCTTATCTGTTTTCACCCTAAGAGAACCTTTCACATGGAAACAATTTACACTTTGGCTTTAGACATACCTTGGTTGGAATTCTGACTGTAACAATCTAGACGTGTAGCCGGCAGGTCACCTTGCTTTGGATACATGGTTTCTTCATCCTTAACTAGGAAAAATAATCAGCACACTTTTTGTGCCTCACATAAAGTGAATTATGAAGCACTTAGGTCAGGGCTCTGTAGACAAACTACAGCCTACAGGCCCAGTCTGGCCCACTGCCTGTCTTTGCGCATAAAGCTGTATTACAACTCATCCACATCAGTTCGTTTAGGTACTAACTATGGCTGCTGGTGCTACAGTAGCAGAATCCAGTAGTTGTAACATGAGACTCTGGCCTGCAAAGCTGAAAAATGTATACTCTGGTCCTGTGTGGAGGATTTTGCCCACCCAGAACCTCTGGCAGGGGCTAGCGCTTGTAGGCACTCAGTCCATGTTAATCCTCCCATACCTTTAGTTTTCCCATTATTGTTTCAAGTTCCTTCTTTCTCTTTAGGCGCTCTGTAAAGAAAGATAGTTCCAGGGTGGCCTTCTCAAATAACATTCCTTCCAAAGCCCCTCTCCACCTCTGTAGTATGGCCAAAGCCTCAAGCCGTGACACAGGACAGAACACGCTGAGAGAGGTATCGACACAACTCCCACACCCTGATATATAGCCTGTCTGGACTTGAATTGGGTATTGAGCATGTTGCAGGAATAGAAATTGCTCTAATCTAAGAGTAAATAAATGCAGGCATTCTATGTACATGGCAACATGTCTCTATTTAGTATTTCTTACTCTCTTACTAGGAACGTCCAATGTATACTTCTTCAAAACCTTCCCAGTAGAACCCCTAAAACTGGAATTTTTTTCACTTCTAAAAACAATAAAAAATTGCTACAAATTATAAATACCATGTTTAGCGCAGGACCTCCTGAAACCCTAAAGCAAGAGTTTTCTGACTGACCTCACTCTGAGCCTTTGAAAAGAGGAAGTTCTCAAAGGAGCGATTAGACTTTTTTGTTGTTGGTTTATTTTGTTTTGTATTTAAGCAAAATGAACTTGGAGTTCTCAGCAATTTTGATTAGGGACGCCCTGGTGTCTAGTAGAAAACTAAGATGGGGAAAAGACTGGTAGAATGTGCCCAACGAGGATTTCATGATTGATGGGTACATGCCAACTCCCACACATGGTAGAGAGAAACATGGTGGGGTTGGGGGGGGGGTGCACATCTGAGAGCTGTTAAGGGCAATTATGCATGCTTGTTATTTTTTATTTTTAAAATGTATTAAGAAAAGGCTTTTTCAGAATAATGAAGGGTTTTCCCCCCCGTATTTTAACATTATCTGTGTCTCTAAAAAAAAATAACGTGAAGAGATGTTAAGAGCATTACCCAAAATTCTGTAAAGTCCTTCTTGCCTCTCTTTGCTCTTCTTTCCAACACATGTCAGTGTTTCTAGTGCTTCTCTACAGCCCTGTTAGCTTTTATCCCAACATGTTATAATTCTGGGTATACTTATCTGAATTCCCAGCTGATAGTAAATGTCTTGAGGCAGAGAGTTTATGCCAGCGTGGTACCTGGCACATCATAGACAGTTGATCGAGGTTTATTGAATGAAAGCCCTCCACAGTGAGCATATTCATGCATATAGGCTTTTCTGTCTTTTGGAACTATTTCCCTAGGATAAATTCCCAGAATAGAGATTTCTAAGCCAAAATGACGTGCACGTATTTATGAATCTTGATATATAATGCCAAGTAGCTTTTATGTCTACTTGAGGCTCCTTCCAAGTTTGTGACTCTCCCATTGCATGGTGTGTTATTACTAGATTGGCAGTCTGGATGTTCCACATTTTCCCTAGCAAAAGAAATAGAAGGAGTGTATAATATCGCTGCTTTTAAGTCTGGAAGGAACACTGCATATACTTTAGGGTGAAAAGCTTCTAGGAGAATGAATATCCCCTCCATGGAACTTAGGAAATGGAGGGAGGGAAGCAGCAGGGGCAAGGGATAGGATAAAAGACACTGTTGCAGTGACAAAGAACTCCTGGAGTTTTATAATTGCTCTGAACTTTGGCTATATTGTTATCAGTACTTGAAGAAAGCATTTGGATGAATTTTATTTGCTTCCCCCCCCAACACATATTAAATGTTCAAATATGAAACATTACTAAAGGCAAATTGCTGTTAATGCAAATTCCAAGGCCTGCTTTTATCAAGGTTTGAAACGTTTTGTGTAATGTTTTATGCATTTCCATCTTCATTTGATCTGATTTGTGTGCGAAATAAGATTGGATCTCTGTGCTGTGACACTGGGTAACCATGGCTTTTTTTGAGTTGGATATTTTGCTCTCCCTCATTTAATGTTTGACTAGCTCATAAATTCCCAACAATAAGTAGCAGTATCTCTCTCCCTTTTGGTACAAGTATGCTGTTAATGAACACCTACAGAATCACCTAAATGCCACCTTGTAGATGGCATATAAAGTTTGTAGGGGCTAAGCTGAATAGAGCTAGGGCCATGTTCAATTAAAAATGCCCTGTCCTGGGGTGCCTGAGTGGCTCAGTCGGTTAAGTATCCGACTCAGATTCGGCTCAGATCATGATCTCACTGTTCTTGAGTCTGAGCCACACATTTGGCTCTTGGCCCTGACCGTGTGGAGCCTGCTTGGGATTCCCTCCCTCTTTCTCTCTGGGTGCCGGTCCTGCTCTTACAAGCGTGAGTTCTCTCTCTCTTTCTCTCTCAAAATAAATAAACCTTAAAAAAAAAAAAAAAAAATGCCCAGTATGGAAATTGAGGATTCTAGTGAGTAGGAGGGTTCAACAGATGTTCTAAAGAATTTATGAGTGTTCTGTGTTATATATTCCATAATATATGATATGATATATGATGTATCTGTGTATATGTGTGTATGTGATATATATTTGTGGATATGTGTATATATGATTCACCTGGCTAGGAAGTAAGCAGTGAAAAATGTGCTGGTTTTTCATCACTTCCTGAGCCTGTTGCTAGTGAAGCGAGAGTATATTAGAACTAACCACAGCCACATGAGCATAGTAGAGGTTCTTGTTACCCTGACCGTTTGCCTTTGGAAGGACCCAACAGCCAGGACTTGTGGGAATGTGGACATGTCCCCTGCTCCTTGTGTAGTAAGTTGTGTCCTTACATTGGAGGAGTCTGTGTCCCTCAGCATCTTGCCATCAGAGCAGCATGGCCTCTTTGTCATAACCACATGTGCTCCCCTAATGAATGAGGGCCATGAACATGCAGAAACCAAGAGCCAGCCACACCTCCCTACTGACCGGGCTTGAATTAGGTTGCCCAACTGGAAAATGAGGTCTTTGAAATAAAAAGAAGTTAAGGAATAATATCAACAAAACACTTCTCATTTGCTAGTCTTAAAGTCGGTCTTCTTTGCTAGAGTTTGTGTTTTAATGACAGAGGTCTGAGTATGTTCCAAACAAGAGGGGTAGCAAGCTGAGTTTATCCTAATCCTTTCAGAGAATGGAAGCCATTGTTTCACATTTCCTGCCTACCTCCTTCAACTTTGCATTTTCGAGAAAAGTCTTTTGGAAGAGAGAGAATTATGAATGCTCTTAAATGTCATGCCATTTGACTGTTAAAACACCGTCTCAGGATAGTAGCTTCTGATGGAGAGGCAGGTTCTTGTTTGGCTTTGCAGTTGTCATATAAATGCCTCCATGTAAATCTACATACAGACTTTTAGCCTAAGAGACCTGTGATTTGACTTGTCCATCTACTTAGGAAAGGTAATTCATGTGACCGTAAGAAGGCTTTGTAAACATAGAATCATTTTCAGGTTGGAAGACCCTCTACCAAATTTGATAGAAGCTTGATGCATAGGCTGTAAGCAGGTTTTCCTCCCTTAGTTGCTACTATGGATCAGTATCTCTTCTTGCCTTCTCTAGAGTTTGCATGCAATTTTCTATCATGGTCATTTATGTTCATCAGTATGAAACAGAATCATTGTAAATCATAGCCCTTTAGGCACATTTTTTTTTCCTTCTGTAATACTTGAGACCATGGAATCCTATTCAGAAGAGATGAAAAAACAATCCATCATTTTTTTAGTGACCCACGGAACTGACATAGATGTGGATGGCAAGGTCTCCTTGTCTCCTTATCTTTGGGCTTCATCTTATAGTTTAATACTTTTTTTTTTTAACTTTTTAAAGTTTATTTATTTATTTATTCAGAGAGAGCTAGAGACAGCATGAGCAGGGGAAGGATAGAGAGCAAGAGGGAGAAGAGAGAGAATCCCTAGCAGGCCCCACACTGTCAGGACAGAGCCTAATATGGAGCTTGATCCCACACACCGTGAGACCATGACCTGAGCTGAAATCCAGAGTCACATGCTTACCTGACTGAGCCACCAAGGTGCCCCTCATCTTATATTTTAATTCTGAATGCAAATGAAAATGAAGCTCCCTGGGGGGTGTCTGGGTGGCTCATTCGGTTGAGCGTCCAACTCCGGCTCAGGTCATGATCTCACAGTTTGTGGTGTGGGTTCGAGCCCCGCGCACGGCTCTGTGCTGACATCTCAGACCCTGGAGCCTGCTTCAGAGTCTGTGTCTCCCCCTCTCCCTGACCCTCCCATGTTCATGCTCTGTCTCTCTCTGTCTCTCAATAATAAATACATGTTAAAAAAAAAAAAAAAAGTTAAAAGAAAATGAAGCTGTCTGTGAAAAAAAAAATCAGGTTTAAAGTAGCCAGTTACCTTTATTTGTGTAAGTCCAAATATATCACGTTAAATATGGGAGGTAGGATAACTATAATATATTCTATTTTAATGTTTTTACATACAATTATTAAAAGTTATCTTCATCAGGAAGGAATTTTTATGTAATTATTATAAATTGTCAGAGTTATTACTTGAGATGTATAAATATATTTATTACCTGCATATTTAATGATATAATTCAGATAATTAGCGTAGAGACGGCAGTTTTTTACTTTAATGTTGTACTAAGAGAAATGGTTTGCCTACTGTTCACATTTATCTGTAGCACAGAACTCATCAAAATATATGGTTACTACAAAAATAAAGTAAAATATATCTGTCTTGACCAGTAGCTCATGCATAAGTGTTTTATTCTCTTTAGAGTCCTAACTGTGCCACAAAAGCAAAGTGAACTCTGGCTGGGTTCCATATCCCTGTGCACACGCACAGGTGAATGTCAATGTATTATAAGCATCTGGAGGGGCTAATGGGACCTCTTGGTTCTCCATTTAGGGTTGGAAACTTAGACATGGTGCCAAGATGTGTCGTTGCCTCTACCCATGAAACTGCATGAAAGATGGGGAGTTTCTTTCTAGTTTTCTTTAGGTCAATCTGCATGAAAACTACCTGTCAGAATTAAAAGTGTAAAACTGTGCATTCTGTAAGAATGGTAAGTTTCTTCCTCATGAGAGTTTTCAGTCTCAAAGCGGTTTGCCGTTTGTCAACAAGTAGAGACTTGGATGAAAGAGTTGTTTGGCTCCTAGTCTGTTTTAAGCACTTCAGATAAGAAACATCCTTATTTCCCAGAAGCCACCCCCTAGGGGATGATCTCTTATGGCTACCTCCAAGTTTAAGACGCTCTCCCTAAAGCAGGGGAGATTTCATTTGGGGGATGAGGCTTGGGAAGTGGAGTTTGGTACACTCTGCCCTACCATTGTCTGCACCTCTTTGTTCATGAATTCAGTAACTATTAGCTGAACACCTTCCCTATGTTGGGCATTGTGTTGAGAAGGCAGTGGTGAAGGAGACAGATGGTTCCTGCCATTTTGAAAGCTTGCAGTTTCATGGGGAATGTGGTGGGAGTGGGTGAAGAAGACACAAAGATTAACAGGAACTTATAACATTGTGTGTGATTGTGCCTCTGTGTCTACCTCTCTTAGCCCTCAGGAGGGTGGGGAGTGCGGGAATACAAAACAGTTTTGAGAGCATCCCGTGACAGAAAGTGCGTTATCAGGGAAGTAAACCAGGTTGGTGGCTGAGAGAGGAGCCAGCGAACGGTGGAGAATATTCCAGGCACAGAACCCTGGCAATGAGACCTGAAGAAATTGTATTAGGGTGCCAGAGGCCTAAAATTTACTCCCCTGGCGGGAGGTGCTGATGAAGGGTTTTACGTAGGGCAGTGAGTGATTAGATCCCATTTGCCCATTGGAAAGATTCCTGGCAGTGGAGGAGGAAGTGGAATGGGACAAGGAGGAGGCCAGGCTTCCAGGCCAGAGATAGTGGCGATACGACTGCCAAGTTGGTGGCAGTGAGCGTGAAGGGAGATGGAATCCACAGGACTGGATGACCAGTTGGATGATTATAGTGAGGAAGGGTGAAACCGGAAACACAGGAAACAGGACAGCAAAAGTAATAAATAATTTTGGTTTACTCCTATAGACACCCAAGTTGCAGTGTGCAGCTGACTCTCGGGATGCAAGGATCTGGAACATAGGAACAAGTTCCAGGTTGAGGATTAAGAGTCATCCACATAAAGATCAATGTTTGTTTGTTTGTTTGTTTGTTTATTGAGAGAGGAAGCATGAGCAGGGGAGGGAAAGAGGGAGAGGGAAAGAATCTGAAGCGGGCTCCACACCCAGCATGGAGGCCAGTGCGGGGGCCCCATCTCACAACTTTGAGATCATGACCTGATCTGAAATCACCAGTCAGACGCTCAACCAGCTGAGCCACCCAGGCACCCACATAAGGATTAATGAATAGTGTCAAAGTTGATTACTGTTGAATATTTCTCTTCCTGGAGTCTTCAGTATTTAGGGCTGCCTAGATCCAGGGCAGAATCTTTTGTGCCTTCTGTGTTCCCAAGTGAGATGGAGGTGAGGATAGGAGATGATTTTCACATGATCTGTGTAGTGAAACATATACTTAACCTTTTTCATAGGTGTGTGTGTTTTCTTTTTCTTAGGGGTTAACATTTAGGGTTTAGCCATCTTTGATCACAGAATCCTCTAGCTACTGAAGTTTCATGGTACTGCTGGCATTTTCCTCACAGTTAAAAGTATATTGGGGACCCCCACCATCATGTATAGTCTGTCTCTAAGGAAAAAGAAATGAGTATGGAAAGAGATGATAGGAGTCGATTAAGACATTGGGGTTGCAGAATTCTGTGGCACAGTCATAGTGTTCTTTGTTGGTTTGTTTGTTTTACTTTTTTCACCCTCTTTTTCTTGACCAGCACAGAAAGCATTTTGTATTCAGAAGTCCTCAGTTGGTAGCATGATTTCTGGGTCCACAAGGAGGGAAAATGAGGTGGACAGAATGGTAGTTTTAGAAGGAGAACATGTTTGCTTATGTGGGCAAAAGGGTAGGAGGAAGCGAAATAGAAATTCATTCTTGTTGAGTTGATAATCTCATGTTAATCACATCATTGAAATGGTTGGCTGTGTTTTGTACAGTCTATACAGAGTTGGTCCTAATTCATATGAAAGGAAGACTTAGACATTATTTTTATTCATTTTGAACTCTGAATTACATACTGCAGAATTTCGTGTAATAAAATCTGTTGAAGTTGAAAAAATGTAGACATGTTACAAAGTTGAAAGTCACCACAATTTCATAGTTAATTGTGAAATGTTATGTATATTTAGGAACATGTAGAGAATTAAAAATCCAAATTCCAAATTAAGTACATATTTTTTTATTACCTAAATGTTTCATATATATGTGAATAAATATCACTCTTTCACATTTTTGTAGGTCATTAACAAATAATTTCTCAGGGCAGTATGATATAAAAGCTCTGTAATTAATTCAGTAATTCCATGATACGATACCTCTATTCCGTATCTCATTCATTTTATGGTCTTGGGCAGTATTTGACTGTTTAAGGTTGTTTTCCTTTAAAACTTTGGCTTGAACCAGGTTAGTATGAGTGAAAACTCTGAGTTGACCATCTGATGGTTATTGGATAGCTCTTGTAAAATGACATATTCATCAGTTTGGTTTTTGGAGAGGTAACCATAACTCTGGTAGCAGAAATAGATCATAAAAAAAAAGCTTTTCGTTTCTGTCATTCATCATTGCAGAGCACTCCTGAGGCAAATCAGTAAGACTCCCAGAGGTAATGTTCGGAAGAAGACCTGTTTTGTATATAGTAATGAGATTGTGGTTTTAAACCCATCCATTCTATTTTGTAGTTTGAAGTGGCTTTAGTTCGAAACATTAAAACCATATAAGCTTTGTGTGTTTGGAGCTCCCCAGGTTTTGTAAATGTTCTTTGCCTCAGCACTTTTCCTATCTTGAGTCCTAGTGTCACTTTCTTACAGTGTCTCATTGTAGAGAGCCTTGGGTGTGTCTCAATGGCTATATTTTCATTTAGTATCTTGGTTCACTAGAGCATTGTGCTAAGGAGGCCAAGGTTATGAGTGTTGATCCCATCCCAGTCAACCTTTAAAGTGAAAAGTATTTTCCCTGTAGTTTCAACTGGTGCTTCAGAACTGGCTGAAAATATTTGACTATTTTTGTTCAAAGTATGGATGAGGCTGCCCCATTCATTAACTACACTGGAGAAAATAAAACTGATGTCCATCGGGTGAAATCTTTCCAAATGGGGACAGTAATTTTTCCTTGGGTGAAAGAAAGCATTTACTCTTATCTGTGAGAGAAAACACATGCATTTCAGCAGACTTGTTTTAATATAAGTTCCAAGAGAATGGAGACCATCAGTCTTCGTAGTACTACCCCATCCTGGTGTGCTCGGCATAGACAGAAATGATCAGCTCTCAACGTCTCCTGCAGCGGAGAACGCTGGGCATTTTGTGGAGTAGATGGCAGAGGGGGGTCATCTCTTCCACCTATTTAACCTGATTTATTGCCTTTGAATTTTTTAATAAGGACATATTTTAAGCTCTGTCTGGGGACTGAGA
The DNA here is from genome assembly GCF_018350155.1 of Leopardus geoffroyi. Lineage (NCBI taxonomy): Eukaryota > Metazoa > Chordata > Mammalia > Carnivora > Felidae > Leopardus > Leopardus geoffroyi. The sequence goes on from NC_059326.1 coordinate 133,888,258, forward strand.
GCTCTGATCATTCATGCAGTGAACTTTGAATAAGTTGATAAGATTGGCTGGACCCTATTACCATAATGGATGGTGACTATTTGACATTTACAATGGAATGCTCCATTTGCACTAAAATAAGTGAATTTGTATTTAAAAATAATTTACCAGTTGTTTTTTTTTTCCCCCCTACCAGACCTAAAATAGAGGTCATTTACATTCAAAGCTAAAAAATAATAACTGCATTCGGACTTAGTGAAATTTGTTGAATACATGTTAATTCGTGCGGCCCCATTAAACCAGATTGTGTTGATCTGTTAGCTGGAGAAAGAGCAGGAGTCCTCTTAGTCTCATGGACCTCAACTCTAAGTTACTAGATTTTCTGAATACACAAGGATTTTTACTAAGTGCACATTGTTTGTCAGGCCTTGTGACCTTCCTGCCGACTGAACTGCTTATAGGTTAGATGGTGGTTGTCTGTGCTGTTGCAGTTTTAATTGCAACTTCTCTGGTTTGAAAACTGATTTGTGTAGCTCTTCCTGGTGGAGCATTAGGTCACTGGTATCCTTTGCTGCCCATGATGCATGGAAGTGAGTCAGTGGAAAATTCACTTACTCATCATGACCTACTTCTGTCACTTGCGTTGAAGGTGCGCTTATTTGTCAAAAGCCATCTGTCCCCCTTCCAGAAACTCTTGCTCAGTTGCTACTTTAACCCCTTAGCCTATAGGTTCTTTTAGAATTTTCGCAGTTACTTGAATATGTCTATCAGGTACACTGTAGTAGGTGTAACCTGTTTTAAATCGACGCCCGTAAGTCTGATCTTGTATGGCTCTCAGCACATTGCAACCCCCCCCCCCCCCCCGCCCTGCCAATCCCCAGTCACTGCTTTTCTAATGAAGATTCTAGGCCTTTGAGGAGAAACTGTAAAATGGTAAGTTTCAGGATTTATTAGGAGCACACTCTCCCCTCCCTCATTTTCAGTAGAACTTTCCCTTTCTCATGTTTATTAGCTTATTCTTGGGTTCATTGATCCAGCAAGGTTTAGTCAAGGGTGACTTTGTGCCTGGTCAGTAGGGTCACAAGAAAAATAAGATCTGTTCTTCTTGCCTGCATGCAGTTTATACTCCCTACTAGGAGAGTTGCAAAGAGTCATTTTAAAGTAAGACCAATTTTAAATTCCACTTTAAATGTGGGGAAGTGCGGAATATTCCACTCGGAGACCAAAACAAGGATTACTTCTTCATTTTGTTGTCAGATCAGTCCTGCCTCTCTTTGACCAGAAGGTTCACCCTTTTCACACAGTCATACATGTCAGTGTGTGAAATTGTGTACCATCGACCTTTATGCAAGTAGGAGAGGCTTTCTTGAGAACAGAATTCTAAACTGCACAAAAGGAAGTGATGTGTATTTATATATTTTATTAAGTACACATACACACACATATATATGTGTGTGTGTGGCAACTGTAACCATATAAACATATAGTAACAGATGTATTGCTATTTCTTTCATGTCCAATATTCACACCACAGAGGATTAGAAATTATATGCCATATTTACACATGAAACAAGGTAAAGTTTAATTCAGCATTATTTAAGGTATAACTATTTCATCTCAGAATAATATAAAAATACTTGTTTCCCTGATCTAATCAGTTTACAGACTCTCAAGTCAGGAATGAATTATTATACCTAAACTAAATGTATAGAGGAAGTGAATGGAAACCAGCATTTGATGATAGAATAGTATTCTTCTTGGGGCGCCTGGGTGGCGCAGTCGGTTAAGCGTCCGACTTCAGCCAGGTCACGATCTCGCGGTCCGTGAGTTCGAGCCCCGCGTCAGGCTCTGGGCTGATGGCTCAGAGCCTGGAGCCTGTTTCTGATTCTGTGTCTCCCTCTCTCTCTGCCCCTCCCCCGTTCATGCTCTCTCTCTGTCCCAAAAATAAACGTTGAAAAAAAAAAATTAAAAAAAAAAAAAAAAAGAATAGTATTCTTCTTGAAATCCATGTCATTCTTGGCTCTTAATGATGGCTTACTGTGAACAACTCCTCTTAAAAAAAAACAAAAACACAAAACACTTTTGCCTACTTGATAGCACTTAAAAAAAAAAGCACCTGTTTCCATTAAAATAACCAAGTGGAATTTTGTTTTCTGCTAACTGATGAAGTTGTGAATATTAATGTATTTGGGTCTTAATTTCCTTGTGCTGTTTTCAGATTGTTACTGATACCTCTTCTGTTGGAGGAGACTTTGTAGAGAAAGCATTCAGGTTCGGACCGAGCTCATTGGTTCACATTTATTACAACATAGGCATGGTTTATATTGCTGAAAATGTTCTTTGCTTTTAGACAAAGAACCACAAGTTTCTGCTCAAAGACATTAGTGGAACGGCCAATTCAAAAGTAAATAAGAGCTAGTTAAGCTGAGTTAACAATGGAGAAACAGTGATGTGTGGTGCCCTGTGAATTTTGTCGCGTTAGAATGATCTAGATTTTGCAACATGATAACTGATTAACTTTGACCATACTGTGGGAAGACAGTCAGCTTGTGTACATTTGCTCCTTGCAGCTTTATCTTTGCTCTTGCAACCATTTTCTGTGATAAGCAAAATAAATTAAAGTTTCAAAGGAATCCGTTTGTCAAGTAATACGGCATTGTGAATCTCCATCTACTTACACAATCTATCTGGAGGTCCATGTAAACAATGAAGTCTAAGAACAGGTTTTTACACTGTATTACATTTCATTATAGGCATAACCCTGTTGATCTGTTTGGTTCTCAATGAAAGAGGCCCTTCATGGCAGCTTACTTTTCATAACAGACCCCATTTCAAACAAGAGATTAGAGATTAAGCCAGTTGGCCAGTGACTTAAGTATAAAATATCTTATCTGGGCTTTGCGCAATCTCTTCATTTAAAACTACTTACCTAAAAGGCTTATTTCTTTTGTTGTGGTGTCATCATAGGCCACACCTAGAGAATTTAGAATTGTTTCTTAGAGCTTATTCAGATGTTTTCTGCTAAGCTGTCTTTAAGTAAGGTATTGAGAAGCAACATAACCTTTCTGGGCCATAACCTCCAGTGTGATGGGAATGCTCTCTGTCACCACAAAAGCATGGCATTTCTGCAGCCTTTGGACAAGTCTGAGGAGGGAAATGGATGGGGTCCCTGCCAAGTGGTACTTGTGGGCATTTGAGTGGGTCGTGGGGAGCTCTGTAATAGTGATTCCAAAACCACAAGGTCTCCCTGTTCTCCCTTTGGTGCTAGATTCCTAAGTTATGGCCCGCCCCCCCCGCCCCACCCCACCCCTACCGTCTGTTCTATAGCCACTTGTTCTGTAGTGGGGATCAAGGGTAGGTAATAACAGATGATTCATTCCATATGACTAACCTCCAGCACTGGGGCTTTCTTAACGTGTGACAGTGTGATTCTAGTTAGCTTCTGCATTGCAGCCTCAACTTCTGTACGTGTTTGGCACATGGAATGTGAGACACTTTATGTTCCAATGCAATATGGTAATCACCACCTGAATATAAATTCAGTGATTAAAGCTCCAAAAGAAGCGATGATATTTAACAAGAAATGCTGGGCAGAGTTGATGTTTATAGAGCTGTTTGTTGTTTCCGAGTAGCTGGCTTTGTCTTCCACTGTATCAGTAGTGTGTTGTACGTGGCTATTCTAAAAGGATGGTCTTGATTTATAGAGTGTGTTTACGTAATTGAGGGGGTTAGCTGAGAAACAAAAAAAGTTCCCTTGAAGGACTGAAGGACTGCTCGTTTAGAAGGAGCCACTGAGGTGACCTGCTTTTACTTTGAAATCTGTGCAACCACGGGGTCGTATTTGGTGTTTTCATTGACATTTTAGGTCCAGGAGACCTGTTTTCCTTCTGGCTTTGCTATTGGTTGAGTTGACCAAGCCTGCCAGAGTCTGGCTATGTCTCCCGCACATCATTAATAACTATTAGAATTGTCTTGCCCTGGCTTTGATTAGCACTACTGTGACTACACTACCAAAAGCAATTGGATGGTAATTAATTAAAGGGGTGCCGACGATTCCTTCCCTTTGCAAACATGTGGTCAGCATTCTGTGCTGGCTTTCTCTTTTCATGTTTTAATCCTGGCTCTGACAAGAGATGAGCTTTTGCTAAAATACTAAAACGACACTTATTAATGACTTCTCTGAGAGAGACACTTCACTGGTATTCTTCATCGCTGTGAGTGAGTTGACGTTGGCTGGTACATCACAACCAAGGTGATCCGGTATGTCATTTTTTTTCCACTGTGAACGCTTTCTTTTTTAAAAATGACTTTATTGAGGTATGGTTGACATAGCAAACGCTGGACATATTTGAAGTATACCACTTGATGAGTTTGGAGATAAGTATATATATTCATGCAACCGTCACCACAACCTGTGCCCTGCTACGGCTCCTTGATGTAGCCCTTCTGAGATGGTGAAGGGAAGTGGAAACCAGCAGTGGCTTCCTCACCACTTGAGTTGTTTACAGTCGAAGCCTATGTGGGATAATGAGGCCTGATCTAAGCTGGGGTGTGGTATTCCTGGATGCCTGCAGTGGGCATAAACATCTGTAACTGGCACTTGCCAAGCAAGCATGGCTCTTGTGCTCAACTCTGTCCTGCTTCCCTTTATCCCCAGCCACATACTTGCTCACCACAGGGTCTGTCATATTGTACCTCTTGGAGCCCTGCATTGGAACAGAGGAGACACAAGTCCTGGCCACTCACAAGTCGCATGAAGAAACAGGAACCTCTGCCTACTCAGGATCGCTCAGCCCTTCTTCTAGGCTTGGGCCCTCCCCTTCTATTCCCTGGAGGAACAGGGCCCACAGGCTCTTTTGTCCTCAGGGCAGGGTCTGGGTGGCAAATTGCCTCCATGCCGCCTCCTGCTTCTACTCCGGAAACCAGAACTCAGGACAGGCCCTCTAAGTCCCAGGAACCGGACTCTGCACACAAAGATTTCTTCTCCTTTATACTTTGCATTGTCCTCCAGGGGAAGGAATACTACAAATTATTATCTTAATAAACTATCATGTCAAGGACACATACTTCTTCACTTTCTACCACCCTCCATTCCTCTTGGGAATCCTGGCTAGCAGTATTAAAAAAGCCATCTGCTTTTCTTTTCAAATCACACACACATTTTTCCAGATGAAGAGGTTACAGCATTCAGGATTGGAATTTTGTGGAAACACGTGCACGCACACTTAAACTCCCATATTCCCGCTGCTGACGAGTAATCGCCATTATTGTTTATGTACATTTCCTTCCAGTCCTTTTTCTTTTTTTTTTTTTTTTTGCCTTTTCTATACTTTAAACATGTTCGACGGCAGGTTTTGGACTCTACGTTTTTCACCTTTGTCTTTGTAAGCATTTTTGGAATAATGTCCCATCTTGTGGTCATGGCGTGGTTTATTTCACTACTTCAGGGTTTTTAGGAGATAAGACTGTCATCAGTTCTCTGCCATCTCAGAAAAATGTCCAAAAAAGGGATGTGTACATAGAGTGGATGGTAAAACAGCTAGATTACATACAAAAACAAACAAAAAAAAACCTTCCCCAGAGAGGAGACAGTTAATTCTAGGTAATTGTTGAGTGATCTTGAAAAGAGAAAAGTGAGGGAGCCCTTGGGTGGCTCAGTTGGTGAAGCATCTGACTTCAGCTCAGGTCATGATCTCAGGTTTGTGAGTTCAAGCCTGCATTGGGCTCTTTCCCTCTCTCTCTTACCTCCCCCTCTCATGCTCTCACACTGATTGTCATTTTTTTTTTTTTTTTTTTTTTTTTAAAGAGAAAAGTGAGTGGGCAAGCTCAAGGGTCTTGCTCCAAGTTCCAGCTCTTCTTACCTGAGGGGGGGAGGGGCGGGGGGAGAGGGGAGACCTTCCTGGCTCAGCCTCTGTCTTTGAGCCCCCTGGGACCAGCCTTTCCTTGCTCAGTTTGGGACTTTTTCAAACCATTTGATTTCAGGCCACTGTGACTCAGACAGAACTAGGTCTTTATTGTGGGGAAGATTTTTAAAAATAGATATTTCATTTAGTACATAAAAAGCATTTACAGGACAGAATGACCAAAAAAGGAGCTATATCCTAAGAAAAGTTGCCAACTCTTATTTCTATTCCTGAACCTTATCAATTTTTAAAAAACCTGTTAGAAAGGGAAGTAGTTTTCTTCATTTCTCTACAAATTGATGAACTTTTTCATAGATGAGTTAGAGATTAATCTTGTTGAGGTAAAATCGTATCTTGCAAGAGGAGGTAGAAAACTAATCAAAGTTCTTTGTCTAAGAGGAAGTTTTCACAGTTGAAAAATGACTCATCTCTGAAGCCGGGCTGTGATGACGAGGGCCAGGAGGATTTGGGGGGGATAGAGTTATCATTCATAATTAATACATCATTAATTCTTCCTAACGATGATGTCAGACTCATTGCTGATTCTTTGTTGTTGTTGCTTTTGACTAGAACACAAACATTAATTATTGGTTCCACTGGCATTTGCTGTAATATAATAATTACATTAAAATTATTTTATGAATGCAATTGTATGTCTTAGTTTAATAGTGTATTATGGGCACATTAACCATCTTGGGACCTCTCCTCACCCTCATTACCTGTTTTATATTTCTCAATGCTAAAATGATTCCCATGTTAGGTATCTTTACTTTATATTGTACTTCACTTGAGAAAATGCCTTAACCTGATTCAGATGAGAATCACTTGCCTACCTGGATACTGAAAGCTTTAGCCATTGTCTGTCTTCCTTCCTTCTTTCCTTCTTTCCTTCCTTTCTTCTTCTTCTTCTTCTTCTTCTTCTTCTTCTTCTTCTTCTTCTTCTTCTTCCTCTCCTTCTCCTTCTCTTCTTCCTCCTCCTCCTCCTTCTTCTTCTTTTAATCTTTATTTATTTATTTAGAGACCGAGAGAGTGAGAGAGGGAGGGAGAGAAAGAATCCCAAGCAAGCTCTGTGCTCTCATCTCAAAACCTGCCACAGGGTCTGATCTCATAAGCTGTAAGATCACAACCTGAACTAATCAAGAGTTGATGCTTAACTGATTGAGCCACCCAGGCGCCCCTAACAGTTACATTTCTAATTTAGATGATTATGTGTTGATTTGTTTCATTTTATTTTACTTTGATTTTTTTTTTTTTCATCATGGCTACCTAGTTTCTGTCAAACCTGGTGGGGGGGGGGGGGGAGGCAGGGGGTTGTTGGTCGCTATTTTTTTTTTCTCAAATACAGTGTGGCCTAACTAAACAATGGAGCTATTTTAAAACTCTGGGAAATGTCTCCCTCCCCAGATTTCCTGATCGCAAACTCATATGCACATCTCTTGAGTCCTGGTAGCAGTGCTCCCTTTGCCTGAGGCAAAGACATTCTTGAAAAAATGCTGGGGGATTTTTGGTGGAGTTGTAAAGCTGCCTACAAGACAAAGGAGTTAACACAGGAAAACCCACGTTGAGGGATATAACCATGGAGGGAGTTAGAAGATAACTTGATCTACTAAGAATTTATCACCAGGTGCCAGTCTCCAGATTGTAGTAAGGGGACATGACCTGTCACTACCAACTCTTCTGCTTTCTTTTACACTATTTTAAAATATTGAAACTTTCAGATGCAAAAATAAACCTAAGTTTCTAAATTTATTTTATTTACAAATCTAAATAAATTTGTGTAATTTTTTTAAGTAAAAAGAGAAATGATTTTTGTCATTTGAAAAACATACCATCAAATATTTGGTGTACTGTCCTCGAGGTACATTAGCTAATGGCACAAAGTGTTTTTGCTCGTTACCATATAATTTTGAGTTCAGCAACTTTGGTGCCTACTGTTAACAGTCAGTGTAGCTAATATCTGAAGACCCAGGCAGAAAACACTCTGTTAACATAAGTGAGCCCTGTAATTTTATGATTATACTGTGAATGAAAATATGATATGACCACAAAGCCAAAGGAATGACTCACTTGGTAGCTATTGACAGATTTTATGTTCAAGGTGGTTTAGGTGTATTGTTGTTTTCATGAGTGTTACGTTCTTTCCGCAGGGTTTAGGGTCTCTTTAGGAAAACAATAAGTAAAAGTAGCCAGTGAAAAATTTCACCTTCACTTCTTTCATCCAGTCTGCGATTTATTCTCAGTAAGTTGAAGCATCTGAATTCTTGTCTTGATGTGGAGTTTAATTTCATGTGAGCAGATCACTAAGGATCCTTTTCAGTGTGGTAATGTTGCACAGGGGGCTGCTATCTCTCCCTACCGTTGAATTTCTACTTAGAAATGTTGCCATGTGAAGGTCAGATTCCCTAACTGTAATCAACAGGAATCCAGGAACACAATGGACAGGAACTCTGTGAGTCACTGCAGGGAATGCAGAATGAGTTTGGGTTGGTTGCCTGGTGAATATGGTGAAGAGGCAGAGTGGGTGTGTTACTCAGGAGCTCAGGGTACTTACTTATAAGGACCAAACCAGGCTAGGGACGAATGAGGTCACCTCTTTGAACACAAGGCTGGCCTTATGAGAAATAGATGGCCGTGCCTGTCAGAGGCATGCCGGTGGTTTCAAGGTGAGTGAAGCCAGCCTTCAACTTTTCCTTGGTAACTGACGCTTTCATGGCATGCCAGTTTGTCTGAAACCCTGCCGTAGCTCTAACATTTTCTACGGTGCAGTGAAAGCTCTTTCTACACACAAACATATTCTCATACATGATCTCTTAAAGTCTCAGAGGTTATTCGTGAGCAAGAATGGGGGCAGATGCCAGACTAAAGGAATGACATCTTGAAAGAATAAATGGAACAGAGAAATCCAAGATTCGGGTTCACAAGCTTCTGGAAGTTGTAAATATGTACATTTTATAATGAGGAATTTGTTTTATTTTGAGACCTGTCATTTGCAACTATTTCAACTTAAAAAGAAGTTTGTCTCAGTAGTACATGCAATATACCCTTTTATGCTTTGTGTCTTCTGGCCAAATTCCAAATGCATATTACAACATGAGCCATTCCTTTTCTCCAGAGCCACTGCTCATAAACATGCTTCACATCGCAAATCTGATTTCCGTATTCTCCAATACTGAAAGAGTCAGAGTTCTAGAAATAGGGACAGGAAAAAAAAAAAACATGGAGCATGATCCAGAAATTTAGGTTTAATTTCAAAATCTATTAAGAAACAGTGGAACAAAAAAGTTTGATTCATACACGCTTAAGCACAATTCTTTTCTCTAGTTGGGTCTGTCTAGACCAGCTGGTTTGGGCGGGGATAAGTAGAAAGTAAGTGCCTGTTTGGCGTGGCTGATCTATGTGTTGGGTCATCTGCCTTTGGATCCTCCACAGTGCCCTGTGGAGATGGAAATGTCCATATCAGGACCTCTCACATGTCTGTTCGCCATGAGCCTGAGCACTATATGGAAGTATATCCCAGGATAAAAAGCATGCTCCATGTGGTGACATCAGTATGTCTGTCCATCCGGGTCAGGCTCACTGCCTCCAGAAAGCTCTGTCTGGTGTGAAACTTGATGAGCTGATCTCCCTCCTGTGTTTGGATGTTGGGCTGTAGGTGCAAAGATCTGCTACCCCCAAGATCACCTACCTCCATCTCTTTGGCGTGCGTCTGTAGTTACCAAGCTCGCTGATGTATGCATAGGACCAGAATGCTGAGATACTAATTTACAGGGATAAATATAGTTATTATTGAGCTGCGCTCAATAATACTGTTCTAATTCTCTGTCTTAGAGACACTTAACATAATGACTGAAAGCACAGGTTCTGAAGGCAGACGGTCTGGATTTGGATTCCCCTTCCACCACATACTCTTTGTGTGATGTTGCCAGACAAGCCTCTAGACTTCTCACTTCTTCGGTTTTTCACATCTGTTCGATATGGATAAAAATAAGTCCTACCTCAGAGGATTGTCACGAAAATTAAACCGTTTCTTGGCACAGAGTAAACACTTGTCAAAGTTAGCAGTTATTGTTATTGCTGTTTTTTGTCATGCACATTTGGGCACACCTCTCCGCGAAGCTAGCTGCTTCCCCTGTATGCTTGGGGGAATATTAGCAGAGCAAGGCGTGTTAGTTAGGTGACTTAAATGATTCATGGCATCGGGCGAAAGTGGACTGATGCACATGGTTTTGACAGTTGGTCTGAAACAGCGAAGTCTGTTGGGTAGAGTCCCTTGTATGTCCCTCTACCTTGCCGTTGCCAGTTTGAAGCCCTTGGCTTGATTGGCCCAGTGCTTGGATTGACACTTGAACCTGTGGTTTTGCAGCTTTTGTTTTTTCTATCTTTCTTTCTTTCTTTCTTTCTTTCTTTCTTTCTTTCTTTCTTTCTTTCTTTCCTTCTTTCTTTTTAACCATTTCTTTTTAAATGATTTTTTATTTTTGAGAGAGAGAGCTGGGGAGGGGCAGAGAGAGAGAGGAAAGAGAGAATCCCAAGCAGGCTTCGTGGCATCATTGCAGAGCCAGATGCGGGGCTCCAACCCACGAACCGCGAGATCATGACCTAGGCCGAAACCAAGAGTCAGATGCTCACTTCTTTCCTTCCTTTCTTTTCTTTTTTCTTTTCTTTTCTTTTCTTTTCTTTTCTTTTCTTTTCTTTCTTTCTTTCTAACCATTTCTTTTTAAATGATTATTTTTGAGAGAGAGAGCTGGGGAGGGGCAGAGAGAGAGAGGAAAGAGAGAATCCCAAGCAGGTTTCGTGGCATCAGTGCAGAGCCAGACGCAGGGCTCCAACCCACGAACCGCGAGATCATGACCTAGGCCGAAACCAAGAGCCAGATGCTCAACCAACTGAGCCACCTAGGCGCCCCATGTTTTTCTATGTTCCTAAAAGCCAACCAATAGCCCTTCGTGTTGTTACTTTTTTTTTTTCTGTAACTGTGTTAATATTGTCATTTACTCTCACGTCTTGTTGCTTTAGACCTAGCCCCTTTAGCTCTTGAATAATTCATTGTATTGCCTTAAAAGTTAATTCTGTAGGTAATCTTAGGCTTCTTGTTCTAAGATCCTTGAGGGAAAGCCTTAGTGTAACGTTCGAAATATTAAAACATTTATGCACGAAAGAAGGTATGCAAGAGAGGAAGACCGAAATGTTTTATTTTGATAACTAATGTTTATGAAGCACTTGCTGTGTGCCAGGTACTATGATATTTCTTTACATGAGTTACCTCATTTAGTTTCTACATAGCCCTCTGAGGTAGTTCATATTCTTATCCCTATTCTACAGAATGGTAAATTGATGCTTAAGGGGGTTGGAATTGGAAACGAGATCTACCAAGGGTAAGTCCTTGTATTTGATAGCCATCCCATGAAATCTAAAAAGTAGCTAGCTCTCTCTCTATGCAAAAGAATTACTCTACACTCATAAATAGTAGTTATGTGTATCTCTGTGTCTAATGCAGATTTCTAACTTTGATGGTGCCCTGCTTGTAAGAGCCCTGTGACCTCCCTAGTGGCCCCGTTTGCCACTAGTTATTACTGTGGCCTTGGCATACACCACACCACCTTCCAGAGCTACATTGCTGTTTCTCAGCTCCCAAACGACAAGAGCAAGGTGAATTTGCTACCCAGACTGAATACTGTAAGCAGCTAAATTACTGGCCAGCATCTTCTGGTATCTCCCTAGCCCTCCTGTCTTTAGCAACAGAATTGATTCCTTGTGGCCAATTTCATCTTTGCAAAATGAGAGACCCACTAAGAAAACATCAGTGGATACAAATGAGAGAGAAGGAGAAAGAAATTGTCCAGTTAAAGGAAAACCTGACTTTTTTACTGTGCTTTTCACCAGAGTAGTCTGTTCTTCCTTCCTTTAGAGGGCTGTATCCTTTTCATATGGGAAACAAACAGCAGGGGCGGGGTGTACGTGCTTTAAGTATGGGATTAGCAAACAACTCCTGTTAATATCCATTTGGCAGTTTTCCTGTTGTTGTTCCATCTAGGAAACATTTTCTTCTACTTCTGCCCATTATCATAGTTTTGACACTCCTGTCATTAACAGAATGTCATTTTGCGGGATACTGAATTAGGCACAGCTAGCAACAAAGCATACTGAACAGAAAGATAATGGCTTTTTGCCACATGACTTTTCCTCGCAGAAAAGCACAGAGTGGAGCTCTCCTGTCAGCTGTGCCTGTGTGTGTTTGTGTTCTGACTGGGGGCACGTGGAACCAGGGGCAGTTCACTTGTGGGCAAAGCGCTGTGCCAAATTTTGGTAAACGGAAAATGATTTAGAGCCGGAATCATGTTAAATAGTCCCGATGCTCATTCTGTGCTTGACATACATTTCTGTTGAGTGCCGTCAAAGGAGGTCGGGTATTTACAGAAGTAAGCTCCTCTGCCTTTTATGGGTCAGAACCGAGTGGTTCCAGTGTCCTCTGAACCAGAAAGAAGGAACAAGCTTTTGATTTTTATGGGTAGCTTTGAGCTCTGTAGCTAAAGGACCCTACCAGACTAAAATGTATCTACCAAATTAAGTGTTTCTGGATGTAGCAAGTTAAACAGATTTAATTTCTATATGGAGAAGTCTGGAACAGGTAAAACATAGTCATCAGTTCAACTGGTCTGTATATGTCCAAATGAAATTTGGATATAAGAAAATCTTACCAGCAAGGTGCGCCTGGGTGGCTCAGTCAGTTGAGCTCTAACTTTGACCCTGGTCATGATCTCACAGTTCATGGGTTCGAGTTCTGTGTCGGGCTCTGCGCTGACAGCTCAGAGCCCGGATCCTGCTTTGAATTCTGTGTCTCCTTTTTCAGCCCCTACCCCTCTCACAGTTTTTCTCTCTCTCTCTCTCTCTCTCTCTCTCTCTCTCTCCCTAAATAAACAAACAAACAAACATTAAAAAAAGGTGGGGGGGGGGGGTAGAAAATCTTACCATCGAGCTTTATGAAGGTGTTGAGCATTTCTTAAAAGCAGCAAAAGTGGAGACTGTAGGTACAGGAGAAAGAAGTTAATAGTATAACTTTATTACAATGTTTCCAAAAAGGCAGATCAGAGCAGATTTATTAAGTCTATACTGTGGTTTGGTGCTGTTACCCCTTTCTAAGGTTTTTTAAAGATTTTACTTCCTCATCACTGGCTAACGGAGAAAAGTTCAATGTTATTCAATTAAATCGATGAAAAGTAATTTTTATAGTTGGACTTTGAATTTGGTTTTCTGCTTCTTAGAAAAAAATGTATCGTTATGAGTTTTATGTATATCCAGTATGAAACATGAGAGCTTAAAAAAAAGTGTTAAAGTCACATATTTTACCACCCCCCCTTCTGCCCCAACACACACACACACACACACACACACACACACACACACACACACACTGGAAGTTCAGGAACACATTAGTTTGTATTTGTATTTTGTTTATTCTTAACTCCCCAACACATTGTAGGCTTACCTTCAGTCCCTGTCTACCGCTGCCCTGAGCACAACCAAAGACTTAAGTGTCAGTCTCTGAAGGATTTGACCCTGACCTTTTACCCAGTTACACAACCTGAAGTATTTGACCCTGAGCCTTTACCCAGTTACAAAACCAGGACTACCACCCCCACCGATCCCCCACCTGTCTCTCATTGCCACTCAGTTTAGGGGATATCAGCTCTTCAAGCCTTGCAGAATAGATTAGACCATGGTTGTGGATGACTCCATAAGGTGTTTTGGCAAGATCAGCCCTTGGAACAGTTTCCCAAGATCTAGCACATGCCCTTCAGCTCTTAGATCAAAATTAATCACCCCATTTCCCCAGCATTGTCTTCACACCATCATACCAAGGAGGAGCAGTCTTTATTTTGTGTCTTCTGTGTGAGGTTTGAGCTATTGTGTCCTGCGGGAAGAATCTTAAGTTCACAAGTCATCTGTATCTCCTCCTTGACTTTTCTAGCCCTCAGGTGTCCGTCAAATCCATCACCTGCCCTCAAGTCTTAGCATTCCTGAGGGGCAAATGGGCTAGGTATTTCCTATGATTTTGTTGCAGGTAAATTGTCCTAAAAAAAATTTCTCAGGTACTGAGACACTCCTCGCTTGAATCACTTTTTACTTCTAACATTTTTAGCAGTTAGGCTTTGCTTGCTGCTGTAAATATCCCTGTCATTACCAAACTCCTGCTCAACTTTAACCTTCATATTATGCCTCTCTTTTAATCCCACTGACTATCCCTTTGTAATTTTACTCAGAACATCGTGTATGTAGGTTTTTCCAGTAAGGTGTGTTGCACCATACATCCAGCCCCACAAACACTGTCAGTTCTTTGTGTTTTCTCAGTTATACATGACCTTGATCAATGTAGTAGTATTAGACAATGCAGTAGTATTCTAATATCATCTTGGATCAGTTGTATCTTATAAGTTACACAATGTTGGGGCCCCTGGGTGGTTCAGTCGGTTAAGCGTCCGACTTGGGCACAGGTCATGATCTCGCAGTTTGTGAGTTCGAGCCCCGCATTGGGCTCTGTGCTGACAGCTCAGGGCCTGGAACCTGCTTCGGATTCTGTGTCTCCCTCTCTGTCTGCCCCTCTCCTGCTCATTCTCTGTCTCTCAATAATAAACGTTAAAAAATATTAAAAAAATAAGTTACACTATGTTTGTGGCACAAATTAAAAACTTCTTAAAAACTTAAACTATATTAAGTTATTCAAAAATAGTTACTGAATCTTGAGTGAAATTATTATTTTCTATATTTTTCCCTGTGTCCAAAGAGATTGACCATTACATAAAATGTAGTCTTTGGCGTCAAGGAGCTCATCCCCCCTCCTAGATTATAACCTCCATGTAGAATCCCTGGTTATGTTTCCTAAATGAATGAGTGACTCCACAATGGGTGCTGTGCTTGCCAATGTCTCTGTGGAACAATGTGGTGAATGTCAGCCACCCATCAGCCCTGTGGCTGACAAAGGACATTAGAGTTCACCATACCAGCCACATTGCTACGTCTTGTTCTGAAATAGCCACAAAATGGACTAAGAAGAAATAGGATTGGAAAATGTTTTATGTCAGGCTGATCTCTGAGGTGAAGGGATTATTTAGGGAAAACCTATGAATGGAAGGATAATTTGCCATGCACAGTATATACTGTGAAATTCTAGTGCTTACTATTTATGAAAATAGGTTTCAAAGCTGATTGGGATTCTGTCTCACGCTTTAAACAGCAACAGATTTTGGATGGTACCTTTCCTCCAGATTCTGCCATAGAAGGCAGTTATCTGTGAAGTATTCTTATCTCTTTTATACCTTAAACACTTGGAGACTGTTTTCTTCGTGTTCTTATCTCCCCTAGTACTTTATACATAGGAAAAGACATTCCATTAATATCTGTTACACTGAATAGTGTCTTGCTAATATCTGTGTGTTCAGCCATCCCTCCCTTCCTCTATGAAGACAGAAAATTGGGCCAGACTTCACTTTGGGTTATCTTAATGGATTAGATATATTTCCAAGAAGTACCGTGAACAATAATATGTATTTTTTCCTATTGATTTGCCTCAGAATTTTTGAAAGCTTGGAGACCTATGCCTTGCTGTAGGTATGTAATTAGCCAAAATTTTTCACTCATAGGTGAAAACAGTGTGAGCAGCTATTCATTTCCATTATAATGAATGCCTTTAAAAAGGAATTTTTTCCACTAATGGAAAAGTTAAGTTCAAGTATGAAGCTGATGATATCCATAATAAGCATTCATAATTACATACCCTACATAGCTGTTAACTAGGGTCATTACATAGGTGCGGGAGTGAAGAGGCCTGTGGCACTCAGGCTTGGTTGTCACCACACTGTCACTGCTTGCTACATCTCCTTTTTTTTGTTTTTGTTTTTGTTTTTGTTTTGGTGGTGTACAGAAGAACATGGACTGGTATAATGCATTGAATTTGGAGGCCATTAGTTATTCAAACAAAATACTTAAAGTACAATCACAAAGAGTGGGATAGATTAGCCCATCAGCTTAACCTCCTAACTGGCCTCCCTACTTCCTCCTTTGATCATTTCCATCTGGTAGCCTGAACCCTTCTTCTCTTTAGACAAAAGTCAGATGATGTTCAAAACCTTCCAACGGCTTTTCTTTTCCCCCAGGCTAGAGACTGGTCTCCATGCTGTGGCCTCTCAAGATGCTACAGATATGCCCGTGCTCTTTCTCCACTGTCTCTTTGGTGCCTTTGGCTCACTCTACACTTGTGTCAGGCCTTTTGCTCTTTCTGAATGCTGGATGCCTCATCCTTCTGTCCTCATTCACTTCTTACCTCCCCAGTAAGTCCTTTCCTGACCGCCTCTTTACAGGTGTGATTCGTTACATCTGCCCTCCCCGTCCTACCTTCTGAAATATATTTTCTTTCTTTCTTTTTTTTTTAAACTTTTATTTATTTATTTTGAGAGAGAGCATGAGTGCCCAAGCAGGGGAGGGGTAGATGGGAAGGGAGAGGGAGAGAGAGAGAGAGAGAGAATCCCAGGTTCTGAGTCATTAGCACAGAGCCTGATGCGGAACTTGAACTCATGCACCCTGGGATCATGACCTGAGCTGAACCCAAGAGTTGTACCTTTAACTGACTAAGTCACCTAGGCACCCTTCTGCACTATTTATCTCTATCACCATCTCCTACCATATATATTATAGTATAGTATAAACTTTATAAAGTTTACTCATTTTTGTGTTTACTATCTGCTTCTTTCTCCAGCATGTAAGCCCCTTGAGGGCAGCAGGGATTTTTACTGTTTAGAGTATACCTAGCATATATTAGGGACTCCGCAAGCAATTTGTTGAATGAATTATAGAAAGCCTAGGTGGAGCCTTGATTTCACAGACCATAGTGGGATGCCAACAGTGCTTGGCTTTACCTTATATCACAGAGACACAAACACTCATGCGTGGATCTCTGCCACTTTCTAAACTGTTCAGGAAAGGGGGTACATCTGTAGCCTTGAAGAAGCCTCAAGAAAGGGGAGATTGATTTACATCAGAAAAGCAAAAAAGTTCCTGGGAGAAGACAGTGGTATGAAGGTAGAAATGGAGAGAAAGACAAAGCAGTCTCTGAAGGAATAAGTAGGATTTGGGGGGAAGGTGTCTACACATTTTTAAGGAAGATTTGCTTTATGTTGCTTACTATAATTTTTCTTTCAAAATACAGCTCGAATATACTTTCTAAGGCTTTTGCATGCGATTTGCAAACATGCAGAGGCCTAGATCGTTCCTGTTGCAGAAAAGGAAAAAGAAATGTCCATGATATATATAATTTTAGTGCATTTAAGAATTCTAAAATTTGCTTCAAATGAATAACCTAAAACAGGAATGAATTAGACCCATATTTATGTTGCCATGGTTAAATCTCAAAAAATATAATGTTGAGAGGGAAAAAAGTAGGTTGCACAATACCTATAATTTGTAGTGTGTACTAAAGTATAATTTCTACAAAAGTCAAAAAGTGTGACTGCCACAGAAATATAAAATGACCATGTTAAAGATTTTGTTATTAATTAATGAGGGTAGTTGTAATATATTAAAAAAGATGAAAAGATTTCGAAACTCAGATGCGTATCTACATATATATACGTGTGTGTGTATATATATATATATATATATTTTTTTTTTTTTTTTTAATCAGGAATGATGCCATGAATTTGCTAGGAGATGTGCAAAACGGGTTATTATGTTGTAGGACAATGTTATTAAGTGTTAGGGATCATCCTTCCCTAGAGATTATCACTTGTATCTCTGCCATACAAAATTTGTTTGCATTTTTGTGGGCAAGAATCATTCGGCTTACTACCAGTTTTCTACATTTTGTCTTCTACCCCTACAGAGTTTTAAAATAGCCTAGTCAGGAAAAAGACCATGGAAGCTGTCCACCCTTGGACATCCCCTGGGGAGCCCACCGTGTAAAGCCTAATGAGCCATTGAAAGGAAAGCCGTCCATCTCTTTTGCACATTCGCACATGTTTATCAGTTTTGCCTGGTACGTGATATCATTAGTGAAACTGTAAACACGGACACACGTGTTGTTAGATGCACGTAAGTGTGCTCAAGTACCAAAATGAATGGGAAGGCTCCAGGCCACACTTTTTTCAGTAGTTGTCTTGTTGAGAAGTGGAACATGTTGATTGGTTTGCATGTAAAAGGGTACCCTTCCCCCTATCTCTGCTCTCTGATTGGAAACAAATATGACAAGGTGATACCGTTCATTCTCAGCGGTAGAAATTGTTATTTTTCTGTATTTTCTGTATTTTTAAAACATCTTGGACAATAGGACAGTAAACTTCCAACTGTTTTTCTCATGTGGCTGTAGCTCATTCATTGTACAGACATGGAAACTACAGCCTGCTTGGTTTATAACAGGTATTCGGGACTACCACCTGAGTTTAGACAGTCCCTGTCTCCCAGTCATGCCCACCTTCCTCCGCTTGGGCTTTCCCTTTTGTTGAAGGAATATTCAAATCGTCTGATCCTGTTAAGGTATTCACAATAACACATGTCCACATCCAGTGAAGCTTTGGTCTGTAATTGGTCTACCGCAAATTTATCAAATTGTTCAAGACGAACTAATAAATTGGAGCCTAGCGTCTCTAAATTCCTGGGGCCCTCCTCCCACAGGTCACCGTGCCATCCCTGCCTCTCAGTCGTGGCCAGTCATACGTTACACTAGCCTTTCAAGTCAGCTGTGAATGTTAGAGATTACTGCCTATTGCGGTTGCCCCTCTGCAGCATGTCTTACTGTGGTCAGACGTGATGAGTATTCATGTCTCAAAAAGAATGTCATTTAAAATTAAGCTGGATCGCAGCTACTCAGACCAGTTGCAAAAGGCCACAGTCTGGTAGGCCTTGCAGCTTTTACAGACCTTGTAGGGCATAATTAACAGGTTTCTTCAGCCAGGAGAGATGTGACAGATTCCGATGTGAAATATTTACAGGTCCTACCAAGGCCTTCATGTCCTTAGCATAAGGACAACCTGGGCACGTAGAGAATATGGTTACTTTGGACCAAAAATATGTACACCACATTCCCCTCTCCCCCTTCAGCTGCGTAGCCTACATACCTCTTTTCCCTCACACTTTTTTTTTAAAGATGACTTAATTTTTTTAATGTTTATTTTTGAGAAAGAGCGCACGAGCAGGGGAGGGGCAGAGAGAGAGGGAGACGGAGAATCTAAAGCAGGCTCCAGGCTCCGTGCTGTCAGCACAAAGCCCGATGGCCCGATGTGGGGCTTAAACTCAAGAATCCCAAGATCATGACCTGAGCCGAAGTTGGACGCTTGACCGAGTGAGCCACCCAGGCACCCCACCTCACACTAAGTCAGCCCTGACTTCGATGATGACATGTAGGATCTGTCTCTTTATCTTCCTAGCAAACAGAAGGCACTGTTTGCAGTCACTAGGAAATCCAGCAGTTCCTTGCGGAATGCTTTGGTGATGAGAACAATGAGCTCAGAGCAGCAGGAGGGGTGCCCTGGGCAATCCTCACATCACCTGCCTGAGCCAAAACCATGCAGACAAACACTTCCTTGTGCTGGCCTTGTGTCACTCTAAAGCATCTCCGCCCCTTTGCACATCCAGCTGCGACATTCTTCAAGAGTGTTCTGTCCCTCCCTGCCTTGCCTCCCAGCACCCAGGGGCTGGCCAGTCCCACTGACTGACAAGTGCTATCATTGCCTTTCCACCTTCCATTCTTCTCAGATCCCAGGTCCACCCAGTCAGCAGTAGTTGTGTGTGTGTGTGTGTGTGTGTGTGTGTGTGTGTGTGTGTGTGTGTGTGTGTAGTTGGTCCATGGGGGAAAGAACCAAAGGAATGAGGTAAAAAGAAATACTTACTTGGCATCATTATACTCTGTCCTGACCCACTATTTGTTTTTGCCTTTGTCGCAACTCGTCTGTGGCTGTCTTCTTGGGCTAAACTCAGATTTTGCAAGTAAAGAATTTGTGCCAGTGTGTCACCTTCCAAACTGGTAGAACAAACTGAGATGTTATCCAGAAGCAGCGTGTCTCCATGTGTTGCTTCAGGTGGTGAACCGGAGAGGAGGTGGTACCTAGTGGGGAGTGGACATTCCTGTGTTTGGCTTCCAGATCCGAGCACAGGCAGGGGGAATGGCTTCCATTCCTTTTTAAAGAGTGAAGCAGAAAGAATGCATTATGGGACGAGTAGCTGAAACTTGAATTACTAAGTGTTTTACTTTGTTCCAAAGGCTGAAAACTGGAGAAGACTTTTTACAAGCTCAAAAATTAAACAAGGTTAAATTTTAAGCAGGCTAAGATTTCGGCTCCACTAGAGGTGACGTTCCTATTTTACCTGGTAAGACAGCCCCTGTTTCTCCCTTGGGTGACCCTGCTTGAGAAAAAGCAAGCAAGCTGAATCAACTTAGTCATGCTGGTGGTAGGGAATGAACCTTGATTTGTCTAAGTGGCGATGTATCTACTCTTTCTTCACTTTATGAATTAAATGAGTGTGGCACAGTCACCACCACAAGGGGAACCTGCTTCTTACTTGGATGCCGTGAGCTTCTCCTTACATCTTCAGGAAAGAGTGTGATAACCTGGATGAATACATGATGACCCTAGAGGTCAGCTCAGCATTTTGTACCAGCGTCATGTGTGGGCAGTGCCAGGTGCTGTGACAGTGTGGGTAGCAAACATTCATAGGTCCTGCCAACTAGGAGTTGTTTTACTGTGGGTTAAAATCAGCTTTTAATTCATTTTTTGGGAATCAGGTACCTAGAGCAATGAAGTTAGGTGACTGTCTTCCCTACCATTGGAAAATTGTCTGCAGAATATCTCAGGGTCCCAGGTCTGTAAAAGTGCTAATGTACATATCAAGAATTGATATTTTGGGGCTAAATACAGTATAAAATATCCCTTTACCCTTAAGAATATTAGCAACAAATAAATGAATTTGCGAAGCCAAGTCCCTAGTTCGTGACTATATTTATTTTGTGTATGCATAGGAATCTGTCTTGGCCTGTATTGTGTAAAGTCTGGTTTTGTGTATACATAGGAATCTTTCTTGGCCTGTATTTTATGAAGGCTGGATTTGTATTTGTTTAAAAGCTTCCTGTTTGATTGTGGAGAGATTCAGGAATGTTTCAAGTCTGTTATAATTTTAATACTGTCTGTACCTTCATGCTTACGATCCATATAGAGGTTAGAGAAGACCCTTTCAGCTTTGATTGTCCATAGCATTTGTCAATAAGATATGCCTCTGATTATTTAAGGTTTTGTGTAAAATATTCCCAGTATCTTAATTATGGTAAAGTACTGAAATTCTGAAACAATTTGCATTTAACTTTTTTTCTTGCACACATACTCCTAAATGAAGAATCCTTTTTTCTTTTACTCGAAATTGCATTCGTGATCACTATTTTGTAAAGACTACAAGTCTTTACAGAGAGTAGGCAAACACAGGATGAATGTCATATAAACTTTTATTGTATTTTTATATTTTTTATAGTGACCAAACAAGTATATTCCATTTGCCAGTTTTATTTAGACATTCTTTTTAAGATTTTTTTTTGAGTCACTTTTTTTTTTTTTTCCTGAGAGAGAGCACAAGTGGGGGAGAGGGGTAGAGAGAGAGAGAGACAAAGAATTTTAAGCAGGTTCCATGCGTAGTGCATAGCCTGACACGGGGCTCGATCCCATGACCCTGGGATCATGACCTGACCTGAAATCAAGAGTCAGACACTCAGTCGACTAAGCCACCTGGGTGCCCCTGCATCACATTTTTAAAATCAGTACTTTTCAGCCTTTCCTGGTAGACTTTAAATAACTGAAATAGTTTTGAAATTTTCTTCTGTTTTTCTTTGTGTTCAATTTAAATTGATTTTGCTTATAGTAGTATATTAGTCATTCTGTGTATTTGTTAGGAAAATTCTGGTGTTTTTTTTTTTTTAATTTTCTTCAAGAAATACCATTTTCTAGTTTTTCTTTAAGTTCACATATTTCACCAGTATCCCTATTTAAGATAATCATTAGGTTAATATTTCTGTTGATAGACATTTATTATTCAAAATTTTCTTTACATACATAAACACCAATAATTGAGTGTCAAGAGAAAATCTTCATAAGTGATTTAAATCAAATGCTAAATGTAAAAAATAATACAGGTGGCCAGTTTTCTGGCAGTTAACTCATATTTCAGTTAATTTGCTCAAATTAACAACTAACTTTGCTGAGATTTCCAGGGTATAAATCTGTCATTTATAATTTCTCTTATTAATGTTAGCAAGTTGATATGTTTAATATTCCTGTATTAAAATGAAAGAAGACATTCATTTGAATTAACACTAAATAAATTACACAGTGTCTTTTTAAAACAATCATGCTATCTGATTTAATGATTGTGAATTTAATAGGTCAAATACGGTTCTTAACAGATGAGTTGATAATATCACAATCCACCTTTATAATTAAGTATCAAGAGTCTGTTCTTAATCAGCAACTTCTTTAAGGCTGAGTAAACATGATCTTAATTAAACTCCCAGATAATGCTAAGGGATGTTGATTGTTCTAGTAAGGAAAATAAAATGATGCAGCCTGACCTTAACAAATTATAAATATTGGAATGTTGGTAAATGATAATGAGCAGCAAACATTGAAGAGAGAGGATTGGTTCCCAAGTCAATATTGTTGAAAGGAATTGAGTTTGGTTCTGAAATGTGTTATTTGAATATTTGGAAACGTTCCTTTCTGTGTCCACAACCCCCAATTTAGAAGTCAGGTGAAAATTTCTCTTTGAAGAGCCTGTTATAACAGGTATATTCTGAGTTAAAGAAGACATTACACTAAACGTTTAATGGTGGTGGAGGGCAGCCCTAGTGTAGAAGGGTAGAATCACAGTGCCCTGAACCTGCTGGGTTTTATTCCCCTTTTTCTCACTACTAAACTGATAATAGAGAGTGAAGCATCCGTCTGTACTAAAGGAGAGGCAGGTGAAAGGGAGATAATATTCTCCTCATCAACCAGTTTTGCATGTGTCTTATTCTTTGCTGCTTCTGAGACTTACTTTGGAATCAAGATAAGCATTTTATAACTTTGCCCTGGCAGAAACAGGAAAAAGTAGCTGCCGTGTGCCTATAGGTAGCAGTTTATTGAGTGGGTACTGGGATCAAAACAGTGGGTCATGTGCCTCTGGCAAAACACTTTCACTTTTACTTTAATACCAAGTGGAATCTGTTTTTATGATTCCAAAGTGTTTACCTTAATAAGGAATTTGAATATAGTATACAAGATGAAAAATGAATCAGTAGTGAAATACCTATCTCTTCGGCATCAGCTGTTCTGTTGACAAAAGGCACAAATAGGAAATTTGTCTAAATAATTAGATTTTTAATTAGTGCATCATTGTAAGATTAATGTCATCGCGCTTCATTGCATGTAATTTTGTATTAGGAATTTCATGTCAACAAAGATGCTACCTGTGGTTTGCTGATTTGAATCCTTAATTTATCACTTGGGTGTATGGCATGTCAGCTATTTGCAGTCAGGAGTGGAAAGACGGCATTTGATTATAACCTCACTGGTGGTGCGGAATATTGATGGTGTTATGCTATATGAATACATTATATTTTCTAATATTCAAGAGGCAGCCACCCATCAAATATTAGTGAGTGTATATTAACTTGCAGAAGTTGGAGCAACAGCAGGAGCAGACAGGTTGCTCAACCTCTGGTGTATGTTGAATATACGTGGACATCGCTGATGTTATATTTGCTGTTTGAAACTTTGTTTTTGTTTTTCCTTTCTGACAGTTGCCGAACAAGCAACCGGAAAAGCTTGATAGGCAATGGACAGTCACCAGCATTGCCTCGACCACACTCACCTCTCTCTGCTCATGCAGGTAATTAATTACCCTTTCTTAAGTTTTGTTTTACTTCTTTTTGCTGGCTCTTAAAATAATCCAAGCATTTTGAAATTCAAGTGTGCCTTTATATCATACTTTGGTTTTCCTGTTGCTTTATCACTACATTATTCTCGCTGCTAAGTGAGCCTAAGCCTCATCCTCTCTTGCAAAGTGTTTGGACTCTGAAATTAAGAATGTCTTTGTATATGGGATCCTTTTTGAGTTATTCATTTCTCCATTTCTAACTGTGTGGATGATGCAAGCCATGTTTCCATGTTGGGACTGTATTTGCGGAATGCATGTGTGTTCATTCACATGAAGAGAATTAGCATTAAGAACTATAGAGGAGGAAAAATAACTTTTTCCCTACCTTTCTAAGTTCTCCACTGGGAATCTCATAACCAAAGGCAGATTAACCAGAGAAGAGCAAACACATTTACATAATAGAAGATTTCCATGACACAGGCATAGAGGTGACTAACTTGAGTCAATTAATGCTAGGTCTGATGAAGAGCAAAACGTGCAAAGATAGGACAGAAGTGAACTAGGTCTAGTAAACTGGGGCACATTTAGCAAGGGCTCTGTGTTCACAGTCTTCTGTGTCCCTTGTCTGTTCCTTTGTTCAGGGTATAGGGAGGACATCTCTCACATGAGGACTTGATGATGTGCTTTCGGTCCAGGTCCAAAGAGCCTTGCTGCACATGCCATTTCTAATGTTTGTTTATTTTTGAGACAGAGAGCACGTGCGCGTGCGTGCGAGTGGGGGAGGGGCAGAGAGAGAGGGAGACACAGAGTCTGAAGCAGGCTCCAGGCTCTGAGCTGTCAGCACGCAGCCTGATGCGGGGCTGGAACTCACAAACTGTTAGGTCATGATCTGAGCCCAAGTCAGATGCCTAACCGACTGAGCTCCCCAGGCGCCCCTGCATATGCCATTTCTTGTATTTCTTCAGCTTAAAATATTTAGTTTGTCAAGATGCCCTATTTTGATACCATGGGTCTTAACCTCCAACAGAACTGTTCAGCATGTTTTCTCCCTAAAGTTGAACTTATGTATTACTTACATTTGCTCTTATAAACAATGCTGCTGTAAGCAGTCTAGAATGTACCTTGTATGTGTACAAGAGTTTGTCTAAAGTTTCATCTGGCAGTGGCATATATAACTTATTTGTTACATGTATAATCTTTATAGGTACAATGAAGATTTAAGAGGCGAGACCCTTGGCCACAATTACTAATTTTTTTAAGTTTATTTATTTATTTTGAGGCGGGGGGGCTGGGGGGGGAGAGCGAGATTGAGAATCCCAAACAGGCTCTGCACTGTTAGCACAGAGCCCACCGTGGGGCTAGAACTCACAAACCGTGAGACCATGACCTGAGCTGAAATCAAGAGTCAGACACTTAACCGACTGAGCTACCCAGGTGCCCCTGCAAATACTAATTACAAGGAAGGTATAGCCATATTTGAAAAACCATGCAGTGAAGACTTATTGGTATTGTTGTGGGTTTTTGTTTGTTTCTGCTTTTTTAAAAAAAAATTTTTTTTAAGTTATGTCCATGATGGTGCAAGGAAGAGAAGGGTTAATTCCAACCAGGAAAGTATGGGAGAGTATGAAGGAGCCACTTGATTGAGATGTTAAAAGCCAGGCAAGACTTGGGCTGGCAGAAATGGGGTGAGAGAAGGGGAATTACCAGTGTGGCTGCTGTGGGGTATTGTGTGTGTTTGATTGTAAGAGAATATAAAGGTGGAAAGAGAGATCAAAGTCAGAGAGTATAAAGGATTCTGATTTTGAGCGCCTTTCAAGGACTTTGGGGAGGATCTGTGTTTTGGGAAGCTGTCTTCAGGATTGTGAAGGATGATGGGTGCAAATGATGAGTGATTAAGCCTTAAGTCATTGCCCTCTGGTGGGACCTCTAACCCTGCTGGGCTTTCCGATGATACTCATTTCCTATTTAAAAGGAGGACTGTATCTCTTTCCCAGAGGCAGTCCTTTTGCTCAGGGATGGTTTCTAGTCAAGAGTAGGAGTTACCTATAGCATGTTTGGGGAGAAGAAAGGAGAGAGAGAGATGGTCGACCCTTTGGAATGAAATTTGTTTTCCCTTTAGTAATAAATAAAAGATGGCAAAGTAAAAAAGGCGAAACATGTACTGATAAAATGGTGATCCTGGAGCAAAATCACTGAGGTCCAGAAATGCCACTCTAGACAGTCCTAGAAAGCATATTCTAGACTGTTCACAGCAACATTGTTTGGAATAGCTGAACATCGGAAGCAACCTAAATCGCGGTCAGTTGGAAAACGGATAAATGAGTTGTGGCATACTCGTTCCAGAACATCGTGCATGCGTATCCACGTGGCCGAAGCTCAGAGGGCTGGGCAGAAAGAGCAGAGGTCGCAAAAGAAAATTGGTGAAAACATTCCTGAAGGTTGGCATCAGGCTACAAAGAATATTTTGTTTAGGGATACACACACACATACACACACACACACACACACACACACACAAACATGTATGTGTATGTATATATACCTTTCTTGTAAGAGTCTAAAGGAAAACATGATAAGTTTAAAGGCCACTTTCATGACAGTAGTTACCTTTGAGAAGGTGCAAGGAGGATATCACTGGGGGGAGAGATAAACAGTTGGTCAAACTGTATTTCCAAAGCTGCTTGAGGGCTACCCAGCTATATATATCATTACCATTTATACCTTGGAGATTTCTATTACATTATTGTCCTCACAGCACAAGGTAACAGAGAGGCAGGCAAGGCCCAGTACCTACCTGGAGGCTGGACTTGGGTCTCTACATTCCTCGTGCACGGTGCCTGGCAGTGTATACAAGTGCTAAGTATATCACAAATTTTATTTCTGCATAGAATTCAATGGCGATGAAAAAATTGAATCCTGCTCCTCTTGGTAGTGTTCTGTCGTCATTGTACCCTACTTTATGGGCCTGTTGATTGGTCTTTTATTGCTGTGATTTTCTTCATTGCTAATATTGAGATTCGAGAATACGTGGTGAAGACTTTAATGATCCTTTTAATTATTCTTCTTTTTCACTGTGTAGACTTGGTGTGAATTCTTTTCTCTTCAAACATTGTTTTAGTATTAAATCAGAGGAGTGGGCAGAGAGAAGCCTGTCTTTCAGGTTCTGAGAGCATTTTTCCTTAGGTTGTAGAGCCAGTAGGCTTTTATTTGCTCAGAATGAGCTCTGTCAGACTTGTTTTGTGAGAAATGGACATTTATGCAGACTGCTAGTTTCCTATTTATGTATAATAAGGGGAGAAAATATAAATTTGTTTTAAAGCTTATTTTTTTTTTTTTAACATTTATTTATTTTTGAGACAGAGAGAGACAGAGCATGAACAGGGGAGGATCAGAGAGAGGGAGACACAGAATCTGAAACAGGCTCCAGGCTCTGAGCTGTCAGCACAGAGCCCGACGCGGGGCTCGAACTCACAGCCCTCACGGACCGCGAGATCATGATCTGAGCTGAAGTCGGCCGCTTAACTGACTGAGCCACCCAGGCGCCCCTAAAGCTTATTTATTTTGAGAGAGAGACAGAGAGTGAGCACAGGAGGGGCAGAAAGAGGGAGAGACAGAGGTGCCTGTGTGGCTCAGTTGGCTAAGCGTCTGACTTTGGCTTATGTCATGATCTCGTGGTCTGTGAGTTCAGACCATGTGTCGGGCTCTCTGCTGACTCCTCAGAGTCCAGAGTCTGCTTTGGGTTTTGCATCTTCCCCCCTCTCTCTCTGCCCCTTGCCTGCTTGTGCTCTGCCTATCTCTCAAAACTAAGTTAAAAATAAGAAAGAAAGAAAGGAAGGAATCAAGGAAGGAATCCCAAGCAGACTCCACACTGTCAACACAGAGCCTGATGCAGGGCTTGAACTCACAAACCCTGAGATCGTGACCTGAGGTCAAGAGTCAGACACTTAACCGACTGAGCCACCCAGGTGCCCCAAAAATGTACGTAAAATAAAGACCTCCTGTCTTGATGATATGAATACCTGCCGATTTACCATGCTTTTTATCTCTTATTGCTACCTCCTGTGTCATGTGTTTGATACACAGAATGCCAGGTGAGAGTTCCTAAATGTCTTTAGGAAAAAAAACAAGAGAAATTAAAAAAAAAAAAACAAAAAAAACCAGTAAAGAAAAGAAAAGCTGCTATCTCTCTGTGCTTTCTGACCCAAAAGATAAAGTTATACTTTCTCTCTCTCTCTCTCTTTTGTTTTAAAAGGTTGGTATTATGTGAATGAGGCCACTCATCACTGGCACATGAATTAATACAGATGAATTGGTAGAGAAGAGAACATGAATTTATTCGTGTGGCTGTGTCATTTGTGCTCTAGGGAAAAAGATACTGGCATAGTCTTCTGGAGCTTATCTCTAGAAACAAAATAGTATTTGTTGAGAGCCAGGGATTCCTAAAAGAGCAGTGAATGGGAGTCCCATTAAAAAAAGAAAGGTAGAAAATCACAGGCTTCTCGTTCCAGGAAGATTCTAAGTATGAAATATAATCCAGAAGCCCCAAAGGAAAAGACTCATGTATCTCTCCTAACATGAAAATTTCTCTGTAATAAACAAAATCAAAAGAAAACAAAGTGTGAAAAATATTTTGATGCCCATAATTGATGAATATCTGATTGCCTTCATGCACAAAGAGCTTGTATAAATTGATGTGAAAATGGCAAATGCACCAGGAGAAAAATGGGCAAAAGATATAAACGGCGTGTCACAGAAAAAAATTGAAATGTCTCCCCCCAAAATATGAAATGATGATTTGTGGCAATCATAAGAGAAATATGAACCAGAATAATTAGAGTACCATTCACCTAGTATACTGTCAAAAATTTTATAAAATGGACAGAATCCAGTGATGGCAAGGTTGTGGAGAAGCAAGCCCTTCCGCATGACTTAAGTATTGATGTGAATCGGTGCAGCCATTTTGGTTAGCAGTTTGACCTGTTGGTAAAAACTGCAGTTGCATTTACCTTTTGTCCTAGCACATTCATCTCTAGGAATTTATCTACTGATATTCTCACAAAATAACAGGCAATCACAAGTCTGGCTACTTGTAAATAGCAAATGGAAAGTTAAGTTGTTACCACTTTATCATTTCACATGTTCTTCAGTAGGGGACCAGTTTTGTAGAAAATGATTGAGGCATATAATCCAGTGGTTTATATGGTTGTTACAAAGAATGAGATAGACTTTTTTTTTTTTTAATTTTTTTTTTCAAAGTTTTTTATTTATTTTTGGGACAGAGAGAGACAGAGCATGAACGGGGGAGGGGCAGAGAGAGAGGGAGACACAGAATCGGAAACAGGCTCCAGGCTCTGAGCCATCAGCCCAGAGCCCGACGCGGGGCTCGAACTCACGGACCGCGAGATCGTGACCTGGCCGAAGTCGGACGCTTAACTGACTGCGCCACCCAGGCGCCCCGAGATAGACTTTTTTTGTTCTGATACTACAATGGTGCCCAAACCTGGGGGCGCCTGGGTGGCTCATTTGGTTAAGCAGGTCTGACTCTTGATTTCGGCTCACATCACAATCCGATGGTTCATGAGATCGAGCCCCACTTCAGGCTCTGGGCTGACAGCATGGAGCCAGCTTGGGATTCTCTCTCTCAAAATAAATACATAAAATTAACCTTTCAGAAAAAAGAATGATGCCCAAGACAGATAATTGAAGACATACATTCTGTAATTTTATATGTGTGTGTTTTAGACTGCATATTTGCATACATACACAATTTATATATCATGCATATTCATAGGAAAATTTTTGGAAGGAGAAAGGGAAAAACATCGTTTATCTTTGGGCAATAGGAAGGTAGGGAAATTAGCTTATAGTGGTTTTATAATCAAGCCTCTAAAAATAAAGCCAATAAAGAAAACAAAAGAACCACCTGCCTTGGCTTTCTATTGCTGTGTAATAAATTACCAAAGATTTAGTGGTTTAAAACGATATCCAGTTCTTAATTTTATGGTTCCGTAGGGCAGAAGTCCAGGTACACTTGAATTGTTTGAGCTCAGGGAGCTCTCAGGGTATCCTAAGGCCCAAATCAAAGCGAGGTGGCAAATCACAAGCACTTAGTTTCCTAGGAACCCTTACCTGGTTTCTCTGGACATCATAAGACCAAACTCACAGTGTCTTGTGGGCTGGGCTCTCGTCTGTAGACAAAGAAGGCGTCTCCTTCCAAGCTCATGCAGGTTTTGGACAGATTCAGATCCCCGCGGGTGTAGGAATGAGATCCCTATCTCCTCTGCACCATCAACCAGAGTCCACTTTCATCCTCTCCAAGCCACTTTCCCCCATCTTCAAGCCTACAATGACACATCCAGCCATTCTCATGCTTCAGATCTTTAACTTCTCCTGCCATCAACCAGAGAACATTCTTTCTTTGAAAGGCCTTATCTGATTGGGTAGTGGCTCCAGGCTTTTTACATTCTAAGAGCAAATGTTGCCCTCTTGCCAAAATACCTAACTTTTTGTGTCTTCAAAAATTATTTCAATGGGAATTTGCAGGTGACTGCTTAGATTCATTTATAAGAATGCGTCTGGAAGGAAAGATGAAAAGGAATCTCATGTTCCTGCTCGATAATGCTAGGAATTATTGCAGAAGGGAAATTTTCCATAGGTACATATGTGGTTAGTATGTTGTTAGAAAAACCTTCATAAAATATTTTATAATTATATGGGTACCTTATTTCTGAAGGATGGGTCATCGTTTTTTGCTGCCGGTCTGTTCACCAAGCTCTTCTTCAAGGCTTCCTCCTAAAGGAGGCCCATGGGGGTAAAAATAAACAGAGAACTGGACAGATTATGGGAAAACCATATAGTTCCAAGTAGAAGCTTACATGTGAGACACATTAGGATAGGCACATGGGGGTTGGGCAGCACAACAGAACCTCTCACATCCCACTCTTTTTCTTTTTTCTTTTCTTTTTTTTTTTTTTTAAACATTTATTTGTTTATTTTGAGAAGGAGAGAGCACAAGCAGGGAGGGGCAGAGAGAGAGAGGGAAAGTGAGGATCCCAGGCAGGCTCCTGCTCAGCGCAAAGCTCGATGCAAGGCTCCATCCCATGCCCTCAGGATCATGACTTGAGCTGAAATCAAGAGTCAGAGGCTCAACTGACTGAGCCACCTGGGTGCCCCACGTCCCACACGTGCAAAGAAGTCCTTGTGAACGTTGTGGTCCATCTTTCATTATCTTCCTTCCTCCCTGCCACTGGGGGGTAAGGGGGGTATTGACTTAACAAATACAAGTCATTGCACAAAGTAAGGTAGAAAGTATGGGATACCATGTACATTTTTTTTTTAGTAAATTTTTCTTATTTCAGAAAATGGTGAGGACCTTCCTCTTGTGGACTTGTTTGGAGTCTCTCTTTGAGCCCCACACAAAAACTGGTGTCACCGCTTGACAACATGCTCTCCCTGCATTTACGCTGTATCAGTGTTCTCATTCATTAGCCGTGACACTGAATTGGATGCGGTACACACAGTGGTTTTTGCATACAGGCATTGCTGATGCAAAGAATTGGGAGTAAATAGTCTGGCAATGAGCTAGAGACAGGGGAAAAAAAAAAAAAAAAAAAGCACTGTGGAGGTGCCTAGGTGGCTCAGTCTGTTGAGCATCTAACTTTGGCTCAGGCCATGATCTCGCAGTTCATGAGTTTGAGCCCCGTGTCGAGCTCTGTGCTGACAGCTCAGAGCCTGGAGCCTGCTTCAGATTCTGTGTCTCCCTCTCTCTGCCCCTCCCCTGCTCATGCTCTGTCTCTCTCTGTGTCTCAGAGATGAATAAATGTTAAAAAAAAATTAAAAAGGAAAAAAGAAACACTGAAGTAAAGTTCAGAGAAGATGGTCTGGAGAAGACGAAGGGGAACGGGCATTCCAGGGTGCCAGACATGGATTTGAGCATCCCTGATGTTGGTGAGGAACTTCTTAATAACCCCCTGTGCTGAGACGGGAACCCCAAGCTTAGAATATGTGTAGCTGGGCAGTAAGGGATTTGGTAAAACCTGAAATGTTGGCCCTGGGTGCCAACCAAGGGTACCAACATCCACATGACTCTGTGCCATTTTAGAAAAATGGTAAAATCTCGTAAGAAATTTTGCAGGCCTTGTGTCTGTGACTCTGATCTTCCAGGCTGGTATGGTTAAAAAAACAAAAGGTGCTACTCCGATTGTAGCAAAGTGAAACTGATAGTTTGTAGAAAATAGAAATTACATGGAAGACATGCATCTCCTATAAACTCACTCCTCAGAGATAATCCCTGCTAACATTCATTGTGTCTCTTGTCCTTTTTTCCTATATGTGTATGCATGTATGTGTCAATACATGTATACATGTATGTTGAAACTGCCATGTTCATATGCTGCGACTTTGTATTTTAGTCCACCCTTGTCAACACTCATGGTATAGTTTTTTAGGTTCTATTAATATAAGCCAAACAATATCATAGTATTTTTTACCAATTTTATTGAGATATAATTGGCATAGAACATTGTATTTGTTCAAGACATACAACATAATGGCTTGATCTTTGTGTATGTTGGGAAGTAAGTGTAGTTAACATCCATCACCTCACATAGGTGGTACGTTTTTTGTGTGTCATAAAAACTTCTTAAGATTTACTCTTTTAGCAACTTTAAATGTGCAATACAGTGTTATTAACTATAGTCTCCAGGCTGCACATTTACATTCCAGAAATTATAGTTGGAAGTTTGGGCCTTTTGACCACTTTCATCCATTACACTTACCCAGCCCCCACCTCCACCCCTACCCCCACCATCTCTGGCAACCACCAATCGTGTGCGGGTTTTTTCCTTTGATTTTGTTCTCTTGATGAGTTTTTTAAGAATTACGTTTTTCTAAAGTCCACATATTTCTGAGATCATACAGCATTTGTATTTCTCTGTCGGACTTCCCTTAGCATACTCTCCCCAAGATCCGCCCATGGTGTTGCACATGACAGGATTTCCTTCTTGTGTTATGGCTCATAGTATTCCTGTATATGTATACCACATTTTCTGTACACATTTATCTCTTCATGGGCCCTTGAGTCGTTTCTGTGTTGCAGCTGTTGTAAAGAATGCTGCAGTCAACATGGGCTGCTCCTATCTTTTTGAGAGGGTGGTTTCATTACCTTCGGATATATACTCAGAAGTGGAATTACTGGATCATAGCTATTTCTATTTTCAGTTTTTTGAAGAACTTCCATCCTGTTCTTCATAATGGCTGCACCAATCCACATTCCCACCAACCGCACCAAGGGTTCCCTTTCTTCCACACCCTCACCAGCACTCATTATCTCTTTTTGATAATAGCCGTTCTAACAGGTGTGATGTAAATATCTTCACATTTTTATGTGCATATTTCATTAATCTTTTGTAATATCACTGATTTTTTTTTAGATGGTGCCTTTTGAGTAGTATATAAGGCGTTTCTCTTATTTTTAATTTTTTTGTGGTCCGTTCTGTCAGTCTTTTTCTCTCTGATTTCTTCCACTTTTGTTGCCGTCATGTCTAGTTGGTGTAGAGTTTCATTTTTTTTTAACAAGGCTGGTCTTGCTCTAAGAATTGTCTCCTCTTACCTCACTGTTTGTTTGTTTTTTTTTTAAGTTTTATTTATTTTTGAGAGACAGAGAGACAGAGCACGAGCGGGGAATGGGCAGAAAGAGAGGGAGACACAGAATCAGAAGCAGGCTCCAGACTCTGAGCTGCCAGCACAGAGCCTGACGTGGGGCTTGAACCCCCGAACCGTGAGATCATGACCTGAGCTGAAGTCAGACGCTTAACCAACTGAGCCACCGAGGTACCCCTGACCTTACTGTTTCTCCTGCTCTCTTCATACTTCACAAGTTTGGTATCAGTTACGTGTTTCTTTACCCTCTCAAACTCTTCATCTATTGTAGAGACTGATGGTTTTCCCGAGAGGGAGTGGGTTTTTGAGCAACAGGAAGATACACTTATGTATTTCTCTTTGGGTACTTGTGGTACCAGGTTTGTAGGTTGCATACCAAGGGAAAGCTGTTACTTGTGAATTTTAGTTGACTGGTGGGAACAACGTAGAAATCAGTCATCTTTAGGTATCAGTGAAAATTTTCTCCTTAGATAAAGTGAGACTAGGGAGATTGCTCTGAGTGTGATAGTACATCTGTTGCATTTATTTTTTGACTTTCCTGCACAAGGCTTCAGCAGGTTTCCCATGTTTGAAACAGTATTTGCCAAATTGTTTAAATCACCTTTGTACATCTTTAATAAAAATGGTCATTCGGCAAGGTATTCACCTCCTTTGGCCATATACACATGATGGTACAAGACAAATGGTCCCCTTGCTTCCTTATATTTGGGGAATAGGACAGAGCAAGATTATGTGCCCACAGAGTCATAGCAAATTGATTGTTAGCCCTAATGGAAATGGTTTCATGATGCCCCATATAACCACTCTTTGTTTAAAATGATAGAAACTTTCTTTCTTTTTTTTTTTTTTTTTTTTTTTTACTCAAAAGGAATCTCTGATATGGTCACTCATTACCTTTTTTACCTAATTTTAAGCAAATCTCAATTACACCAGCTTAAACTTGTAAAAACCTGTGTTCAGTCCAGAGCATCTGATGTCATCAGAATTTCCTTTTATGGAGGTTAAAATCGGCAAATCGTACAGTCAAGTGAAACATCACCTTGGAATCATCTGGTTTTATTAAAATCCTCAAAGGCCTCAAGACCAGATTTCCTAATCTAGTACATTTGTCCAAGCTATGTAATTTCACAATTCATCTATTCTGTGATTTCAAGTACTTCATAAATCAGTTTCTCTGAATTGTGGAGAATACTGCCTTTCTTATTCCACACTGCATTCACAGTTCTCTGTTTGAATTCTTAGCCTTTGTGTAATTTTCAATTGTTGGCTTGAGTAACGACACATACTGCCCTTCCTGCTTAAGGAAGAGTATGATAAAATCAGATGGACTGACGTCAGTCAGTGTATTTTCCTAGGTTTTGGTATTGCTTTGTGTTGAATCACTAATTGGAGGTGTATACCAACATCATTAATATTTCTTAATTCCTTCATGAAGACCATCAGCCCTGTGACTTGAGTTTATCCTTTTGGTCCTTTGAGAAGACTGTAATGTGTATATGGAATCTGTTCTAGTATTAATATAATGATTGACATCTTTCATATACTCCTAATCTCTAAATGTAGAATTTAATCTGAATGGCCTTGGATTTAGCTTTTTTTCTCTCCTTCATCATAAACTGAAGCTTTTGAAAGCTCCCTTTTAAATTTAATTTTAACCTCCCTTGTGTTAAGATAAGTGATATTATTTATTTTTTTTTTTACAGAACATGGCAGCCCCTCAGAAAGATTCAACTCCCTCATCCATTGGGGACGGTTCTTCATTCATTTTTTTAAATCAGAATTGTATAACTTTTTTGTGTTTATGAATTAACTGTGGATTTTCTTTGTTTTGGTTTAGTTGGTAAAGTACCAGTTGGATCTTAATTACCTATTTTTCAAGTTAGAATTGATAGTGTTTAGTGGTATATCAGGTGTGGGGTGAGAGGGAGTTGATCAAATGTGGCGTGCATGTGTCTTGCTGAGAATATGGATGGCCAGAAGGGGCATTTCCTGAGATGGAAAGGATAAAAAGAATAGGTTTGAGGTAGTGCTGAAAAATTCGCTTCGCTGCGTATTGGGTTTAAGATGCCCGTAATCCATTTGCTTGACCTAAAGAAAATTATTTTATGGGTCTGAAACTCAGAGGATGAGTGTGTCCATAATACCAGTTTGGAAGCCATTCATTCATTCATTAACAGTATTTAAAACCTTGGGAGGGAGTGAAATCAGTGAGGGAGAGAGTTTGGAGTGAAAAGAATACAGAACCCAGCAGGGTGGGGGTGCTGAGTCTACATTTAGAGGTTCTGAGAGGACGAGTCACCAGCAGGAAACTGAGAGGCAGCAACCTGAGAGGCAGGAGAGAAAGAGGAGAAGGTAGTATCTGAGAATTAAAGAGAAGACAGAGCGCCCAGAAAGAGAGAGTGGTGGATTTTAATATCAAGACCTCAGTTTCTACAAGGCACTTAACAAATATTTGTTGAAAGAATAAAAAACTTCATAAAGAAATGCACAGAGCTTCATGTGACTTTGATGACCAAAAACGTAGCATACTCCAGACTGAAAGCAAGATTTGTTCCCCCCTTCCCACCCCCACGCAAAGAGAAAGTCCTCTGAAGTACCTGATTACTTAAAAAGCCCTACAGATTTTAGTGTGTTGTCTTAGGAACTTTATTTTGAAAGCAGTTTTAGCAAATCTTTCATTTCCCTTTTCCATAATAGAATCTGTTTTAACCATTGCTAAAAGCTGAGATGGACCTCCTGCCTTTCATAATAGTTTGGATGTTGGGGCGCCTGGGTGGCTCAGTTGGTTGAGTGCCCACCTCTTGGTTTCAGCTCATGTCATGATCCAAGGGTTGTGGGATTGAGCCCCAAGCCGGGCTCCACACTGAGCGTGAAGCCCGCTTGGGATTCTCTCCCTCTTTCCCTCTGCCCCTCTCCTCTGCTCATGCACTCTCACTCTCTCTAAAATTTAAAAAAAAAAAAAAAAATGAGAAATAAATTTTTTTTATCAAAACAAAATAGTTTGGATGCTAAGGTGCTGTACTACCTCCCAAATCCACAGAGCAGTCAAACCAAGGCAGTGTTTGACCAAGATGAAGGAAATCTGAACTGTAGAAAATAGACGTTGGAAACCTTGAAGTTATTTTTTCTGTGAGGAGAGAGATTTTTACAAATTTTGGAGAGGAGAGGATTCTTGAAACACAAAAATCTCAAAATAGCCTGTTTTCTTGAAAGTTAGCGAAGTAGAAAAACCTTTTTAATTTAGATTTTACAAATATTACAATTAGAAATTAAAATAATTATCAACAGTGTTTACTTTGGGATTAGATATTTTCAGATTTAAACCTTACACAATGTGGTAATTAAACACTTCACTGTTTTAAAATAGAAAAGTGACATGTATTATTAGGTCTTCTAAATCTCTGGAAGTTTATGTATTCACACTGGCTAAAAAAACATTCTTTTTTTATCTATCCATTGAAAAAGAGGAGATTGCTGAATGTTTAGGGTTGCTTTCATATCAACGTATATATTTAGGTGATCAAATAAATGATCACCTAGAACATAAAAAGGTACATTTAAAATCCTTGCTTAAATCACTGCTCTCCTCACCCTCACGGTTTTCAGAACTTGATGGTCTCAGACTGGACAGCTTTGGTGATGGTCACAGTGACTATGGTGCTTCTGACACTCTCTTCACCAGCTAATCCCCGAATTATCTCTGAGCTTACGTGTATATACAGACTGTCTTCTTCAGCCCATTAGCTAGCTAAGAGTGTCTGCATTTGTATCACAGAAGAACAGACTGTTCCATAGAGACCAAAGAACTTGAGGCAGGGGTCCCATTAGTTCGGGATCAGCCAGCTGTCTACATTCAGTGCCAATGCCCCTGGTAGGAGGTGAGATGCTCAACGTGACCTAAGTGGCCTGTACCTATCAGGCAACCTTAAGTAAGGGAGGCTTATAAGTCTATATTTTAAATTCAAGTGTCTGTGTTAAAGAGCATTTTCTTAAATACGCACGGTAATGCCATCTCTGTCTTTGAACTTACTCTGGCATAATTATAATTTCTGCTTTCATGATGCTTTAATGCAGATTTTTGTATTTATGGCAGCAGTGTGTGAGTACTCCTCCAGAAAGCTGTGCAAATTGCAGGCTTTTGAAGTTCTAAGCTTTTTTGTTAGGGGTAACAGGGGTAATGATGGATCTTGTCATGAAATGTTAAGGTGTACATATACTGTGGCAGGCATCTCAAGTTACGAGGGTTCAGCTGGGGCGAAGATGAGCCCATCAACACTCTTGCATTGCAGTCGATAGCAGATTCAGTAGCGGTGGAGAAAATTTAGAAGAACATACATAACAGAAGAGTCATACAGTGTTTGGGAAAACAAATGATCTTCGCTTTTAAGTAAAGAAATCATTTATATTTTATAAAACTGTCTTCACAATTTTTTTTTTCTGTTTACAAAAGCTGTGCGTGTTTATTATAGAAAATTTGGAAAATACAACAAAGTATGAAAAAGAATACTCAGAATTAAATTAGAGAAGAACCACTCAGAATTAACTGCTTAACATTTTGGGTATTTGTCTATATTTATTTATTTTATATGTGTACATCTGTTGTAATATTGATGGCAGTTTTGTCTACATAAATTTGTGCATAAAATATAAACTTAGATATATACACACACATACATTTGTGTATCCATGTGTAAGTAAGGGATCCTAGATACAATTTGGTGTCTAGATCATTTTTCTTTCTTGTTTTGAGATTTTTACATATTATTAAGTGTCCTTTTTTTTTCAAATACTTGGTTTTAAAAAGTACAAAATATTCCATTTCATGAATATGCCATGGTTACCTTCCCTTAATGAATATTTTGGCTGTTTTCCTGTTTTTTGTTCTTATAAGTATGCTATAGTGAGTAACATTACACGTAAATTGTTGTGATCAACCCTGATTAGTTCCTCAGCTCAATCTGGGAGGGTATTCTTTAAAGTGCTGGCCTTCTATTGTCTTGTATTTGCATGGTTGGGCCATTCGTTATTGTCTTTGGTTGGGCCATTCGTTATTGTCTGCTGTAACTTTCTGAGGCCCTCGAGTCACAGATTGTGTCCACAGGAAATGCTCTTTAATGCTTGCTGCAAATGACTTTTAATAAGCATCAAGAATGTGTTGTGTAGGCACCAAAATAACTTTATACGTATCTAAGTACATCTCAAGTGTGTTCCCTCTCGGTGAAACAATAGCTAGTTCTGTTGAACTTCCGGGAACTTTGTGCCCAGTGACATCATGGTGGCCGGGTAAAGTTAGTGAAGTAAATGAAGAAGGAACCATAGCACAGAGCTACAGAGCCCTTCACACTTCATGCTGTGTCCCTGCTTCCCCAGACTCTCAATGTAAAAAGCCCCAGCTGTTATGTAACTCTGATCCTGCCACCCGAACCCTTTTAATTTTGAGATCTCAGACAACCAATAAAGTATTAAATGGTATATGTAATAAACACTGGACCTTGGGGTTAAGATCTGGATTTTAGCTCATCTCTTCCATGTGTCAGCATTGCTACTTTGAGCAAATCACTCCCTAGATCTCAACTTCCTTCTATATGAAATGTAACTAAGAGAACTTGCCCTTGCTACCTCATTTAATTGCTTAAATGTGACTATATTTACAGTATTGTAAAGTGACACATCAGTGTTAGGTTTTCAGAAACTATTACGGTATTATTTTATGACCAACCTGAATTCATAATGATGTTAAAATGAAGAATTCCATGGTGTGTAAATACAGAGCAACTTAGAACACAGGCTTGCGGCAGTCTTCAGGTGGGTTGCTGACAGGGGAATGTGGCGTCCTTATTACAGACCCCGTTGGGATGCATTTGTCCTAGTCTTTGATATTTGCATTTTGGCATTCAGCCTTTGGAAGTCTCTCAGCTGTGTACTTACTCCGGTTTAGAGCTGGACTTGGGAAATGAATAGCATTTTTTTTAAAAAGTCAAACTCATTGGATCAGAACCACAGCGGTTCCAGAAGGGCTGCGCAGGGATAGGGAGTGGGAAGGGGTATTTAGGAGTGTGGCTCACTGCCTCCTATTCCACCTTTGCTTCAACCAGAGAAGATCAACCTATGTCACATTTTGGGGTACAGACTTATCTTTTGCCTGAGCAAAAGGTTTAGTGTGTGTACATGCATGCACGCACACGTGGCATGTTTAGAAACCATTTTAGTAAACTGAGACCCAGTGCAGGCAAGTGTTAAGGATCCCATGGCTCAGTGGTGTCAGAGCTAAGTCTGGCACCCTACTTCCCAGTTAGCACCCTTCCCAGGGGGACCTTGTA
Organism: Leopardus geoffroyi; assembly: GCF_018350155.1. NCBI lineage: Eukaryota > Metazoa > Chordata > Mammalia > Carnivora > Felidae > Leopardus > Leopardus geoffroyi. The sequence continues at coordinate 133,927,997 of NC_059326.1, forward strand.
ATTTGACCCTGAAGATTTCTTTTGGAGGGATCAGGGAAGAATGGTAACATCCCCGGAGTGAACTTTGATTCATTTTTCTTCCTTGCGACTGACAGAGTGTCTAGATCAATGGTTTTCTTCTTTTGTGTTTCTTTTGTACTAGACCTTGGGTCCCACACCTGAAGTAGGAGGAGAAAAGGTCACTTTCTACACATAAACACATAGGTTTATAGGCATCTTGTTATTATAGCTACCATTTATGGTGTGTTTTAAGGATAGAGAAAGTTTTCAAATTATTTTAGGAATGAATTAAGTTGCCGTAAGACATTAAATGAATAACTGGTAGGAGATGGGCGTGTCAATAGCATACTAAATTTAGACCCCACATGACTAAATCAAGTGAAGGATGGTCAACAGGAAATGGCACCTGGCTGGTAAACAAGTAGACTGAGAGAGAGAAAGTTTCATTTTCAAGAAAACCGTGCATCCCCTAACTCCATCGCTGCTGACTCTGCTGTCGCCGTCCCCTTACTGGTGGAGAATCTCTCATATAGGTGCACCTAAGAATTTCCCCCAAAGCATAAACATTCCAGACTGGTCCATCTATTAAGGTATCTGATGTCAGTAAATGAAAAACAGAATTTAATAACATGGACTGTGTTCACCTTTTTTTATTAAGATATAAAGCAGTTGTATTTCAGATTAATTTTCTTGTAGTTCTATGGCTAAAAGTTCTGTGGTTTGCTATTAATCAAGTATGCCTTTGAACAGATTTTCTCATTTTCACTTAGCTTTAATTTCCTTTTCTGTTAAAGGAAGAGATTAGATTATATGCATTTATTCTAATACTCTCGTAATATTTATTCCAAGGCTGTAACTCCATATTTCTAGTTCTTATGTTTTAAGGAATTTTTTTTTTTCACGCGTTGTTATCAAGATGAATTCATACTGGACTTCGGTTTTTCACTGGGGGAGTGCTTTTAGTATTCTATGGTTTGGTGAAAAATAGTCTCTCAGCGTCTAAAATATTAAGGAAAAGATTTAGGGTAGGAGAGTAGATTGGACTCTCCAGACTTAAGACGGATAGGGGGCATAGCTGAGTGACCGAAAAGCATGTTCTGGATATGGTCACAGATATCATCTGAGGATGGATATTCCATTTGGAAGGACTTACAATGGGAGAACTGGTTGTCCTCTGGTCTAGGCCTCCCAGGCACACTTTGGGAGCCGTCCCTGTGTTTATCTGGCTGGAGTAGCAATACCTCTTAGTTTGTGGTTTGTCTATGAACTGGAGCAATTGGGCCTAAAAGTCTTGTTTTGCACATGTGGATATGTTCTAAGAATTCTACAGTAGTTACCAGAGTGACCCCCCCAATCATTGAAGGAATGAATTTAGTTTTGAAGGATTTGAGAGTGAGGGAGCAGTCGGGTGGTGTGTGTGTGTGCGTGTGTGTGTGTGTGTGTGTGTGTGTGTGTGTGTGTGTGTTTGTGTGTGAGAAAAAGAGATCCTCAGGCAGAGAATAAGCCCCAGTTCAATGTTTACAGATGTAAATCGTTTTAAATTGGCCAAATGTAGGAATTGAAGCAAGTTCCTTGATTGGTATAAAGCCCACTTCCTTGTAGGATCAGTAATTTGGTGTGGGAATGGACACAGTCTAGCATCCTTGAAATTGAAACAAAAAGAATATGAATTAGCTCGTATTTGGTGCTTTTGTGTCATTATTTCAGTAGGAAATGTGGGTTTTAAGCTTATCACAAGTCATTTCATTTGACAGCTTTGATTTTCAAAAGAGAAAGGCCAAATGTAAATTCTTCTCCTTTCTCCGGAGACCCAGGCAGACTTTTAACATCAAGAGATGTACATACTTCCCCTGACAACAAATTTCCCATAAGCAGTAGCAGTCTGCTTTGTCAGGGGCTCTGTGAAGCTGTCGTAATTCACTTCTCCTGTTCTCATTGTTGACATAAATGATGGATGTTCATTTCTTCTGGTGATGTGAGGCCTTAACTATTTCTGTCATGATTATGTGCCTATCTAACCTGACTCCTGTTTAACATTTCATTTCCTGAAATTGTCCTCACTAGCAAGATAGAAGTTACAATACCTAAATTTTAGTTGCTGACTTTAACATACCTCAGTGAGTGCCTGACTTACATGTTATGTGTTTGTTAGTCATGCTTTTCATTGAAATATCTATAACATCCCGCCATCCCTAATTTGTAAAAGTGAAGTAACACGGGAGATAAAGCACATATCAATGATTGGTCACTTATTTAGGAAGAATTACCCTTACGTATGACATAGAATCTTGTGATTCAAAAACAGTCAACACATGGCTAGACTCAGAAAAGGTATCACAGCCTGATGGGCAGAGACAGAGCATTTCCACAAGACTGTGGATTTCACTTTCCTGTACTACATACCCTGATATTAGAGACTTTGTACCTAAGCCAACAAGCAAAATATTTAGCAGTCACCTTCTACCACCGAAAGCTGCTTTTTGAGCTTCCATAGACATCCATTGTCCTCCCAACAGCTTTATCTTTCTCTATTTTATTTGAGAAACTACACTTAATAGTATTAAACATCTACCTCAGATAAGCTGAGGATTCATTAATTAATTTATAACAATCTATCTTTTTGGTGGGGAACTAGATGAATGGAACAAAAGCAATAATCAAAGATACTATTAATGAAGATTTTCCATGTGAGAAGGAGAGATCAAGTAAAAAAAAAAAAAATAAGGACCAAAAATTAAACTCTGCCCTGGATATAGGGCAGGGTTTTATATGCAACAATGGGAAATACACCAGCCCACTTCTGAGCAGAAAAGAATAAACTGATTGCTTATAAAGGAATAAAATGTATGCTGGCCTCAGACTTCCCTTCCACAAATTGCCAGATAATGATGTTGGGGCCAAAGAACTTTATTTGCTAAGATATTATATGTATATATGTATGAATGTATTATCATTCATTTGGGGCCACATAAAATTCACATTTCATGTCTTTCCTGAGAAACTCACTTGAAGATATTAGCTAAAAGTTAAAGAACTGAAGAATTGGAAAGATGGGGTATAAAAGCAGTATGTTGAACATTAATAGAAAAATGAAAGTTTGAAAAGATAGTTTAAAAATATAACAGTGTTGGGGCACCTGGGTGGCTCCATTGGTTAAGCGCCCAACGCTTGATTTGGGCTCAGGTCATGGTCTTGTGGTTTGTGCGTTCGACCTCACATTGGACTCTGTGCTGGCAGTGCAAAGACTGCTTTGGGTTCTTTCTCTCTCCCCGTCTCTCTCTGCCCCTCACCAGCTTGTTCTCTCTCTCTCTCTCTCTCTCCCCACTCCCCCGTAAATAAATAAATAAACAAATAAATATAACAGGGTAAAAAATGGTTCTCTAATAACAGGCTAGATCTATAACTCATATCAGCCAAGATGAAAGACGGAGGTATGACAGAAGTACACATATGCCATGTTCCTTGGCTTACTTTGGGGAGTGGGGCAGGGAACTAGAGTTATACTTAATCCTTTTGCATCTATTAGTTAGCAAGATAGGCATTCAGGTGTGTTTTTTAAACATTTAAAGAAGATAACGTAGTAGTGTGAAAAGCAGTGATTTCCTCATATGTCACAGATGGGAAAAAGAAAGTAGTCCTACAACACAGAGTAGGCTCATCCAAGAATGCTGATTGATTTAATGTTATAAGCAGTACTAATACATCCGAGCAGTGGGCCAGATGTTCATCTGAATTGATGTTGAAAGAGCACTTAATAAAACACCACCTCCATTTTTCCTGAAAATGCTTTGGAAATGAGAATGCACAGAGGATCCCGTAGTATAGTAAGACATATCTAATGTAGATGAATAGCTGGTATCTTACTTTTGCAAAATACCAGCAGCATTTTATTGAAATATCTCCCCATTAATATTTAACTTTATTCTGGAGGTTCTTTGTAGTCAAGCAACACACGAAACTGAAAATCTCGAACTCAAAGCTCATAAAATGTGTTGTATTCAGATGACATAAATAATCTACAATACCCAAGAGAATTAAGTGTGTATTAAAATTAATAAAAGTATTCATTAAATGGATTGTATCCAAGATGAATATATAGCAATTACTCCTGTATATTACCAGCTGTCATCAGAAATGATAAAGAAAGGAATCAATTTGTGATAGCATTCCACTCTCTTTTCTTATACCCCCTTTCCCATCCAAAGAATGGGGCATAAATACCATGCCTTTGAAGTAACCATAGAGACACTATTCATTGGGGAAGAAGCTAAATATCCTAATTTCCCCTAATTAAATTACAGTTCTGAAGCAATTCTGATCCACATCCTCTTGATTATGCATGTGTATAACTATTTTATTGGAAGCATCACATTCACTCTGTAGTTTAAGCAGAAGAGGAGTTTATTAAGGTATATTAGGTGGCTCACAGAATTTTGAGGAGGGCCAGAGAGTGAGCATTGAAGGTCACATAGCCTGGAAAAACATGCAGACTGCATCATGGTACTGTGCAGGGCAAGCCCTGGCTACTGGTGTCCCTGGTTCCTGAATTCCAGAAACTCAGACACTGTTGCCTGCTCCCCCTGTGAAGAGGGGTGCCCCTGACACCACTTTTGCCACAAAAAGTAGTTACTTTGTCACCAACTTCCTCATATTGTCTTCTTTTGAGCCAAAGTTGAGTTTACCAATGAGAGCAAATGGGCAAATCTTCACCTTTGCTCTCATTGCAAGGACCAATGGACTTAATTGGCAAAGCTTGGCCTTCGCTCTCATTGCAAGGAAAGCTGAGAGTGTGGGTGGTGGCACAATCTTGGGAGGCAGCCCTGGTGATATGGGAAATCCCTCTTTTATAGGAAGGCTTCTCAGAAGATACTGGGTGAACATACCAATGACACATACTTACCATGGTAATTGGACATAATGACTCTAAAGTACATTTGGAAGACTGTGTAGATACAGTTGGCCACGTAAATTCAGGGAGCTGGACCTGACTCCCTGAGATTAGCACACATCACAGGGTGATGACAATGCAAGCAGTCATTCACACATGAAATAAAAATTGACAGGGGTTGATAATGATATGCCGAGGGGGAACATCACACACCCCTGAGAGAGTTTAACCAGCAAATGTTATTGGGAAAATTGGCCATCTCTGTGAAAATATGTGAGGTGAGCTTCCTTCATACACCGTACTAAAATGATGTTCATACAGATATTAAGCGACCTATAAAAATTAAACCCTCAAAAGTAAAATTAATATGTACATGAGTATTTTACTTAGGATGAGGAAACAATTTCTTAGCATGAGAAAGTGGAAGAAATTGCTAAGGAAAAGATTGATCATACAAGTGTATTAAAAGCTTAAAATTCTTGAAAAAAAAAAAAGCTTATAATTCTTTAAGTTGAAACCACTATAAAAAGTTAAAACAGTAAGTGAGCAGATATCTCCAGCAAATAGAATGGGCAGAAGTTGAATATTATCAAGTCATAAAAAGCTCTCTTTAAATGGATGAAGGAAAAAATTGTAATATCCACCTACATAGGCAAAGGACTTGGACAGCTCACCAAAGAGGAAGTAGAAATGACAAGTAAACACATGAAAAGTTTGATCTGACACTAATCAAATAAATGCAAATCAAAACATTGAAGTACCAGTTTCACCTGATTTGCAAATATAAAAAAAGCATAGACACAGTGATGATAATCGTATCTGGTGATGGTGTAGCCAAATGGGTATGCCTAGCCCACTAATGTAAGTTCATAATTGTTTTAGCAAGCAGTGTGGTATTTTGTCAAGAACACTCAAAACAGTTTCTATCACTTGAAATATTATTTGCACTTCATGAAATGTAATTGGAGTTAATCAGAAAAATACTCAGAAATACATATTTAAGGATATTAATTGTAGCATTACTTGCAATAGCACAAAAAAATGGGAAACACCCTAAATATTAAGTAGTAAGAGGACTAACGCTTACCTTGTAGTCCATCTGTATAACGAATAATTTGTAGCCATTGAAAAATCATCACAGCGGGGAAAAAAATTTAATGGCATGTGAAAATTATAATTACAACCTAGTCATTAAAGAACAGGATACAAAAACTGAATACGGTTTGTGATCCTATTTAAAAGTGCATTTGTGGGGCACCTGGCTGGCTCGGTTGGTGAAGAATGCGACTCTTGATCTAGGGGTCATGAATTCGAGCTCCACACAGGGCATAGAGATTTCTAAAAAAACAATAATAACAAAAGTATGTTGTGATGTACACACTATCAAAAGAACAGAGTAAAGAAAAATACCACATTACATTAGTAGGATTACCAGTTTCGCTTTTATATTTTATTTTCTAAGCCCTCTACCATGAGCACCTTTAGAATCAGGTTTTTAAAAGCTATTTTAAAACTGAGCAGTTCCTTTTCTGTGGATTTTAAACATTCCACGAGCAAAATCTCATGTGCATATTGCTTCTACCGTCACCATCTGCCTTGAGTTTAAAGCAGTTAAACAGTTATATGTTTAGTATTTTCCAATATTAGTAGCAGTGCTAAAGTTACCCCCTCAGTCTAATTTATCCTTACTCAGCCCCACAGCGGTGATGTGCATATGCTTCTGTGTTCCACCTAAATTCACCTAGAAAAGCATGTGTCTGCCACAGAGAAGCATAGGATCTGTGTGAATATTGGAGTGTTTTTTTTTTTTTTAAGACAAATATTGTTAAATAAAAATGGCTTCGGGGCAAGGGTGCGTGTTCTGTGCTTTAATTGCCATTGGAAAACATTATGAAACTATTTAGCAGAACTTCTTCATTTTCTAGTTAAAAACATGTTCATTAGAAGTATCCTCAGTAAAACTGGTTCGTGCTAAGAATCAAAAGATTGTAAACCCTCTAGCCTGTGATGGAGAAAACAGTTTTGTCCTGTTGTAGCTTCTTGTCATAAAACGGGAAACCTACCCCTTACTTACGCATGCATTGTCTTTGATCTCATCCATATTCCACCTGAGAGCACATTTTTAACTAGGAGGCTTTTAAGTCATTCTATGAAGTTATGAGCTATTATAACATTTAAAATTTCTTCCTTTTAGAATTATAACTTGATTTGAGTTAATAAACCAAGTGTGGATGTTGTTACTCATGTTTATTTTATGTCTCAGGGAGACAGAGTCAGCAAATCTTACTCCATTTCTCTTGGGAAACTAGTTCAGGTCCAACGTTGGCTGAGATTCACTGATGATGTACTGGGCATGACACCACTCCCGTCCCGCTCCACTAAAACCATCATTTCCCAGGGTCAAATCCAATGATTGCTTTTGTAAAATAGTGTCATTCAGCCTGAGCGTCCTGCACAATTTAATGTCAGGAACCGTTTCCTACTTCTTGAATATTTCCCTTCCCTTGATTCCTCTAATTCTTCTGTGTTTCCATTCTTCTTGTTGGTTCCTTTTTTGTGTCCTCATCCATTTTAACTGTTGGAATCCCCTGGGTTACATCTTTTTTGTCACCCTTGTGACAAGTGCTCCCTTTACCAAGGTCTGCTGCTTTGTGCACGTGGTGATTTTTCCTACAGTTTTATCTTGAGCCTGAACATTGCTTCCGAACACAGATGCCTGTTTCTGTTTGCTGGAGCTTTCTCCATATGAACGTGTCCCACCAGCACCTCAAATCCAACTGTTACTCAATAAGCAACTTTGTTATCGTCAATTCTGTTCTCACTTTTGGCCATGTCATCATACCTGGCCACCCAAGCTACTAGTCTCATAAGCACCTTTTGTTAGATCTTTCCTGCTAAGTCTTCCTTTCCCCCTGAAATGGGTTTCACCTCTGACACTTCTCCTCACCCACTAGTTCAGGACTTTTGCAGTAGAGCAAGGACTGGGCTCCCTCTTTCTGCCTGCTCTCACTGCCTGTGTCTACCTCCATGAAATTTCTCTTCTCTGTTGATTTTTTTTTTTTTTTTTAGGCACATGAACATAATTAGTTCTTTCAAGAAAAACATTGATGGTTGGTCATGACATACACGAGGGTAGTGGTTTCCAAGCGTGGTCCCCAGAGCAGCAGCAACTCCTGGAACTAGTGATAAATACGAAGTCCAAGGCGCCAACCCATACCTACTGATCAAGTAACTACGATGGTGGACCCCAGTAATCTGTGGTCTGATTCTCAAGGTGATTCTGGTACACTGTGCAGTTGAGAATTACAGCTCCATAAGTTCTGAAGCCTGACTGCACAGAATCACCTGCAGAGCTTTAAAAAATACCAGGTCCCAGACCAATTCAATCAGAAACTCCCTGTGTCTGACCTGCCATCAGTATGTATCTTTTTGAAAGTTCCCCAGGGGATTTTGATACATAGTAAGGTTAGGGAACAACTTAATCTATAAAATCCACTTTCTTTGGCAGAATCCAAAGCAGTGTTTCTCAAACTTGAATGCACATTGGAATCATCTGAGAAACTTTAAAAATGATCCTGCCCCTGGGGCGCCTGGGTGGCTCGGTCAGTTGAGCGTCCGACTTCTGCTCAGATCACGCGTGCTCTCACAGTTCGAGAGTTGGAGCCCTGCGTCAGGCTCTGTGCTGACAGCTCAGAGCCTGGAGCCTGCTTCAGATTCTGTGTCTCCCTCTCTCTCCCTGCTCATGTTGTGTCTCTCTCTCTCTCAAAAATGAATAAACTTAAAAAAAAAATTTTTAAAGTCCTGCCCCATCCCCAACCCCCATTCTGATTTAATTGGACTGATATCTGCTTTGTCATTGGCAGGTTGATTTGTTTGTTTTAATGTTCCCTGGACTATTTTAATATCAATCCAAGGTTAAGAATCACTGTTCTAAAGTCAGGATTCTGAAACTTTAGTGTGCCTGAGAATCACCTGGAGTACTTGTCAAAAATAGGGACTCCAGGGGTCCAACCAGATGCAGAATCACCTGGAATACTAATTAATTAATACTACTATTAATTAATACTACTTACAAGTATTAATCGTCATCCATTCTCTATGTTCCCCACCATTCACTGCCCTGCCCTGCCCTAATTTCCTGCAACTTTCATTTTATGACATCAAACTACTTGACATTCTTTAAATGTGCTTTGCTTAAATCATTGGGAAAAAATGTAGTTTGTTAAAGCTAGTAAATGGTCTTTAATCAGTTGATTAGTCATTTAGAAAGGAAATAAACTGGACTGTTCTCTCAATCCATACACCAAATAAATCCTATATAGATATAGAAAAAAAATTAAAAAGAAACCATAAAGCACTAGAAGAAAGTGTGGCTGCATTGAGGGAATAATTTGGAAGTGGGAAAGGCTTTTCCAAACAAGGTACAAAAGTTAAAAGTCATAAAGGAAGATGGTTGATAAATGTGATTAAAAAAAGATTTCCCCTTGAAAAAGTTAACCATTACCAACATTAAAACATAAGAACTGGGGCACCTGGGTGGCTCAGTCGGTTAAGCTTCTGAGTCTTGATTTTGACTCAGGTCATGATCTCATGGTTCGTGGGTTCGAGCCCCACATCAGGCTCTGTACTGGAAGTGTGGAATCTGCTTGGGATTATCTCTCTCTGTCTCTCTTTCTGTCTCTCTCTGTTCTTCCCTGTGTGCATGTGTGCGTGCTCTCTTTATAAATAAATAAGAACAAATGGGAGAAACATCTTCAGTGTATTGACACAGTTGCCTCGGTGTGTATAAATACAATAAAACAAGACAAATCAATAAAAAAAAGACTAACAGAACAATTCAGAAGAATGAAGTAAGAGCCAGGTAATTTGTACAGAATGAAACACAAATGGTTAGCTAACATAATTAAAAAATGCTCAGGTTCACTCATAACGTAAAGAAATGCATATCAAAACTACGATGCCACTAAAATCTTAAAAACAATTCAGCATTGGCAAGGTTGAGAGGATGTGGTGCCCCGTATGCTACTAGTGAGAGCATACATTAGTGCAGTGTTTCTGGGGAGCAATTTAGCCATCACACCAAATTGGAAAATGGACACACGTTTGGACCCAGCAGTTCTGCTTTTCGGAATTTAGTCTTGGAAATAATCACTTAAGTGTTGTTGCCTAACAAACTGTAGGCCCCCCTGCAAAGAGGGGAAGGAGAAACTGAAGAAAGAGGCCACTGCACATCAGTAAGTGGCAGCTTTAAAAAGCCAGGGAACTTCCTTACAAGGCTGGCTAGAGGGGCCTCAAGATGGGTAGTTCTGTGCGTCACAATCAGAATCTTACAAGCTTATCTAGACGACTTATGGGTTCAGTCACGAATTGAGTCCAGTCATTCTCAACGCCTTACTCTGTCTCAAGGCTGTATCCTCAGAACAGCTTCCCCTGTGCAAAGTGTACATTCCTAGGATAGGGGAGGGGATAAGGAGCCTCCGATTACCTGGGTCTAGTTTCCAGGTCACGTGGCGGTCACATCCTCAGAATGACCTCTGTAGAAAGTATTCACAAGATAGTCACTGAATTATCAAAACACTGATATCAGTCTAAATATCCATTAATAGGAAACTAAGTGAATTATGGTTCAGGGCATACTGGAGTTTTATTTGATGATAAAGCTGATGACAGAGATTTAGGTGTGGTGACATAGAAAGATGTAGATAGATTATTAAGAAAAGCAAATTTAGAACTATACATATATCTGGCATGGTATTATATTGGGGGATTTTTTTAATATTCATAATGCATGATTGCACATCTATATGTGTTTCTGGGTAGATCCATACCCTGTCAAAAGAGGTTGCAACTGAAGAGTAAAACGGGGGGGGGGGGGGGGGGCGGGGTGGAGATAATGAGTTCATAATACATGTTTGAATGAATCCATGAATGAGAGTCAGAAGTTGGGACCTATTTTTGGTCTTTATTGTATACCTCCCTGAACTTTTTTTTTTTTTTTTTTTTTTTACCATGTGTATATAATTGCTTTTTTTTTTTTTTCAACGTTTATTTATTTTTGGGACAGAGAGAGACAGAGCATGAACGGGGGAGGGGCAGAGAGAGAGGGAGACACAGAATCGGAAACAGGCTCCAGGCTCTGAGCCATCAGCCCAGAGCCCGACACGGGGCCCGAACTCACGGACCGCGAGATCGTGACCTGGCTGAAGTCGGACGCTTAACTGACTGCGCCACCCAGGCGCCCCTATAATTGCTTTTATAATAAAACTAAACTAGGTAAAATTAAGCTGTTCTCTTTGGTACCCTGTCCCTTTGTTCAGTTTCCTCTGAACTTAGACTTAAAAGTCTCCTTTAAGTCCTTCATCTACTACTTGCTCTGGAGGTTCAGCTCAAAGGTCTCCTCTGTGTGGCCACCCATCCATCTTCTGAATTCATGGCTTCCTCAGTTTATATCACATAAGTACAGTATCTTACTATGTTATGTTCCGTGTTTCTTCCCTGCCTGATGGGTGAGAGCATTGTGGTCAGGGATGGTCTGATTCATCTAACTTTCACCAAAAGCCACCAAGAGTCTTCTTCTGATAAACGTCTCAGTCTTGTCTTTTCTTTATACATATACATATTTTTAAATGTTTTATTCATTCTTTGAGAGAGAGAAAGAGAGAGAGAGTGCACAAATAGGAGAGGAGCAGAGAGAGAGGTAAACAGAGAACCCAAAGCAGGCTCCAGGCTCTGAGCTGTCAGCACAGAGCCCGATGTAGGGCTCGAACCCAGGGACCACAAGATCATGACCTGAGGCAAAGTCACACGCTTAATCTTCTGAGCCACCCAGGCACCCCCACCTTTTTCTTTTTAGTTTATTTGCTTATTTTGAGAGAGAGAAAATGTGTGTACAAAAGCAGGAGAGGGGCAGAAAAAGAGGGAGAGAGAGAATCCCCAGCAGGGTCCACGTTTACCACAGAGCCTGACAACCAACTCGATCCCACGACCATGAGATCATGACCTGGCCCAAAATCAAGTTGGTTGCTTAACTGATTGAGCCACCCAGGTGCTCCGTGTCTCAGTATTTTCCTCTTGAGCCGCTAAGCACTGGTCTTCGTTACAGTCACCCTTGGTCTGACACTTGAAGTGATTGGCCATTTCCAACCCCTCAGGTATTCTCAGAACACGAAGCTCTAATTTCACCGCAATCTCCAGAATTGCCAATAATCCGTTTCATCCGTCATCACTGCCAACATCAGTTGAAGGAAGTCACTGGTATCGATTACCTTAGACTTAATGGATCTAATGAATGATCCAGCATATAGTGGCCTTCTCCCCCACTGAACATTATGGAGATGTTATTGATAGATAACCTACATAACTTTAAGGTGTATACTATAATAATTTGATATATGAATATATTATAAAATGATTACCACAATAAGGTTAGTTAATATCTTTATTCCCTCACATAATTATCTTTTTGTTTTCTTTTCTTTTTTTTTTTTTTTTTTTTTTTTTTTGGTGTGTGGGGATAACATTTCAGATCTGTTCTCTAAACTTTCAAGTATATAATGCATTATGTTAATTACAGTCAATACACTGTACATTAAATCCTCAGAGCTTATTCATACCTAGAAATTCATACCCTTTGAACAACATCTGAGCATTTTCCTCAGCCCCTAGTAGCCACCATTCTACTCTGTGCTTTTATGAATTGAGGTTTTCTAGACTCTACATATGAGTGAGAAAGTACAGTACTTGTCTTTCTCTGACTTATTTCACTTAGCATAATACCCTCACGTTTCATTTTTGTTGTTGCAATAGACAGGGTACCCTTTTTTATGATTGAATAGTATTCCTATATGTATGAACCGCAGCTTCTTTGTCCACCACTGGACACTTAGGTTGTTACCATGTGTTGACTATTGTAAATAATGCTACAATGAACATGGGGTGCAGATACATTTTTGAGATGGTGATTTCATTATCTTTGGGTAAATACCCAGAAGTAGTGATTTCATTACCTTTGGATAAATACCTAAAGGTGGAAATTTTGGTTAGTATGCTATTTGTATTTTTAATTTTTTGAGGAACCTCCATACTGTTTTCCGTAATGGCTGCACCAGTTTACGTTCCCACCACCTAGGCACAAAGGTGTCTTATTTTCCACATCCTTGCCAACCCTTGTCTCTTGTCTTTTTCCTGGTAGTTACTGCAAAACACGCGAATGATATCTCACTGTGATTTTGGTTTGTGTTTCCCCGATAATGAGTGATGTTGAGCATTTTTTCATGTATCTGTTAGCCATCTATATGTATTTTTTGGAAAAAAGGTCATTTAAGGTATTTGCACATTTGTTAATTGGGTTGCTTGTGTTTTTTGTTACTGAGTTGTATGATCTCCTTATATATTTTGGGTGTTAATTTCTTATCATTTAAATGGTTTGCAAATATTTTCTTCCATTTGGTAAGTTGCCTTTTTGTTGTGCTGATTGTTTCTTTTGCTATGTAGGAGTTTTTTAGTTTGATGTAGTCCTATTTATTTCCTTTTGATTTTGTTGTTTGTACCTTTGGTATCATATTCCGAAAATTGTGGCCAAGCTGATACCAAGGGGCTATTCCGTGTTTTCTTCTAGCAGTTTTACATTTTGTGGTGTTGCATTTAGTTAGGTAAGGATTTGGCACGTGATTTAATATTCCAAAGTTTATACCCGTTATGTAGCTCATTTTTCCTTCAGAGGGCCATAGAGACCCTGCCGTGCTGTTGAAGAAGACTGATCACTTTTTCCCCTACCTCAATACACTTCAACATACCTGAAGGGTTTGACACATTGTAATTAGTAACTGTGGACCCTTAAGATAGTGACTGTCTAAAGGTTGGCATTTGTGCAGAGAGAATCAATGAGTTGTGTGTGGTTTGAAGCAGGCTCCCCTCACCCTACCCATCAATAACTTATGAATGTATGCTAAAAGTACCATGGATGCATATATACAACATGAGTAAGGACCTGAATGGACACATCTCTGTCATGGAGAAGGCCAAATCATGTTTTTCTGTAAGGAGGAATGATAAGAATAATTGGAGTGGTCTTATTTTTGCTTCTGATAATTACGTGTTACCTCGAGGCCCCTGTGCATTGATTTCAACTGTTCTAATAATTGTAAATGTTCCAGTATTACATGACCCGAATACTGGTGTTCTGCCTATGAAAAATGAAAGGAGATAGATAGTTTTAAGGCTAATATCTCATTCATATACTGTTAGGTGGTGATTAAAATGAAAACCGGTGTTCTAGCTTTGAACAATCAAAAGATTAAAGTTGATAGTGAACGTGAAACAAGATTATGGTTAATGAAGGGTTTTTTCCTTACATTCTATGGAGACTTCTGGTCTTAATCTGGGAACATAGGAATGATATACAGCTAAGCTTGGGGTGGAGGGAGTGTTTCTGTTTGAGAAGAAGGGAGAAATTGTGGAAGTAATTGAGTGTAGAGGAGGGTAGCAGTAGGATTTGGGTAGAGGAAGTATATGATTTATTTGATAAACCTAAGAGGAAACCTGTGGGCAGGTGGGATTTCCAGAGTGTTGACATGGTAGGATGCTCTTTGTTTGGTTTGACAGAGAAAGAATTTCAAATCTTACTCCTTGGAGTGAATCTGTAAAAGGGACATTGAACTAGTGTACATGAAACAAGAAGGAGGGAGGTTGCCTTATGGAAAGAAATGGAGAAGTGGAAAATAATGCAAAGCTTCCTGGTTAAGAGCTCTAAAGGGCAAATGGAAGTTTTGGATCTGATTTATATGTCGTATGAGCAAATTCTAAGCTCATGGTTCCCAATTCTGGCAACATTGTACAATCACATCGTTAAAAAAATAAAAAGCATTAGGACCTGGATATCAGCATTTTTAAAGCTTCCCAAGTGATTCTCTTATGCACCCCAAGTTGAGAACTGTTTATTGATCTAAGGATATGAAAGAGGAGAGTGGAAGAAAAAAATACTAAGGCAAAGTCTCAGGACCAGGGAATTTCCAACATTGGGATGGTTTCTGGGAACTGAGCGTCACAATTCTGATTTGTTAGATACTTGGCACATTGCATATTATTTTATAATGAATCAATAGAATTGAATGTCTTTGATTCTTTGAAGTCTGAACCTGTTTCTGGAGTTAGAAACTGAAAATGCTTAGGTAACTGTTAAAAGAAAACAATAAACATATTTTGCTTCCTTCACATAGACTTCCTGTGTACGAGAAGCCAAAGAAGCACTTAGAATTTGTTAAATGGGGCCACCTTAAATTGCACATGTATTTTTTAACTGTAAGAGCTGAAAAGAAAAAGTTTATAATACAGAATACATTTAGATTATATTTAGCAAGTTACATGGATGTGCACACCATGCCATTTAATACTTCCTCTTTGACTAGAAATTACTAAGCAGTTGAAGCAAACAATCTGAGAGGAACCAATTTCCTGATAGCACCCTCCTCTCTTTTGTAGGTAAAAAGAGAAGAAACGCTTTGTATCTAATTATGTTAAAGAATTGAAATCCTTTCATGTAAAATAGAAAAAAATGCACACCGTAGGTTACATTCTTTAACTCCATCTTTTATCCTGATTCAGATATGAATTAATTATCTAAGATGAAGGAATGCATCAAGTTTCATAAAATTGCATGAACCTTCAGAATATCTGTTGCACTGGCTATGTTCTTAACTTCCCTTTTTTTGACCTTAAAAATGCTACTCAGTAACGTTAAACAACGGCTAAAAATAATCTCTATTGTGGGAAGATGAATTACTGTAGATGGGAGGAAAACATAAAGTATCAACTTTCTTCATCACTCTTGACATTTGCCAGTCTTTACTCGGGATCACCTTGAGATGTGACATCAATTCAGAGTAATAAGGAAGGGTCAATGAAAAGCTAAAACATTCTCAAGAACCCATTATAACACATCTCCAAGGGCTTTGTGTCAATGCCGCAGCATTTCAAATAGAGTACACGAATTCCAGAGAACAGCTTCATGAAATGGAGACAATAGGCATCTGCAAGAGTCTTATGACATAGAAGTTGACCTGTTACTGGATCTCTCTTTTACTCCCTACGTGTTTCCCATGCTGCACCCTCATCAGTCATTCCTTAGAAAGCGTCATGTGTACATTGGGCAAGAATCTGTTGTGACACAGTATATTCTCCACAAGGTTTCATTGTTGAGAGCTCACTTTTAGTAAGTAATTTTGATACATTTAAGGACTTTGGTTTAAGAAAGTGTTTTTTTTTTTCACATGAATTTGGATGCAGAATTGTTTTTTCAAGATGAGTCTAGAGCTGGGTGATGTATAGAGTTAGCTGCCTCTATCAGATTTTTGGCTCTTTAGGTCTTGTTGGCCTCTTTATCTATTGTAGCAGGTAGCTCCAAGCTCTGTGCATAAAAAAACCTAATACATAATCACTGAGTTTTAAAAAAAACTGTTTCTAGTTTTCTATATTGTAAGGACTAGGTTAGGCACTGAGAATCCAAAATACACTTTCTGTGTATCTACATGTATAACTAGAGTTCATCGTCCACCAACATTTAGAATTAGCGATTAGAAGAAGAGAGAAAGGGAATAGAGTACATGTTGTTAGATTCCATTTAGTTTCACCCCATGGTGACAAGTAACAGAATGATTGAAGTTATCATTACTCAGACTTCATTGTTTAGCCTGTAGAATTTTTCTTCTCTGTAAACCCTTCACCAGCACTGAGATTTGAGTGTCTGAAACAGATTAAGACTATTCAGTCTGCTAGGCACTAAATAATGTGAACTGGAGGGGCACCTGGGTGGCTTGGTCCATTGAGTGTCTGACTTTGGGTCAGGTCATGATCTCACAGTTTGTGGGTTCGAGCCCCATCAGGCTCTGTGCTGACAGCTCAGAGCCTGGAGCCTGCTTTGGATTCTGTGTCTCCCTCTCTCTCTGCCCCTCTACCGCTCACACTCTGTCTCCTGTATGTCTCAAAAATAAATAAACGTTAAAAAAATTTTTTTAAGAAATGTGAACTGGAAAAATGTTACTTGCTTTCAATAACAAAAACTATTAGAGAATTTTTAAATATTTAATCAATATAAATGTTATGTGAGAACTGCAACTAAATGTAAATTGCCTATAATATAGAACATGAGTACATTTTGATAGATTTGAAATTATTTGAGGTGATGTCTCTGTAAGTAAAAGAGCCTAAAGCCTACCCACGTAGTCTGTCTTATACTCCCAAGCTCTCTCCTCCCTTGGTTTTCCTCATCTCAGTAAATGCCACCATCTACTCTTTTGCTTAGTCTTGAAATTTAGGAGTCCTCTTTGTTTCTTCTCTTTCCCTCATCATCCCACTCAATCCACATTTTCAGCCAGTCCTATTCATTGTCCTGCTAGACACAGCTAGGATCTGCAGTTACCCTGTCCAAATTGCCATCATATCTTACCTTATCTGTGCGAGTAGCCCCCTAACTGATCTCCCTGGTCCGCTCATGCCTGCTTAGAGCCATCGGTCACAGAACACTAGAAGGATCTTTCTAAAATGTAAATTAAATCTTATTATTCCCTTCTATGTAGTAGAGGATTGATAAATATTTATTGAATGAATTAATCAGGGAGATGCTAGTGAATAGTGATACTGGCTACTGGAAGATCAATAAGCAAGAAGGGACAGGGAAAAGCAAAACAGGTTCAGAGAGCCCATATTTTATGAAAACTTTGGTTCATTGTCTGTAATGCTCTGTTTACTTGAGAACACAGAGAAGTCTACTCTCCATTTGTTGGCCTGCTGTGGACACTTCACAGCCTACCCAGAGATGATGCCACTGACGGCCAATCAAGGTTTTTCTGTGTCCACTTAGATTCTAAACAGCTGCCCAGCTTTAATTAATATCCCACAATTATATCTGGAGAGGAGCCAGTTGCTGAGACAGCTGTCTAAGTGAAGGGAAGATCTTTTTTTTTTTTTTAATTTTCTTGTGTTAGCTGGGTCTGGTAGGATGGAGTCAAAGTTCTCAGATGATTGGAACTATTGTTTCTGAAAGTTCACTCAGCCTAAGGTTCCTGCATAACTGTTCCAGTGCCCATCTTATCTGTTGGCATCCGTGTTGGAAGGAGATCCTAGGTTGGATTCTTTCCAGTTTGCTCTTAGGGCTTACTTTATTGTGTGTGTGTGTGTGTGTGTGTGTGTGTGTGTGTGTGTGTGTGTGTGTGTGTGTGTGTGTGTTTAAAGTTTATTTTTGAGAAAGAGAGCACAAGCAGGGGAGGGGCGGAGAGAGAGATAGAGACACAGAATCCAAAGCAGGCTCCAGGCTTCGAGCTGTCAGCACAGAGCCCAACATGGGGCTTGAATCCACAGACCACGAGATCATGACCTGAGCCGAAGTCGTTCGCTCAACAACTGAGCCACCCAGGCGCCCCCTGGTCTTAGGGTTTAAAGCAGTGGCAGTGTGTTGCTGAGAATCTCCTGTGGAGCGATAGGAAACACGGTACTGATTGTTGTAGTATAAAACGGCACAAGTCATTTAAGCTGATCATCAAGTAATGACAACAAGGACTCAAATGGGGGCTTACTCTTTGATCCACCAGGAGTTTCAAATGGCAATTATCATTAATTCTTGGATTCCCTCAGTCCTGATAGAAAATCAAGGCAACCAGAAACTATCATTTTGTGAACAGACAGCTATTAAAAGCACATTAATAATCTGTAGTGGGTAGAGCATATGCCTTTTAAAAAGATTTGCAGCTTGTTTCTCTGTGGTGAAGACACAGGACTTCTCCAACCTAATTACAAAGCAATCAAACAATTTAATTAATCTGGAAATCACTTTCTTAACAATAACTGCCTCTAAAATGAGGCACCCTGTGCTGAACCGTTAGGTAAAGCCCCAATTTGTTATATTGCTTGTATGTTGGCCATTCTAGCCCTCCCCCCAACCCCACCCCCGGGATCAGAGAGTTAATTACCTACCAAATGCCTGACCACTACTAAGGTTTACTTTACCAGGTCAAAAACATCAGCAGCAATAACAACATCCTATAAAGTGTCCTAGTGCTCAGACATCCAAGAGCCAGCAAATCCCTGGGAGCAGCAGGATTTGAGTTATAAGCAAGTGCTGCACATATGGGCAGAGAATTAACTGGCACCAGTTTTCGCTTGAGAGTCTCTCAGGTATTGCTTTGCAGATGGGGGGATGAATTCAGAGCGCAGTGCTGTGAGGAGTGAAGGTCATGTGTAGGACGCCGGTTTCAGTCCGTCTTGCTTTTTTATCCTGGGGACTCGGTGTGCACATCCCTGGCAGCCTGGTCCTCATTTCATGAGTTAAGAATACATATATAAGATGTGCTTTTTTTGTGTGTTCTAGGTTAGTGGTATTTTGAGCACTGTAAGGCTTTAGAGACTGAGTAGGTAACCTGGAAACCAATTTTTTAAAGTTTGTTTATTTATTTATTTATTTCAAGAGAAAGAGTGCATGCACGACTGAGGGAGGAGCAGAGAGGGAGGAAGAAATCCCAAGCTGACAGCACGGAGCCTGATGTGGGGCTTGAACCCATGAACTGTGTGCTCGTGACCTGAGCCGAAATCAAGAGCCAGATGCTTAACTGACTGAGCCACCCAGAAGCCCCAGAAATCAATTTTTATTCAAATAAGAACACAGACTTCAAAGTTTGACTCCTACCTTTCTAATCTGCTAATCTTGTTTTTTCTCCCTAAGGAACATTGGGGAATATTCTGTAATAATGTCTACAGGATAATCTACAGAATACTCATCCGCCCTTTTCATCTTCTAGTAGTACCATGCCACTTCTCTCTCCAAATTCCCTACTAATGGGCAGTTGTTGTCCCACAGTGGGTAGTCAGTCACCCATAGTCTACCCATATTGGAAATGTTTGGTCACTTGTAGTCTGTAATATTTTCGTTACTTCATTTCTAGTCCATCACCAATTATGCTAGGTTTGCTCACCAAACTATGTTTTCTGTTGGCCTTTCAGGTCCTAATCTCAGCACCTCAGCTCCTCTTCTTTGGCCGCTCCTCTGTCCGCCTAACACACTTATGCCATCTATTGAGACATCTCTTGAGGTTAAGACATCTATTGAGGCCCTCCTCTGGTTAATACCAATAAACGTAGTTCACAACTCATTGGCTCTACCAGTCTGACTCCCCTACTGCCAGAATATCTGTCTCTACTGCATTGCCCTACTCCCTTTGGGTCGTTTCTGTCTCCTTCCTGAGGTTCTTCCGTTTCTTCTCTTGAGCTTCCTGAACCGTCTTCAAATGAAGCTGTAGTCTCTTGTCTTTAATGAATTGTCAGATATTCTAGTTCAGGCCACCATCATTTTCTCTAATATCCCATACATTTAAGAGCCTTTGTGTTAGTATGTGGGGGGTGTGTGTGTATACACCTTGGCACTTAAATCTAGATCTGCCATAAAACAGGAAGAAAGATCTGTTATTAGCAAGATTTTGCAGATGGCTTTGTAGTCTTAAGTTTTGGAATTTGCGTTTGATTTTACAGCAATGTAGTGGATGAGAAGAAAATGAGGAATATTTTCAATCAATTGGCTTAGAAAGGCAGCACAAGATGCAGAGGCAAAACCCGAAGATTGAAAATGGTTAATGGTTGGGGTGCCTGGGTGGCTCAGTTAAGCATCCGACTTCAGCTCAGGTCGTGATCTCACGGTTTGTGGGTTGGAGCCCCACCTCGGTCCCTGGGCTGACAGCTCAGAGCCTGGATCCTGCTTCAGATCCTGTGTCTCCCTCTCTCTCTGCCTCTCCCCCACTCGTCCTCTGTCTCTTTGTCTCTCAAAAATAAATGAACATTAAAGAAAAATAATAATAAAAACAGAACTATTTAATGGTAGCCTTGATTTTTTTTCATTAAGAGCAGAAAATTAACCTATCTCTTTATATCTCTGTCTCTACCTGTTCATCTTCAAAGTGAGGGGGTTGCCATGTATTGTAGGATGTTACATGGCTTCCTAGGGACCACTCATTAAAATCTCTAAAAGTGAGAAGAAATTTAAGTTAATGCCTTGTTTTTCCCTTCTTTAGATTCTTAAAAATATTTAATAAGCTCTCTCTAGTTCTAGTTGATCTCATTATAATTTCCAGATGTAGTGTTCCCTTTACAAAGAACATGGGGCTAAGAATTTGGTGCCAGGTTTCATTATTTATTCTCAATGAATTGGGTAGCAGAGATTGTTAAACCTCTCATACCTTGGCTTCCAATAATTAACTGTTTTGTTTTTCCTAATAATTTAGGAAACTATATGGGGTGTGAGCAAAGTGAACATTTTTTTTTCCCCCAAATAAAATCTACACTAAGATTTTTGGCATTAGATTCATTTCTCTTTAGGAAACAAAACTTTTAGCCATGCTGAATTTTTCAAGATCTTTCAAGGCTGTGAAGAGTGATATATAAGCTAAGTTGGGAAGAGATGGGGCAGGGAGAATCAAGGCTGTTGGGAGAAGTTGACGGAACTTAATTTAGCTGTGTAGATAAATGGACGGAAAGAGTCCTGGCTTACTGGATGGCAAAAGCAGAATCCATTTCTCCAGGGGCCCAAGGAACAACAGATGCAAAGACATGATAAATTTCATTGCAGCAGAGGGAAAAATTCTTCTAGATTCTCTGTCCATAAAGAAATGGGCTTTTCAGCGCTTCCTATTCAAATGGCTTTAATTGTGCTGTCTGTCATAAAGTAAATGGCATCTGTTGGAGACATCACTGTAAACTTTGCAACCTTAAGTTAACTGAAAAATTTCAGTAGGGGTATAACCAGTCCAGAAGTCCTCAAGGTAACACTAAACTTATCCTCTTATTTAATGGGTCAGTCTGTTCTTTTTTGCACACAGGTTATAAATTGTTTACAGCTAGGTACTGACTGGAACATGCAATCTTGTATGCCTCACACCTAACTACAGTTGTCACTTCCGTTATAAAATCAGTAATGTGGGAACTGGCTGGCTGTGAAGGATTAAACAGATCTTCCTGATTTATTTTCCGTGTTTCAAGATCGTACAAGCTTAGTTTGCAGCTTTCCCTCACCTCCTTATTTAAACCAGCTACAATTCCATCCGGTCCTCAGATAATTCTGCCAGTCTAATTAAACATGCAGAGGGAAGCCGGGTGGTCTGGAGTGTCCTGAACTGCCCCTCACCAGCTGCCTGCCAAGCTTTCTCAATGATCAGCAGCAGGTTGAGTGTTCTGATGGAGAAAGTAACAAGCCCCCAAGGAGCTGCTCTCTTTACAGTGAGCGGTCTGTGCTCCCCCCCCACCCCCCACGGAAGGATTTAAGAACACCCCCTGCCAGCCTTTGTGTGATAGTGGCTTTTAAAGCCTGCCTGGCCAGTCACAGCCCAGATGCTTAGGAGCAGGGGGACTGTTGAATAAAATATTGATAAGGGCTAATCCTGCTGGGCCACTTGGGCCATGCTGAGAGCAAGCTAGGTCATTTGGCAGGCGAGAATTCTACCACTGAACCACCCATGCACCGAGCTGGGTCGTTTGGGAAACAGGTCCAGACTGCTGGGTTCTTCCCAGGATTTTATGATCAGTTCTGACATTTCCACCTTTAAAATATGTACCCTGGAATACAAGGATTCATTTTCCAGAATTCAGACATGTACTCGGTTTCTGTTAGTAAAAAAATACTAAGGCTGCTTTTTCTAAAGTAGAGAGCCCCCACCCATTTCTAAAGTAGAGAGCACCCCCCCCCCCCGCCACACACACACAAGTTGGAGCATACACTTCTACCTCCATCGCCTGTTTAAAATGTTAACATCTGCAAGACTAAGAATCAAGACACGTGTATATACGTTATTCTATAGTCCTGAAATACTGAGGTTATTAATCTGTGGAAGACTGCTGCTTGGTGATGGGTGAATGTGCTTATTTATATACCTGCACACTTGGAACGCTGTGCTGGGACTCAAGCCCATTTGCTCTCCCGCCCCCTGCATACACACACACCCCCCCACCCCCCCAGCCCTGCTGCCAGCAAAACTAAAACATTCTTGGAGATGGACGTTTGACAAAAATGTACAGAAATGCATTACTTGCAAGAAGATGATTCTGGATGTGGGTTAGGAATCATGTTGTGATTTTTCCCTCTGTTTCTCTTTACAGGAAACAGCCCTCAAGATAGTCCAAGAAATTTCTCCCCCAGTGCCTCAGCCCATTTCTCATTTGCACGGAGGTAAGGACTTCCTTTGAGTTGAATAGAAAAGTGTTTTGTAGAAGATCCTGTCTCCCGAACCTCACTCTTCCTCATTCCCCGCTGTTCCCTCCTGTACCTCTGCCTTCTGCCTGTGTGATCCTACCCATCGTCATATACGGCTTTCTCTGAAGCTCCCTGCCCAAAGGTAGCTTTGGACCACTGCAAAACTTCATTGTAAACACTCCTGCTTTAAAAGTTTAATAATGATATCTGACTCATGCTGGAGTTGCATGGACCTCTCTTGGTCCTTTCCTAGATGGCGGATTCCCATTGAGGGCAAAAAATGACTGTTTCCATTTCTTTCTCTTATCACTGGTGCAATGCCTTGTGCTTGATGTTCAACAGATTATTACTGAGTTATCTGAGCTTACATTATAAGGATTTGATTGATTTACATGTCCTGGTGCAACTGTTTTTTGTTATTGTTGAAATACTTTTTTTTTTTAAATGACCTTTCTTGGGGTCGCAGGGTATTAAAGTCTAAGATGGCTCTTTATGTGAGAGAGTGAAGCCACCAATTTAGTAATCCCCCTATGAACTATAGGACATTTTATGTTTTCTCTTCCTATCTTAGTTAGAATTTGACACCAAGTATTGAAGATACATGTTATTTCTGGGTCATTCAGTCACAAGAAAGTCTTGTTGTTCAGAGGATCATGGGCATGTGATGTAACATCACACCTTTTTTGTTCTGGATCTTCTACTGGAAAAACACAGAGAACAAAATGCCCCTTCAGCTATAGGTCTCTGAATATTCAGGACAGATTCAGTTTATGGTCTGATTGTCCTGCATATTTGCTCATTTTTCTCGGAGACCTAACTATACCATGAAGTAGATTAACATAGCACTAATAAAGACTTGTGTGTAGGTTAAAAAAAAAAAAAAGGTTTTAACACATGTTACTAAGCAGCAAAACCTGGAGTGTCCTCACTGCCATTTGTCAGCACGTAATGCATTTACATTACTAAATCCAGAGAAAAGGATCTGTTGGCAGTATTTTCAGAATTCTCTGTAATTAAGATTCCCTTGTAAATGTCACACATTCCCCACTATGTGGTAAATGCCTGTGTGTGTAAGGTTCCAGGCTTCACTGTGGGCAGGACACAAGAGTATAAGACATGCTCTCTAAAGAACTTGAGACCCCCCCCCCCCACCCGACTTTTGGCCCTTTTCCAGCTTTTCTTCTTTTAGCAACTTGTTTTAAGCACTTAAAAAAAATGCGAAAATTAACAGGTCCCGCAAAGCCTGTGTTTGCCCAGTGAATATTAATTCATGATAATGCTGCTACTCTAAGTGGAAAAAAAAAAACCTTACAAAAAATTAATAAACAAGAACCCACCATAGCCTTTAAAACATATCTCTTAAAAGAATGCATTTCATCACATTAAGTAGTAAGAAAAATGCAAATCTCATTACAACGTGCATTTAAGCATGACAGAAATCATAGTCTCTTCATCCTGCCTTATTTATAAAAATGAAGAAAACCTGATAATTAAGTGGGTGACTAGAGGATAGGCCAGTTTGGTTTCTATGCTATTTAACAAAACACACAAACCCCCAGGCATATGCTAGTTTTTGACCCGTAAACCTTCAACCATGACACAAGATGAGCACAGAACTCTAGCCCATTTTGCATGAATTTACAGATGGACCTCCCTCTACAATCTTCAAAAAGTATTAATTTCAATTAGGACATGAGTGATCATCTTTTTAAACTTATTCAAGTAAACAGAATCCTACAACTCTAATTGGTGTATTTTTATATAACCTCTGGTGTGTCTGTCTTCCATCTTAAAGTTGATTTTTATTAAGGAGACATGGAACTCGTGGGTCTCCATTCCCTTCCATTTGGTATGCATTTTTGAGCCTTTAAGAAATAATACCATTTTTGAGGGTCTCACATTTTATTATTTTGTATATTCAGTTCAGCAGAGAAGAGATTGCTGTATTTTTTAAAACTATTCTTGAGTGAAGGGATAAAGATCAGGTTTATTAATGTTTTCTCATCTTATATATGTAATAATAACCCACCAGTAGACATCCCCTGTGATGTAATAGTTTAATTTCAGGCTGGAAAATATGACACTCGCTTGCTTTCTGCATCATCTAATACATATATTAAAGGTAAAATTCTCATACTGATTTTTTTTTTTTTTACCACTGTGCTAAAAGGCTGAAAATGAGCATTGTAGTATAGTAAATATTTTTATTTTGCTAATAACTGTGATACTGATTTACAATCCATCCGATTATGGAATTAACATTTTTTTTCCTGGGTGAGAAGATGGAGGTAATAACATTGTTCTGCCTTTCCTGGAAGGTGTGGGACTTATTTGGGAACTGCTTTTACTTAGGTTGGAAATATGGAGCCCTGAATACATGCCATAGGTGTTTCCTAGTTGGCTTGTTGTTGCTTACCAGAGTAAATCTCAGAATGTATTTGCACAAGCAAATTACTAGAATTCAGCAATTGCCTGCTGAGTTCAGGTCATAAGACGCTTGTTGAGTGCTGGCATAGTTCAGCTTGTTCCAGGATCAACCAGAATGTCAAATGTGTCACTCCAGGTGACTTATAACAATTAAATAAATAAATCTTCTTCCTCTTCATACAATTATAATAGCCAGGTTGATACTGGGACTTTTCATTCTTTATTGTACCCTGTATTAATCTAAATTTTTGTGAGTCCTGTTGAAATGCTGGGTTTTTGTGCCAATCTTTTTGTATTCTGTGTTCTCATCTGATGTTTTTAGCTTCTTACTTTTTCACTTAGTTTAACATTGAGAGATTTTTACCCACAGGAGAAAAAAAAAAAAAAAAAAGGAAAAGAAAAAAAATTACTCTTTAAAAAAGCCTTGTTGCTTTGGCAAGGATGAAGTCTGTCTTCCGATAACATTTTATTGGTAGCTACTGCAAAGAAAAGACAACATTGTTAACAGGATCCAAATTGCACTTGTGTGATAGCCTTCTTGAAAAAAGAGGGCATGCTCTCTCTTAAGTACTATATGTAGCGTATATAGTAACAGCTGATGTGCGGTTGTCATGGTAATGAAAACGCAATGGTCTTTTGTGCTCCATTTGAGTAAATAGACACAGAGAACTTGGGGAACTTCATGAGACATAAATTATTTCTGGTCCGTGGATGCACAGGGTAGTAAGTGCAGTCTTGTTTAAACGTCTTTTAGTTGTGTATTTTCCAGAGTAAGCAAATGTAATTTATGTTTCAAAACTAATAAGAACATGTCTTTTCTTGGAATTGTTCATTCATGTGAAATATGCTTATTGATACCTGAGGGAAAGGAGAGTTAATGAATCACAAAACAAAATCATGGTGGGGGAAATGGTGTCCCTCGTTCTTTCCAGAGACTAGATTCTGATAATTGCTATTAAATGGACTGAATAATTCTTTTAAAAATCATATCATTTTTTACTTTTAAAAATAGGAGGTGTTTAAAATATAAAGTACACCATGGAATTTTAAGTCTTCAATAAGTAGCCAAGTAAAATAGGACTCACCTGTGTCCATCTTGAGAACCATGTTGTTATAATTATTGTCTTTTTAAACCTTTAACATTTTTAATTGCTTAAAAATATTTTGAAAGAATGTATGACTTAATTGTTCCCATTCCTTGTATGTGGTATATTTACGAACACTTTATTTTGCTTCTTTTTTTTAAAAAAAAAAAAACATACTTGATTCATTTGTACTCCAATCATGGTCACAGAAATGACAGGTAAATTTTACTGAAATTTTAACATTGTAGTATTTCTGTGATTCGTCCCCTTCAATTTCTCCATTTTGTCTTTGTGGACCATGTGCATTTATTGGAGGCAACATCCATGGTAGTCTGTGATTATATTTTCCCTTGAATTAATTTAGTCTCAGATGTCAGTTTTTTGTTTTTTTTTTTACATAAACATCTAACTGTGACATTTCTGCAATTCAAGTCTAGTGCTGTTGAATCCTCTGACTTCAACTTACTGTGAATTGTGTCTGTGGTAAATTTGGTCCGCTCTTATCTCTCATTTGGTAAATTGGTATAATCACGCATTACAGAAAGTCTACATATGATATTCCCATCTAAAGAATGCAGTAAGGCTCTTTATAATGTGTGTTTTTCCTGTTTTTCCCTTGGCAAATGTGCATGTGTTTGTTCTCACAGTGGTATATGGTTTTGAAGTCACAGTCTTACTCAGAATAAATAATAAAGCAATGATTCCAGGAAACCAGAGATTTCAGAAAGTTTGCTTTTGGGTGTTCCCTTGCAATAGTATTGTCTCTCCTGCTTCATTAACTCATCTGAGACCCTTGTAAGGACCCTCACTCATCACCAGAAGCTACCCCAGAGGTTACCCTATGACCATTTGGAGAGAAGAATCACTCTCTTCAAGGACTCCTGACAGTTTTGCCTCTGTGACGGGGCCACGGTTGTACTCTGTGCATTAGGTTCTGTCACTAGTGGAGAATTTTCATTCTGCCCCTGCCATCACTGGCCAGAATGGGGTGCATACTCAAAACCTGTGCAAGGGGCTTTGGTTCCAACACTTTATGAAGCCAGGTCATGCCAGAAGGCAGTAACTCTCAAGAGATTCTAAGTATAGGGTCAGTCCCTTTTTTAGTGTGAAAGTAATTTGCTACTTAAGGCTTGAACCAGCCCGGAGCCTCACTAACCCTTCCCTAGATGTGATGAGTAGGACACTTGCCTTGAAAATAAGTGGAGCATCTTTAGGATGTAATGGAAGTCCCCACAGGCTCTTGTACCTTGCTGGAATTCAGGTACACATTCCAAAAGATCCATGGCCTCGGTTATCAGTTTCCAGCTACGAGTATTTTTCCTCCTCCCTTTCTGTTTTTATTCATTTGAATCTGCTGAGTCTGACCATTGTAATTATCCCTGGTATTCATTTTGTCAAAGTGCGTTAGTGAGAGATCAATAATATGGATCAACCCATTCACTTTCTCCTTGTTTGGGTGTATTGATTCAGTTTAAATAAAAGTCAACCTGCTGTATAATGTTTGTTTACTCTGGTCCTTGCTGAACATTTCCTCATCCTCACTGACTGTATTTGTGTCATTCGTTTGGCTGAAAATACTCGGTTTCCCTGGAGTTCCCATGCAATGGTACTCCAGTGTTGGCCAAAGCTAATCTCCCTTTCTCACCAGGACTGATGGACGCCGCTGGTCCTTGGCTTCTCTCCCTTCTTCTGGCTATGGGACAAACACCCCCAGCTCCACAGTCTCTGTAAGTGCCTAACTTGTCTCATCCTCCTCACAGCCACACGGCTCTCTTACTCTGTTACATGGAAGATGTTTTCTCTGGGTGTTTCCTGGTAGGAGGGAGAAGATAAATTCTGCATGTCTGCCACTGTGAATGGGTTACTTCTCACTTGATGAGCTGACAAATATAAAAAGGACACACTCTCTGCTACAAGCTTTTAAACCATGGTGCATAAATTGAGTTAAGTCAGTCCCAGGATCGCAAGTTTGGAGGAGATTGGGAGCTTTCGTTTTAATACCATTTGGTGTAGTTTGGGGGTGGAAATGCAATCTGGTTTTATTGCTTTGGTTCCACACCAGCGATGTCTGTACTGAAAATGCCATTAAACTTTGATGGCCTGGGTCTTATTTTCTTGTGTGCCTTAAATGGAGGGATTTTTGTTTGTTTGTTTGTTTTTGTTGTTTTGTTTCTTTGTTTTTCTCCTCCAAAGAAAAAAAATGGCAAGCCTTAAATGTATACCTTCTAGGTAAGGTGTTTTTTAAAGGGGAGATTAAAAGAATTTAGTTGTAAGTTAAGACAAGGAGACAAAATGAAACCATGAAGATGGAATAGAGGAAGAAGGATACCCTTGCCCCAAACTGTAACATTTCAACAAGAGCCCTAGCAATTAATGGAAACAATTCAGTAAGTTAGATAGATGCTTTCTCAGGTTAAATTAGTGGTGTTGTGGGATATCTGTCTTGGCCAAGCTTCAGAAGCTGGTGGTCATTTAGAAAGACTAGGTATGTTGTAGGTATTCAGTGAATACCTAATGGAGTGGTCTGAACGCCCTTGAACCAGCAGGAATGTGGACTTGATGATTTCAGATTTCCTTCTAATCTAATACATTTCCATCTTCATTTTGTCAAAATCCGTGGTCTTTTGTGTAGGGTTTTCATCCGTTTTGTTGCGGTGGTGCTGGTTATTCACAAACCCCAACACTGTGCTAAGCATATAGATTCAGCCATGTAATAGTACTTGCATTGAAAAGACACTACAATTAAGTTTATAAACTAACTGGTATCACCACTGCTTTATATTATGTGTTTCCAGAATTCCGTATGTAGTATAATGTGATTTTTCTGGAGCACCTTTAATACTGCTGTGTTAAAATCTGATGGATTCTTTTTACCATCTCCTTGGTCATTTTTTGAGGAGAAGTAATTTATTTTCCTATCCTCTGTTCCATTTTGCTGTGGTATGTGAGCTTATTGTCCATTTAGATAATTTTGGTGAAGCGTCCTGACAGTCTTGAGTAGTTTCAGTGACAAAGAAGGCTCACATCAGGAAAATGTGCTTCAAATTTGTAAATGGTTTCAGTGGATAAAACTGTCACTAAAAAACAGTGAAGTCACCCTTGGCTGCTGTGTCCATAACCATCAATTTTTTTTTTTAAGGTTTTTTATTTTTTTTGATAGAGAAAGGAAGGGGGATGCCTGTGAGCAGTGGAGGGGCAGAGAGAGAGAGAGAGGGAGGGAGGGAGGGGGAGAGGGAGAGGGAGAGAGAGAGAGAGAGAGAGAGAGAGAGAGAAAGAAAATGAGAATCCCAAGAAGGCTCCGTGCCGTCAGCCCCAAGCCCAGCATGGGGCTTAATCCCATGAACCATGAGATCATGACCTGAACTGAAATTAAGTCAGATGCTCAACTGACTGAGCCACCCAGGTGCTCCTGGTTATTGGTTATTTTAGAGGTTAAAAAGTTGGATAACTCCAGTGTGAAAATGAATGCCAAAACTGATCGACCAAGGAAAAAAAAAGGGTAATTTCCTGACATTTAAGTATTGTTCTTCTACAGAATTTTTGGCAAGTCTCTTGTCTCCAAATTCTTCATTTCAGCTATATGACCTTGCTTTGCCCTTCAGTCAAGTTTTATTGTGGTTTGGATGCAGAGATTTGTTGCTTGTAGGAAAAATAGGGAAGAGTGCAAGATCTTTCATTGTTCCATCTCTAGTAAATCATACACCATTTTAAAGAGCAAATCTCTTTAAAAAGGGGGGAATTAACGTAGAATTGGACCTTGTTTGGTACAAATAAAAAAAAAAAACAGTTGTTTGTAAGCACTTATTATGTGCTGGGCATTAGTCTAACTACTTAGAATGCATTATAATCCTTGTTTAATCCCAGCAACAGACCCTGTCATATAGTTGATGTTATTCTCTTCATTTTATGGATCAGAAACTTGAGGCACAAAGAATGAACTGAGGGGCTTTAAACAACCCCCTTGTTTATTAGTAAGAGTACCCAGTAAATGGTCTAGACTCTGGGCTCATGGCTCTTTTGAAGGAATTTACATGGTGTTTCTTAAAATAAACCTTTTAATTAATGAACATGACCTGGCCATCTGTCATAATGGAATTATCACCATCCTTGACTTCCATATGTACTCTAAAGAAGAAACCACCCGAGACAATTTATAGTTACACACACACATACACACACTCACACTCACACTCACACACGCACGCTCTTTCTTTTTCTAACCAGCAGCTTCCAACCAGAGGTAACACAGTTTTTCTCTTACATGTTTATTAAAGAAAGTGGCACATATAATTATTAACCTCATATTCCCAATTTTTCTTTCAAGATAGAATTTTAACTTTCAAAATTACTTTTTGCCAAACGATGTAAGGAACTGTTAAATCTGTGAAATGTAGGTTTTGCACACCTAACAAAAGTTCAATTATCTCTTTTCCCTATTGTTGATAAAAGTAATGAGTGAAGATTTGACAAGCTCTTTTTCATTTCTCTTATTTTGGGGGGGGCCTTGTCCTTTAAATTTTGGGGCAAAAATTGTGCAAAACTGCTTAGTAGTTTCATTTCCTTTTCTTTCTTTTTTTTTTTTTTTCAAAATATGTATTTTACTTTATTTTTAAATAATCTCTGTATCTAGTGTGGGGTTGGAACTCATGACCCGGGGATCAAAAGTTGTATGCTCTGCTGACTGAACCAGCCAGGTGCCCCTCTTCTTTTCTAAATCTGATCCGAGTCTCTCTCAGATTTTCACTTTCTGGGTTAACTGTCAGTCACTTAGTCAATCAGAAATGCACTTTAGTTATTGTTTTGAATAGGAAGAACACAAAATTACACTTTGAATATATAGCTTCAGTCTGACATATGATTGTGTTGTTAGCTGAATTCCAGAACTACTTAAGCTGAAGTGTAAACATCAAATCTTTATCCTTTGGGTATTATAGCAACTGTAAAACTGGCAAGTGTTAAAAATGCTGTATTCTGAAATTGAAAAGATTTGGTCATAGGAAATTAATCAGTCCTTCCAGAGAATATTTAGTATTGTAACTTCTTTTAACTTCCAATTTTGCCATTAAAATTAACTTGTGGAACTTTTCCAAGATAATATTAAGATCATTAAGTTTTAATTTTAAAATAAGTAATAGGGAACCACAGCAGTAGGAAGACATTCCCCCATATATTTAACAGATAAATCATTTTCTACAGAAGGGAAAGAACGGAAATAAAAATATAAATACCTGTAAATATATGAGGTATGACTATAAAATGGTATTCCTTTTAATAAATAACAAGTAAAAAATGACACATGCTTGTGAATAGTGTCCTTTGCAAAACGGTTATCTGGACAGACGAAATGATACCATTATTCAGAACATTTTGGGGGAAGTCTTCTGCAGCTTTTTTATGTAACTTGTTACTCTTGGAAAGTAGGTTTGATTTAGGACACTACTAGAGTCACGCAAACTAATTGGGTGATGAGACCCACTGATACCACATTTAGAGAATATGCGAAAAAGACAAAGTGATGAGACACAATATATTGGGAAACCCCCAGACAAATGATTGAAGCTCTCCTCACAGCAGTGCCCCCCCGGGTTGCTTAGATCAGTGGAGGCATCTTCTCAACAAAGTGTGCAATCTTGAGCGCGGCCTCTGCGTCTCTGCTGTCCTGCAGCTCTCACTGACTTTGAAAGTTCTCCACTGAGCGAGTCCCTGGTCTCTGCCGAAACCTATCCTTGGACTTGTCCGTTGTCAAGTATCAACTCCCTTTTAGGGCTGTATTTGGTATCTTTGGAACCCATGGGGCCATTTTGCTGGCCTACGGTTGTCCCCACTGCCATAAACCCATCCTGTGTCACTTGGATTTGGTGATACCCTCATCCCATTTGGACACTGCTCTTCCACCTGAGATGAAACAGGCTTTCTTCCTGGAGGACCTCCCTGCCTCCTCACTTTCTTAATAGTGTTAAGGTTATAACCCTCACTCACGCCACCATATCGTTCATTTTGCCATATTCTGTAAACCCAGGGCACATAAATTACGGAGTTCAGCTCGGTGGCTGGGTATTTGATATGACCACAAAATTTTCTTCTCAGAGTCAACACTTGTTAACAGCTTGTTACGTTTGCTATGGCTATTTTTAAAATAAATTGTTATTTTGTTTAATAAATGTTAAAGATACAAAGAAAGCCTTTCCCATCCAATCCCTTTCTCCTCCTTGCCTCCCCAGAGGGAACTAACTCTCCTGAAGTTGATTTGTGTGGTTTCCATGCAAGTACAGGCCCTAGATACTTTATGTGAAACTCTAGAGCCCAGTGAGTCTTGGAATTAACTTTCATGTTTTAGAAAGGTAGCATGATCCCTGTGCTGTACACAGCAGCCCAACAGCACCTGGCCAGCAGTGCATAATCAAATATATTAATATTTCTGCAGCAGCCTTGAATCAACAGTCACACTAAGTGGATTAAATACATATTTTAAATAGCTTTCCAATCAGTCCGGTCGATGCCATGCCATCACAAGGATTACTGTAAACTTATGAATAACCTTCAGGGTTTTAGGGTTTTGAAATCTTGGATACAGAATTGCGCATATCAATTTACCTCTGAGACCTATGTATAGATTTTTAATTCTCTTTTTTTATTTGCTACTTTCCTTATCTTCACTTTATCATTAGTGCATCTCTCCTGCTTGCAGTGATTTCATAATTCTTTTCCTGATTGTTGGAGTTGATTTGGTTTGTGTTTTATTTGTTTCTTCCTACTGAAAAGTGTTTAAGACTGTGCCTGTTCTTTCTGAGTGGAGATTTGGTTTATCTCATTACTCTTTCTAGTAGCGTTCTCATTTTTATGGCTTATAAAACAGTCTCATTACATTATAAAAATTCCTCTTTGTCTCAGTATGTACTTACAAGGTGTTTTATAATTTCAAGGTATGAGGGCATTTTTAAGCTTTAGTCATTAATTTCTAGGGTTGCTTCATTGTGATGCTTCAGTGTTTATGAAGTGTATTATTAACCTAATGACAGGTTTAAAAAAAAAAACCTGCTAGAACTGAGATTTCAAATGAGTGTTACCTTTACAAATATGCTTATTCTAATCATGGTTCTGTTGCTCAAAAACGTCTCCATTTTGTTTTGTTTTGTTTTGCTTTGCTTTGTTTTGAGAAGTGCTTGTAGAGTTTACCTCTCAGGAAAAACAAAAAGAAAAGTCTGTTTGCTTTAGAGATAAAATTCTCATATTGATTAAAAACTGTTCTTTAGCTATTCACTTTTTCTACATTACGTTGTCCTCATAACTATTGAGTGACGTCTTCAAAAAGCAAATCTATATGCAAGGGACTAAAAAAAACTCACCACTACTGAAGCTACTTTAAAATGTTTGTTTTGTAACAAAAAAACGTGCCAGCCAGAGAAAAAAGGGCAGAGAAATCTGATTTTTAAAACAATGACATTGGTGAGAAAAGTACATTCTTCATCTCTTCCCCTTTTTACTCAGGGCACATATTGATGTGTCAAAGGGCAGCATGCTTTGTAAAGGAAGGTCTCTCATTACTTTATTTGTGATCACACATCCTAACATTCATTTTATGTTACTCACCTGAAAGTCACAGTGTTTGATTGTGAGTAGCGGTAGGAGCGAGGTACCATACTCAGTTGAGAACTAATCTGTCATTTCATGCGCCCAGGTTCTCTGGTTGTCACTTTCTTACAGTGGCTTTGAGTGGATCCTGCCCATTTTCAGAGCCTGAGTTTCCTACAAGAGAGGAAGCTATCTTCTGGGAAATGGTCTTATAGACAGCTGAGATGAAATATAGAAGGCATTTTGACCTCTGAGAGAAAGCAGCAAGGGTACACATTTAGACACTAATTATTATAGTTCTAACATCAAAAGGCAATAGTATGAAATGGTGATGTCCCTCCCCTAGGTTCACTGCTTTGCTCACAGATTCACTTGTCTTTCTTTCTGAGGTGGTCCCCTAACCTCACTGTGGTTTCTCGTAGTCCTCCTCTTCCTCCCAGGAGAAGCTGCATCAGTTACCATACCAACCAACGCCAGATGAATTGCACTTCCTGTCAAAACATTTTTGTACTACTGAAAGCATTGCCACGGAAAACAGATGCAGGAACACCCCCATGCGCCCCCGTTCCCGAAGTCTGAGGTGTGTGGACCTGATTGAAAAATGTTACTTAACTGGATTATCTGTTTTTAACCATTTCTAGGGAAGCCTTTGGGTGGTCCCATTCATCTCAGTGTTAATTGATTTGTGAACTTCTCTAAATAGAGAGTGATTTTCCCATCTCTACGTGATGTTGTTAATTACCACTGAAAGGCATCTTACTGTTTTTCTTTCAATTTCTCTCAATTTGCTAATTGCTATAGTAGCAGTAATCATGATGGACCAAAGGGACCTCCTATAAAGCCTTCTTGCCATTGGAAATTCCAAGACAATCTAATTGTGGTGTAGGAGCACTTAATGCTCTCATTTTAGGAGCGTTAAGCTTGGCTGGAAAGGAAGGACAGCAAAAATAGAAGGATTTTCGTTCAGATTCCACATTATAAAAGTTCACCCCTATTTTTCATTTTTTCTTCGCATCATGAGTTTTACTTTTTTCCAGGATCATGAATGCATTGTTAGGAGTTTGTCTCCCTTGAATTTTGACATTTGGTGTCTCTTACAGTTTTGTTTTTTAGGAAGCAGACTCTAAAACAGATTTGTGTTCAGGATGCTTAGTAGGGAGTGCTCAGGATTTATACTTGTAGAAAGAAGGCAAGCAAGCAAAATGGGGCAGAGGCAAATGAAGCCGTCACACAGCTGACTCCACAGGGGACTCCGGGGATGGCATGACCTGTCAGAGTTGTGCTTCTGGGCCAAGTGGCTTTTTTTTTTTTTTTTTTTTTTTTATCCCTACCTCAGTCCCTGGGTGCAGCACCCTGGCAAGGACGTGGCTTGGATGGGGTGGCTGCATCTCAGGCCATCTTTGAAGGGACTGGTGGCTGAAGGCTTCTACAGTCACAGCAGCCGGGTGACAGGTCCTTCTCTGCCGGACGCTCAAGGCAGTTTGTCTCCGCAGTGTGATATCTTGACGCTAGAGTCGGAATACTTTCCTGTTTAAGATTTTATTATGAAAATAGTTTGTCAGGTGTTCAGTTGAACATCTGAGTTTCCTGAGGAGGGTTTTCCCATTTGTATTTTTTTCAAAGTAAGCTCTACACCCAACATGGGGTTCTAATTCAAAACGCTAAAACCAAGAGTCCTATGCTTTATTGACCAAGCCGGCCAGGTACCCTACCCCCGCTTTGTAGTTTTTTTATTTAGCATCATAAACTGATAGTAAATGTAGCCACGCTGAATAATTTGGGAATGAGTTATTATTTTGAGTTAGGGAATAAAAGACCAATTTTACGAATTCATTTAAAGGCGTTGTATTTTACCACATGGGTGCCCATTTTATGGTTTTATGAAAGGAGCTCCTTGGGTATCTGGTGCAGGCTATGTTCTCCCTGGAATGTAAATACTCGCACTGACGTTGCACGACTGTATACCACGAGGAACAAACACGAACTGCTATTGAAATAATGAAAGCGCACAACAGTTCTCTGCCTCTCTTTCATATTGTCCAAAGTGCTTACCTCAGCATCCCAAATAGGTATTTGCTAGGCCAGAAAATGGATTTCAGTGGCGACACCTGTGCCACAGAAGACTCTGAGACCTTTTCAGTGGTACACGGCAGAGCTCAGGTGTACAATAAAAGTGTGAAATTACCCTGTTCGTTGTGTCCTAGATGTTGCTGTTCGTAATGATCCTATTTTGTTTTATATTGCAATTCATTAATTGGTTTCCAGAACGACACAAATGCATCCTACATACAGAATATAAGCTCAATTTAAGAACGTTTTTGAACTAGTTTTGCATCGTAGCTGTAATTATTTTGTGGCATTCCATTTCTTAGGCTTCCTTTCTGAAATCCTCTCCAGGGTGTCACCATGTGTGGGTATGTATGTATGTACTAATGACTGATTTTGTAGTTTATCGCCTAATATACTTCTCTTACGAAGGTTGTATAGTCCTTTTGATCCAACCCATTGTTTATAAATAAAAAGCTTATTTTCATTTCATGCTGAGGCAAGTTTAAAAGGGTAATTTGCTTTGCTTGCAGCCCCGGACGTTCTCCCGCCTGCTGTGACCATGAAATAATTATGATGAACCATGTCTACAAAGAAAGGTTCCCAAAGGTAATGAATTGAATCGAAGATGCCTAGCATCAACGAACAGGCAACCTGGGTGTAGCATGTGTAAGGTGGTTTTGTTACGGGAAGCAATGGTCCAGTCTAGTAGTAACGAGCTGGGCTTGTGTAAAACAGCACCATAGCTTCTGAAAAAGGTAAAATCACTCAACATTTTTTAAAAATGGCTGAGGACTAGCCATATTTGCTGTGTGAGCTGCCTCTAAAATGAATCCTGCTGCTTGTCCCACCCACTGGGTGGGCCTGATGAGGCACCCCAGGGAGAATGAGCCTCTAGACCCTCATGTTCCCTCTGCCGTAATCTGGGCCCCGTTGCTGAATCCTCAGGCAGCAACTGTTTTACTTCGTTAGAAACCTATAGAGTAGTATGTGGTGACTGTCTTTTGTTTTGTTTGTTTGTTTTTGAGAGAGAGAGAGAAAGAATATTCCAAGCAGGCTCCACGCTGTCAGTCCAGAGCTCTTGTAGGGCTTGAGCCCACGAACCGTGGGATCATGACCTGAGCCAAAATGGAGTCGGACGTTTAACTGACTGAGCCATGGAGGCGCCCCAACTTCATTTTTCTTTTCTGGGACTTCCTATCTCTTGAGCAAGTTGATGTCTTCCCCTATTAATTTAGAAGGGAGGGTACAGTTGCGGTGTTCCCCACTGGGCTTGCAAAAGGAGTTCGAATTGAGCCAGGGAGGACTTGTCGAAGAGTTGTTGCCAGACGTCCTGGCTGCAAAAGCCTGCTGTTTGATAGTTCCTGTCACCTAGTAAACACGGCCTTTGCACTAGCATTCCTGCACATTTGGGAGAAGACTTTCTTTCCATTGTGTTCCTGTTCCTCCCCCACTACTTGTGTAGCCCCAGGCAAGAAAACGAAAGGAAATCTCTGGTTTCATAAATCAGTAGCAAAATGCTTATTATTTGCAATGAACCCGACATTGATGTCATTGATTAAAGCTGTCTTAGCTATTAATTACATGTCACTTGTTCACCTGGGAAATAGGTCCTGACTCACGTAGTTAATGCTGGTTAGGATTTTAGAAGGGGAGCAGGAGGCCAAGAGAAACCCCCGCCCCCTCGTAGACAATATAAGCAAAGGATACTGATTAGGCAGTAGGGCGTCACAGAATGAAATGAAAGTTGGAAAGGAAATTTTCTATTTATCCTACCTAGGGAATCTCCTTGGCTTTTTACATGTGATACAGCTTTTTGAGAGAAGGATAAGGATAATATAAGATGCTTGTTCCTGGTACATTATAACCTACTGAACAAAACAACTCTTGCCTATCCTGTGGAATTCTAGCAGCAGTCTGAGTTTTGAATAGGTAAAAACATAACCTGATATTTTTGAGCATCCATCTGAAAGAAATAGCCCAAGATCTAAAACGAAAGCATGACAATTCACGGTATTGTTTGACTTGCAGAAGACTTTATAGACCATCTTATATTTGATAGGACAGAAAAAATAATTATCACCCTAGGGTAGTCAGTTTCCCTTGTATACCTCAAATCTTTCTTCCATGTGATGAGGCTGCTGTTGCTGCTTTAAAAAAAATAAATAAATAAATTTCTTTTTTCACAACAGTTTTAGGATCACATCAGAGTTGAATAGAAAGTACCAAAAATTCCTGTATACTCTGATGCCCCCCCAGCCCCCTCCCTGACATTCACACCCTCCTGCCTTCAGCATCCCTCACCAGTTAAGAGTCGATGAACCTGCAGTGACACATCATCATCACCCAGAGTCCATAGTTAACATTAAGGTTCACTCCCGGTGGTGTGTATTATGTGGGTTTTGACAAGTATGTAATGATGTTATGTATATACACCAGTAGTTTCTAGAAACTAACAATTTGTGGAGGTGTCTGAAGATGCTCACTAAACGTGATGATTGAATTGTCCACTTGTGTGTTTTGTTGTCTTACATCTGTGTGTGCGTGTCTTCTCTAAATAGGCCACGGCTCAGATGGAAGAACGTCTGAAGGAAATAATCACCAGCTACTCTCCTGACCACGTTCTTCCTCTAGCAGATGGAGTGCTCAGTTTCACTCACCATCAGATTATTGAACTGGCTCGAGATTGCTTGGATAAATCCCACCAGGGTCTCATCACCTCACGATACTTCCTTGAATTACAACACAAATTAGATAAATTGCTGCAAGAGGTATGAACCACCATATAAAGTTTTCGGATCTGTTTTGCTTTTCCCCTGAAAAAAGAAAAATTTCATGAGTGCATTTGCTTACACATTGTAACCATGAGATAGAGTTCATATTCCAGGGAAGCAAAGAAGAAAAAACTGATTGCTACTTGCTATAAATTGATTCTCGTCATCATTTATAGTAGTAATAGAAAGTTAATGTAATAACCTTTACAGGAACCTTGGGACCCAACAATCTATGGCTCTGGGATAAGTGGATTGTAAGGGATTTTCAGGCAGTGATTTCCCCCCCACCCCCACCCATAAAGTTATAAATTGCCTGAGTGCATGTGCGTTATTTGATGATGCTATCTAGTTCTAATATCTGGAAAAGCTAAATGGAAAATTGCTGGCTCCTTCCAGGCCATGTGTCCTATTAATTAACCTGCACATGATATTGGGTAGTAAATGGCAACTTAAATTCTCATTAGTGTCAGTTCCTCTTCTAACAAAATATCCAATTTCCAAAAGACAGATAAACACAGGTACCTGTCTAGGTCTAATACTTGAATGCGTAGCTCCTGATAACACCCAGGGCAGGAAGGAATGTGTATGGTAGAATGGAATTAATGCGTATACTGCTCTTGTGACTGAAATTGATCAGCCACAGCCTACAAGTAAAACCTATTTCGTCTCTATATTTAGATATATTGTATTTCTCTACCCCATAGGGCATAAGTTATGCCCATGTCAGCAAAAACCATAGATTGTTTTTCTAAGCATGAATATGTAAATAATTGCATGGAACTGGAAGAAAATATTAGCATCCTAGTTTTCTAGAAATTCATCTGTATTTGCCCCTACTGAATTGAGTTCTGGCAAGATGAGAAGATGCCTTTCTGACTAGAAGTCACTATTTTTCTTTCCCATCCAGACATCCCAACAGAGTTTTCTGTACTCTGTGCCCATTTCTCATATTTCACCCTATTGTGAAATTAAGGCAGTGTTTCTCAGAGTGTTTTAGGGAGCTGAATACCTTGTTTTTGTTTTTCATTGTTAATTTCCAATTTGTCTTGCACTAATTCTCCTATGAATTAAATGAAAATAAATTTATAGGAACATGCATTTGGGTGTACAAGAAATGTTAAAAATGTAAGAGCTGCTAAATGCTTGTGCTCAATTATTGTACCCGTGTCATCACAGATTGGTAATAGCTCAGGGACCAGTCCCAGCAGAGGTGTCTGTGTGAGCAGGGATTTTGTCTGTTTTGTTCATCTAGTGTGGTGTCTAGCATATAGAAGAACTCTTGAATGAATGGCTTCTGACCTCCCCTCATTTAACTCACTGAAGTCCACTGTCCTCCTTACTGTCTTGTCCTCTGGACATTTTACTGGAACAGTTCTCTTTTACTGGAATATTATTATATTCAGCAATATTAATATCTTCCTTTTCTCTCTTCATAACACCCCTCCTTTTCAATTCTTCTTCTGTTGTTGTTGTTTATTTATTTTGAGAGATAGTAAGGAAGGGGCACAGGGAGGGTGAGGGAATCCCAAGCAGGCTCCATACTGTCAGCACAGAGACCGACGTGGGGCTCGAACCCACAAACCATGAGATCATCACCTCAGATTTCACCTGACCTGAAATCAAAAGTCAAAAGCTCAACATACTGAGCCACCCAAGAGCCCCGAGATATTTTTAGTGCTTGTGTTTTTTCTCTGCTTCTTCCAAGAGCTCTTCCTCTAACTTGTGTTTTCTGAAAGTTAGTTTTCCCATCATCTGATTTGTGGCCCACTGCTCCTCCCTCTGTTCTGGTGATCTTGTTGGCTCTCTTAAAGACCGATGAACTCTAATGGCTTCCTGTTTGTATCTCTGACCAGCAGCTCTTAGCTTTCAGATTCATGTGTCTGCCTGGCTAATGAGTATCTTTCCACGTGGACAGTTCACTGAGACCATAGTCCTGACTCCCAAATTCTTAATTCTCTGTGGCTGTAAGAACATTTATTTAATAACATTCCTCACTGGCTCCTTTCTGCCTATAAGTAAAAACCCTAAGATGGCACATTGACCATAGTGCAGTTTCATTCTCTGTTTTGGGTTTTCAAAGAGGGCTCTTTGAAGAACATGGATCACATCCCAATCGTCTTCAACCCCCTGGTGCCTAGAACTGTGGCTGATACTTGCTTCCTCAGTAATTATGGAAGGAAGGGAAGGAGGGAAGGAGAAAGAAGATATGTATATATGCATGTCAAAATGCTTGATTTATTACAATTTATTGTCAAATAATTCACTTCTGCTGTTCCTTTTAATCAAACAGCTCCCCCAAAAAAGTCTGGGAACGCAATGCATATTACTTGCTATGAGAATATCTTGAAAATGATATTTGTTAAATGGTGTGTTTTGAAACAGAAGAGGCAGATAAGAGAGTAACTCTGTAGTCAGTCTCTGTGAGATGCTCCTTCCTTAATTCCACAGTTCTGTCCCAGGATGTTACCATAATTACTAATTTAGTCCTGTGTTTTTTTTTCCTTCAGAGGCTTTCCCTGAAAGGGATAGAATCAATATCCAAAGCTGTTTACATTGAAATCCTGCCACCCCCTTTCCCCCCCACACACACACATTTAATTTTGTTTCTATCTAATAGACCTGGCAGATTGTTTCATGGCAATTACAAAAAGAAAATTTTGGGTTTCAAAAATCATCTGAATATGCCATATAGCATAATATAATTGTTGATATTTAGAGAAATTTGTCTTTTGAGCAGAGAAACGTGTTTACTTGTGGTATGAAGAGCATTGTTGGGTTGTCTTATTTATCTTCACGGATAAACATTTTCTTCAGTCCTTGTGTGAAAATTAAAACTATCTTCAGAATGACATTGACAGTGTCCTTCCAGAGTTTGGAGCTAAAGAGTCACAGGGAAGCTTGTGCCTTTCAGATGGAGTCCTTATTGTGGGAATTTCCTTTACCTTCCACAGGATGCAATTGTTGTTAGTTCCCAGCTGTGACTTTGTGTGCCTGGTATCTCCTGGCCGCTTTCCCCATTGTCAGTCTTTTGTAGACCCAGGCAAGGTCCCCCTGTGGCTTTGAGCAGGTTGATTTAACTGATGGCTTTTTAAAGTCCTGAGGTCTAGGTCTGTTCCAGATGAAATGCTTGATGTCTCCATTTGTTTTCTCACTTAGGTGTATTTAGCCAAAGAAAATAATATCCATAGGAAACTATAACCTACTTTCAAATATGGGTCTTAGTATTTCTTGTAGCGGCCAATGCTTAAAATATAAACACAGGGTATCCATTAGTGTTGGTGCTTGCTCTTGGCAGCCTGGAAACTTTCTTCTCATGCTGTGCGATTTTGTTTGGTGTTAGTCTTAACAGAATTCCTCCCTCCCCAATAATGTTAGTATATAAAATATTATTTGAGTTAATACAACCCATTGTATGTTCTGGCTTTGGTTATAGCTGATAATTCTTAGAAGTAAGAAGTAGGAATGAACTGATTATTTTTAGTTTAAAAAATTTTTTCTTAATGTTTATTCTTGAGAGAGAGAGCACGAGTGAGCGCGAGTCGGGGGGAGGGGTGGGCAGAGAGAGGGAGACGCAGAATCCGAAGCAGGCTCCAGGCTCTGAGCTGTCAGCGCAGAGTCTGACGTGGGGCTCGAACTCATCAACCACAAGATCATGACCTGAGCCGAAGTCAGATGCTCAATGAACTGAGCCACCCAGGCACACGATAACATAAAATTTAAAAAGATTTAAAGTCAAATTTTACTGAGTTGAGTGCCTAGGTATAATTTATTCAATATGCGAAATCAAATTGGTATGAATATATC
This sequence comes from Leopardus geoffroyi, assembly GCF_018350155.1. NCBI lineage: Eukaryota > Metazoa > Chordata > Mammalia > Carnivora > Felidae > Leopardus > Leopardus geoffroyi. Next base: position 133,970,813 of record NC_059326.1, read on the forward strand.
CACGTATAAACGTTATCTCCCTCACATTTGAAATCAGCAGTGCACACTTCTTACAGGTCGTAAAATAACAAATTTGTAGGCTAATCATGGTGCACGTGTAAAATATATTTCATGACTGTGTTAAATGTCCAGGATAACAAAAGCAGCCCTTCACTGTGTTAGCCATTTCATAGCTAAAGTTGCTATATCTGGTAAATCAAGGTCCCTTATCAGCCTCCCACTCCACTTGTATCATGTACTTAATGCATCATAATCTCTTAATCTCTCCATCATTCATGGTTGACATTAGGAGTTTTAACATTTGATTTTTAACACCGAATAGATCAAAGTTATGCAATTGAAATTTAGCTAATAGAGCCATTTTGTAGGTAAAGAATTTTAACGGTGTCCATTTATGAAGAGATAATGTCCGCTTATCTGTCTGTGAAAGGTATTTTCTAAATCACTTAATTTTCAGAGATTTGTCATTATCTAATTAGCGTGCTTTGCTGATTTCCTTTTCCACTGAATAGAGCAACTCTGTATCATCTTTCTTATAGGCTCATGATCGTTCAGAAAGTGGAGAATTGGCATTTATTAAACAACTGGTTCGAAAGATCCTAATTGTTATTGCCCGCCCAGCTCGATTATTAGAGTGTCTGGTAAGTTGCCCCTAGATGTGACTCCATTATTTACTGTTAACTGTGGGAAGGCAGTGACCATCAGAAACTTTCAGTTTCTTTGGCTTCAAAGACCAGAGTTAAATGGAAAGAGTCAGCAGGAACTACAACTTGTGAATGTTTATGAGGACATCCTGATGTGATTTTTGTTTTCTGGTTTTAAGTCAGAGTTCTAGGATTTGTGCTGTATTCAGTGATAATCACATCACATTCTGGTCAAACGTGAAGGATAATCATGAACTAATGTGCTTGTTAACCTTAGCATAGATACTGGGTGACAGTTAATTTAAAACATTTTGAGCCTTACTTTTTTGGTGTTGGCAAGATGCAGAGAAAGGGACACCAGCAATATGATATATAATAATCTATAGTTATTATCATCTGTTTTTAAAATGCGGCATGTTAGAAATAAATGCTAGGCAGCAACCAGCTTGGGCAAATACCCCAGCGTCTCATACAGACCTCAAGAAGTGAGACTTTCAGAGATTAGTTCATTTCGTCAATCATTTTCCTATTTAAAAATTTTTGTTTTATGTAACTCTGGTTGAAATTTCAGTCCACACTGTGAACACACATGAAGCTTTGAGCCTGAGAATAGTTTTAAGGGGCTTAGCACTGTATCAACACTCACTTTTAAGTTCTGCTAGTCACTAAAGTATTTGCGACACTTCAGAAATATTTGTACCCCGTGCAGTACAGCTTTGTGGTATTACACATGCACACACATACGTATAGGGTGGGATTGCTAGGGTTTTGCCCTTATTTTGATTAAAATTCATAGCTTTTTTGTAATAGTGGAATGTTCACTGCCCCCTAAAAAATATACCAGTGCATTGAGAGTCACGGGAGAAGGGAAATCTTGAGGAGACAGGGCGGGGCATGGTGGAGTAGGTCTTTCCGTCAGTGGCCAGGACCCTTAGAACCACAGAATCAAAAGCACCACTTGGCTTTGTCTCTGGAAGGATAAAGGGGGAAAAAATACTCTGGATGCTTCTGGGAGGAGAACTGTGTGACTGGCAAATGCCAGCAAAAGGAAGTCTGATTTTGTACTGTGTCTCCCATTGTACTTTTTGAATTATGCACCGCATGCGTGGACTTCCTGCATTTGTTTCATTTGAGGGAAAATGCCACTTAGCATTCTAACCTGTTTCTCTGGACAACAGCAGATACGCGAATAGACAATCTTGCCTTAAAAGAGGAAGTGAATTTTTTCAGTCATCGCTCCACACCAGAAGAGAAAAAGTAAAAGTATAGCCTCTCAAAGACAGAAACGAGTGAGCTCAGAAGTAGCGTTGAAAATGTTGCTGTTTTCAACACTATTTGAAGCTCTGTTGAAACTGGAGCTTTAGAGTTTTAGGGAACATTCCCCAACCACTGGTCTTATACCTACTGTTTCAGGCTTGTGCTGTGTATCATTGTAAGTTTACAGAAAGGGCACTGAGTGTATACGCTCCTTTGGCTTTACTCTCTTTACAGCGAGCTTTCTTTTTTTTTTTTTTTTTTTTTTTAAATTTTTTTTTTTCAACGTTTATTTATTTTTGGGACAGAGAGAGACAGAGCATGAACGGGGGAGGGGCAGAGAGAGGGAGACACAGAATCAGAAACAGGCTCCAGGCTCTGAGCCATCAGCCCAGAGCCTGACGCGGGGCTCGAACTCACGGACCGCGAGATCGTGACCTGGCTGAAGTCGGACGCTCAACCGACTGCGCCACCCAGGCGCCCCACAGCGAGCTTTCTTTATACATAATCTTTTTTTTTTTTTTTTTTTTTAATTTTTTTTTTCAACGTTTATTTATTTTTGGGACAGAGAGAGACAGAGCATGAACGGGGGAGGGGCAGAGAGAGAGGGAGACACAGAATCGGAAACAGGCTCCAGGCTCTGAGCCATCAGCCCAGAGCCCGACGCGGGGCTCGAACTCACGGACTGCGAGATCGTGACCTGGCTGAAGTCGGACGCTTAACCGACTGCGCCACCCAGGCACCCCTCTTTATACATAATCTTTAGAAACCCTTGAGTAATTCAGGTGAAATGCTGATATTCTAAAGTTGCCTATTTGGGGCATTAATCAAAATGGGTAACATCCTGGGGGAATAACATTTAGGAAATACAACTGAAAGTAGCAACTGTCATTTAAATCCGTAAACATAATTGTTTACGACACATAAACCCATGGCATCCATCTAGAGTGATGGAATCCTAAAGATTTTTATTACATCCTAGAAGTAACAGCCAAAGGAAGTAAAAGACGTGAGTAAAATGTGCTACCAAATTTTTAAAATAGGCACTGGTAATCGAAAACATTGATTTCATATTTTTCTTTCTTCATCTTCACATTATGGGAGTATTAACTTTAGGATATACTGATAAAATGGTAATATTGAGATTTAAAAAAATATTTTTGGATACCTCTGTACTAATGGAGTTTCCTGCAAAACATTCGAGAATATATATTCTAGCATTACTCCTTTTGTGGCTGTTTATGGAGAAGGAGAAACTGAATCTTCTGGATGAGATTTCTGGATTTTATTTTATTTTATTTATTTTACTTTTTTAATTTTACTTTTTTAATTTATTTATTTTGAGAGACAAAGAGAGCAAGAGGGGGAGGAGCAGAGAGAGAAGAGAGAGAATTCCATGCAGGCTCTGTGATGTTAGCGCAGAGCCCGATGCAGGGCTTGACCTTACGAACCTTGAAATCATGATCTGAGCTAAAATCAAGAGTTGAATGCTCAGCCCACTGAGCCACCCAGGCGCCCCCTGGATTTTAAAGTTTTACTCAAAAAGCATTATTTAAATGTTAGACTTGTTCATTTTCAATGAGATAGATTTCTTAAATGGAGCATATACAGAACCTCCAAAATTACATTACGAGGAATCTGGAAGTGGTTGTTGTGTGAGTTACCAAGGACTTAAATGTACTGCCTCAGAATATGAAAGGCTTCAAATACAAGGTGAGAATTATATACTTTTTAAAATCATTTGCTTCCTTTCTGCACAAACCACAGCCATGTATATCCAGCAAATGTTACTGTGAATGGAATTGATGCACTAAAACCTCAGAGAATTTTGGCTCAAGTTAGTTTCCATCTGTGTTTGTCTTCTGCTAGGAATTTGATCCTGAAGAATTTTACTACCTGTTGGAAGCAGCCGAAGGCCATGCCAAAGAAGGACAGGGTATTAAAACTGACATTCCCAGGTACATCATTAGCCAGCTGGGGCTCAATAAGGATCCTTTGGAAGGTGAGTCCCTGGGTTGGGCTGGCCTTTTACTTGCCTACGCTCTGTGACTTCATACAGGAACTTAGCAGCTCTTTACTTTTGCCACAAGAAAAGGTGAACATGACCTATTTTGTGTTGTACCTGCAGTATAGGGATAGGCCTTGAAATCCTAGGGGCCTGTCAGCCTGACAATGCCAGAGTGTCCTGAAAGGGTTTCGGTTTCAGCTTTCTCTGTTTTTTCTCCAGCAGAGCTCCGTTGGGTTCTCCTCAAGTGCACTTGTACTTTTGAAGATGTTGCTAAAGAAATTAATTATAATTAAATTAAAAGTGACATTTAAAGGAGTTGGGGAGTAGTGCAACTGATGATAGATATAGATCGGGCGCAGTGTTGGTAGATCTGTTTTTGCATGTAACAAAAAAAATTACGAAAAAAATGATAATATACAGGAATGTCCGTGGGGGGGAAATGTTTTTTTAAAGCGTATGAAAGCATTTCTGGTCGGTTCAGATGAAAAAATACATCTGATGTTATTAAATACACCCAAGACTAAGCACCCTGTTAGCGGTTCTTTAAAAAATCTAATACTGGTAAATGACCCCCCCCCCCCCCCGCAGCCCCCTACCTTTTCCTACTCGTTACTATCAGGGTGGTCATTTAAAACACTTGAGTTACATACTGCCTAAAAAGAGTCAAAAACAATCATAGGCTCCTCTATTCAAAATTGTCTTCCTGGTTCATTAAATTGAATTTGCAAACAGTGTTTATCTTGCTAAATTGTTTGTAATGATGGTGACTGTTGGCACAGATATTTTCCCATCTAAAGCCAGGGAACCTGCTGCTCTCTGCCCTGCTCTCCTCTTTCCCCTGCTTTGTTTGCTCTTACGGCCATCCGATCTTTGCTTCCAGTGAAATGATGCATGCATTACTGGGAGATAATGCCAGATAAATTTATACTGTACTGAAAGCAATACCACAACAGATTCATCACTTATCAGAGACTGGTGGCTGCTTTTCTGAAAAGTTCCCTGGGGAGAGATTTTTCCCCATGGCTTTTAAATTACCATCTTTACCTTTTTGAATCATGAGTCTTCAGAAATGGTTTAAATCAATGAAATAAAAAGGGCAGATGTTTAATGGTATTTAGATGAGTTTTAAAAATCTCTTCAGGCATTACAAAATGATGCCTTAGCTTCCTGCTTCAAAAGCTGACTCTTGGTTCCATTCCATTACTACCCACTGCTTGCAAATAATATGTATTTCTCAGATAATAGTTATTTAGCAGAAATCCTATTTAAAACAGAACCATCTTTTAATTTGTTTTTTTATGAAAATAATTGGAGTGGGGAGGCTGTCAAAGTGTATTATAGTGACTGTTCACGCTGGTAGAGTTAAGGTTGTTTCAGCCCTTGAACTGTAGAGCGACTGAGCACTTCACAGTTTTCTTACCTGGAGGGAAATAACACTGTAGGCTGAACTTCGGTAGGTGAATAATCTGAGGCCCATTTGTGTACCTTTATAGAGACTTTAAATAAATTTTAATAGTGATCTTGGACCAGTTTTATGTTTAGTAATGCAAATTTATCACTGGGAGTTGTGTTTTTAACTCTTGACACTTTGTTTTCTTGATTCAGATCTGAGGATCATTTTTAATCGATTTAATATCACTTAGCCTGCTGTTATGACAAAATCTGGTCTCCATTTGTTTCCCTTCTTGTCAGCATCTGCACTAACAGGCCTACAGCCTGACCTTTGAAAGTCTGGAGTGAGGGTGTGGAGTGGGAATGCCCCGGTCTGCACCCCGGGACCAGCCCTGCAGGCTGTGACCTTGACCATGCAGTTGATGGGCCTCTTTGTGCCTCTGTGTTCTTTCCCTAAGACCAGGGTAGTGGTACCTATTCATAGAGATGTTTTTAGGATTATGTGAGTTATTTCTCTACCCAGGATGCAGTAATGCTTAATAAATGTTAGCTACTATTGCCTTTTTATTCAAACAATATTCAAGTCAGTCTCTTCCTTGAGAATCCCTCCAAGTGAACACATTTTGGTTCAGCTACCAGTTCAACAATCTAAGGTCCTAGTCAGAGAGGATGTTGACATCACTGGAATGACACCAAGGAAGCACGTAGTTAGTACTGAGCTCATTTTTAGTCTTGAATTTCGGCTACTGGTAGACCGGGAAAGTTAGTGACAGTCTTCACTTACTGTAGATTCTGGAGTTTGTTAATTTTTATCTGGAGACAACACTCCATTGTTGTTTCGCTTCCTATCTTTTATGTGTAATCTCTCCCAAAAAGGATGATTATATTTATAAGAATATGAATACATGAAATGAGAGCCTAAGGACTCCTTTTAGATGCATACAAAAATAGGTAACTAAAAACTATAACTTATGTATAAGTTATTATATATATATGTACATATATATATATATATATAACTTAGCATACACGTTCAATTTTGAAAAAATAGAAAATGCAAATTACCTGTGGTCTTACCACTCAGAGATAACTACCTATCAAAGTTTTGGAGGGAATTCCTTCATGTTTTTTGGGTTTTTTTTACTTAAACATATTTTTAGGTGTAGAAATTAAAATGAACATAAAATGAATTTGGTTTCTTCATTTACTTAGGTAGACTCAGAGATGTGTTCCATTGTGGATTGAGCGGTTAAATGCCTGTGTCTTTTTGTTTGTTTCTGTTTTTCTTTTTTGTTTTTGTGTCTTTTAAGCAGACCACCAAGGTAGTACTTTGTCAGGCATGTGGCATCCAGCCCATGCTGGATTGTAATAAATAACAATCAGTATTCAGTGAACACTTAATTTTTGTTAGTCAACATGCTAAGAGCTTTACACGAATATCCTATATTGTACTTATAAGAAACTAGTAAAAGATGAATACATTGTTCCCATCTTACAGAGGAAGAGCCTGAGGTTAAAAGGTCCCTAGTAAGTGCTGACTGTGGTGACCCAAGCCTTCTCATCGTCAAGCGTCTCTTAACAACTGTTACTTTCTTTGTGACAAATTGCAAATTCTTAGTGTACCAGGAAGGGGATATTGCTCAGTGGATGTGAAAGAAATGGAGCAAGGAATGCTCAGCCACAAGTTGAGAATCATCTCTGAGCTGTGGTCCGTGTATCTTTGATGCCTTTCAGAGCCTGGGAAGACTTGCCTGTCTTGAGAATCCTATCATAAGAATAATCATTGACACACACACCTGCCCCAACCCCACCCCATGGTGATTGCGTCGACTACTGAATCCTGCTAGCTGAAGCAGAAGCCCAGCTCTCAAGTACCCGTGTCTAGGTGTTCATAAGAAATAGGGTTCTATAGAAGGGCATATAATGAACAATTTCAAAAACAGCAGCTGGTGGCTCTTACCATTTTTGATTAAGATTTTCCCATGGGTATATTGAAGTAGAGAGTAGATTGTTTTTAATATCAAAGATATTACTTCTTATCTAGTTAAAATTGTTGTATTTTTCTTAAACTTTGCTTTTTTTGTTTGTTTGTTTGTTTTTAATTTAGAAATGGCTCAGTTGGGAAACTATGACAGTGGGACAGCAGAAACACCAGAAACAGATGAATCAGTGAGTGTAAGTGTCTTTCTTGATGAAATATGTTTGTTTTTCTGTTTATCAACATCTGGAGATTTGGAGTGTGTTAATTACTTTGTCTCTTCGCTAAGCATGTATTGTGCTTCTATGTGCAAGGCAGTAAGCATATAATTTTAGTCCTTTTTTTCAAAGAGAAAAAAATTAGTAAAAAATCATGCATGAAAAAAGAAAAATGCTAAACTTGAATATAAGATCAATGATGAAAAAGGGCCATGTGCTACTAAACATACAGAAATTGACCTTAGTCTTACCAGTCCAATAAGATCTCCCAAGGAAATGGCGCAGGAGATGTGACATGAGAAGTTGCTAGGATAAGAAGGGGCAGAGGGAACATTCCAGGCCCAGGGAACATCCTGGGCAAAAACTGTGCCACAAGGGAGCAGAGTGCATCTGAGAGCAAGGGCAAGGAGACCACAAAGATTGGAGAGCTTGGGTAAAAACCTGACATACAGGTCCCTGTTGCTCATCTTTGTCAAATCTTTTCTTTCAAGGAACAGTGGGAAGCAGTTGAACTTTGGAGGAAATGGGTGTGTTTGTGGGGTGGAGACAAGTAGACCGGAGGATGACCCAATCAGAGTCATGGCTTCCAGTCTTCTGACTACAGTCCAGACAGTAGATGGGGTGAGGGGAACACACAGGGGTGACCACGGGGAAGCCACTCAGGAGACTATGCAGTGGCACAGGTGACAGTTTCAGGATGCCGTCATCCAGGGAACCAGCCTGGAGTGAGTTGGGGGTGGTCAGAAAAGAGAGGTAGCTGTATTGCCTGGGGGCTAAGAACCCAAGCTCTGGAGTAACATTGCCTGGATTTGAAAGCTGGCCATACCTCTTGCTAGCTGTGGGAATCTCTGTGCCTAGTTTCCTCTTCTGTAAAAAAAAAAAATAAAAGATTAAATGAGATAGTTTGTGTTAGATGGTTAGGTCAGTGCACTACTAAATGCTAAATAAATGATAGTTGGCGGGTGTTTTGTTTGTTTTTTGAGAGAAACAGAAAGTGCGTATGAGCTGGGGACAGGGGCAGAGAGAGGGAGGAAGGGAGAGAGGGAATCTTAAGCAGGGAGCCCTACCTGGGGCTCAGTCTGGCAAGTGTGAGATGAAATCACCACTTAAAAGCTCAACTATTTAAGCCACCCAGGGGTCCCAATAGTTATTTTTGTTAATTCTATCATATTTATTACAATTTTGAATGTGTTTAGATTTAAGTTTTTTGGGGGGGGACAGTCACAAAGAGCCATCAAACTAACAACTATATATATGGTGTGGAATTTTGGGGCACTCAGAGGGATAGTTTTGGGTGGAGTTCTGAATGACATAGGAATCATCCGTGGGCATGAATGAGGTCACCTGGGTGCGGAAGAGTTAATGAGACAGGTGGGCTTTGAACAGCCCAAAGCTTGGGGACTCATCAGAGTGGAATAGTGGAACAAGTGTATGGTCCTTGTCCCGAATTACATTTTCTGTGATGGGGTGTTAACAGTGATGACTGGACCTAAGACTTGTGCCAAAGGCCAAGGGGAAATAGAGGACAGAAACAGTCGTTGGGTTGAGCAACTAAAGTAGCCCAGAGGCCAGGGTGTTGGGTAAGTTACCTGTGGGACACGGAAGTCATCCAGGATGGTGAGAGAACGCGACCAGAGAGGAAGATGGAAAGCTGGGTACCTAAGTCTCCAAAAGATGAGTGGGACAGCATGTTAGCGCATGACAGCCTCGGTTTGGAGAGGGTGACACGTACCTTAGACTCATAGGATTTCTTCTAAAATAATAGGAAGGGAATCCTGGACTCCGCAGGAGACGCAAAGAGGCTGTCACTGCTCACCCTCTCAATGCTCAGATACATGGAGTATGAGAGAATTAAAACATAACACTTTGCTTATGATTTTCCTTTGAGCTCAACTTTTTATTTTATGTTTTTCCTAAAGTTGATTTACTTGTTTTGAGAGAGACAGAGAGGGAGAGAGAATCCCAAGCAGGCTCCACACTTACAGCTCAGAGCCCAGTGAGGGGCTGAAACCCACAAACCAGGAGGAGATCAAGATCATGACTTGAGCTGAAATTGAGAGTTTGATGCTTAACTGACTGAGCCACCCAGGCGCCCCTGAGCTCAACATTTAAAGAGCTATCTTTTTGAAAATAGATATTTAAAGCCTCGTAAGAATAATGATAGGGAAGTAAAGAAAGGCACACAGATTGTCTGTTCGAGCGTCTTTGTTGCCGACTATCTTTTCCAAACAAAAGGTACTGCAGAAAGGACACAGACATTCTCTGGCCAGGGACAGACCAGAGTTCGTGTATCCATCAGCTCGTGTAGAGCCACAACAGCCCGTTCTTTCCCGGCTGACTGAAACCTGAATTAAGGCTTGACATTTTGGACTTAAGTCTCAAAACATGAAAACACCAGGATGAGGCTAACAAGAATAGTTTACAAAGGTAAATCAAACTTGGAAATTTTCAAAAGCTCGGTGCCTTCATCTCCCAGAAATGGGGGTTCACGTACATGAGACTGAGGCTCTGTCATGAGAAGTAGTGGATCAGCACTGCTGTGCGACATTGATCTTGAAAGTTGTCTCTCAGGTTCCTTTGGCTGCAATACTGACTTCAGTGTATTAAACACCAGAGCAAGAGCATAGGGGTGCCTGGGTGGCTCAGTCAGTTGAGCGTCGGACTTCAGCTCAGGTCATGATCTCATGGCTTGTGAGTCTGAGCCCCACGTCAGGCTCTGTGCTGACAGCTCAGAGCCTGGACCCTGCTTCAGATTCTGTCTCCCTCTCTCTCTACCCCTCCCCTGCTCACGCTGTTTCTCAAAAATAAATAAATGTTAAAAAAAAAAAAGTTAAAAAAAAAACTGGAGCATATCACGCTAATATTATTTATGTTGCTGTTAAAGTCATTTGTCTGGAGTTTTCAGCTATTTTCTAACTTCCATATTTTGTTTCCAAGAGCTCCAATGCTTCCTTGAAACTTCAAAGGAAACCTCGGGAAAGTGATTTTGAAACGATTAAATTGATTAGCAATGGAGCCTATGGGTGAGTAATTCAAGAAAACTCTCTGTTGTATCTTAACACACCTGAGTAATGTATTCTTCACATTTATTTTAGGCCAAATAGATGTCATTAGGGACTTGAATTTTCAGATTACCGCTCCTTCACTGGTGGCTATAGTGTGCGGCCACAATCATTTTTCATTTGGATACTCCATCAAGAAAACGTATCAAGTGACCTGGAGTTATTTTAGAAGTATGGAGAAGGAGGCTTTATGAAGTCATGGAAGGTTTTTATATAAATCCCTGTTTCTGCCTCCTTTATTCCACTATTTTGAGTGCCATAGTGCCTACTCCTGGTTGTAAATATGCATCCACACGCATCTACCTCTGGATATATATAATCTTTATCTCTAAACATATTTACACTCCTATATAGCATTACTACTTAAGAATTAACCAGTACTTTGCAGTCTCACCACCAGTCAACCTTGTGAGACAAGTACTGTAGTAAAAAGACTGCTTGAAAACTTAGAGCAGTTCATTTCCTTTAGTCTTTATATCACACCAAGGTTTTTTTTTTTTTTTTTCAGTTGATGTCCATACTCTGATCACATTAGTGGTGCCCCTTTCTTTTTTTAAATTCTTTTTATGTTTCATTTACTTGTTTTTGAGAGAGAGAGAGAGAGAGAGAGAGAGAGAGGGAGATAAAGAGAGAAAGAGACAGGAAGGGAGGGGCAGAGAGAGAAAGGGAGAGAGAATTCTAAGCATACTCCAGGCTGTCAGCATAGAACCCAATGTGGGGCTCGAACTCACCAACCGTGAGATCATGACCTCACCAAAACCAAGAGTCAGACGGTTAACCAACTGAGCCACCCAGGCGCTCCTGTGGTGCCCCTTTCTTGATTCGTTTTCATGGACATAAGCTTTTCTTCTCACAGTGTAGGGTCAATGGTGACAAGATCTTTCTGAGTTCCTTAGAAACAGGAAGGGTAATTAATACACATATTGTGTCCTGATCCATCTTAGACAGCCCAAGAGCTCTAGTTTAATTAAGTATTAATCTCAATTCCATCCGTATTTGGAGAGCAATAAACAATCCCATAGACATTTATTGCCATTTGTCACACATATGAGCAGATGAGATAAAAGCGATTTCTGTTACGCCACAAGGGATATTTCTCCTTACGATTTTTTTTTTACCTAATATTTTCCACACCATTAACTTAGTGAAGAGCTTAAATATTTGTGAGTCCTTCCTGTGCTTCACTGATTTATTTTCAGAATTATGGCAAATGGTATATTTCCTGATGTAGCTTATAAATGTTTTCTGATATTTTATTTTTAGAATATTTTATTTTGTTCAACGGTCCTTTGAAACTTGTCCCCCTAAGGAAATTATTTGGGTATAGAGTTGTTCGTGAGTTTCATTTGTTTGTTATTTGGTTTTAGTTCGTTTTAGTTTTCAAGATCATGTGAGGATTTCTTCCTTCATTAGGGAAAAGACTGAACTTAGATTTAATGAGTCTATGGGTTTGAGCCCTGGTAGACTTTATTGGCAGTGGAATTCTAGAATAAGATGATCTGTGAAGCACCACTTGTGTAAAATTTGGGCATATATCTTAGCACTATTTGGAGTTCTAATTGGTTGAGTAAACTCATTTGTAGTGCAATTAAACCACTGTATAGTAGATGAGGTATATCACACTTCAGGGAATGGCTGGGAATATACAAGAAGTTAAACAAGCTGTGAATCACTAAACACCCAGGATGCAGGCCAAGCCATTAATGGGCTTACAAGCTGCCTGTGGGAGCTTCTGCCCATCAGCCAAAACTTTTTTCCTCTTTTGCTCTTCTCAGATTTAATCTCTCATTACGTCTCTGACAGATTTCCCCTTCATTTTAATTATTTTTAGTTCAAAATTTGAATAGGGCTCTACCCATTGGTCCACCCAGTCAGGAGGCTGATCGTAAGCTTATGTGTTCCAGTGGAACACTGGGTAGATGATCTGGGGCTGTTGGAAGTTTCCTTGACATGTGTCACAGTCTGCCACTCAGCATCCATGGCTCAGAGTGACACCGATGCCTCGACTTTGTGAAAATTGCCCGGCCTGGGAACTAACCCTCTCATTAGGAGGGGCTCTAACACATCAGCGTTTTCTCCGCATCATACTTAGTGACGGTTCATGTTATGAAGCCAACCTGCTAATTTGATACCATCCAGTTTCCTTCTCTCCACGTTACCTGTTTCGGATCCCTGACTGGAAGTTAGATGTCCCTTCACGCCAACTTAACACTTCGTAGAGAGCTAACACTTGCCGTGTGCCCGGCACCGTGTTGGTTTATATATACTGTCTTCTCGCAAGAGCCCTGGGTGGTGTCGATACTATTTCCATTTAGATGTGGGGAAAGAGAAGCTTGGATGCATGGATGGCCACAGGTGTGCTAATTCTAAACAGTGCTCTTTCCTTCTCTCAGTATTCTTGTTACAACTTAGAGCCAGGTTCATTGGGTATAGAAGGCCTTCTTCTCGTGATTCCACCTGGATTTTTCAATTACGGCTTTGAATATTTTCAAAGTAAAAGAATAAAATTGACTTAAAATATTTTTAAAAACGAGGTCCAGGGGCGCCTGGGTGGCGCAGTCGGTTAAGCGTCCGACTTCAGCAAGGTCACGATCTCGCGGTCCGTGAGTTCGAGCCCCGCCTCAGGCTCTGGGCTGATGGCTCAAAGCCTGGAGCCTGTTTCCGATTCTGTGTCTCCCTCTCTCTCTGCCCCTCCCCTGTTCATGCTCTGTCTCTCTCTGTCCCAAAAATAAATAAACGTTGGAAAAAAAAAAAATTAAAAAAAAAAAAAAAAAAAAAACCGAGGTCCAAACCTGGGTGGCTCAGTTGGTTAAGCATCCGACTTCGGCTGAGGTCATGACCTTGCATTTCGTGGGTTCAAACCCCGTTTGGGGCTCTGTGCTGACAGCTCAGAGCCTAGACCCTGGTTTAGATTCTGTGTCTTCCCCTCTCTCTGTCCTTCCCCTGCTCGTGCTTTGTCTGTCTCAAAAATAAATGAAACATTTAAACAAAATTTTTTTAAAGACTAAATTTGAAAGGCATGACATCTCCCACTTTGCTTTACTTTCGGGCTTTGCTGCGCATCAGTCTGTTTTACTCCTCAAAAGATGGGGTCATTTACTTAAGAGAGCCGTGAGACCCATGTGTGCGGGTTGATGGCCACCCCTCTCTCCTTGTAGCCTTTTTTCTAACACATGCACTCTTGTTCCCACGTACAGATCTGCTCGCACGGATTCACGTATTGCCTCTCAGACTTAAGCATAATTTTATACGCATCAGACATTCACACTCCCGAGAGGACTGATTCATTCTGCTCTAGATCCCATCAGCTTCTGATTCCATTTCTCCCCACCCTCTCACTACTCAGTTCTGCATGGGTGGAATGAGTAAAGCTTGGCTCACAGAGGACAGTTGCCTCACCCCCTTGGGTTTTCTTGCTTTAAAAGCAGGTCGGTGTAGGAAAAGAGACCCAGAAGCAGCCTTTTCAAAGAAAGCAAGGAAATGTGGGGCTGAATCAGTTCAGTCCAGTGTTAGAATTTGGCTGGTTTACACCTGTGCTTAGCGGCGTTAGATGTCTGTCAGCTGGCTGCTGTTTGTCTCTTTCAGTCTCTGTCTCTCCTCTCCACTGACTTAAGTAGATCTGGAATATGAACTTACAGGAAAGGAGGAAATGTATATGAGAGACAACAGTTATTACTAAACAAAGAGATTTATAGATTTCAGCATTAAGAGTAATAGTCCTAAAGCAGTATGGTATTATAAAAACTGAATAAGAGAAGCAGAAATCCAGCTACAGCAAATTCTAATTAAGAAGCCTAGTTGACTTTTGCAACTTGATCAAGATATGTGTGTCCTGAGGCAGTGATGTCTCAAGCTACCTATAGGATTAATTTCAGTTGATTTAGGTAAATTCCCCTAGGGATTAACTGATTGTTTTAAGTACATCATAGCAAGGGAAAGCAAAAAGATCAAGTTTTACAAATTGCAAATCTGAGAATAAAGATATGAGTCCTTTTTCACATCAGAGCACTGAGAAACCTGGTCTGGATGCTGGTCAAATTAGACCTGAGGCATCTTGCTACTTTGTTCTTTCATTAAGTCTTAGACAGTTCTCTTCTTCCTTCTCCACTTCTACTGTTCATAAACATATTGCTGAGCAGTTGTTTATGGAAGAAATGCTGATGGTTGATTAAAAATCTAATGTCAGCTATGTGACAGTCTAAAGTGAAGTTCATAGTATCATGTCTGAGGACCCTCAGCACTATAGCTACTCAATAGTAAATACTCAAAGAAGAAAGGGAAAGTAAGCTGTCTTCCACTTGACTGTCAGTCATCAGCAAGTGCTTATCTAAACATACTATTTGTTTCAACGTTTCAAATTCTAATTTTCATTTTAAAAAGTAAATTCTGTTACAAAAATTCCTCCTCATGACAATATGTGTTCACCATTGCTTGTCTTCTATTTTTAAGGAAACCAGGTTATTTTCTGTGCTCCCTTATATCTGATTCAGTATCTGTCTGTCCTCCTTCCAGATTTTCTCTACGAGAAGCTCAAGGTTTGGGGAGGGCGAGGAGGAGCTTGATTTTATCCAATCAGTATTCGGAAAAGAAAAATACTGTAAAAGCCTTTAGTCTGACCTAGAAAGAATGAGTCGTTGGTTAGTTAATTTAGAAGTCAGTCAGAGTAGGAAATCATTTTAAAAAGACACATACTGTAGGGGAACCTGGCTGGCTCAGTTGGTTAGGCGTCCGACTTCAGCTTAGGTCATGATCTCATGGTTCATGAGTTTGAGCCCCTGCTTCGGATTCTGTGTCTCCTTCTCTCTCTACCCCTCCTCCACTCATGCCTGTCTCTCTCTGTCTCAAAAATAAATAAACACTAAAAAATTAAAAAGATGCACTCTGTAAACATTTTAATTTAATGTAATCTCAATATGTGTAAATTAACTAGTCTTTTTTTTTTTTTAATTTTAGAGTGTGTGTACACAAGTGGGAGGGGCAGAAGGAGAGAGAATCTCTCTTTTTTTAAAATGTCTACTTAGTTTTGAGAGAGAGAGAGAGTGCATAAGCAGGGCAGAGGGAGAGGGAGACACAGAATCCAAAGCAGGACCCAGGTTCCAAGCTATCAGCAGAGTTCAAACTCAGGAACTGTGAGATCATGACCTGAGCCAAAGTTGGGCACTTAATCCACTGAGCCCCAAGAGAGAGAGACAGAGAGAGAGAGAGAGAGAGAATCTTAAGCTCTACACTCAATGTGGAGCCCAACACAGGGCTCGATCCCATGACCCGGGGAGCATGACCTGAGCTAAAATCCAGAGATGAACACTCAACCAACTGAGCCACCCAGACACTCCTACTAGTCTTTTGATATAAGGCCCTTTTAAGATAGCCTATATAAACCACACTTGTAATACATCATTTTTGTTTTCCACTTTTCACTGCTTTTAAAGGTAACGTAAGAACTTGAAGCACTCTGAATGTAGGAATCTAGATTTGTATTATTTTGTCAACTTTAGAAAACCTTCTCACCCATACTAAAATAGGAATTTTATTTGGTAACTCACGTTTAACACATTTATCAGTACTTTCCAAAGCATCCCACTTGTGTGTGTGTTTTTTTTTAATGAACAACAAAGCTTTTCCTTTTCACACTCATGTTTCATCAGTTTAAATATTTGTTGAAATTAGTTAATCCTGATATGAGGCCTCACCAGAAAAACAGGTGTGGAGATAAACCCAGCTGATGGGAGCCCCAGCATTTGGCATCCTGAAGAAGACCCATGGCCCCTGTGGAAGGTGTTAGCTGCCCAGCTCCCTTGTCAGTTTGTTGTACAGCGGGAATAACAGCACTAGATTGTTCCTTGGGTTGGTTATCTAACGTGTGGATAAAAGAGATTTTCTGTATATGGTGAAGGAAGGAAGAGAAGACCAAAGAAATAATGAGGGGGAAACAAAAGTAAAGAAAAAAAAAATTGAACAGAGACAAAATGATGTGTGATTTTGCAAGTGAAGGAGAAAGATGGATACAATAAGACAAAGATACACGTACACATACTTGACAGAAAAGCGATTTGCTAGTTGAACACTTGAGCGAAATGCGTGAATACCACTTAAACTGAGATTGAATATACTAAGATTTACAGAAGTGGATTACCCTGACATCTTGGTTCAGCAGGGAGTTAGGGTGTTCTAGTCGCCCTTACATTCTCTTTTTAGGAACAATGAAAATAGTGGGATAGGCATCTCAGAATAATCCCTCATTTTAGGAGGCAAACGTTGGAATGCTTTACTGTGAATGATTGCTGTTTGGGTAAATTATTACTTATTTGAGCATTTCCTAACAGTTCAAATCTATTCTCCCACAATAATGACAAGTGAGGAGTAACTTAAGAGAAAATGAGCTGATCGAAGACATTTTCCTTGTTGCTCATCATTTCCAGGTGAGGTTTTAAGCCTCCTCCTCTCTTTTTACTTGTTTGTTCCACATCAAGGTTCAGGGAGTCCATTGTCTTTCCCCAGCCAGAATTGGTTCTCTAGAGTGTTTGAGTGAGTCTTGCAGCAGAAATTCAGTGCAACGTCATTTTACAGTAAAGTTGGCTGTCACCTTGGCCATGGGGTGGATGGAAAGGAAATGCAGTGTATTATTGGTCCCCTTTTATGTTGGGAGAGGAATTTTCTGTTAAAACAGGCATAGGTGTAAATCATGCTGAGGTCTCTTCATTGTAGGACAGCCTCTTTATGACCTAGTACACACTTATCATTTATCTGGAAATGTCATGGGGAGTAAATTACCTTCAAACTGGAAGCCACCTACCCAAAGAAGCTTTGGTCCTTTTTTCAGGTATCATTGGTATCGTATAGAAAATTATTGTTTTAGTCATATAGTCAGTGACATATATCTAACGCCCAAAAGGATGTAGGTCATGGTATGTGTGTACTTTTGTTCTTTTCCTGTTCTGACTTAAATACTGAATTTTGTTTGTGGAAAAACTGAAAACGTCAGCTACCTATTGGGAAATAGCTCACTCTGGAAACTGTCCATTTCCATCCTTGCCATGAAGATGAATTTGGTGCCTTATGTACAGCCGATTACCTTTATTGAAAGATTAAGAAATAAATAAAACTAGCTGTAAGCTTTTGCCTTGGAATGGAATGTATGTAGCTGCTAGCATAGCTGTGTGAGCTGAATTCCAACTTCCTTGTGAATGTAAAAAAATGTTGACGATCACGTGGTTTCCCGTACCCAGAAGCATCCTCACCTCCTGTGAACTCCAACTCTTATGCTCCTTTTCAGGGCAGTCTACTTTGTTCGGCATAAGGAATCCCGGCAGAGGTTTGCTATGAAGAAGATCAATAAACAGAACCTCATCCTCCGAAACCAGATCCAGCAGGCCTTTGTGGAACGGGATATCCTGACTTTTGCAGAGAATCCCTTTGTTGTCAGCATGTACTGCTCCTTTGAAACAAGGCGCCACCTTTGCATGGTCATGGAATATGTGGAAGGTACATCAGCCTCTGACACACAGAACGTGACCCATGTATCCAGAAGCTGCTTGCTCCTTTGTGTAGCTGAGGCTTTCCCTGTTGTGCTACCCAATGGTTGTATCCACCTAGCAACTGAAGCCAGGCACCGAGATGGCTGTCTTTCCAGTCATTATCTTCTGATAATTGCTTGTAAAGTGCCTGCTCTACTATAACAAAGGGAAAATTAGTGCTTTTTGGAAAACGGTGGTTTTGCTTTTTTAATAGCTTTTAATCCTAACTACCTCCTCTCAATTGGTCATTACAGTTAGGATATAGGTGATGGAATTTTTCCTACCTACTTTCATTACATAACATAAAAAATCATTCGTGACACCGAGTTTCTTAAAGAATGAATTAAAAATGCATTCTTTGTGGTCTACGGTATGAAATTAAAAATGAGTTTAGGGGAAAAGGAGATACAAGTCAAGAAAATCTAGCACTACTTTTTTTGACATTTATGGTTTACTTTTTAAATGTTCTTATTTCCATCAGTTTTACATTCAATTTCTGCATGTTTGGCCATGACTTATTGAGATAAACAAAGTTAATAAAAGGCAGAGATGAGGAAAGGCCAAAACAGTCTTCAAAAGCATCTAATTTAAGCTCTTGTAATTGTTTGAGCAGAATCCCAAAACTATAAAATTCTAAGAAACATTAAATATCATCTAGTTCGACCTTTTCATTTTGCGGATGAGTGAACTGAAACCCAAGAGGTGGGAGACTTACTAGATACTTTACTAGTAGACACAAGACAAAAGCGTAGCGTGCCTGATTTCCACCTGTTTCCCCCACCCCCACGCACACCAGCGCTTGGCCTTACTAACCTTCGTTGTGGTTATGATAACTAACATTTATCGCACATTTAATAAGTGTTGGTAATGTCCTCAATTCGTTGCATATATCACCTCGTGTAATCTACTTAATAATCTTACAAGGGATGACAGTCTTACTGTCATGATATTAGAGAAGGGTGCCAGGACTAGCTTCCCTAAGATCTCTCCACCCGTAACGGAGCCAGGATTTGAACTCCAGGAGCCTAATTCCAGAACCCATGCTTTATACTGGTGTATTTTGTTCTTCAAATTTCATTTCCACTTTGAAACCAGATCTGCTCTTAGGAGAACTGCTGCCTTAAAAAATATATATATGTTTATGTTTATGTTTATGTTTTTTATCCACACCACATCTTAGTTAAAAATGGGAATACTCTGCACAGTCCCCACTTAGGAACTTGGTATACTATGTCTGTGGGTAGATGCTATTTTATAATCTGCACTGATGGTCATCTTCAATCCTAGCTGATACTGTACCTGCCAAGTCTTGTGTCTGTGTTTTATAGGAGGTGACTGTGCTACCTTGATGAAGAATATGGGTCCTCTCCCTGTTGACATGGCAAGGATGTACTTTGCGGAGACAGTCTTGGCCTTGGAATATCTACATAATTATGGAATTGTACACAGGGATTTGAAACCAGACAAGTATGCACACTGAGGAAACAGATCTTTTTTTTCACACCATGCAGAAAGTTTTCTTATGTCTATAAAAATGTTTTCTTTTAATGCTGCTTTGCGCATTTTAAAATTGTCCTGTAATGTTCCCATATGACTTATTTTGGCAGTATATATGGTAATGTTTATATAGTACTTGAAAGGTTCTGGGGCTTATAATAATAGCTTCTAAGGAACAAAAGAAAAAGATGATGATAAAGCCAGGGTTAATTAAATTTTTAAAAGTTTGTTTTTTATTATGTTAAGTTTTGAATCATAGAATGCTACTGGTTGCTTTCTGGATGGTTTTGGCATGTGGTATTATATACTTAGATAACCCTTCCCTACTCCAAGATGATATATTTGATATTATATACTGTCTCACCATTTAATGTAAAAGTTTTAAACCTATGTGATGTTCATTTTAGTGTCTGATTTGAGATACACATAGACTTTTTCCCCCAAATGACTGTTATTCATCTTGACACCATTTATTAAATTTTTTATGCTTTCTCCACTGATTTCAGACAGCTCTATAAGCATTACGTGTAATATGTAAAGATTCTAAGTGTGCTGAGAACTATATAAAATTAACTCATGCTCTTCCAGAAAATTTGGAAGTACAGAAAAAGATTTTTAAAAATTTATTCATGGAGCGCCTGGGTGGCTCAGTAGGTTAAGCGTCTCTGACTCTTGATCTTGGCACAGGTCATGATCTCACGGTTCATGGGTTCAAGCCCCACGTCGGACTTTGTGCTGACAGTGCAGAGCCTGCTTGGAATTCTTTCTCCCTCTCTCTCTGCCCCTATCCCATTTGTGCTCACACACTCTCTCTCTCAAGACAAATAAGAACAATTTTTTTAATAAAATAAAATTTAAAAATTCATTCATGACATTACCAAAGACAACTATTAGAACTTTGGAATATTTCTTTCCAGTAGATATTCTTTCTCTTTACACTTCCTCTATCTCTTTAATTTTTTTTTCTTTTTTTTTTATATAGATTTTTTTTTTCCCACGTTTTATTATTTATTTATTTTTGGGACAGAGAGAGACAGAGCACGAACGGGGGAGGGGCAGAGAGAGAGGGAGACACAGAATCGGAAACAGGCTCCAGGCTCTGAGCCATCAGCCCAGAGCCCGACGCGGGGCTCGAGCTCACAGACCGCGAGATTGTGACCTGGCTGAAGTCGGACGCCTAACCGACTGCGCCACCCAGGCGCCCCTCTTTAATTTTTTAAATTAATTAAAATTTTGGTTTTTCCCCTTAAAATGAATTTTTTTTAATTTAAATTCATAAAGCTGTCAAATGTGAATCCTTTGCATACATAAGAAATTTACATTTTGTGCTTAATAAGTAGAAATTTAAATTCGAGCCATAAGTTGAAATCTTAAACAATAGTACGTTTTTCTGTCCAAGTTCTTTATCTTATGTCTCACTTAAACCTTGGACAGATTGACATGGGATTATTGGTAATCAATCCTTTATTGTTTTATTATTCTGAAAATAGATGTCAGAGTCCCACACTAGAATTTTTCTAAGAGTTCAGACCTATAAATGAAACTGTATGTGGCCGCTCCCAACAAAGTTTAGCTGGACCCAGTGTCTGGCCCTCCCTTGTGAATTACACTCATGAGCCAGATACCCCTGTGTAATATGTTCTTGTGATTTCATCTCTTCCCAGGCTGGGTTCTATATTGAGATTGATACCTCTACACTAAATAGACTTAGGAATTGATAGGGGAAGGAGAAAGCTAAAAAAAGAAAAGAAAAGAACTTAAAAGCAAATGTTATAATATGTGTCCTTCTGCTTCATAGTTTGTTGGTCACCTCCATGGGGCACATCAAGCTGACAGATTTTGGATTATCCAAGGTGGGACTAATGAGCATGACTACCAATCTTTATGAAGGTCATATCGAGAAGGATGCTCGAGAGTTCCTGGACAAACAGGTAAGCTGCTTGCATGCAGCCCAGTTCTAGAGGGAAATACAAAGTACGATATTGCCAGCGACATTCCGAATCAACTTGTATAAGCCAGCTTCACATTAGTGCTGGGCGTCTAGATGTCTGTATAAGCCTTACGTTTAATAAAGTGCAAATTGCCTCCATTTTTCTCCCTGGGCCTCTCTGAACTGTCCGTTCCTCCGCATTCCTCCCCCAGCATTATGGTCTATTAGCAAGACGAATGATGTAATTGCGCACAAGTGAGAATGTGAGAGAGACAAATGGAAAACTGTTTTTGTAAGGAATTCAGGAGTCTCAGTAGAGTACTCATGAAACTCATGATGCATTGTACAATCCCGGGTGCTAAAATCCCAGCCATGGCCCATTTCCCTTTAAGCATGCCTCATTACCATGTGCCCACAATCTGTTCATTGTAAAGTTACTTAAGGTAAACACATCTCAACTGTCAGGCTTTGATAAAGTAACCAGGATGTGAATATATTTTGGTCATACAAATACTAAAACTATCTCTGGTGGCAACAGATGAAGAATGCGTCATTCTTTTAAGCGTTAAAAATGTTTTTAATATTGTGGAAGAAGTAGAACCACCAAACAGGGTCAGACCCTCAATTTGAAATTGCACGTTATGCATAGTTTAACATTAAAGCGGCATTTAAATTTCCCTTTTTTGCTGTTTAAATATTTCATTGCCTTTGGGGTTATGGATGCTGACTTAATAATTGCTGTTCTTAAGTTCTCTGCCCATGTGGTTGAGCAGGTGCACTCTGGGCAACCTAATTGATGTTTAGCCATCGTGTTCATTTTGATTCATGTCTAATATTCCAATTATTCTAATATTGCAATCATCTTTTAGGTCTGTGGCACGCCTGAATACATTGCACCAGAAGTGATTTTGAGGCAGGGCTATGGGAAGCCAGTGGACTGGTGGGCCATGGGGATTATCCTCTATGAATTTCTGGTTGGATGCGTGCCATTCTTTGGGGACACTCCAGAAGAGCTGTTTGGACAAGTCATCAGTGGTAAGTATCTTCAAGCGACTGTTGGAAAGCAGCTCTTTAATGTAATCCTGCGGAGTATTGCCGTCTTCACTACTAAAATGTCAACCTTTACCAAACAGTTTAGCCAACACATTAAAAGAACTCACTCATCATAGCCCATAACTGACTGACAAATCTCAGGAGATCAATTTGTGTTGAAAATTGATCTGAGGAAGTGTCGTTAACATGGAATCTGGCACGGCGCTGGCGGTGTAACCGATTTTTATGGTGTGCTTTTTCTGCAAAAGAAATTCACGTGGGATTTGCAAATTATTTCCTTGCCGTCCAGTCTTCCTTTCCATCATAGGAACGTGGCACCAGGGAAGAAAAGGTTAATGTGGGTCACATTTACATAAATGGGAGGAAAATAGCTAATGGCACAGTGAAGAAATTAACAAAAATGTAATAAACCCTAAAACAAATGTCTACCACATAATAAATAATGAGGATGGGAAGGAAGCAAATTTAATTCACAGACTGTTAATGATTTCATTGGTGGTTGTTATGGTGTAATGTTATTTCTGTAACAGCTGTTCATCTTTCATTTAAAATTCAATAACCTTTAGATCTTAACCTGCACGCTGACCCTCGCTATTGTTACGCGGCTTGTGGCAAAACTAAATGATAATTAAATAGGCCCTATTAGTACCCTACCTGCTGTTTTTATAAATTTCCCCGAAGCATATCAAAAAGGCCTCTCCTCCTCAGAGTTTTATCAGTCATCACCGACACCTCCATCACCCACTCGGACACCGTCTGGACTGTGCTACAGGGCCCAACAGTGGAAAGAGAGGGAAAATGCGAGTCGGTACGAGGAGTCCCTTAATCACAGCGTTATTCTCTATCGTTGACTTTGCAAGCCAGGCATATTTGTAAACTTTAACAAAGTAGATTTGTGCGTTGCCTGCAGTGTATAACCCTTTTCTACAATATCTGAGCTGTTTATGGATTTATAACTAGGCTGTTTGCTGATATACCAAGGCCTGAATGGCAGGAGGAATCAACTGTTTAATTAACACAAGCAGCAAATGCTGGCTTTGTTCTCGATGCCTTACGGCTCAGATGCATATTCATGTTTTATTTTCCAAATCAGATTTAAACTGCAGCAGAGGAAGCTGGAGGCAGGCACACACAGAAATAACTCATGTTTTTATTGCATTTCCATACACACAAGCACACACACCTTATCTTCAGGCAAACTCCTGTGGAATGTAGAACATGTTCTCATATTTATGGCAGATTTTGAATACTTCCATTACTATGATTACTTTGGATTTCTTTGTCTTCAAGCTTAACACTTTGGCCTTTCATTTGTCTCTAGACATAGTTATTTTTACAAAATTAACTCGTGCTTCTCAAAGCTGAAGAACTCTATGGCTGTGGCTAAATTCTCATTTAAAGGACAGTAGGAGAGAAAAATCTTACTGTCTTGATTCCCTGTACAAGCAATCACCTGAAACAGAGGTGTTTTGGGTTTCCCTCATATTAAGTCCTCTTAGTGACTAGAAGGAACAATTTGTGGTGAGCCAGTTCTGCCGCACAGAAAAAAAAAGATACAAAGAATCAAAGAAGGAAATGGAAGGTGCTGCTTGTTGAAATATTCTCTCCCTGCCTTGTTGACAGCTGTACTGTTTTATATCTCATGAAACAGTACTTCTCAAACTTGCTTATGCCCAACTGACATCCCTGTCAAAATGCAGATTCTGATTCAGTCTGGGATGGGGCCTGAAATTCTGTCTTTCTCACAAACTCCCAGGCCACATCCAGGCTGTAGGTACCCAGACTGCCATTTGAACAATGACATTGTAAGCTCTGTGTCTCCTTTCTAGATGAGATCAACTGGCCGGAAAAGGATGAGGCACCACCCCCCGATGCCCAGGATCTGATTACCTTGCTTCTTAGGCAGAATCCCCTGGAGAGACTGGGAACAGGTTAGAGCACATATGTTTTAATTTTGCTAATATGCAAGAAATAATGTCTTTGTGGAACATTAAGAGGTTCTTGTTTGTGTTTTGTTTTTGTTTTTGTTTTTGTTTTTTTTTGCCTAGGAAACATCTATTGGTTGATGTAGGACATGACTACAACACATTTTAACAATCATATTTTGTTTTTGTTTTTTTTCTGGTTCAGAGCAATATGTATGCTAGGAAGGTTGGTGGTTGTGTGTCTTTGATTTTTTTTTTCTCATTGTTTTTTGTTTTTTGGGGTTTTTTTTTTGCAAAGCAAAAGTTACTTGTTTCAATAAATAAAATTGTCTGGAAGAAAACCTCAAGGGCACATGTAACTCTTCTGTCCTGAAAAGCATGCATCTTAAATAATTTAAAATAGATGATTCGAGATGTACAGCTTTTTTTGTAACACATGTATTCCTAGAAGGATTTGACCCAGCACGTTCCGTCTATAGGCTTTAAAACGGGTTATCAGTCCTTGAACTAATTAGTTTCTGGAAATGAGTGTCAGAGGTTTGAACCATGCTGTCTCATCATGGTGATCATACCATAGCCCAAGAAAGAGGATTAAAACTATTGGCTTTCAAGATTAAGGAGATGATAGATTTGTTTCTTGCCGATTATTTTTTCCCAGCTGTTCCCCATACAAGTTAGGTTTCTGCCACTCATTTTCCTTTTCTAATATTCTGAATGGAAAGTGATCCCAGTATAGAGTCCCAACCTGCCCTAGTATGTAAATTTATCTAGATGGGACTAAATATTAAATATAAGTACAAAACACAGTAGACCATTCCCATAATTTTCACCTGTGAAAATTTTTGTCTTGATGGGTTTTTTACTCTGAACTATTTCATTCTACCTCATTGTAATAGAAATATCAGAAAATACTGAAGAAATCATTCTCTCCCTCAATTTTCCCAAGGCAAAAATAATTTGCAGCAGCTCCAAATACATATCTTCTATTATTCCCCATTTTTGCCCACAGCTTCCCCAGTTGGAGGGCTCCATTCTTGCTTAAACATGCTCTGCTACTAGAGTTTATGGTAATGCATTGAAGCCCGTGGGCCATATTTTTGTCTTGGAAATAAAGTTTGATTGAAACACAGCATTGCCATTCACATGCATTGTTTATGGCTACCTTCATGGTAGAGTACCAGAGTTGACTCATCAAACCTGCCCACAAAGCCTAAAGTATTTACTATTCGGCTTTTTGCAGAAACATCTCTCATGGTCTGCATTAGAGAATCAAACAAGATTCAAACTGCAGGCTCACTTGGGAAGACTTCTTTGAGTTGAGCCTCTTACCGGAGGACCATGTGCATTTTTGCCTTTTGCAGTGGATGAGTGGGCCTTCGAGTAGGAAAGACAATATAAACGGAAGTTAAGGATACAAACTCCACGGTCAGATTGCGTGCATTTAAATCTCTGCTGTGTGACTGTGGGCAGGATGTTTCCCTTTCTGTGCCTCATTTCCCCGTCTGTAAAATGGAGCTTAGAGAAGTACCCGCCTTTTCATGAGGATAAAAGATCATCCACTGTGGCTCTTAAAACCAGGTGTGACACTGCTGGCCCCGGTATTGCCATTTTAATGTTCTGCCCGTATAATCTCACACTTTCCCCCTTTGGACATACAAGATACAGAAATGGGGGTGGTGCCCCTGTCTTTGAGCTGATTGAACTCTTTGAACAGAGTACTTTATATTTCTTCCCTCCCCCCTATTTCATTTTCCTTTGTCTGGAGTAACTAGCAAACTCGTTGCTCCCTGCCCTCTGTGACCTGCAGTCACATTTGCTTTCTGGCTCCAGGGATGTGAGTAGGTGTCAAAGAATGGGTGTCAAGGCCCCGTGCAGGGCAGAGTTCTGAGGCATGATTTCCGCTCGAGCCAAATAGGAGAAGCGGCGGCATTTTCAGACAGCCTGCAACACCGCAAATATCTGTTTACGCGTGCTCATCAGCTGTTCCGGGGAAGTGTTGGCCTGAGATACGTCTAAAGATGACGTTAGAATCGGCACATCCCTTCCAAAGAGCCCACTTATCTCCTGTGTTCTTGGGTTGGCTTGGAGAGTGTCCTCACGGAGTCTTCTGCCTGCTGCCCTCCTCTGAGAATACTTGGGAACTTGACTGGGCTGGATTTGACAAAACAGGGTTATGGTGATGGTCCACGCATCCATGTTTATATATGATATGCTGTGCGTTACCTCTCTGCTCATTTTTCTCCCTGCTACTGCTACTTGGGTTCTTTTCGGGGTTTGACAATTTGAGAAGCAAATCTCCTAGCAGAAGCTCAAAAGAGACATTTAAAAGGCCCTGACCCAGCTCTTGGTATTGTCGAGAAATACGTGCCAAACAGACAGGTCCCATGTGACAGATCCCGTAGGGTCCAGAGAACGAGGCTGAGAATCCCGCAGGCCTGCCATGCTGCTTCCAATGACAGCATTTTGGATTTAATGCATATTAAGCGGGCAAAATAATGCACCGTGAAAATGTGCGAATTCACATTTGCCCGAGAGACTAGAGAGGCTGAGAAAAAGAGTGTGAAGAACATAATGGATGTTTAAGAAACTTCCATGAAAGGAGAGAGAACCTCAAGGGAGAACATTAGGGCAAGGGATAACTTGCAGTTGGGAAACTTGTCCTCCAACTAGACTTTTGAACTCGTGAAGTACTGAACGGCAGCCTGGTTTGTCAGACTTTACAGCTGCTCAGATGCGACGGACTTCCACCCGTGTACCAGCTGGGAGGTCTTGAGTGGTTTCTTCTTCACTTGGGTCACAATTTCCTAATCTAGGAAGGTGGGCATGCTATGTACCTCAAGATTATGGCGAGGACTGGGGCGCCTGGGTGGCGCAGTCGGTTAAGCGTCCGACTTCAGCCAGGTCACGATCTCGCGGTCCGTGAGTTCGAGCCCCGCGTCAGGCTCTGGGCTGATGGCTCAGAGCCTGAAGCCTGTTTCCGATTCTGTGTCTCCCTCTCTCTCTGCCCCTCCCCCGTTCATGCTCTGTCTCTCTCTGTCCCAAAAATAAATAAACGTTGAAAAAAAAATTTAAAAAAAAAAAAAAAAAGATTATGGCAAGGACTGAAATTCAGTATGTTCATGAAGACACCAAGTACGTTAACGTAATATGTAACAGGAGCTCCAGATACGATCAGTGCTCTTTCTTTCCCTTTCCCCATCCAAGCATGGAGTTGATGCAATGCCTGCTTTGTGGGGTTGCTTTCAGTGATTTAATTGAAGAGAACTGGATGCTTCTAGCGTCTCGGGCACTACTTGTCCAAGTCAGCCCTCCTCTGCCCGCTGCCACTACTATTGCTGTTGTGGTCAACATCAGACTCCACTGTGTACCAGAAACACAGAGAATGCCTATGTAGCATCCTGGATAAAGATTCCAATCAAATGCTTAGTAAAGAAGAATCTGTTCTTCCTTTTTGGGGGTGGCTTTCCCACTTTGCTCTTGCCCTGGCTGGGTTTGGGGCTCCAGTCTGCACCCTGTGCTGCAGTAACCTGACAGGCAGAGCCACGTCTCTGGGCCACACAGACAGGTCCCCCACCCCAACACTCAGGCCCGTTTCTCATCCTGGTGTTTTGTTTTGTTTTGTTTTGTTTTGTCTTGTTTTGTTTTGTTTTTTGGTACCACACTGAGGACAGAGTGGGAAGCATGGTGACAACTTCACAAGAAAGGCATTTACGTCACACCTACAGGGCATCTCCTGGCAGGGAGGTGATGAGAGCCTGTGTTAGTCTTGTGAGAAATACTCCTTCGTGGTATTTTTTGGGGACTGATTCTCCCTTACCTCCCTCCTCGACAGTGTGTGTGTGTGTGTGTGTGTGTGTGTGTGTGTGTGTGGAAGGGCAGAGGCCTGATTCTCACACTTTGATTGTCTAACCTGTGTACCTGTTTCCCTTTACCTGGGGCATGATATATTTTGATGGGGCCTGCCCTTTCAAACCCTCAATAAAATCATGAACTAAATTAGGGGCGCCTGGGTGGCTCATTCGGTTAAGCGTCTGACTCTTGACTTTGGCTCAGGTTATGATCTCATGGTTCATGAGTCTGAGCCCCGTGTCAAGTTCCGCACTGAGAGTACAGAGCCTGCTTGGGATTCTCTCTCTGCCCCTCCCCCACTCGTGCAGGCACTCACTCTCTTGCAAAACAAATGAATAAACTTTAAAAAAAATAAAATCATGAACTAAATAACTATGCTGATTGGCAAAAAAAAAAAAAAAAAAAAAAAAAAGCCTAAAACTTAGGAATGGTACCTGATTTTCATCACATGCTTTATAAATCTATGAAACAGGCTTGCCAGTTTCTTACCTAAGAATCTGTGATCCACAGAATCGAAGTCCTACCTATGTTAATGAGCAATCCAATAAAACTGAATGGAAACCATTATATACTATTCAGGAAAAATTCATCTTTATAAACCTTATCTCCGACGGAAATGTTGCTGTGAACACATTTTGTGCCTTGTTAGAATTTCTTTCTTTTTTTTTTTTTTGTAATGAGCAAGTCTCCTTTGGGCCAACGTGTGTGCACATCCCCAGGTTCAGCATAATGTGATTTTAAATGTCCGCATCATTAACCTTTGAAAAATGGAGGAAGTCATAGAAAAATTAACAAAGGAAAAATGTGCCATGGCAACTGCTGTTAGCAAAATCAAATCGTCTTCCGATGAATTATGGGAAAATTTGGGTTGGGAGGGGTTGTTGTAGAATGAAAAAGTAAGATTCGCATGATTCTTTAATTTGTTTCTCTATTGATTTGAAGTGTTGGCAGAGGGAGGTGTTGTCAAAAGCTTTGCTGTGAGGGTAGTTTAATATTTTCCTCTCTGTTCTTTCCCTCTCCTCTGCACCCCAAGGTGGCGCCTATGAAGTCAAACAGCATCGATTCTTCCGTTCTTTAGACTGGAACAGTTTGCTGAGACAGAAGGCAGAATTTATTCCCCAACTGGAATCTGAGGATGACACAAGTTATTTTGATAGTACGTGAATTATCTGACATAAAACGTTGTTTGACCTTTACTTTGTAGAAAATTATCTTTGCTCGTGATAGAAGTTTCTAGTCTTGAGCCTATGAGTTCTTTTTTTTTTTTTTTTTAACATTTATTTATTTTTGAGACAGAGACAGAGCATGAACGGGGGAGGGTCAGAGAGAGAGGGAGACACAGAATCCGAAACAGAGCCCGACGCAGGGTTTGAACTCACGGGCCGTGAGATCATGACCTGAGCTGAAGTCCGATGCTTAAGCAACTGAGCCACCCAGGCGCCCCGAGCTTATGAGTTCTTAAACATAATGCTTCGATATAGAAACTCTTAGTAACATATCTAAATTAAAAGCTGAAATTCTGAGTGATTGGAACTGTTACCAAACATTTCTCTGCAGCTCGGTCAGAGAAATATCATCACATGGAGACTGAGGAAGAAGATGACACAAATGACGAAGACTTTACTGTGGAAATAAGGCAGTTTTCCTCCTGTTCACACAGGTTTTCAAAAGTAAGTGAAATATGGCAGAAACCTACAGAGTCTTTCTGGAGAATCTCCCTCAGGCCAGATAGTTGGCATTTCTAAATAGGCAAACAAGATTGTAAAAATCACCTCTGTAGTGTTTTAGTGCTTGGGGTCTCCTGTGCTTAAAATTCCTTTTAGCCTAGGAACAGTGACCCCACCATCTTGATAATCCAGAGTCCCTACCTGCCTGTCTCACTCTCCACAAATGGATATCTTTTTTCTTGGAGATGCAGACTTGCACTCACAGTATTGTCTATGGAGAACACGAGAGCCATATATGTTGACCTCACCCTGTATGACTAGGTTTAGTTCATTGCCAGACTGTGGAGGCATCCTCCCCTTTCTCTGACCCTTTTTGTTTGTTTATTTGTTTATTTGGTTTGACAGAGAGAGAAAGAGCATGTGCGGGGGAGGGGCAGAGAGAGAGGGAGAGATTCCCAAACAGCCTCCAACAGTGCACAGCCTGACAGCAGGGCTCGATCTCACAAACTGAGTCCATGATCTGAGCCAAAATCAAGAGTTGGTCACTTAACCAACTGAACCACCTAGGCTCTCCTCTCTCATCTTTTAATGAAGAACATTGAGCTTGAGGTCATTGTGTGCATAGCCCCCTCCTAGTATCACATGGAATACAACACAAAGGAGCAGTCTGAGTCCCTGACATCAGGTAGGACCCTTGGGGATTAGTTGATGCAGAATAAGAAAGTCTGGTAACCAATGACAGAGAACATAAGTTACATGAAAAAGCCTGTAGGAAGCCAAGCTCGAATTTTGGAAGTGGGAGAAGGTAATAAAATCGATGTCTGAAATGGATGCTTTTTACTGATAGTGGTAAGATTAAAACACACACACACACACACACACACACACACACACACACACAGGCAAATAAAATGAAGAAACCTGATAGTCCTGAGACTGGAAGAGCCCTAGAAAAATGGAAACAAACCTAAAGGGCCCCCTGCCTGCCTCCCTTGTGATATTTTCAGTAGCTATGCATTTTCTGTTGCCATGGCATTTTGCATGATGATGTTCAGCTTTTCTATAACACATAGAGTTGATAAAGTGTTCATACCTTTTTCTATGTGGCTCCCTAGATACAGCACATCTGCATGTGGGCTGGCACTGACCGCCCTGTTTATAGGAAGGCCATGGAGAGGTGAGGTTTCCCCGGAGGAGGTGGTGGCCGGCCTACCCAGAGCCAGTACTGAAGCTTTGATTACACTGAGTGCAGGCTTTCCCCAGTGCCTGTTCTCTGGCCCATCCAAGCCAGGCCCTGGACTCCATTTCCTTCCTGTTGTCTTCTGTTGGTTAGCCAGCCTGGTCTTCACCCTAGTAGACCAATGGGCCATCTAAGGGCACCCCACCCATGAGAGCAGTGAGTGGCTGCATGGCACGGTAAGGATTGCTTCCTGCACTGGGCTCCCAGCTCTGTATTTTCCCTTCCACCTTTCCTGTGGGACCACAGAGGTCTCAGGTTTTCCTGAGCTCTGATCCCTTTCAGAAATGCCAGTGCCAAGCTGCGTGTCTGTGTATGTGATTTATAAGCCAGAGACCTCTGACTCATAACCACATACGTACTGCATCCCCCCACACACTTCTTGAACCAGGTAATTTATTCTTCTGTTTGCACTCAATTCCAATTCATTTTTCTCCATCCCACCCCTGACTGGTGGCCATTAAAGCTTTCTCTCTGTGATTTTCTTTTTCTGATAGACATCATGGTTAAAAAGTAATCTAAGGTGTGCATTGATCCCCCGGCCTAGAAACCCCAACGCGTCTATGGATTTTGTTTGCAGATACAAAGTCCATAACAAGACAGGGCAAGAGGGTGATGAATTCATAGCTTTTGCTCCAAGAAGAAAAAAAAATACATACATTGACCATACATCTCAGGACTCAAGTAAACAGTATCGGAAAGTACCTTCTAAATACACGGTCCCAACTGAAACTTTAGTCATACTCTTGGGCTTTACTCCCAGGGTTTGGGTTTTGTTTTTTTTTTTTTTTTTCTGACAGACTCTTTCAAGAAGATATTAATAAACCCTAATGCTTCACCTCGCAGGTTTTCAGCAGCATAGACCGAATAACTCAGAATCCAGGAGAAGAGAAGGAAGAGCCTGTAGACAAAACCAAAAGCACAACATTGCCATCCACAGAAACATTCAGCTGGAGTTCAGAATATTCGGAAATGTATGTGAAACGTCTCTTAAGAAGGGTCATGTGCAGTTGCTGCTAGAGCAGTGATTCTTAAGCTTGAGTGTGCATCAGAATGTCCCAGAAGCCCTGTAAAAACACAGGTTGCTGGGCCCATTCCAGCATGTGTGATCCACTAGATCTGGGATGGAGGCTTTGTAATAAGTTCCAGGAGATGCTCTCGCTGCTGGCCCAGGGACCACACTGTAAGAACCACTGTGCTAGACATGTGTTGGTTGGGTATATCCAAGTTCCGTTTTTACCTAATTTCCTCCAAAATTCTCCCTGAACACCGTTTCCTAGTATGTATGTATACATGACTTTGTTTTGTTTTTAATTAAGGCAACAGTTATCCACATCCAACTCTTCAGATACTGAAAGCAACAGACATAAACTCAGTTCTGGCCCACTTCCCAAACTGGCTATTTCAACAGAGGCAGAAAAAGATGAAGGTGCTCCCTGCCCCAGAGACCTGCACGAGGAGCCCGAGGTCACCACTCCCGCCAGTACCATCAGCAGCTCCACCCTGTCAGGTAAGCGCCCGTGTGCGGTGCCTGCTGTCCACACGTCACCCACCCCGTTGACAAGTGGTGGCTGGTATTCTGAGTCCCGGGCTGGCCTAACCAGGTGGTGGCAATGGCTGTTTTGTGCTGCTAGACTCCATCCATGGCCCCGCGTCAAAGGCTCGGGGGATCAGCTCTTAGAAACTGAGGTCCAGTGTCTCAGACCCCTCCTTATTGCGTCCCCATACAGTAAACCCTTCTTGTTTCAGTTTGACCCAAGAGCCAGCCTTAGCTTTCATGACTGGGTTTCAGTAGGATTCTTTGTCAGCAACCAGAACCACACTAAGGACCACTTTCTCTGTTGATGCAAAAGCAGGTCTCACAGTGTAGTGTCTAACTGAAAGTTAGGAGTAAGGAACTGTACCAAATAGTGACACTCGCGAATTACCCTCAAAAATGGCTTAAATCACCCACAAGGTACAGTGTAAGGCCAGCTCTCCTTCTTGTGTCAAAATGGATGGTGGTTTCTTCAAAGGAGGTGGTTTTTGTTATGGGGCCATGTTGTGCCAAACAACTTACCTCTTCACGCTGGACTCTTAGTGAGTGCAGCACGATGCTTATTTTGTGAGATTCCCAGATGCTGTCTGTGCATCCAGGACTGAGGGGAAGAGTGAGTGAGAAATACCAGCACAATTCAGATTGGTATTTTATGTGCATATGAGGTGCCTCCACTATAGACATGTTACCTTTCCAGTCTGGGTAACTGGAGTACAGAAACTCCTGAGACCTCTTTCACTGTTTGGGAGGCAGTTAAACGGATTAGGCCTCTCTCTCTTTTTTTTTTTTTTTTTCTTTAATTTTTTTTTCTCTTTTGAGAGAGAGAGGAAAAGCATGAGCCCGGGGAGGGTCAGAGAGAGAGAGAGGGAGACACAGAATCTGAAGCAGGCTCCAGGCTCCCAGCTGTCAGCACAGAGCCCAACGCAGGGCTCGAATCCACAAGCCATGAGATCATGACCTGAGGTAAAGTCTGACGCTCAATCAACTGAGCCACCCAGGCGCCCCTGGATTAGGCCTCTTCTTTGAGAGTACTTTATAATGTCACTTTTGTGTAAAAGTAACCTTCCTGACAGGAGTGACAGTATCTTCACAGGTTTTTAAAAAGGCTTATTGTATCATGGATATTTTCTGGCCTTTAATCATGGAGGTGTCCTCGTTAGGTGATCAAACTTGAATTTCCCTCAGACCAAGCCAAGTGCACTTAGAATATTACTTGGTTTATAACAGTTTTATGCATAGCATATCCTTCTACAGAGAAATGTTCATGTATGCTTTTAAAAAAAAAATGAAACATGGATATGGCTTAGGGTTCCTGCGATAAATGTCATCATTAAGCTCTCTTCGATATGCTATATTGATAATGCTGAACTATTCCAGGAATTTTTATGAACATTTTTTTTAACTAACTGAATATTCATAGTGTAACTTTTTAAAAATCATTTCAAGGAAATACATTTTACAGGCTAGGTTTATTTCAGCCTCACTGAAAAGTTTGCCTCTATGGAAATAATGTGGGTTGTTTTTTTGTTTTTTTTTTTTTCTTTCTCTCTCTTCTTCTAAGTTCTGTTGCCATGTAGGATAATTGCCCTTATCCTTCCTTTTTTCTAAAACCAAGAGAATAGGAGTGTAGAAGTAGTGTAGAAACAACCTACTGGTCCAAAATTCTTAATTATGTTTAGTTCATCTTGATAAATCAAATGGAAGTATCTCAGTATTTTATTTTTCTCGTTACTAAGGTCTCTGTTTCCTAGTTTATTATGCTCTAAATAAAATATACTCACCTCTATTTAAAAAATTTTTTTTAATATGGTGAGTCATTGGTGATCACTTAGTCTCTTTGCCCTGGTCCCCATCAGCAGTGTCAGAGGGAGATGGTATCTAAGCAGTTGATTGATTACTTTCATAATTAAAAAAAAAAAAAAAAAACTGCTTAGGTCCTGCCATGCATTTTGATTAATTGATTCAAACCACCTTTCTGTCTCCCCCATATACACACTAAAAATAATCAAAGACCTTGGGGGCTGCACAGAATAGAGAGATGAACTGATTTGCTTACGGCCAAGGGTAATTAGGAAATCTGAAAACCGTGACTGTAGTAAAATTAAATTTGTTGATTTTTATATTGCTCCGCCATCAAAAAGAAAGAACCCTTGACATTTATAGAACATTAAGGTGACATTATCCACTATTGGCAGAACAGAAACGCACACTTCTATCCATTGCTCTGAAAGGAGGTGGCAAAGGCAAGGGGGCAGGGATGCTAAAAAAGAACAGTACCTATTCACACTCGGGCATTTAGGGAAGTACAGTTTCATACCTCTTTCTCTTTTTGTCACGATCGTGTTGCATTTGAATCGGTGAAAAGTAAAAAGTCTCGAAGTCTTAGGTGTAGTGCTCGAGTCAACCAATTATTCGTTGTGAAGAGATTCGGCTTTTCATTTGTCAGGGAGCCCATCCTACCAGATTAGCAAGGAGAAGAGTGTGTAACTTAGCCCAAAGTAAGCTTAAGGTTTTGGAGATGAGGTGTCTGAGTCGCGAAGCAGTTTTTATCAAGTCCTTGAGCTGTTGATTTCTTGATACAGAGGGAATTGAGTAGATGGAGTTAAGTGAGGTTGAGTTTGGAATATAGGAGTAGGAAGGCTGCTGATGCTTCGTTTAGGATTGTCTTCCTGGGTCTCATGGGTGTCGCGTGGAGGTCCAGCTCTTTTCCTGTACCCACAGCGCTCTCTCAAGTCCCAAGCTTCCTTTAGCAAGGACCCTGCCTGTAGGGTCTCTGTCACCTCCTAGGCACAGAGGCCAAACTTGAGCTGTGAAGTTGAGTAGTGGATTCAGCAGCAGAACGGGATTGTGAATTAAGTCCTATCCAGCCTAACTATTTCCTAGGCTTTAAAATGCACTGGTTGGTCTTTCAAAGGATCATTTATAATGGTATTAAATTCTCTGCATGGATTATAGTATATCTTAAGGTGATGATAGTGTTGATGGTTTCTAAAGCACAGGGGGCTTGTAACAGCATTTAGAAGTCAAAATGAGATGAGCATCACTTTTTCCGGATGGACAAAGATAAACTGTCAGTGATTACAAAAAGAAAGAAAGAGAACTGATAGCCTGTGAAAGAGTAGGAAAAACCCAAAGTGGGTGGCTGTTCCCCTTTCCTCTGGGGGACTCCACATGTTATTTCCGCTCAGAAGCGTTATTTATTCTTGGTCTGTGTGGTCACCCAGGCAGACATCACTGATTTTCCATTTTTGCATCCTCCCACATGATTCTCTTGTGATCCTCTGCTGAGGGGAGTCCTAATTTTTTTTAAAACAAACAAGCAAACAAACAAAAACCCACCTTTCTGTTAAGGGCTAATAAACTTAAAAATAAAGAAGGCGTGGCTGGCTGAGACGGGAAGGGAAAGGATCTTACCGCTGGTCCAGTAACCTCAGGACAGATCAGGAGATGATACACTGTCTAGAGAAAAAACCAGGAAGATGCAGCAGGCCATTGTGGAATGCAGTGAGTACTGTCCTTTGTTGTCCTGGGAGATTTGCAAGGAGACTTAGGGCATGAGAAGTCACAGGTGATGCTTGAGGCACTCTCCTGTGAGTTACATACGTGAACCTCGTGCAGTCTAGTACAGTCCAGGAAGACACTAGGAGATGACACAGTCCCAAGTCTACGTGAAGAAATGAGATGATGTCCACCTGTCCCAAACAGCATTATCTACATGTCCACATTATTCACAGCATTGCTAACGATGACCATTAATATCACAGGATAATTTTAGCATACAGTGGGTGGTCATGGTGTTCATAAGGTGGTGTTTGCTTCAGAGCCTTCCGTGGTTGGAAGCAGTGGGGAGGAGTTGTCACTCGAAGGGTTCTAAAATCGAAATTCTGTAAAGTAGTGACTCTTGTAGTTAAGCGGAGTCATTGAGAATTAGCAGACTTAGGTACAAGGTACATGTCTTTCATCCCCTTCTCTTCCCCATCACCTTTCTCAAAGCAGTCATGTGTGTTTAATGCTTGCCTGGCGCCATATGGATTGTTGAGCCACATGGGAGTACGTTTCCCAGGTTGTTCTTCCTTCTTTCTCTCTCTTTCCACCTCTCCTATCTGATTTCCCTGAACGTGTTTATCCCTTCTTGTTTGTACAGTTGGCAGTTTTTCAGAGCACTTGGATCAGATAAATGGACGAAGCGAGTGTGTGGACAGTACAGATAATTCCTCAAAGCCACCCAGTGAACCCGCTTCTCACATGGCTCGGCAGCGATTAGAAAGCACAGAAAAAAAGAAAATCTCGGGGAAAGTCACAAAGTCCCTTTCTGCCAGTGCTCTGTCCCTCATGATCCCAGGAGGTAGAGAGACATCTACTCGCATGAAATTGTGTGGTTTTGTGCATGTGTCCCCCTCTCCCCAGTTTGGAATGCTGATCGAGATGCAAGATTGCTAGAAGCAGTAACGGGCGGTACCCAGCGCATCTCTCTGGAGTTTCTCCCTGCGGGAGCTCCGGAGCTCCCAGACAGCATGTGTCACTGATTTCTTCTTGCTTCTTTCTGCATCAGGAGATGAGGCAGGCTTCCTTCCCACACAGCCTGATTTCTTTTATTTGTTTTCTTTCCTTTTCTGCTCCCCCCTCCTCAAATTAAGTGGTAAATTTATCTCCTCTGAATCATTTTTCTTCCCTAGACTATGCATCATTTATGTACTTTACTGAGTTGTTTATAGCATATGTGTTGGAAAGCTAAGTACAGTTTTTCCTCTTCTAATTAATGAGGAGAGAGATATGGAGAACATAAGTTTTTCATTTCTGGGGATGCAGAGAGTCACAGACAGCCCTGAAATTTACAAATTTTCCCAATCCTGTCTGTGGAGCTATGCTTCCTCCTACTGGTAGTGATTTTCTCCCCTGTATTGGAAGACTGGGCTTAATTATGGTTTTGTGGAATTGCAGTATTTTTATACACCAGGGCTTTGCCTCTAGAAATCACTAAGTCTACGCAATTCCCCCAGAAGTGAGAAAACATACACCCTGGTGTTTGTGACTTAACACTCAAACGACAGCCCGAGAGTGGAAGTGGCAATTGAATTATATTGCAGATGGCTTGCATTTGGAGGAATACAGACCTTGTATAAAAGGAATTGTTTACAGTTTCAAAATTTCCTGTTTGTGCAGAAAGAAATTTGATACAAACAAATGCTCATTTGGGGGTATTGCTCACTCTAGCCCACTCTGTTTTCTGGGAGGCGTCCCATTCAGCACCATAAAGTAACCATCTATCTCCTTAGTTTGAATGACTATTCATAACTCCAAAGCAGCGGCAGTTGGAAAGGTAAGTCCACTTTTGAAAGCTGGTGAGAAAGCCCACGTCTCGGTAAGGTAGAGCAGTTGTTTAATACAGGGCGATAAGGGAAACTGTCATGCCACAAAGGATGGGGACTTGGCTTTCCAGCACTTTGGATGTGTGTATGTGTTTCCACTCTGTCCAGTTCCCGCTCGCATGGTTACAAGTTCCCTGCCCACCAGTGTGTGTCTCTTCACTTGGCCTTGTGATCCTTAGACAAAAGGTAGCCAGCGAAAGAGTACCAAGAGTGCCACACGCAGTCCCGAAGTGAAGGAACATCGCTAGTGATCCACCTAGCTTTGTTCCACTTTGACAGACCTAAGAATCGGAAGAAATGATAGTGTGGGCACTGGCAGTTTGCTGTGGCTCCCCTGGTGCTCACTGAACCTGGTGAGTCTTCAGTAACGCTGGGCACATAGTAGCCTGCCTCTGACTGAGCTCACATTTAAACTTCAGCATCTTTAGTGGATCGTTCTTTTTGTCAAACACACACACAATTTCACGTGACCAGTTAATTAAGATCTGTTTAGACTCACATGGATGGAATAGTGATATCAACAATAAAAGCGTGTTTGCTTTTAAAACAAAAACAGAATA
This sequence comes from Leopardus geoffroyi, assembly GCF_018350155.1. Taxonomy (NCBI): domain Eukaryota; kingdom Metazoa; phylum Chordata; class Mammalia; order Carnivora; family Felidae; genus Leopardus; species Leopardus geoffroyi. The sequence continues at coordinate 134,009,507 of NC_059326.1, forward strand.
GAATTGGTATTGTGGTATTAAGTTTTGTTAGAATTTCTCTATTTCACCTGTATTATCTTTGAGAATCATTGTTAGAATTGTAGGTACTGTAGGAAGCGATCAGTTGTATTCATAATAATTAGGAGTGATTGTTTCATAAAGAAATTGACATTTCACTGTTGTCTTGATCAAAATCACTTGAGTACTAGTTCAGTAGTACTGTAAAAAGGAACTGGTAACTTGATGGATTGTTTTCCTGACCACGTATGTTGGAAAAGGACCATGTTAAATTTGTTGATTTGGAGCCTGAGATTTGGAGCCTGAGAATCTTTTACTATAGTCTCCACAGTCTTCTCTGTGTAAAGGCATACTTCAAATTTGTGCATCTCTGATTTGTTTAAGGACAACAAAATATACCAACTAAAGCTATCCCAGCCAGGTAGGGACTAAGTTTTGTGTGTGTTTTAATTAGCATAGAGAATGAAGAAATTCTAACCTCACAGAATTCACTGAAAAATTAGTTGCAGTACAGACACTTTTGAAGTTTTCTTAATATCCCCTGTTTGGAAAGCCATCCTAGTTAGCAATATAAATATTTTTATATTATTTCTTGATGAGAAATGAATGGATTTATTGTGTGGCTGAGCTCCCCATCATTGCAGGGCTCATGCAGTGCGGGCTGGCTGCATGGATATTTGTGTGATCAGCATCAGCTCTAACGACTGGCTTCTGTGTTGCAGATATGTTTGCCGTTTCTCCACTGGGAAGTCCAATGTCCCCCCATTCCCTGTCCTCGGACCCTTCTTCTTCACGAGATTCTTCTCCCAGCCGAGATTCTTCAGGAGCTTCTGCCAGTCCACATCAGCCCATTGTGATCCACAGTTCAGGGAAAAACTACGGTTTTACCATCCGAGCCATCCGGGTGTATGTGGGAGACAGCGACATCTATACAGTGCACCATATTGTTTGGGTGAGATCAACAGCCTCTCATCCTTGTTACTTTTCATTCCCAGCCAAACTGGACAATGAATAAGTTGGCTGAGGCATACTTATAAGCAAACAGTTTTTCTGCTAAGCTGGCTTTTGGGACCTGTTTCATGCCCTTTCCCTTTATATGGTGGCATTGAATTGAGCGAAAACTAATAACTTCTCATAATTCTGTCCAGGTTTCATATTTGATTGTCCACTTTGCCTGCCAGCATGGTAGAAATTGTCAAAGATGGTCCTATTGTCACCCTTCTTTTTAATTTTGTCCTGGCCTTCTTTTATTAAAAAACAAACAAAACTAACTACCTTTCCCACTCACCTGAAATTTTGTAAGTAAGTGTCCTATTTTAGGATGCTGTCAGAAAAGGAATAATAACCATGCCTTATTGATTTCCTCTTAGAAGCTTAGGATCATTTGCTAATTCACCCAGAATATTGTCCCAGAAGAAACAGTAGATGTTAAGGTTGCCATTTGTTGGCTGATCAATCTATACTCTTTTCTTGGACTTCAGAATGTTGAAGAAGGAAGTCCAGCATGCCAAGCAGGACTGAAGGCTGGGGATCTGATCACACACATCAATGGAGAACCAGTGCATGGACTTGTCCACACGGAAGTTATAGAGCTTTTGCTAAAGGTATTATCTTTTTTATGCCCATGTCACACAAGTAAAGGTCATCAGAAAGAACTGGTACCAAGAGTTCTCTCCTTAAGTTCTAGAATTCTCTATGATGCATGCATAAACAGTCTTATTACTGAGGAAGTATTCAGTGGTTTAAAGTCTGATAAAAGGTGAAGAAACAGATAATATGAATTTGCTTGTTCTATATATCATGAAAAAACATGGCCTTCTATCTGCACAATCACTTCTGAATTTAACTTCTTATTCTAAATTACGAATAACAAGAGTTCTTTTTCACTTTATGAGCCTTACATAGTAAAAGCTGTTGGGAAGTCACCTATCCTTAGGATGGTTTTCTTCAGGGCCATTCAGCAAGTTTTATTCCGGTACCATGGAAGATGAAGTGGTATGAAAATGAGGTCAGATTTGAAGGTTCAGTTTGAGAGTTGGGTTTCCTTTGAAAAATAGAAATGGAAATATATACACATACACTGTAGATGATAGAAGTAAGTAGCAATGGAGGAAGGGGTTCTAGTAATCATTAGGCCCTCACACAAATGATTTTGAACGTAGAACATTTTCTGTTTTGAATGTAAGCTGAGTAAAGCCCATGGAGTTAAGATCACAAGAAGCATGAATGTGAGTGGAGAGAGAAAATCTACACTGATCCTTCAGTTCTCTTATTTGCTGTGTCACCTGCTGACGGTAGAATATAAAGTTATAGCTCCAAATATGGCTCTTGTAAAAACAAAGACGAATTTGTACTTGATTTTAAATGTGTTCAGAAAAAGAAGTCAGTGATCAGAAATAGAGTCTCTAGTTGTAAGATTATTTTACAAATCAGCAGATTTATGGGTGATTTCTTGCTTTTTGGGCACTGAAAGGGGCTGTAAGGGAGTTGTATACAGAGAGGTGTGAGCCATGGTTTCAGATAAACTACAGTCTGTGGAGAGACAGAACATAAATATGTACCTGCCATTTAGATAATGTACGTTCAGACTCTTTTCAGAGCACTCGCACTGAGCCCAGTGCCATAGTACATATTAGTAACACAGGAATGAAGGTATAGTCCTTGCCTTTGAGAAATATGGGAGATATAGGAGATGTATGGAAGCAGATGAAGTTTAACTTAGGACTGTCGCAGAGGGAGGAATGTTATACTTTTGGAGAGAATATTCTATGAGTGGGGAGAGACATCACAGAGAAATTTCATTGAATTGAAACAGGAAAGAAAATTAGAAATTTAGAAGGCACTACAAAGAAGTGGGTGTGCTAAGCCTTCCAAAAATAAGTGCAGTTAAATGTCTTTTCTCCTTTTCTGTCGTTCCCCAAGCTAATATGAGCGTATTCTTCAAAAGAGTAGGGTTGGCTTAGGTTCTGAGAGTAGTAATAGCAGGCATATTCAGAGGTCCATTGTGAAGTAGCAGGTTGTAGGAAAGTTATTGCCACTGATTAATTCACATTATTAATTAAATTTTGGTCTTGGGCTCAAAACCAAAGTCTGTAGGGGGTGGCGCCTGACTTTGCTGTCATTCATACCTACCGGTTGATGATGCAGGGGACATCTTCCCATGTAGTTCCAGCATTTACCCAATACCCGGGATATACAGGTGGGTACGCAATAAATGTTCGTGGAATTAAGGTGAATGCCGGGGTCCTCTTTTGCTTTCTTTCCAAAAGTTACCATGAAGGGGGTCAAATACTCCACTTCTACTTTTGTTGGTTTTGACTCATGTCTTAATATGTAGGCCGTTCAGTTTGTCAGTCAGCTTGAAAGGGCTGGGTTTAGTCTATACTTTCAAGTATGGCTATTGAACAGAAAGAGTTGACACCGTGGGTACAACCTGAGGTTTTCAGTTTAGATCACCATCTGTCCCTGGTAATATTCTTTGTCCACCTGGTATGCAACAACTCTCTCATAGTAAGAATCCAAGAAATGGGAGGTAGGGCATTGGGATCCCTTGTCTGTGAAAGTCGCCTGATAGGACTTCGGGCTTTGCAAGACTAAATTCTGGACGGGATATAAAGACTCATGAGTCTGACCAGCAGATTCTCTCACAGTACCTGCTCCTATGGTCCAGGGGTGCCCCATTGCTGGCTCACAGATAGACCCCTTTGTTGTTGTTGTTGTTGTTGTTGTTGTTTTAAGTTTATTCACTTATTCTGAGAGAGCATGAGGTCTGGGGAGGGCCAGAGAGAGAGGGAGAGAGAATCCTGTGCTGACAGCATGGAGCCTCACACAGGGCTTGAACCTACAGACCGTGAGTTGATGACCTGAATCGAAACCAAGAGTCGGATGCTTAACTGACTGAACCACCCAGGTGCCCCTTGACCTTTTGTGAGTAAGAGTCCAGGAAGGTTGTTTTGGATTTTTCCCTCCCTCTGTCTTCATATCCAATACACATGCCTTAGGCTCCTCCGAAGTAGGTTAGGCTCCTCCGAAGTAGGCAGACAGAAGTGTTGTTTGTCTCTGAAATGCTCCTTGATCTGTTCTAGGAGCTCACCCTTTCTTTTGGATAATAAGTCTGTGTATTACAGTGAGGTTTTCTTAGTTGTTATTCATCCTGCTAGAGCTTTTTCCAGTCTTTGCATTAGCATTTAAAAGAAGGTCAAGGGATTTTCATTGGTAACATCAGCTTGGCTCTCTACCTTCTTTGTAACAGTATTATGTTACATGCAACGTCGCTTCATCCACAACCTATCCTCCTATCGCTTCCTGGGTCTGCTCACAAAATCAGAAGAAGAAATAATAAACTGAAGTGTATATATCTTTAGAAAATAGGCATTTGTTTATCTTGCTGAGACATTTGGTTATTTCCATAATTTATTTTATGGAGTGTTAGATATGATCGTGGATTTTAAAGCCTGCTTCTGTGAAATTTGAATGTATATTTCTCCTGAAGGTGTCTGGCAAAGTGTCTTAGCCAAATTCAATCCCATTGATACAGTTTTGTCCTCCTCTGGTTAGGGAGCACCTTGATTCCTGGATGTAGTCAGTGTGTCTCTGAAACTGTGTAAACAAGCCGTATTGGAGAGCCTTGGCATCCTCTGGAGCCATGGCCTGCTCTGTCGCAGAGCCAAGCAGAGGGTCCTGCCTCTGCTTCATAAAGGAAGCACTCGAGAGGAGCGACCAATGTAATGAAACAAAAAGGATATGAGGGATTTAATTATCTTTCCAGTGAACTGTGTAATCATGCAGCTTTCTTCCAAATTTAAACAGCGGTTCTTGGACAGCGTGTAAAGGGAGTAGGATCAACACTGGGCGTCCTCGTGACAACACTCATGGAACATCAGGGTAGTGGCTATATTTTGGTATTCTCGGGTACTGTTTACTTGATGTTGTTTTTTTTTGTTGTTGTTTTTTTTTAATGTTTATTTATTTTTGAGAGAGGGCGAGCAAGCATGAGCACACAAGCGGGGCAGGGGCAGAGAGAGAGTGAGGAAGACACAGAATCCGAAGCAGGCTCCAGGCTCTGAGCTGTCAGCACAGAGCCCAACATTGGGCTCAAACTACAAACTGAGATCATGACCTGAGCTGAAGTCAGACGCTCAACCGACTGAGCCACCCAAGCACCCCTCTTGATTTCATGTTCTATACTTGCGAACTACTTCGTGAAATGTCATGGCACCTTAGGAAAAAGGTGGAAGAGCCATCGCTTGAGGCTGCTATATATCTGTTTAGAAGTTCGTATGCAGTACAATATCTTTCAGATTGCAAACGGAGTAAGCATTTTCCACATTTGACGTCTTCACATGTGGTCTCGTTTACTCTCACACCTTCCAAGCAGACCTGCTATGGGAGCACTAACTCATATCCACAGGGAAGCTTGTCCAAAGTCACTTCTCATCATAGATCTATGGAATTACAGAATCAATGTGTTTCTCCAGTTCACTTCCCCATTGGCTCTGAGAATCCCTTCCCGCGTGCTCCTTCAGCTTTGCCTCACACTGGTCCTGCCGCAAGGAGGTGATCCCCTCCTTTCTGCTTTTGGGTAGCTTTCTAAAAGAACTTTGTAAGAGCAGTGAAATCTCTGTGCACTCACTGCAGCGATGGATGGAGTCCGTATTGACGCACATGATAACATGCCCGGCTTAACCTCTCTAATCTGGGAAACTCAAGTAAACCAGATTGCTTTTTGGGGATAGTATTAGTTTAAATACCCAGCACATAAAAGCAGCCCTAAAACTTCATTAGTCCCTGCTTCAAGAATTTCCTTTCTATGAACTCTGGGGAGCCTTTAGATGTGAAAATGGAGGCCATCAAATAGTGTCGTTATGACCATCCTTACATATTTGCCAAGTCCTAAAAACGTGCAGAGCATTGTGTTAGATACTGAAGGGTCAGTCGCACAAGAGACAACACATAAGAATATTAGGTAATAGTGCTTTATGTAGCTGAACCCCTATAATCCTCACTTGCTGTGAAGCAGGTCCTGTAAACAACATTGTTCCCATTTTACGGATGAAGAAATGAAAGCAGCAGAAATTTCACAAAGCAGCCCAAGGCTACCCTCTAGGAAGGAGCAGAAAAGAGGATTTGCACCCCACAGTGTGGCTTTGGAGCCCGTGCTTGGCATGAGTCCACCAGAGTATGTGGAAAACCAGTGGCGAAACCAAGTCTACAAAGTGTTAAACATAAGGAGCCGACTGTAAATCTAGCCCACATTCTGAAGGAGAGATGGCTTTCCAGGGGGGATGAAATAGGGGTTATCTGTTCAGGGCTGTGAAGGATGGGTGGAGAGTTAGTGTATGGGAAGAGAGTGCAGGGTGGGCTCAGCAGAACAAAGAGGGTGTGTGCAAATGCAAGGCCAAGAAAGCTCAGAGTGCTTGAGGTACACAAATCGAGTGACTGGAGCCTGGGTTTGTATATGGGATGGAGTGTGCAGGCTGGCTGGGGCTGGATTGTGGAGGACGTGAGTCACAGCAAAGACCTAGGCCTGCAGAAAGCGTGACATTCCCCATGTGCATGTCGCAGAGAAAGGAATGTAAAAATAGTCTATCCAAGGCCAACTGAGAAGTTAACCTGGAGCCAGACTGAGGGGAAGAGATGGTTAGCCTGCCATTGTATTCAGTTCAGCCAGCTTAAAATAATTTCCCTCGCGCCGTGCACAGTTATACCAACAGTTTACAGTAAAAGTGAACAAATTGAACATTTAACAATCCGCCGGCACCATTTTTTGTTGTTGTTTTTTTAAACAAGTGCCACAGAATTTCTCTTACAAGAGTTCGCTCCTTCAGAAGAATGTATTGAGGATAAATTGACCCAGTAAGACACATTGCACTGAGTTCAGGCAGCCCTCCCTGTAGCCGATGGATCCACCAGCTGGCAGGCTTTACGATTCTCACCCTATTGTGGATTAAGTTGTGTTTTAAGTTGTTTACCATTTGCATGATCATTAATGCTCCCAGTGAAATATTTGCACTCTGCATCTTGAGTGTCTGTAGTTCCTCCTTAGGGAAGTTTTCTGAGTGTATAGGTCAAGCAAACTGTCCTCTGCCATATATAGAAACAAGAAAGAGAAAACTGGGTTTGGTTTTTAATAGGGGAAGGGAACATTTGTACAGAACGCAGTGATGTGCTCTGATTTAAAAACTCTGGCTGTAACTTTTCTGATGAGATTTGTTCATCATTTATTTTTATTTCCTACAACGTTTATGCTATTTTTATATGTCTTCCATTTCTTCTTGACAGTCTGATGCATCGATCATTCCCTATATTGTCCAGAGCCTGGTTCCTTTGCCACCACCCGTTAAGTCTAAGCCATCTACTCTGCCAGGGGCAGGAAAGGTGGAGGACGATCAGGTCATGTTAGCCTCTTACAGATAAAGATAGAAAAACCAGTGGTGAATTACTCTAGAAAGGGTGGAATTGGATTCAGGCTCAGTGACGTGCACAGTGGGACGGCCCCAGTGGACATATGATGGCTGTCTGTGTCTACCCTGCGTATGAATGTGGAAAAGGATTGAAAGAATTGTAGTGAAAGATGGACTCCAGCCATATTTGTTACTTTTTCATTCACTGAAGGCATATAGGAGAAACTGAAATTGTAGTATGGCCTCCCTCAATTTGTGCAGAGAAGATCTCCTTCCATACAACCTCCGTTCATAGGCCTTTCATGCTTGTAAGCTGAATGTTCTGTTTAAACAAGAAATAGAATCAATCTTTGTCAGATAAGGGTTTATTTTCGAACTTTTGGCATTTGCATATAGAACGTACGGTTTGTTCTTGCAGAATATTTTTTTTCTCTTGTTCCAGTTCAAATCTTATTATTATTTTTTTTTTTTTTTACAATTACGACATTAGGTGTGAGATTACATGTTCTTAAATACACACACACGAAAAAAAACCTCTAAAATCATTCATAAAATACTAAACTTACTGACACGAAAGTGGATGTAAGACATGAACAGGTCATTTCCTAAAAAAAATAGGAATAACCAAAATAAATGAGACAATGTCGAAGAATGAAGATTAAAACTCGTTGCAATTTATTCGTATAAAATTGGTAATGTGTTTAACATTAATACTCAGTTCTGACAAACCTGTGGTAAGAAAAGTCTTTATGTGCTGCCAGCAAAAGTATGTATTGACATAAACTTTCTGGAAAATAGTGTATTAGTATATACTAGGAGTCTTTAAGAGGTTTAGGGCACCTGGATGGCTCAGTCCGTTGAGCGTCCAACTCTTGATAGCAGCTCAGATCATGATCCCAGGGTCATGGGATTGAACCCTACATTAGGTTCTGCACTGGGTGTGGAGCCTGCTTGGAATTCTCTGTCTCTCTCTGTCTCTCACTGTCTCTCTTTCTTTCTGTCTTTCTCTCCCTCTCCCCGCCCACACCGCCCCTCTTTCCCTTTCATGCACTTTCTCTCTCTAAAATAAAAAAAATTAAAAAGTTTAGATAGACCCTTTGATTCACATATGTAATCTAAGGGAAATGACAGAGACTAGGACAATGATTTATGGAGGATGATATTTATAGCAAGTCTTAAAAGAACTGAAACTGGGGCGCCTGGGTGGCGCAGTCGGTTAAGCGTCCGACTTCAGCCAGGTCACGATCTCGCGGTCCGGGAGTTCGAGCCCCGCGTCAGGCTCTGGGCTGATGGCTCAGAGCCTGGAGCCTGTTTCCGATTCTGTGTCTCCCTCTCTCTCTGCCCCTACCCCGTTCATGCTCTGTCTCTCTCTGTCCCAAAAATAAATAAACATTGAAAAAAAAAAAAAAATTTAAAAAAAAAAAAAAAAAAAAAAAAAAAGAACTGAAACGTAGGAAATAATAGCAGTAGGAAAATAGTTGAATTTTGATTCACCCATCTCATGGAATATTATACAGCAAATAAAAATTAAGTTTTTTAAAACTTTTTAATGTTTTTGAGAGAGAGAGAGAGAGCACTAATGGTGGGGGGGAGGGGGTTGGGGAGAGAGGGAAACACAAAACCTGAAGCAGGCTCCATGCTCCGATCTGTCAGCACAGAGCCCTGCATGGGCCTTGAACCCACAAACTATGAGAACATGACCTGAGCCAAGGTTGGATGCTTAACCAACTGAGCCACCCTGATGCCCCCAAAATTATGTTCTTAATGACTATTCAGTGATGTGGGGAAGGTTTTTCAAGTTCTATAATGAGAAATGGAAAAACAACATAAAACTAAATATTAGATTAATTAAGATTAAAGTTGTTGACAACGTATGTCTGTGTGCATGCGTAATTCATACATGCCTGAAAAAAGATTAGGAAATATACTGAAGTATTACCAGTGTTAGCTGGCAATAAGTTTCTCAATGATTTTTATTTTTACTTATACTTTACAATTTCTTCTTATAATGGCACGTATCACTTCCCAAATTGGAGCAGCGGGAGCTGGTGGTGGGGGTAGATGTTAACATTAAAACAATCAATCCCCATTGGTTTGGTCCCTGCCCCCACCGTGCTTAACTCCCCATCTCTTAGTACCACTTACAGCTGAATTGCTAGGCGTTTTTTGGGCATAGAACTTTGAAAAGACCCTGCTCCTTGTATTTCTTATCTTTTTGAGGTAATCGGGGCCATCTGTGACTTTGAAAGGACATGTTTTTCCCCTGGTTATTAAGAAATTCAAGAAGAAGTCATTAATGCTGCAGCAAAGGGGATCATTTCTACCATCTGCCCAGGGCGCCCCTCAGCCTAGCTTCTGACTCCACTCTTCTGTCGACCCCCAGGGCCTGCCCGGCAAGCCCTGTCCCAGCACTGAGTGAAAGTCCCAGAAGTCTACCAGGAGTTACCTCCCCATACATGACCTGGTTAAAGAAAGGCTGTTTTGTACTCGCTGGCGTAAACTCCCCAGCTCTGCAAGCTGACAGGTTCCATGGTGCCAGCAAAGGAATCTTTTAAAATAATTAAAAATAAAAGTCTCGGGGCGCCTGGGTGGCGCAGTCGGTTGAGCGTCCGACTTCGGCCAGGTCACGATCTCGCGGTCCGGGAGTTCGAGCCCCGCGTCGGGCTCTGGGCTGATGGCTCAGAGCCTGGAGCCTGTTTCCGATTCTGTGTCTCCCTCTCTCTCTCTCTGCCCCTCCCCCGTTCATGCTCTGTCTCTCTCTGTCCCAAAAATAAATAAACGTTGAAAAAAAAATTTTTTTTAATAAATAAATAAAATAAAAGTCTCATTCAGCTTTGCTGGTCTATGATTTGTAGGTCAAAGGAAAAACACAAAAAGGAGAAAAAAGAAAAATAAATCAACCAACAACAGACAGCCCCTGGGCTCATTTATACTTACTACAAATGGATGAAGATCACTGTTGTTTATAGAGTCCTTTGCCTGTGTCATACTTGGTGCTGCAGGCTTTACAAACTCCATCCCGGGTAATGCACACACGAGCCCCTGTGAGATAGGTGTGATTCTGCTGCTGGATAGTGCACGTGTTTGAGGCACAGAGAGGAGAAGCAACCTGCTCAGGGCATGCATAGAACTTGGGTTGAACTCACATCTGTGGAGTCCAGAGCCTGCCCTCTCAAAGAAACCGGACATTTTGCCTTCGTGTTCTGTCAGGGTGCCACTGCTTAAAAGGCTATTTAGACCTGGAAGGCTCTTGTATGTATGTCCTTACGTATCTTTATTTGTTTTTGAACGTGCTTTCCCACTTCTGATCCTGTGTGCTCCCAGATTTTCCCTTTAATAGCACCCCATTTTTTTTTATAGAGTGGAAATAAGGTCTCAATCACTACCACCCCATTTGAAAACACGTCCATCAAAACGGGACCGGCCAGGAGAAACAGCTGTAAGAGCCGGATGGTGAGGCGGAGCAAGAAATCGAAGAAGAAAGAAAGTCTAGAAAGGTTAGTTAAAGCAGGATTTTTGTGGGGTTTTAATATGCCCGTGTTGGACGAAGTTACTCCTTAATTTAAACAATTATATATGGGAAAGACTCATTTTTCTGTGAGAAATTTGGTGCTGTGGTTCAAATATTAATACGTTAAAGTTCACATTCACAACAGCATTTTTCACAGTGAAAAGATTTCCAGAGTTAGATCGCAGAAGAATTCAGATTGCATTTTTTTTTTTTTTTTCCTGTATGAGTACCATGACCAGTGCTTTGCTGTTTGTTGGATTTCAGGTGAGTTGAATGTGAGGCCCCAGACCTTCAGGCAGTTTTTAGCATTAAATGTACACTCAGTAATGGCTTTTACATTATCTGAGAACAAACGATTGCTTTTTTTTTTTTTTTTTAACAATTGCTATTTTTTTAAATGCCAGATACTCTAAAATAACTATATCTAAAAAGCATCCACATAAGCTTAAAAATAAAGGTTTTTGTTTTACTGACTGCCGATGTAACTGGCTTACACATTCGCGACCTGGGAGGTGCTGTGAGTCCTTTTGTACTCTCTGCAGACGCCGGCAAGATGTGTGTGTGTGTGTGTTTCTGGTGGGGACATTTCTTGCCAGGCACCTGTCTGGATGGGCTCCCCATGTGACTCCACAGCAGCATCCCCGTTTGGCCCGCTTGGATCTAATGTGTCTGATTGTAGTAAGAGGGGTTTTGATGACAGAAATGTGGAGAAAGAAGCAAATGAAAAAGGGGTGCTTATTCACTCCAGGAAAGACAAAGTCCTGCAAGAAAGGAAATGGAATGATGCTTCTCATCGCCTGGCTGTGAACAGTGTTTAGAATATAAAAGAAAAGCTCCGCCTCTTTTCTAAGTGAGTTTTGTTTTAGCTCTAGAGGGAGGCGTAGAAAAGGGGGAAGTGTATTTGGTCAGAAGGTGGAAGGGGGTTGTGTAAGAGCCTAACTCTCATCTTGTGTCCTAGGAAATCAGTAGATCGTTTCTAAAATTGAAAAACGAAAACTTAACGAGATTACTTAGCAATATGCAGACAAATAGGAGAAGTAGCTAAAGGAGTAGAAAGCGGTTTCTCTGGGGAGTGGGCCAAGGGCTGAGCAGGGGAGTTGCTGTCTGTCATTAGGAACTTGATAAAATGATTTCATTGTTTAACCCAAGTACATTTATTGCATTTATTAAACTCAAATAAAACACACACACGAATTCTGAGATGCGGTCTTTTGTATTAATGACTGATTCATACACTTTTCTTAAAGTGTGCTTTAGATTTTGATTGTGCTTTAAGTTAAACAGAACACACTGTTTCAAAGGGGTGTAGCAGCATGTAAACCTTTGCTTAAGCTCACTGGCGGGGGGTGAGGCTTGCCTGACCTTAAAGGTGAAAGAGCTCTCTACAGCCATGTGTACTTCTAAGTCATCAGAAGCTTTTTTTTCCCCCCCCTTTAAGATATGCTTGTTGAGCACTAAATACTCATTTGCTTCTGCTGCAGCTATATAGTGTGTGGTGCCCTGCTGATATGATAAGCTTCAGTTCACCTTTGTCGCTTTTTCTATGTAAATGTACCGCCTACATGGTCATTAGGAATATTCAAGAGCCCACAGTGGAATAAGCACAGCAAACAGCTGTGGGTACAAAACACCCTCCTCATAACCCTGACAGATAAATAAATGAATATATATTTCCTGTGTTTTCTATTCTTCCTATTTTGTCGCTTCTTCTTAAAGTATTCGGAATTAAGAGAGCTTCCGTTGTACATTAGCAAAGACCCTTCTTTTCTGAGTCATAAGGTTTTTAATATGGGGGTGGGAACCTACACCTTAGTGTGGGGTCTGACACCGTGTTGCTGTGCTGGCACAGAGGTGTGAAACTGAGCACACCCACATTGTGGGGAGACAGAGGGGCCCTCTATGTAGAATCTGATTCCTTTGTTTTTGTTTCCGCTCTAGGAGGAGATCCCTTTTTAAAAAACTAGCCAAGCAGCCTTCTCCTTTACTCCACACCAGCCGAAGCTTCTCCTGTTTGAACCGGTCCCTGTCATCAGGGGAGAGCCTCCCAGGCTCCCCAACGCACAGCTTGTCTCCCCGGTCCCCCACGCCCAGCTATCGCTCCACCCCTGACTTCCCATCAGGTGAGTGAGTCTCCTGGCCCAGACAGTAGGGGAGAGGTGGGAGGAGGTCAGAGTCACTATCTGAGCTCCTGAGAGATGGGAGGCTTATTCCAGCGTAATGAAAGAAGGTATAAGTGAAAGGATAGTCATAAGATACGTCTATTTAGACCATTAAGGCAGGAAATACGGGGTTGAACCCTGATGTGGGGGGAGGTTTACCTGTAAAGCATTTTTTCAATAGAGTTAGATGCTAAGACAATTTGCTGACCTTGATCTGACCCAACCTACAACCGTTTGGGTTGGAAGCATGGAAAGAAAAGGGATGGAGTCCATTGCTCATGGCTTTTTGTTTTCCACCCCCAGGTACTAACTCCTCTCAGAGCAGCTCCCCAAGCTCTAGTGCCCCCAATTCCCCAGCGGGGTCAGGACACATCCGGCCCAGTACCCTACATGGTCTGGCCCCCAAACTCAGCGGACAGCGCTACCGTTCTGGAAGGCGGAAGTCGGCTGGCAGCATCCCCCTCTCCCCACTGGCCCGGACCCCCTCTCCAACACCACAGCCCACCTCCCCTCAGCGGTCACCATCCCCTCTGTTGGGACACTCGCTTGGCAATTCCAAGATTGCTCAAGCTTTTCCCAGCAAAATGCACTCCCCTCCCACCATCGTCAGACATATCGTGAGGCCCAAGAGTGCAGAGCCCCCGAGGTCCCCACTGCTCAAGCGCGTGCAGTCAGAGGAGAAGTTGTCTCCCTCCTATGGCAGTGACAAGAAGCACCTGTGTTCCCGCAAACACAGCCTGGAGGTGACCCAGGAGGAGGTGCCGAGAGAACAGCCTCCACGGGAAGTGACCTTGCAGAGCCTGGAGGAGAATGTGTGTGACGCCCCTTCCCTGAGCCGCGCCAGGCCTGTGGAGCAAGGCTGCCTGAAGCGTCCTGTCTCCCGGAAGCTGGGGAGACAGGAGTCTGTGGATGAGCTGGACCGAGAGAAGCTCAAGGCCAAGGTGGTGGTGAAGAAGCCAGATGGTCTCCCAGAGAAACAAGAACCCCACCAGAAATCCCATGGACTTGGGAGTGATTTAGAAAACCTCTCTACTTTTAGGCTGGAAGAGAGAGAGAAGAAAATCTATCCAAAGGCTTTAGAAAGGTCAAATCATTTTGATAACAAAGTGGCCTTGCAGGAGGCCCCATCCGTGGGCAGCCTGCTGAAAGGGGCTCTTCACAAGCAGGCCAGCATTCGGGCCAGCGAGGGAGTGACCTCGGAAGGGGCAGTGGCTGGCCATGGCCCGGCACCTGGGGACCACAGCCAGGGCATCTGTGACTTCAAGCGCACCTCTGCTCCTGGCACCCTCCAGGACACTCTCTGCCACTCGGCTGATAGGTCCAGCTCTGGGAAGGGTGAAAACACGGAGAAGGCCTCCCAGGCCAAGGAGTGTCTCCGATGTGAGAAGTTAGACAGCAAACTGGCCAACATCGATTACCTCCGAAAGAAAATGTCACTTGAAGACAAAGATGACGGCCTGTGCACTGTGCTCAAGCCCAAGATGACGTCTAGTGCCCACGAAAGCCTGCCCGGGAACCCCGTCCGGTCCATGGGTGGACAGCAGGAGGCCCCAGTGGCCTCTGAGAGCCGAGCATTCATGAGCAGTGCCCACACGGCTCAGATCAGCACTGTCTCCTTTGTACCTCTCAAGGCACTAGCTGGGCGGGTGGACGGTGGAGTAGAGAAGCCGGGCTTGGTTGCTCCTGAGTCACCCGTCCGGAAAAGCCCTTCTGAGTATAAACTGGAAGGTAGGTCTGTGTCCTGCCTGAAGCCAATTGAGGGCACTTTGGATATTGCTCTACTGTCTGGACCTCAGGCCTCCAAGACAGAGCTGCCTTCCCCGGAGCCTGCACAGAGCCCCAGCCCGGCCAGTGATGTGAGGCCCTCTGTGCCACCGGCTCTCCCCAGCACCGGGGGCAAGAAGGGTGAGACGGCGGGTCAGAGGGAGCCTTCCCCTGCTGGCTTCAGGATTAATAAGTCCTACCTGCTGGAGCCGCGGTTCCCACCCCCCAGCCGGGGTCTCCAGAGTTCACCAGCAGCTCCCGTGCCTTGCTCTGACCCAGAGCTAAAGCGGGATAGGAAAGCTTCCCATGCAGCCAAGAGCACAGTGACGGTCATGGAAAGCGATCCCCAACGGAGAGAGGGGGGCCCCAGCAAACACCAAAACCACAGCCCTGACACCAAACTCCTCCCCTCCTTGGGATTGAACCCCCACAGTGCAGACCCATCCAGGTCATGCAGCCTGCTGCTGCCTGAAGGTACCGCCTCAAGAGAGAAGCCGAGTGGGAGGGAATCCTCTGAAAGGGGCCCTTCCACGGCCAGAAGCGAGCGGTCTGCTATGAGACCTGACTCCCACAGGGATCCCTCTGTGGAGTTGTATCCTCCAGAAGCTGCTAAAAGCAGTGACAATTCCAGAAATCTCCCCTCCGGGGAAAGGACCCGTCCAGATTCCTACACTCAGACCCAAGCCCTGGAGAAAGCATGGGCACCTTGTGGGAAAACAAACCACAGAGATGGCCGAGATGAGGTGAGGCCCCTGGCGAGGGAGGACTCCTCTTTGCAGTCAGCAGGGACTCCTCGTGAGAGGGAGCTGGGTAGAGGAAGAGGTGGCCCGGAACCCCAGCCAGAAGCTCCTCCCAGCCGGTGGTCCCTGCAGCCACCGGGCACTGAACGTGGGAAGGAAGCCCAGCTCTCTGCTTTCCCATCCTTGCCGAAAGACGGTCCCAAGGAACCAGAAAGGAAAGAACAGCCTCTACAAAAGCACGTCAGCAGTAGCTCTCAGCCCCCGCTGGTCACCAAAGAACTGCCCAGCCTGGCCACTCAGCAGCACCGCAGCTCCCCAAGCCACTCCTCAGTCAGAGAGCCGGGGAGCAAGCCCTGTACTACAGAGCCCAGCCTGGGCCTCCAGGGCCCTCCCAGGCCCGCTGCAGTGCATGGTGAAAGCAGCAGCCCCAAGTCTGGGCCTGGCCCCGACTCCATCCCCGCAAAGTCTAAGCACCCTGACAGGGCCCTCTCCTCCCAGAAGCCAAGCGTTGGGCCTGCAGCAGGCAGAGAGGCTGCGGCCCAGCCGCAGGTCGGCCCCAGCCGAGAGGGGAAGGACAGCAGTAAGGGTGTGCCGGAGGCCTTCCCTGCCCTCCCAGGCTCCCAGAACACAGCCACCAATGCGATTAGCCAGGGAGGAAGTGGACCCTCAGTTCCGCTGCTCACCGAAGGGGGTCCTCTAGACCCTAAGCTAAAAGCCACCGGTGGTAGGCGGTCCCCGGAGGCACCAGAGAAGCCCACACATCTGCCGCAGCAAGGACACCCTGGAGGGGGTGAATCGGCGGACCAGAAAGTTGCCCCTGTCAGTGAAAAGCAAAACGTGTCTCCAAAGCACCCCAAACCATCCACTGTGAAAGATTGCCCCGCTGTGTGCAGACAGACAGACAGGAGTCCAAGTTCACAGGCTGCCACCGCCACGGACAGGAAGTCTGAGGGGAAGAAATGCACTGAAGCACTTTACGTTCCAGCAGACGGCGGGAAGCTTGAGGCCAGCCTTTCCCTGGCACCCGGTGAGGCCCGGCCAAAAGGCCCAGAGAGGCCGGCAGCTGCTGTGGGGAAAGGCTTGCCAGAGACCAAGGGGAAAGTGCTGAGTCCCCAGAAGCCACTGACTGAGGCAGGCAAGCCCAGCGGCATGAAACGGTCGCCCTCGGCCACCGGACAGAGTTCTTTTCGATCCACTGCCCTCCCAGAAAAGTCTCTGAGCTCCTCCTCCAGCTTTCCTGAGGCCAGACCGGGGGCTCGAGAGGCTGCTGCAACTAGCGGTGACGCGTCTTTGGCCAAGGCCAGCGGGGCTGCGGCTAAGACCCTGCCCGGGGGCGACGGCAGAACCCACATGACAAAGAGCGACTCTCTGCCATCCTTTCGGAGCTCCACCGTCACCCTGGAATTGCACCACCCCTGCCCGCCCGTGGCAGGGGGAGCCGGCCACCAGGACAGGGCCCTGTCGGTATCTGCCACCACAGGAGAAACCAAAGGCAAAGAGCCTGTCGCAGCCCCACCCTCTCAGATTAGGAAACAGAGCGTGGGCAGAGAAGTGACCAAGGCATCCCCAGCTCCAAACCCTGACCGGCCCATCGCCCTTTCTTCTGAGAAGGACTTTGTGGTGCGGCAGAGGCGGGGGAAAGAGAGTTTGCGTAGCAGCCCGCACAAAAAGGCCTCGTAACGGGGCAGGCCCCAGGCCGGACTGGGGAGACCCGACCTGAATGTGTACCTGAGTCTTGACTACCTTGTGAAGCCAGCACTGTGTGGGAACGCCCGCTGGGCAGAGCCTGGAGCCCCTAGGCAGAGGGGGAGAGGGAGAGAGAGACAGAAAGAGGGGACCTTCTTCCAATTGCCTTCCCAATTGTAACCCATAACACTGTTACCAGAGAGGGTTTGTACGAAAAACGAAAACAACAACAATAAAGAAACACCTTGACAGTGGAGGGTTGTTGAGGATAAAGATTTTCTCTGTAAATACCTAGCAATGTGTTTGGTTTGGGATGTAGAGTGATACCTTGCTGCTGATGGCGTTGTTTACCACAGCTTTTTCTTTTCTTCTCTTTTCTTTTTTTTTTCCAGTAGGATTTTTGCTTTACCACTTATCATCACATAGTAATGAAGCAAAATGGTTAAAACCGGGTGTATGTAAAAGTATAGATACACTCACACTCGTGTGTATATACACATCCACCCACATGTTTTGGTCTATGGTTTCAGAGAATATTTCAAGACTACATTTTTCTAAGTTAAAACATTCTGAGTAGAGTTCAAGATGAAAGAAAGCCCTAAATACAGTAGATGGTGAGTTTGTGTGTGTCTTTTTAACCCAAGATTTTGAGAGTACTGTATCTGCCTACCTAGACTTCCAGATCTTAAAGCAAGAACTACTCTTATCACTGCATTTGGACTCTTCCTCCATTAGGAATGGCCGGAACAAGCAGAGCTAACCAGATTCATGTTACAGTCATCGCAGTGGACACTTGATCTTGGGTCCAGCTGTCTGAAAGGCCAGTTATCCTTGTCTGTGGGTATATATGTCGGGTCTTCACCCTGGGTGTAGTGGAGGCTATAAACACACGTCAGCTTTATTTCTCTCACTTTCCCTTCTCTTCACGCTCTTAAACTCAGGCCTTGATGCTATGAGTCACTAGTCCAAGAAGCACACATTTTGTAGTAGTCTTGTGCCAGCCCTGCTCTTGAACAAAAAGGAAACTTACTGGCCACACGCAGATCCAATAGTACTTAAGTTGAGTAATAAGCATCAGGCATTGGAAGAGGTTTTAAATTTGCATCTTTGAGGGAAAGGGGGGGTGGATTTTGGCATCATAGCATATATATTAATGAATAATCAGGACATCAGATACATTTTAATACATAGCTGGGGCCTTATGTTGTAGATGAAGCTTGCTGTTTTTAGCAAGTTCCTGGGTTTCACATTCATTTCTGATGCATCGAGTAGCTCCATACATTTCATAACATGATCTCTTTATTTGTATGCAAAAAAAAAAAAATACCGTATTAATAAAGAGCAGCGTTTTTTAACAAAAAGACTTGGTGGAGCTATTTGGTGCTTGAATGTGACTGTCCTTTTTACTTTTGCTAAGCCTTATTTAAATTTTGTATACCATGGAATATGTAGACTTCGTCAAATCATTTTAGTGCTGAGGGGGTTTTTGTTTGTTTTTGTTGCAGTTGTCCTGGAGGCTTGTTTTGTATTGTAAGACGGCACTTGCTGACCTAAGTACTAAGGCACTAAGAGAAAATACACACAGATAAGTATTTATAAGATGTTTGGGATCCATAGCAGGATTTTCTGTTTTGTTTTTCAAGAGGGAAAACAATTACCAATAAATACAAATTCAGCACCCAAACCCCCTCGGATGTCTTAGTATCTAAATCATTCATCTAAAGCACAGCCTGTGGATTGTAAATTATTTAGCAGGGCTGTAAACCCTGCTCCAAAAACAAAGGCATCACTTAACTGACTGCTGGGTTGTCCTTCCTTGTAAAATGAGTTGGCAAACAGAACAAAAAGTCCCCCCCTTGCCCCTGTTTTCCGCCCCCCGCCCCCGCGTAGTTTTAGCCATTCCCCATCACTATGTTGTGAAATGGTAGAAGAAACGCATATTTTAGAAGAACTTAAATGGGTTTCCAAAGTGGTCTCAACATTTATAATTCATATCTGTGTTTGGCAGTTGTCATAACCCAATCATCTGTACTCAGACATCACGACAGGTGTGTCGGGGAGGGAGTTCATGGTTTACAGCCTTTGCTTTTTAACTGTCCAGTTTCCTTTAAAGCACAACTAGCTGCTTGTTTACAAATGATATTTTTATGTATATTTTGTATAGTGTATTATCATTTTGGCCAAATATGTTTTTGCATTTTGGATGGGTAAAGAGTACTTAAGGTTGCATTCATGTAATACCTGTCTGTTGTTGTAAACCTCTCCAATCAGCTGGTAGAAATTCTCCTGTGTTCTATTTGGTCAGTCTCCTGTGATTGTAAGATGTGCTCCTTGGTAGTACTCCCAGCTGTAGATTTACCAGCTTAAAAGTTTGTTAGGATCTGTGCAATAAAGTGTTTGCAGTCTTATTTTCTCTAAGAAATTCCCTATGGATGTCATAATTGTTGTATATTGAACAAATATTTATACTTATGCAGTTGCATAACATTGAAATAAAAATTTAGCATGAAAAGATAATGACTGATGTTTTTCTTACATCTACACATACATCTCTAAAGTGTTACTGAATATTACTGTGTATTATGGGAAGCATGGGTTTTTTGCAGGTTGCTTTTTGTTAATTGGACGGGTTTGCTTTTTTTTTTTTTTAGCTTACACAAACATGTTCTATTCTTGAAGATTAAGCCTCCCTATAATGCCTTCCTACGTTTTGTACCAACCTTATTCCTTGGCCGCAGAAGTTACCAGCTTCCACACCAAGGTCGCTATCTTTTTTATGGTCTCTTCCTCAGTGAAACCATCTCCTTCAATTCCCCTATTATCTCCTATTACCTTCCTCCATCAGTTACCAATCAGTTACCACTGTGCCCTGTCATCTTGCATTTCCTCCTTTCCTGTGTGTTTTCTCGTCATCAAAAATCACCGAAGCTGGCAGGAAGGAAAGAAGCAGCCTAACATTTATTTTCTGCCTTATATATATAAATATGTGCATAGTGCTGGGCAAGATGCTTTTCATCTACCATCTCATTTGAGCCCCAAACCAGATGATAGTGGCATCCCCATTTTACAGATGAGGAAGCAGGCCCAGACAGGCTCTGCTGTTTGTTTAATATACACCCTGTAAAGAGAATTTGGATTAGAATCCAAATTTTTTCTGGCTGCAAAGCTCTTGACCTTTCTAAACATTACCAGGTGTCATGTAATTGAATTCAGATCTAGGCTCCTCTGTGAATGATCTAAGCCATCTCATTGTCTCTTTCTTTACATGCAGAAAAATCATATGGTGCAAAATTACACGTTTGGTGATCGGTGGGAAACCACGAGCCAAGGAAGCTAATTATTCTCTGTAGTAGGGCTCCTTTATTAATTCTAATTAATCAGCAGGCAATTTTCCATCGAGCATCTGGGGATTCATAACACAAATGTAACATGAAAAAGTGCAGCTGTATTAACTATAGAAATTTGCTTCCTCTGGTATCGGCCAGGCCTTAAGGAACTCAATGGTCAGGCAACACTCTAAATCTATTTACCCGTCTATCGGTATGGTTTGAACTCATGGCTCAAAGTGATCATTTGTGTTCCTCCTGTCTTCTACCTCTACCCCAGTGAATATTACATCTTCTGTATCTACAAAAGCTAGAAATGCCCAAAATGCGTTGTTGAAAGTCAGTTTCATGACTTTTTGCATATGGAAAGTCAGTCTGGCTCAGGTTCAAGTTCTCTGACAGTTCGACTCCTTGGACCCGGGACGGGAATCTTAGCAGCAATCCTCACAGAAAAGCAGCATCCTCCTACTGATTTCTGGGATGTGTGTTCCAAAAGACAAGATGGCCATCTCTTGTCACAGGCTGGCCGCGGGCTCTGTCCCAACACGTGGATGCAGGCAAGCACGTCAAAAAGGGCACCTGCTCCCAAATCTGTCGTTCCCTATGTATTTGACCTGCCAGTCAAGTCTGTTCAGACACAAAGAAAGATATGTTGTATATGATTACTAGGTACTGCCCCATACCGCTTTACAGAAAGTCTGGTAACATTGTAAAGCTGAAAGCCTCTCACAAATACTCATCTGCTGTTTCATTACGCACTGCCCGGAGATGGCTGTCAGTAGCCAGGAGGTGAAGAATGAAGATGCTTACGATGCCTGAAGCAAGCATGTTGCATTTACTGCGTCTTCATATGTCAGGCTGGCATCACCATATCCTCCAGCTCTAACCTGTCTCCAGAAAAATCCTTTGCCTGAAAATTCTGCCCCTTTGGAATACACGCGCCGTGTTACACAGTGCTGTGCCGAAGTGACTTTCCCAGGCTGGAGACAGATTTCTACTTTTTGGGACTAGGTGCCCATCCACATCCATCCGTGTGATGCTGTCCCTGTAGTGCAAGTCCCAGCTCCTCGGCCTGCTGCTCTGTTCACATGGACATCCTTAGAACAAGCACGGCTGTCTGACCTCAAAGAAAAAGCAACTGGTGAAGCTTGGGCTTGACCGTTTGGACTTAAAAACGCAAAGCCTTGGGGCACCTGGGTGGGTCAGTGGTTAAGCGTCCTGATTCATGGTTTCAGCTCTTGTCATGATCTCCCAGTTGATAAGTTCGAACTGCACTGCAGCATATAGCCTCCTTGGGAGTCTCTTTTTGCCTTTCTCTCTGCCCCTCACCTGCTGGCTTTCCCAATCAATCTCCTTCTCTCTCTCAAAATGGATAAATTAAAAAATGTATATTTTAATTTTTTTTTAACATTTATTTTTGAGAGAATGAGACAGAGCATGAGTGGGAGAGGGGCAAAGAAAGAAGAAAATGCAGAATCCGAAGCAGGCTCCAGGCTCCAAGCTGTCAGCACAGAGCCCCATGCAGGGCTCAAACTCACAGACCGTGAGATCAAGACCTGACCCAAAGTTGGATACCCAACCAACTGAGCCACCCGGGCACCCCTAAAAAAACTATTTTAATAAAATAAAAATAAAAACACAAAGCTTTAGAAAAAGATTGCCTCCTTTTTTGCTATCTGTAAATTCTCACATCCAGTGACCTCTTTATTCTTCTTGCACCTTTGTGAAAAAGCAAAAAAGTCTTTAAAAAACAGCAAAACTCATTGCATAACATGGTCATTGAAGGCAAATTAGAAATACAGAAGAGAAGAAAAATGAATCCCTGCCATCCAACCAGCTGCTCATCATTCTTCAATTTATATAGGTTTTTAATTTTTTCAAAAACCTGAAATAATAGTGGAGGTGAGGTTTGCTGACCTCTTCTGTTTAGTATTGAATCACAAATATATTTCAATGTCTATAAATATACTGTGCAATATTGTTCATAATGGCTACATGGCATTTCACTTTATGGGTGTGCTATATTGCTTTCATTCACGTGCACATGCATAGATAGCCGAGAGCCTCTGAAGCAGACGATTGGGTCGTCCCACCAATTCTCAGCTGGCTTATGCCTGAGTTCATTTAATTTATCCCCACACTTCCTTTTATCCCCCCTCCCACCCTTTAGGCAGCCATGTTAATTCATGGTTTATCTTTTTGTGTTCTTAGAAAATACTGGTATATTGTTTTGTATGCATGTATTTTTAATTTATAAAAGCTATGTTAATATGTCATTTTGGGTTGGTTTTTTTTTCCCCATCAAGCTCTCTCTCTTGGCCCACAAACTGGCCCCTGTACCTGAAGGGGGAGGAGAGACTGAAGACAGTGGCAGACCACTCCAGATTGGTAGGCGGCAGGTTTAATAAGCAAGGAAACTTACATATGAGGCTTGCCTTGGGTGGCCCCAAGACAAGTAGATCGTTGCACCCATGTGCTAGAATCTTAACAGTTTATATATAGAGGCCATAACTGGGTTCAGTCATGTGTACCATCCAGATCAACAGAATGTTGCTTTCTTAAGGCTGCTTCTGGGAACCAGCTCCCACTGTGGGAATGGGGGGTAGAGTGTACATTCCAAGGACAGGGGAGGGCATGAGGAGCCTCTGATTGCCCAGATCCTGCTCATGTGTCAACCAGTAGTCCTGTCCTCTTGATGACCTCCTCCAACACTGTATGTTTAAGATTCAAGTACATTGCCATAGCTGTATCTAATCCATTGCTTGTGACTACTGTATCATACCCATGGTGGGCATCTTCTACACTTATCTACCCATTTTCCGAGTGATGAACACTCAAACTGCTTTGAACTTCCCTCTCCGTAAATGATGTTGCACTAAATATCATTGTGGAGATGTGAAATTTTCTTGGGAAATATACCCTAGCAGAATTTGCGGGCCACATACTTAATTGAACTAATTGTTGTCAGAGGGTCCTAGAATGGCTACACTAGTCTATGTCTGTAAGCCATGCATGCAGTTCCTACAACCCCACATCCCACTGGTGCTTTTATCCAGCTCTTCCTCTTTTGCCGGACTAACAGATCGAAACCTTTATCTCATTTTAAGTTGTATTTCTCGATTTCCTAGTGACACCAACAGGTTTCTAATGTTGTTATCCCACCCAAGAATATAGAATATCTCTGCATTTGTTCAGATCATCCCCTAATTTATTTGGTCATGTGTCTATTGTTGGCTATTTAGGTTGTTTCCAAAGACCAGATAAAGAGAAAAAGGGAGACCCAACCTGTTTATAAAGCCCATGAAAGAACATGAAGGGAGAAAGGTAGACAGATGGCTACACCAATGGCCACCTGTCTTCTTACCTTTGTGGCTCTAATACCTTGTCTTGAACAGTCAAATGCTTAGAGGATATTATCAAAATTTGGGGGGATGAGAGGAGGAAGTTCAATGAAGTTCACTGTTTAATATTTCATGAACAGTCTTTCATAATGGCTTTTAAAAATAGTCTGTGTAGATTAGTTCTTTCCTTTTTTAAGATACGCATTATCCAGTAAATGATTTCATATCGTAAGTAATGGGATGGAATGGGAGTGGGGGACAGGGCATAGGTGGGAGAGCAGGGGAGGTTAGCAGCAGAATCTTGTGGCCTGGAAGTTGTGGCAAGAGACTAACAGGCTTTCTGCCCAGGATGTCTCACCCTTGGATTTGAAGGCTTCTTAGCCCCTTATTCCCATTTTGTTACAAAATTTCCTCTTATTGGGGCGCCTGGGTGGCGCAGTCGGTTAAGCGTCCGACTTCAGCCAGGTCACGATCTCGCGGTCCGGGAGTTCGAGCCCCGCGTCAGGCTCTGGGCTGATGGCTCAGAGCCTGGAGCCTGTTTCCGATTCTGTGTCTCCCTCTCTCTCTGCCCCTCCCCCATTCATGCTCTGTCTCTCTCTGTCCCAAAAATAAATAAACGTTGAAAAAAAAAAATTTCCTCTTAGAGAAAACGGAGCAGTTCTTCAACTCATTTGTTGCATGGAGCCTTATATATGACTCTGCCATTGGTTGATAACACTAAGTTTAAGGAAGTATATTTTGCATGAAATCATTTGGCGTAGAATCCAGTGCCAACCCC
This sequence comes from Leopardus geoffroyi, assembly GCF_018350155.1. NCBI lineage: Eukaryota > Metazoa > Chordata > Mammalia > Carnivora > Felidae > Leopardus > Leopardus geoffroyi. The sequence continues at coordinate 134,034,212 of NC_059326.1, forward strand.
AGTCTAACCAAATTCCAATATCTGGGGATGGGGCATGGGGGCGGGTAGAGGAATCTGTTTGGTAATGAATGCCCAGATGTTTCTGGTGATAAACCAGTATCTAGGAGACACACCTGCCTGTCCCATTCTTCTGTAGCCTTCAAGCTTACTCCCCCACCCCCTATCAGACATTCTAACTCTTAATATTCCAGGCGACTGATTCTAGTGAAATACCCAGGTTCCCCACTTGTGACTTGCTTAGAACCAATCCCTTCTTTCTTGCCATAACTCGAGTTAATTTTTTCTTTAGCATTCAAGGCAGATAGAAACAAGGTCAACCACCCCTCTTGCATCTTATAATAATACACAAAAACATTGAAAAGCCATTTATTTCATACTTTTGTAAACTTCAAAATTACAAATGACACTTCTTGAGGAATTGGACAAGTAGGAATGGTATGACAGCTTCCTGTCTTGAAATTTTACTGATCATGCCTGTGTTTGTGTCTGTGCTATGTTCAGTTAGCAGTGATGGCTGCTGGCTCTGGGGAAAGGTATAATTTGCTATCAGATTGTGGGAATTGCAGCTCACGCAGAGAGTCCTCTGTGATGGAGGCCAGTCAACTTTTATGGACTTCAATGCTATTTGCTTCAGTACACTTTGAAATGCAGGGTCAGCTCACTGAGCTACAACATGCAATAATAACACATTTTTATAGGAATAGCTTGTCAGAGCAGTAACAACATACGATACATAAAACCAATAAACACACCATGTCTACAGATTCTATCCTAGTAACCAGGATAAAGCAATAAAATTGACAGCAGCTATCAAAAAGCTGCCTTTCTGACTTTGTAGGGTGAATTTACTGTTGCTTAAAACAGAGGAGCTGTCACAAAGCCTTAGATCAGTGTGCAGTTACAGAATAGCAAGTTGCATTACAGGGAAGGGGCACACCCCTGATAAATGAAAGCAAGATGGGCAGTTACATTTTGCTAGGGCTTAGGACCCTCCCATCTGTCTTGTGATGCAATCTGCATCACAATATTCCACAGAATACTTTTGTTTCTGTTTTAACACATTAACCATTACGGAGAACCATGTGGCTATAGAGTGGTAAGACGGCGATTAGTATATCATCTCTACGGCTTAAATCCTGCAGTCAAGAAAGAGCTTAAATTTGCTAGAATGCAAGGGAACTCAGTGCATTCTGGTTCTGTCTTAGACTGGATTCATAGAGTGTTCGAGTTCCATCCTGTCTGATATGGATGAAAGAAAGAAGGAAAGCATGAAACCAGTAGAGAAGGAGGGAAGCACAGAGAGAGAAGGAGAAAAGGAGAGAAGGGAAGAAACAGCAAAGAAAGAAAAAGGAAAGAGAAATAGAAAAGGGAGAGAAGGAAGAAACAGCATGGTTTTTGCATCTTTGTGGTCACTACCAGGAATAGTTCCCAGAGTTTCCAGAGCTGATCATTTAATTTGGTACAAGCAAATTAATGAAATCAACAAAACAAATGAACTATGTGTCCTGCTACCTTCCTGCCTGAATCCTCAAAGGTGAATGGCTCTTGCACAAGAGTGGGCAGCATGGGGTGGTGTAGTTAGCAGGGATGCTCTCTCTCTTGACTCGGGAGGGTTGGCTGCCTGAACTTATAAACTAACACTGCCTTCACGTCCCTAGAAAGAGGGGTCTTTGGTGTAGCACCAGTTAGGAAGCTGCCTGTTCCACACACTGACAGAGGCTGGCCAAGGCAGCCATGCCCACTTCTGCCTTAGGTCCCTTCTGAGCCCAAAACTCAATGAAAAAAGTCTCGGTCATTGCCAGACTCAAGGCCAATACCAATACAGCAGTGGCTCAAACTGGCCTTCTCGGAATGTTGTTCCACCCTCCTTAGGGCCAGGGAAGGAAGAAAGGGGGATGATGGGTGTGTCCCCATTCCTCATATTTCTAGCACTTACTTCTTCCACACACATCTTTAAGTGACTGCCTCTCCAGGGCTCCCTCAGGAAAGCTGAGGAAAACTTCCTTTTCAGGCACCTGTTTTCCCAAACACTGATACTCAAGGTAATTAAAGCAGCTAATTGTGTGCTGTTTCATTGCATTAGCAGGGTGGTGCTCTGCCTGTGCCCACTCACCAGGTCTCCAGGCCACCTAGAGCTCAAGAGGATATAGTACCCTTTCATCTCTGCTACGTCTCTCCACTTTGAAGGAAGGATGCCTTTGAGTTGGAAGTTACCTGAGAATGTGGCAGAAGGTGAAGAAGGTGTAAGCTCTCGGACACTTTGACCTGCTTCCAGAAAGTAAGGGGGAAGGGAAAGGCCCTTCAGAATAACTTTGAGATAATATGCCTGCTAATAGGCCCTGGGTAAACTGTGGCCTGGGAGTTAACTGGGGTACCTACTTCTTAGTATTTGTCACAGTGGGAATAAGGTGAGACCAGTGAGACACCCACCTTGGGTGCTAAATTTAAGGGTGCACCAAAGAAATCAGTAATGAAGATAGTATTTTAATGCAATATTAAATTAAAAAAGACTAATGCAAAATATCAACCATGAACAAAATACCAAAATTTTAAACAGAGGCAGGATCAGTATTACTGATTTTTCCTTTTGCCTCAGGCCCTAACATGGTTCAGCATGGGACTATTTTGGATGCCGTTTTTTAAAATTTTGTTGTTTTATTTATCACAGATTTTTTTCATTAATCAAAAGTTTTTAAAATATTGCGTTAAAATATTTTTGTCTTGATTACTGAGGTTTTTTGGTTCCCCCTTAGATTCTGTGCCCAAGGCAAGCACCTCTGTCCCTTTACTGTGTGTTGTTAACCAAGATTTTCTGGGAAAACTTGGCCTCCCACCTAGTACTACCCCCAAAAAATCCCCCAAGACTACAAGACAAGCAGAGCAACTGCAGGAGAGGTTTATGGCATTTCTTCACTATATCCTGTCTTTTTTGCCATTCTTGGGGGATATAGCGGTAAAGAGAGGTTGGTTCCCAAGTTTCCACTCTGTTAATATGTCCCACTGTTAGACCCCCAACATAAGGGCTAATAAATTCTGATTGGATATGAAAATTAATTTTATTTTGATATTCCAATCAGATTTCCATAACTCGAGTTACCGCCTCTAGCCTAAAATTTGTTATAGAACTTAAGGTCCTATGAATGCAACACCCTGAATGCAAGAGATTTCAGCTCTTGTCCACCATTCCAGTCCACAGAAAATCAAGCCTTATAGGAGTGGACCCTTTGGGTCTTGCAAGGCCTAAATCCTAACACTTTCCACTTCTCTGTCCTTTCTCTCTCTCTCTACATTCACTGGTCCTGTCTAATCTTTTCCACTGTACAATCATTGCTGACACCCCCAGACTCAACAGAAACTCACTGAGCCAGAGTATTGTGTTGTGGACAGCTAGAGCACAGTGATGCTTTCTTCCACTGGTTTTCATTGCAAATGCACTAGCTCGATTGCTATCCCAGGTGAATAGACTTTTGAGAGATGCCCTGGGAACCAAACCACCATTTATCTCATAGTTCCTGTGGGAAAAAAGCTTCTAAGGACCAGACATTCAAATGAGAAGAGCATTTGGGCCACAGCCATGTGTAAGGTAGGATTTGTAATGTAAGACCAAGCACACAAGATCGGTAGGAAACTTCCGTGGTTCTGAAGTGAGAGTGGCCAATGTAGCAAAAATCCTAGATTGGGGGTTGGGGGACTGGTGGGGTGGTTTTTGCTGTTTGGTTTTCTTTTTTGTTTGTTTTATTTTGTTTTGTTTTGGTTTTTTTGTACCTATTTACACCCTAATGGAATTGTAGAGACCTTAGAGACTTAGAATTAAGGAGATAAATGAAGTTGATTTGATGTCACGATTCATTTCTCAGCCTCTTCTTTTAAATTTCCTTGTGTATTCCCTTTTTCATTAAAAAAAAAAAAAAAGCATTGAGACTTTATCCTCAACAAGTTTCTCAAATGACTGTCTTACTGAGGACTCAGAGCCAAGCACGATGCCCAAGCCACAGGAGACAGAGTTTGGACTGGGGTCACCAGTGCCGCCAAGTTGTGGTTGTTGGTCTCCTTTTAGGGTCAGGGTAGGCGCTGCTTCGGGAAGTGTCCACGAGTGGAAGGAAGATCACCTCCTCGAACATTCCTCTCCTGGCCTTTCCCTGCCATGGGTCCTCCAACCACCTTTCATGTGAGCAAATGGCTCTGTGTCTCTCACAGCTGTTGTTTGGTCCCCTGGTCCTAGTCAGTTTACATTCCAGGAAGGTTCATTAGCTCTGGGACTCAGAAAAGCACAGCAAGTCCTGTCCAGCTGCAGGAACCAATCTGAAAATTCTGACAGCCAACAACAGACAACAGTTCCTTTACTTGGGGCAGTTTCCCTAAACACATTCATTTGCCATCTCCAGAAAGCTTCAGCACTAAATGTGCTCGTATTTCCACCTGAGGAGGAATTTAACTGAAAAAACAAGCAGAATGGCAATGAAGAGTAAAAATACTATAAGAAAGAAAATGCCCACAGCCGTAATCCCACAGGACAGTTTGACATCATACAGCTTAACTCCCCTTAAAGATGGAGGGTTTGCACACATGGTTTCCTCCACACCCTCAATTTTCCGCAGGTTTTCTTTGTACCATGTTATAAAATGTATGTTCGAACAAGTACAGTCCAGGGGATTGTGGCTTAAGTTAATGGTGTTCTGCTGGGACAGGGTGTGGAGGAGAAGAGGTGGGATGGCGTGGATGCTGTTGACGGCCAGATTGAGGTAGATCCCCTGAAGATGGCTAAGAGCATCGATGCTATCGCCCGTCAGGCTGTTGTAGCTTAAGTCTACGTGACTCATTTTTCCAAGGCTCTGGAATGCTTGCTTGTCTATGGAAAGGAGGTCACAGGAGGATAAACTAAGAATCTTCAAGCTGTTCAAGGGCTGAAGTAGGTTGGTCTTTGAGATGCGCCTATCTTGAAAGTGATTCCCCTGTAAATTTAGATGGCGGAGATCCACCAGGCCTGCTAGAAGGTGCTGATTGCTGGTATCCAGGAGACAGTGAGAAAGATTCAGAACCTGTAGGAGACGGAGGTTTTGAAAAGGACTTTGTGGAGCCTTAATGCGCAAGTGGGTAAATGCCAAATCTAGATGTTCTAACTGAGGACATTCTTTGAATGCCTGACTCTGAAGACCAAGAGGCTCATTGTAGCTCAGGTTTAGGTATTGTAAGTGGGGCAGGTTTTTGAGTTGCAGACTGCAGCAGTCGGAAGCTTCTATATCATTGTGGCTTAAATCAAGTTTCTGAAGATTTTCTAGTTTTTCCAAACACCCAGCACCGAAGTCAAGTGTTTTCATGTTGCCTTTGATAGAGAGGTCTGTGAGGGATGGAAAACTGGCAGCATTGATCTGACACAATTGGTCAAAATTATTTACATTGAGAACTAATTTCTTGAGAGCATTCATACCCTCAATCCCGGAGGGCAATGCTTTCAGGTGAGTTGCCGTCAGATCCAATTCCTTAAGTTGAGTGAAGCAGCGAAATGTGGTAGATGAGATATTAGAGAAATGGTGCTTCTGTAGATTGATGCTTTCCACAGACATTTCACAAAGTCCCTCAAGCATGGCTGGAGTAAGGTCTTGGTCATCAGAGTCTTCGAATGTCCCCAGCCAGAGAGACTGAGTAGTGGAGTTCTGTAGACCTTTTAATATAACAGACAAGTTAAGAATCCCTCCAAATTTCAAACTTTGGAAGCTTTTTGAGTGGAAAGCTCCAGGCTCAATGGCTTTAATGTCATTGCCATTGAAATTAAGGCTTAGGTTGGTGGCCTTCTCCAGAGCATTCATGTCTTCACTCGAGATATAGTATATAGCGTTATTCTGAAAATCCAGGACTTTCAAATTCTGTGTTGGGAAGTTCTCTGGGAACTTAATGGAGGAAATATGGTTGCTTCCAAGATGCAAACTTTCCAACTGTTCCAGATTATACACTGGGATAAACTCGAGATTGGATATTCCTGTTTGGATTAAGGAAAGATGCTTCAGCGATTTGGGCCCATTAAATGCTGTTTCTGCCATGAATATCAGGGGATTTCCAGTCAATACAATTGTGTTCAACTGATGCTGGTATTGAAAAGTGTCTTCATGTACCCAGTTAATTTGGCACCTTAAAAATTATTTAAAAATAATTAGAAAAAAGAAAAACTCTGTCACAGTGACTAGTATTAACAAAGCCATCTTTTGTGTAGAGTAAAAACAGTATATATCGTTATTTGAGGAAAAACATTAAAAATTTTCTGCAGTACCAACAGATTACCTGTCGAATTAATGACTAGCCTCAGTTCCGAGCACTCTGATTTAGAATATTTTCCAGAAATCTTATCCCTTTGGATTGAACTCTCAGAGCTTTGTTTATAGAATCTAGGGAACAGTTAGTCATTTGACTTTAGGGAAAATGGAGGTATTATTTACTGTTGTAAGTAATATACAATATGTAGTATATAATGTATACTATAGAATAAATGATATGTAATATATGTATCTGTGTCACCCTGGACAAGTCACAAATTTTTTCAAACTTTTGTTCCATCTATAAAGTAAAGAAGTGATGAGTGCTTTAGGCAATGGCTGTTAACCAAATGATACATATGAAAATGCTCCATAGAAATATGGAGCAGTACAGGTGTCATCCTGGTAATGCACCTGAAAATACTGGATTACGCATGTGCTAGCACATACGTGTGCATGCGTGCGCGCGCACACACACACACACACACACACACTCACAGCTACCCTGGAAGTTGCTAAGGGAGTTCCTTAGAAACACACTAAAGGAGGGGCGCCTGGGTGGCGCAGTCGGTTAAGTGTCCGACTTCAGCCAGGTCACGATCTCGCGGTCCGTGAGTTCGAGCCCCGCGTCGGGCTCTGGGCTGATGGCTCAGAGCCTGGAGTCTGTTTCCGATTCTGTGTCTCCCTCTCACTCTGCCCCTCCCCCGTTCATGCTCTGTCTCTCTCTGTCCCAAAAATAAATAAACGTTGAAAAAAAAAAAAAAATTAAAAAAAAAAAAAAAAAAAGAAACACACTAAAGGAGCTGTGAAAAAGAAGCTGGAATCCCTAGGACCAAGTGAGCCCTGGTCACTTGTCATATTGCCAATATCTGCCAGTCTTTGATGGCCTAAAGCCTGAGTTAAAATGAGCCACATGTACCATGGCAGGAGACAAAGCTTGGGGTCCAAGCAGAGTAGGAGGTCCTATCAAAAACCTACAGACCACCAAGATCTTCACAAGGGATCCTTTCAGCGGATCACCTTAAAAAAGAAAGCTCATAGAGGGTGACCTTGAGGATATGTGTTTATCTTGGCCCATGGCTTTAGATGGAGCAACAAGGATAACAACGAGAAAAGTCTCCCCTTGGGATTCTCGAACCATAAGTTTCCACTCATGAGGGCTGGGGTCTGAACTGACACTACCTCTGTGGACCTCCCAAAAGGAGCGCAGGTAGAAAATTGAGTCTAAAATGGCTCCAGAATGGTAGTGACTTCAGAGAGCAGCAGAAGTGAATAGAAATTTCTTTTTGAGTGATATACCTATTTAATTAATTTTTAATAAAAAATACTTGCAAACCTAAAGTAAAGATAGTAGTACAATGAACTTTCATATACCACACGGGTGCAGCAGTTCTCAAGATTTTGCCATATATACTTCCTTGCTTCTTCTATTCCCTCCTCTCCCTCCTGCAGTGGTTTAAATCAAATCCTAGACATCCCGAACATATTTCACTATGCATCTCCAGAAATATTTAGGCTTATTGTCTAGCCATAATGCCATGGTCTAATCCCAGGAAAGTATTTTAAACAAAGATTTACATCAAGTTCCAAAAGATAAATGAGCTCAAAATAAAACTTCACTGAATACATAAGGGCAATTCATTAGCCAAAATCAGTTAAAAAAAAAATGTTCTACGGGAACACCTGAGTGGTTTAGTCGGTCAGATGTCCAGCTCTTGATTTTAGCTCAGGTCATGATCTCACGGTTCATGGCATAGAGCCCTGGGGCGGGCTGCACTCTGGCAGCACGAGCCTGCTTGGGATTCTCTCTCTGTCTCTCTCTGACCCTTCCCTGCTTGCCTGTGTGCACATGTGCTCTCTGAAAATAAATAAACTTAAAAAAATTATAAGTATATTCTGCATAATTAAGTGAAAGAAACAACAGATACCAGAATTATCAGATATATCTCATAATACATATATGATTTGGAAAGAATATGTGATATTCCTGATATATATTATCAGAATATATCATATATTTAGATCAAACGTGCATTTGATATGTTTAAAGGAAACAGTGTGAGCCAATAATAGGAAGAAGGAAAAACTTATTAAAGCTGATCTGATATACCTGAAATGAAAAGTCATTGAAATTTATTGAAATAGGAAGTTAATGAAATTGAAAAGCCAATGGATAGTTTATACAAGAGATTAGCTGAAGAGGGTATTAATGGACTAAAAGGGGATACGAGAAAATTACCTAGAATATAGTCCAAAACACCAGAGAGGTGGAAAACAAGAAAGATATATTGATGTTACAAAGGATGGATGAGAAGATGCAATGTAAATCTAACCAGAGATCCAGAAGAAATAAAAGAGTGACCAGGAGCAAGCCAAGTTTCAAACAAATAATGGCTAGACTATTTTAGAATTGATGAAAGGCACTAATCACAGATTCAGGGAGCCCAAGCATCTACACAGTGCAGCCCTGTGATATTACAGAATGCCAAAGACAAAGAGAAACCATTGAAAACACCCAGAGAGAAAAGATCACCTACGTGTGCACAATGATTAGACAGACAGGTGACTATCTAACAGCAAGAAGGCACAAAGCGAATGGTAGCATCAAAGGGCTAACAAGAACAAAAAACCGTCACTTGCAATCATGCCAGAAAAGACTGTCTTTCAAGAAAGAGAGTAAAATAAAGACATTTTTGGAAAAACAAAAACCGAGGGAGTTTAATCCTAAGAGACTTTCACCAAAGACATTTTGGGGGATGTACTTCAGGAAAAAAGAAAAATTATTCCAGAGAGGAAGTCTGAAAAGCAAGATGGAAGAATGAGCAAAAAACCCCAGAAAACATGTTGGTAGAGCTAAAGAAATGGTGGCTCTTTAAAAGAATAAAAACTGTATCTGATTGGTGGCCAGATAAAAGGCAGGGGCTAGGGGACTAAGGAGAGGGACTTTAGGAAGTATGAGGTCATATTTTTTATCATCTTTCGAAAATAACAAGAGGAAACTTACAGTCTTCTATCTAGAGAAGCTGTCATGGCCCCATGCACTCCTTCAAAATGTGGTCAAATCCATTTCATCTAAAAATGTGAAGTGGTAAAGCAGAGGGCAAGTAAATGTCCTGGGGGGCATACTAGGTAGGTAGCAGAGTAATCTCTGTCCCTATCTGCAAGGGCAAGACTTTGTCTCAGTGAAGTGTTGCTAGGCAATAAGTGGAATCTTGGCCGTGGAGGTGGCCTGGGGTCATTTGGGGGACTCTGGACTGAGAGTCAGGAAAGCAGAGACCCAGTTGCCTTACTCTGTGACCTTAACCAAACTCACAAAATCTCCTTGAGCTTTCATTTCCTCTTCGAACATGAGTTGGACTGTAATATACAGCATGCCTACCTCCCAGTGGTGGTTATAAAGATGAATATAGTCTTACGGATGTGAATGTTCTACTACCCTGGGCAGAAGCTGAAACTGAACCACCTAAGAAATAGAGCTGCTGCAAGGGATATATGCCTCATACACATGCAAAGCCCTTTCCCCTCTTACACACACACACACACACACACACACACACACACACACACACACAATCATGTTGCAATTCCCTTCTGGTTTCTTCTCTTATTTTCTTGTAATACTTCTGCCTTCTGGTTCACAAACACTGGTTCAGTATTTGGAATCCTGACTCTGCTTCTAAAATTAAATGATGGAACTATTTTCCCAACTTACAGGGGAAAAAGTTAGTAGCTTATGTGTTTCTTCTGTAAATTTTTCTTAAAATGTTATCACCCAATAATAAACTACGCTAACATGTAGTATAATACGGCATCTGACTGAATGAAAGATTTGTCTTTAGTATTCCTTAAAACTTCTTAAACAACACTGTTGATGTAGCATCGTTTGAAAACAATCCACCCTTCTGTTCAGTTATTGGGTTTCATTAATATAACATTTCACCTGCATAAAAATATTTCATGGGGAAGAGTAAACACACAGTATAGGTAGAATGCCCCTGTGCTCCCAAAAGAAGGTCCTGGAAACAATTTGAATGCAAGTTGTATTATTCCATAAGTAAAACATCAGCCACACACAAGGAACTCAGATACATACCTGGTTAAGTCCAAAAACATAAGATCTATGAGTCTGGTGAAAGTTGTATTTTCAATTACAGGCAAGAAATTAAAGCCAAATTCTAAAAATTCTGTTGTGTTTGGTAGAGTGTCAGGAACTTCTGTGAGACCTAAATTTTCACAGTTATATGTTTTGTTGGCTTCTTTCTGACAAGAGAAACAACAGAAATTAATATCAGAGTTGGTAATTTGATTAGCAAAATTACACATATTTTATCCTTTGCACAGCAATCCCACTTCTAGCAATCTTACCAAATACACAACTGCAAATACCCAAAGTGACTTGTGCATAAGATTATTTATTTTAGTATATTTTTGTAATACCAAAAGGTAGGCAGTCACCAGATTATTCATCACTGTAGGACTAGTTGAACAAAATATGGTCCATTCACAAAATGGAATCTTCTGCAGTTGAAAATGGAATGAGTAGGGTCTCCACATGTTAATATGGAGTGACATCCAGGCATATTGTAAGGTGTAAAAAGCAAGGTGCAGAATGAGCTTATAGTATATACAGTATATGGTATGTCACATATAGCATACTGTATGTGTATTTCTTACATTTGCAAAGAGAAGCCATGGGGAAAGGCCCCACACTCATTGCCTTGAAGGGGAAAAAAGGAACCAGATAGAGAAGCAGGGAAGGGAGACTTATCTTGATTATACTTACACAGTTCTGATTTGGGATGCATGGAAATGTTTTATGTCATTTTGAAAACAGATCAACTCTGCGTTAGCATCAACAGAACAAGACAATCAGACATTTCACACTTTCTGATGGAGACAGATTCCTGCCCCCCCAGAAATTAAATTTGAATACAAGACTTTAGGCTTAATTTACAGCCTACAAATGAAACGAGAGGTTTAAGTTAAAACAGCCTGCACGGTAGCTGTCAGCCAAATGCCCAAGGCGGAACATCCTGTAGAATAACTGACTGTTTTGTTGACATGTGAATGGTGTTGGGGAAGTAGAGAGGAAGGTGGATGGGGCAAGAGGAGACTGCTCCTGTTAAAAGAGACAGCAATAGAAGCTCTTTAAGAGATACAACCAACAACAGAGTAGCCCTCGTTTTGATTCTGATTCACATGAAGCATCAGGAAAATACATTTTATAGACTATCAAGAAACTTTGAGGACACGATATTAGAGAATATTAAGGAATTAGGAATTTTTGAATGATAACAGCAATGTTCTTATTCTTTCGAAATGCATTTTGAAGTATTTCTGCATAAAATGACTTGATGTTTGGGATTTCTTTTAAAATATTCTGGGCATGAAGGAGGGGAGGAGGGGATACATGAAATCAGTAGGCAAAATATCAGTGATTGTCGAACGTCGATATATACATGGAGGCTCCTTGTAACTACTTCTGTATCTGTTTCAAAATGTTCTGTCCCCATCCTCAGTTGCAGACAGCCCTGCTTAGCTGGGAACAGAAGACTGAGCACGTTCTCCTTTACTATGAAGCCTGATGCTTTAGAGATGTCACATTTTAATTGCTTTCTGCTCTACTCCAACTTCTGCGTAGTGGTGCACTTTTTCTGGGTACCGCGAGCGTATGCATGCTCACCTACTGGATATCACGTTTTCTTCTATACTGTGATAATATTATCAGTGTTACTGATGAAAATGCCATATTTTTATTTCCTTGTAATTCATTCCTCATTTTATAGACCCAACGTCCTCCAGGCACTGCCACAAATCCACCTAATGTCCTTGAAATTCACACTTCGCCTTTAAAACTTAAGATGTAGCTGACTGGTGGGAAAAACACATGTTGCCAGACCCCCCTTGTGCCCGTGCACATGGATGGCCCCAAGAGGAAATGAATGTAACTTCTCCAGTAGCTGCTAAGGTTTGGAGGAGCTTTGAGAAGACATTTCCCTTTTCTGGCGTGCACTGGCGTAACTGATGTCACATATACTTGGAGAAAGGGACCTTTCCTCAATTTGTCTTGAGCTATTCTGGTCCTACAGCAAAAGGCGCCATGCTGGCAATTCCCTCCTTCTCCTGAATATATAAGCGCCCGTGACACCTAAATTAGTCCTCTTCTGTGCTTTACTAAGCTCTTTTACTGCATTAATGGGATTCGGAAAGTTGAGAATCCAGCAGGAGCTCTATGGAGCCAGTGGCCTGAGGGAGCTTCTAGCAAATGGAAAGGCAGATAAATGAAATAGCTCAGTTTTATCCCGGTGAAAAACAAAACTAGTGGATAACATTCCCACAGAGTTCTGAGAAACCCACCATGAGCCGGTATCATGCATTAATCTCTACTTAGGTATAAAGTACAATGAACTCTCTGCCCTTGATTCCTGGGAGAACGAGGCAAATGACAAGAATTGCAGCTTATAAGAGAATTTAAAAAGCAAGCACATTTTGGAGAATGTCCTGAGCTCCACACACGCGACCCTTCCCCTTTGGCTTTCATATTCACATTCTTGTACACTCACAGTTACTATTACAGATGGTGACATGAAGCGTCCCCTGCTCTGGAATCACTCAAGCAGCATTAAATTGTTTCCAGTCTCTCGAATTTTTTTAAAATTTTTAAAAATGTTTTTTATTTATTATTGAGAGACAGAGAGAGAGCATGAGCATGGGAGAGGCAGAGAGAGAGGGAGACACAGAATCTGAAGCAGGCTCCAGGCTCTGAGCTGTCAGCACAGAGCCCGACGCGGGGCTCGAACTCACGGACCGTGAGATCATGACCTGAGCCAAAGCCGGACGCTCAACCGACTGAGCCACCCAGGGGCCCCACCCCCTTAAAAAAATTTTTTTTAAATAGTCTCTCAAATTTTTTAAGGCAGGAAGTATACACACACACACACACACACACACACACACACTGTTGTTCTCATTCCTTTTTTGTTGAGAGTAAATTGTAGACATCATGACCCATTACCCCTAAGTCTCCTGAGAACAAGGACATCTCTTCTATAACCACAGTGCCAATGCCTAATTGAGAATATTGAACATTGATACAATGTTATTATACAGTGTACACATTTTGGCGATTGTCTTAATATTATCCTTTATAGTAATTTTGTTTTTTCTAGTCCACGTTCACACATTGCATTTAGTTTTTGTGTGTCTTTAGTTTGAGGCAATTCCTTAGCCTTTTGTTGTCTCTCATGACATTGATATATTTATCAATAACACACACACACACACACACACAATGTCCCTCACTTGAAGATCTTTCCTCATGATTTGATTCAGGTTATACAGTTTTGGTAGAAATACTACATGAGTGAGGTTGTGTCTTTCTCACTGCCAGGATCCTCACAAAACTTTTTGAGAGGGAGTCGTGATGGGTAGAGCACAGGATTCTAGGACTGCAGCATGACCCTGCAATGGAGAAGGGACAGGATGCAGAGAAGGAATATAGGACGGGGCTGGCTGCCAGGGTCACATGTATAGTTGCTCCTCCAGGCAGATACCCACCCCTGCTTCTGCAGCCCCCGTGGGTCCTCTGAGCGCCGCGTGACTACTTCCTGTCAAAGCAGCCTTCATTCTCTAGCCCTCAGTGTGGGGTTATTGTCGAAAATCACCTTCTCCCACTCCTACTTTTGCAGCTCTCTTCTTGATGTGAACCCGTGCAGCCAGGAGGGCTGTGCAAGGAGACACGGCATTCACAACAACCCCATGCCTACCCCCGGTCCTAAGTCATGGGCCATTTCCTCAGGACCTCCTGTGCACTGGGACCTGCACCAACCACTTTGTCTCCAGCTTCATATCAGAGCCGTCCCTTTTCCACAGAGCGGGACTCGTAAGTGTTAAATCTGTGTTTGCAATCCCTTTTCCTTCCAGGTAATTCATTTGCATTTTTTCAATCAGGATCTTATTTTGCTTCCTTCTGCTGTAACTCTAACTCTCTGCTATCCCATTGTATTTTCTCGTCTCGAAAGTGTTGAAATCATTTTCTAATTTTGAACCTTTTGAGTTTCACCTAGTGCTGATTCCCACCTTTCCAATGTCTCCTCTGCATTCGGCATACACCGCAGCCAGCGATCCCATGCACAGAGTCTGGCTTGCAGAACACTGAGCCTCCCTCCAGAGTTAGCAGTGTGACTGCATCAAATCCCAGAGTAACAATTACTCTCTGAAAATAAAACAAAATATTCCCGAGGGCACAGTCCTAAAATTTCATTGTTAACCTGATTCCTACAGGCAAAGGGCATCCCAGTTATATGCAGTTCATTTTCTATGTATCTTGAGTCAGACTGCTTGGGTTCAGATCCCAGCTTTCAACCACTAAACTGTATTCTCTGAGACTTCTTTTTCGCCACTATAGATGGGGGATAACCTTCTTTGTGGGCCAACTCGGAGGATTAATGAGACCATGTACGTTGAGCACTCATAAGAGGAGTTTGTGTTTTACTGGTTCATCACAATATCATGTCATTGTTTAGAGCTCTTCAGAAGCCTCTGTGTCCGTGAATTTGTGAACTTGGAGTTCTTCCAAAAAAGAGCTCCACTAGGCATTTCCCACCCCTACCTAGGACTGAAGAAGGACTGTCTTCCTCCCATAGGTTTGAGCGGACAGGATAGCCACCATTGAGCCCATCTGCAATGAAGAGGCATGTCTACACTCCAGTGTAATTATTCAAGAGTGTATCTAAAGTGTTACCAGAATTCAAATCACAGAACACTGTATTTCACTTATGCTTTGCACATCTGTCAGCCTCCAAAGACCTGGTCCTGGCTCTAATTTTGTTACTTATGGTTCACATGCATACAGAGAAAACAATAGATTAATATAACACAAGAAACACACACATACAGAAGAAAACAACAGTTGAATATAACAGTGGAAGATTCCACATGGAGTGTTTATGGAGGCTCATTATATTTTTAGAGCTTGTCTACCTTAGAAATATTTTTCAAACAAAAAGTTTTACTAAAAATTCATCTTGACTCCCACTTCACATTGTATGCAGAAAACAATTCCAGTCGGCTATAGCTCTAAATGTGAAACCTAACAATAGAGATAAATACAAAGTCAACTTCCAGAAAAGAGAGGATAATACTGTCATGGCCTCAAGGTCGGCAAATTTTTTTAAACAGGACAGAAATGCGCTGAGAATAAAGGAACAATTATAAATCAAGCTGCATTAAAGTTAAGAACTGTGTCTCTCTCATATACACATGCACACGTAGATATGAAAATGGCTAACAAAGTTGAAAATATCCTCAGTAATCAGGAAAGTAAAAATTAAATCCCAATGAATTATCATTATTCACCCATCAGAATTGTTAACATTCTTAAACAAACAATAGCAAATATTAAGATGGGGAGTAATCAGAATTCACATACATTGCCAATGAGTATAAATGGGTACTAACCCTTTGGAAAACAGGTTGGCGATACCTACTGAAATTAAATATATGTATACCCTATGACCCAATACATCCCCGCCCTGGCAAACACCTAATAAAGATTTGCATATTTGTTCGCTAGAGACAGAGATATGAATGTCCAAAGCAGCAGCGTTTATAATAGCCAAGAAATGGACAACAGTGCAAATGGCCACTAACAGTAGGATGAATAAATAGTGGTTCACTAGTACAACTGAATACCATTCAGCAATGAAAATAAACAAATGATTGCTGTATGCAGCATCTTTGGTAAATGTCCCATATTTACTGCTTTGCGAAAGAAGCCAGACACAAAAGACTATACAGCAGGCGGTCTCTGGTATATAAAATTCACAAAGAGGCAAAATCTTTGTTTGATGATAGAAGTTAAGAGTACCTGGTGCCCCTGGCGGCTACTGACTGGGAATATGCATGAGGGGGCTTCTGAGTTGCTGAGAAGGTGCTATTTCTTGATCTGTGAGCTGGGCACACGGATGTGCTCGCTTTGGTAAAGACTCATTAAACTGTACACTTAGGATTGGGGAACCTTCTGTATGTATGTTTTACTTCATTAAAAGGTTTACTAAACTCAAAGCAAAAAAAAAAAAAAAAAAAAAAAACCCCAAACAAACAAACCCACCTTTGTTTTCAAGATAGGGCCTGATAAGCTAATGGGGGCCACATGAGCACACAGACAATATGTGGTTAATTCTGCTTCAACTGGAGGAGAGAACAAAAGAGGGAAAGGAAAGCCAGCATGAGGGCCAGGCAGGCTAGAGTAACGTACACTTGAAAAGGGGCCAGACCCTTCAACCCAAAGCTTCCTCTTCCACCACTTCCATTTTTATTCCACTTTCTGCAGCCCAGAAGTTCCTTACCTTCAGGAACAAACTCTCATTCATCTTGGTAACCCCCAGGAACTTCCCAGTACACACATAGAGTGATGGCTGGTAAACAGCCTGAGAATCCTGCTGCTGAGAACTCAGACACGATAGAGGATATATAAACGCAAGTTAGATCCAATGTTAATTGCCTTGGTTCCAAGGCATTTAAAATCAGTCCTTTCAGAGGGAGGACTGCAGTCTCACCTGCAGAGGTTTCAGTCTCACCTGACTTAACCAAAAAGGAAAGCTCTTACTGCCACATAGGGACAGGCCTGGAGATCCTGGGACCCTCAGCATCACTTTTGCCACCTGAGTGTCAGGGAGGCCTCAGAAACAGGCAACAAAAGGACTAGGGCGCGGTCCCTGTTTCTCTCCCCTCTACTCTGCCAAAGCAGGAGCCACTTGCAAAAAGCAACGGGCAACTCTGGAACCTAATGTCTTCAGTAGGAAGCTAGACTGGTCCAGCATTTCCATGGGCTTTCCAGAATCTCCCAGGACTCCCGTGTAGGCTTCTGAAGGGCTGTGCAGGCTTTGCAGCAATGCAGAGATTTAAGAGTTGAACTGGTGAGCTTCAGAGTGGGGTATTTAAAATAGCCTGGTTCCCAATAAGCTGGGAACTGGAATTTAAGTGTGATATTATCCTACCTGAGGATGTTGGCAGATGGTGGGTAGCATACCTACCTGGTCACTGAGGAGGTGGTGTTCCCACTCCTACCCTCTTATCATGTCACCTCCTCCACATATGTGTGTAATTGACCTTCTGACCTGAGTGTTGAAGAGACAGCCTTCTGGGGCTGATAAAAACCTCTTGCTTGACCCCTTCTGTTGCGGGCTGCTTTGTGTCATTCCCAGATTCATATGCTGAAGTCTTAATCCGAGTACTCAGAAGGTGACTTTATTTGGAAAAAAAGAGTCTTTAAAGAGGTAATTAAGTTGAACTGAGATCATTAGGATGGGCCCTAATATAGTATGACTGGTGTCCTTATAAGAAGAATAAATTAGACACATACAAAGGGAAGATGATGCGAAGACACGGAAGATGGCCGTCTACGCAGGGAGAGCCAATGAACGAGGTCTCCGAGAAACTAACCTTGCTGACGCCTGATCTTAGACGTCTAGCCCCCAGAATTATGAGCAGTTTCTCAGTGGGAGGAAGGTTGCAGCATTTTAGAAGATGGCAAGGGACCCCCTCCAAGAACTTCCCACGAGTTGGTAAATATTGTTAAGGCCAAAACAGAAGATGCAGTTTGGCTCTGTTCTCCAATGTTACTCCTGTGGGTCAGTAAAACAGATGGAGGGCTGTCCAATTGGAGGAGAAAGCCAGACTCATTCGGAGTGATCTCTATAGGCTCTAAAACCTGGCACAGGCCATCTTCGCTAATCTCCAGGAAACCAAAAAACTGTTTGTGGAGTAGTGGCCATATGCTGGGATGTTGGACAAACAGCACCTCCATTCTGGAAGCACATTTGGAAGGCTGCTCTTTGTACCGAGACCCTGTTGGCATCGTATGTCTCAATTAGGAGCGTTTCGAGGGAATTGTTTGTAGAGGAGGAAAACTCTCACTTCTTCCAACGGATAATTTTTGAGATCATCCCCTGGCTGAGCTCTATGGCTCCTTCTTCATTCTGAAGAAGAACCTTTCTCCATACCTTGTCACCCTTTTAAAGACAGTGAATATAGGGAAGCCAAGGCTCAGATAGGACTGCGTGCTGAATCTCAAAATTTCCAGGCAGTTTAATCTGGATAAAGACAAACAGTTTGGACTCACCTCAGTGCACATCTGATCCGAGGAGGTGATGGCTTTACAGCTGGCAGAAAACATCACTGCCAACAGGAAGCAGCCGGCACAGGGAGCCATCACCCGAATGAGGCCACCCCAGCTTGGTGGGCTTATCTTGTGCCTGGAGCAGAGAAATGGAATCAAACTCTAATGGCCTCAGTTATTTGGCGGGCAGAGAAGTGCTCAGAAGGGTGATCTGGGAACAAGAAATGCTGTTGATTGCTCAGCTGGTTCTGTGCTACAAAAAAAAAAAAAAAAAAAAAAAAAAAAAAGGAAGTTCCTTTTGCATATCACCAATCCTCCTTGCCAAAAATAGCTGAGAACCCAGCCTCAGAATGGCCCAGTGTGTTTCCTGGCAAATATGAATCAGTTGAGCACCCCTCTGGGGCCCGTCACCCGGACTCTCAATGAGATGGTTTCTATGGACATTAGGCCAGCTTCCAGAGTTTGGCTAATTCCAACAGCTTCTGGTCTCTTCGGCGAGACAGACTATAGAAGCAGGAAGCTGTCCTCACAAGGAAGGCCACTTTGTTAGTTGTGCTAGGTGAGTGACCTGGACAGGTGCAGCGGCATGCCTTGGGGGCAGATGGAAGGACCGGGTTCTGCAGTGGCACCTGCTGAGGTGGGTACTGGAGCAGGAGGGAAAGGGCCATCCCCAGAAAGGGGCTGTACCCGCTCTTTGCACCTCCCCTGCTGCCTCGGGCACCCGGTTCGTATTGCCTCTGGTCTTGGTCCAGAAGGAGGACACATCCATCCTTAGACCCTGTGATTCAGGCCGGCTAAATCAGCTGGGGTGGAGTCTCCTCTTTTTCCCTTTGAACCCAACCCAGGGAAGCAGGGGACACTGCTGCACCCAGAGCATTCTGGCTCAGAGAGCAGAGTTACGGATGTCAGCCTTGGCTCTCTTTCTTCTTGGAAATAGCTTGAAGCAGGATTGAACTTGCCCTCATCATGGTGCAAGATGTGGTAGTTATTAAAAAAGGTCAAATTTCAAACGTTCCTCCCTGGGCTGAATTTAGCTACTTCAGACGTTGTTTCCCAACCTTCTGGCATAGAGGGCCTGCTTGGCATTGCTTTTCTTCCACTTCATTTCCAAGAGTCCCGTTCTTAGCATCAGAGTTCAGAACAACTTGAGATACTGCTACCACTACTGTATTACTTCTGCTAATAAAGTCATTGTAGGACCTACCATTTATTGAGCACTTATTGTACGTCAGACCCCAGGTGGGATTCTTTTTTTTTTTTTTTTTTTTTTTTTTTTAATTTTTTTTTTCAACGTTTATTTATTTTTGGGACAGAGAGAGACAGAGCATGAACGGGGGAGGGGCAGAGAGAGAGGGAGACACAGAATCGGAAACAGGCTCCAGGCTCCGAGCCATCAGCCCAGAGCCTGACGCGGGGCTCGAACTCACGGACCGCGAGATCGTGACCTGGCTGAAGTCGGACGCCCAACCGACTGCGCCACCCAGGCGCCCCTGGGATTCTTTTGTATGTGTTTATACCCTTATCACATTTTCTACCAGAGAGATGCTATTATTTCACCCACTTCATAGATGTAAAAACTGGTGTGGAGAGAAATTCAATGACCTCTCCAAGGCCACACGACTAGAAAATGGTGGATGAAGGCTTCAGATCCACTGTCTCACTGTGGAGACTGTGCCATTACCCTCCATAGTGTTAGAAAGAGTTTTGCTTCCTGCAGGAGAGAAGAATAGGTGAGATAAAGAAAGTTCTTCATCTGAAGGTTTCAGAGCAGATGCTAAAAAGCCGAGCGGGTTGGAGAAACTATGCCCAAGCACTGTGCTAGGGCTTTCCTAGTCTCCCCTAAAACGCCATCCTTATCAATAGAAGCAGTTCCAAAGATGCTTTTGGCAAAACATGGTTCAAGCAAACCCAGGCTGATGACAGCCCGTCTTGCTTTAAAGGCATGAATCACGACGAGAAGCAAGAGCTGGTCTTGAAGCAGGGGAGTTTTCAGCCTCAGATCCATTGGTTGTTAACTGAGTGAACTTGGGCAAGTTATGTCACTTAAGTGAGTCTGCTTCCCATCTGAAAACTAGAACAGGATCAAATGGGATCATACATGTGGAAATGCTCTCTTGACCTTTAATCCTTACATAAATACGAAGAAGGTGTTACTCCTCTGATTAACCAGTTCCAATGTCATGTAAATACCTCTATCAGGAAATTGTCTCCTGCCCCAGAGATGTTGAAAAGGTATATTACTTTTCTTTTCAAAAAAAAAAAAAAAAAGGTTTGATGGCTCAGTTAAGGCCATAGGATTTTGTCATTTTCCGAGGCCACAGTATTTGCATATGATTTGCATGTGTTTGCATAATGGATTCAGAAGACTCACTGCAAGTGTATAAGACTAAAAGAAAATAAATGAATATGAGTGACCTTCTGCCACAGCATTCAAATCAAATATTCGGGGCATAATACCCTGAAATATGAAACAGATTAAAATTTAAACTATTGCAAACAGATGGGAAGATAGGTTTTAGAGTTCAAAGACAAGAGTGAAACCCTGATTTGGTGCCAGGTTGTGAAGAATCACATACTCTTAAAGGTCACCCCATCCAATGATTTTCATGACTGAAGTCTTTCCTCCACACCCCTTGCCCCACCACTTTCCATAGACAAAACATACCCACTACATACTATGTTACATTCCAGTCTATTCTTTTTTTTTTTTAATGTTTATTTTTGAGAGAGAGGGAGTATGAGCAAGAGAGGTGCAGAGAGCAGGAGGACAGAGGGTCCAAAGCAGGCTCCACGCTTACAACAGTGAACCCGACGCGAGGCTCAAACCAAGGAACCATGAGATCACATGACCTGAGCCAAGGTCACATACTCAAACGACTGAGCCCCCCAGGAACCCCCCTTCCGGTATATTCTGAAAAGCTTCAGGTGACAGAAAATTTGCTGTCCCCCAAGAAATTGTTTTGGCAAAATTTAACTGTATAAAACTGAAACCCTTAAACTTCTCTCCAATGATCCTCCTTTCCTCAGGCCAAAAGAACAAGTTCCAGCCCTTATCTATCTGCTGGTCCTTGAGCTACTTGGCAGTAGTTAGGATGCCCCTGAATCATCCCTTTTCCAGATTAAAATTTTCTTGTGCCTCCAACTGTGATATACGTTCATGCATCATAAATCCCTAACAATCTCTCTGAATATGTTCCAAATCTCCCAAGAAGAGCAGTGACTTGATTCTAGCTCTAGGTTTGCCATTAATTCGTGTGTCTCAATGTCCTCCTCTGTAAAGTGGAGTTGGACCGTAAGGCACTTCGTCATCTTCATCTAAAAATCCCATTTCGCTGTTTCAAAACAGTGATTTCCATTTTACTTACGTAACAATGATTGGCGTGAGCCAATAAAATGGAGTTACACTTTCTCCAGGTGGACTTGCTCCTTGGCAAACATGAAACACAGCCAGCTTTGGCTGGAACAATGGACATCACGATTGCTGCATTTCTGGTGAATTGCATTGCCATTAAAGGATGGTCACCTGTTTTAAGAACCAGTTCTGGGGCACCTGGGTGGCTCGGTCCGTTAAGTGTCTGACTTCGGCTTAGGTCATGATTTCACTGTTAGTGAGTTCGCGCCCCACCTCGGGCTCCCTGCTGTCAGCGCAGAGCCCTCTTTAGATCCTCTGTCCTCTTTCTCTGCCCTTCTCCCATGGGTTCTCTCCCTCTCTCAAAGTAAATAAACCTAAAAAAAAAAAAAAAAGACCCAATTTGTGCAGAGATCTGGAAAGAGAAAGCAGATGGTGAGAAAAGGCACTAGAAACTCATTTATTTCTACTGGCCAGTAACCAGGTCAGTTATTACGCTTTTATTCCACCACATTTCCATGCAGTTCATCCCTTGGGTCAGCTGCCACCCCATAGGTAACTCCATAAACCTGCCCACTTTCATGTCTGGGAGTCCCATGCCTTCACTTGCCTGTGTTTCCATTTGATTATAGCCTGGGGAGGGACTTGGGGTCCTGGGATACCTTGCTTGGGCCTTCAAGCCATTTCTTAACGACAACCCATAAGCTAATATACTTTCTTTCAAGGGTTTGCAAGCCCAGAGATGCTTTTGTGATCCAACTTTAGCAAAGAACTAGATGTTTCATTTCCATCGTGGCTTATGGACACCAGGTGGAGTACAACTGTCCTTTTCCATTTTTCTCTTGTACCTATGTTTAGTTTTTGTTCTGCTTTTGGGTCATGCCTGCCCTTCCCCCTGGTTCCTCTCCCACCCCCAGATGGTTAAATCAACTTGCATCTAGAATTCTACTTACATATGAATATTCTAATGCATTTTTATGATCAATTTTATCCTTTGTTGTTATGTTTCTCCATAGTTGTTTATTCATTTTACTAAACTATGAAGGCTTAGAGTGGCAAAGGCCTGGAGTAAAGTCCTCTTTAAGTCATCCTCACCTCTCTTCCAGGGTTTCGTGGGGTGCTGCCTTGTGGGCACGTCAGAACAGAGTCCTCAGGGCTTCGTGTCATGCTCTACGCTGCTGCCTTTCAGGTGATGGCTCTTGTGAAGTCACCAGGCTAGCCAGAGCAAGCAATGCTGATGCTCTTTTCCCACCTGGAGAGGAGACCTGACTCTCCTCACATTCTGCTTGAGTTCAAGCTCATTTGTTGCTGGTTTCACAATGCCACCCTTGATCTTACTGTTCCAGAACTGCCTATTTCTGTGCACTGTTGTTGATGATGCTGTCGCCATCCTCACCACCACCAGTGACAAAGCAGACACAGTTATCCTCATATGGCCTGTGAAGCTGACCTCCCGGGGCATCCCATCTCCTCCACAGAAACACCCCAGGCCTTCTTGGCTGCTATACTCAAGGTAAAGGGGGAGTTCTTCTTGCCCAGTCCAGGGATGGTTTGCATTTCCTGCCCCAGGGTTCACTCCTTTCTGAGATGACTGATAGCGGAAATATCCACCCCCTGGAATTACAACCACTTAACCTGATTTAAAGGTTATAACATTTTACGTTTATAGCAGTTTAAAAACTGATGTTTTAAACTGGCATTTCCCCAAATCTATGTTTCGTTAGTATCGGTGGTCATCTGGTTACACATGCAGTTCATGGTTCTGGAAATATGTGTAACATATTAGAATATTTGTCAAGTTTTCACTTCCAATTAACCGTAAGTTCAGTGCCATTTACTAAATTTTCTTTTGTCTGGTGTGTTTTAGAAAGGCATAAGTGTTAAAGGCATCCTTAGGGTTTTCCTCTCCAGCTTTAAATGAATATATTAACAGGCACTGGGATACAGGGACTAGAGAATAGGACTGGGAATTGGGATTCTGAGATAAACCCTTAACTCTGAAAGAAAGTGGTCTTAATAGTGGTACATTAACATCAGGCATTTAAAGCTAAAAATAAGCTTTAACATAATCTAATCCAACCCTGTCATTTTTTCTTTTAAATCTAAGATTGTAAAAGAACATGAGCGTGACATTCCCAAGAGTTGAGATTATTCATATTATTGTTCAACCATTTACTTTTAGCCCTTCTGGAACATTTTTCACATCCTGTCTCTTGTCAGGCTTTTTACTATGAGCACCATATTAGATTAAATTCCCATAGCTCTTTGCAGTGAAGCATTGGAGGAACAGATTTGCTGAATGAGAGGCGAGAGGCAATTTCTATAAATGGCAAGATGGCACCCTTTCCTCATTCTAGTGGACCCCAGAAAAGTCCTGTTGGTATGAGGAGAAGCATTTGTTGAGGGTGGGATGGTGGTGGTTTGAGGGAAGCTTTTGTTCATTCCTCTGAACCATGTGCAACACTGACTTCCTCACGGAGTGGGATTAGCAGCAGATCAGAGTTCCTCAGCCTTGACGGGTTTCCATCTTTGGACTCGGCTACCTTTGTGACCTTCGACAAGTCATTAGCCTTTCAGGGTCTCAGCTTCTTCTATAAAAGCAGTGTGCTTGTGAAAAAAAGACTAACCCATAAAGAACTATGAGGCATCATTTATTATTTCCAGCTTAAGGCATGCGTGGGTGCCCACCTTGGTCCCTTGCCCCCATTCAGATCTCTGTTTCTAAGAAGCAGGTCCTCTGAAGGCAAAGAAAAGTGAGGGGCAAAACTAAAGAAGACTCCTTATAAAATATATGCGAGGAACCCTTACTAGGAAGGTGCCGCCTACTCTTGTAAGCACTTGACATGCATTATGTCAAAAAATCTTTGACACAACAACTTGTCAAAGAAGGTCCTGTTGTTATCCTAGATTTATGGGTGAGTAAACTGAGGCCAGAGTGGTTCAGGGATACGCTCAAGGTCACAGGTCCGAATTTGGAGGATCCATACTCCTAATTGGCTCCGTGTGATGCCAGCGTCATGATCTTGCACCTCACCACACTGCCTTTCCAGAAATTCCCTTGCTTGTAACAGAAAGAATTCCAGAACCCCAGCCATGTGGCAGGAAATTTGCACAGTGTGTATGTCTCAGACAGTCAGGTTCCAATTCAAGCCCTCCTAGTTTGTTGTTGTGTGCAGGGATTCTCCTGGCACTTATTTGACAACCACGTTTTCATAGGACGGAGAGTGTATTTGGAAGAGACGTCAGCCCTAGAAATTAAATCAGCTGGGCTAAAAGCAATCAAGATGCCATCTGGACACACTCTGACTTCCTGCCCAGAAGATAAAGACATCTGGACCTAGTAAATGCCAAGGACATGCTGACTTGGTCCCCAGGCCTGTAGGCAGCTCCTTGCTCCACACAGATGCATTTTCTTAATTGTGCAGAATCCACGGCTCTGAGCTACTGCTGGGGCTGCTGAAGGCTTGGTGCGGTTGACTACTAAGGGCTTCCCTGCTCACAACCAGTGACTACTTGGAGAGGCAGTGACTTTCCACTGCTAAGGAGATGAATTGACTGCAAAGGCCACTGTAAATAGTCCTCTTTAATGATGGAGTGGGAGGTGACTGCCCCAGACCCAATCTATTGTTGTGATTAGGGCACATCATGGCTGCCGATTGGTAAGTAGGGCCGAGGGGAAATATTTATACAAACAAAGAGGCTAGTTAAGGGGGCTTCCCAGGTTTGCCTACCCGATCTATGCTTACTGCTGCCTCTTCCTGTGAGGGAGGCTGTCTCTAATCACATGAGGTCTTGAGCCATCAGCCTGCCTGTGGGTGCCCTGGGTGGAGGACAGAGAGGGCTTTGGGGAGGAACCGAAGAACTAGAAGTGAAAGGTTAAGATTCTGCACAGAGAGCTTTTCTTGTGGCAACATCTGAACACTTGCACATGTTTTCCAAGGGGTGAATCTCACACACCAGCTTCTATTTTAAAGCACAGCTTGACTCTCTCCAATAAATGCCCAAAGCTGCCGAATTTGGCAGGGCTGGGACAAACCTCTCCCCTTTTACTCCCCCAGAGAAGCAATATTGGCCCCAGTTAGACTCCCCAGTTAGACTCCAAATAGGTCTCTTTTAGGTCTTGCATAGATGGAACATATTGAAGATTGTTGGTTTTGGGGGAAAGATTTGCTAGTCTAGGATGGTTTACATTTGGGAAGCTTTTTCTTTCTTTTTTTTTTTTTTAATGTTTATGTCCTTCATTTATTTTTTAATGTTTATTTATTTTTGAGACAGAGAGAGACAGAGCAAGAGTGGGGGAGGGGGAGAGAGAGAGGGGGAGACACAGAATCTGAAGCAGGCTCTAGGCTCTCAGTTGTCAGCACAGAGCCTGACATGGGCTTTGAACTCACAGTTCGTGAGTTCAAGGCCTGAGCCGAAGTCAGTTGCTTAACCTACTGAGCCACCCAGGTGCCCTGGGAGTTTTTCATTTCAAAATAATGAAAAATGTCGTGTTTCTAAGTGTTTACCAAGCTACTATTGGCTGTGACCTAAAAAAGAAAACAAAACCACACCCAGTAGTAGAAGAATATCAGTTCAGATAGAGAGTCGTCCAAGCCTTGTGTCCCTCTGTCCTCTGTAGTCAGGAGAAGGGCCTTGCGATTATTTTCTTACCTGTCTCCCACTTCATTTCTGTTGTACTCCCTTTCTGAAAATCTTTTTCTTGTAAGGTTTGTCAGTTTTGTTACCATTCCGTTCTTGCTTCAATCATCTTTACCTCTAACTTTTCTTCCTCTTGGATTTTATATTTCTTTTTATTTTTCAACCTCATCTTTACTTATGGCTTTTCATCATCCTAGCACCCCATGTAGCCCTTACTCTTAAGCCCTTACTCTTAAGCCCTTACTCTTAAGACCTTTTTTTCCTGTGGGATCATCATGTTTCTTGGTGTCTGGAAGGCCAAGACAGCACCCATTTGCTTTCTCTCCGTAGGCCCCATTCTTCCATGACCTTGCAGGGTTGCCCAGATGCCTGATCAGGTCAGCAGCCAGCACGGTGGAAAGGAAAGCCGCCTCACATCTCAGCTCTGAGCTTCCTCCACTTTTGAGGCTGGGACCCACTGCTCACCTGAGCCTGGCCAATGGGATGTGTGCCTGGTTGGAGATAAATCAAGGCATAGAGGGTCCTGAATACCTAAGAGGCACCATGCCCCACAGCCCTGACATTGACCAGCATGGTAGATGGTTCACCTCCAAGATGGTACAAATTCAGCTTTTGGCCTTTTCTTTTTCAAATGAGACACAAACATGAGGAGCCTGTGGGGAAGAAAATAAGAAGTCAAGATCTGGTCTTGAGATTTTCAACAAGAGAGAGAAAATCCATATTATATTTCTTCTGTTTATTTTTAATGTTTATTTTTGAGAGAGAGAGAGAGAGAGAGAGAGAGAACGTGAGCATGGGAGAGACAGAGAGAGGGAGGCATAGAATCCGAAGCAGGCTCCAGGCTCTGAGTTGTCAGCACAGACCGCCACATGGGGCTCGAACTCCCTAAAAGTGAGATCATGACCTGAGCCGAAGTCAGATGCTTAATCAACTGAGCCACCCGGGCAACCCCGTATTCTATTTCTGCATAAACATATATTGTGATCAGATCAGCCATAAATAAACATCAATGCTATACAAAAAAATGTCTTCACATGGAGATACAATCAACAGTGGCCAAGAATGAGAAAATTATGATAGCTTCTGTTTTAATATAGTCTTCCTCTTTGGAACACAATTCCTTCCTGTGGCAGTCTATTATTAACAACCAAACCAAAAAATAAAAAAATAAAAGAAGAAGAAGAAGAAAAAGAGGAAATTCTAAAACTTCCCCTTCACTTTCTAAATTGGTTTAATTCATTTTAAACGTATCATATCTACCAGGACAATTGAAATTGTTACACTGATAATATAGAGAGGTTTATTTGAACAAAGGACCCAGTTTATCCATGACTGCACTGCCCATTCCTTTAAACTGTAACCAAATCTAGTACGTTTTTTGATGACCTGATTTTTCAAAAATTAACAATACATGTGTCTGCTGTGTAAAGTGTAGCTGACTTGTAGCTTTGAAACATATGCCCATTAAGTATGCAAGAGCCAGCAATAAACCAAACAAATGATCAAAAAAAATGTTTGCTTCATGAGTCAATAATGTCACAGCCACTGTTGGAATTATTGTAGAGCTATCCCAAGCTATGGTTTTCTAAGAAAGATATAGGGCCTGGGCAGGGGCAATGCAGTTTTGTAACGTCTGGAGAAGTCAGCTGTGATGTCACCACGTGTGCTGATATGAATGACTGAACTACCGCCCCCATCAAGACCCAGGACACGTTGTTCTGCACAATGCTGGTTGAGCGTCAGGCTGTTTTTCTGCAGGAGATGGAGGAGGAATCTGGATCCCTGATGAACTGGGTGCCTTCCAGGGCAGGAGGTGGCTCATTCCCAATGTAGAAATCTACCAGGACAATAACCTGACCATTGTTCACAGTTCCAGAATCGATGTACCTTTTGTTAGCTTGTCAATATTTTCTTTACACTTGCAACCGCAAAATTGGGATTGGAAATATTTTTGTTTTTCAGTTTTTTTTTAAAGTTATGATTTAGAATGCTAACTCTTTATCCCTTTCATAAGGAAGTTTGAAGAAAAGTTACAAGAAAATAGCAATAATATCTAGCACATAGTGTTTATTTTTGCCAGGTACTGTTTTAAGTGCTTTACAGATATTTTTTCCCTTGAATCTTCATGACTACTCTCTGAGTAGAGAGTGGGTAAAGAAACACAAAGAAGGTAAATAAATGGCTCAAGGTCATTCAGTGATGTGTATGAGACGGGGCTTGAACCTAGGGAGTCTGGTGCCAGAGATAAAACAGGAGAAGTAAAGTGACAGGGAAATCTGAAGACGAGAAAAAAAGAAACAAACAAAAACCAAAAAACTGAGCAATTGAGTTTTCCTAATGCTTTATAGAAAGCTTTGAACTTTGTTCTCTAACCCTGCTCCCAAACCACTTGGAAAAATCTCTTAGGACAGGATCTGAACTGAGACCAGTGCCTCTAAGAACAGAGAGGGATCCAGCTTTCCAGTGAGGGATTGTATATGGAGAAGGATTGGGGTGAAATTCGAAAGACTCTGCCCAGCCACCCTGTCGCCCCAGGACTTGGATCCACTGTCCCCTTGGGCTAGAAATGAAAAATGCCCATTTGATTACAGTCTCATGCTCAAGAGCAGAGCAAGGTGGGGGAATCCCAGCCCACTGCTCTGTGACCCCAGGTCAGCCTTGTTCCCTAGCCACTTTATTGTCCTGTGCTCTCCCAGTCCCATGCTATCTCATTAAACAAAAGTCCCGTTGCTTAGGCTAACTCTACACATCCTTCTGAACAACAGTGCCCGAGAGAAACGACTGGAGCCGTGCAAGTAGTTTTAGATTTTCTTGTAGCCTACTGCAACAGACCGAATGCTGGTGTCTCCTTAAATTTATGATAGTATTTGTAGGTGGGGATTTTGAGAAGTAATTAGGTCATGAAGATGGACCCCTTGTGAAGTGATTTGTGTCATTTTAAGAGACACAAGTGAGATAATCTCTCTCTGCACCAAGTGAAAATAGCCTAAGAAAGTAGTCCTCTCCAAACCAGGAAGAGAGCCTTCACCAGACACTGCATCTGTCAGCCCCTTGATTTTAGAGTTCCCAGGCTCTGGAGTTGTGAGAAGTAAATGTTTGTTGTTTAACCAGTTAGTTGATGGTATTCTGTTATAGCAGACTAAGACACCCACGTTAAAAATTTTTTAAATGTAGGTGACATCAATTTTAATAATGTATTTTATTTAGTCTGACATATCAAAATATTAGAGTTCCATGCATCATATACATCCTTGTAGTCATTGTAAAATGATAATGAGATACTTACCTTTTATTTTTCATAGTGTGTATTTGACACATATACCACATCGCAATTTCACAGTACGTTTTCATTTGAAATTCTTGGTCTGTATGTAGATTTCACAAAATTTATAGTTGAAAAGGGAGATTGACATACCCAACGTGTTCCAAGCATAGTTGAAAGCTTTTCAATAATTGAATAGAGTATGAGCTTTTGTATTTACATGAATTAAAGAAAATAAATATTGCTTTCTCATTTGCACTAGTCACACTTCAAGTGCTCAAGAGATCCATGTGATTAGTGTCTACTGTATTGCATAGCATAGTTTTAGAGGCTAGAGATACACAACACTAAATAACCATGGGTTCATCAGTTCACATTAAATACGACCTAATACCATCATTAGTTACTGTTCCTCTTTTTGCTGGTCGCGTTGGGCCAGCAAACGTGGAAACTTCTTGGGCAGGCCAGAAGTTTGGTTTTGGGCACCAGATGGTATCTCATTAGTTCCTACATAGTATCCGGCTATTGGCAGTTATTTTGTAAATGTTAATCCTGCCACCTAGTGACCACTTTCTGAATGCCACGTGGAGATTACCGTGTAGAAAATTCCATGTTGACCTCTGCATTGGCGCCCCGTCTGACAGCTGTGAGACTGTGTCCTGCCTGGAGATATACCATGTGACACTGTGCAGTTTTGCCGCGACTTTAGTTGTGCCTGGAGAATGAAAGCTGAAATGTCATTTCATGTTAATTTCATGTCTTCTCTTCCCCCACAACAGTTTATAAAGTTCTTGGAGTACAGTGAACATGGCTCAGGAGCATCCTATGTGCCAAGTATTGTGATGGAAGGAGATGACTGCTGTCCCCATAAGGGTTAGAGTCCTCACTCTCCTTTTGATTTTGTGTTATAGTTCCTCAATATTCTGTTTACTTATATGCCTCCCTTCTTCACTGAATTGTGAAATCTGTGAGGACCATGTCTTGCTTGTTTTATCCTTACTGCCTAGTTTGGTGTCTTTCTGACAGATGGCAGTTGGATGGATGGATGGATGGATGGATGGTATAGCTATAAATTCACAGCCCTTTTCAGCGCTCTTACCAAATTTACCCAGTTGGGGTATTTTCCCTTTTCCACTCTCAGTATGAACTATGTTGTCTTTTTTCCCCTTTTCCTCAGCTCCCAGTCTCCCCTTTATTCCATTCTATGTTTAGCACACACTTAGCACATGACATTTTCTTGTGCATTCATTGCATTGAATTTTGAAAATACAAAGATGAAGTTGGCAACTCCCTAACGTTTACTCACCAAACTTTCAAAGCTACTTGCACCTGTGTATGACCCCCCTTGGACTCACTTCCAGGTATGGTCCGAAGCCCCTGGACCATGCACTCGAATCACCTGGGAAGCACTGACAAAGACTGATGTCTGGGTCCCAGCTCAGGAAATCTGACATCATTTGTCTTGGGTGAAGGCTGGTTATCGAGATCTTAAAATTATACCCAGGAAATCCTAAATGACAGCCCCGATTGAGACCTGCTTTCTGCATGCTTCCCCTGTCAGCTGTGTCAGGCTTCAGCCAGCAACCGCACCCTCACTTGCATTTTCAATTTTTTGTATTCTATTGGCTCATTTTCTAAGTCACACACAATGCCCTACGCTCTGCTACTTAAGAACAAAAAAGTCCTCCCTGGATCCAATATTCCCAGTAGCTATCTACTCTATTTACTTTCCAAGCCAAGCACACTTCAAGAGTAAGTTGTCCACACAGGCTATTTCTGTCTTCACTCTTTTTTTTTTTTTAAGTTTATTCATTTATTTCGAGAGAGAGAGAGAGAATGAGTAGGAAAGGGGCAGAGAGAGGGGGGACAGAGGATCCAAAACGTGCTTCTTGCTGACAGCAGAGAGTCTGATGTGGGGCTCAAACTCACAAACCCTGAGATCATGACTTGAGCTGAAGTTGGACACCTAACTGACTGAGCCACCCAGGCGCCCCTCACTCTTAAGTCTTCTCCACGCTGGGTTCTGCTCCCCAGTTGATAACAATGTAGTTCAAAAACACTCACCTCCCTTGACCTCCAAGACCCCATCGTCTCCTGTTTCTTTCTTAAGCTATCTTTCTTCCTGACTTCTCACTATTTAGAGTTCCTCAGGATGTGGTGCTCAGCTGTCTTTCTTTTCACTCCACTTTTATTTCTTTTCTTTTCTTTTTTTTTCCTTTTCTTTTCTTTTCTTTTCTTGTCTTTTGTTTTATGAAAGAGAGAGAGTGTGTGAGTGTGTGAGCTGGGAGAGGGGCAGAGGGAGAGAGAGAGAGAGAGAGGGAGAATCTTAAGCAGACTCCGTGCTTAGCACAGAGCCCAACGTGGGTCCCATTTCTACAACCAGAGGATCATGACCAGAGCTGAAATCAAGAGTCAGATGCCCAAATGACTGAGCCATCTAGGCGCTCCAATTCACTCCCTTTCTTAAGCTTTCCAGTCTCTGGGACCCCTGGGGTTTATACCTGCTCAGACCATTCCATCAGTTCCATATCTGCATGTCTAAATCCCAATTTGGCCTGCCTCTCCCTCAGGCGTGTGATAGGTCTCTCAGATTACATGTTCCAAACTGAATCTTTTCTTATAGTGGTTCCCATTGCATCAGTGTCCTGTGGCTTTTGTAACGAATCACTATAGTCAGATTGGCTTAAAGCAGTACGCGTTTATACTCTCACAATCTTGGAGGCCAGAAATCTAAAATCACTTTCACTGAACTGAAATCAAGGTGTCAGTAAGAATGTATCTCCTCTGGATGTTTTAGAAGTGAATATGTTTCTTGACCCTTTCAGTTTCTGGTGACTTGTAGCATTCCTTGGTGTATTCATGAGGGTTTTCCGGAGAAACAAAAGCAATATGTGTGTGTGTGTGTGTGTGTGTGTGTGTGTGTGTGTGTGTGTGTTTGTGTTTTGAGAGAGAGAGAGAGAGGGGGCACAAGTCAGCAGGGCACAGAGATAGAGAGAGAGAGAGAGAGAGAGAGAGAGAAAGAGAAGTGGGGCTCACCTCAAGCAGGCTCAATCTCACCCAATGAGCTCACTTGAACTCACGAACCATGAGATCATGACGTGATCCAAAGTCAGATGCTTAACTGACTGAGCCACCCAGGCGCCCTGTGTGTAGTTTTATTATAAGGAACCGGCTTATGCAACTATGGTGGGTGAGAAGCTGCAAGATGTGTGAGCTAGAGACTCAGGAGGCCCTATGATATAAGTTCCAAGTCTGAGGGCAGGAGAACAGAAATGTTTTAGTTCAATTACTCAGGCAGGAGAAATTCCCTCTTACTATGTCTTGTTTCATTCGAGTCTTCACTTGATTGACTGAGGCCCACCAAATTAGAGAGGCAATCTGCTTTACTCATTCTTCCAATTCAAATATTAATCTCATCCAGAAACACCCTCACTGACACACCCATAATGATGTTTGGCCAAATGTCTGGGCACCCTGTGCCTGGTCAAGTTGACACATAAAATTAGCCATCACAGTTGGCTTGTGACCCCATCACTCCAATCCTCAAGGCCAGCATCTTCAGCTTCAAATCTCTCTCTGTTCCATTTTCTTATTGCCTTCTCCTGTGTGTGTGTGTGTGTGTGTGTGTGTGTGTGTGTCTTTTGATCTTATAAGGACACGTGTGTTATATGGATACATGTGATTACATGTGATTGTGCTTAGGGCCCACCCAGATAACCCAGAATAATCTGTTGTCAAGATCCTTAAATTATCATGCCTGCAAATATCCTTTTTTTCCAGATAAGATAGCATTTACAAGTTCCAGAGATTTGAACATGGATATCTTTGGGGGGGCATTATTCAGCCTACTATACTACATTAGCAAAGGCACGTTAATCCACTCGGTTTCTTAAACCAGAACTTTAGGACTTAACCTTTGTCATAAATTCTCCCCAACACCATCTAATCCATTTACAACTCCTATTATGTTCTATTTTCTAAATAATCTTTAATCTGCTCAGCTCTTTCCATCTCCTCTGCCACCAACCCAATATAAAACATAAAGTTTTTTCCTGACTATTTTAATGGCACACTATATCAATTGTAATTGTGTGCATGTGCATAATTTCCATTATTTATGAATTTTCATAAATTTTATAAATAACTCATGTGTGCAGTTATTTGTAGAGAATCTGTCAACAGTCACTAATTTATAAGTTCCATGAAGGCGGGAGCTTGTACATGTTTGTCCATCATTGAATTCTATTCTATTCTATTCTATTCATTTAGTGTTTATTTTTGAGAGAGAGAGAGAGACAGCATAGGTAGGGGAGGGGCAGAGAGAGAGAGAGAGAGAGGATCAGAAATGGGCTTCATGATTACAGCAGAGAGCCCAATGCAGGGTTTGAACTCACAAACTGTGAGATCATGACCTGAACTGACGTCAGCCGCTTAACTGACTGAGCCACCCAGGCATCCCTGTTCATCATTAAATTTTAGACTCTAGCACAGTGTGTGGTATAGATCAAGTGCTCAGTAAATACTTATCACATGTGTGAATGAATGGATGCCACATTTCCTGCCATGGAGGAGCTCTGAATCCAGCAAAGGAGCCATTCAGTGGCTCTTGACCTAAATGAATGTATTTGTTTATTCAGATTATTTGTATCAAGAGCCCTCTATATGCCAGACAATCCAGAAAGAATCCACAAGTTAACAAATTATGTAAAACTCCTTGTGCTCATGGAACTTTGCATTTTAGTGTGGGGAAAGACAGATAGGAAGTGTAATAAATATGTAATAAATGCATCCGATATATGTAAATGTGCTCATATATAACATTAGAAAGTGATAAATGATAAGAAAATAAATAGAGCAGCTTAAGGGGGATTTGCATGCCCTTGCAATTTTACAAGGGGTAGAGCTTCATGAGAAGTTGATATTTGAGAAAAGGCTTCAAGGACCTGAAGGAATGATTCATGAATATATCTGGGGCAACAGCTTCCCAGACGGAACTGCATTTGAGGAGGTCTCTGAGGCAGGAGTGGTCCTGGTTAGTTCTGGGTGGGGGAGGAGACCAGTGTGGCTGTGCTGAGTGAGTGCAGCTGAGAGGAGACGGAGGTGAGGGCAACTGCTATGGGGACCACACTACATGGGACCTTGTAAAACCATGGAAGGACTTCAGATTTTCCTCTGAGTGCAAAGGGAGCTATCACAGGATGTCCAGCAGAGAAGGGACACTTGCATTTGACTGACATTTTGTTTATTCTTGCTACTCAAATAAGTATTTATTTTTTTCTTTGTGTTTTTATTTAAATTCCAGTTAGTTAACAGACAGCGTAATAGGGGCTCCTGGGTGGCTCAGTTGGTTAAGCGTCCAACTCTTGATTTCGGCTCAGGTAATGATCTCATGATTCCTGAGATTGAGTCCCATGTTGAGCTTTGTGCTGACGGCATGGAGCCTGTTTGGGATTCTCTCTATCTCTCTCTCTCTCTCTCCCTTTATCTCTGTCCCTCCCTCACTCACTCTCTCAATCTCTCTCTCACACACACACACAATAAATAAACTTAAAAAAAATCCATACAGTGTAGTGTTTCAGGTGCAGAATTTAGTGATTCATCACTTAAAAAAGTATCCCTCTGCTGTGTGCACTGTAGGTGAGCAAGGAAGCAAACACAAACCTTGGGGGAAGTTATTTCAGTAATCAAGGTGAGAGATAATGGTGACTTGGACCAGGGTGATAGGTAGCAGCAGAGGTGGTGAGAAATGGACAGAAATGGCTATATTGAGAAAATAAGGCCCATAGGATTTCTGGATAGACTGGATGTTGGCAGGAGGGTGGGGGACGGGGGAGATGTGTGTCAAAAATGGCACCAACATTTTTGGTCTGAGCAACTGGAAGCTAGACTAAATTCAGAGTTTTGTCTGGAACTCCTACCCCAAACATCTTAATTCCCTAAAGTCACTGGAACAGCTCAACAGCCCTGAACTTTCCAGACAGCTGCACGGAGTTGTCATCCATCCTTCCCTGGAGAGTGTCTGATCCCTTCCCTAAACTTACGTCCTACTCCTCTTTCTGTCACATCTGTGCACAGGGGACTCGGTCAATTTGCCATCAGCACAATGGTCAGCCCACATTCCAGCTGTAACACACTGTTGCAGTGCATCCTGGGACTTCCTCTTGAGGTTGGTCTGACACTGTGGTGTTCCTTTGACCCTGGGCTCTGTGTTCACACCCAAGGCTCCAGGAGGTTGGCCTGATTATTATTTTGCAAAGAAAAGTTTCTCCTTGTTCTGTTCCAGAACAGTTGAGGTCATTCAGTAGCCCCCGAAACTCTCTGCTGGCCCAGGTGGCCTGGCCAAGTGCCATTTGAGGTAACTATGCCCTGTTTACTCAACTTCTTCCTGGACTTTTAATATTCTTATTGATGGGGCTTTGGACTAGTTTATATGACAGGCTCAGTGAAAAGACCATTCCATTAAGAAGCTGCAGCTGTTAAGAGAGAAGGCTCATTTTCCCTGCATATGTGCAGTTATGTGGGTATGCGTATCGGGTGCTATAGGGCTTTGGGAAATGTTTTGGAGAGTCAGTGGCAAGAACAGTTGTCTAAGACCTTGTTTTGACCCAGTCGCTCACCCCACATAAGCCTCTCGGCAAGTAACACGAAGGGGTCAAGCATCTACTGTGTCTTCCCCCATGAGACTCAGGAGTGTCACTGTTTCTCCCACTTTTCATTTGGCAAGAGGATCCTGTTTGTGTGCGCACCTGTGTCCATGAGCCCATATGTACACGTTCTTGGAAAGAAGTCTCTGGGGGGACTAAACTGAACTGACTCCCAACTGTTTGTTCAGGAGCAGTCAGTGTTTGATTTGCCAGCTTCCCCTTAATCGCACCCACAAGCTCTTCCAAATTCCACCCTGCCCCCCCCATATCTCAGTATTCACCCAACTCTTGCCTGCCCTGCTCTCATGGCCCTTGCCCCTCCCCCACCTGGTGCCCAGTCTGACAAAATGCATTCTGGGTAGGCTGTGGAAAGATCCTGGAAGGGGGAGCGGAAGGCCCCTTGGGTATGCAAATGAACCGGAAGTGCTGCAGTCGTCTGCTTAGGGAGCTGAAAATGGCGAAAAGAGGTGTGTGTTCCTTAGAGCTTTCAAAGTTACCTGACTCGAAAACTGGTCATGAGGGGGACCGAGAGGTCTTTGGGCATGTCTCGAAACCTCTGGACATGTGGCCTTGCGCTCCCCAGAGTAACATCTGAATTCACGCCTCCTGTGAGTTGTGCTCTTATTGGGGGACTCAAGAAGGGTTGGGACCGGAGCCAAATGCAAGGGATTCCACCTTCTAGAAACATCCCGTGAACTAATGCAGAGCTGAGCCAGCTTGGGCCAAACTGTTGGGGCGCTGATTCAACACAGCTCATGGTATCTGGCTGAATTTAACTTTGCTTAGCATGTAATCAAATTAAAGTGTGAGGAGATGTTTTTCTCCTTGTTTTGAAAGTGGTTACAGCAAAACCCTTTATGAAGCCTTTACTCTTCCGTGTATTATTTAGACTTGGTGGGGTCAGTGGGAGGTAGGTGTGATTTTATTTAGGAGAACGTGGGCTCAGGTGACACTATTTCTTCCAAATACCACACAACAGGGAGAGGTAACAGCCGAGTCTGCAGGGAGCTTATCTCTGGGAATGCGAGTGGGGAGAAACACTTATGAGCTCTCGTACAGCAGAACCCCAGCGTTGTGTGTGTGTGTGTGTGTGTGTGTGTGTGTGTATGTGTGTGTGCGCGCGCGTGCACGTGTGCTCCTGGGGTCTAGTTGATATAAAACTCTTGAATGCTGGAATGTCCTCTGATAAACTCCATGTCAACAGTTGTTTATTTAGCATTTGCTTTGGGCCAGGAACCATTCTCAGGGCTTTGCATGTATTAGCTTAGATTTACAAGTTACTATGTTAACAAAAAGCAAGTTGCCCAAGAGTATGCATTGTGTTTTTTTGTTCCTATAAGAAATGATTATATTGTATATATATTTGCAGGGGCGGGAAATCTACCGGAAGGGTGTCTCCTAAAATGGTATAGTGGTTGCCTTTTAGGAGACTGAGAGACTCCTCAACTGAGAACTTGGGGTGTGGGAGGGAGAGTTTTCATTCAGTGCTTTTTTCAGAACTTTTGTTCTGTTTGAATTATTTTTAATCATGTGTGATGTATTCTTGTTCCAATAAAAAAATACATTTATTTTGAAGGAGAATGAAATGAAACTTTATAGTCCAAGTCAACTTTGTGGATCAGACGCTAGGGCTGAATCCTGGTGATGGACAAGTGCAAGGTAGTACAATGGCTACAGTACCAGGGGCAGGTTGCAGGGGGGAGGTTTGTGGAGGATGATTTTGACACAAAGGAGCCTGTAAGCAATAGCTCCGAAGTCAAATTGGAGGGAGAATTGGAAATAGCAGTTAAAGTTCACTTGACATGAATCACTGTCAAACTTAAATGTGCAATTTTGCACCTGTAACTCTCCTGCGATGTATATATTGTTCTGATTCCAAGATTGCCTCAGCCTGCAAGATTAGCCCGCCTCACTTTGTCATATGACTAGTCTGAACCCCACTATGATGTGATTGTTACCACTTCTACAGATAGTCAGAAGTTTGGCCCAGTCATCTGATCCTCACATACATAGATGGACATTACTGTGCAAGTGTTTTGAGAGGTTCAAGGCAAATGAGACCCAAGCCTGCCACTCTGAGGAGCCCACTGTCTTAGAGACAACACATGCACCATGAACTCTAACAGAGGCTCCAGTGTTATAACTTCGGCCAGAGGAATATATACAGGATTATGAGGTTTCAGAGAAGAGAAGTGTTGCATTAATCAGGAGGCATTTGGGGACATTTAAAAAGTGCTTTCCTTGCCATTTGGGATTTTGATAGAGGGAAGGGAAGATAGTTCATGCAGGAGAGTGGCTTCAGGAATTTGAGCATGAAACATGGTTAGGAAACCGATAAGGAAGTTTGGTTGAAATGCTAGGCATTTTTTTTTTTTTTTATGAAATTTATTGTCAAATTGGTTTCCATACAACACCCACTGCTCATCCCAAAAAATGCCCTCTTCAATACCCATCACCCACCCTCCACTCCCTCCCACCTCCCCATCAACCCTCAGTTTGTTCTCAGTTTTTAAGAGTCTCTTATGCTTTGGCTCTCTCCCACTCTAACATCTTTTTTTTTTTTTTTTTCCTTCCCCTCCCCCATGGGTTTCTGTTAAGTTTCTCAGGATCCACATAAGAGTGAAACCATATGGTATCTGTTTTTCTCTGTATGGCTTATTTCACTTAGCATCACACTCTCCAGTTCCATCCACGTTGCTCCAAAGGGCCATATTTCATTCTTTCTCATTGCCACGTAGCACTCCATTGTGTATATAAACCACAATTTCTTTATCCATTCATCAGTTGATGAACATTTAGGCTCCTTCCACAATTTGGCTATTGTCGAGAGTGCTGCTATAAACATTGGGGTACAAGTGCCCCTATGCATCAGTACTCCTGTATCCCTTGGGTAAATTCCTAGCAGTGCTACTTCTGGGTCATAGGGTAGGTCTGTTTTTAATTTTTGGAGGAACCTCCACTCTATTTTCCAGAGCGGCTGCACCAGTTTGCATTCCCACCAACAGTGCAAGAGGGTTCCCGTTCCTCCACATCCTCTCCAGCATCCATAGTCTCCTGATTTGTTCATTTTGGCCACTCTGACTGGCGTGAGGTGATATCTGAGTGTGGTTTTGATTTGTATTTCCCTGATAAGGAGTGATGTTGAGCATCTTTTCATGTGCCTGTTGGCCATCCGGATATCTTCTTTAGAGAAGTGTCTATTCATGTTTTCTGCCCATTTCTTCACTGGGTTATTTGTTTTTCGGGTGTGGAGTTTGATGAGCTCTTTATAGATTTTGGATACTAGCCCTTTGTCCAATATGTCATTTGCAAATATCTTTTCCCATTCTGTTTGTTGCCTTTTAGTTTTGTTGATTGTTTCCTTTGCAGTGCAGAAGCTTTTTATCTTCATGAGGTCCCAATAGTTCATTTTTGCTTTTAATTCCCTTGCCTTTGGGGATGTGTCAAGTAAGAAATGGCTGTGGCTGAGGTCAGAGAGGTCTTTTCCTGCTTCTCTGCTAGGGTTTTGATGGTTTCCTGTCTCACATTCAGGTCCTTTATCCATTTTGAGTTTATTTTTGTGAATGGTGTGAGAAAGCGGTCTAGTTTCAACCTTCTGCATGTTGCTGTCCAGTTCTCCCAGCACCATTTGTTAAAGAGACTGTCTTTTTTCCATTGGATGTTCTTTCCTGCTTTGTCAAAGATTAGTTGGCCATACATTTGTGGGTCTAGTTCTGGGGTTTCCATTATATTCCATTGGTCTATGTGTCTGTTTTTGTGCCAATACCATGCTGTCTTGATGATTACAGCTTTGTAGTAGAGGCTAAAGTCTGGGATTGTGATGCCTCCCGCTTTGGTCTTCTTCTTCAAAATTACTTTGGCTATTCGGGGCCTTTTGTGGTTCCATATGAATTTTAGGATTGCTTGTTCTAGAAGAATGCTGGTGCAATTTTGACTGGGATTGCATTGAATGTGTAGATAGCTTTGGGTAGTATTGACATTTTGACAATATTTATTCTTCCAACCCATGAGCACAGAATGTTTTTCCATTTCTTTATATCTTCTTCAATTTCCTTCATTAGATTTCTATAGTTTTCAGCATACAGATCTTTTACATCTTTGGTTAGATTTATTCCTAGGTATTGGACACTTCTTGGTGCAATTGTGAATGGGATCAGTTTCTTTATTTGTCTTTCTGTTACTTCATTATTAGTGTATAAGAATGCAACTGATTTCTGTGTATTGGTTTTGTATCCTGCAACTTTGCTGAATTCATGTATCAGTTCTAGCAGATTTTTGGTGGAGTCTATCAGTGAAATGCTAGGCATTTGAAAGGGAGTGGAAGGCAAATAGGCTGACAAAATTGGGGGGAGGGTCAGCTGGCAGAGGGTCTTGAGTTCCAATTCTGTGTCAGCAGTGGGGAGCCATTTCATTCTTGTGAGCACAGGAATATCAGGACTTGAAGCCTTCCGGAAGATGAACCTGGCACCACAGAGGAAATGATGAAGGAACTGGGTCTGGGAGATGGGTTTTCAGGCTCTGGGATTAGTCATCTGGCTGAGAGCTAATGAGAGTCTAGGAGGAAGAAAGAAGAGGAGATATTCATGATACATTTTACAAAGGGCACAGAAGAGAAGTGATAGCTGATGGGGTGTCAGAAGAGAGGAAGCAGTTGGGGAAGTTTTGAGGCTGGTTGGCTAAGAGGGAGGGCATGGAATGAGTGGCTTTGGTGGCAGTAGTGTTAAGGAAGAGGGTGAGTCAGCACAGGATGTTTGGGCGTTCTTGTGCCCAACATACAGAAGTTTGAAGATAGAGTTGGTGAGAGAAGCTGAAGATTTTTGTGGGGAGCGCTGCAGTGGGAATAGTTGAAGCCCAGATATGGATGATCTTTGCAATGAGAGGTTTTTGAGAGAGCAAGAAGAAAAAAATGAAGCAAGATAAGCCTAAGAAAGAGAAGACAGAGCAGTGAGGAGAGGGAGGAGTCAGAATCTTAGCTATGGCAGTTTAACACAGGGGTTGGTGATAAAACAGCCCTCCACACCCCCCCTCCCCAACACATAGAAGGTTGAGGAAAGTGAGGTGAGAAAGGCCATTGTTTATGGCAACTAAGTGATCGCTGATGGCTTTTAGGAAAACTCTTTTTGGGAGGTTGGGTGAAGGAAGCCAAAGGTTTTAAAAAATAGTTTGCACATTTCAGGGCCATAGGCCGAATTCAACTGGAAGTGGAATTTTACTTGATCCTCAGTGTTTAAGAAATCAAATTAATTGCTAATATTTCACCGTTATTAGCTTTCATGTAAAAATTCCAAATTCCAAACCTAAATGATGTGGCTACCCTGGGCCCTCATTCCTCTCTGGCTGGATGTGGGCCGGAGCCCCTGTATCTGGGTTGTAGTGGGAGGATTGTGAGAGATAGGGAGCTTGCCACTCCATTTTGTTTAGATGGATCGAATGAGCCTCATGCTCACCTGTCTCCTGCTGGTTGCATATTTGGTTCAAGTGTGTGGAGATGGTGAAGAAATATAAGTCATTTGCTCTTTCAAGTAGACTATTTCTATGAAAGTATGGCAGTGATGTGCAGAACAGAAAGAGGCTGGTAAATCAGGGTGCTCCAGAGGAGAAAATGGGCGTGTTGGGGTAATGGAGACTCAAGCCCCATTTGGTGTCACCAAAAAAGAAATATTCAAGTACAGCATGGGAGACCCAAGAGGCAAGGGAGGAAGTGATTGATGAAACCAAAATGTTATGTGGGAGCTGGGGAAGAAGCAAGTGTGGAGAGGAGAGGGCCGTTTCTGCTTTTGAAATAGGAGAAGCAACAGACAGAAATGATAAGTGGGGTGGGTGGGCAACCTGCGATGGAGAGGAGGGAGCAGAAGAAGAGCTGGGATTGATGTCAGGTGTGGATGTGCTCATAAAATGAGCTGAGGGCAAGGTGGGACAAGCACGTGTGTGTGTGTGTGTGTGTGTGTGGTGGGGGTGGGGGGGGAGTTCTGAGAGCAGGGCCTTAATTTGGCAACCTTCAAGCGGATTTTTTTTTACAATTTTTTATTTTGGGGGCACCTGGGCATTCCGTTAAGCTTCTGAGTCTTGATTTTGGCTAAGGTCATGCTCTCACGGTTTAGAGATTAAGCCCCGTGTCGGGCTCCATGCTGACAGTGTGGAGCCTGCTTGGGATTCTCTCTCCCTCTCTTTGCCCCTCCCTCTCTCACGTGCACATGTGCTCTCTCCCTCTTAAAATAAATAAACATTACGAAATATTTTTTTTTATGTTTAATCCCTATACCCAACCTGGGGTTCGAACTCACCCTTCAAGATCAAGAGCCACATGCTATACCGGCTGAGCCAAGCAGGTGCCCCTCAAGTGGATATTTTTTAAGTGTTTAATAGTCATTTTGTGATGGCAAGGAGAAGCTGATTTTCTCTTTTAAAATTGCATACCTATGTTTATATTAAAAAAATTAGAGTTTTCTGCATACTCTGAATGTAGTATAACATTTAGATGTAGCTGAAATGGCCTTTTGCCTCACGTATTTTTTGTAGTGATAGGTACTAAGTATGGGAAAAACTACATGAATAGGTGTAAAGTTTTGTTCAAAATGTATTAAAAGTTGTTTCCTGACCTCCATGGTAGAAAAATTTCCCATTTTCCCTTACTTCTCTATTTCTCTTTTTTTTTTTAAGATTTTTTTTTCTGAAGTAGTCAACTTCATAGAAGTCTTAGGTGAGTGCTTCAAATTGAGATAATAATGTGAGTCTCTTGTTACTGGTAAATAATACTACATGCTGCACCCCTAGTTCCTGCGTTTCATTCGTCCCTCAGTGCTGATCATAGCTGTTTGGTCAGCTGGTCTCAAGATCTTACAGTCTGTGGGTGCCCCATCCATTTTGCTAGGGTGCACTGAAGGGAAAGGTGGTACTACGTGGGATGCTTTTAAATATATACGTTGGTTGGGGGGGGGTCAGGAATGGGTTTAGTTTGGCCAGTGTATGAATTTTACGTAGAAAGCTGAGTTCCCTGGCAACACATGGCCAGATGTGTTGCCCTGTTGCTTTAGCGCACCTATTTAATAAATCGATACCTGTAGAAGGTGTTTGGATGGCTCACTCCTTTGCGTGGATCTGGGTAGGGCTTAGGTTGCAATGCGCAATCGGTTTGCTTTCGCTGTTACAGAGGATGTGAAAGTAAGTTTATTCAAGGCAAACAAAAGGACCAGTAAGCCTCAGAGAGGGACTTGCTGGTTTGTGGCAGAGAGACAAAGGAGAGACCAGAATGATTTTGTCCAGAGGCCAACAGGGTGAGCACTGAAATGGTGGGTTTTGTAGGCTCATGACGGGCTAGGGGAGCAAGAGTCCGGTGTGGATTGATGGTGGTGGCTTGCAGCGTGAGAGAAAAGAGAAGAAGGAGAGAAGCGCTACTCAGGTTTCAGACTTCTGGTCATTCTGTGAAATGTTCGTTTTACTGAAAAATTTTTAGTATTTTTTAAAAGTTTTTATTTTTTTTTTGAGAGAGAGAGACAGACAGACAGACAGGGAGGGGCAGAGTGTCAGTGTGGAGCTGGACACAGGGCTTGATCCCCTGAACTGTGAGATCATGACCTGAGCCGAAATCGAGAGCCAGAAGCTTAACCGACTGAGCCACCCAGGGGCCCGTTAGTGAAAAAATTTATAAGTTGTTTTAAAAATACAGCCCTATAAAAGTGATAATGAAATAAATGCTTCTCTGTGAATTACTTGGAGGGCCATCACTATAAGCTTTGTGTGACTGAACATGCTTCCTTTTTCCAAATTGTCTCTGGTCCGAGGTAAACGTCCAACTTGTAGTACATTTGTGGCAACCTTCCAGAGAATAGATTTCTCATGTGATGGAACATGACACATCACTTTAACTTTCATTTTAGTGTTTCTGTCAATCCTGACTGAGTAGCATTGACTACTCATACATGCTGGGGAGGAGTAACCTCTGTGGATGTTGTTAAGTCTCATTAAAATGATTTGGTCAGCGTTCATGGAAGGAAGGATAAACATTAGTATGTCCAAGATTAGTTATGATCTTGAACATCCCTCAACCTCCCTGAGTCTTAGTTCCCTTCTTTTAAATGGTCACGGGGTGAGAGTGGTGATGTGGTGGGCCAGATGGTCTCTAAGACATCTTCCCTTTTTCAATGTCAGAGAACACGACACTAAGGATAGTATTTGGGACTGAGTTTGAACGTGCTAAAAGATAAACTGAGGCATATGTTTACTTGAGCAAACAGGGGCAGAGACACAGGCCAGAGTAGTCAGGAGCCAGGGGAAA
This sequence comes from Leopardus geoffroyi, assembly GCF_018350155.1. Classification (NCBI taxonomy): domain Eukaryota; kingdom Metazoa; phylum Chordata; class Mammalia; order Carnivora; family Felidae; genus Leopardus; species Leopardus geoffroyi. Next base: position 134,078,752 of record NC_059326.1, read on the forward strand.
GCCATTCATAGAGAAGACTTGGAAGCCAGCAAAGAAATGATTTTATTGGTTGTAGCTTAAGCCGTTGCCTTGTTTGGGAAGCCTAGTTGGCTGTGATTGCTATCCTTCGGTTTCAGTTTCTTAGCCATGAGGCATTTGCAGGCTTAGGTGTTTGGGTTTCCTCGCTAGGCTACTAAGGCATTAAAGCCACCTCAGTCTCCTGGCTTCCTTGTTTAATTAATTTAACAAATGTGACCAGAATAAGAAAGCAGCTGAGTGGCGCCTGGGTAGCTCAGTTGGTTGAGTGTCTGACTCTTGATTTCGGTTCAGGTCACGATCCCAGGGCCATGGGTTCTGTGCTAAGCACGGAGACTGCTTGGGATTCTCTCTCTCTCTTTCTCTCTCTCTCTGCCCACTCCCCTGCTTGCACACACACTGCATAAAGTTCTTGGGTCAGAGTTATTGTTCGTTTGGTTTGTGTTAAGAGAACTAGGCCATTTGTAGCACTGTCTCAAAAACTCGTCTCTCTTTTTTTTTTAATGTTTATTTTTGAGAGAGGGTGGGGGGAGGGGCAGAGAGAGAGAGGGACAGAGGATCTGAAGCAGACTCTGTGCTGACAGCAGAGGGCCCTATGTGGGGCTCAAACTCAAAACCCTGAGGTCATCACTCGAGCCAAAGTTGGATGTTCAACTGACTGAGCCACCCAGATGCCTCTCAAAAAACTCTTCTGGATTTCAAGAAGATAATTATTTGTCACTTACATGTTGAAAACCTCTTATATCTAGCACATACATTTGTAGTGCTAAATACAGTAGAACTGCTAAGAGAACACAGGGAGACTTTGTATTGTCCACACGTAAGGTATTTTATTCTTGTTTTGTAGGATTTAGGAGATGGGGTTACTACTTGAAATGATTTCACTCTGTTGTGTTGCTCTGTGTTGTAGGATGCTGCTGCTCTCCAGGATCTGGCATCCAGGACCCACGAACAGGATGTGTCTTTCCTGCAGTGATCCCACTCTTCAGCCCCTGCAGGAAGTGAAAGTTTTGCAGAGAACTTCTTAAAGAATATTGTGGGCCCCCCTTGTTGCAGTTTTACCTCTTCTCCTGGTCTTTTTGGAGCAGTCTGTAAGCGCCGCCTCACTGTTGGACAGTGGGCCATCATGGGGGGGCTCCTCTGTGACACCACCCGGACTTCCCTTTCCCTGGCCAGGGTCCCACCTCTCAAGTCAGCACATTAATGTTCTCCGCAGAAAGGGTGTCATCCATTGCTCTTCTATCAGATACATAATGAATTCCTTCATTGCCTGTCTGAAGTTTTACTTTGGCAGTCCAGCTTTCTCTCTGTGTGGTTCCCCTGGGCACCTTTGCTTTGGAACACGGCTGCACTTACCGAAGGTCATAAGGTGTAGCCTGTGAACTCTGATTTCCGGATACTTAGCTACCAGGTCCCGCAAAACTTCATTCCTTGTGGGTACATCAAAATGTTTTCCCATAATATTCCAATATTATCCTTTCTTTCTTTCTTTCCTTCCTTTTCTTTCTTTCTTTCCTTTTCTTTCTTTCCTTTTCTTTCTTTCTTTCTTTCTTTCTTTCTTTCTTTCTTTCTTTCTTTCTTTCTTTCTTTCTTTCTCTCTTTCTTTCTTTCCTTTTCTTTCTCTTTCTTTCTTTCTTTCTTTCTTTCTTTCTTTCTTTCTTTTCTTTCCTTCCTTCCTTCCTTCCTTCCTTCCTTCCTTCCTTCCTTCCTCCCTCCCTTCCTTCCTTCCTTCCTTCCCTTGGTTGATCTTGCTATGGCCACAAAAATATATATATTTTTTTCTTGTCCAAGGTCTGTTTTCTAGCTCAGTGTCTGCTCCTGTTTTGGCTGGACAGTTGGCTAGTTTTAGTTTGTTAGGGATCTACTTCACACTGCTATCAGGGGATTACAGTAGCTAATGATAACTAAGAGGTAATGATAAGGTATTTTTTAAACATCCTTGTGGACAAGACGTTGTGTTATGCACTTTCCATAGATCATCTCCAGTCTTTTGTGCTGGGTAGGTATTACTCACCGATTTTGCTGTGATGAGGTAGAGGTTCCCAAAGGTGACATGCCTTGTCCAGGGCCACACAACTATCAGTGGCTGACCGGGAATTTGGAACCAGCTGATTGTCAAACTTGTGACCTTTTCGCTATACCATGCTGTCTCTTCGCAGGGACTTGAGGGTTTCTATTGCATTGTTAGATGTGATGTCTCTTGTCACTAGCTTTTTTTCCTGTCCTTCCCATCTCACTCATTTGTTCCTCATGTCCTCTCCATTCCCTCTGTCAGAACATACTCCTCCTAATTTAAACCTCCATCAAACCCACAGCTCCCCTTCAAAGCTATTACTCACTAACCATTACCTGACTTTGGATAACCTGTCCTATTGCAGGTGTTCTGGTTATCACAAGTCTCTAGATGAGACCTGAGAGCACAACTTCATCCTTAAAGATAGTACAGTTGATTAATAAACACTTATTAACTTAAAAATTTTTTAATTCGAGTGTAGTTAGCATACAGTGTTGTATTAGTTTCAGCTACATAACATAGTACAACTTTTCTATACATTGCTCAGTGCTCATCAGGGTAAATGTGCTCTTAATCCCCTTCACCTCTTTCACCCATTCCCCACCCACCTCCCCTCTGGCAGCCACGAGTTTGTTCTCTGTAGTTAAGAGTCTGGTTTTTGGTTGGTCTGTTTTTTTCTTTGTTTATTTTGTTTCTAAAATTGCACCTATGAGTGAAATCATATGGCATTTGTCTTTCTCTGACTGACGTATTTCCCTTAGCCCTTTACTCTCTAGATATATCCATGTTGCTGCATATCTTAAGAGTTAGTCTTTTTAATGGCTTAGTAATATTCCATTGTATATATATACATCACATCTTTTTTTTTTTACATATATATATTTTTTATAATTTAACTTTATTTTTTATTTTTAAAATTTACATCCGAATTAGTTAGTATATAGTGAAACAATGATTTCAGGAGTAGATTCCTTAATGCCCCTTACCCATTTAGCCCATCCCCCCTCCCACAACCCCTCCAGCCATCCTCAGTTTGTTCTCCATATTTATGAGTCTCTTTTGATTTGCCCCCCTCCCTGTTTTTATATTATTTTTGTTTCCCTTCCCTTATGTTCATCTGTTTTGTCTCTTAAAGTCCTCATATGAGTGAAGTCATATGATTTTTGTCTTTCTCTCACTGACCAATTTCACTTAGCATAATAACTTCCAGTTACATCCACGTAGTTGCAAATGGCAAGATTTCATTCTTTTTGATTGCTGAGTAATACTCCATTGTATATATACACCACATCTTCTTTATCCATTCATCCATAGATGGACATTTGGGCTCTTTCCACACTTTGGCTATTGTTGATAGTGCTGCTGTGAACATGGGGGTGCATGTGTCCCTTCAAAACAGCACACTTGTATCCCTTGGATAAATACCTAGTAGTGCAATTGCTGGGTCATAGGGTAGTTCTATTTTTAGTTTTTTGAGGAATCTCCATACTGTTTTCCAGAGTGCCTGCACCAGCTTGCATTCCCACGAACAATGCAAAAGACATCCTCTTTCTCTACATCCTCGCCAATATCTCTTGTTGCCTGAGTTGTTAATGTTAGCCATTCTGACAGGTGTAAGGTGGTATCTCAATGTGGTTTTGATTTTTATTTCCCTGATGATGAGTGATGTGGAGGGAGCATTGTTTCATGTGTCGGTTGGCCATCTGGATGTCTTCTTTGGAGAAGTGTCTACTCATGTCTTTTGCCCATTTCTTCACTGGATTATTTGTTTTTTGGGTGTTGAGTTTGATATCCAAACCAGATAAAGGGTTTGGATACTAACCCTTTATTTGATATATTGTTTGCAAATATCTTCTTCCATTCTGTCGTTTGCCTTTTATTTTTGCTGATTGTTTCCTTCTCTGTGCAGAAGCTTTTTATTTTGATGAGGTCCCAGTAGTTCATTTTTGCTTTTGTTTCCCTTGCCTCCGGAGACGTGTTGAGTAAGAAATTGCTGTGGGCAAGATCAAAGAGGTTTTTGACAGCTTTCTCCTTGAGGATTTTGATGGCTTCCTGTCTTACATTGAGGTCTTTCATCCACTTTGAGTTTATCTTTGTGAATGGTGTAAGAAAGTGATCCAGGTTCATTCTTCTGCATGTCGCTGTCCAGTTTTCCCAGCACCACTTGCTGAAGAGACTGTCTTTATTCCATTGGGTATTCTTTCCTGCTTTGTCAAAGATTAGTTGCCTATATGTTTGTGGGTCCATTTCTGGGTTCTCTATTCTGTTCCATTGGTCTGAGTGTCTGTTCTTGTGCCAGTACCATACTGTCTTGATGATTACAGCTTTGTAGTATAGCTTGAAGTCTGGGATTGTGATGCCTCCTGCTTTGGTTTTCTTTTTCAAGATCGCTTTGGCTATTCGGGGTCTTTCCTGGTTCCATACAAATTTTAGGATTATTTGTTCTAGCTCTGTGAAGAATGCTGGTGTTACTTTGATAGGGATCACGTTCAATATGTAGATTGCTTTGGGTAGTATCGACATTTTAACAATATTTGTTCTTCCTATCCAGGAGCATGGACTCTTTTTCCATTTCTTTGTGTCTTCTTCAATTTCTTTCATAAGGTTTCTATAGTTTTCAGTGTATGGATTTTTCACCTCTTTGGTTAGATTTATTCCTAGGTATTTTATGGTTTTTTGTGCAACTGTAAATGGGATAGATTCCTTGATTTCTCTGTCGCTTCATTGTTGGTGTATAGGAATGCAACCGATTTCTGTGCATTGGTTTTATATCCTGCAATTTTGCTGAATTCATGAATCAGTTCTAGCAGTTTTTTGGTGGAATCTTTTGGGTTTTCCATATAGAGTATCATGTCATCTGCGAAGAGTGAATGTTTGACCTCCTCCTGGCTGATTTGGATGCTTTTTATTTCTTTGTGTTGTCTGATTGCAGAGGCTAAGACTTCCAATGCTATGTTGAATAACAGTGGCGAGAGTGGACATCCCTGTCTTGTTCCTGACCTTAGGGGGAGAGCTCTCGGTTTTTCCCCATTGAGGATGATATTAGCATTGGGTCACTCGTATATGGCTTTTATCATCTCAAGGTATGATCCTCTATCCCTACTTTCTTGAGGGTTTTTATCAAGAAAGGATGCTGTATTTTATCAAATGCTTTCTCTGCATCTATTGAGAGGATCATATGGTTCTTGTCCTTTCTTTTATTGATGTGATGAATCACGTTAATTGTTTTGTGGATATTGAACCACCCTGCATCCCAGGTATAGATCCCACTTGGTCATGGTGAATATTTTTTTAAATGTATTGTTGGATCCGGTTGGCTAATATCTTGTTGAGGATTTTTGCATCCATGTTCATCAGGGAAATTTGTCTATAGTTCTCCTTTTTAGTGGGGTCTCTGTCTGGTTTTGGAATCAGGGTAATGCTGGCTTCATAGAAAGAGTTTGGAAGTTTTCCTTCCATTTCAATTTTTTGGAACAGTTTCAAGAGAATGGGTGTTAACTCTTCCTTAAATGTTTGGTAGAATTCCCCTGGAAAGCCATCTGGCCCTGGACTCTTGTTTTTTGCCAGATTTTTGATTACTAACTCGATTTCCTTACTGGTTATGGGTCTGTTCAAATTTTCTATTTCTTCCTGTTTCAGATTTGGTAGTGTATATGTTTCTAGGAATTTGTCCATTTCTTCCAGATTGCCCATTTTATTGGCATATAATTGCTCATAATATTCTCTTTTTATTGTTTTTATTTCTGTTGTGTTGATTGTGAATTCTCCTCTTTCATTCTTGATTTTCTTATTTGGGTCCTTTCCTTTTTCTTCTCGATCAAACTGGCTAGTGGTTTATCAGTTTTGTTAATTCTTTCAAAGAACCAGCTTCTGCTTTCATTGATCTGTTCTGCTGTTTTTTTGGTTTCGATAGCATTAATTTCTGCTCTAATGTTTATTATTTCCTGACTTCGGCTGTTTTTGGGTTTGTTTTTACTGTTCTTTTTCCAGCTCCTTAAGGCGTAAGGTTAGGTTGTGTATTTGAGATCTTTCTTCCTTCTTTAGGAAGGCCTGGATTGCTATATACGCAGCCTTTGCTGCGTCCCAGAGGTTTTGGGTTGTGGTGCTATCATTTTCATTGACTTCCATATACTTTTCAATTTCTTCTTTAACTGCTTGGTTAGCCCATTCATTCCTTAGTAGGATGTTCTTCAGTCTCCAAGTATTTGTTACCTTTCCAAATTTTTTCTTGTTGTTGATTTTGAATTTCATAGCATCATGGTCTGAAAATATGCACGGTATGATCTCGATCTTTTTGTACTTACTTAGGGCTGATTTGTGTCCTAGTATATGGTCTATTCTGGAGAATGTTCCATATGCACTGGAGAAGAATGTATATTCTGCTGCTTTAGGATGAAATGTTCTGAATATATCTGTTAAGTCCATCTGGTCCAATGTGTCATTCAAAGCCATTGTTTCCTTGTTGATTTTTTGATTAGATGATCTGTCCATTGCTGTGAGTGGGGTGTTGAAGTCTCCTACTATTATGGTATTACTATCGATGAGTTTCTTGATGTTTGTGATTAATTGATTTATATATTTGGGTGCTTCCACATTTGGCGCATAAATGTTTACAATTGTTAGGTCTTCTTGGTCTATAGAACCCTTGATTATGATATAATGCCCTTCTGCATCTCTTGATACAGTCTTTACTTTAAAGTCTAGATTGTCTGATATCAGTATGGCTACTCCGACTTTCTTTTGTTGACCATTAGCATGATAGATGGTTCTCCATCCCCTTATTTCCAATCTGTAGGTGTCTTTAGGTCTAAAGTGGGTCTCTTGTAAACAGCATATGGATGGGTCTTGTTTTCTTATCCATTCTGTTACCCTATGTCTTTTAATTGGAGCATTGAGTCCATTGATGTTTAGAGTGAGTACTGAAAGATATGAATTTATTGCCACTATGATGCTTGTAGAATTGGAGTTTCTGGTGGTGTTCTCTGGTCCTTTCTAATCTTTTGTTGCTTTGGGTATATATATATATATATATATATATATATATATATATATATATACACACATACACACACACATTACATATATATATATATATATATATATATATATATATATATACACACACACACATACATATATAAATTTTCATCTTTTTTCCCCCTCAGAGAGTCCCCCTTAATATTTCTTGCAGGTCTGTTTTAGGGGTCACAAACTCCTTTAATTTTTGTTTGACTGGGAAACTTTTTATCTCTCCTTCTATTTTGAATGACAGCCTTGCTGGATAAAGAATTCTTGGCTGCATATTTTTCTGATTCAGCACGCTGAGTATATCCTGCTACTCTTTTCTGGCCTGCCAAGTTTCTGTGGATAGGTCTGCTGCAAATCTGATGTGCCTTCCCTTGTAGGTTAGGGACTTTTTTTTCCCTTGCTGCTTTCATGATTCTCTCATTGCCTGAGTATTTTGTGAATTTGACTATGATATGCCTTGTTGATGGTCCGTTTTTGTTGAATCTAATTGCAGTCCTCTGTGCTTCCTGGATTTTGATGTCTGTGTCTTTCCCCAGGTTAGGAAAGTTTTCCACTATGATTTGCTCACATAACCCTTCTACCGCTACTTCTCTGTCTTCCTCCTATGGGACCCCTATTATTCTCATGTTGTTCCTTTTTAATGGGTCACTGATTTCTCTAATTCTTAAATCATGCTCTTTTGCCTTAACCTCCCTCTTTTTCTCTGTTTCGTTATTCTCTATAAGTTTGTCCTCTATATTGCTGACTCTCTATTCTGCCTTGTCCATCCTTGCTGCTGCTGAATCCATCCGTGAATGCAGCTCAGTTACAACATTTTTAATTTCATTCTATTTTTTACTTCTTTTATCTCTGCAGAAAGGGATTCTAATCTATTTTTGACTCCAGCTAGTATTATTATTATTGTGATTCTAAATTTTGGTTCAGACATCTTGCTTGTGTCTGTGTTGGTTAAATCTCTGGCTGTTGTTTCTTCGTGCTCTTTCTTTTGGGGTGAATTCCTTCGTTTTGTCATTTTGAAGGGAGAAAAGGAATTAATGAGGTAGAAAAATTGAAAATAAAAAAAATTAAAATTAAAAAATATTAAAATTAAAAATTAAAAACACACCCACACAAAAATCAAATAGATGATGCTAGATCCTAGGTGTGTTTTGGTCTGGGTGTAGAAAGTAGTTTGACAGATTAGAGAAACAAACAAACAAAAAAAGGGGGGAGGAAGAAAAAAAAGGAAATCGTTTGAGAATTTGAAAAAATGAATACACTAAAGTAGACTAAAATACACAAAAGTAGAGAATATAGTAGAAAAAATTATAGAAAAATATTTTTAATAAAAATTAAAAAGAAATATGAATTTTTCCATTTTCTGTATGTAAGAAAAAAGAAAAGAAATGAAAAAGAGAAAAAAGATTAAAAAAGAAAAGACAAAAAAAAGAAATCATTTGAAAATTTGAAAAAGTGAATACACTGTAGTAGACTGAAATAAAATGATGGGAGTAAGATAGAATTTGAAAAAATTTACATAAAAGCAAAAAATATAGTAATAAAAATTAAATAAAAATATTTTTAAAATAAATTGATAGAAAAAATGAAGTTTTTCTCTTTCTGCATTCAAGAAAAAGAAAAGAAAAGGAGAGAAAAAGGGAATTGTTTGAAAATTTGAAAAGGTGAGTACACTGAGACTAAAATAAAATGATGGAAGTAAAGTAGAATTTGAAAAAATTTACACAAAAGTAAAAAATATAGTAATAAAAATTAAAGACATATTTTTAATAAAAATTGAAAATAAAAATGAGTTTTTTCTCTTTCTGTATTCAAGAAAAAGAAAAGAATTGTAAAAGAGAAAAAGGAAAAAGAGGAAAACAAAAATTGAATAGATGAACCTGCTAACAGATTGAAGTAGGACTGAAATTGCTTCGTTTTCCCCTAGAGGTCAGTCCCTGTAGCTCTTTATAGTCCATAAATTAAGCAGGCGGTGAGGTTTGTGTTCTTGAAGAGCGAAGTTGGCCCAGTTGTGCGGGGCTTGGTGTAACAGCTCCGCTCTCCCCTAGATGGCGCTGCTAGCCTACTGGGGTGGATTGTTGCGATGCTCCTCGGTGCGCACGCGCATGCGCGGGAGCGGTGAAAAATGGCGTCACCCAGTCACTCCGTTTGTTCTCCTGGATCAGCAATCATGCGCCAGTCCTCCGTCTTCAGCTCTCGTCCACTCCCCGGTTTTCCATTCTCGTGACCAGGTTCCAGGAAGTACCTCTCTCCCAAGTTTTGTCTCAGTTGTGGCTGTTTTCCCTGGCCCCTTATTTCCGAAGGACTGCGGCTTTGACCCACTCCGATCCTCTGCGGGAGGGTCTCACGGAGCAATGGCCGAATGTCGGCTGCACCCAGGAACGCCCGCTGGACCCTGCTTTTGCCGGTGCTCTGAGACTGCGGCCAGGTGCCAGCCCACCCCCCAAAAAAATCGCAAGACAGTGTAGCCTCAGCATTTCAGGGACCATGAAAAATTGCAACCCACATCTGGCACCAGGCTTCACCCTCAACAACCTTGCCCCAGCACCAGTGAATGTGGCTGCCTTCCAGGGTCTGCTGGGACCAGGTGGCTTCAACAGTCTCTACCAAATGTGCTTCCTGCAGTGGAACCACTTTTCCCCGTGTGGCCCAAGAACCTCCCGGATCCCAGTCTGTTCCTGGGGATTCACCTTTCCCACCAGAGCACAGCCAGGTATTGAGCTGCAGAGTTGCAGCCTTTGCGCTCCCCTTGTTTACAGTCTTAATGGAATTGAAACCCTCTCCTTTCTCCTTTCTCCCTTTTTAGTTTAGTCCCTGCGGCTGTTTCCAATTTTCCACTTTCTCTCCAGCTGCTTTTGGGGAGGGGTGCTTTTCCCGTATGCTCCCCCCCCTCCAGTCTCTGTCCTCTCTCCGCCCACAAAAGGGGTTTCCTAACTTTCGGGGCTTCTTGCTCCCCAAGTTCAGCATTTCGTGTCGCGTACCTGCTGAATTCTGTGGTTCGGGTTGTGCAGATTGTTGTGTTAATCTTCCAGTTGGTTTTTTAGGTGTGTAGGATGGTTTAGTGTTGGTCTGGCTGTATTTCATGGACGCGAGACCCACAAAAAGCTTCCATGCTGTTCCACCATCTTCCCACATCTTCTTTATCCATTCATTTATCACTGGACACCTGGGCTGCTTTCCTAATTTGTGTATTGTAAATAATGCTGCAGTAAACTTGGGGTGCATACATCTTTTTAATTTAGTGTTTTTGTATTCTTTGGGTAAATACCCAGTAATGGAATTACTGGATTATATGATAATTCTGTTTTTAAGTTTTTGAGAAACCTCCATCCTATTTTCCCCAGGGGCTACTCAACTTTGCATTCCCACCGACAGTGCAAGAGCGACTTTTTTTTCCCTCCACATCCTCACCAACACTTCCTCTTTCTTGTGTCTTTGAAAACAGTAACTTTTAAAAACAGGGAGTTATTATGGTTTTTAATAATTTGTATCTAATTCCCAAAATATACCAGGCAGCTTAAAATAGCGTATGTAACACTGTGCTATATCTCTTGCGAACATTAATATGTTCCCCATTATAAAAACCTGTGAGATAAGGATTATTACTCTTTTCCAAGTTCACATAATGAGAAAGGAGCAGGTTCAAATTAATGCCTTTTTTTTTCTCAGATACCCAAGCCTTTTCCACCACACCTACCTACCTCCTTACTGAATTGTTTATAATATTAATTTCCATATATCTCTGTTATATTAGTGTTTGGAGATAAGCATTATCATTTGAATTTGTCTGAGTTTCCTGGTAGAAGAGAAACATGGAAAGGTAGGTAGGTAGATAGATATGGAGAGATTGGCACAGACTGAGAGGTGAATAGCTTATGTTAATACATATTTTTATGTATTTAAGCAAACATTTTCAATGGTAAATTTGATGAGTTTTCCACTAAAAAAGTCAAATTGGGGTAAAGTGAAAAATATTTGAAGTCACTGTAATTGAATTCCAAAATGTTTTAAAATATCTTGAAGGTGGATTAATTAAAGCACTGAATCCAGTCCCCCCACCTCTGCTTCCTTTATGGACAGGTCTTGTGATTCTGAAGGTGATCTCACTCATTGAAGAAAAACTTATTGATCAAAAGGCCCTTCTATGTGTGTACAATACAGTAATCCCATCTCTCTCTTCCATGCTCAATGTTGGTGTATTTTTTGTCTACACCTCTGGATTATAAACTCCTTGGGAGTGAAGACTCTTCTTGTTCTCTCCTATCTTTTGGGGAAACTGATCAGGGTCAGGCCCATCGTGTGCTCACTGATTCATGCCAGACAGTCAGACGTGATTTCAGGCCATGAGAGGAGACGTCCATGAGTAAACAGGGGGAAAAAAGAAGACATCATGGGTGCCTGGTGGGAGAGGCAGGTTGTGTAAGAGGGTAACTAGCTCTGTATCCTCACTGTCTGCTTACAGGACCTCTTGTTTATTACCTAAGTTCAAACTTTGCCGGAGATGCCAGCACCTAATGTCATTACCCTTCCCCTCCAGTACAGACTAGGGACACAGGTGGGGTTATATGGCATCAGCGATCTGCCTGATATCAGATTGGGGTGGATGTGCAAGCAGATGTTTGTTTTTGAATGACCAGACAGGCTGTCTCCTGAGATCTGACCAAAACTGGAACTTGGAGGAGATTCAGCTGGCTTTGGTTCAAACCAGACAAACTAAAACAATGCTAACAGCCAGGGAAGGAGTCTCAAGACCCCGCCGGAAATGCCTACTCACCTTCAGCCTGAAGTCCATAAAGTATAAACACGAGTATGTGAGCAGCCTTTGAGTACTTGTGCCCTCCGTCACTGCATAGAACCATGCAGAACCGTTCTTCTATGGGGTAGAATGATGGCTGCAAATTTATAAATAATAACATTAAGTGGTATTGCAGCTAGGTGAACATGTGGTAGATAGAAATGACAGAAGCAGGGGCACCTGGGTGGCCCAGTAGGTTGAGTGTCTGGCTTTGGCTCAGGCCATGGTCTCACAGGTTCCTGAGTTTGAGCCTCCTGTCCCACTCGGCTGGGTGCTGTCAGCAGGGAGCCTGCTGCTTCTCCTCTGTCCCCCTCTCTTTCTGCCCTCCCTGCTGGTGCTGTCAAAAATAAATAAACATTTTTTAAAAATGAGAGAAGCATATTCACAATATAGAAGATTCTTAGGTTGTGGAAAATTAGTCTAAAATTAGAGAAATCCTAACACTGCCATTTATTGTCTATTGACCCTGACCATAATGTTAGGTACATATAATTGTGTGGACTCAGGTGGGTGAAAAAGATAATATCTCTAATATCTCTAAGACGGAAATGCCAGTGGAGAACTGGCAAGGATGTTGTCCATATTTGTTAACACTTTGGAAGCAGGTGGTCTGCTAAGTCTAGTGACAAGCCACTATGGTGCCTTTGGACCTGATGCCTCATCCCATGTGCTTTAGACAATCCTCCTTTCGGGTTACAGCATAAGAGTTAGCTTGAAGCGTAGCTGCCAGGCCCATTTCATGGCTTTCTGTCTCTCTTACACACACACACACACACACACACACACACACACACACACACACACTTTCATATTTGTATGAGGGAGGGCACGATGGAACATCCAATGTGGTTTAGCTTTCAGGACTGTAAATGAGAGCCTCTTTGTCAGTGAAAAGCAAACAAAACAAACTGGCCTGGGGTCAGCATGCTCTGGAATGCAGAATTGTTTGTCCCCAGTCAAACAGCCGCCTGATGTTGGGTTTACATAATGTTTCAGCAAACCGAAACAATGAGGACATTTACCATTAACTCTTGGCCTGAGCCATAAAATCAGAATGGGGAAGATCAGGGTCATTAGCTCTGATTCTTAAGACCCTGAAAACATAGCTCTGCCCAGGTCAAAACAGCTACTTAGAACAAGTCATACAAATTTATTTAACACCTAGTATTTATGCCAAAGACTGTCTGGATAGGACAATGCAAAGGCCCAAGCCCTTTCGTAGGGTCGGATTTCCAGGCCTGCACTGAGGTTTACCTAGCAGGTAGAGAAACTAGTAATGGTGGGGTGTCATTGTTAACGTGATTTTCTATTTAGACAAAATGCCCTGGGTGAGTATAAACAGAAGAGAGTGTTCAAGTTCACCTATGGAGTCAGAAAAATTTCCAAGAGGTGGTAGCATTTGAGATGAAGGGTAGACGTTTGCTGGGACCACAAACTGGTGGTGATGGGGTGGGCACAGAGGTGCATGCTGGACACCAGGATAAATAAGGGCATGGTGTGAAGAGCATGGATATTCCAGAAACTACTAAAAATAACATAGTGGTGTCAAATGTTGTGGTCAGAATAAGCACGCTCTTGTGTGTATATCAGGCCAGGTGCTGATATTTTATCCTGGGCAAGGAGGAATGCCAGTGGAATATTTTGAGCTGAGGTAATGATTTGGCCGTGTTTGTGTCTTAGATCAGTGCAGTGGCCTCAAGGTGGACAAGTGGGAGGATGGGTGATTGGAGCCGGTGAAGTGGTCCTTCGGGCATGGGTTTGGGCAAGTTTTCCTGTCCGGAACACGCTGTGGAGTTGTTAGGCGCAGGTGAATCATCAGAGGCCTGCATAGGCAGACATGGGATCTATGAGGGGAGCAATGGGACATCAGGAACCAGCTGTATGGTCAGCCCTCGCTCCACGCAAATGGCAGGGTTCAGGAATTGCTCTTTGCAGTCCCCGGGCCTCACCTGACTTCTGAGAGCTGTCCTTAATGCTGGGCAGTGGGTTCACCACTGCTCTGGGGCATCAGGGACTGGAGAGCCCGGCTGTGTCAGCTTTGAGCAGTGCATCTGAGGTCCTGCTGCCCTGCCAGTGTCTGGAGCATAGCAGTGGGTCTTAATAAAAGATTTGTTGATCGAGCAGAACCCAACACTAATATAGGAGCCGGGGGTGCAGCAATGACCATATCACACAAAGCCCCTATCTTGGAGGGGCATGTATTCCAGGTGGTGAGACCAGCAGTCAGCAAAAGAAACAAAATGCGTAAAAAGCTGGATGGTGAAATACACTGGAAAGAAAAAATACGGTGGTGAGGGTGGTTTGGAGTTTTAATGAAGATGTTTAAGAAAGGTTTTACTGAGCAAAGACCTGCAGGAAGTTGGAGGGCACCCATTAGGACATATGGGAGAAGAGCCATCCGAGGGAAGAGTCTGGGCCGAGATGTCGAATGGGGCGTGTTGGCACGTTGGGAGCAGCAAGGGGACCAGCGTGGCCCCAGAGAAGTGACTGAGGGTTTAGCGGGGTGGGAGGACAAAGCTGGGAGTTTGTCCTCCGCTCTGAGTGTGATGGAAAGTTCAGTTTGCTGTCCTTGCTAGACATGGGCAGCAGGAACCAATGTCCTTGAAATAAGAAGTAGGAGGACTGCTGTGTGTTAGAAGGGCCTACAGATAGCAGCCACAGTGCCTTAATTCTTGGGATGCAGAGGGAGATGGGAATATGGACTAATATTAGATATCATGGAGTTACTCTTAATTTGCTTAGGTGTGATTATTCTATCAATAGAATGGGAGAATATGTAGGAGAATATCCTCATTCTGAAAAGAGGCAGTAGTTATGGGTGAATTGTCATGATACCAGGAACTTTTTTTTTTTCAAGTTTGTTTGTTTGTTTGTGTGTTTAGAGAGAGCATGAGTCAGGGAGGACCAGAGAGAGAGGGAGAGAGAGAATCCCAAGGAGGTTCCTTACTGTCAGTGTAGAACGTAACTGGGGACTTGAACCCACAAACCATGAGATCATGACCTTAGCTGAAGTCAGATGTTTAACCGACTGAGCTACTGAGGTGCCTCAGGAACTTACTTTGAAATGATTCAACACACACACACATACACACACACGCACACGCACACAATTGAATGGATACATATATACATAGATAATACCAAAATATAAACCATTGTTGCATCTGTGTGGTCTGTACATAGATTCTGGTTGTACTAGTCTGTCAACTTTCATTTTAGAAAATTTTGATTTTGAAAAGTTGGGAAAAACCCTTTCTGCTATTGTCCATTTTTCTTGGCTCTGCTTTTGGTTGCACTTACTTATTCTCATGAGATTCTGCCTAGCCCCGTAGGCAATTTATTTACTTTGTATCAGAAATGTTTACCTCTGGAGGCTTATAGGAGACACGGAGCATAGGGATTTGGATGGGATATCTTGTGGGTGGCACGCCAAACACTTGGCTGGCGATCCTGAACAAGATAGGACTCTCAGTGGACAGATCGTGCATGCCTCCCAATTTTAAGACACTTCTATGCATGGGGAGGACAAAGAAGAAATGTAGCTTTGGGGAGACTGATTCCTCTCTGGAGTGCGTGTTTTCCCTGATGTTGTGGTTCTAAATTATTCTGCTGTTTACCTGCTGTGTGGCCTGACAAGAGGGTAATGTGATTTAGAAACTCAGCAGTCATCCAGAAAGTCTGTTTCCAGTCAGGCGCTAACCAGGCACTGTCAGGGGATTGGCCTGTGGTATATTAAATCCCAAATTTAGTCCAGAGGCCAATATATCTGCAAATGTTAGAAAAGTTCAATTGCCCTTTGCATGGGTCTCATCAATTCCATGTGGTATTTTCCATGTGAAAGTAAGAAGTACTGCATCCAGAAAGCTGGGATTAGCACCTCAGGTCTCCTGATAAGATGTCAGCATATGGTTAAGATGTGAACATTTATATACACACACACCCTGTGTCAGCCACACAAGACAAAAAAAATAACTCTGGAAAAATAACTTAGATCTCAGAGAAAAGAAGAATGTAGGTGGTAATGTATAAAGGACTTCCTAAAAATGAAGTTTTTCACAGTCTTTGATTTAAAAAAGTCTTTTGTTCGCTGTAGGAATAACAATAAAAGAGAAAAGTCATTTGAAGCTAAGTGGGGAAGTAGAAAAATGAATTGTAGTTCTGTGTATTCTCAGTCGTAATAATAATAATACTAGCAACTGTAATGCCAGTTAACATTTATTGAGTGCTTACTGTGTGCCAGGCATGGTAAGCACTTTTTACATTTAACTTATTGAATTCTCATAATGACCTAGGAGGTAACTATTATTATTATCCTAAGTTTTAGAAAGCTGAGGTCCAGAGAAGTGAAATAACTTGTGTGAGGTCCTGTGATGAGTTATTACCAGGTAAGATCTATCAAGTGGTCTTTTGAGGCAAGCTAAATAAAACTGTATTGCATTTTTGTAGAGTCCCATTTTTACTTCCTCCTCTTGCCATGGTAAGGCTCGTCTGATCCCTCTGCAGGAGGGAAAAATGCTTTCATGACTCACTGTTAAAAAATTAATGTTGTACAGCAGGACTTAATATATTTGGAATAAAACTTTCACAAAACACTTTTACTATATGTGATACACTTTGCTATTTCCCATTATATTCTATTTCATTTTAAAAATGCTGATTGTGACATGCTCATGGATTTTATGTCTTGCTTAATGATTTAGAACCCATTGTTTAGAAAAACTCTTCTTTAGTTCACTTCACTTTTCACAGTCATCTTATAAAGTCGGTATAATTTTAACACCCGTTTTACAGATGAGAGAACTGAGTTAGTATGTTCAGGGTTTATGCAAAGAAGCCAAAGTCTATACCTTATACTTGAGATTATGTATTTTTCAAAACAGACATTAGTTATGTTAAAACACAGCTTTGTAAATTCTTATGAGCTTACTACATTGTCTGTAGCCTGAATAAATACACAGTCTTGTACATCCGGGTATATGGGCACTGTTCTAGATCTAATACAAGAAGATGGGCCTGTAGTTTATCACAGGTAAAGTAACTAAAGTTGTGGTAGCTTTTAGTTATTATACCTGTTTCATCATTTGATTAAATAATTACAACTTTTGTCATATGGAGATCTGAGGAATTCTTTGAGATCAGAGTTGCTTATTTTCTAGGAAAAGTATTGAAACACAGAGGCCACACCTTCAGAAGTGTGGTTAGCAGACTCATCTGGGGATTTGTGAATTACATATTTCGTTTTGTCAGCCTCCAGTGAAATTTCAGCGTATGTATCAATCATTAGTAGACGATGGACCACACAGCAGGACACATTACACTTGTGCTCTCACACAGCACACGAGAGTTTGTCACCAACAGGAATTATCAATATTTCGTATCACCTCACAGTATTACAGACATTTCAAAATATCATTCATGCTCATCAACTAAACTGAAGTCATGCTAGTTACCAGAGCCACCATTAGATCTTGGTATTGAATGTGCTGATGGAGAAGCACACGTATTAGTGTATCACAAATGTTGTTCTTAATATTTTGGTCATTGTGTTTCAGTATAATTTTTCTAGTTTCTAGTACATTAGAAAATAGAAATAAGAAAGGGTCCATAGGTCTTAGTAGATTGTCCGAGTGGGCCATGTCTCCGAAATGCATTAAGGCCTTGGCTAAAGGACGGGGGTGGAGGAGCTTGAACAGTAGCTGATGGTTCCTGGAGACCTCTTTAGAAACAGGGCCTATTTCTAGCCCCTCAGCATCAACATCATTTATTGTGATGGTTTGGGATACGGAGAAGTGGACTACCTGCTCTTTCTAGGCAATGTGGAAACTGATGGGAGCGAGTTCTTTGGTCCTTTAAGTTGTTTCCTCTGGTCTCTGAGTCTGTCCCTTATGTTCACTTTCCTGTTTTTGCCTTCTTCATTGATAGGACTCTGCCTCTTATATTTGGCACACAGAGGGATGAATGAGCTTTAGAGCTACCGTTTTGCTGAATGTAAGTGGAGGAAGTCACCTTTGTTTAGCAGATACCCGTTGTTTATGGTTTCAACAACAACAACAAAAAACCCAACTGACTGATTTTCTTGTCCGAGTAGTGGGAAAAACCTACATTTCTGGGCTGAGTCCTGGTGTTAGTCTTCCTAAATATTCATGTTGCTTTGCAGAAGTTAAGGGCCAGGGAAATGACCAGTGATTTAAATTATTGCTAGACCTGCATTACAGTGCTGGGAACATTAAATAATAAGTAACACACCTACTCTCTCTCTCAAAAGTCTCTGCTTTGATGAAGGGTTGCAATGGTTTTCATTAAGTCTTGTGTTAAATTTAGCCATAAAAATGTTCTGTATATTTACAGGAAAATAGGTTATTGTGTGTTCTATGAATTGACATGTTTGACAAAGCTGAATTATTCTAATCTTGGGATCATCAAGATACACAAAGTTTAATTTACCTCTGAAATTCCTTTGAGATGACATATACTCCCTTCTATGATGTTATCAGAGTTACCTCTGATTGAATAACTCCATTCCTTTTTCACAATCTTAGCATGTTCCCTCTGTTGTCAGTAGAATGATGGAGTTCAAGATGCTTAAGAGGGGGCCCAGGGTTTCATGGTCTGGGCCCTGCTACTTCTTTATGGCTGACCATCTTCCCCCATGTTGTATAAATTTCATCCTTTCTAAGGTCCTTGTATTTTCCTGCACTCATTCTGACTTCAACTACCATGACTCTGCATAGGTGATTCTTTCTCTTGCTCTATTTGCTTCCTGGAAAACTCCTATTGGTCCTTTCAAATGTCTTGGGCATCACTCTCTTTAGGAAGACTTCCCTTTAAAAAAAGTGGTTTTAGGGGCGCCTGGGTGGCTCAGGTTAAGCATCTGACTTGGGCTCAGGTCATGATTTCACGGTCTGTGAGTTTGAACCCCACGTCAGGCTCTGTGCTGACAGCTCAGAACCTGGAGCCTGCTTCAGATTCTGTGTTTCCCTCTCTCTCTGACCCTCCCCCATTCATGCTCTGTCTCTCTCTATCTCAAAAATAAATAAACATTAAAAAGAATTAAAAAGATGGTTTTAATTCCAGTATTGCTAACATACAGTGTACTATTAGTTTCAGGTGTACAATATAGTGATTCAACAATTTCATCCTTCACCCAGTGCTTATCACCACAAGTACCCTCCTTAATCCCCAAGAAGACTTCCCTTGTATTGACCTCTACTCATTGCTACCTATCCAATAGAGGCTGGAGGATCTGTGTTGGCATATTAACTGGTGGTATTGCTCTGAATGCATTAAAATGGCTTATTTTCACAGTAGTATCCTCCTTTAAAATGGAATTCTCCTTGAGGAGAAAGAGAGTGTCTTTATCTCTTTATTACAGGTGTCTAGCATGAGACAAGTACTCTTCTGATTTTGGATGAAAAAATATAATGATCATGCTAACCTAACTGATGGTGTGTTGAGAGGATGGAGTAGTAAAATTCAAGCATTACATATTACATACCATATGGGTCACTTCTTGCGTCCTTCCTTATGTACTCGTAGCCTAACTTTTGACTCCAGCCGTTGCTGTGACAACGGTGTGCACTTGTGACCCATCAACTCCTTGTCTCACCTGCACCACTTAATTCTTGCTTCCTGATCTAGGGCTTCTCTGATGCTTCTGCTTGCAGAGGCCGGGCCACTATGCTCACACTGTGCTCACACTGGAAGTGGGAGTGATCTAAACCCTATGGGGCAATGATGGTAATTGCTGGGTAAATATTACCCAGTCCCCACATTCCTCAGGAAGACACTGGGGGCTCATTCTGCAAGACAGTTCAAAGTATCCCAGGAGGAAGGAGCCTCAGTTGCCCATCCCAGTGACTATTTCAATAAGATGTCCGTGTATTGGATTCCCCTCCTTCCCTGTTTCAATCCGCCTTGTTCTTTAGTCCTGTACCTTGGAATCACTTCCCAAAAAAATGATCTTGTCTGAGGCTCTGCTTTTGAGGAAACCAGACTAAGTCAGAGCCCTGATTTAAAACCAGCCTCACTATGTTATATTTTTCTTAGCTTGAGCGATGTTTGGAGACTATTTGCAAGTCGCATAAAGTAGCCAGATGGTATGGAATACAAATAAATAGGATAGCATCCCCTGAATTTTGTATAAATGTGCTATAAAGTATGTGATGTTTTGTGAGTTAGGGATTCTTATTTCCTTCAATCAGGAGACAGACTCAGCCAGTTGTTCAGTTTGTAAAAACACTTCTCCGTAATTCTACAGCTGTGTCTTAGGTGGTAACTGATAGTGATGTTTTGATCACAGCTTTACAGATGGTGAGGTCCTAGACACAGCAGCTTTCTCTGAGCAAGTGTGAGGCCCTGGAAGACACACGCCTTTCCCATAGGTCAGCGTAAGGAACTTGGATGTGAAACTCTATGCTAATACCAGTAGGCTGGATGGCTTGCTCTGGTGTGTGTGCGTGTGTGTGTGTGTGTGTGTATGTGTTCGTATGTATTTCTTTTTTAAGCACAAGGTATGGATTCCAACCTCATATTTTAAATATCACAATCCTTGGATTACAAAGAGAAAAAATTCTTTTTTTTTGAAAAATGCAAATTATTAACCAGTAAAATTGGCATCTGAAACCCTGTGCATTACCAAGTGGGTAAATTACAGAATTATTGTATCCTTTGCAGCTTAGAAGAGACACTCAGCGTTACTCAGAGCTGGAGACCCAAGTAATTTCTAACACAGCCTAGGCCTTTGGAGTCCCCTTCTCCTGGTCCTGTGGTACACCACACTGCCTTTCCTTGAGGATCTTTCTTTTATTTTTTTAATTTTTAAGAATTTTTAACGTTTATTCACTTTTGCGAAACAGAGCAAGACTGAGTGTGTGGAAGCAGCCATAGAGAATACTGAAATGAATGAGCATGCCCGTGTTCCAATAACGCTTTATCTACAAACATAATGGCAGGCCTGATTTGGCCTGAGGGCTATCATTTGCTGTCCCTTGTTTTACACCATTGGAGTTACAGTGATTTCTACTTGTTGGTCGTAAAAAGGCTAATGGGTTTGGGAGAGTTAAAACCGCCGCCCCGCCTGGTGGTGAGCTGGGCTGTTGCATCACAGCACACACGTGATTGGGCTTCCTTCCAGGTCTGTGTATGGTCAGACTCTGAGCCAGCAGCTAAGACAGTGAGCCTGGCACCCACGGTGCTCCGGTTTCCAGAAAGAATCACGAATACCCTTCCTGTGCAGATAAAGGAACAATTGTACTACAGGAGAACTTACTGGAAAGTAACGTGGGGTCACCCGGAAGGAAAAGGAATTCACTCCTCAGTCACAGTCTTCAGTCTGGTTGGGAGTCACTCAGACTTGGAAAGGTCAGTTAGGATGCATGTCTGATTTTGGCAGGCCTCCAGGGCTCTGCACTCACGGAATAATACCTTGGCTTTGGTGATTACAATGGCACACTCAGAGCTTCCTTTGGCTGCTCCGGCCATCCCTTCCTCCTCACAGTCAGGTACATGATTCCTTCCAGTATTTCACCCTCATGTGTCATCTGCCGATGCTAAGATTTATTTCTGTCAACCAAAATCTCCAATAGACTCAGTTTGCCTTCTTTCAGTTTTATCTTTCACAAACCTTGACAACATGGCTTTTGAGTCTCATACCCCGTGCTTCCCATCCCTGGGATCTGGTCCCAGGTTTGAGGCCCTGGAAGACAAATGTCTTTACAGAATTCGATGCAAGGAGCTGGGATTGAACCCTATTATGCCAGTGGACTGGATGAGTGTCCCTGTGTGTGCACATGGGTACGTGCATCTGACTTCAACCTTCAAATCAGAAGATCACCTTCGCCTTGGGCCTCTCTGCTCAGCGAAGCTCCTTCAGCAGCCTTGGTGCCCTCAGTTAGATTCATGAGTGGGTATTCTCTGGCTGTCGTTCTCTAGTCATCTCTCCTTTTCATTTTTTATCAGGTGGATCCACATCATGGTCTGTTTCAAAGTTGAAGGAGGGGCTTTCAGAGGCTGGATGACTTTTTCAACGGATTTAATGATCTAATACTAAAGAAAAGTACATGCATTACCTGTTTTGATGATCAGTTGGCCACACTGGATACTGGTCATAAAAGCTCTTAATGGAGGTCTACATTTTTAGTGTTGAAGTGTTTTAGGGGAAAAAAAAAATCACACATTATTATTATTTTCTCCAAGTAGCACTCTGGCCCTTAGGGAAAGGGATGTTGGTC
Organism: Leopardus geoffroyi; assembly: GCF_018350155.1. Taxonomy (NCBI): domain Eukaryota; kingdom Metazoa; phylum Chordata; class Mammalia; order Carnivora; family Felidae; genus Leopardus; species Leopardus geoffroyi. Next base: position 134,100,830 of record NC_059326.1, read on the forward strand.
GTTATGTGAGAGGAAGCAGAAATGAAGAGGAAGGAAGGAAGGCAGGAATTTGATTATTTCTTCATAAACAGCTGATTCCTTTAGCACCTGGCTGTGGCTCCTGCTGCTGTGAGAAGAATATCAATGGCTTTAATATTCCATTGTTTGTGGCTGGAAAGCATTTGCTTGCTGTTCTAAGCTGCTTGGCTCTCAGGCTGGCAACGGGGCAGAAAATGTGGTGGATATAAGAAGAAAACAAGCCAAAGTGCTTTAAGTCAGGTTAGCTTCCCCTTTAAAGCCCATCTGGGATTTCTTTCTCTCTCCCTTCTTAATAAATCTGTTTGATTTGTAGCTATATTTCTTACCCTGAAGAGTGGCATATTCTTCAGTGTACAGGTTCTATTGTTCTGCTCACGTTATGGCTTTTTTGTTAGTATTTTTAATGGCCTACTTTGTTTTGACGAAATCCTATCTTCTTCAGTAACACCAACGTTGACGAATGATTAATGAATACAAATGAAAAAACCACTCTCAAAACAGAAGCTAGAAAAGGTGGGGGAAGAGCCAGTGGGCAGATGAATTTGAAATGGCTCATTACCACAAGGTGGCGCTGTTAAAACACCTCATTTTAAAGTCCTAAAAACAGGTTGCAAATAAAGAAGGAAAACACAAAATTAAAGACCCTTTCATAAGAAAATACTTGGTATCACAAGAGTGGAGTGAACGTGTGTGATGTTATTTGTGTGTGCATGTGTATTGAAGATATAGTCGTTACGGGGAGAAGTGATAGAATTGTGTTTGTTTTTTGAGAGAGGTGTTTAATGATTGATACTCTCATAATTCAAATAGTAAATATTTTTATTGGGTTTTTTAAGTATGTTTAATTACAACTGGATCCTTCCTGGAGTTTTCTGAAGCATGACATTGTGGACATCAGAATGATAGGTTAAATTTACCATTGCTTAATCTACTTGCTTTCTACATAGAGAGCTTGCACACTAGGGGCATTTATTTGAAAACAATTAGTGCTCCATTAGGGGAAACATGAGGCTAGCAGGGTCTCAAATGTTCTTGACTGCTGTGGGAACTTGGTGTGTGGAAAGATGGTAAGTTAATACAGTACTTGGAAAATACTTCCTTACTTTAAAACGTGTTGTCTATTATGCGACTCCCTTGATGCCACTACTATTGTTGTTAAAAGTGAATGTTTTCATGTTTGTGCATTCTTTATTTGTCTAGAGTATCATTTACTGATGGACAGAGAGATGAAAAGCTGATATTTTTCAAGGTTGTACTTTGAAGGAAAGGTGTTCATATAATGGTCCAGATCATCTTACCCCTGAGCAAAGGCAGGAGTGGAAAGTTATCTAACACAAGTGAGTAGAAGCACCCAAACTATACATGGATGTTCCCTTACTCCATCCTCATAGCAATTCTCTGAATCAGATGATGTTAATATCTCCATTCTCAAGAGAGGTTCTGAGAAGTTAAATAACCTGTCAACTGTCACAAAGCCACCGTGTGGCACAATCAGGAGTTGAGTTCAGAAATTATTCAAGGGAGGAAATGCAAGGAAATGAAAAGGTCTAGGCTGTCTTGCAATTTGTATTTAGACAAAGCCTGATCACATAATGTGGATCTCTTTGAAAGAAAAATAAACCTGCTTTCCCTACAGCCAGATGAGGGCTATAGGTAGAGTAATACACACATGCATGTACATACATATATATATATATTTTTTTTCTACTTCTCATATGCAATTTTCATCTCTGTCTTAGCATAACTATAACATTTCCCACCACCCACAAAGCATGTTCCGTGAATTTTTACCATAGCTGGGGGAAGCACTACAAGTTGATCATGAAAGCTGTAGCTGGGATATCTCCCAGATAACTCATACTACAGAGGCACTGACCCAGCTGGAAATGCAATTCATGATAGAGAACTCAACTGATTTCTGCTTCAGGAAAAATTACATTAATGGGAGTATGAAACTCTGACGACAGTGATACATGCTAGATACTCCATATGCTGGCAGAATCTGAGCCTATAGTAATATAAAAAATCCTCTTTATTGTTTTGAAGTATCTGAAAGAATTATATGTCTATAATTAGACTTATAATTGAATTCTATTTAGGGTAGTAGTATTAAGCCTATATTTTGCAGAGATACCTGTGTGTCCATCTGGGAAATTGTGTGGAAGGTGATAGTTTGTATGGGGTGGGGGTGATGGTGGGTGTGAAGGGAGTGTGATGGAGGAGGTGGACTTTGGTCATCTATCTGAGCGTTTTCTGGAGCAGGTGGGCGATTTCTTATAGTATTTTGTATGTGTGGGATATTTGATTTTGGTGTCAAATCCCATAGTATATTGGGAATCTAAGTGATTTATTTAGGTTTGTTTGTCTATGTATGTATGTATTTATTATTTTTATTATTTATTTATGTATTCATCACACAATCATACTTAAAATATTCAAATATTTTGACGATTTGTTTTTAAAAATGAGAAAAGATGCCCCGTGACCTCTGGCTTTCAGGATTGACACAGTATTTGGAAAGAAAAAAATCATTATAGATCTCAGAGAGGTGCATCACAAAGGATTTAAATTCTTAGTTTGATATATATAAGAACAGGAAAGAATCTCATTCTGTGATGACAAATCTTGAACCAGCCCGATGCTGACTAATATAGAAGTAAAAGCAAGCAGGAAGCATTTTGACAAGCCACAGACCTGGGGTTTATGCTGCAGTTTTGAATGGTGTCCTCTAGTGGTTCGGAAACAGTGACAGGAGTGTCATTTATTTGGCTGTTTCTTGGCTCGTTTTTCATTCCTCTATGTTACAAAGGGATCTCACATGCCCACTGTAGAGAAGGGAATCAGAAGACCTGGATCAGCAGGCAGCTTGGAGACTTTTTTTTGTTTGTTTATGAGAAAGGTATGTGGTTTATCTTCTAGCATACTACTTACTAGCTGTGTTTTCAGGATAATATTTTTGATGTCGAAAAAGTGCTTCCTGCCTGGCATTGCACTTGCACTGTTGCCATTTGTGTTTTTGCTGCAGTTGAAACATGGTGTGACTTGGTCTAGTTCCCAGCTCCTGGAGACCACAGGAAGCACAGACAGGTACCTGCTTGATTCTCCACGGCTGCAGACATTCCCCAGGGCGCATCAGTTAGCACACACTGCACTTCCTGTGTCATGCCCACGTCCAGCTGTCAGGCCCTCACCCAGAGGGCTGGGGGAGTACTTGGGAGTATTTTGTTGATTTGGACTCAAGGTTAAGCAATCTGTTTTAGATCTGAGGAAACTTACCTTAAGGAATATTAAAAGGTCTCATGAAAAGGTTGGAAGGATTGGCTACATGTCGGTTTGTTAATGAGACTTGAGTCATACTTATCTTGGTAGTTAATCAGTTAATAAATGATTTCGATATGATATTTCCTTTTCTTCTTAAAAGTTTTTCCCTGGCCGTAAAGGGTTGCCAAGGATATGGCGGTCTTTGGTGATTTCCTGTGCACCTTTTGCATTTCTTTTTTTTAATGACACCTCCCCAGTATGGAGAAGCAATAGAGGAAAAAGGAAATTTAGGGAAAATAACCAAATGCAGGATCAGGAATCAAGCTGAGTTTTTTGCGTTCCATGTTCTGTATACTGCTTTGGCATTGTTAATAGCAAGCTAAGTATTTAATAGCTAAGCAACAAGAACTTGAGACTCAAGCCCCATTTTTGAGATTCACATACACCAAAAACTATTGGGAAGCAACACCCGCAGTGTATATTTATTACTAATTTATTTACACAAGACCTCATTCTGTAAACGAAGTTAGTGGTTTGCAGCAATAACATGTACAATAAATAATAGCAAAATATGAAACAGAGGAGCTGGAATATGTATATCAGGACAAAAAGCCAATATGAACTTAACCAAAGGACTTCAAGAATGTTCCATGAGGGCTCATCAGCTGTTACAGTCCTGCCTCCTGTCTGGCAGCAAGCGAAGATGAGGCCAAGTGTAAAAAGGACCACAGGCAGAAAGTAAGGAACATGGAAGCCTTCCCTGACAAACACATCCTCTCTGAGTACCCGCAATTCTCATCATTCCTTAATCACTCATTGCGCCGAACACTAGATCATGGAGAAGCTTAAGAGGGTTGATTTATCTGCATATCAAATCACTATTAATATTACAGAATGGGGCCTGAAGCAGGTACATTTTGTTGGCAAAAGGGGGTTGGGTCAGGAGCTTAGCACCCTCAGGCCGAGTCCCAGGGGGGCATGCACCCCAAGGGTCTCGTAAATGGTGGGGGACAGGCAGTGTGAGAGTCAGGAGCTCCGATTACAAACAGGATCTATACTGTAGCTTTCTTTTTTCCTTTAATTGGCACTGGTATAATAGGATTACAAAATAAAAGGAAGCCAAGGATTTATAATTGCTTTGTAGAGAAATATTTACCCTTATTTCTAGGAAATGGAAGAAACGTGGGTAGGGATGTCCTCTTCTTATAGGAAGATACAGATTGCTTGCTTTATTTGGCATCAGCTACAACCTGTTGGCTGAATTATAATTTGGTCAAGTCAAGAAGACACAGGGAAGCAAAGGATTCAGGCTAGCAAAATTTTATTTCGGTCTTTTACAGACTTCTGTGGGTCACGCTGTGATGCAAGGAACAGGTATCTGCAAACGACCTTTGATGCCTTCTCTTCTCTGGGTTGCCTAGACAGTGATTCAGCTGGTCTGGGGGACTTCCCTGTGCCAGGGGGAGATGTTGTGCCCAAGCTCAGCTTCTCACAGGGTGGGTGACTTTTCTCGCAGCAGGAAGGCCTGCAATTCCACATGGGCCTCAAGATCTCTGGATGCTGGGTGGCTGGCTTTCCTGGACAATTCTGATAAAGTTAGCATCTAAACACAGCCCCCCTAGCAACAGGAATCTGTCTGCACTTCCTACAACAAGGCCACTTTCTCCTGCATATCCTTAACAAAGGTACAGAGGAAAGGGGGTTGGGTTTCTTTACTGGACAAATAAGCCACCATGCTTGTCTAGCAGAGTGCCCCGGCCACTCTCTTTGGGGTGAAGAGTGACCCCACCTTCTCTCCTCTCCTCTTGCCTAACTGTGCAAGCCTCCACTTTCCTCAATAAAGCCCTTTCTTTAACCCATATTCTGTGATGTCGCAATTCCTCTAATGTCCGTGCGTGACAGGTTGCAATCCATGAGACTCACCTTTAGAACAGTTGTTGTAAAGGCAACAGGAACGATAGCCTTTGTAGCCCACATTTAAATTGTGACCCAGAGGTCACTAGAATAACATAGCAAAATGGCATTTTCTTCATGATTAAAAATCCTCAGAGTGCCTGGGTGGCTCATTCAGTTGAATGTCTGACTCTTGGGTTTGTATTGGGTCATGGTCTTGTGGTTCTTGAGATCAAGCTCTGGGTCAGGCTCTGTGCTGTTGGTGCAGAGCCTTGGGATTCTCTCTCTCCCCTATCTCTGCCCAGCTCTCCCCCCCCACCCTGCCCTGCTGCCACTGCCTTTAAAACAAAACAAAACAGCTCTCTTAGGTTCAAGGTTAGTTCTGGACCTGGAGTTAATTGACTCTGCTTAGGCACCATTTATAGCCTCACAGGGTAGAAGGCTCCCTCTACTTAAATTCTAACTTCATTCCTCTTAATTGTGTTGCTCTCTCTAGGTAAGTATTAAGCAGACCATAAAATGCAGCGTTTATGGTCAGATTTCATATGGGGACCTGAGTGAATGATGTACAACACTGTAGATAGTTTCATTAACATGATCACTCTCACTAATGAATATTTACCCACCTCACACTGGGTGCTCTGCTCTGCTGACTGCATACTGAATGATCCTAGCATTGGTAACAAATACAGGTTCCATCGTTGTGGAAACGGTAAAGCCTTATGCAGGTGTAAAGTCGTCACTCAGTTTTATTCATTTTATTGTTGTTATTATTGTTGGAACACTGGTTAATTCAATTCTGTCCCCTGAATTGAACTTTAACCAGGATTAGTTTTTATGACAACTAAGGGCATTGCTCACCAACGAAGGAAAATAAGGATTGAATTGCTTTTCACATGTCCTTTTAAACCTTCTGTCTGAATATCATAGAACTCTGCTATTTTATTTATTAATTTATTTTTAACATAGTTTATTGTGTAGATTCAAATAGGTCTTGAGACTATAGTGTTCCCTAAAACGGAACATCTGCTTGTAATTAAAGTATTATGTCACATGTTCAGCTCACTTATGGTTATAGAGCGCTATCTACCGCTTTCCGTATTAACAAAGGACTTTATTAAACTGTAGACAAAAATCTAAATCATTACATGAAATAGAACAATGAGTGCTATTTAAGTTGAAGTGCCATCCAAAGGTAGAGAATTACAGTAATAGATTGGGAATTATGCATTGTAGGAAGATTTGTGCTCTTTATTTCTTATTTTAGCACAGAATTTTATTGATCATTGATTATGATCTTTAGTTGAAGACCTGTGTGGTTTAGTATTTTTAATAGAATAATGAATACCTGTGAAGTCCCTGTCCAACCCCAGAACAAGGCCACCACCAGAAAAACAAACAAACAAAAAAACCCCTACTCTTGGGGTGCCTGGGTGTCTCACTTGGTTAAATGTCTGACTTCAGCTCAGGTCATGATCTTATGGTTCGTGGGTTCAAGCCTCACGTTGGGCTCTGTGCTGACAGCTGGAGCTTGGAGCTTGGAGCCTGCTTCAGATTCTGTGTCTCCCTTTCTCTCTTCCCCTCCCCGACTTGTGCGCGCTCTCTCTCTCTCTCTCTCTGTCTCTCTCTCTTAAAAATAAACATTAAAACCTACTCTTACCGCTACTCATAAATGGTGAGTTAACCTGTAGCGCCCCTTCCTGGTTGTTTCCTTACCGTCAGCAGCAGCATCATTATTATTTCCTTGAACTGATATAGTGGCTATTAAATTTTGCCCCCATAGGCCGTGTAAACTGCATGCCATAGAAGGTTAAGCTAATATAACCAACCAATACTGGGTACTTCGGTTAATCAAACATGACCACGCTCCTTTGGCAGTACTGTTTTTGCAGTTGTAGTGTCAACTGCATACCTACTGAGAGAATTGTACTTCTAGCAGGCACATCCCATGTTCCTGAGGCTTCTTGACCATTCGAGTGTCATCCTTGGTTGATTAGTTCGTTCATCCATTCATATATTCAGAGAACATTTCCTGAGAGCTAGGCGCTGGGCTTGGTGCTAGGGCTTCAAAAGCCAAACTGGGGAGGCAGAGTTGCAGAGAGGTCATTGTAATTGGAAGTGAGAAGTGAAAGAAAGCTGTGTGCACAGGGGGTTGCTTGGGTAGGAGAAGGCGAGGGCCACTCTCTCCATTCTGATAGAGCTAGTGGAGGCCACCTAAGGAGGTGATGTGTGTCCTGGGGATTTTCCTGATGAACAAGAGATGAAGGTTTAAGGCAACACTGAATAAAGTTACTCTAACGAAACAGAGGGAGATAGCTGCCCCTCCCTCCTCTGAAAGCCTGCTGGCTTTGTCAAATTGTTCATACCCGCCACTAGCCAGAAAATGAAAGTATAAAACTACTTGGAGACCTAGTTCTAGGCTGGGGTTTATTTCGTGCATACACTATTAGAAGTAAACTTTGTGAACAAATGGAATGGTGTACTTGCACGGTGTCAGAACGTGCGGTGGGCAGATATAACCAGCATGCAAGCACATCATTGTGAGAAGATAGGTGGTTGCAACATCTTTACTAACCCCAAAGATAAAAAGGTGTGTGGCAATTCAGTAATATCACAGTGCTATCCCGGAAGTACTTGTCTTGTCTGTTATATAGGCACTCAATTCTGTGTCTTTTCTACCAGAGAAATACAAAATGCGTTTGGAAAAAAACCCAGAACCAAACAGAATACAGTGTCTCCTGAGGTTTCTCCTTTATCTGTTCCCTGGAGATAATGGGGAAAGACTAGTAAACCAAGATGAGAACAGCATCATTTGGGTGTACAATCCATATAATGATGCCGTGGCAATAATTCTTTGTTTCTTACACTAATCGAGTCAAAGGCTTATAATAATATGATTCTGAAGCCAGAGCAGACAGCAGATTTCTGTGGACCATAGTCTCTCAATTAGATTTCTGTGGCTTAGCTACAGGAAGCCATCAGAAGTTAAAGACTTAATTTTTCTCATGGTGTTTCCTAAAGAAACATGAGCAGTATGCAGTTTTCCTAACCACCTCTCCATCTTGAAACATTTTGTTCTCTCTGCTTTCTGCTGCCGTTGTCAATATGGCAATTCATTATTGCAGTCATGATGAATGGGCTGATGCTGTCTTTGTTCTCACTTTCCTGAATTATCCTCTAGTTAGGGAGAACCTGCACTGGTCTTGGGAGACCCATAGCTTATCTGGACTGGCCTGATACCTGTGAACAGCCCTCTTTGGTGAGCACCTGGACTAGGTTCCAGTTCTTCCTCCAAACTTCAGATTTAAAAGCACTCCCATATCACGGTTAAAAAAAAAAAAAAGCCATTTCAGTAAAATTTTTTTTCTGAGCTGATGGGCTGCTCTCGTGGCATGTCCTGGAAGTTATTGTCAGATTTCAAAGAGATCATTTAGTACTCAGGGGGCAAAGGTGGGACAGTGTGGTAGTGAGTAGTTAAATACAGGGCAAAGTGACTCTGAAGATTTTTGAAGAGTCATCTTTCATGCCACAGCTGTATATTCTTGGCAGCATTTGGATGGTATTGTCTTTTTTTTTTTACTTATTTTGACTCTGGGGGCCATTGGAAGGTGGACATTTTGATATTCTGTACCTGGCCAAGCAGTGGCTACTTACCTTCAGCCTCGGTGCCCTGAGAATAGGTCACAGCTTGTTACGACACCGGTAGGATGTGGCAGGAAGGCCTGGAAACCCGACAACGTAGGGTTCAATTTCTGTATCCTCCTTTGATTTTTAAGACGAGTGAGATTCGATTTTTTATTCATTTCACTGATGTCACGTTTTCATTAATAAAAGTGAGTGGGCATGTCATGTTTACCTCTTCCACCTTGTGGGACAAAGTAGGAACATGTGGGGGGGGGGGCAAGGTGAAGAGAGTCCGTGTTCATCACTCCACCAAGGCCATGGGGAGGGATGTATCCCTTCTTTTCTCGCTGAGGACACAAGTTCATAGAACAAAAACATTAAAGTTCTCCCTTGAGTTGTAACTGGGTTATATAAGGCCTTTAATAGGCTTTACTGTGTTCTGTGCAAATGCTAACTCATTAAAACCCATGATGTAGGCACTATTATCCTTCTCATTTCACAGAAAAGAAAGTAACTTGCCCAAGGTCACACAGCTAGTAAGATGTGGAACAGGGATTCAAACCCAGCAGTATATTCTGGAACCTGCACTCTCAATTGCCATGCTTGGTTGCTGCTCCTCCTACCTGGTGCTGACTGGATCTTCTCTAGTACCTCTTGGGAAAGCATATGTTCCATGCTTGTTTAAAAAAAAAAAAAAAAGGCTCCTATAACCTCTTCATAATAGGATGTGATGTCATTTTGTGCCCACTGCTTTCCAGGTAGTATTTCAAGTGGAGTGAGTCCTGAGCCTAAGAAGGGCTACTCACGATTGGAAGGGTACCACCGACAGGGATTGTTGGCCTTCTCAATGACAAGCCTGCCCTTCCTAAGATTTAGGAAACTTGTATCCATGGGCTTTAACCCCAAAAGTATAAACAAAAGAGGAAACAAAGTGCATTGGCTTCTCAATTGTAAACTCCAAAGGAAAGTATAAAAAAAAAAAATCAGTGGTGGTGTTTTGATAGTCAAGGTCAAAGAATTCATTTCGCTTTTCAGAATGAAACCACTTTTACTGTGTCAGACTTTATGGCCTTATATAATTTATGTACTCCCCTAATGTTGGTGGCTCATGGAAACTCAGTAAAGTTGCTCTAGGAAACCATAATCATCGATTTATTTGAATTCTGGATCCTCCTCTGGGGAGTATGTTTATTGCCCCCTTTTATACTCCCAGTGTGCCCTATGACATCTGAGCAGTGAGTATTTTCCCCTAATGTGGCATTAAGATTAAAGACCCTAACTGTGTTGATTTGTAGCAAAATGAAGTTTGTTGTTGACTTGTTTGACTGTCCTTGTCTTTCATTTTATGTTGCAATTTAGGGTAGGGAATAATTTGCTAAAACGTCTTGTCTAATCCTTCTGAATTTCAGAAAGCAGATTGAAACAAAGACCTATCTCAGATGGTGGTGCTTCCTGTTTTGTACCTACTTTGAAAGTCTCATTTAACCTAATATTGAGACTCTCTGAGCACTCAATTCCCTAGTTTCCCTGGTGCAACCTAGGTAAACATGCTGGTTGGTGAGTAAAAGTTGAGGAATGGGCAAAGAACAACCATATCTTGAATACCTATTATGTGCTAAGAATTATACTAGTGTTTACACACGTTTTCTCATTAAATTCTCAAATTAATCCTATGATGCAGTTTCAAATCACCCCATTTTATGACTTAAAAAAGCAATATTCCAAGATTTTGAGTATTTTTCCCAGGACCTCAGCTAATTATGACTGAGATACAAACACAGGTCTGCCTGGTTGCACAATGCATGTTGCTTCCACCCAGCAGGGCTCACCGTGAGTCAGAAAAATGTGAGTTTGTCCATATATTCATTCATTGCACAGATTTTTACTGAGCCTCTGCTGTGTACCAGGTACTTATCTAGTCTCTGGCAGTCCAGTAGTGTTCAAGACAGAAATGATGACTATTCTGAGACTTTGCCTTCAAGGTAGAGATGGTGGAGACAGGTTGAGAGATCATACATAGTACATAAATTAAAATTTCATGATCAGTGTTTTTATAAAAATAAAGCAGGAAGATATAAGACAGCAATGGATGATCAGGGACAGTGTTGTTGAGCAGGTGACACTTGAGTTGAGCTTTGGATGGCCAGAGGAGCAGCCGTCTGGAGCAAGAGCTCCTAGGCTGAGGGATGGTGGGGGTTGCTGACTGAAAGCAAGGGTGGTGGAGACACCGGGAAGGGAGAGCAGGTAGGAGGTGTGGTTGGGAAGGCACTTGGGGCCAGGATCATGTACAGCCTTGTTGACCAGAGAAGACACTTGGATTTAAGAGTCCCCTCAGAGTATTAAGTGGGGGAGTGATATGATTTGTTCATTTTTGAAATTCAAGGAATCGATTAAAGGGACTGTCCTGGAGGTAGTCAATGGGACGAGCTGCTGCCTCTAATACACCATGTTGTATTGCATATGAAATGGGTGCCTTTGCATATCAGTTTTACCCTTGATAGAATGAGGGCAACTTGGATTCCATGTTTATGTCTAAATATCATAATAGTTGTAAAATGTAAGAGAAGATCATTTTATTCACAAAATAGCACACGTGATAATATATATGAAGAAAGTGAATGCATTATTGAGAAAAATAAAACTTGAATAGACATGCTTTGCTTGTTCCTAGAAGGAACAATTTACTCAAATTGTAAGGCTATCAGTTTTTTTCCAAATGATTCTAATAATTTAACACAATTCTAATAATGCCATTTTTTTTGGAGGGGGAACTGATAAAATAATTATGAAATGCATTTGAAAGAATAAACAGTGGTAATAATGATGGGAAAATTGCCTCCTGAGACATTAATATGGCTTATAAAGCTGTCATAATTAAAAGAGATAATAGTAGCATAGGAATCAGGAAGAAAATCTGTGGAGTAGAGCAATGATGCTAGAAATGACCATAAGTGAATATACAGTTTGGGTATAAAATCGATAAGTAATCTAAAAAATGAGTTATGAATTTACAGAGTGCTTTGTAAATGGTGTTTGGACATTTGATTTAACAAATTATAAGAAATAAAGTACGTATTACACCAATGAGTGCTAGATAAATGAGATATTGAAATGTAAAAAATACTTTGATGTACAAGAAGAAAACTTAGATATTTTTAAAACCTTAGAGAGAGATTCTTTTTATGGATAATGATGATGACATTTTTAAAAATAAAAAAAATGAAAAAATTGGGAGAAATATATTTAATACATTATTTTGGCAAGTGATTACTATATAATGAGCCCTGAAAGAAAATCAGCTATGGACAGGAGTAGAGATTTTACAAAAGCACTAATGAAAATACCAAAACATATGAAAAATGCCCTGCCTTGGTGCTAACTAAGGAAGAACAAATAAAAGATCAGTGAGATATTATTATTTCCCCTTTAAAATTGGCAGAGATGATCAAATGCTAACACCCAGTGCTGGTGTGGGGTAAAGGACGCTCTTTAATACGTTGCTGATGGGAGTGAAAATTCATATTTGTCAAGGCAATTTAGTAATACGTGGAAAATCTATGCCTTGTTTCTAGTAATTTATCTTAAGGATGTAAAAATATGTGTAAGAAGTCAGCTATTAGGATATTTATCTCAGCACTCTGTGTAAGAACCAAAGTGTCCCAAAGGAGGATTGATTGTACATTATGGTGTAGGGATAACAATGGAAAACAGTAATTAAATATAATGTGGTAGACATGTATAGATGGGAAAGACCTCCACAAAGCATTTCAAATGAAAATACAAAGCTTCTACAACAATATGTTAAGCATGATCTCTGCCCCCTTTTTTGTTAAACTGTGGGTGTATGTGTATTAATGTGTATAGAAGAGGTTTTGTCAAGTTGTCTCTGAGTGAATGTGATTGTAATTCGTTTTGCTATCCTTTTTACGTATCTAATTTAAAATGTTTCTGTTGTGAATGTATTTTAAAACATTGTAGCTAAGAACGTGGGCTCAGATGTTCAGATGGACCTGTGCACATCTGTCTAGTGTTCTTTGATACTGGTTAGCTATAAAATGCACCTCATACTAATACCTACCTCATAGATGGTTGTGTTAAAATAATGCATGAAAAGCACATAGCATATTTTTGTCATGGTTAGTCCTGTTAATTATTTATTTTTACTTTTTACTATTTTCTCAATAATTTGAAAATATTCTTTTAAAATAGAATGTATTGGCTCTACAATTCAAAGAGGATTGGATAAGCATCAGCTCATCTTCTTAGATGGTCAAAACCTATCTATTCGCTTATTTCTCACTTGTCCCAAATGTTATCTCTACATTGTGCAATGCAAGTTCCACCAGCCAGGACACGGCAGTTACCACTTCTCGCCAGGATTATAAAACCCCCTGGACGTGACTGTTTCTGGGTGCAGTCCTTGAGAATCCCGCTGCTCTACAGTTTCAGTTTGTAAGTTGTCAGATTACTTGATTTTGGAAAAGAAAAATAGACAAAGAATGGTAGCTGAAAACACCCCTATGTGTTTCCCTAAGTAATGGATAAGCAAGATAGACCGTACTAAAGCAATAATGGGGCATCTCGGTGGCTCAGTTGGTTAGGCATCTGACTTCAGCCCAGATCATGATCCCGCGCTTCGTGGGTTCAAGCCCCACGTTGGGCTCTGTGCTGAGAACTTGGAGCCTGCTTCAGATTCTGTGTCTCCCTTTCTCTCTGCCTGCCCCGCCCCCCCCCACTTGCACTCTTTCTGTCTCCCCAAAATAAACAAATATTAAAAAAATAAAGCAATAGTGAGGGCCTTTATTTTATTTTATATATTATATATATTATATATACATTAATAATTTATTGTCAAGTTAGCTAACAATCAGTGTATACAGTGTAGTCTTGGGTTCAGGTGTAGATTCCCATGATTCATCACTTACATAAAACACCCTGTGCTCATCCCAACAAGTGGCCTCCTCAACACCCATCTCCCATTTTCCCGTTCCCCCAATTCCCCACCCCTATCAACCCTCAGTTTGTTCTCTGTATTTAAGAGTCTCTTATGGTTTGCCTCCCTCTCTGTTTGGAGCTTATTTTTCATTCCTTTTCCCCATGGTCTTCTTTTAAGTGTCTCAAATTCCACATATGAGTGAAAACATATGATATCTGTCTTTTTCTGACTGACTTATTTCACTTAGCATAATACCCTCCAGTTCATCCACGTTGTTACAAATGACAAGATTTCATTCTTTGTCATTGCCGAGTAGTATTCTGTTGTGTGTGTGTATATATATGTATATGTATATATATATACATACACATACATACATCTTCTTTATCCATTCATCAGTTGATGGACATTTTTTAAAGTTTGTTTATTTTGAGAGAGAGGGAGAGAGAGAGCATGGAGGAGAGGCACAGAGAGAGAGAAAGAGAGAGAGAGAGAGAGAGGGAGAGAATCCTAAGCAGGCTCCATGCCCTCAGCAGGAGGCCAATTTGGGGCTCTACCTCAGGAACTGTGAGGTCATGACCTGAGCTGAAATCAAGAGTCAGATGCTTAACTGACTGATCCACTTAGGTGCTCCAATAGTGAGAGCCTTTAAAAGTTTGGTTTGGTGCAAAGGTTTTGTGGTACAAACACGGTACATTTGCTTCCTTGTGAAACATGTCCAGAAAGGAGCGGGGGACCAGTCCATGGGTTATCTATCACATGTCCTTGTTCAAACCTCTGGTCATGCCATGTATGTTTCAAGAAATAATATTTCCCGAAGCAGTGGTTCTTAGGCTTTTGGTCAGTCTGGGGCTTACCTGGGGCTTCAGATAAGGCTTAAAATAAGGAGGAAGGAAGAGTTATGCCTTTTAGATGAGTGCCTAATTGTTAAATTCTTCATTCCTCATTCTTCTTTTCTCCTCTTGTTCACTTACTCCTTCTTCCTCCTTATCTGTGAAACACATTCATCAACTGTTAGCACTTCTTCATTCAGGAATGGATAGATTTAACAGTTGTAAGGAGAGCTTGAGAGCTTTATCTACACACATTTCATAGTTTTGATATATTTAAACACACTGGTCGGTCTGAAGGCAGCAGGGAGTAGGTGGGTAATGAGTTACAGCACTGCTTTGCCTTGTTAAGGAACATCACCAGAATGTTTAAATGGGGTTTCCATCTAGTCCTATATGCTGTAAGTTAAGAAAGTGGATAAATCTCTATAACTGGCTGGTAGAATTTTTTTTTCCATCAGGCATTCGTTTGAGTCACAAAAGAAGAACTGGATCCAATAAGATATATGCAGGTTGACAAGTGGCTTATTTAACTTAATACAGGAAAATATAAAATAATGGAAACTAGGTCAAAAATGGCAAAAAGGATTAGGGCTTGAATAGAGACAGGCTTCCAGACAATGAAGGGAAGGGGATCTGGCAGTAATAGTGTCTGTAAAGCCCAACCCATCAGCTTCATGTCTGGCAGTAATTAGGAGGCCGAAGGAATACTGTAATGAATCAACTGAGGACAAGAATGGAAAAGAGAAAGGGTTGATAGGCTCTGTGAAGCTGGATGGCCTTACAGAGGAAGGGGAGGACTTGCAGGAGGCAGTCCCCAGAGTTAGAAAGAGACAGCAGGAGAGCCTCTTCTCTGTCCTCTTTGTGGGTGGTCGGGTGACGGACATACCGGAGAGAGGAGACAGAGTGGTCAAAAGAGGAAGTGTTGAGAGGGGCAGGAGGTTACCTATCACGATGACCTGTGGGGAGTTCGGGTGCTACCACTCATGACTTCCTCAGGTTCCCTGGCTTGCCCCCTGTGGGCCTTGTGGCCCACCTGTCACTGTTAATTTCCATCCATCTCTTTGAAACTAGACTCGAAGGAAGAGTTAGCTCCTGACTAGGGTCCGTCTTAGTTAGGACCCCTCCATCTTTTCTAACATGCTGCTACTGAATCCTTTCTCCCCCCAGCCTCCTGCTTCCCAGGGAGGGCAAGCACACTCAGACATGACAGCTTTTTGGACTTCAGCACTGGGTTCTCCAAGACTTGCCAGTCTGTTCCGTTATTTAACCAGGACGCATACCAGCTGGGTTGAAGAGTGCAGCTGGATGTCTTTCAAGGCTCATCTGAGCTTCAGCTGCAGTGTATTTTTTGTGTTTGTCTACATCAGGGTTGCCAGTTCATGCTGGGAAGCTGCGCAGGAATCCTTTCTCTTCCATTTGCTCTGCAGAACACCATGTGCAAGGCGGTGTCCAGTCCACACTCTGAGGCAGTTAGGATTGCTACAGAAACAGGGGAATGAACTGTGCGAAAAGAACCATAGGCTCAAATAGACATGCTGAGCTCTGGAATCTGAATTCAAATATGGCTCTTCCCTGGCATTTGAAACAAACACAATATCCCAGGAGGATGAGAAAAGCATGGTCCACATGGTGTCTTTGTTGAGTCAGTCCTCAGCGGGATGGGGGGTGGGGGTGGGGGGTGGGTGCGGTGAGGCTCTGAGGCCTCTTGGGGTATGAGAGGAAATATCAAAGAGCCTGGCTTAGCAAGGAGGGAAATTAACTCTCATGGGTCACCTGGCATGCCTATAGTATCCTCCACCAGGAAGGACTTAGGCAATGGCCTACAGTTGTCTTATTGTGAGGACAATAAAGTGGTTCACATGGATGCTGTCTCCTAACAGGCCTGCATGACAGCTAAATGCCCAGCTATAGAATAGCGGATGCTGTGATTCAGAGATTTTTTCCATGTTTGTGTTTTCAGGACATTTCCTAGCTACCAAGACATATGTATGCAAGCTCAGCCATTCCTTTGAAATCCAAAGCTAATTCGCTGTATCAGAAATGAGCATTGTTTGGGGCATGAGAGGTATAGCCACGAACAAAAGAGATATCAATTCTTGCCCTCCAAGCTCATACATTCTTGTGGGTAGTCAGGGAAAACACAAAATAGGGTATTACTTATAGAGTATAATGGGTGGTGATAAGTGGTATTTAAAAGAAAGATGAGGGGGGCATAGGGAGTGTCAGGGAAAGGGTTGAATTTGATGGTCTTGAAATATCCAGGTGACTGGCAATACACAGACGTAATTTTAAATATCCAGGAATTTATTTTCTGTTTTCTGGTAGGTATTCATATCGTGTTAATAGCAATGTTTTTTCTATAGTGCGTTGTAATTTTTAAAGCACTCTCATACCTATTATTTCCACAGTGGAAAGGGAGTGCCTCTGCCACTTTCACGTACATAAGTACTTAGCTCCGTTCAGGACTGGATTTGAGCTCTATTGCACTGGACTTAACAACACATTTAGGTGACTTACTGGAAAAGTGCTCCTTAAAGTTCTCACATTGAACTTTATCAGTCACTCCATCGGGAAGCCAAAGGGCAAGGCGCCTCCCCAATGGCCTGGAGGACTCTTGAGAAGCTCTGGAATGAGGAGTCCTTGAACACAGCAGCATGCTAGTGTACTCTTCCACTGTCTGGGATAGGTTTCTCTGTCATGGAAGCAACAGAGAGTCTTTGTAAACCATCACAGTCATGTACACAGGGACACTCCACAGTCATTGTCACGCCCAGGTGCTAACACCCCATCTCCAACTCAGCTGTGCATTTTTCCTTGGGCATCCTACTTTCACACCAAAGTCATTTTGTCTAAATGAAGCTCACCCTCCTTGCTTGCCCCTTCCATTCTGGCTTCTTCTCTTGAGTCTTAAATCTTTGAGCACTCCTTAGATACCCCTTTGTGTTCCCCCTCCATGTAGGAGCTTGTCCATTCTTCACATCCTTTCTTCCAGTCACCTCTGGGCCAGGTCAGGACTTAACAAACTCTGAACAAATTTCTGAATAATTACAACGCCCTCCTCTTTGGTCACTTCAATTTCGGTGTCATTTTGAATGTTCAGCTGCTCACCCTTCCTGAGCACAGACATCATTCCCTTGCCAGACCCATCTGCAAATTCCTTGCAGGTTCTCGTTCTCTCTGCTTGCTGCTCATTGCCCCTCCCACCAGTCTCCAATGAGAAGAACCAGTCCCTTCTCTCTTTGCCCTCTCTAAGTCTGACTCATTCATCACATTCTTGCTCGGCGGCAGCCTCCTCAAAGATAGGCTTGCAGATAAAATACAGGACACCCAGTTAAATGTGCACTTCAGGTAAACAAATACTTTTTTACCATAAGCATTTATCAAATACTGCATGGGATATACTTATTCTAAAAAGATTATTCATCGTTTATGTAAAATTCAAATTTAACTGGACATCCTTTATTTTAATTTGTTAAAACTGGCAACTCTACTGCAATAAGTATTCCTTGGCTACTCTGTGTAGTTCCCTGGGCTTGATGCCTGCGGAAAGCCTATAGCACTCACATCATTGAATCTTTGTACAAGAGCGTAGGGTATAGGTGGTAAATCAAAAACTACTGCTTGCATTCTTGGAATCAGTGATCACTCAATACCTACTATGTTTTAGGAAATGTGTAAGGCATCCTGGGTGCAAAAATAAACATAATGCCTGTTCTCAATGGTGCCTGGCTAGAGCAGCAGGCCTCCCTAGCGCACAATTACAGTGCAGCATTTTGATGGCCACTATACTTGCTATGAGCTGACTTCTTGGAGGAGACAGGTCTTGAAGGATGACTAGGGAGGTAGGAAGAGGGTGTCTCTGGACAGAGAGAGAAAGATAGGCAGAGACCCAGGTGAGAGAGAGATTAGGGTACGACCAGGAAGTTGGTAGAAAGTTCATTGTTGTTCTCGAGGAAGTGTGTCTATAAGATAACACGTGGTGTTGTCTGGAGGTTTGGTCAGTATACATTTCTCAGCATACCACTGAGGATGAAGTTTGGAAGGTTGGACAAAGACCAGATCATGAAGATTTTGTAGCTCACACTTAAGAGGCTGAGCGTTATCCTGAAAGCTGTGGAGAACCACTGAACCTTTTAGAGAAATGACACACTCAAATTTACATTTCAAGGAGGGACTCAGAGAATAGCTTCAAGGGGCAAGACTGCCAGAAGGGATACCAATGTGGTGGCAGCTACAGTGGTTCCAGGTAGAGATGCCGAGGGTGCTGGGATTTAGGGGTGGACATGTTCAGGAGATCTGAAGAGCGTAAAACATCAATGGGACCTGTGGCCAAATTGGACACGTTAGGTGATGGACGGGGGAGGAGTGAACATTTCTGGCATGGGCACCTGTGGGGATGACAGAGATATCTATCTAGGTAGAGGGTATAGAAAGTTAAGCAGGTTTGAGGGGGTGAGGATTACGAGGAGATCTGTCTGAACGTGTTTCATGTCACACTTGGCATTTATTATATTTGGTTGTATTTTGTTCCTCATCTTTTCATGTGCTCTGTTGTGTCCCCAGGTGGACTCTGATCCTTCTGAGGTCTTGGACTGCATTAACCAACCTGGGGATGCCCCGGAGCCTTTAACTCGTTACCACCCCTTGCACGTTCGCCTCACCACACGCGACTATGTGAAGCCCCAAGCTAACGCTGCCAGCAGCTGTA
Organism: Leopardus geoffroyi; assembly: GCF_018350155.1. Taxonomy (NCBI): domain Eukaryota; kingdom Metazoa; phylum Chordata; class Mammalia; order Carnivora; family Felidae; genus Leopardus; species Leopardus geoffroyi. The sequence continues at coordinate 134,120,103 of NC_059326.1, forward strand.
AGCAATATGGTCTGCGTCGTTGCTCATGGCCGGAACTTTGAGCCGGGACACAGTTTCACTCCGTAGATGTATTTCTCCTCTGAGGGAAGCCTAACACCCGAGCTGAACTTGCCCCCTTCTGAAAGGGAGGACCATATCTCACAGTGGCAACAGGAGGCTGCAGGTCAGTGGGGTGATGACCGGACCCTCAGAGACCCTGCTCTCTCTCTTTACAAAACCCCATAAATCCTTCCAAAGGGAGTAATTCCCTCAGGATCAAGAGAGTCCTCCACATTCCTAAAATCAGTGAAGGCAAAATGTACAGGGATTTCTGAGAAAAGTAAATGTGGTGTGAGCATGATCCCTGGGTGTTACTGTGCTGCAGAGAAGGCCCCCCCTTCCCCCCCTGAATGGTGTTCTTTGCTCTCAAGTTAACTCACGCACTGGACTTGGTCCAAGTACATTTTGTTTCTTGATTTCTAGCCAGGCTTCTCTCAGTTGTGGTGCATTCTCCTCTTTGCTCCCCTCCCTCCCCCGCCCCCTTCTCTCTTTTTATAATTATTTCAGCTTTTCCATGTGACTGAACTGATACAGAGGAAAACCCACCAGCTTAGGTAGGGCTTCCACCAGAGTGGGGCCAGAGGGACTCTGTGAACGGCCGGCCCCTCACTCAGCAATGGCCTGCATGGCAAGGTATGTCTAAGAGCAGCTGAAGCAGAAAGCGTTTGAACTCTGCCCCTGCCAAATGACTTCCAGATGTGTAAACTCCAGCCTCCCTCTGCTCTCTGACTGTAGCCCTGCCAACATACATCTGCAGATTTCTGGTGCACAGGAAACATGAAAGAGTATCTTCTACAACATCTGTTCTCTTTCCCCAGCTCCCCACTCTGTCTTCTCGGACTTTGCCCTATATTTCATCTCCTCCTAAACAAAGTCATTAAGGAATCACTGCACAACTCGCCTTGGCCCATAGATGCCATCTCCCCCCTTCTCCCCCCAGAGCCTGTTCTTGGCTCTCTGGATGTTTGGCCAAAGCAACACTAGAATCATTAAAGACACGTATTGACTTGCTGCAGGAGACAAGAACCAAGTTTTCTCTCCTGGGCAGGTGCCACTCCATAAGCTGCAAAGGGAGATTTTGGCCACAAGGAGGACCGAGCAGAGACCTGAAGATGAAAACACGGGTCTCCATGAAGAGTGTGCCCGCTTACACACCCTTGGGAGAAGGTGAGATCTTCAGGAAGAACTTTTTTCTATGGACATTCAGTTTCTTGGAACAAACCAAGCAGGCTTCTCTAAAATTGGAAGCATTTATGTGCACAATGGGTTCTTTGCCTCTCCCCCAGCCCCTGGGGTATGGCACCTATCAGGCCAAGAGGATAGAAGAGGACCAGTTCTTAAAGTAACTCAAAGGGGGATGAAAAAAAATCAGAAACACTTTCAGCAAAATGGAGCAGGAGATTTTTATGGAGGCATTTACTCTCATTAAGAAAATGATTTGACTGCTGTGTAAATAAATGCTTGACCTTCATTCTGCCCTTCATCCATATGGACCTGAAACTCTCTCCGGCCCCATCCCAGGGGACATGGAATGGAGCCAAGTGACCAAATCTGGGACAGGGAACTAGGGTGCACTACAAAAGGGAGCAGAGAGTTAAAGGGGCCTTTGGGCTCCAGGGGCCGAGAAAGGAGCAGTTGTAGGTGAGAGGTCCTTGCTGCCCCAGGTCCTGTGTCATAGGCGTGCAGGTCCACCTGGGAGCCTGTGGGGATCGCAGAGGTTAAGGAGATCTGCTCCTGATTATGCACCCAGGGTGAGCCTCCCAGGAGGCTCCAGCAGTGACTTCCTGCACCCTGGATAAGACTGCCCTGCCCTGTAATCTGAAGGGCAGAGTGGAGAGTGGGTAAGATGTACATCCTGCTGTAATAGTCCCGAGCACCTCCGTCTCTGGCTCTCGGATGGAGCCCTAAGATTTGGCTGGATTCTGCTACAGTAGCCTCCCTATTTGAAACAAACAAACAAGCAAATAACCAGTCAAGACAAACCACACATTGGTCTCATACTTCAAGTAGAACTTGTTGCAGAAAAACAAGTGGAAGAGATAAAGCTCTCCCTCCATCTGTGTCTTTCCATGCAACTTCCCCAGAGACATTGGATTACCTCAGTAGTTAGGGTACTCCTTCCTGAAGAAGAGCAGAATCTGTAAACTCTTTCATATAAGGATGGATGGGTAAAAGGGGTAAACAAGCCTTTTTATTCTGCCTGAGAACTGATCTTCGTTTAACTGTATAGCTCTATTACTTCAGCAACCTGTTTGGGAATGCAAACTATACCATATTGCTGAGGATAAAAAAGATCCCTGACTGGACTGGGGAGCTGTATCTGGAGTGGGTGGAATTATAAAGAACCACAAATTTCTGCTAAGGACACCATGCTTTAGGCTTTCCTAAGTGTGGTGACATTTGTGATGGGCACCCTGTAGGGAAGTTGGAAGCGATGCCTGGGACTTGTTACAGGAGATAATGGCCCCTTTGAGGAGTGAGGATTTTAAGTCAGGTTAGCTCCCATACTTGCCCACTGTGGATCCCATCCCTTGTGCCTGAGCTGTCCCTGGGGAGAAGTCGGTGGTGAATGGCTGTGTGGGCTGATATATGGGCTTTCATTGAAGGAAACCACTGATGCTGTCCTGCTACTTGACCTGTGGTCCTGCCTCACATCCTTCTGGGTACACCACTTGTGGCCTGTGATCGTCTTGTGAGTGAGAGTATCTAGTTGAGGCTAAGAAAATGCTCTTGGGTGGTTTGGAGAGTATAACTCGTTGCCTGTTAAATTGTCTCCCATCTCCTTTGCAAAGATAGACTAGTGGGTGGAAGACACACTTAGGGGGCCAGAAACCTGCGGAACATGCCTCAGATCACACTCAGAGGACATACTCTGTCTTTAGGACTTTCAGCTTCACCCCAAATGATGCCCAGGAAGAAAATGGTTGTTATCTGATTTTGCTTTGCATGTACCTATCACCCAAAGCTGTTGGAACTATAAATGTCACAATGACCTCCCACCTGGCCCCTATTATAAAGGCTCTAACTTCAGAACTCGGGGAACAGGTGTGAAAGTTTCCATCTTCTAAGTGTATCTATTCCAATTATAAACTCAGTTAGTAGAGAAATAACTAATGATTCTACTGTGAGATGCATATGGACCAGAATTTCATTTGTCACCTATTCTCTGTACTTTTCTCTAACCGGAGAACAGTAGCAAATGACATTTATGATTTCTTGGTAGCAGTGTAAGGTCAAGACATCTCTGTATTTCCCTATCTTCCATACAGTTGCCCTGGTAAACAGCCACAGGTCACTTTGGGGAAGGAGGAAGCAATGTTTATTGTATATATTTGTAATAGGCTTGTGGGGCTTTTCTTCAAGGAAGACTGCTTCTCCTTCATTCAACATAGACATACCTTAGACATACCTTGCCATGGGCTTACTTAGCCCATATGTGTATGTGTCTGTCTGTGTCTCCTTTAAAAATTAAAAAAAAAAAATTTTTATTTATGAGAGAGAGAGCGTGAGCTGGGGAAGGACAGAGAGAGAGGGAGACAACAGAATCTGAAGCAGGCTCCAGGCTCTGAGCCGTCATCACAGAGCCCCACGTGGGGCTTGAACCCACGAACAGCGAGATCATGAGCTGAGTCGAAGTGGGATACCTAACCAACTGAGCCACCCAAGCACCCCTGTCTGTCTGTCTGTGTCTCCTTGACCTCCCTCCCCCATTGCTTGACTTCATGTAATTGATTGACTAACCTTTCAATTTCAAATATAATCTATTGATGTGTCATTGATGAGTAGAATTAGCCCAAATGGTATGTTTAACTTCACTACTCGACTAGGGTACCAAAAGAACATGTGATGTGGTAGAGGGAAGAAAATATGGTGGTTTGAATGAATACCTTTGTGATTGCTAACACATTTGGCAGGTTGAAATGTTTGTGTTGTCAGGCAGTTAACTCCTGAGAATCAACATGGTTGGATTATGAAGCCGTTGAGCTGTATAGCCCCTGTGTAAACAATCATCTCCAGCAGTTATGTGACCATGGAGGAATGCAGGCCCAGTGTTACCATTACAGGTTTTCAAGATAAACTGAGGGTTCATTTCTGGGTTTTCTATTCTGTTCTATTGATCTGTGTGCCTATTTTTATGGCAGTACAATTATGTCTTGATCACTACAGGCAGCCTAGGAAGTCATATGGAGGTTCCTCCTAAAGTTAAAAAAAGAATGATCCAGCAATGCACTACTAGGTATTTACCTAAAGGATACAAAAATACAAATTCAAAGGTATCCATGCACCCTGGTGTTGATAGCTTTGCCAACAATAGCCAAATTATGGAAAGAATCCAGATGTTCATTGACTAAGGAATGGATAAAGAAGATGTGGTATGTATATACAATGGAATATTACTCGGCCAGCAAAAAGAATGAAATCTTGCCATTCATAATGGTGTGGATGGAGCTAGAGAGTATTACTCTAAGTAAAATAAGTCAGAGAAAGACACATACCATATGATTTTACTCATAGGTGGAATTTAAGAAATTAAAAAAATGATCGTAGGGGAATAAAAGAGTGAGGCAAAACAAGAAAGAGACTCCTAACCATAGAGAATAAACTGATGGTTATGAGAGGAGGTGGGTAGCGGGGGGAGGGATGGGTGAAATAGGTGATTAGGAGTGCGCTTGTGATGAGCTCCCGGTGTGGTATGTAAGTGATGGATCACTACATTGTATACCTGAAACACTGTATGTTAACTAACTGGAATTGAAATAAAAACTGAAAAAAAAATTTAATTGTGGCTCCTTAAACACACACATACAATCCCCCCCCCCCCCCAAAAAAAAAAATGTCTTTGGGCCAGCTTTGCTCTGCAGGCTGCCAGTTTGGGGCTATCGGCATATATAAAGAAGGGGAAGATGAATCAGCCTTTACTGAGCACCTACAGGCCATTGTTTTTGACCTCATCCTGGGAAAAATGTATTGTCAATGTAATTTTCTTTATGAATAAACTGAAACTCAGGAAGGTTAAGTAATCTAAGGTTGAACAAGAAAATTGTGGCAGATTCAGGTAGAAGTCTTCAGATGCCTGAACCTTGACTCTTTCCACCCTATCAAGCCAAAGTCACTGCTCTCCATGCTGTGAATGAGCTTTCAGTTTTCTTCAGAAAGTTTCCCAGCTAAAATTGAAGTATGATTGAAGTGACTCTTTTCCTCTCAACTTGGCTACCCAGTGGTGTAAACAAGACAGACACAGTGACGTTTGCAGTTGTTGGGGAAGCATCCTTGGTGTGGCTCCTTGGGGAGTGCTCTATGGTGTCTCATCCTTGTGTGCACAGTAGCTTCCTTTCAACTGCAAGTGCACCCCACACAAACTCTTCACTTCTGCTTTCCCCCACACTGGCTTGAACACCTCTGTTAAGAAACATTATGGGGGTGAAGGAAATTCAAATGAGGATAACATTAGGTTGGGAGCCCAGGATAGATGAACTTTTCTGCCTTGTGTCTTACACCTGGCAGTGCCTATGATCTTGTTTGGTATGCTCTCTGTCCATAGTTCTCCTCCCCAATTTGCTCCCCCAGGACAGTGAGATTGTGTGAATGGGGGATTTGTGAAGTGGTGTGAATGGGGCTCTTAGAAATGAGGCCAAGAAGGCTTAGTTAGACGCACAGGCAATCAGTCACACCAGCTGCTTGTCCCCTTCTAGTTTGTAACCTGAAGAGGCTTTTTTGTTTTTATTCTTATCATTTATTCTAGCTGTTCTTTTAGAAGTCTTTTCTTAATCGCTTCAGTCCGCATTTCTCCCTATTCTTTTCTGTTACTTGGGGCTTTATTATTTTTTTTAATGAATCTTAAGAATTTAAAACTTGTATGTCTTATACCCGGTTTATAGATGGAATTATGTTTTTCATGATCAAAACAACATTGCCTGAATTCTTCAGAGTCAAAATAAATCTGCCTCTACAAAATGGAAAATTACGTAGTTAAGTGTTTTGATGGTCTTTGTGTCATTGAGAATTAATATAAGAGGATGGCAGAGTTAGTAAGTTGGCAGGTAAGGTAACTTTGTCCTCATTTTGGAACAAGTAACAGGCTTGGGTGCTTTTTTTTCATGCAGTTCTGGGCACACAGAAATGTGTGACTTATATATGTCTATTCATTTTCAGTTTAACTGAAAAAACAGAGCAAACATTGTGGATTAAACTAATAGAAATTGTTTATGAGATCTGCAAATTGGTTCTCAGAAAACTAAACCAGGGGAGAAATCAAGCTATCAACAATTATTATTTTTAACCTTCTTTTTCTAGTTTTCAGTATCATATTATAAAGTTAATTAGAACCTTGAGTCATTTAGGAATTGCTTTTGAGTGCTGCTAATAGAGGCTCAAAATAACAGCGGCTTAAACAAAAGAAGACCCCTTTTCCCCTTTTATGTAAAACAGAAGCAAGCAATCCAGGACTAGTACAGGGCTCCATGGTCATTAGGAAACCAGGCTCGGCTCCTTCTATCTTTTTGTTCCTCCACCCTTAGTCTGTGTCTTCTATGTTCAAGGTTACCTCACTGTCACTAGATGATTGTTGGAGCTCCATCCATCACTTTGGCTTGTAGACACGAGGAAGAAGGAAAGGAGGTGGGTAAAGGCACCTGTAATCAACTCTTCTCAACATCTTTCCCTGAAACCATCCTGAATAACTTCTCCTTAAATCTTACTGCCTGCCGGTATCTGTAAGGGAGGTTTGTAAATGGGCACATCGTAGTGTTTAACTGTGTATGTGTCTTCGACTAAGGAAGAAGGGAGAATGGTTCTTGGGTGGGCAAATAGCAGGCTCTGATGGCACTTGGTGTGGTTCTGCTTCCGTCGCTGTGCGGGCTCACCCCTGGGTGTGGTGGTGAGGGGCAGGGAACAACCCAAGCAACAGACTACCTTGGCGGAGGCCCTGAAGCTCAGAGGGAACTCATTTGTTTGGTAAGAGATGGTAAGGTGAGAAGGGGGTCTCACCCCAGGTCTGTCTGGCTTCAAAGAGTCTGAACTTGGAAGTTGGATGTTATGTTGCTACAGACCAGGTTGGCAAATAAGGGGCAAAAATGGGGAGATATAGAGAAAAGAGGTGATAGAATTTTTTTAAAGCTTAGGTTAGTACATTGCCATAAAAATAGGAGACTTTCGTACCTTGCTTCTTTCAGTTAAAGTAATGCTTTTGAGATTCATCCATGTCGTTTTATGTATTGGTAGTTTTTTTTTTTTCCTTATGTTAGAATAGTGTTCCACAATTAATCTACCTTCCAGTTGATATTCACTTGGGTTGTTTCTAGCTTTTGACAATTATTAATAAATATGCCATAAGCATTTATAGTTTTTTGTGTGAATGTATTTAAAAAAAATTTTTTTTTGCCTAAGTACCTAGGAAATGGGTATTAATGAGTTGTATGGGGAATATAAATTTAACTTTCTAAGAAATTGTGAAGAGTTTTCCAAAGTGTATCATTTACTAAGTTTACTGGCAATGTAAGCCATTTCCAGGGGCTGTACATCCTTGCCAGCTCTTGGTAAGGCCAGGTTTTCGTTTTGTTTTGTTTTGTTTACATTCTAATAGGCATTTCGTGGTATTTCAATGTGACTTTCAGGTACATTTCCCTAATGACGAATGGTTTTAAGAGTCTTGGTATTTATTTGCCCTCCGTGTCTCTTTGATGAAGTATCTTCAAACCTTTTGCCCATTTTTAATTAAGGTTTGTTTTCTTACTGAGTTATGAGGGTTCTTTATGTACTCTGGATACCAGTCTATTATAAGGTAAGCATTTTGTGCATATTTTCTCACAGTATGTGGCAACTGTTTTATGCAACAGAAACTTTTAATTTTGGTACTGTCTGGCCAGTTTCTTTTTTCTTTTTTTCATGCTTTTTGTCTCATATCAAAGAAATCTTTGTGTAACCTAATGTCTAGAAGATTTTCTGTGGTGTTTTCTTAGAAATTTTATAGAATTGGGATTTTATAGAATTGGGATCACTTAGGTCTGTGATCTGTTGAGAGTCATTTTTTATAGGTGGTATGAGGTATGGATTGGGGTTCATTTTTTTACATAACTATTTCAGAAGCGTTTCAGAATCATTTGTTGAGAATCCTTTCTTCCTACCTTGACACCTTTGTCAAAAATCAGTTGACCAAATATGTGTAGGTCTATTGCTGAATTTGATCCTATTCCTTGAGTGCATTTATCCTTTTGCCAGTAACACAGTATCTTGGGCATTGTAGCTTTATAGGAAGTCTTGAAATTAGACATGACAATTCTTTATTGTGAAATAGTAAAAATACACAAACAATACACACACAGATACATACATACATATGTACATACATACATCTATGCGTACATATTGGTCTCTGCCCCTGGATCCTAGCATACCGCTCCTAAAACCCTTGTAATTTTTTTATTAAGATGATTTATTGTCAGATTGGTTTCCATACAACACCCGCTGCTCATCTCAACAAGTGCCCTCCTCAATTCTCATCACCTCTTTTCCCTCTCCCCCACCCCCCAACCACCCTCAGTGTGTTCTCTGCATTCAAGAGCCTCTTGTGGTTTGTGTCCCTCCCTCTCTGTTTGTAACTATTTTTTCCCCTTCCTTCCCCCATGGTCTTCTGTTAAGTTTCTCAAGATCCACATATGAGTGAAAACATACGATATCTGTCCTTCTCTGACTGACTTATTTTATTCAGCATAATACCTTCCAGTTCCGTCCACATTACTGCAAACGGCAGGATTTCATTCTTTCTCATTGCCGAGTGAGTAGTATTCCATTGCATATATAAACCACATCTTCCTTATCCATTCATTAGTTGATAGACATTTAGGCTCTTTCCATAATTTGGCTATTGTTGAAAGTGCTGCTGTAAACATTGGGGTACATATGCCCTGTACATTAGCACTCCTGTATCCCTTGAAACCCTTATAATTTTGTAAGTGATAAGAGCACTAGGAGCATCTTTTGTTCTAATATTTGGTCTTTAACCCTGGTTCCAGACCTGAGCCCCTAAATCCCTTGTAATTTCCTAGGAGTGTCTTTTGTTCTGATGAGGTGACTCTGGGTAGGCTGCTGGATTGGGTCTGGTCACCAGAAAGACCCAAGTCATGATCAGAAGCTTGGAATTTTCTGTTCCACCCCTTATTCTTCAGACAGGGGAGAGGGGCTGGAAATAGAGTTAATGATCCATCATGCCGTCGAGATACAGCCTCCATAAAAATCCCCTGCTGCGAGAGTGATGCACCTGGACAGGGTATGCAGTTCCACACCCCTTCCTGCACACCTTGTCCTGTGTATGTCTTCATCTGGATGTTCTTTTGTATCATTTATCATATTATTTTATTTTTATTTGTTTATTGGTTAAGTTGATTTGAGAGAGATAGGGAGAGGGAGGAGGGAGGGAGGGGAGGGGAAGGGGCAGAGTGAGAGGGTGAGAGAGAATTCCAAGCAGGCTCTGTGTCTTCAGCACAAAGTCCAAGGGAGGCCTCCATCCCATGAACCGTGAGATCCCGACCTGAGCCAAAATCAAGAGTCCAATGCTTAGCCAACTGAGATACCCAGGTGCCCCTAGAAACTGTGTTTAAATATACTTGATACATTTTGCCTCATAGTCCTTCTCATACCATCTATATAAAGAGTTTGTACTTTTTCAGTAAAAGGTGAGGAAATCAAAGTTTAGATGAATGAAGTAGCTTGTCCAAAATAATGCTGTAAGGAGGGATTTGAAGCAGGCATGGTGGGGGGCAGCTTCACCTGACCACGGACTTCGGACCTCACTGGTCTCTTGATGTGTCAAGTCTGGGTGAGGCCTCGTGTCGCTTTCCCCATAATACCTTTTTGCTGGCACTCAGTGGCATGGGAAAAGGTCCCACCCAGTGTGGGCAGAGTTGTAAAGTGGATGGTAGCATCTTTTCACTTTGTACTTGGCTTGTAGACCTGGAAGGCTAAGCTCCCTTAGGTTGACTGAGCAGTATCTATGGGCTGGTAGAGCTTGCAGCTAAGAATCCTATGAAGTACTTAGTAGAGGACCCACACCCCCAACCCATACATACTTGAGGTCACAGGAGGGATAGAGAGCCGGGGGCACAAAGTGGTGGAAAGGGAAGAATGAAGTAGCGAAAAGGCAAACAACACATCAGTGGATGGAGAAGGGACTAGTGAGGGGGTGTGTCTGAGAGACAAGAGCTTTGAGTAGTCTCCTTCTCTCAGGTGTCTCTTACATAGAATGTGTAGCCTGGAGGCCTAGGAGCATGAGTATCTTTCTGGGAGTCATCTCCTGGGGAAAGTCTGGGGTTTAGGGAACGGTGGCTGCAGAGCGGGGCCTCTGTGGGGCTTGGAAAAGCTGAGTAGGGTAGAGCTGTTCAGGGAGGCTCCCTCTGTTTCTCCACTTGCTGTTCTCTGTACTTTTTTCTGAAAACTGACTTGATGGTGTCCATAGGGTATGCTCGGTTCAGACTCAGGAAAGCCTAGGGATCGTATAGCTTCCCTTTCCTGGCTCATCCCACTGACTGTCTCTGATTGCATTTCCATGGCCCGTGTACTGGGCTGGCCTGGAGGCAGGCAGGGGACTGACTCCCTCCTCCCACTCTCTCTGTCCTAGCAGCGCCCATCCTGCAATCACTGCTTATTACCCACGGCCCGGAAGGTAAAGCCTCTCATCCGAATGTCATCTCTGCTGTTTCTTATCACAGAACATCCTTATCGCCACAATTTCACTTGCTGGGAATTGTTGGTACTCAAGATCCTAGTGGTCAGCCCCAGCCACCGTTCTGATTTCAGTGGGAAAAAGGGACTATTTCCTGATCACAGGAAGATTTGAAAATAAAGAAAAGAATAAAGGGAAATAAAAGTCACCTATAAGGTGCCACCCAAACATCACTACTGCTAACATTTTGTTGTATTTCTTTGTTCCTTATTTTTAAAAATGCAGTCTACACTCAAGGTTCATATCCTATTTTGTCAGTTAATATTTTATCAAGAGCTTTTTTATTCTGTCTTTAAACATCATTTGCAGATAAATTATTAACGGCTACAGACTACTGTATTGTATGGATGCAGAAGTTGGCCCACCGTTGTTGGACATTGGATTGCATATAGGAAAGGTTCCTAGAGTTGGGGTATGGGGGAAAATTGGGATGTTTTAAAGACTTGTATACACTGCTAAATTCTTTTACAGAGAGGGTCGCTGTGTGTGCTGGGAGCAGAAGTACCTGGGATTGCACATCTAACCATACAAGCAAAGTGTTTGTATTTTTATCCTTGCCAATTACACAGGTAACAACAATTCATTGAATCAATCAATTCATTAATCAATCAATGAGTGTTTATGAGTTTCAGCTCTGTCACTTACTATTAATATATCCTTTGACATTGCAGCCCCTTTTCTGTAATCGCAAAATGGGGAATTTAATAGCACTTCCAGAAAACAGGTAGAGTCGTAACAGCTTCTTTGCTTTCATTTCAAGGCACTTCTGATGATTAAATGAAATAAGTAATGTAAAAAATATTTTGTAAACCTTCCAAGCGTATCAAGCCCTGCTGTATGGCCAGTAATATTTGAGGCCCTGGAGGGAGGAGTGATGTGAGGAATAAATGGAACAAAATTCTTACAAGTGAAGAACTTTAAAAATTGGTGCTATTCTACATGTGGCATCATTACAGCAGCCTTGTGTCCAGGGTTTCCTGGAACTGTCTTCCTTTTCCCTGCAGATTCCACCTGTCAGATGTAGTGTCTTGATTTTTGGTTCACAAACAGACATAATGCCTGTTTTATAGGAAAGTTCATAAGCTTCATTGAGGTTAATGGGTTTAGGTATATCTGTAATTATGTTAACATTTTTTTAGTTTTGAAAGATGAGAAAGGCTAGTTGTTTGAACATGGTACTTTTTTCACTTCTGGTAAGCTTGGCACATAGGGTGTGTGTATGTGTGTATGTGTGAGAGAGAGAGAATATATATGTGTATATATATATATCATATATATTTACATATATACAGTAAAATTTTTTTAAGTATATTTATTTTGAGAGAAGAGAAAGCACACATGCAAGTGGGGGGAGGAGCAGAGAGAGAGAAGAGAGAGAATCCCAAGCAGGCTCTGTGTGCTGTCAGCACTCAAAACCCAATGTGGGCTCGAACCCACAAACTGTGAGATCATGACCTGAGCCAAAATCAAGAGTCAAGCGCTTAATCAACCGAACCACCCAGGGGCCTCTACATACCTATTTTTAATTGGTAAAATCTTCTCTCTCCTTTCAGGAATAGTATTTACATGATCAGTTTCATTTCTCCCTCCTTTGATATAAAGTTGATTTTGAATCAACTAAACACAAAGGAGTGCCTTGCCTCAGATAAGCTCGCTTGCCCTTTCTTTCTCTCTCTCTCTCTCTCTCTCTCTCTCTCTCTCTATTTTGTAAAGTATACTTTCCGGAAACTTGATCCAGCCAAGCAAAAAACTTCAATCCTAGCCAAAAGTTTGTTCTCAATTATAAATTGATATTATCCTATAGTCTTGTCCCCAAAGGAATACTTTTTGCTGAAGATAAAGATTCTGTTAAAGAAAACATTTTCACAAGGAAGCTATAACGATATTGTTTATATAGTGTTTTGAGTGGGGCAGCACGTTTAGCCCATTGGCGTCCACACACGCAGGGATCCTGAAAGAGGAACATGTGTTATTCCCGGTGATTACTCTGTCAGCTGCAATCCTGTGCTTTCTCTCATGCAGAACCATAGGGTTAATGGATTTTGATAGGCAATGTGTGCCCTGCGTCTTTTCATACGTAAGAGTTCAAATGAGTGCTTCATTAAAAACACACTACTTGTGTGGCAAATTATTCTTGGTCTTTTCTGACCTAAACAGTAAGCAGAAACCTCCTAAATTGTGTTTCCAAGGGTCTGCTGATCTGACTGTACCTGACATGAGCATAAAACCAAACACCAGCGTTTCTAGCTTCACAGGCCTGCACCTGGATTCTGAGGCCTCCCTGGATGGATGGGCCTTCTGGAAAGTAGATGGGGAAGCTGAGAGAGATGGGGCTCTTCATGCTTGGTCATCCCTCTCCCTCCTCTTATCCTACTCCTCTTCTACCACTGAGGGGCCCTCTTTGTCCTTCTCTTGGGAACCAGAGGATCCCAGGATGGGCTGCTGTTGATGGCCAGGCACTCCCTTAGTTTACCATGGAAACCTGTACCCTCCTTCCCTTCTGCCCCAAGGCCAAGTGGGAGTGGTGGGGCCCAGATCATCTAAATATACAGAAAGAAAGTTTTCAACGGATGCTGTATGGGGTAGATAACTCAAGGAATTACTAACACATGAATAATGCCTTGGTGAGGCCTAACCATTCCTGTTCGCATGCTGGAAGTGAGGAAAATTCCTGTTCACATGCCGGAAGTGTCGAGTTTCTGCAGTGGCCCTCTGCTGACTGCCTTACTGAAAAGTGTAGCCTGAGTGAGCAATGATTTTGATAGGAAAGTGTTGGGGCGCCTGGGTGGCTCGGTCGTTAAGTGTCCAACTGCTGGTTTCAGCTCAGGTCATGATCTTTTGGGTCGTGAGTTCAAGCTCCATGCTGGGCTCTGTGCTGACCGTGTGGAGCCTGCTTGGGATTCTCTGTCTCCCTCTCTCTCTGCTCCTCCCTTGCTAGTGTGCTCTCTCTGTCTCTCTCTCAATAAATACATAAACTTAAAAAACAGTGTTAGACCCCTTAGATAGGGTGGGGGTGCAAAAAATGACGAACAACTTTGCTGGTGGACTTTATAATGCCACAGGTCTATGATCTTGTGCTGATTTGCATGGCCAGACTGGCTTGCCCTCTGTATGAGTCAGGTTTTATCAGAAGAGCAGAACTGGTAGGAGACAGATATTACCAGAAGGGATTGGTTTAACTGTTGTGGAACCTGAAGTCCATGAGGAGGTGGTCTGGGAAGAAAGATCAAGAACAGGTTGGAATCTCCCAGGCACAGGCTGAAGCCATTAAAGGGAGGCAAGGAGGGAAGCTCCTGTGAAGGGAGGGCAATCATAGATCAGATGCAGCTTGGAATAGGGTTCAGGGAGTGCCCGAGTCTTCCTTACAGGGCTTCCACTGATTAGGCCAGACCCAGCAAGATAATCTTACTTAAAGTCATTGGGTTAGGGAATTTAATTCGATGTACAAACCCCTTCATGGCAGTGCCTAGATTAGTGATTGATTGAATAACTAGGAAAAGGGGTGTGCATGCCACAAATGGCTGCCCCCTCATCTGTCCTCATTATCTAGCCTACCCATTCAGACATACCAAAAAACCATCACTTCCTCCCCCCTCCCTCTATCCTTCTCTTCCTTCGTTCCCAAAAAGATTCAGAACTTTTTGAGACTTAGAATTTGAGCGTTTCCAAAGTGCAGAGTGGAATTTTTAGATTGCTTTTCATTGGAACAATTCACGCCTTAAGGTAGGACCGTGTCATCGTATGTTCTCCACATCCACGTGCCCTTTGGCCTTTTCCCTCCATCTCAAGATGACTGTTCATCCTCAGACTCAAGGCACTGGCCACTCTATGTGCTATCCCAATCCCCAGATCATTCCAAGCTGGGCTGTCAAGTCCAGGAGCGTGGTAGGCAAAGAGAGATTTATGTAACTAGGGAATCAAACAGCCAACACTCAGAAGAATGACTTTTAATATGGAAATCTCTCCCCTGGCCAAATCTGTGCACATGGAACACCCACAACAAACAGGGCTATAAACAATGGCAATTGTGCTGACTTCACAGCACACACAGATGCGGCAGCTTTTTAGATGCATTTGAACAAAGGGATGAATCAAACTTGTTGTTGGCAAACAATCTCACATTGTCTTCCCCTCTGTCCCCTCAAATGGGGCAACATTCTCTGGACTCTGAGAAGCACTGAAGGCTTGGGTGTGAAGCTCTTTGGGGCAGTCAGTAGATAAATGCCAACTCTCCCAAGATCCAGACTTACTTGACACTTGATCTGAACAGTATGAAAAGAGGGCAGCCTTAAATGTGATCCAAAGAATTTTCATCTTGGGAAGGTTCTTTCATCAATACGGCAAGTCTAGAAGTCTGATCTGGGGGATGTGTGAAACGTCTGACACATTACTCAGCCCAGTGCCTCACACCGGGAGACCATCCACCTTTTTTTTCCCCTCCTCAGTGTCTAGCTGATGTAATGACACGTTTGTGTGATTACAGTCTGTTATTTACCATAAGATGACAGTGCCGGGGGTGGGGGCTGAGCGACTTAAGTGCAGGAGCTGAGGATGCACAAATCATTTACTATAATGACTGCACAACCTTGGAAATGATCGGCGGGATCAGAATGCCATGACAGAGTCTTTTGTCTTGGGCCTCAGCGTCTAATAGCAAGGTGGTGTTCAGGTTCCTGCCTTGGTAAGAGAATCTTTAATAGGGAATCCAGATCTCTTCCTTCATGGTCCTGGGAAGAGATACTCAGAATGCTCCCTCCTCTTTACTCTTTCCTTCCTGTGATCTTAGATAGATATGGGCAACTTTTTTCTGATAGAGCCAGATAGTAAACATGTTAGCCTCTCTGGGCCACGAGATCTCTCTTGCAACTATTCAACTCTGCCACTGTAACATAAAACTCAGCCACAGCCGACATGTTAATGAACAAGTGAGGCTGTGTTCCAATAAAACTTTATTTATGGACACTGAAACATTTGAATTTCATGTTATTTTTACTGTTGATAAGATAATCTTTTGATTTTAAAAACCATTCTTGGCTTGTAAGCTGTATTTAGCCCACAGGCTGTAGGTGTTAAACTTTGTCTAAGAGCATCTGTGCATGTCACTTGGAATTTGGAAGGGGAGGTAGCTTCAGGGTTCCTTCCAGATAAAAGGTCCTGACATTTGGTCAGAATCGCTAGACCTGGTCTTAGTTTTCTCATCTGTTCTCTGAAGCCATCCTTATTTCCCTAGCATCCTGTTGGTGGAATGAACGAATGGTTGCAAAGTCTGCAGAGAACCACGTATTCAAGTTAAAACATCTTTTTTTTTTTTTTTTGACTGCCATTTTTCTCATGTTCATTGTGGTTTTAAGGCATTTTGTTCCTTCTTAGCCACCTGTACTGAGAGTTTTGTTGGTTTCGAGGATTGTAGTGGTTTGAATGAGATAAGCATGTCATAGATTTTGGGGTGTGAAAAGTCACTGAATGTCAACATGCTGACGGGGCCATTTGAGGTTTTGCCCGTGCTACTTCAGCCAGGCTGGGCGCCCAGCGGAGTCCACTTAAAAGCTTTGTCTTGTCCGTTCCTCTGCTCTTATCTCTGCATAGAAGGAAACCTTTCTCTGATGTCTTTTCATTTTCAATGTCATATATTGCTTTTGTGAAACTTTAAATGAAAGAAAGACTTTTGAACATCTTTGTGTCAGACATGGTTCCATACTTGAAAATATAATAAGGTCTTTGGATAACATTTCTTGTGAGAATTTAACCACAATTTGTCATTATTGTTTTCCTTAGGTCTTAGCCACCTTTAACATGCTTTTCATTTTGCTACCTCTGCTCAGAGGATTGCAGGCCCCCTGACCTCAAATAAAAGACCAATATTGAGGGGTAAAGAAAAGTGAGAGTGGTCACAAAGGGCTCCCTTCGCCTTTGTCTGCACGGATCCTGTCCTTACAAAAAGAGCTGGGAGATAAGCTTGCAACACTTTGTTGTCCTTTTAGCAGAGAAGAGGACTACACCAGCAGTGGCCTCTCCCTGATGGTCTTGGGCAGAGGAAGACAGAAGGAAATAATTTTGTCCATTTTCATGCATGGAGGTTTGTGAAGGATTTCAAAGTACAGTTGATAGTAAATTAGGTCGAAAATCATAGTGTCGTTCTCCAGTCAGATGGCACCTGGCCTCTGATAATGCTCGGAAGCTTTATCATTCACATGCAGAACTTCAGCAGGCAAGGCCCCAGCCTGCTCTGCTCAGACACACAGCAGAACCCAGGGCCGCGTTGAGCCTCCAGCAGGCTGGGAAGCAATCAGCAGCCCCAAAGAGAGTTCGGCGCCTGTGCTGTTCTTGCTATTACCGGTTGTTATCTGTTCAGGGTCACTTTCAACACAAGGGAAACAGCTTTTGTGTGTTCCACACACTCACAGGTGGGTGGAGACAGCCTTGAGTGCGGCACAGGTTTTTCATAGTCCAGAGTGTAGGGGTATTGAGGGGGTTCGGGATTTCTTCACAGTGACTAAGAATTTTCTCTTCTTCAATTCCACTGTCACCTGCAAACGTGGCATGATGGCTTATGCCACACTACTTGCCACAGAGGGACTTGGTGGCATGGGGAGCGTGGTTCTGGGCACATGCCCCTGTTCTTTCTCCCCACCTGCTGCACCCACCTGCAAAAGTTAGTCCCTGTATGTTTGTCCTACCTTGTCTCTTCAACACATCCACGCACACACACGTGTGCATGCACACACATAATTTCACGCACACACATAATTGATAATTTCCCACCCAAGATCAAAGGCCAGCCATGATGCTCATCCACAAACTACACAGCGTGATTGCACGTAGACAAGCACGTGATAGGAAAGGCAACTGTCATACTGAGATCAAGTGTACCTCTCAGAACGTGAAGCCCCACGCACTTGGTCCTCTCATTTGCTGGTCAAGTGATCAAACAGTAATCAAAACAGTTTGCATTTCCATTCCGTACCTTACCTTGCATCAAGAAGCAGAGTGATTGGTGCCATGCGAAATACGATAAGTGTTTAGTTATTATATCAAATAGTGATTGAGTGACTAACATTCAGACACAGAGCTAGAGATAAGGGATAGAATGATGGGAATAAATAATGTGCCATGAACTAGGTGAGTCAGTAATTAAGTCCTGGGCAAGCTACTGAACTTCTCTGGGACTGGACCAAATCTCTGGTATTGGCTCTTGCTCTGATAGTGTAAGAATTCAACAGACATGGGGGAGAGGGATGGAAGGATAGCTTGGGGGTCAGTGGCAAAAATGACTCCTGAAAGGATGTTCTGTTGGGTGGCACTACTATCCAGAGGGAAGAGTAAGAAGACATAAATAAGACATTGTCCACCTGGACACCAGGAGAAAGCAGCCCATTGTCAGGGGGAACTAACTAGGAGTGGAAGTTTTCTTCGAAAAGAGGTCATTTATTTCTTTCATGATAAGATGCTCTTCTGTCATGCAGGTCATTTACAGGAGGGGAAGAAAGGCATTCTCCTCTTAGGCTGGCTGTTGTCTTGGCCATGTGTCCCTTCGCTGAATAGCCAAGGGGTCTAAGTACCTTTCAGCAAATGGGTGTTGCTTGAATTTTGAGGATTTAGAATGTAAGCAAAACAGAGGAGGAAAAGCGAATCTTGCAGCCACTAAAAGCAGCCTTGAATCACACTCTTTAACGTCTTGGTGTGTCTGTCTCTGTTTCTTTGTGCCTGTAAAGGGGACTGATCACATTCTGCATGTGTGGGTAATGACCTGTATTCTTCGGAGTGGCCTCATAGACCTGCTTATTTCACTCCACCGGGGAGGAAGGTAGGAAGGAAGGCAGGTGCTAATTTGCACCCATCCTTTGGTAATGGGCTGTCTTGTGAAAAGCCTGTCGGTGAGAAGCTTTTGGCCTATGGTCCTAGTCCATCTAGGGTGACTTCTGCTTCATCTTTGAGGAGTCTTTCAGCCTTGAGGTCCTTCAAACTTTCAGCAGGTATAAGGTGGTCATTATAAATATCACTGGGCCTACTCACTGCAACATTCTGCATGTGTGAGCTGGACCTATCTCTAAGGAATGAGTCACTCATTACTGGCACGACAAGCTCTTAGACACGTTAAACCTCACTGAAGGAGGCCTGGTGGGGGCAGTTCTAGATGCATAGAGTTAGTGCTTCCCAGGTGGGGGGCTTTGCAGATAAAGAACCTAGTGTATATAAGTGGTTGGTTCTGACATCTAGTTATCTGTGACCTTTTCAGGATGAACTTAAGAATGAAACAGCAGTTGTTGTTTTTTTTAAATTTTTTTTTTTATTCTTGATCCCAGTAGAATGTTGAAGGAGTCTTGCTGTATTGTGCATTGAAAGCCCTCATTAGCAATGCAAGCACTTCAGAAGGCAGTGAGTGACTCATATAAGGTCCAGAAATAGTACTGAGGAAAATTGCTTTTATGTAATTTTTTCTCAGAATATCATGCTGTGAATACTTACCATTTCAGCAGAAACACGTGGAAAAGATGACATCTTCCAGGGTCTGCAGGGATGCTCTGGGTCCCAGAGCCATGTCACTGACTCCATGGCCTTCAGATCCCCCAGAAGCTTCAGGGCATCTGTTGAGGCACAGCGGGGCAGAGAACAGGAAAGGAAAGCCTAAGAAGTGACGTCTGTCTTCAAGTTCATTAGTCCTACGTTCAGCACACAAACCCCGAAGTGGTGACACTTAGGTTTATTTTTTATCAGTTTTGTTATGCTTCCAAAAAGAGACGCTTGAAAAAAAATTTAACTGGGGGGTAAAATACATATAGAATGTACCATTTTAAGCATTTGGCAGTATATGGTTCAGTGCCATTAAATACATTCACAGTATTCTGCAACCATTACCACCGTCCATCTCCAGAACTTTTTCATCTTTCCAAACTGACACTCTTTACCCATTAAATAATAACCCCCCACTTCCCTCACCCCCTCCCAGCCCCTGACAGCCGCCATTCTGCTTTCTATCTCTATGAATTTGACGACTGTAAATAACTCACATAAGTGGAATCATACAGTATTTGTTCTTTTGTGTCTTGGCTTATATCACTTAACATAATGTCCTCAAGAGTCTTCCATGTTGTAGCCATGTTTCAGAATGTCCTTTCTTTTTAAGGTGGAATAATAATCCTTTGGATGTATATATATCATATTTTGTTATGGGCTGCTTCTTCCTTTTGGCTATTGTGAATAATACTGCTGTGAACACGGGTGTATAAATACCTGTTTGAGTCCCTGCTTCTAATTCTTTTAGGCTTCTGTCCAGAAGTGGAATTGCCAAAAGTGGACTCTTAAGGATGAAAAGGGAAGAGGGGAACTTGAGTGGCTCAGTCGGTTAAGCACCTGGCTCTTGATTTCGGCTCAAGTCATGATCTCATGGTTTGTGAGTTTGAGCCCCATGTTGGACTCTGTGCTGACAGTGTGGAGCCTGCTTGGGATTTTCTCTGTGTGTGTGTGTGTGTGTGTGTGTGTCCCTCCACTACTTGTGCTCTCTTTCTCTCTCAAAATAAATAAATAAACATGAAAAACAAACTAAAAAAGACTAAAAAAGAATGAAAAGGGAAGGTCTTGAAGGGAGTAGGTCATACGATTTGTACTGTATGAACACACTGGGAGAGCACTGGCAGAGGTTGGTAGTCCACGAGTTTGAACCTAGAGGAACTACTGGAGGTGGTTGCCCAGGCAGAGTGGGAAGGCAAGAGGGGGTGGGGGTTGATCTTCAAGGAGGTCAAGCTCTCTATGACTTGAGGATTAGATCTTTTTTTTTTAAATGTTTGTTTATTTATTTTGAGAGCGGGTGCAGAGAGAGAGGGAGAGAGAGAATCCCAAACAGTCTCCACACTGTCAGTGCAGAGCCTGCATGGGGCTTGATCCCACGAATTGTGGGATCATGACCTGAGCCAAAATCAAGAGTTGGACACTTAGCCGACTAAGCCAACCAGGTGCCCCAGATTAGATCTTTAAGAAGTCCTTCGTGAGGTTGTGGCCAGCTTAGTGAGAGCTCCAGAGAGATGAGCCAGGGTCAGCACCTACAGGAGCCATTAGAATGCACACCGCGAGGTCTCCTTGCAGAGCAACCACATCAGCTCTTCTCCCCTGTGCTGCTGGGAAAGCCCTGCCACAGATACCTTTGGCCCTTGCCCAGAGACGGTCCAATGCCATGGTGTCTCCTGGTTCTTCCGTATCAGAAGTGAGGATGATGTCAGAGTGTTTTGGTCTTTAAGCTGTTCTGAGGTGGTAAGGACGGGCATGTCTCCTGCCCCTTT
The DNA here is from genome assembly GCF_018350155.1 of Leopardus geoffroyi. Taxonomy (NCBI): domain Eukaryota; kingdom Metazoa; phylum Chordata; class Mammalia; order Carnivora; family Felidae; genus Leopardus; species Leopardus geoffroyi. The sequence continues at coordinate 134,141,133 of NC_059326.1, forward strand.
GGAGCCAAATCTGACTCTGGAGTTGAACACATGTCTCCTCAGGGTCCCCAAAAGGGGGCTCTGCTGTGTGCCACCTCCCAGCTGTGAAAAGCCACTGGGTGAGAGGGCACATGAAATGGGCACAAGCTTGCAAGTTAGGGCAAAGGCTTAGGATAGTCAGCATTGGTGGCCCGGAATGATCCGATCTGGCACCAGGACACTCCCTCTTTGGGACAGACCCAGCCAGTGTCTCAAGGAGCTTCATTCTTTTTCTGTGCTGCCTCTCCCATTAGGCAATGACTACAGCACCCGAGATAATGAACAATCTTGGAAAGATTAGCATTCTGCATACTTGGTTAAAACATTATTTTATGCAACTGGTGTTCTGCTTTTTCCTAGAATCTTTGCCTCTCTAAGGACTAGTCCTTCCTCTTACAAAGTGAAGAAAGAAAGGGATCCAAAGGAAAAAAAAATGTGGTCCATAGTAACTTTGAATTAACACCCCAAGCCAAGTGATAAAGATATATTCTAGGCTTCAGAGTTCTGTGTGAGAGCCCACCCAGATCTTTGCTTCATTGCCTAAAGGGGCCCTTTGCTTTAAAATGGCTTACACTTCAGGCCTGGGTTTCAAGAGGATTTATTAGTCAGTGGCAAGTGGGGGGTTTGGCCCCATGACAACTTGGAAGGTTTGCCTTTGATTTGGAAAGAAGGACAGCCCATGTTCTGAATAGAGAGAGGGAAAAGGGGACAGAGTTCTCAGCTGAACACTAATGAAAATAAGATGAAGCTACTTCATAAAGATGTCCAGCCAACAGTCGATGAGTACACTTGTGTGTGTGGCAGACGGTTCGAGCACGGTCACATACGGGAGCGGAGTGACTGGGACAAATGGGATGCTCTCTTTGAGAGTATCAAGGCAGCTCTTACCAAAATATTTTTTCCCCCAGAATTAAAAACGAAACACAAGAGACAATGCAATCTGTATATAAAGACAAGGATGCTCCTGTTGAAATGTCTAGACCGCTTATATTTTGCCCTGTGGCCCCGTTAGATTTGAGAACAGGAAAAGGTACAGATTTTTATGGAAGTTACATTGGGGGTCAGATACTAAAAAAAAAGAATAGAAATTTGTTTTCATGGTTCACAAAGCAGTAGGAAGAAGTGTGCTGTAGGAATTGAGGGAAATGGGACTAGCTTTGGCCCTGTGGCAATTTTGGCTACTCAAAATTAGAGGTATTGTTTTACCCATTGAGCTACTGCTTTCTCATTTTATGATGGGGTAGCAGTGGGTGGGAGGTGGCAGGGCCAGGTGTCTTCTGCTCCTGATTCAGAGGGCTTCAGAGATCTTCTGAAACCTCCAAAGTAGTTGGCAGTGTGTTATGTCTTTGTGCATATGGATGTTTTTCTGAAGAAGGCTCATTGCTTTTGTCATATTCCCTAAAGTGGTCTACAGCTCTCCAAATGTTAAGAACTCTTGAACGGGGTCCCCAAATATCTTAACAGTCTGTGAACATGCTGTGGCACATCTGTGATTTAAAGATTATTCTGGTTTATTCTGAGAGGGGTCTGTGATGGTGTTTTCCCTAAACCTGTTAGGTTTTCAGTGTAACTTGAGAAGAGTTGTAGGTACATGCTGTGGTCCACTCTTGTTGCCTGGTCTCTGCTGGGCTCTCTGGGGAAGCATAATTAAGAAGTAAGAGGGGTGCCTGGGTGGCTCAGTCGGTAAAGCGTCTGACTTCAGCTCAGGTCACGATCTCCTAGTTTGTGTGTTCAAGCCCTGCATTGGGCTTTGCACCTGACAGCTCAGATCCTAGAGCCTGCTTCAGATTCTGTGTCTCCCTCTCTCTTGGCCCCTCCCTGGCTCACACGCTTTCTTTCTCTCAAAAATAAAGAAACGTTAAAAAAAAAAAAAGTAGAAAATGGGAGTCTTGAGTCCCTGTAATCTTCCCAGTTTCTGATTGTGTCCCTTCATCCCAGCCCAGCAGGGGGCTCAGACGGGCCCCACTGTGCAGCCCTGTGGTCCTGCTCTATATCTGCTGCTGCTGGGTCCCTTTCACCCTCTTTCCTGTCCTGCACCCATATCTGCCCATTCCACGTTCCCTTCTTCAAATGACTGACTGCATTTGAAAAGGTAAATGGGGAGTAATCTTGGGGCAGACGAACATTTTAACACGTCTAGGACACCCTTCGCCTCTGGTGAAGGAACATCTGCTGAGTTATTTCTACATGTAGAAAAAGGTGGAGAGGGAGCGGTGTGTTCTTTTTGAAGAGGAGAGTTCCTGGGGCAGATTTTCACCCTGGGTGAACTTGCCGGGAACGCCCACAGGAGTGGCACACCAGACTGTTCTGCCCACGAGCATTTGAAGAAACAAAATGCAATCAAATGATCCTCTGTTCGGCATACACAAAATTCACTGTTTCAAAACACTTTCAACGTGACTTTTGTGCCTTAGGTTTCTTGTTCCAAGGATTTTGCCCCACCCAGCGGGGGATTGCTGAGTGTTCTGAGAACTGTGTCTTCTGCCCCGAGTGTGACCTTCTCAGTGCAATACCAGGCTCCAGGGATGTTCACAGACAGCGTGCAGGCTTCTTCATAGGAGTAGGAGTGTGGGGTTGTTGGGGGTGGAGATAATTCTGCCTGTATTACCAACTGCTGTTTATTAGGTGACAATGACAAATTTGCTTTTCTTCATTTGTGGGGAAAATGTTTCCCTGAAATGGCACCTGGGATTGTTCGGTTCTAAGGCACAGGGTCAGGTGAGCTGACGTAGAAAGTTCTAGATCAGTGCTGTTAAAAGTTAGCTTGTCTGTGCTCGGCACAGGTTGCTAAAAGCATGAGCGAGGGTGTGATAGACATTCCTGTGTCTCTTATGAGCCACTCTCATTTTGTTTTTGGAGGATAGCAAGTTGAATGTAAGCCAGTTGGAATTCTGAAAACCCTGGAATTTCTTTTCTCTCCTTCCTCCTTCCTTCCCTCCCTCCCTTCCCTGAAGTTCTTCTCCATCTAAGAAATGTCAAATGCATTTTTTAAAAGGAATTATTTGTGGCTACAAATTCGTCGATTCCATCTTACACTTCTTATCCTTAGTGTTTCAGGTACATATCAACATGAACGTGTGTGGCCCCACAGTTCAGTTCACTATTTATGAAGGATGCATTTCAATGAGTTTTGAAAGTCGGGACTGTTCATTATTTCCCTTCCACTTCATGATCCTCTTTTACCAGCTTTAGCATTTTCTCTAGAGTATTTTAAGAAAAAAAAAATGTATAGAAACATTTCCATTCACATCACATGTTATCAAAGCCCTCTTGTGGGACGAGGTTTAACTCTTGAAAGGGGCTCTTTGATAGCTAAAAATTTGGTGTTCAGCGATTACTGCTTTTTGAGAACTCCAAGTACACCCAGCATTGCAATTTTTGAAACAATCATCTCTTTTCTCTGGTTTCTCATCTCACTTGGCTCCTATAGAGAACTGAGACAGGCCCTCTGTTTCTGTTGAAGTAGAACAACTCACATTTATGGTCTAGCCGGAAGTACAGAGGTAGGTTGGCTGATTCAGGCTTTCTTTTTTTTCTCTTTTTCCCCCCAGCTGAAAATGTGATATGGGTTTGTTATATGTTTGTTTAATCTTAATTCAGGCTCATCTATAAAAATCCTGGTGGGAGACAGAAAGCAAAGCTTTAACATATGTGTTGAACTTGGAATAAGAAACTTTAATCGTTGGAAAAACAGTACTGTGTAAATTTCAGATTGCAAGTAATCACAATATATTCAGACAGTGGCAGGAACATTTTAGTTTCCATTTTAATATTCAGTTCACACAAGCATGCATTAAAGTGACCTTTTGGATGCATGTTTTTCTCAAAAATTTTTAGGCTTATGTTTATTTTCTTTGACTGAAACCCTAGTGGCCTATATGAAGTCAAGCAGATGTTTTCCATTTCCAGAAGGTGCACCTGACTGTCTGCATAGGTTTGTTCCTGGCCAGCTGTTTGCTCGCAGCATCAGTGTAGATTTTAACTGCAGAGAACAGGTAAAAGGCTCTGTTTATTGGGCTCTAATGTGCTGGGCTCTCAGCGAAGTGCTTTAGTTTCATTAACTGATTTATTAGTTACATGATCTTATGAGGCAGGTCTTCTTACTAGGCCATTACTTTATTGGAGAGGAAACCGCGGATCAGAGAAGGCAACTTTACACAGTCACAGACATTGAAGTTAGAAAGCAAAACTGGGGTTTGTGACTACAAATTATTACTATGTTCTATTGCCTTAATGCACGTGTCAGTTGGACCCCTTCTGCCACTTCAGATATGAATAAACAAGATTGCCTTGAAACTCACCCCTACCCAAAGATGTAAGGAAAAGTCCAGTAGAGTTATTAACTTCCTGGGGGCGTATCTTGTTTTCAGGAGATGTAGCTCAGATTGGTGATTCTGAGTGTGGGCTGTGGAGCATTTCATCAACCTGTCCATGCCCTCTCTTCTCTGTGTCCAGTGTGGAGATAAGAGAGGTTCCTCCCTTCAGAGGGTGGTTATGAGGATTAAATGGTTTCATCCATGTAGCATAGGGCAGCTTTGCAGATCAGCCCTTAGGATTGCTGTGGATGTTACTTCTGGATCCATGGTCCGGCTTCTGCTAAATGTATTCTGTTTATGGAAGGTCTCATCCTCGCATACCTGGGTCCCACCCCCATGCCAACTCCAATGCAGAACTCATTCTTTTTCAATTCCATAAACCTGCCAATACTTCTCCAGGCCTGTGTGTGTGTGTGTGTGTGTGTGTGTGTGTGTGTGTGTATGTGTGTGTATTCAGTAGGTTTTTCCAGGGGTTTTGGGAAACGAGGGGTGTTTAAATCTTCACTTCCATGACCCAGACTGATCATGGAGCTGTCATCTGATAGCAAGCTGCTTCCCTCGAAGACATGCTTGTTGTGCATCCCCCCAAGGGTTCCATCTTTCTTCCTGGCTCTGTGGTCCCTGCAACAGGACAATTGGTGGCCTCACAATGCTTCTCTTCACTGCTGCTTCCCCCGCTCAAGGTAGGAGCTCATGTTCTCAGGGAAGAGAAGCAGGGAATGAGCGAAAAGGTGGCAAGGGCTAGAGAAGAGGAGAAGGCAGGCAAAGAAGGGAGGAATCCATTAAAGCTGACCTGACCCGTCAGATGAAGTTTGGTTAATATAATTGGTATGTGTGTGCGTGCGTGCCTGTGTGTGTGTATGTGCGCACATGCACACACATAATTGCTTATATAATGACTTTTGTTGCATAATTAATGAATATGAAATAATTGTGGTTGGGAAATGTGGAAAATATGGACAAATCCAAAGGAGATAAATAAAATATTCATAATCTTATGATACAGAGAAGTCCTTGCTAAAATATTGCTGTGTCTCTCCACTTGTCTTTGTGTGGCTACACACATACCTGTATAACATGGTTTAGACCACAAATGACCATATGCCTGCCCATTGTTGATACCTCTGCTTAGGCTAAAGTGAAGTGTGTGTGTGTGTGTGTGTATGTGTGTGTGTGTGTGTGTGTGTGTATTTTTCCTTCTGACAGAGTGAACTTAGTTGGTACCTTTCTCTGGTCTTTCCAATGTTCTCAGAACCTATGCACCTTTGCGGTGATGTCACTGTTTTTCTCAGCTTGGTCACGTGCCTCTCAGTATTTGCATCCCTACTTACCCTCTTTCAGGATGCCTTCTTGACCAGTTACTTAAGTGGAAACCGCCTCAATTCTCTGTGCCTCACCTGGCCCCACTGGGAGCTTCTCAGACAGGAGGGCCCGTTTTTCAAAAGTTTTGATATGTGGATAAGCAGCAGCAGGAGACCCCTCCTGTTCCTTCACAGGTGCCTGTGAAATGGATCATTTCAACATTCAAAAACAAAGCAGCGTAATATTAGGCTTGGAACTCTCCAAGCAAAGAATAAAGGTGGAACTCTCCTGCAAAGAATAACTGACCTGACGATGAATTGAAGTGGAATTCATAGACAAATCCAATAGTAGCAGTATCTGTATGAGTACTTCCTCTATCCTGAGCATTTCACAGGGTTTCATTTAATTTTTGCTACAATACTGTGAAGTGGGCACCATCACTTTGCCACTTTGAATAATTGAAATCCCAAAGGCTTAAATGATAAAAAAAAATTCATTTTCTCTCATGATAGGAAGTTCATGAATTAGAGCAGTCTGCAAAGTTGGTTGACACACTGACCCAGAATGTCAAGTGCAGCCCTGACTCTTTGCCTCTCAACTGCCATCCCGTACGTTGGCTTCAGTCTCAAGCTAGAAGCAAGATGGTGGCAGGAGTCCCACACATCACAGTCAAAGACCACGAAGTCCAGAGTGAGATCGTGTCTTTGTGTGGCTCTCTCTCAGAAGTGAGAATAATTCCCCTAAGTGTCTATAGTGGGTTTTCTTTTTTTTTTTTTTTCAATGTTTATTTATTTTTGGGACAGAGAGAGACAGAGCATGAACGGGGGAGGGGCAGAGAGAGAGGGAGACACAGAATGGGAAACAGGCTCCAGGCCCTGAGCCATCAGCCCAGAGCCCGACGCGGGGCTCGAACTCACGGACCGCGAGATCGTGACCTGGCTGAAGTCGGACGCTTAACCGACTGCGCCACCCAGGCGCCCCTATAGTGGGTTTTCTTTTACATTTTATTCTTCAGAATAAATCTGAACCAATCATTGAAAAAAACAAATGGAACCAATTTGAATCATTGAAAAAAACAAATGGAATTACTCTTAGCTCAGTCAGGTTCACTCTTGGAGTTAAGAGTGGCATTAGCTGCCATGCTTGATGAGAGTGGGTGGATACCTGGCAAAACTGGGGTCTTATTAAGAAGGAAGAATGGACGCAGGTTTGGCACCCAGTAGCATCCAATGAAAGGATCATCCCTATTTTTCAGATGAGGAAACTGGCAATCACAAAATTTAAGTAAAGTATCTGATGTCCTGTGGCTAGCAAGGGGCAGAGGCAAAATTGTAATCTATGATTCATGTGACTCCAATGATTACACATTTCTGAAACCGCTAAATACATAGTTGGCCTGGTCTTTTGCAAATATTCTGATCATGAAGGTATGGTTGGAGCAAGATTCTTTCAGAAGATTGTAAAGGCTTATGGATCTTTTGAAACCCAACATGTGGCAGTGTGGAGTGCTGAGAATACCGTGTGTAGCCAACGTGATCTGGCACAGAGCCAGAAGTGGGGTGGCACTTCTGGGGACACAGTAGGGGTGAAAAGGCTAATGTTTCAATGGAGACATATTGTACAAAGGGTGTATATGGTTTTGTGCCAGAGTCCAAGCTGTCAAAAGGATAGGGAGACAGAAAGCAGTGTCCGCGTTAGACATCAGTAATTTTTCCAGTGCCAGAAACGTCCAGGCTCTGTATTCTTCACAAATGTCTACTTAGCTGTTCATCATGAGATCAGATAGGGGTAAACACTCCTCTCATCGATATACATAATGAAAAGGAGAATCTCGGGGAGTCAGTTTAGCCTGAGACCCCACAGCTAGAATCCGAGTTTTTCCACAATCAGGCCCATGGATTCCATCCTTGACCTTCCCCTTGCTTCCCTTGCACTCTTTGACTGTGTCTTCAACGACAGCCCGAATGCCAGTGGTGTTTAGGTCTAGGTTTCAGACTCCTGCCTTTTGCCATAAACTCCAGGACTTGGTCCCAACTACCTGTGGACACCTTCATTGATTACTTCAGAGGCTTCTCAAATTCAGCCTGCCCAAATGAATTTATATCTGCTCCCACCAAAGCCAAAACCGGAACATTTGTTTGTACTTCATAGTCTTTTGAGTCAGACACCACCATCCAGCTGGTAGTACAAAATAGAGCCCTTGGAATAATGTTGACGCCTGGCATCTAAATGACATTCACACGGTCTCCATGTCCTGATATTCCTACTTCCCTTTATCTAGCCATCTTCCAGCTCTCCATCCCTGTTGACTTTGTCCTACTTCAGGATTTCATGCTTGGGCTTTTTCAATAGTTTTTGCCTGTCCTCTCTCGTCACGCCCCTTCTCTCCCCCATCAAACTTGTCCTCCACATTGCCCTTGAAGGTATCTTTCTGAAACATAGACATAGTCATATCACTTTCCCGAGTGACGTCTTGACAGGCTCCCCAGTATCTGCTGGATAAAGTTCATCCTCTTCAGAGTCTCTCATAAAGCCTTTCATAGTCTTGTCCCAGTTTGCCCTTGGCGAACTTTCTTGTACCCTAGAGAACTAATGCCTGTCTTTCAGAACCCAGCACATGTATTCCTCCTGGTTCCCTGTGCTTGTGGCATTACGTTGTGATGCATCTTTTCTTTTTTAGGCTGTGCCTTTCTATACTGTGAGGATCACGATTTTCTTTCTATTTGTGTCTCCTATTCAGCTAGTAGGGCCTGGAAGATAAGTGTTGTTGGAAATGAAATAACTTCTTTCTGCTTTGTATCTTTGCATGGTTAACATTCATGGTTAAATGCTAAACTAATGAATGCCTATGTTTTGGTTTCTGGGTTTTTTTTTTCTTTGTTTGTTGTTTTTAAACCTTCACACCATTCACATAGGTACACATGTCCCTTTTAGCGGTTCCTATTTTGGGTAATGATGCTCTCACCCTCAGACAACAGTATGGATGATAGTGACCTTTGTGGTCCCTGTTCCTTGAAAATCTATCCCGATATAAATATGTTGGATGTCATGAGAACTATCAGCGTCAAGTTTATACTATGTCCCTCATTGCTGCACATGTATTGAACCATTTATTTTAATTATTTCAACAACAGAGTAATCTTTGTACTACTTTTTCCCCAACTTCTTTATACATGAGGAAACTGAAGCACAGAGGTTAGGTACCTTGGCCAAGATCATACCACTCAGTAAGTGATGGAGCAGGGGTGGGAAGCAGCTGGGTCAGATGTCTTTTGCTCATGATCGAGAGAACTCGGTCTGTCCTGTTCCAGACCTCATGATCATGACCACTAATGGGCTCTGGAACCACTAGCAATGGCCTTGTTTTCATGTGATAGTTACAGTTAATCATTTGTTTTTACAAGAGAAGGAAAGAGGGAGCGAGAAAAGGGAGAGAACAGAGAGGAAAAGAGAAAGACCTATAGCTATACATCAGTTTATACTATATTTCAAATGACAAGGTCCTTTTTCTTTCCAAAGTATAAGCAGAATGATGACTATACCCTGATGTTGGTCAACCCTGATGTTGAAAGTGGATTTGAGGGCACCAGGGTGGCTCAGTCGGTTAAGCGTCCGACTCTTGGTTTCTGCTCAGCTCATGATCTCCTGATCCCTGAGTTCAAGCCCCTGGTAGGGCTCTGTGCTGACAGCTTGGAGCCTGCTTGGGATTCTTTCTTTCCCTCTCTCTTTGTCTCTGCCCCTCCCCCATTCATGGTCCCTACCTCTCTCTCTCTCTCTCAAACTAAATAAACTTAAAAAAAAGAAAGTGGATTTGATTTTATTCCTTTTCTTCTACGCTACTTACCTATGCATCCCCTCTCCCCCATACACAGCAAAAGTTTAGTGCTTTTCTGCCTGAGGGTTTGAAATGCTCTGACTCCCTAGAAACCCAGGTTCAAATCCTAGCAGAATGCTTATACTTGGGAGGGAAGAAAAAGGATCTTGTCATTTGAAATATAGCATAAACTGATGTATAGCTATAGGTCTTTCTCTTGACTCTCTTCCTGTCTGTTCTCTCCCTTTTCTCCTTCCCTCTTTATATACATTTAACCTTGAGTTCTCTCTATGTCACTGCTATTGTTCATTGGGTTTACAGTCCAGTGCTTTTGCTCTGGGATCATTTTTTCCACGTTGTGTATTCTCTCCTCACCGAGAAGGCATGCCCCTTATATCCATGCCTGCGAGTTTTCTCTCTGCACTACTACTTAGGATACAATGTTTGATATGAAATATGTGCAAACAGTGGCTTGGGGACAGGCTTCCTGGTGGATAGGAAACTGTTTTCTCCAGCCAGCCTTCCATGGTCCCCTGTTTGTTAGAGGGGCGATGAAGTCCTTCCTGGTTCTGTGGATCTGCGTTTTTGCTTCCAATCAAATGTCCCTACTTAAAATCAGTGATACTATGTCAAGGTTGCTCCTGAGAAGTATGACAGTACCCTGGGATGGAGGAAGTCATTACTTTGTAGAACTGGAGGAGTCCTAGGACTGATGACAGATTACAGAAGATAATGCCCAGTGGGTCTTGCGAGGAGAGGGTGGGCATATTTAGGGACTCAGCAATGATATTTCTCTTCTTTTAATTACTCTCTAACTTATTTTTCTCCACACACGCTTAAGGCCTGCTCAGGCTTCCCTGGTGGAAGGAGTGCTTGAAGGTGGCATAGGGAGGGAGGTAGATTACAAACCGTGTGAACTCAATCTCACTAGAATCCACTTGGTGACAGAATATTGTTTGCTAGATTCTGTGCTGGAAGGTTCTCTTTTTACTATGCATTGTGATTGATACTGAGTTAGTTAAATCTCGTCTCTGATTGTGGGAGGCAGAGAGGGACAGGGAACAAAGAAACACAGGCATACATACAAATTTCTGATGATTCATTGTTCCACCGTGTGCAAAGGGAACCACGTTTTTGAATTCCCAGTCTGGCGCACATGTGTTCCTCACGTGCTCCCCTGCACCCCCCTTTCCTGTCTGCTGCAGGCCTGTTGTGGAATCCTGAATCCTGGGGGACCTTTGTAGTGCTGCCCTCAGGAGAGAGAAATCCTGCTGCAGGCTACCTCCCTGAGGCTGGAAAAAATGGAACCTCCATCTCTGGCCAACTGAAGCGCAGAATGATTCATTTCCTGTCATTAACAGAGGGAGAAAGCTGTCGTTCACAGAGTTCTTTAAGCTGGAAAAGCACATTATGCTAAATACTCAATTTCCTGATGGATGGCATCAGCCCTCCTAATTTCCTCTCAGCAGCAGCGCTGCTTTTGGATGTTTGAGATTCTGGAGGCCGATGGAGCACATACTAAGTGGTTCAGGTGCTCTGTGTGCAGTCAGAGGGGAGAGAGGATATTACGCTACCTCAGCCCTGGATTAACATCGTGACGTCAGCTTTTCCCTGAGAGCTGTAGCGATGTTTAATCCTCAGGTTGCTATAGAATCTTTCTAAATATTTAGGCATTGGATCTCAGGTTAAAACTGGAAGGTACAGGCTTACCAGGGCGTAAATCAACTGAAACAAAACCGGTACCAAAAACCAAACTCCCACTTAACATTGCAGTGGGTGTGCGACACCTGGGTGGCTCAGTCCATTGAATGTCTGACTTTGGCTCAGGTCACGATGTGGTTTGTGAGTTCGAGTCCTGCATCGGGCTCTGTAGTGACAGCTTGGAGCTTTCTTGGGATTCCCTCTCCCCCCTCTCTGTCCCTACCCCTCCTGCACTCTCTCCCTCTCTCAAAAGTAAGTAAACATTTAAAAAAATGTTTAAAAAATCCTAACCCTTCTTAGGATACGAATCTTTTACCTAGAAAAACAAGTTTGTGTCAAATAGTCCATTTACTTCCTTCCCTTTTTTGATACGATAGGATTATATGGTCATAGATTTGAATATTTAAGATACTTCTTTACACAAAGGTCAAAGAATTTCATCTTCTTTCCTATCTAGTTGCGGAATGCCTTCAGAAGAAACAAGATGGTAACTACATTTCCCTTGTTATAGGTGGCCAAGGCCCTGAAGTTAGAGATTAAGTGATTTGTTGGGGCACCACAACTATAGTTGGGATCTGGTGTAAAAACACACATTCTCATGCACTGTTCAGTGCAGCTGGTACTTGACATTGATAATGCATCTCAAGTGACTCCTAATCTCTGTGTATGGTATACCTAAAGAATACACCCCAGGCTGCAGATTGGGGCTCAGCCTTTTTATGCTTGGGGCTTCTGCGTGGCTGATTTCACCCCGTGAGAGTGTCATGATGTTGGCTATCACCAATGGCTATCCCCATTTTGCCAATGAGAAAACTGAGACCCAAGGTCTTACAGCTGCCAGAGACTGCAGTAGGGTTTGGATACAACTCTACCTGACCCATCCTGTATTAGCTGCCTGTGGCACATAGACAAACAGATATATGAACGTGAAACAGATACAGCAGGCGTGTGTTCATCATTCACCAACATTGACGGGGAGTCAGTATTCTCAGAAAAACTGAAGAGCAAACATTTAGGATCAAATTTGATTTGCTGGTTCCTAGTTACAGTAAAATTGTTAGCGTCTATTTCCTTTTGGCCAGAGTTAACATTCTGAAAGAAAGAGAGGGTTGTTGTACACAGGGGTTTTCTATGAGTGACGAAAGGATGGGAGCCGCAAGGGAGAGGAGGCTGGTCGAAGAGGACTTCCCCACAGTGTGGCCTCAGTGGCCTTGATTGTCTTAGGAGAGATCTGATTTTGGGCAAGGACACTGGGCAGAGTGAGAGAAGGGGCCCTAGGCAGCTGTTAACAAGATGTGATTAGCCTTGAAGGGCCCAGGAACCTCCTGACCTCAGGAGGATACCATCTGAAAACCAGAATCTCAGCAGGGGAGCTGAAATCTGAGAGAGGGCAGAGAAAGCCTTCTGACATGACAAGGTGGGAAAGGGGGAGAGTTACTCTGGGTTCAGGCCATCTTTGCCGATCTGGTAAGAAAAACTCTAGCTTGGGAATCAGAATGCTCTCCTGGTATCAGCATCACTTGGGAACTTCTCAGAAATCACCTGCTCAGACCTTCTGCCACATCTACTAAATCAGAAGTGCTGGGCTGGGGACTAATCAAACAGGTTTTAGCAAGCTGTCCAGGTTTTGCATGCACCTAATCTTTAATCTTTGACAGGCATGGCTGTAAAATAGACAGGGCCATATAGGTTATCTCTGCTAACAGAATGAGAAAGAAGCTTGTCACAGGTAAAATTTTACACTTGTTAGTGTGATTGTTTGACTAATAGCCATGTACTAGGCTTTAAATGCACACCACGTGCCAAGGATGGCTAGATGTTTACCGGGCACAGAGGAAGACTATGTTTCCCAGCCTTTCTTGAAGTGTAGTTGGCTATACGGTTGGGTTTTGGCCAATGGGATGTCATGGAATCCATGTTAAAGCATGGATCCTGAGAGAGACACTGCCAGCCTGTATGAGACTATGAGAACCAACCTGTATTGTATTAAGTACCTAAGATTTGGGGATTGTTTCTCACAGCAGCTTCTATTAACTAGCCTGATTAATACAGACTGTAAGCAAAAGAGCGGGAACTAACTGGTCCAGTGTTGGCTTGCTGTTATATCCATGTTTGATATTCAGAATGTTAACCATTGCTGTGGCCCAATGCATCCACACGGACACTGCCTTGAGCACGGGTAGGATCCTGGAGACGCTCTGCCTTTCTATGTTAACTCTTTAGTTGAATGATTTGGGGGAAATCCAAGGGTTCCAGAGGGAGGAGATATTGCGTGGGAGAGTATGGAAGAGCTTCAATATTTTAATAGCGTACACACCTGTGGTGGTGCATGCCAATTATATCACTGATGCTTAGCACAATCCTGGCACAAGTAGGTGTCCAATAAATCCTTTTATTTTTTGAGTTTAAACCAGATAATTTGAATTTAATGCAGCCAAGGTCCTAATTGAGCATTGAAGGTACAAATTGCAGACATCTGTTTAGAGTCTCTCCTGATGTAAATAATCCATGGAACCTAGGGACGTCTATATGGGCTCCATTCGATTTATTTGCCCTAAAGGATGAACGAGGACCTCCTTTTACAATTGTGAGTCCTCGATCTTCGTTGGGTTTCCAAATCCTTTTGGCGTTTGATGAAATTTACAAGTTCCCTTCCTAAAGGAATGTAGATATACACATAAATGCAAGGATGTGGATTCTTTTCAGGGGATTCATGTGTCATTTGAGCTCCATTTCCAGGCATGAACAGTAAAACATGGAGAAATGCGGTTTCTGGAAGTCGCTAAGTGTGCGCCAGGACTTGCTTGCCTTTGAGCAAAGAATACATATAACTCATAAAAACGGGACTTGGGAGGTTTCTGCGGCATGTGTAAATTCACTGATGTTTGCTTTTTCTCAGTTCCTGTCTTGTAGCCTGTAGTGAATAGTGTCATAAACTTAAAAAACAAAACAAAACAAAAGGGTTTATGGCTTTGTATAGAAACAGGTATTAGCATTCACGTCATAATTTGTAAATGGGTTTTGACTTACACACTAGGGCACTGTATAAAAACCCACACGTCATGTCCACACACTTTCTTCTCTGTCTCCGATTCTTCTTAGAGAAACAAGAGGTTCTTCGCACTGCCAGAGCCTGTTTATTTGAACACCCACCATTGGGGGACTACCTTCCTGTTCTCCCACTGGATATAAAAACTGTTGGATGGTGAGACCTGCCGATCTGAAGGGAGGAATTTGTGGCAGGTGGGCAGTTGAATGACTCACTTCCCGACATTGGTACAGTGGGAAAAGTCTCATTCATAAATGTTCTCTCACTTGCAGCCACTTTAGTTTTAGGAGGTTTTTATTACTGGGTCATTCCAGACCCTAAAGAGTCTTTGGCGTGATCTCAAGGGATGTGAGGACACTTGTTATTCCACAGTGTAGGGCCACTCCAGGGGCCAGAGATAGACATTCATCCTGAAACAGAGGTTGACGTGGTGCCAGAAAAAATGAAGTGGCAGTTTTTTAAGGTAATGCAAACTCAAAGTAACCCTTAGCAAGGTTTAAAAAAAAAACTGTTATGGCTGCCTAGACCTGTTGCTGTGAAATGAGCCCCTACATTTTCATGTCTGAGGATTAGGTATTTTAGGGAAAGGGATTTAGAGAACCTCTGTAGTTGGCCACAAGCAGATAGGGCAAGCTGTGTAGACGTGCTATCCAGACAGGGGCTGGCAGTGCTTCTGCTTGGCTGCAGCAGGTCTCTGTGGACAGGTGCAGCGAGAATAAAGCCAAAGGTGGGTCGAGGAAAAGGCTGGGGGCACTTGGGAGCGCCTCAGCAAGAATTTGAGCTTCATTCCATGAGCCATAAAATATTATTCAACATCTCAGCATGTGAAAGTGAGGGAAGCAGTGGCATGATTTGTCCAGGAGAGAAGCCAGGAGTGGCACAGACTGGACACATTGGGTGTGTGTGCCCAAACAGATCACCTACCCGGGTCACTTTGCCTTGAATCTGCTGTGAGTTTGCTCCTCAGACACTTGGTGGTTGTCACCCTTGTGCCCTGGAGGAGCCCCATACACTTACACACGTGATGGGCTGGCAAGGCTGAGCCATGGGCAGAGGTTGATTGGGGAGGGAGAACGTGGTACCAGGAGTAAGGAAGGTAAAACGAAGGTCGGGGATGAGGTTACAGACAAAACTGGAACCAGAGAGAATGTCACCGGTCACAGAGTCAGAACCAGTCAGGAACCATGGATCCCGTGGGTTTTGGAGAGCCTTATGGTGGGGCTCCCTAGAACCAGGCCATGAGGGCAGAGCAGCGGTCTCCAGATAAAGAAGCATCCCGTGTTGGGCCTGTTACAGGGCTTGTGCTCTCGCCCATGGGTTCCATGCAGGCCTCAAGCAGCTTGATCACCATGTCACCAAGCCTCAGAGAGCTTTGGTCCCTTGCCCTGAACCACACACATCCTGACTCTACCAAGCTTGGAGCTCAGACTCATTCTTGGATCTGTTTAGTGGTCATGTGGGAACTTAGGTAGAACTGGCTTTGGTGTTCATCTTGGTATAACATGAAATGGGGGCTGGTCTTTCCCTTGGGGTGCAAGCCTACCTATGTGCTAAATGGAGACCCCGACAGGTCCCAGAGAAGCCCGAGACTGTGAAGGCTGGAGGGTTTCTGCCTTCTTTTCACCCTGATGGCAGATGCGAATCTGATAGACAGACTTTGTATGGAAGTCTGGGATATGCCGGCCTTGAAGCTGGGCCGCCTTCTCCCTCACTGAGATCCCTGGCATTCTTTGAAGCAGATGAGTGCTTTCATTCCTCAGAAAGAAAGAAGGAGAAAGCAAAAATTGGGTGGAGCACAGGTCATGAGAGCATCTTTTTCTGGGGAGATGTGTTTTGTGTTTTTCTCTGGAGCAACTTTGAAAGACTGCTGATCCGAGAAGGGGTTCTGGAGTCAGAATGTCTGAGTTTTATCCTGGCTGTATTGCTACCTGCATGCCTGAGCTTGGGTAAGTTATCAACTTTCCCTGACCCTCAGTGTCCTCAACTCTAAAAAGGGCTAATGATAATAGTTTCTACTTCATGCATTTGTTTTTAGGTTTGAATGAGATGATACAGGAAGAGGACTCTACTAGTGCCTGACATAGAGTATGCCCTCAGAAATGTTAGTCGCCAACAGGATGGTGATAATGACCTCAGAGTCTATACCCAGTTTCACATTAGCAAAGAGGCATTTCTCATAAGCAACTGGGAAGGTGACACCGAGGAGGGTTATGCTGGTGGGAGTTGATCTTATAAAGAGCAAGAACTTGCCTGGAGGGGTGAGGGTGTACCACTCCTGAAAAATTACTTCCTAGCTGGTGAACCTCACGCTCTTGGATGACTCATTGGCAGAAGCGAGCTGCACGGTCCATAATAAGGAGCAGTTTCGTCCCCTCCTGTGGGACTGGTAAAGCTATAGACCTAGTGTCAGGGGAAGGAGGTAAGGGGCTGGCACGGAGGGGGAAAGGAGGGGGCAGGTGGGAGAGAGAAGCCCTGGCTAGCAACCGAACCAGAAGCCTATCTCAAACAGAAGACAGCTCATGAATCAACATGAAAAGTCCCCCCAAAAGGCCAGATGTGCGACCCCATGAGAAAGTTTATCCTCCAGATGTGACATTTTAATGCGATTAAAACAAGCCTTGACAAAGTTGAGCCAGACAGGGGGCAGAGGGTAGGGGTGGTCTGTGAACTACAGATTCTTTGTGAGGTGAAGAAAATGTATAGGAATTCTCTCCAAAGCCTCAGCAGACTTAGTATAGACCAGTAATTGCAGACTTAGTATAGTTCTAATGAGAAAGCGTTTTAGTTTGGCAAACACATCTGTGCTGCGTGTCCCAAAGCCCAGCAGTATTCCCCTGCTTGCCTTTTGAACTCTAAGAAGTGGCACAGCAAACTCCAGTAATCACAGGAGATTTCAGATTGCCAGTGGGTTTATACCAGAAACATCTTAGCACAGGGCTTAAGAAAACCTCACACTCCAATTATGTACTGAGAAAGGTCCCTGGGTGGAATTTCCTTAAGAAGAATTCCAGTGTTTTGTACAGAGAGTTCAGCAAGCAGAGGCCATTTTGATGTCCTGCTCTAAAGCCAGTGTTTTTTGCACAATTTCCATGGAAAAGTGGTGAAAAGTTCTGTAGCCATTAAGTTTCTGTGATTTTGGACCGCTTTGCCTTCTAGCAGAGGGGCACTGGTAAAGAGGATTCTAAGACAGTGAGCTATGTGGAAAAAGCAGGCAGATTTTGAAAATTTGAAAATAACACGCATTCTTGGGGTACATGTGACTAGGACTCTATTGTGTGGTTTGAAGTGCTGGGTTCTTGGACTGAATTTTCAGCCTCTTCTTACTGTGGCCTTTGTGAACAGATCACTAAGCCTTGTCATGGTTCTTGCAGCAGCAAAAGAGAACAGAAAATAATTCTATTCCTCGATAGTAGCACTAGGATTGGACGAGAGAGGGTGAGCTCTCACTTGAGGAGCTGTGTGTATGAGTGTATGTCCGTGTCATTTTTCTGTGGCTTGTAGCAGATGCAGCAGTCCTGCAGTCATCTCAGGTTGTACAAGATCACCAAGGCCAGGAGAGGCAGTAGGTATAGACGAAGTGAGATGCCGGTGCTGAGGTATACACAGACAGCACGTCTGTGTATGCCTACTTCTAAGGCAGGGTCTAGTTGGTATGAGCATGCGGGTAGGTATTGTTTCGGTATTTATTGTTCTAGACACTGTGCAGGCCTGAGTTTACCTGTTGGGATAGCCTTACCAGGCAAAGGTAAAAGCTCTAGAAGTTTTGAGGTGAACAGATTCTGTGTTAGAGCCAAGACTCTCTTCAGGAGCCAGCTCACCACTGAAGCTGTCTTCCAAAACAACACGAAGACTTACTACTTACTAACTGTGTATTAAGACACAGGGTTCCTATTGAGGGTTCCTATTGCTAATTGGACGGAGTGTCTTAGATCCAGGGTCCAAAGCCCTGAGAGCCCCAGGAACTGACTTCCAGCTTTTAGCATGGCATACTTCCTCCTCGGCCAACCACACTTTTCCCATCCCTCCTACTGTTGACAGTAACACTGAGTGATTGCCTCTTGGGTATGTCTCTCCTCATCCTGTTTTCTGGTTACTTTCATTCTGGGTAGAGCCTCAGCAATTCTGGGGCAGAAGAAGAAAGAACCGTCACTTGGTCCTGTGGGGTTCTGTTTGCTGGCACAGCCTGTAGAACAGTGAACATTGTGTTCAGTCATAAGCGAACTTTGCCCAATGCTTCTCATTCTCTGTCCTGAGTATGTGTGTAGGCTGCTTGTCCTAGCTCCCTGATGGTCGGGAGAGACCATTTGAGTAGACCTGGCAAATGAGTTGTGAGTAAAGGGACATGTATCACCTCCCAGTTGGAAGATCTCAGTGCCAATGTGAGACATCCCAGAGTTCTCCCTTCTGGGAAGCACCCAAGATGGTAACTTGACTCTGATAAAGGGACCCTTTCTGCTCACCTGTGACAGAGACCTGCATTGCTTGTAAGTGGCTCAGATTTTGGAGTTTACTTGTTAGGGCATCATAACCTGGCCTATCCTGACCAAGGAAGGCAGTTACATTTTATGAGAATCCAGGGTCTTCTTTCCCTGTATTCTGTGTTTTTAGAGTTTCTAGAAAGGCAATTCTAGTTTAGAATATCACTACCTCACCATAGCCCCCACCCTGCTCCCAAGCTTTCCACACCTGGCTGAGGCCATGCCACTTAGGGCAATTTGCTCTTTGTATTTTGGGGCCTTTGCTCTCTAATTTTAAAACAAGGGATTGGGTGAGATGGCCTCCAGGGCCACAGCTGGCCCTCTGCTCTGCATCTCAAAGGAGAGCTGGTGTCCTAGGTACCTATTCTGGTAAGGCTAACATCCTGAGATGATGATGGTAGAGTTCATGGATCTTTCTCTAAGGCCACAAGCACTTCTGCCATCTACCCATTCTGTCTCCATAGTCTTTGTGCATTTTATTCCTTCTGCCTTCATCACTGGGTTTCAAGAAGCTCCATTGTCATGTCCCCAGACAGGACTTCCTTGAAGTCCAGTGTAACACAGTTTGCTCACTCTCATGTCATCTACTCTCACCTTCACTAGGGTCCTAATAGTGCTTGCAGTGGTCACATTTCTTTATTAGTTTACTGTTTATTGTCTGTTTCTCCTTCCAGAAAATAAACCACCCTGGAGAAAGGACCTTGTCTTTGTCGTTCATTCTTTTAGCTCCCATGCTTAAAACCAAGCCTGACACATGGTTCTCAATAAATACTTGTTGAATTATTGCCTCCTATACGAGGGTCTATGGAAGGTAAAGGGAACAGCAGCCTGGGCATCCGTGAGCCATACCCAATGCCATAGTAAGCAATTAGCTGCCCATACACCTGCCCTTCTGGGCACAGTATGCTTTCAGGAGCTGGTTTGTTGGGAGCCTTATCAAATTAGAGGCATTTCCCCTATTGGTTCCTACATCTGGAGGATGAAACTCATAGAATGAATTCAGGAATACATTCAAGGTAAAGTCAAGGTAAAGTTTGGGAGATTTTCCAGCAGTAAATTCACAGTCTGCCTGTGAGCAGCAGGGCAGCAAACAGGAGATAGGATGAGCTGGCGTAGGACCCCAGGAGCATGGGCAGTCTTTGTGCCTCTCTGCCTCTGAATGTAGACATGGCTCAGAGTAAATGATGCTTTATTTAATTGCATAGAATGATTACAACACTTGGGGTGCCTCGATGGCTCAGTTGGTTATGTGTCTGATTCTTGATCTGGGCTCACATCATGACCACATGGTTCATGGGTTTGAGCCCCATCTTGGGCTCTGCAATGATAGTGCAGAACCAGAACCTGCTTGGGATTCTCTGTCTCCTTCTCTCTCTGCCCCTTCCTTGCTCATGCTCTCTAAATACATAAAATAAAATAAAATAAAATAAAATAAAATAAAATAAAATAAAATAAAATAAAATAAAATAATTTTTTTTAAAAAAAGGAATGATTACAACACTTAAAAGGAAGGGCTTTTAAAGAGATGCCTCCATTCACAAGATGCCCACAGTATACACTTGGCAGTAAATTTCCAAGGGAGTGTGTGAACATTGGTTTCATAAAATCTTGGTCTTCTTTCCATTATCCATTATCCCTTTAAAAAAATATATCTATTCAGTAATAGCCAGAAAGTGAAATAAAACCCTGACAATAGAATCTCATTTGGTTTTAAATGGGAGAATAGACTAGCATCCAAACTGCCTTGCAATGAGTTGGAAAGAGTCAGTTTGGGAGCAGACCGGTCTGCCTTCTTTTCTCACTTCCAGGTGATATGAAATATAAAAATCAGAACATTGAAGAACTGTTTTTCAGAGTTCCCAGCTTTTTAAGAAAATGTTCCTTTATTGCCAAACACGTGGTCTGTTGGGTATGAGTAATGTCATTGTACAGCCTACATGGATGTTAGGCGCAAAGTTGGTTAGGCAAATTGAGGGGTCTGTGAAATTGACCAGGTGTTTTGATACTATCCTTTAGCTTCTGGAGAATCACTGAATCCAAATGTCTAATTCAGAAATTAAAACAAATGTACTCTTAAAAAAAATGGGCTTTTATGCATTATGCATTCTTCCTTTTCTTCTTTTAGAACATGAAGGGAATGGTCAAGCAACTGGCTCCCCTTTTTATACCAAGCCATTCCTGGTTGCACGAGAGGGCTTCCTACCACCCAGGGGATCCAACCTGCATGTGATTCGACCTGCGAGCGTGTTGGGCGGCGCTTGGCTCGATTCAGAGAATCAGGCTCAGCCTACTCTCCACACAAGGGCCAGTTTATTCGGCTCCCACTGTTGGCAAAGCAGCAAATTGCTCTTTTGTGGAAGTTGGGGAGGTCACAATTGGCTGTCTGTTTCTTGACGGACACACTAAGGAGGCAGGGTGGCCTCTTTACCCCAAGCCCAGGGCAAGCATTCAGGAGCTTTGCCTCCTGCTGTCAGCTCTCCCACTAAAGGGCCTTAGCCCTTCTGAGTAGGTCAGCTAAACCGCCTGTGACTCAGCTCTTTTCTTTGCAAGTTGAGGGTGGTCAGATTAATGTGGGAGCCCTGAGGCTCGTTTGAAAAGTCCTTTGCAAATGCCAGCTCGTGTAGAATGGCTGTCTAGTGTATGGTTTGGGGACTGACACAGATGTTGGGGAATTTCCCTTTCTTGGCTGGAGTGGTCTTCCATGTAGAAGGCAGGGCTGGCCTGCTACAGAATTCCCTTCTTCTTTTCCGCTTCCTCTTGGGACCTGACCCCCATGGTTTGGACTCTACCATTGGCACTCAGAGCCCACAAGCCCTGCCATGTCCTAAGTCTCTTCTCACTCCTCTTTCAGATAAAAACTCACTTTTTCTAAGTGTGAAAGAATTTGAACACACAGTTTACCTAGAAGAAAATTTAGTAAGTCAAACATCACATGGAATAAATGCAGAGCTTTGAAAATAATTGAGGAAATGAAAATGCAGACAGCTTAAGTTAGCAGAAATAACTTCTCACCTGTAGTGGGCCAAGGAGACACACACACACACACACACACACACACACACACACACACACTAATAATAGTTACACTCTTGCTTTGCGTAATAGGCTCCCCTCAAAAGAAAGAATGGTTTGTTAAAAAAAAAATTCCATAGCAGTGAAGTATATCAATAAATATGTACAAAAGACAACAACCATCCAAATGATGATCGGTAGAGTAATATAACTCTGGTTCCCCATCACTGTGAAACGTTAAATACTGGTGAGGCTCAGAATAGGGAGCCAGATTGAGGGCCTGCTTGGCCACTACTCTAACAAGCCATTGACCCTGGTAGGTGGCTGTCACCTTAATAAGGCATATTGTAACAGAAAGATTAAAAATTAATGTTATAAACAACTATTGAAATGTTAATACTTAGGTTCATGCAAACATATGATATATGTGACATAATCTTTATTGAAAAATATAAGCAACGATTATAACTGTGTAAACAGATATTTATCATGTCTATATGACTCTCCACAATGCACTCAGAGTGATGAACAATGATGTGAATTTGTTTACATATTTATTATAGAACAGGAAGCTTTATGATGACATTGGTAATAACAAAGCAAACAAAACAAGACACCACCGCTTTCCAGTATGTCTCTCCAGGATAGAGAGAGGGATTTTTACTCTCTTTGCCTAGCACATGGAACATAGTAAGTGCTCAGCATACCTTGGCTAAAAGTCGAATGAAATCCAGTCACATTAGGAGCAGGCTTTCTGCCATTGAAGCTGTGCCAAGTATATTGACCAGCTAATATACAGCCACACCCCTCCCTACCTTCCCTATTTATCCATGTTGGATTCAGATACATCTACAAGGCTCTTAAGAAAGGAATTAAAAACAATATGTCAAGAGTGGAAAAAGGGACTGGCTGGTTTTGGTGAGAAAGTCCTTTATTTGCCATTCAAATTATACAGTGAGGTCAACTGAGTAAATGTCTTCTAGTGGGCCTTGTACTAGTAGAGCCTAGACAAGTCTAGACAAGTCTAGTAGACTTGTCATAATGTCCTGTCATGGCATCTCTTTGTCATGATCTGCCTTGTGATGTCCTGTTATGACTCACAGGGAAGGGAGAGCCATGCCATTGTCTAACTCAGACTTCTGAATGAGCATGATTTTCTCATAACCTCATGTGATAAGCTGAGAGTTTCTTGAAGAAGAAAAAAAAGAAGGCATTCATTTTAAAGCAGGAAATAGGATGGGTCTTGAGACTAGAAGAAGGAGGGAGAGATTTTGTCTCTTCTAGGCTCAGAGGTGACATCAACATTTTAGGGTTGGAGGGGAGTGCACTTCTCAACATAATATGGTTAAGGATTGAAGTTCCTTCTGTCCCAGCTACTCTGGCATTGGGGTGAAGGTGTCCTATTTTCTTGGAAATGGTATGAGTGTGTGCAGGTGTGCATGCATGGGTGCATTGTGTGTGGGTGTGTGTGTGTGCGTGTACTGAAAGTATAGTGTAACACACTACAGTAGTGTTGGGAGCCCTGGTTACAATGATGTAGAGTAAACAGAGCTGGTGTAGCATGTAGGGAGAGAGATTTACTCCATTTACTGAGAAACCAAGATGTTTCACTTTAATCAGCGGAGGTGGAATCTTAGCCCAGATTTACTAGAAATTAGCTTGAGGGAAAAGTTTTGTGCTTTATGGGCAGGGCACCATTTCAGGGAAGCAAGAGTGAGGCCCTAAGAAGTTGTGAGGCAGGGAGGGAGGGAGAGAAAGATACAAGAGGCTGTGTTACAGAGCAGAGAGCAGCTCCAAGCACTAAGCTCCAAGCACAGGTGACTTCTCCAACACATGTGATGTCTTCAAAGCAACCTTATGAATAGGCATCTCAGAACTGCTCACCCCCTGCACTTCTTGTGTAACTGGTCATGATGGGAAACAGCTGGAGCAGCCAGTGCTTCTGGGGGTACAGCCATCCAGTGCAGGAGTCTCTCCTTGCTGGTTTTGGCATGGAGGCCCGTTGGTCATGGTGGTGACAATAGCACCAGTAGGGGCAGATGTTGCACTTATGGGGACATGGCTGAGGCTCTGTGGCTAGAAACCAATGGACAAGACATGTGTCTAAGACCTCAGACTTGAGCGGCACAGACAGGCTAGCGCTGGTGGGCACATGTTTGGATTACTGCAGCTCCTCAAGACCTTTATCTTGCATCAAGCTGTCGGGATGCCCATTGTCATGCTTAGTTCTGGCATTGTTATAGCAGTTGGCAGAGATTGTGCTGAGCTATTTCAATAACACCAAGTAATGGTTCCGGCAATGGCAGCAGCAGACAAGTTGGCCATTCCATGGAGGATGCAAAGATTGATTTGGGGATTTTCTTTCCATGGGGTGATTATCAGGACTAATTCCCTGCTGGGTAAGCATTCTTAGCATTTTGGGCTTATCCCAGGTAGAGGAGACAGTCACTCATTCCTCATAAGGAAACTTGAAGTCATTCAATTAGAATACTTAAAGATAAATGATCTGGTTTTTATCTCCCCACACAGTGGAAAGGGACCTATCCAAGATTAGCAATCATCCCCAGAGCTTGATCACATTCATCTTGAAGAGGAATTCCCTTGTCAAGGTAAAAAGAGGGAATATAGAAGGTGGAAGAATAAAGGAAAGGGGACTTACTACTTAAATGTTCCGTGGTAGCAGGGGCCCCTGGGTGGCTCAGTTGGTTTGGTGTCTGACTCTTGACTTTGGCTCAGTTTGTGATCCCAGGGTCCTGGGATCGAGCGCCGTGTCATACTCCCTGCTGAGCATGCAGCCTGCTTGAAATTCTCCCTCTCCTTCCCTCTGCCATCTCCCCTGCTCAGATGCTCATTCTGTCTAAAAAAAAAAAAAAAAAAAAAAAGTCAGTGTTCTTTGGTAGTGATTGTGTTTACATTGGTACAAATGTGATAGCACAAATGAGTTATAAGTTGTGAGGGCTCAGCACATGTATTGAGACATAGGCGTTCCAAGTGTTCAGCTTTTAGCAGCAGCACACGCAATATATCTGAGTCAGGAGCCCTGGGATCCGTACCCTTCCCATCTGTAATGTCTTAGTTCACATGTACCATGCTATTTTTGGGGATAAGTAATAATTGACTGTGGAAAACTTGAATGACAAAATATCATATGTGAATGACAGTGACCTTTTCTCAGTCACCAATAAATATTTACTAGGCACTAAATTCAGGTTTTTTTAACTATCTTTCTTTTTTTTTAAATTTTTTTTAACGTCTATTTATTTTTGAGAAGAGAGAGACAGAGCATGAGTGGGGGAGGAGAGAGAAAGAGGGAGACACAGAATCCGAAACAGGCTGCAGGCTCTGAGCTGTCAGCACAGAGCCTGAAGCAGGGCTTGAACTCACGGACCACGAGATCATGACCTGAGATGAAGTCGGATACTTAACTGACTGAGCCACCCAGGCGCCCTGCACTAAATTCAGTTTTAAATGGCCTTCGGTTTTAGACCCAAACCAGGGTTTCATCTTGGTGTTATATTTTTAAACTTTGAGGTTAGATTCAATCAATGAACTTTTCATTTAGAGAATCTGACATTTCTCTCATGAGCACAATCAGTTAAATATAAGATAGCAAAATTAAATTCTTACATGTCAGACGCTTTCTATCTTGAAGACTAGGTTCGCTTTCTTGGTTTATGAGGCCACCAGATCTTCTCATCTGTTTAAGTGGCCTAGTCATCTTGGTGAATTTATAGCTGTGGCTACTTGAGAAAATGATAGCATTAGGCCACAAAATGAATAATTGATATGAAATGTGTATTGATTAAGACCCAATCAATGAAGAATGAGAAAATTTATGTTTTTGTGTGCGTAGAAGGAGTTTCATATTATTTGGAGATGGAATAATATATCTCTGGGTTTTGTTTGCTTTCTTATTTTTCCATGCCTACATATGATCAGCACTTATTTTCTTAGTATCCTATGGTTATTTATCACATCCTGTTTCATTTTAAGGCTGTTCATTTTACATCACTCATCTTTTTCTCCTAGGTTTTAAGCTCTAAGAGGTCCATGATTATAGCCCAATTTCCGCTGTAGCCCTCACACAGTTCTAAATTTAATAATTTGAGAGTTTTGGTTGTATAAGAACTGACATTTCTAGTAAATTCTCCAGAATTGGCTAAGGACATGTTTAAATCACCACAGAACTCTGTAGCCTTTTAAAAGTATTCTGACACCTTGCCTTGAATCACATCTCATTGAAGATTCCTATAAATTATTTCTGAGCAGGTGAACCTTTTTGAGTGTCACATGTGAGGAATCATCTGGGAAAGACATTGACTTAGCACTTCTCAGTGCTACCAGAGGTACATTCCCAGGTTGCCTCATTCCAGAGCACATTGATAATGTCTGCTAATGTCTTAGTTCTTTGAGAAAAGCATAACCCCATGCATACCTGCTTCCTCTGAGCAGACTTCTTTATTTGCTTGGCAAACACTGGTTCTTGTGGTACCCTGAAAACTAGGCTGAGCCCAGGTATCTGACAGAGAGGGTTCAGAAATGCTTCTGGAAAGAAAAACAGAATATCCAGATGGCCTGGAGCCAAGTTTTAGGTTGAGAAGTACTGTTACTCTTTTGATCTTGCATGTTCAGCACCAGCTTTTCTATGGTAGGCTTCTGGTAAAGGTCCTGGGTACTGTTAGCGCCTGTGACCTTCCAAAGTCATGGTAAGAGATAAGACTTTGTGGAGAGACAGGGTTGTGGAATTCAGACCGAAGACTTAAAGTAGCTCTTACATGTTCTGGGCGGTCATCTCTGTTTGGTTTTGTTTCTCGTGGTTGTTTTGAGCCACGAGTCCCCAGATACTCGGCTAGGCATTAAAGGTGGTACTGGACAAGGTAGAATTGGACACCCAGGTGACCTCTCAGCCCACTGGAGTCTTGGATGGACAGGAAGAAGGCGGCTGTATTATCACCAACAGATCCAACCTCTAGGGGGGTGGTGGTATAGGGACATGTGTGACCACATGGTACTACTTTTCTTCTTCTTTCAGTTTTGAGCTCTCCAAACCCTTTTGAAGGATAGCCCAGTGAGTTCCTCTCTAGGGTTTTGAGAAAAGCGTCCTAGAGGAAACTGTGCACTTCAACCATGCCCCCTTGAAGAAAAGAAAAATGTACCCTCCAGCCGTGGCAGCAGCGTGAGCACTTACCACAGCAGCCTTTGCAGGGGTCTTAATCAGCACTCCCCATTTGGGGAACCCGCCCCTGCAAGTAGGCTCCCCCCCCACCCCCGCCGTGTCATGAATATGAATGAATTTGGCTATAATTAGGTCACAAAGCAGGTGTTATTAATCATATCATTACCAGGGGAAATGATCTATGGTACCATATAACTACCGTACAAGGTCTTATCCGCACTTGGAGCTTCTTGCTTTCATTTACAAAGAGATTGTAAAGGAAAGCCTAGTATGAAAGCTAAAATACCTGCTTTCTGTTTAAAACAGGGTTCTCTCAGGAGCAGACGTTATCTGGCACGGGAGGGCTTGCTTTCTCTTGCCAACGATGATTAAACAGCAGCAGCTAGAAAACAGCGCTGATACCCAGTGCCCACTGCCGTTTCTCATTATTGTCGGAATGTCTTCAATTGCCCAGGGGTGTATTTTTTTCCTTGTTGCTATTGGTTTAATTATGGCAATGCCATCCTATGGGAGAGAACTAATTAACCTTCTGTCAAGAAATCAACTCTCCTATATTGTGTGTGACATTAATGGCTCTGTGTGTTTCAGGGCAATTTTTTAAAGGTACTTTTCTGTTTTGTTGTTACTGTTGACACCTTGAGAGCAAACAGTTTTCTAGCAAATACAGATGTATGCAACTCTCTGAACTTTCTGTGGGTATTGTATTGCTGTTAATAATTAGAAGTAAAATGATGGCACACAGAGGGTAATTTAGTAAACCAGAAAAAATTTCTCACAGGAGCATTTACTACCTGAAGTAAGTAGAAAGGGGAACTGGAAGTGAGAAGGGAGAGGGAAGGGATAAGAAGGGGCAGGAAGCTAACATTCACTGGGTCCCTGACACATATAAGGCAGTTCAGAGCTCCCCAAAGTGGGATTTATTCTTCTCGTTGTAGCGATGAGAAAGGTCAAGGTTCTCAGAGGTTGTAAAAGTAAAACAGAGCCAGTGGTCACACTGAGATTGGCATGATTTCAAAGCCTGGGCTTTTTGTAGAGAAGCAAGGAACAGTCCTGCCGCGCATGATACCTTCCCAGGCATTTTTCTGTCTGTGATAGCCCTCACTGTTCCCAGCTTTCCAGTGTGTGGCTTCCCTTATTGTAGCAAATATTGAGGTCTTTATGTGATGAACTGTTTTAACTTTATTCCCAAATCTATTTGATATCACATCTTGTTTTTTTCTGTCTTTTCTCAGTCCCATTTCTTATGCCATCTTTTACATTCACAGTAGTTGTCTTAACTCCTTTCTGAAAGAGCATGAGATGTAAGGAAATAAAAAATAACGCTCACGGTTACCCACCATGGTAAATGTAGTCATTCTCTTTATCTGAGAGAAGTCAGTTGCCTAGATCCCACACCTAGAGGAATTGGGCCCTGACCCTAGTTCTTTTGGTCCCATGCTTGTTTCACCACACCGCGTGGCTGATTTTTAAACTTACTGATGATGGAGGAGGGAGCACCAGAATCAAGGCTATATTGAATACAGAGCTTACACTGAGGGGTGGAAGAATAATGCGGTCTTTGATGAAAAAGAAAACAAACCAGAAGGAGCATTTTTCACCTGTGTGGTGAACCAAAAGCTAAACTGGACATAGACTATTATTAGAATGTTTCTGTAGATCCAAATACATGAATTTTTGTGAACTAGTTTTGTTGTTTGAGTCTATTAATTCACACAAGTATAGGAATAGTTTACCTACCCGAGCTGGTGACCAAGATCTTCTTTCTTTAGTAGACTCTTGAGTGTGACTCCGTCCCCATGAGAACTATTACTAAATATTTACCTTGGATCTTCTGAATACAAGGCGCTTTATATAATTTAAAGACACAGCGTCTTCTCTGTTGAGGTTAAAAAATAATAGTAGATTTGCATCTGTTGTTAAGCAAGGTAATGCACAAATAAGTGCTACTTCTTAACAGGTAACATTTGAATCCACATCTGTATATAAATAGCCTTCCTTTTCAATGTTTGAGACCTCTGGAAAAAACCTCAGAGATAAGGTCAATCCCACCTCCTCCTGCTGTGTATGTGAGAAAACTAAAGCAGAGAGAAGGAAGGTGGTTTGTGTAGAGTTACCCACTAAGCGATAGCCTCTTGTGAAGACTGGACTTACCTTGTAGACATTTTTCAACAAATTCCTACACTACAAATCCATAGGGATCTTGTCAGTTGCTTCACTGTGGGAAAATCAAGGAGAGCTGACCTGCTGCTTAAGGTGACATTTCTCTAGCAGTGTCCCCAACTAGTCCTTGGGTGACTCTTCCTGTCCTAGTTCAGTCATAAAACAAATGTCACTCGTCTCTCCCACCTAAGAAGCTGAAAGCCGTGGAAGAAGTAGCTTCTGAGTCTTGGAGGCGATGCCTGATAATCATGTATCTCCCTTTCTAAGAGGAAGTAATGCTGAAGTGACTCGGTCAGATTTCAGGACATTGAAGGAGCCACGTTTTCTAGTGGTAGAAGCATCACACGTGGGCATAGCTGTCTGCTGCTTCCTCCATGTGAAAGATGTTTAGAACAAGAGCTTATTCCTAGATTTGTTTCTCTTGCTCTTCTGTCACCATGTTGCCAGGTAAGTGGGATCTTTTCCCCCTTCTCACAGAAATGTTTAAGTATTAGAAAGTTTTCATTACATTTAACCTGGTGGCTGGCAAGGAAAGGCCATCCTGCAGTCTTCAGACTCTGTTACGAGTCTTGTCATGTCTACCAGGGGACTCTGTGGGTAATGTGCACCTGGCAAGTAGTAAGGTGGAGTTTTATTTCCGGTTTTCCATTGTCCTATGTGCACATCTGCCATAGGAAAGCACAGAGCTGGAGGTAAGGGATAGGGTGGGGTGGGGGATGAGAATGAGGAGCATTGCTTACTGGGCCAAGGCGAAATTGGAACCTTTCTGTATTATTCTGGCTATATTGCCATGTCACTGTCTCATCTTGCTCTCTCACATAGCTCCCCTTGGATGCAAATTAGAAAGCATTTCTCCTGGGGAACTGCACTCAGAAAGGGCAGTCTCAGGATGGAGACAGCAGTGACAATGTGAAAAAAAAAAAAAAAAAAAAAAAAAGAAAGAAAAAAAAAGAAATGAGAGACCAGAGAGAGCCCCCTCTGTGTGAGCCCAGGATAGACACTGGTTTGAAATCTGCCCCATTTCTGGATCTTCTAGTAATTGATTTAAAAAATGTCCTCTCTCAGCCATTTTGGGCTGGGGTTGCTGTTAACTGCACCTGAAATGACTGTAAACCTGTCGACGTGATTTCCAAGGTAGGGAAGTGTGGAGGAGGAGAGGAAAGGAGGAGGGCAAAGCACGTGCTCAGCGCATGGCCAGACACAGAGAAACTTTGCTCATTTCGCATTCTGTCTACAGATGATCTTCATTCCAACTGGCCCGCTCTCCCACCCCTCTCTCTTCTTCCTCCTTATCTCCCTCCTTTCATGTTCTCTGTCCCTTTCACTTTCAGCCTCTCACTCTTCTGTCTTCCAAAATGTTTTCAGGGGCAATATGGGTTAATGACAGTGTCTTTCACTTTCATGGAAAACAGTGCTGAGTTCAGGTCCCTATGTTAGCAGTCCTGGGATGTGACCTTTTGTCTATGACACTGAAGCACTCACAATCTTGGTTACCTGTGTGTAAAAGAAAGATAATCCCTGTTCTCACAGAAAAAGTGGGGAGTTGAATAAAACAAGCACATGCAACTCGTAGCCCCTAGCCTGTGCTCAGCACACACGTATGTTCTCTTTCTCTTGCTTTGGTGACTGAGAAAGTACGGTTTAGCAAGTCCTAGATGGATGTTGAAACATTTATTCAAAAGTAGCTAATCTTATGTAAATGGTGTTTCTAAATTGCTGCCACATTTTGGAAGGCCTAGAGTTTTTCTACAATTAATGAAAACACTTTCTCAAACAACTTCTGAGTAGTAAGAATCCCAGTGAAAGAGAAAAATTTGGCTGTCGAAAGAGATACTGATGAATTTCCTGATAGTGTCTTTTCAAGTAGAGCAGCTGTGATACAGTGACATGATTTTGCTCCCCTAAAACATAGGGGGCTAATTGGAGGGTACCTAAATTAATTCCAAAAGATTTCATTATTTTGCCTGGAGCAAGTTTAAAACTGTGGAAAATACTTGAAATCATATGTTTTATTCAGTATCAAATTCTTTACGTTTATGGTGAGGAGACTCAACAGGTTTCCTTCTGGACCTTTCAGAAAATGGACCTGGGTACATGGCAAGATCTAGGTCTTTTGGCTGCTTTCCCATGATAACCAGATGCTTTTCTTAGAAATGGTTGACCTGTCGCGTTTTGGCAAACTCATAATATCCCCTCCTTAGCAGTAGAGGCAGGTTAAAGCATATGTTTATAGTTGATTTTATTTTGAGTCAGTTGGGCAGTGCCTACTGTGTGCATGCCAGAGGGAGGTTTTACAGCTGAATGTTCTATTCCGGTGTGTTAAGGTCTCTGTGGTCTGTTTTAGGATTCCTTCTCAAGTTTATTAACAGTTTTATATATGTCATTTGTTTCCCATTTTATGCTGTTCCAAATTTTAAACATGCCACAAGTAATTTCCTTTTCTCTTCTTCTTTTCAACCTTATTTATTTTCTTTGGAATGCTCACAGACACGTCTTATGTTCTGAGGAGCTGTCGGTTATGTGCCCCTCTGGGATCAGAGTGATGTTGACCATGAGAATGGGCATCTTTGAGATCTCATGGAAAATGGCTCTACATCAACTGTCTGGACCTGGGAAATGCCATCCCATTGTTCCACTGAGTGAATGTAGGCCACACGGAGACAGGATGATGGATATGCCGTGATTCTTTGATGCTACAGAGGAACAGTTTTTAAAAATAACTTTGTATTTTGGAAGAATGTTAGATTTGTAGAAACCTACAACTGCCAAGAGAACACACAGAGTTTCCAAACATTCCTCACTCATTTATCCCCCATTGTTAACATTTTACGTCACCACAGTACATTTGTCACAACTAACAAATCACCATTGTTACAGTACTATTAAGTAAACTCCAGATTTTATTTGTATTTCACAAGTTTCCACATTCATGTTCTTTTTCTGTGCCAGGATCCAGTCCGGGGCACCACGCTGGAATTGGTTTTCACGTCTTCTTAGTCTGTGCTCTGTGACAGTTTCTCAGTCTCTCTGTGGTGTTTAGGACCTTGCTGGTCTTGGGTTCATGGCCAGCCACTTTGTTGATGCTCTTTATTTTGCATGTGTTTGATGTGTTTCTCATGCTTAGACTGTGATTATGGGTTTGGGGAAGAAAACCACAGAGAAGGGCCCTCCTCATCCACTTGACATGTTATTGGGGCACATGGTATCTACATGATTTTCACTGATGAGGTTAACCTTGATCATTCTGTTACGGTAGGTTTTGCGAGCTTCTCCACTGTAAGGTTATTATTTTTCCTTGTCTATACTCTTTTTTTATGCAAATCACTGAGTCCAGCTCATGCTCAGGGTGTGATTTAAGCTCTACTTCCCAGAGAGGGGAATATCCCCTTACAGTGTTTTGAATTCCTCTACGAGAAAGATTTGTCCCCTCTCTCCTAAGTGATTTTTTGAGGTGTGGATGTAATGGAAATCCTATGAGTCAGTAAGAGGTCCATTGTTCTTTGCTTGGTATAAGTAGAAACTTGGATTTTTCTATGGGGTTCTTTGGGATCATTAAGAGACAGGAGGAAATTTCTGAGGTAGTCATTTCTCCACCACTGAGACAAAAGGGGCATATTTTTTAGATCCTCTCTGGCCTTTGTTCAAGCATGTTTTCCCCATGCACCCACCTAGAGCCTGTACCACTCCTTCAAGATCATACCTTCTGGTATCCAGGACCCTGGAATTCTCTGCCCAGATGGCCCCGAGCCCACTTCCAGGACCTCTGTGGTCCTCTTCTTCAGGTCTGTCTCCAGAAGGAAGACTGGGCCACTGATAGGCAAATTTCTAGGCCTAGGGATAATTAATGGCTACTGTGGGCAGAATCTGGATATGCAGTCTGAGTGTCTACATATGTGTGGATAGATGTGCAGGAGCAAGCTAGGTTTGGGAAGGCAAGGGGACAGTCCACAGCTCAGAGGCTGGGATTGCTTCTCCCATCGAGGCCACTCACTGATGTCATGTTCTGGTCCAATTCTGAGAATTCTCATTTCGAGTCTGGCTATTCAGGTTGTTGGAAAGGTGTAGCTGTTAAGAAAGGAGAATAGAACATAGTTGAAGAGTTTGCTGGGCTTTATAATTGAGATATATGACATGGGGACCTCTATTTATACTCTTGCCCTGGGCTCTGAAAATATTTGAGATAGCCAAAAATATCTGTTTATGCACAAAACTAGGTGGAGAAAATGTTGGGGCTTTTGGCCATATCTGCTTCTCACCTCCAGCACTCTGGAATGCCATGCCGTCCAGATGACAGCTATGGCCATGCGTATGCTGACTCTTATTGGGACACAGAGTGTCTTTTAAATTCCTTCAGAGGTCTGAGTAGAGGGACTTCTCTGCTGTCAAAATAGAGGCCTTGTCTTTGCTCTTGTCTACCTAGAATTCCCTTTTATTCACTTAAATCTGTTTTCACCACTCTACCTATCCAACCCTCCATTACCTGAAATTCTCCTTTTCCCATGAAGTTTTCCTTAGTTATTCAAATCTCTTCTTCAGAAAAGTGATACTATTACTCATTTGTAGATGTGGCTCCCTCCAGGTCACTCTTCTTTTCCTGTGCACACTTGGAATGCAGTGGCCCCAGACTCTAGGCTATCCCAAAGCACAGTGAGCTGAGAATTTAGCATGGCTTTATACTCAGTGTGGCTAAGTATAACTATTCTACTTTAAAATCTATTTAAATCAGAAATATTTTGGAGCAAGGCTGAGAGAGATGCTTAAAAATGGGTACAAATTGATGGTTATTCACTAATCATTATTGATTCCTTAATCAAATCATGATTTTCTCCCAGGATTATTAGCATGTTTCTTGTAATTCCTCTACAGTCATGTGTCTGATTCAAAAGTTATTTTGGGGAAAGATGAGGAACTGTAGGATTTCAGGTAACCCTGGGAGGTGGCAAAACCCTGTGGTCAGATCTGAATCAAAGAGTTTTATTGGCTCTTAATGGTGACTTTTTTTCCCAGCCTTGCCTGGGGTCTCAGTTCTTCTCTTTCTTATAGTCTCTTAGTGTTTTTTTTTTTTTTGTTTTTTTTTTTTTAAGTACTTATGAGAGAATTGCCTTTTTGTTTTGGGGGCTAAGCCAAAATCCATAGAAGGTAATGTAACCAGAGAATGATGTCCAGATTGGAAGGAACTCTTCCGCCTTTCTTGCCTCTCCTAATGCTTTTATTCAGTAAATTATTAAAGGTATATTATTCTTACTATTTTTTAACAGTTTTG
The DNA here is from genome assembly GCF_018350155.1 of Leopardus geoffroyi. Taxonomy (NCBI): domain Eukaryota; kingdom Metazoa; phylum Chordata; class Mammalia; order Carnivora; family Felidae; genus Leopardus; species Leopardus geoffroyi. Next base: position 134,175,422 of record NC_059326.1, read on the forward strand.
CTTCTCGAAAGACAATATATTCCTCTTCTGTGTTTGCTAATTATTTGTTTTGAAAATAGGGCCAGTGGCTATGATAAAAGGTACCAAGGTTTAAATGTAGAGTTATGAAGTGATTTCGGGGAACAAACTGAGGGTTGATGAGGGAGGTGGGGGAAATGGGTGATGGGCATTGAGGAGGGCACTTGTTGGGCTGAACACTGGTGTTGTATGTAAGCGATGAGTCATGGGAATCTAAGAAGCATGAGCACACTGTATACCATCTACGTTACCTAACTTGACAATAAATTTTATTAAAAAAGCTATGAAGTGATTTTGCTATGAAACTTATACAGCGTATGCTTTCAATTTTATGTAATTTAACAGTTATATTCCATCTTGCATTGACTTGTTGCTTTCATTCATTCAACAAATCTGTATTAAACATCTACTGTTAGGCTGTGTTCTAGGTGCTAGGAACATAGTAGTGAACACATAGGTAAAAATTATTGCTCTCGTGAAGCTTCTATTTTAAGGACCCAAGACAGTAAAAAGAATTAAGTAATATAAACACTTTTTTGGATGGTGTTAAGTGTTAAAGAGAAAAATAAAACAGGAAAGAGGGCTAGGATGTGCGGGTGGGGAGTTGCAGTTTAAATAGGATCATTTGGGAAGGCCTTACAGCAAAGACTGATGGAGGTGGGGGAGCAGGACACTTGGATCTGGGAGAAAAGGCATAGGAAATAGCAAGTTCAGAGTCATCTAGGGAGCAGGCCTGGTGTGTTTGCCAAGCAGGGAGGAAGCAGGTGCTGACAGCAGTGAATGATGGGGGTTACAGAAGATAACACTGGGGTGCCAAGTGGGGGCCAGTTTGTGTGGGACCCACTTTGGCTTTCACGCCAGTGTGATGGGTGCCATTGTAAGGGCTGGAGAAGAGCAGTAATGTAATCTGACTTAATTTTCAAAGTGTCACTGTGGCTGCGTGTGGAGAAGGTTCCAGGTTGAGCAGCAAGAGAAACCAGTGGCCTGTCTGGTCTAGAGGCTGCTGTGATACTTTGGGGGCAGGATGATGGTTTGGGCCAGGGTTGGACAATTGAACAGATACTGAGAAGGGTTCGGGGTGTAGAAATATTGTATATGTATGCTTTTTAAAGAAATAACAGGTTTATTTAGATATACTATCCACGACACCCAGTTAAAGTGTACAACTCACTGGTTTTTAGTATATTCACAGATTTGTGCAATCATTACCATGACCAATTTTAGAACATTTTCATCACCTTAAAGTATCCCTTAGCCGTCACTGCTCACTCTCCTTTCAGTTGGGCAACTGAGATGGGGAAAACTGTAGAAAGTACAGGTTTGGGGAATTATCGGGAGTTTACTTTTAGGAGCATCTGGGTGGCTCAGGCCATGATCTTGCGGTTCGTGGGTTCAAGCTCCACGTCGGGCTCTGTGCTGGCAGCTCAGAGCCTGGAGTCCGCTTCAGACTCTGTGTCTCCCTCTCTCTCTGCCCCTCCCCCACTTACATTGTGTCTCTTTCTCTCTCTTAAAAATAAATAGACATTAAAAAAATTGGAAAAAAATTTTTAGAAATGCTAATTTGAGATGCCTATTAGATATTTAAGTAGAGAAGGGAAGTTGGCATTTGATACGTGCTGTAGAAGTTCAGGGGAGGAGATGTGGCTAAAGATGAAAATTTGGGAGTCATCAGCATGTATCTGTGAATTTTTTCTGAATGAGATTATTAGTTCCTGGAGGTCATTTCATACAGTGTTGCCCACCAGGTTGCAAGGACCTTCCCTACAGACATCCCGTGTTCATATAAATGAGTTCCTGCATAGAAGTTGGCCCAGTCCCCACTTCTGCCAAGCTTGAAGCCCAACCAAGATGTCAGGCCCCACATGGAGGAAGCTGGTGACCAGCCTCATCCAGCTCTCGTAAAATCTCCTGTCTCCTTCCACAGCATCACAGCCGTTCGGTCTGGAACTACTCCTTGGCCCACTCTTTGCATTTTGTTTCTCCCTACCCACCTCTCTCCCAACAATTGGATCTTTTCTGCTTTTGTCTCCTTTTTAGTATGTGACCTAAAATATTATCTCCTCAACTGTGCTGACCCTTGGGTTGTCAGATCAGACACTCCAATCCTCTCCCCCTTAATCTTGCTGTAGAAGAGTCTGAGGGATGCCTGTCCCTATTCAGCCAGAGCGTGATCGTTTCACCTGCTGCGCAGTACCTCCTAGGCAGTTTCGTGGTCTCAGTACCACTGACATTTTGGGGTGCACAAGCCTTTATTCGGGGGCTCCCCTGTGCACTGTAGGGTGCTTAGCCCCGCTCCTGGCCCCAGATGTCTCCAGATGTCAGTAGTACTCCCCCACCAGTTGTGAAAAACAAAAATGTTTCCAGACACTGCCCACTGCCCGCTGTCACCCGGGGGGTCAAAGTCCCTTCTTCCCCCATTTGAAAAATAGTGCCCTAAGGGAAAATGTGGTAATTGTGAATGTGGTCCCTTCCACCTCTAAAATTTGGTTATTTTATATCTATTCAAGCAGTCCTTCTCTCATTAATATACCTAACCTTTTCATTCTGTTTGCTGTGTTTGACTCTCTGCACCGTGATCCCATTCACTTTTCTTTCCCTCTTTCACTTTTTCTTTTTTTCCCCCTTCTTCTCAGCTCATCTAAGAGCCGTCTGTGAGTCACAGAATGGTGATGCTCCTGGAAAATAAGTGCAAAAATTAAGGCACATCTACATGTTGTGCGAGAAAAAGGAAAATCAAAAGTTTCAATAAAAAAAAAATTTGCCCTGGGGCGCCTGGGTGGCGCAGTCGGTTAAGCGTCCGACTTCAGCCAGGTCACGATCTCGCGGTCCGTGAGTTCGAGCCCCGCATCGGGCTCTGGGCTGATGGCTCAGAACCTGGAGCCTGTTTCGGATTCTGTGTCTCCCTCTCTCTCTGCCCCTCCCCCGTTCATGCTCTGTCTCTCTCTGTCCCAAAAATAAATAAATGTTGAAAAAAAAAATTTGCCCTGAAAAATTAATCTTAGTCATCCTTAAAGCTCTTACCAGAATCTGTGAAGTCATCTATTCAGTTCCGGTAGTCTTCAGATTCAAAATCTTCCTTAGGCGCCAACATCAAGTGAATGAAAGCACTTTTGGATTTAATTTAACTTTGTTGCCATTGATTAATAGTATTGTAAGAGTATGGCTTCCCACACCCAGGTGGGAGCATCTGCTTTTCATGATTGAATTACAATATAGAATCGGCACATGGAGGCAAGTGGTGGGTTTTGTGGGACTGAGGGTATTCCAATGTGGCTTGTTTTTTTGTTTTTTGTTTTTTTACATTTATTTATTTTTGAGAGATAGAGTGCAGGCAGGGGAGGGGCAGAGAGAGAGGAAGACACAGAATCAGAAGCAGGCTCTTGGCTCTAAGCTGTCAGCACAGCCCCTGACGCGGGGCTCGAACCCACCATCTGTGAGATCATGCCCTGAGCCGAGGCAGGATGCTCAATCGACTGAGCCACCCAGGCTGCCCCAATTTTGCTTGTTTTTTTAAAGAAAAACAAGAGAGAGCACAAGCAGGGGAGGGTGAGAGAGAGAGAGAGAGAGAGAGAGAGAGAGAGAGAGAGAGAGAATCCAAAGCAGAATCCAGACTGAGCTGTCAGCAGAGAGATGGACATGGGGCCTGAAATCACAAACTGCACGATCATGACCTGAGCTGAAGTTGGACCCTTAACCGACTGAGCCACCCAGGGGCTCCTCCAGTGACGTTTTAAAACAATTTTGTTTCTATCTCAGGAGATGAAACATTGAGATGAACAGTGTTACAAATGCTTCCTGGCCTCACCCAGAAGCATCAGTTACATTTTTCACTAAGTGCTCCTTTGCTAGGTATTGTGAGGAGTTAAAAAAGCAATCATGGTCCTTAAATAATGTTCTATCTATGGAGGCAGGCAAGAAAAATAGAAAAATGTACAAAAAATGCAAGTAGGTATAACTGCACCTACATTTCTGTCATCCTTAGGGCTAAATAATTGTTCCTACTGGGAAAAAGATGAATAATGAGAGCCAAGTGGGGTCTGTCAATAACCCCCCCAGAATAAATTGCTAATCAGAAGTGGAACTAGCACAGGCTGATGAATAACAAGGTTACTTGATGTGAAGAAAGAACCTGCTTCCCCTCATGTTCGTAATTATATCAATATAGGGAAAGAGACAACTTGGCTTTCACTGGGTTACAGCCAGCTGATGTTGTAAATCAATTACCGGTTCACAGGCACCCTCTCCTATGGTCTCCTGGTGGGGATATAAGCAACAGCTGACCCCACTGTGAATTGCTTCTGCAGCTTAATGATTGCCTTTGTACCTAGCATATGTCTGTGCACAAGAGCTTGGGCTCAGATCCACGGAGAGCCCTGCTTTCAGAGCTTACCGTGCCCACTGATTACCTGGGGATCTTGTTAAAATGCAGATTCTGGTTCAGTAGGTCTGGGGAGGGGCTTGGGATTCTGTTTCTAATAAGCTCCAGGTGTTGCTGGTGCTGCTGATCGATCCATGGAACACGTTTTGATTGGCAGAATATTGGGAAGAAGAGTCTCACAGTGGGAGAAACAAGTGGAATTTGAAAGGACTGGGAATTGAAGTGAGAAATGAGTGGATTTCATCTTTCTCTCCAGTCCCTCTTGTTCTGGATTTTTCTCTTCTTTCACTTCAGGGCTGTCCACCTCTTCACTCCCCTCCCCCCGACTCTCTTTATACACACATGGCCAAGAGATCTGGATTCAGTAATCATGGTCCAGAACCTGGACGGAGGTCTTTGTCACCATTCTCCAGATGTTTCTCACATGCAAATCAACTTGAGATTCACTCGTTTATCATCTTGTATTTTTTATTTTTTCAAAAATATAATTTATTGTCAAGTTGGCTAACAGTGTATACAGTGTGCTCTTGGTTTTGGGGGTAGATTCTCATGATTCATCGCTTGCATACAACATCCAGTGCTCATCCCAACAAGTGTCCTCCTCAGTACCCATCACCCCATTTCCCCTTCTCCCCAACTCCCCATCCACCCTCAGTTTGTTTTCTGTATTTAAGAGTGTCTTACAGTTTACCTCTGTCCCTCTCTTCTTGAAATTATTTTCTCCCCCTTCCCTTCCCCCATGGTCTTCTGTTAAGTTTCTCAAGATCCACATATGAGTGAAAACGTATGATATCTGTCTTTCTCTGACTGACTTCACTCAGCATAATACCCTCCAGTTCCATCCACATTGTTGCAAATGGCAGGATTTCATTCTTTCTTGTTGCCAAGTAGTTTTCCATTGTATATATAAACCACATCTTCTTTATCCCTTCAGCAGTTGATGGACATTTGGGTTCTTTCTATAATTTGGCTATTGTTGAAAGTGCTGCTATAAACATTGGGGTACATGTGCCCCTATGCATCAGCACTCCTGTGTCCTTTGGATAAATTCCTAGTAGTGCTATTGCTGGGTTGTAGACTAGTCCCATTGTTGTTTTTTTTGAGGAACCTCCACATTGTTGTCTGGAGCGGCTGCACAGGTTTGCATTCCCACCAGCAGTACGAGAGGGTTCCCGTTTCTCCACATCCTTGCCAGCATCTGTCGTTTCCCGAGTTGTTAATTTTAGCCACTCTGACCGGTCTGAGGTGGTATTGCAATGTGGTTTTGATTTGTATTTCCCTGATGAGGAGTGTAGTTTATCATTTTTTAAAAATGACTTCATAGTTATCTTTGAGCCTGTCTTAATTCAACACATAGAATTGTTACATGCTTGTGAATTATTCATGAATTATTTTTGTTGAAGAGAGACTGTATCTAACAAGATGCCTATTCTACGAGAAGGGGAGTAAAACTGCTTTTTTTTTAAAAAAGGTTTTTAATTTTTTTTAATATTTGTTTATTTTTGAGTGAGAGAGAGAGAGAGAGGGAGGGAGAAAACGAGTGAGAGGGGAGGGGCAGAGAGAGGGAGACAGAGGATCTGAAGCAGGCTCCACACTGTGAACGTAGAGCCCCATATGGGGCTCGAACTCATGAACCCGTGAGATTATAATCTGAGCTGAAATCGAGAGCTGGCTGCTCAACTGACTGAACCACCCCAGAGTGGAACTGCTTTTTACCTGGACATCCAGGCACTTGTAGAGGCCTCTGAACTGGACCCCTCCCTCCCTCAGTCCCTTCGCACATAGCAGCTCGTTCTCCAGGTCCTAGACAGCCTGTGGGTGTCTCCGGGAGCTTGTTCCAGATGCAGAGTTCTAGGGCCCTGTCCCAGACCTATGGAACCAGAATCTGCATTTTAATGAGATCCTCCCTTTCACTTCTGAGTATGTCATTCTCCAAGAACCACATCTGTCATGCCCTCGCCGTGTGTGTAGAGGCCCAGAACTCAGGGCCCCAGTGTCCCTGTTGAGGAGAACAGACGTGCCTGCTGCCCTCTTACTTGCCTTTCCTCTCTGTCCTCATGCTGCAAGTTTCATTCTGTCAGATGGTGGGGTAGCATGATTCATCCTGTGAAACCACACACTTGTTGGGTGGAAATTTTTCTCTTGTGAAGCCACGTTCTGCTTAAATGAATGTGCTTTTGGGTCTGCACTGATTCGCGAGTGCCAGGTGCGGTGACGGGGGGGGGGGGGGGGGGGGGGGGGGCGCAGCCCCGGACTCTCGCTCCGGTCGGCGTGCAGGGTCTGGCTCACTGTGGCTCTGGTGTGGTATCTCGCATTCTTGTCCTCGGGTTTCTGCTCCGAGATGGCCGCGTGATTACCACGCTTTGGCTCTCTGTTGCTTCTTTCTGGAATATCATCTTGACAGCCCAGATTTCATGAATGTCCCCATTGATGAGTGGAAGTATCTGTAGTCAGAAATGAACATGCCAAAGGCCGCTCAGACTATTTTTCCCCCTGCAGCTTCCTGTCATTTGTGGTGTTCTCTTCATAAACCACAGGGCTCGGCAGTAACTAGCGGCTGTTTACAGAGCTCTGGCGGTAATTAAGTCAAATTGGATCTGCTCTCTTAGTATGGTGAGGGCATATACTGACATCCATTATGTACCGGCGGGGTGCGGGGAGAAAAGCAATTCTTGTCAGTTTTGATACATGTTCAAGCTGGGGAGCATGTGAAGGAAGAAGGAGTTCTGTGGGTGAAATCAGAGTGCTGTGTGGGAAGCAGACCTGCCTTTGTGACTCCCAGGGGCTAAGCTGAAAAGTGGGGAGGAAAGGCCGGATGTCTGGTTGGCATGAGAGGAACATGCTGGGGTGAAGGGGGACACCCTCCCTGGAAAGTGCTGGCTGGATTGGAGAGGGACTTCGTGGGCAATGTCAACACCATCTGTGCGAACGTCCCAGAAACATCCCATGGCAAGAGGCAGCATCGCCCCAACTCCAGCCTGATCATGCCTTGTCACTTAATTAATTTTTGTTTTTTCATAAAATTCATCACCTTCTGGAGTAACCCTATTTATTTCGTTACTTGCTTAGTGTTTGTCTTCTCCACCAGAACTTTAGCTGCATGAGAACAGGGACCTAACTTGTTTTGTGCATTTGTATACTTTTTTTTTTAATTTTTTTTCAACGTTTTTATTTATTTTTGGGACAGAGAGAGACAGAGCATGAACGGGGGAGGGGCAGAGAGAGAGGGAGACACAGAATCGGAAACAGGCTCCAGGCTCCAAGCCATCAGCCCAGAGCCTGACGCGGGGCTCGAACTCACGGACCGCGAGATCATGACCTGGCTGAAGTCGGACGCCCAACCGACTGCGCCACCCAGGCGCCCCAACATTTGTATACTTTTTGTGTTTGGTACTGTGACTGCAAAATACCAGCAGCTATAACAAGTTGGCTGCCATAAGGAGTTACCACAAATGGGTAGCTTCACACAGCAGGAATTTATTCTCTCCCAGTTCAGGAGGCCAGAAGTCAGAAGTCAAGGTGTGGGCAGCGTCGGATCCTTGTGGAGACTCTCTGGCACACTCCCGTCCATGCCTCTCACCTCCGGTGGTCTCTGGCATTACCTGGAGTTAGCTCCGTGGCTTGTGGCTGTGTCACTCCATTCTCTCCCTCCAGCGTCACATGGCCTTCTTCCCCATGTGTATCTCTGTGTGTCCTCTTCTCTTTTTATAAGGACATCAGTCATTGGACTTAGAGTCTACCCTATTCCAGCATGACCTCATCTTAACTAATTACATTTGCAAAGACCCTATTTTCAAATAAATTTGTATTCTGTCGTTCTGGGTGGATGTGGATTCTTTTTTTTTTTTTTTTTTTTTAATGTTTATTTACTTAGAGAGAGAGTGAGCGAGCACAGGGGAGGGGGCAGAGAGAGAGAGAAAAAAAAATCCCCTGCAGGCATTGCACCATTGCACTGTCAGCATGGAGCCTGATGTGGAGCTCGAGCTCATGAACCTGTGACATCATCACCTCGGGTGAAATCAAGAGTCAAACACTTAACCAGTTGAGCCACCCAGGAGCACCAATGGGTGAACGTGAATTCTGGGGGAAGCGCTGTTCAACCTACTACAGACTCTCAACAAATATTGTTGAATAAGTGAGTCCTATGAGATTTCCTTTGACCTTCAGGTTTAAGCCCCAGAACAAATAGAGGACAGAAAGAAAGAGAGCAGCTACCTATGGTTCTAAATAATCTTGGGGCAGTTCATTCTGTCTGCTGAGTGCAAAAGCCCATTGTTCTCAGGAATACTCTAGTAGAAAGACATTGGATAAGGAGTACTGTGTTTTACTATAGGAAGATGTATAGATTTTTAAGCACAAGTAGCTCTGATGTCAGCAGGGCTCTGGGATTAGGTCCCCATGTGCAGCTGTGGTGGGGGTGGGGTGCTCTGATGCTGGACCTACTGGTGGGATTCCCAAAAAGCTGAGTGAGCTGGGGGTACCAACAAGGAAGGATTCAAAAGAAAATGAGAGCATCTTTGCCCTAAAAAATTATTTGAAAAAAGCTCCCAAATCATCAGAGGGGGGAAAAAAAGAGAATTCAGTCGGATTTCTTTGTACTTAAGCGATGGTTTTGGATTGTGTTCATTTTGAATTTTGTATGGGTTGGGGGGTATGATAATGTCATCAGTGCTCTCCAACAGTTCAATCCAAGCCTCTTCAAATCCCTATATTTCTGAACCCTCAATCAGAATAAAGTATGGGCCTGGAGACCTAGCTGCTCTTGGTAAGCTGTTAGTAGTTTCTGTTTAGTGAGAAGTTTTAGTAAACTCTTCAAGTTTGAAACTGGTTTATGCAAGATAAAGCCCAAAATAAGTATAGGACAATGAAAAGTCAAGAAGCTCTGCCTGACGATATGGAAGTCACCTTTCTTGAGACCAGAGTTGCATTTCTGAGGGATTGGCCAACCAATGACCAAGGGCAAAAAGGAAGCCGTGTTCTGGTGGAGATGCCCAGGGGGCTTGTAGTATTTGAAGTTCGGTCAGAGTAGAGTATGATAGCCTTTTCTTCTCCCACAACATTTTGGCAAGCCTAAGAGGACCAGGAGGCAAGCAGGTCATACCACCTAAGGAGTGGCCTGGCCTGTGCACCCTTGGATGGGTGATGTCTAGTAGCCAATTGGAAATTTTCTCCCTGCATTCTTTTTCCCTTGAGTATCCCCTAGCCTCTTTATCGTTAGATATTATATTCTGGTCTCAGCCACTCTTGAGGAGGTGTTCATGTTCAGGGAAAAAGAAACCAGAAAAACTAGCTGTGAGCCAGCAAGTAATGACCCACAGAAGGGCTAAGTCGCTGAGAGCAGCTTGGCTCATAGAGGTGGCAGGTGACAGTCACGACAGACTCATGTGGATGTATCTCCAGAAAGATTCAGAAATAGTTGAGGGAGGAAAATTGTCTAAAGAGTGGGCTTCTTGAAGTTCTGCAAAAGGGGATCTCAGATGGGGTGATGAAGGCAGGAATGAGTCATGACAACTCAAGAGATAGGAAACCTGGAGTGCACACTCATTCATATTCTTCCAGAGCTGTTGGGTTTTCACGTTCAGTGTATCCTGATTCCCATTGTCTGCTGTCGCATTTTCCCCCTCAATTACCGCTCTTCACTGACCAAGGCTAATTGGCTTCTCCACCTGATCTGCGTGTTGCTCCTAAAGTGCCACAGGAAAAAGCACTGCACCAGCAGCGCTCAGCTCAGCTGCTGCGGTCTGGCAGCCAGCTTCACCACCACTGTGTGTGGGACTCGTGTGGGACTGGGGCTTTGCCAAGTCCCGCAAGGCAGTCGGTGATGTTCCCTAGCACAAGTGCCGGCCGTGGCAAGGCATTGCCTGGAAGGGTAATTAGCATGCGAGTTTTTAAAGTGTTCTTTAATTCAGAGTAGCTGTATTGGCTTTCATGTAAATAACTGACAATGTCCTGTTGAGTGGACTCTGCAAGTGAATGTTTTAAAGCATGTGTCCTCTTAGAAAATAACTGGAAATTTGCACACATTTGCATCACGTGATTATCATACGTGAGAGGAAAGTGCAAACATGGTCAACTGTGGTGACTGACCTGTACCCTCCCCTTCATGTGAAGAGGTTTGCTCTGTTCCAGGGGGAGAGGGGCCCAGGGTTGCATGAGCTACTTGGATGTGCAAAGGCCTCTGTGGGCACCTACTTGATCCCCAGGACCCCCTCTGCTTCAGAGTCAGTGAGATCTTCTGCTCTGCAGTAGAAGATTGAGTTTGAACTTTTTATGGGTTCTGATAACAGCTGGGGATTCCTTTCCCCTTCTGTTTTCCTGCCACCCACAGCCTCCCAAGAGGCAGGATAAAAGAGAATGCCATTGCTTTTCCTTTCTTCTCTGGCTTTGATTTCCTCCTCTTTGTGTTTCTGAAAACTTTAAAACAACCAAACAAATAAAATACTACAGGTCATCTCCTTGTGAGCCTTCCCCTCCTTCTGGTGTTTCCCCCCTTTTTCTTGCTGACTTTCTTCTTAGCTCCTCATTCTCTTTTCTCTCTTTTTAGGAGTTAGGACTTGGGTTTGGCTGTCTCAGAGTAGAACAAAGACATGTGGCTCAAAGTAGATAAATGTTTCTCTCTCAAATGACAGTATGTGCCGGTGGGTGATGAGGAGGAATGGTCAAGTCGGCTCCGTGTGGCAGGCTGGGGACTCAAGCTTCTTCTAGTTTGTCTTGCTGTGTCTGTGTTCTTGGCCAGTGTTGACATTCCATTCCCCCCTACGTCTGATTTCTCTCCCAAAGGAAGGGGCAAGGATGATGTGGAGATAAAGCACAAGCAGGTAGGTCCTGAGATTTATCTTCAGCACTTCCACTCACATCCTTGTGGCCACATCTAGCTGCAGGTCAGGTTGGGAGAGCTCATGTCTAGCTAAGTAGCCAAGGGTTCAGTTAAAACTAAAGGGCTCTGTTATTAAAGGAAAGGAGTAGTGAGCGATGTGAGGAGATAAATAGCCATTCCTGCCACACCACTTATGCTGTTAAACTCTGTGTTGAAAATGATTGAACACTGGGGCAAAGCAGACCAGACTGCAAGTTGCAAATGGGGAAGAATAAGGAAGGGAAGAAACTTTCAGTAAGTCCCAATTTATCAGTTGCCTAATGCATATGTATACATATACTGACCCCAGAACTACCACTCACCAGGTTCTGTGGGGAGCGTGAGGAATTAAGCATCATGGACATTGATGCCAAACCAACATGGCTGCCAACCCCCCTCCCTAGCACTTGCTGTTAGATTTCGACAAGTGATGTAACTTCCTTGAACTTGGATTTCCACACGTCTTGAGGGGGAACGATAATACTGCCTACTTTATTGTGATGTTTTGACATAGTACGTGAGAACCGATTTTTATGATGCGTGGTACAAGGTGAGCTCTCAAGAAACACTGACCAGGGTCATTTCCCACAGAAGTTGTTTTGAAAGCTCTGTATGATGTTCCTAAATCACAAATCCACAAGTAGAAATGGCAGTTGCAATAATGCCCATGAGGAATGGGGTGGCACTGAGGAGCTGCAGGAGCTCCCGGTGGACCCTGAAAGAAGGAACTGTTTTGGAGAAGACTCTGAGGACAAGTAGCCTGTTTGAGAGGTGATCCTGAAAAACACCGGTAGAAAGTGGGGAAGTGAGAGAAGAGAAGGAAGCCAATGAGGGTGTTATTGAGCAGGTTACTATGATGCGTAGCCAATCCTCCTGAGGAGTTCTGGGAGACCACATGGAAATGTCTCAGGTTGTTCCATTCAAGGAGAGCAATCCACCAACTTCTACCAGTTATTGGTAGAGGTATGCTCCAGGAGATGTTAACTCCCTGGCACTTCTTCCTGCCCCACCTTCTACTGAGTGGGCCAGAGAAAGTCATCAGCCCAACAGCCGTGGTTCATGCAGCTGGAAGTACTGGGTTGGTTAGTGCCAAGGGGACATAGGTGAGGTGCCCACAGGGTGGCCTCAGCTCTACTGGGTGGCCTAATACAGGGCATTGACTTTCCAGCTATGGTCTGGGGTTGGTGCCTCTGGAAGAATGCCCACGCGCTTGCATTTTACAGCTATGCTGCAGCTTTATGCATTTGAGGATGATTCAATCATTTGCATCTTTTCATAACAACCAGATCCCATTGGTAACTGCCATAAATCAATGCCCAAGACCTTTTTAAAAATTTTTTAAAGTTATTTTATTTATTTTGAGAGAGAGAGAGAGAGAGAGAGAGAGAGAGAGAGAGAGAAAGCAAGTGAGCAAGTACGAGCAGGGGAGGGGCAGAGAGAGGGAGAGAGAGAGCATCCCAAGCAGGTTCCACACTGTTAGTGCAGAGCCCAATGGGGGGCTTGAACCCAGGAGCCGTGAGATCATGACCTGAGCCAAAACCAACAGTTGGTCGCTTAACCCCCTGAGCCACCCAGGCGCCCAATGCCCAAGACTTCACATGGAGGTTGACGTGATGAGCAACCTTGTATCTCATGGGTCCAGATAATGTGCCAGTTTATCTTACAATGTAAAGGCAAGATTCCTACTGTACTTAATCACAATTTTGATCACAGTGGATTGAGTGCTTTCCAGGAACCATGCCAAACACATTGCTTGGTGATCTTATTTAATCCTTAGCACTTTCCCATAATCTATATGTTATTCCCATTTTGCAGATGCAGAAGTTGAGGCTTAAAAGGTGGGACAAAATGTCAGGTGATTGCTTCCTTGCTTTTGCAAAGCAAAAACAAATGCCTATCTCATGAATATATTGGGGAGCATAAGTGAGTTTGTACAACATCTCCTTCACTCTCCAGAACGGAGATGTCACACCCACCCACATGGAGACCTCTATCCTGTCCTGCTCACCCTCTAACTTTGCCTCATTGCTCACTCTTTTCCTTTTGTCCTTTTCTTTCTTTTCTTTTTTTTTTTTCTTGTCAAATCTCTTAAGCCTGGCAGAAGAGAGAACCTTGCTAGAGGTTAGCTTGTCAAAGTGCTGGCGTGTGCAGTGAGAAGGAGAGCAAAATGATTTGAGCACCTGGGATTTCAGAAGGGATGTCTCCACCGAACGGCGCCAGTCTTAGTGTGTGGCCATCTCTATAATTGAGATGGGGACTGCTCTGTGTAGAGGGCCAGCCTTTCAATTTACTTGAAAAAGTAAATCTACTACTTCCAAAAGGTCTTCTTCCTGTTGAGTAAAATCAGAGAGCTCAGATCAGTAATGGCTTTCTGGTCAGTCTGCCGTAACCCCGTCAGAGCTGGCCCACCTGGGATGCCGCTAAGTGGCTGTGATGTGTTTTACCTTCCTGGCCCTTTTTCTAGGCTGCCATTATGTGCGCCAGTGGGGAGAGCAAATTGTGTTACGTGGACATATTTCCAATCTGTTAGCTCAACAGTTTAACTCCTTTTGTACAGACTGGTAAATAGCCCTCAGATGGTAATGACTTCTAATTGTAGCCAAGGAGGAGAAAAAAAAAAATAATGGAGCCAGTTATTTCGACGTACAAAACTTCATCGCTGCAATCCTTGGAGCAGTCTGGTCCTTCGGAACAGTCTGCCATCAGGATGCAAAAATGAAAGGTCTGATTGAATTTGCACTGGGCAGCTCTGGGGAGTGAATATATTGGTACAAATCCCCGGATGTTCTGGGGCTTGCTTGTTAGCAACTGGTTACTCCCTGTGGTTTCTCTCCTATAATTGTGCACTGCAGGCTGGCATGAGGGGTGTAACCTTCTTTTGAGGTGTGAAAAAGCATTAAGTTGTGTCATTATTTTGAAGTCGTGACCCACACCGAAGTGAGCAAGATGGAGTTAAATATACGCAGGCCAGTGTGCACTAAAAGCTTTTGCAGTCACTTCTTTTTTCCATTTCCCAAAGCACCCTTGCAATTGCTTCTTTATGTTTATTTTTATTAATTTTTTTTAATGTTTATTTATTTTTGAGAGACAGAGAGAGACAGCTTGAGCAGGGCAGGGGCAGAGAAAGAGGGAAACACGAATGTGAAGCAGGCTCTGGGCTCTGAGTTGTCAGCACAGAGCCCGACGCAGGGCTCAAACTCACGAACTGTGAAATCATGCGTGACCTGAGCAGAAGTCAGACGCTTAACCGAGTTAGCCACCCAGGTGTCTCATGTTTGCTTCTTTATAGGCTTTCAGTAATAAAGTCTGCATGGCAGTTTATATATGTATACAGATACATTCAAAAAATTTTGGTGGTGGTACAGGTCAGAATAAAGCACCAACTTTTTTTTCAGAATTACATTTCATTTGTTTATTAAACCTTAATTGAGCAGTGACACTTTGCTGGGTCCTGTGCTGAATACAAGTACATAAAGACAAACAAGACATAGACTCATATTATTACTCGTAAAATAATTTAATATTGGCATATTGCATGATTTCTTGGGTGTAAATAAAGTTTACAATTCGTACAACTTACCTACATACAAATGACAACCCCTTCCAAAGCACTAATTGTATATAAGATCTTCCACAAACACAAGGAGAGGATGTTTTTATTGTAGATATTAATATTGAAACTCCAAATTCCTCTGCTATAGGCCTGCAGTGTAGAATTTTATTATATTTTTCTTGGGCCCAGAGAAATTTCTGGAGCATAGGACACTGGTGCGTATGAATGTTGGCAACCTGACAGACTTAACTGTGTTGCCTTCACGCTTTGCTTTTCACATTCTTTGCAGTGAGAGAGATGCCTCGCCTACTGTCCAGGCTTACCTCCTGTACCTTTTCTCCAAGTCCCATCCCTTCTGACCCCTCTGAGTTGTCTGTCTTCAGTGTTTGCACCCCTTTCTGCTTCTGTGCAAGCTCCCTTCAGATTGAAGTGAGTTTCAAGATATCACGGGATTCTCAACTCTCCATAGTAAAATCCCCCTTCCTGACCCCCAGTCCCCACTTGTTAACTGCCATATTTCTTCCTTTCTCTTATAACCAGTCTTCTAGATTGAATTATCTGCACAGATTTTCTCCTCTTCTTCTCCCATTTTAAGGCCACTGTCTGTAAATGTATTTCCATCATTTCACTAAGAAGACTCCCACCAACTCACTCATGATCTCCTTGTTGCAAAGCTAATGAATGGTTTACATTTTGATTTTACTTTCTCTGCCCCATTGATAGCATCAGCCACGCTCACCCTTTTCAACTGACTTGAACTTATGTACAAATACAAGACATACTCGAGGTGCACTGTTCCATCACTGAGTGGTGATTCAGTCACCTCCTGCTGTCTGTGACTCTCCAGGATCATTTTCTTTCTTTCTTTCTTTTTAAATGTTTTTATTTACTTTTGAGTCAGAGAGAGACAGAGCATGAGTAGGGGAGGGGCAGAGAGAGAAGGAGACACAGAATCTGAAGCAGGCTCCAGGCTCTGAGCTGTCAGCACAGAGCCTGATGTGGGGCTCGAACGCACGGACCGTGAGATCATGACCTGAGCTGAAGTCAGACGCCCACCCGACTGAGCCACCCAGGCACCCCCAGGATCACTTTCTTAAGGACCTCTTTTTGATAGTTTCTTGTTTGTCCTTGCAGAAATATTCAACTCAATATGGAAAAAAAAAAAACCCACACCCAAGGCGATTATGCCTCACATACTGTGTTCAACCCGCTCTTGTCATGTGATTTATGTTGAACATCCTCACCTCTCGGCACATATAGATTCTGGATTTTGAAAATTCAAGTGTCTTGTTGAAAATTCCCTCCTTCTGAGAGGTTTTGCTCTCTAGACCACAGCACTCCCCTTCTTCCTCTGAAGGCATCTCCTCAGTCCCCTTGGCAAGGCCCACTCCTAGCCCCGTTTAAGGGGTCAGAGTCTCAGCCCTCCCCTTCTCCATGGTAGGTGTCCTCTCCCATGCACTGTCATGTGCTATTGATTGACCCATGTTTACCTTTTGTCCACTTGTCTTTCCTGACATCCATACTTATGTGTCTACTGCACACTTCCACAAGAATGTCCTGCCCAATGTGCAAGTTAGCACATCAAAAACTCAGCTGCTGCTTCTCCTCCTCCTCCTCCCCTTCCTCCTCCTCCTCCTCCTCCTCCTCCTCCTTCTTCTTCTTCTTCTTCTTCTTCTTCTTCTTCTTCTTCTTCTTCTTCTTCTTCTTCTCCTCCTTCTTCTTCTTCTCATTCCCTAAATTTTCTTTTCTCTCTAGTTTCCTATTGTAGCAGATATGATTCCCTCCCAACAAATTGCTAAAAACAGATGTTTGGAGTAGCCCTTCATTTCTCTTTTCAGCTTTCACATGTACTCATTAATTCTTAGATTTCAGCTCCTAAATATCTTTTAAACATAGCGACTCACTTACATCCTTGTTGTTATTCCCCTAATGGAAGTCATCATGATTTCTCCTCCAAATTTCTGTAGTAAACCTCCTAATAAATAACCCTTCTCCACTGTAATCCATTCTCCCCACTGAAGAGGGATATTTCTGTGACACAAAACATGACAAAGTCGAAATTTCTTCATGTGGCTAATAAGAGACATCAAAGCCCAAACCTTGTTTGTCTGGTCTCCTGTCTCATTTTGTTGTGTCTGAATTTTACACCAGCCAGTTTGAATTTCTTTTGGAGGCTGAACCAAGCTGTTTCTCATCTCTGGGCCTTTGCTCATACTATTCCCTTCTTCCAGAGCCTTTCATCCCTATCCATATTCCTCTTGCTGCACCATGATTAACTGTTAAGCACCTTCTGGTTTCAACTTAGAGATCATTTCCTTTAGCAAGATTTTCTTCATTCTCTCCTAAATCCATTTCTGTACCCATTTTATATGTCCACATATAATCTCCTTCTCACTTCTCCTACATCTCATTTATTACATTTCTAATGACAGTGCTTTGTGTTTGTTTCCTTATTTTTAGCTACCTTTATGCTGTAAACCTGTTGATGACAGCAATCATGGTTATCTTATTTGCAGCTCTATCCATCTATCCTATTGCCTAGCCAGAGTAGATTCTCATTAAAAATACATAGAATAATTCATGAGATTATGCCTCAGCTTCATGAGAGTTGACAATTCTTTCTAGATTTTATTTCTGTTGATTGGGATGGAGATGTACTTATGCTGTAGCCTTCCTTTTTCCCAACCCCTGACTATCCTTAAATTCGACATCTTTTTATTTCTTTGGAGAACTCAAGTGGAAACTGGACTCCTAGGTCCTTCCTTAATCAAATTAGGAAATGTCTAATAACCTGTTCCAGTGTTTGCCCTAGTTTATATGCACATCTCTTCTGTGGTCCTGTCCTCCCAAGAGACAGAGGGCCCAAGGCCATATCTGCCCTTGGTGTTGGAAACCTCTGCAAGTACAACTTGTCACAGTCCTGGAGCTGCAGTGTCACTTTGCTTCTCAGGAGACCCCTTCACCATAGCTCATAGATGATGATGGCATTGGCCTAGCAAAGACCCGAATCCTAGAATTCTCAAGAGACGATTACATGCCAAAAGGGAAATTGGGAGGGTAAGAAGAATACAAGATGTCAGGGAAAATTAAAACTGCCTGGCAATTTACTGCAGGGGTAGAAACTAATGACTGAAAGAAAAAAATGTGTGCGGCCAGAAGGGTGATGTGTCCGTTGAGCTCTCCTTAAAGGACACTGTCACGTCCTCTGTATCCTGGATTTAATCACTAGAGCTGACCTGGGGCCAGATCAGCACAGCTTGTAGAACTTCATGCTGCTTTTACTTGGTGTTGGAAAGATGTGATGGACCCACAAAACATTTTGGATGCAGCATTTATAAGATTTCTGATTGGATTTAGGGAATGAGAGTGGGGGAGATTGGGAATAGGTTTCTACCTTGGATAACTAGGTAAATGGTGGTCCCCAAAAAAGTGAAACCCCCCCCCCCAAACAATGAGAAGTTGATTTGAAATTAGAAGGTGAATAATGTGATTTTAGACATTTTTGGTTAGAGTTCCCTGAAGGATATTCAGGTGGAGATACAAGGTTGTAAAGCTTGTGAGAAATATTGTGCTAGAGATAGAGGTCTGAAGATTCCTCACCAAAGAAGTGGTAAATGAAGTCAGAACAACAGAAAAATTGGCTCTTAATTTTCTTTATAGCTGGTAGTGCAGGCACAGGTCCCCCATTCAACTCTGCTACCCCTTTGCTTCCAAGTTTCAAGCCAGGTCTTTCTGGTCCCGGGGTCCAGCACCATCTCCTGAAACCCCAGCACAGACAGATGTGGTACGCAGGTGCCTCTTTGTGCCTAGAAAGGGAATCCAAGAGTGAGCATGTGTAGCATGAGAAAAGCAGAATAGCCCTCACCTTTTAGAGGCAGCTGGAGGCAGAGGAACTCACTGGGGAAACAGAAAAGGACCTTTCAGAAAAGCAGGGGGAGCTCCAGAAGAACAATGTCACAGAAGCTAAGGTAGGAGAGCTTCAGGAACAAGAGGGTGTTCAAGAAACAACTGTGAATTTCCTTCAGAGCTGGTAAAATGAGGGTTGCCTTGGATATGTTCTCACAGAAGACAGTGACCATAATTGCCCTATTGCTTGTTGTTTTCTAGGTTATTTATTTTTAATGAAGTTTCTAGAAGGAGGTAGTGTAAAGTAAGATGGAAGGTTTTCCTTGGGGAAGTCTAACACATGGGGGAGTTGGCTACTTGGAGAAACTGCATTTAACGTGATTCACATACCAAATTTTATCTGTGTATGGGAGGCTCAGTCAGCTCCTCTCAGACCTTCATGCCTGGGGATATTATTTCATTGGCTTTCTACCTTGAGCAAGACAGCTTCCTTAAGTTTGGCTCCATATTTGAGAACTCTTTCCTTCTATCATTGAGCCTCCTACTGACCACAAAGATGGGTACATGTTTCTTCAAGGTGACTTTTTTTTTAAATAATATTTTTGAATATAATTTGTTTTGCTTTTAAAATCTTTAGGTGGATTTTATTTGTTAGCTCAGTTTTAGGTTCACAGCAAAATTAAGAGGAAGGTACGGAGGTTTCTCATATGTACCCTGCCTCACACATCCAACAGCCTCCCCCACTATCAGTGTCCCCTACAGCGTGATATATTTGTTATAACTGATGAACACTGGCACCAATTTTCACCCAAAGTCCATGGTTTACGTGAGGGTTCACTCTTGGTGTTGTGCGTTCATATAGGTTTGCACAAATGTATAATACTTTTTGACCTGTACGTTTGGACTAGGTTACAAAGCTAAGCACTAAATTTTCAGTTTAGAAAACCTCAAATAATGTGGGAAATAGCTATCCTTAATCCATCTCTTGAGGAAGAGCTTCAGAGTCATGGTGAAAGTCATGGATGGGATAGAAGGTCAATGATATCTGCTTTGCATGTTACTTTGTAATTTTTTAAAAAGTCATTTCTACATTTTGTCCATAGGAGTTTTGATGAGGCTGTGTCCCTAATATTCTCTGCAAATAAACAACTGAGTCAGAATATTCCGCTTGGGTGAAAACCCTCCCAAGTACATCTTCTCTTGCAAGCACTGTCAACCGCGGTTCTTGAAAGTATGAAGTGGTCATTACAAGCTACTTGGGGCCATGTTTTTTTCCAGGACAATGGAAAGGGAGCCTTGAGTATCCAGCATTGTGTTAGGTGCCTCCCACACACACATTATTGCATAGGTATCATTATCCTCATTTTAGCCGGGAAGAAACAAATGATCAGAGAGAGGAGCCAGTCCAAGGGCATATCGTTCAGGTTGCAAACATTTACGACACATGAAGTCCCCAGTGCAGAAAGATTTCTTTAGAAAAAGATGAGGCATACGCTTGGTTTGGGGAACACGGTGCCTTTATCTGAGTGTTATTTTTGTTTCAGTACCATTAACCACAGTATTTTTCCAGCGAGATACTGATGTTTTGTCTTTTTTTCCCCACTTGCTCAAATGAGTCAGAGACTTTTAAAAGCTTAAAGGTAATTGATTAAACTGTCCTTGTAAAAGCGCTGTGAGATCAAGAAGGTTTGACTGTTCCAGCTTATTTTAAAGACGAAGAATTACATTTTTAAGATGATTACATGTTCCTTTTGATAAAGCAAAAACATTCACAAACGCAGGTGTGGTTTCAGACTGGTGTGTTGAACTGGCTGCCAGCTGTGGTTAGCTTGTGGTAACAACTCTTCTCCCTAGGGAGAAGCAAGTCCTGAAGGATCTTAGTGGGTGAAGGAAGAGAAGGTGAGCTTAGTGGGCCACCCTTCACATGCAACTCAACACTGCCTGAACTTACAAGGCTGTAAGTAAAGACTTTGTTACTCACTGATGGCTAAGAAAGGACTTAGGAGGCCCTGGGAAACATCAACTGAAGTTGTATAGCTACTTGCAGTCTTGTCTTGTCTGTCCGTCTTTCTTTCTTTCTTTCTTTCTTTCTTTCTTTCTTTCTTTCTTTCTCTCTCTCTCTCTCTTTCTTTCTTTCTTTTCTTTTCTTTTCTTTCTTTCTTTCTCTTTCTTTCTCTTTCTTTTTTCTTTCTTTCTCTCTTTCTTTTCTTTCTTTCTTTCTTTCTTTCTTTCTCTTTTTTCTTTCTTTCTTTCTTTCTCTTTCTTTTTTCTTTCTCTTTCTTTTTTCTTTTTTCTTTCTTTTTTCTTTCTTTCTTTCTTTCTCTTTCTTTCTTTCTTTCTTTCTCTTTCTTTTTTCTTTTTTTCTCTTTCTTTCTTTCTTTCTTTCTTAATATTTATTTTTTAGAGAGAGAGACAGACAGAGCATGAGTAGGGTAGGGGTAGAGAGAGACAGACACAGAATCTGAAGCAGGCTGCAGGGCTGCGAGCTGTCAGCACAGAGCCCGATGTGGGGCTCAAACCCACGAACCACAAGATCATGACCTGAGCCTAAGTTGGACGCCCAACTGACTCAGCCACCCAGGCACCCCTGCGGGGTATTACTTCAACTCTCTGAAGGCATCCATAATTTGTATTGAACTAATAATATTCACTGACTCTTTTTTCTCTGTGTCCTTTGCTGCTTCCCTCACATCATCCAGACTCTACACTTCCTAAGGTCAGGACCCACTTCTTCCATCTGCATTCACTATTTTACACCAATTCAGCACGTACTGTCTGGAAGCTGATGACTTCCAAAGCTGTCTTCAGCCCAACTCCTCCCCCAAGCTACAGATGAGTTCTAATGGCCTTTTTGACATTTCCTCTTGATGTCTAATAGAATCCCAAACTTATCATGTCCAAAATGGACTGATTTCCTCATCTCCAACCTGCTGCTTTTCATCAGCTCATTTGTTCTTTTTCTATCTCAGTGAAAATCTGTCTTTCCAGTGACTCAGGCTAAAGAATTTTTGAGTCATTCTTGACTCCTCTCTTTTTCTTACTTTCTACATCTAAACTTTCAACAACAAACCTATTGGCTCTGGCTCCAAAATATAGCTGGAAGCCCACCACCTCTTAACATGTATATTTCTATCATCCTGTTCTCTTACCAGCTACTGTCTTCTCTTACTACCCTGGTACCTACTATCTGTTCTCAACATAGCGATCAGAACAGTCCTTTAAAGTGAGATTTAAAAGACGTGTTCTTCTGCTTGGAACTTTCTGGTTGTTTCCTTATCACTGGTACTCAAGTAAAAATCTTTAAAGTGTTCTGTAGCCCTCACTACCACCATCCTCTTACCACTCTCTGTGTGGCTTACTTGGCTCCAGCCACACTGACCTGCCTGCGAGTTATTTAACATGCCACATACAACTGTCCCTAGAAGGGGTTATTAAAGCACATTTCTTTGCCCCACACCCAGAGTTTGGGTTTTATTAGGATTGAGGTGTGACTGGATAATTTACATGTCCAAAAGATTCCAGGTAATGTGGTTGCTGATGTTTTAGGATCATACCTTGACAACCACTGGTAGTATGTTGATAAACCAGATATCTGGCTAGGTGGATGGAAAGCCTGATTTACAGCGTCTACCTATTTCTGCACTGTGAATACTCCCACTGTGGCTTTTGTTAAGCTCCCAACATGCATCATCTGGCTCACAAAATTCCTGGAATTAAACAATTGGCTCTCTTGAGCATGCCACCAGAACGGGGACCATTGGTCTATAATGGCTCTCTAGGTCCTGCCCGGGGGAGAGGTCGGGGAAGAGAGTGATCACTTATTCTGCACTTACAATATGCCAGTCATATAGTATGCTGATGTGGTCCTTGATAGATAATGTTTCATTTGGCCCTTATAACAAACCTATGACATTACGCCTTCCTATTTCCATTTTTTTAGGTGAGGAAGTTGAGAAATGAAATGACTTTTTTTCTGAGTCACACAACAGATTTGAATTCAGGACTGCCGGAACCCTCAATCTCTCCCCTTCTAACAAAACAAAACCAAAAAAAATAGAACCTTGATGCTTTGGGTGGCATCTTGTCATGGGGGCTAGGAGATGAAAGATGTGGAAAGCTAAAAGTAACTCACAGCATAGGTATAGATGTCGTCTGAACTTCAGGTGACTGAAATCTCTTCAGTTGACTCTTTGGAAGGGGGCCCTGATGAGTAAGCCTGTACATGAAGCAGGCTAACTACGTGGTATCTGCAGCCCTCATTGCTGATCACAGCCCATGGGCCAAGTGCAGCTAGACAACATGTTCTTTCCCTTAGTTACTGCCTGATAATCCAGGAACTAGTAAGTGCAGATCAAAGGAGACTGTAGAGCTCATATATTGAGAATTCTGGTGCCAGGTGCTGAAATAACCTTCCTTTGAGGGCAAGTAAATTCTCTCAATTGATGGGACAGAAGTTGCTCCAGGCAAAGGCCCCACTTGTTCCCCTTGCTTAATTGCCTCACTACCCTCATTCTGGATCGAGCTTCAATCATTTTACTTTCTAAGCTTGGAAACCCCTGGGACAGGTTTCCACTGGCATGCTTTGCAAGCAACGGGGGCGATTATCCAGGCATCAAAATTGCTTTTCTCAGGTCTTTTCTAGCCAAGCTCAGTCTCTCTTCCTCCAAATTGCCTGGAACACTGCCCTCTCCCTCACCATCCTGTGCCGGTAGAGACCTGGTCTCAGGCTGGGCGGTCCAGCTGTCTGGCTCCATTGAAAATACTTGAAACCTAAATATGACAGACCTTATGCTAACCCCAGTGTCCAAGGCATTGCAGAACAAAGTCCAGTGTGATGAAAATCAAGTTTCATGTTCTTCACACTTTTTATTAGGTTATCAAATGAGTAGTTTCTGGGCTCCAGCTGCCCCAGAGGCATTTCATTAGGGCAGAAAAGTAATCCTGAGGAAGAGCAGAGAAGTTTCCATCTTTTACAGATGGGTAAGCAAGGGAGAGTCCATTTGTTTTATCATTCCTCATTCATTCATTCATTCATTCATTCATTCAAATGCCTTTATACAAGGCACAGTGGAAAACTAAAGAGTAACATCATTCTGGCTGTCAGAGACCAGAGCACACTTCTTGGGAAGCTTAGGATTTTTGGAGATACAGTTATGGGAACATGGCAGGTAGAAGGAAGGAGAAGGCCCAAGACAGTTGTGAACTCAGAATGTCTGAATGTCAGAATGCTTTCTACCTATCTTTAAGGACAAGAGTCAAGTGAAGGCCATCAAAAAGTAGAGTTTTCCCAACTTGATCTGCTCTATCTTAGGGCTTTCTTATCAATCCTCATGGTGGATTGAGAAATCTGCTGCCATTTCCCTTTCTCCTAGTAAGGCCTTCTATACTTCAAGGGCAAAGAACAGAAAGTAACACAATGCTTTCTGTCAAATGAAAATCACCTCTGAAAAAGTGAAGACTATTTTTTGGAGTTCACGTCACTCCTTCTTATCTGCCAGGGCTCTTTGAAAGAAACTTCTAGCAGATAGAGTGCCAAAATGTCACCTCTACTCTGTTAAAACAGTTTGGACAGTGGTTGTAGGTGTCTAGGCAAGATGGCTAACTGATGCTTAGCAGACTAAGTGGACTCACCCACCCAGGTGCTGGCATGGAGAAGCAGTGGTGACTTAGCTCCTAGTGTGAAAGAAGCAAGGTGCTGGGAGAAACAGGCTAAGTTTATTTTTCTCAGTACCACTTCACTTCCCTGAGGTAGAGTAAGAAGACAAGGGGAGATAGACCAGGATCGCTGTCTCAGTGGAGCCCCCTCCACTTAGGATGTTAGAAGTGATGAAGAAGCAATTGTCCTCTCATGCACTGGTCAGAGAAAGAAAAGCTCGCAATGTCCTCAACAGAGACTGGGTGAACTTCTTCTACTAAGAAGAACCATTATAAAACATTTCAAGCTGGGCATTTCTTTTTTTCCCTTCTGTGAGATGTTGAGATGGGAACAACTTACCTCACAGAAACTTGAGTCCCTGGCAGGCCAACCCTGAGTGGGTTCCACTGACATTCGTTTCTGGGAGTCATGAATAAGAAGAGGTAAAAGAGAAAAGGCCTGACTCAGTGAAAGGCAGGGCTCTAGGACCTCTCAGGCTTTGGGATAAAGTGGATTTAACTTGGTTCCATCTCTCCAGCACATTTTTAAAAGAAGAAAGGACAATGGAGATTTTGTGTGACAAGAGTAGAATAAGGCTGGGTTTGTACTCTCTTATGCATTCAAAAGAGAAAGAAGGAAAGAAGGACCAAATATGGAATTGGACTTCATTTCCAAGCGGGAACCTTCATCACTTTCATCAGTAGCCATCTGGCACGCAGTGTTCTGTGGCGTTTCTCTAAAATGACTGGCAACCTCCAACAGTTTCCTTGGCACTGCCACTGAGAAGCCTCAGTTCTTAGCAATGTGCTAGAAATAGTGAAAGCTCAGTGCCGGCAGGTAATGGTGCTTATGTAATCAGCATCGTCTTCAATCCCAGAACAATGAAGCTCTTGCCCCTGTGTGCTACCTCCAGACGCATATTCAGAACTTGTTTGTTTTGCCTCTGTCTCATGAGGCTTCTTGAAAGAGATGCCAGCAATAGGGAAAAATTACACACACACACACACACACACACACACACACACACACACACACACACAAATCCTCCGCTTCTTTTGGGTTCCACTTCACTATATTCACATATCCTTGTAGCACGTATGACATAGTACTGTAATTATCTATTTATATAGCTGTCTCTTCCAGTACATTTTAGCACTTAGAGGGGAGAAAATACATCCATTTCATCTGTTTATCCTCATCACAGAGCACAGACGCTCAAAGAAGATTTAGATGGACAAATGTTGCGGCTTCATGCTACAAAACATAACACTTTGTACAAACCTTTTGTACAATTGGTTTACAATAGTTGAACCAGTCACCCCTTTTCAGAATATAAATGATACTCTTCACTTTTTAAGGAATAGGTGGTTCTGAAAAGGACTTTTTCCCCTCCTAACAAGTATTGACCTTTCCCAAGGTGCTAGGTGAGGAACCAGCTGAACACCCAAAGCGAGTCTGACCAATAACCCAGGACGCTTTCTCCAAGCAAAGATATGTTCTGGAGCTCTAGGCAACATTTGGAACTGGCAGTTTGATCTGATTCAATCCAAGAATTTATTCAGTTTTTCAGAGACCAAACGGAATCTCATAGCATTTTGGAAGAGAAAAAATATATATACACATGAACAGAAACACACACAAATTTGAGAGACCCATGAAAGTTTCTGATGATTATGTAATAAGAAGTTTACTCTGTGCTGGAGAGAATGGGAAACACATGGAACGAAAGTTTGGACAGATCTAAGATCTCTGAGGAGAGGAGCCCTTAGAATGGAAAGCTTCCGTAACATTTTATGGAAAAAAAAACTCTGAGTGACCAAATAACATTCATTATTCGATTTGTATATCCAAAGGGAGCTCTAGATGCTTGCTTTATGTTGCCCCTGGTTTCTAAAGCTGCTGTTCCGTGTGTATGTCTGTGGGCGCATTAATACCCAATGAAGTTGAATGCCTTGCTGAACAAAACTAGTACTTCTCTAAAGTGTGTCTCTGAACCCCAGGTGATGGCTGAATTCTGTGTAACAGTGTTTGATACAGCAAAATTTGCGGGTCGGGGGAGGGAGTGAAGAACTTGGACTTTTATCTTCAAGACTGTCGTCATAGTTTTTGACCTGTTATAGAATTTTCTTGTATACATTTTCACACTGAATACTCTAGTGTGGAGTAACTTCTTCAGTAGGCAGTGCTTGCCGAAACGATGTAGGCTCTGATATTTGTTTGTGTTGGCATTTGGATATCCTCCTCCAGACTCTACCTGTGGAAATTTCATCATTAAAATGTACATGTAAATCTCAAGATAATTTGGAATATCTGCACAAAACATGCATTTCGCACTTTATTGCCCCCAAAATAACAAAGATGTTCGGTGTGTTAAATTTGCTAGTTTGGAAATCATTAAGCTTGGAAATCATTAA
Source organism: Leopardus geoffroyi (assembly GCF_018350155.1). Classification (NCBI taxonomy): domain Eukaryota; kingdom Metazoa; phylum Chordata; class Mammalia; order Carnivora; family Felidae; genus Leopardus; species Leopardus geoffroyi. The sequence goes on from NC_059326.1 coordinate 134,202,122, forward strand.
GGCTCCTTTTAAAAGCAAAAGAAAATTCCTCAATATTCCCATGGAGATCCCCAGAACCCAGTTTGATGGACTTTGACTTAAGAAATTAAAGTTTTAGGGACACCTAGATGGTTCAGTTGGTTGAGCATCCAACTCTTGGTCTCGGCTCAGGTCATCATCTCATGGTTCGTGAGTTTGAGTCCTGCATTGGGCTCCACCCTGTCAGTGTGGAGCCTGCTTAGGATTCTCTCTCTCTCTCTCTCTCTCTCTCTCTCCCCCTCCCTTTTTCTGGCCCTCCCCTGCTTGTACTTTCCATCTCTCTCAAAATAAATAAATAAGCTTAAAAAAAGGAATTGAAGTTTTAACTAATGAAAATATCTTTAAAAAGGGAATATCAAGGACCTATGCTTCCTCTGATGATCAGTTGAGGAAACATCTAGCAATTGTGTGGTAGTTCTTTATAATCAAAGTTATGAAGGAAGTGGAGAACAAAGTTTATACCTCTAAATGAGTTCTGTTGAACTCTACCCTCCAAAAGGGAACGTTTTGAATCTCAATTAAGTAAATGGTGGGAAAGAACTAATGGTTTCTCATCTGAAAGACTTAAAGATTAAAGAGAAGTAAGTAAGCTTTTGAATTATACACAGATAATTATTTTAAGCCTCACTTTAAAAGTATCTCACAGAGTGCTGTATAGGCATTTCTCTTAAAGCGTGAGCTTCCATAATGCAAGTTGTTACCTTGCAAATCATTTATAATGTCAATTAATTAAAAGACAGAAATTGAATGATGTGGATCCATCGTCTGGAATATGTGTGAAATTTGTAACCAGCATCCCCAAATAAATCAAAGCTCTCCAGAAAAAAGTTGAAGTACTTTGCTGAATAGCTGATCAGGGTTTCTCTGTTTCACATTGGTGTTTGTGATGGAATTGCCAGCTACATTGTCGAGGGCAGAGGTGACAGAGATGTTATGGAGTCCTCTGAGTGTGTGGAAGGAAAGGCTGATAAGAAAGTATTTACCTTTGTTCAACCAACTTATTTGTAGCTTGCAATAACAAAATATACACAGAAGATGCTTTGTTTATTGAACCATAAAAACATTTTATTATGCAAATGTGAATGTCTCTTGCCTTTAACAGATTTTTCCTCCTTTAAAACAAATACCATTTTAGGGGCGCCTGGGTGGCGCAGTCGGTTAAGCGTCCGACTTCAGCCAGGTCACGATCTCGCGGTCCGTGAGTTCGAGCCCCGCGTCGGGCTCTGGGCTGATGGCTCAGAGCCTGGAGCCTGTTTCCGATTCTGTGTCTCCCTCTCTCTCTGCCCCTCCCCCGTTCATGCTCTGCCTCTCTCTGTCCCAAAAATAAATAAACGTTGAAAAAAAAAATTAAAAAAAAGTACCATTTTAAACATTTTATGATAACCTGATCCTTTTAAAATTGGAATGATCACGTTACTCATGGACAGGCTGATTTTAATATTGTTATATTTTTAAAATTAGGAGCTTTCTATTCCCTTGTAAATGCTAATTGAATGGAAAAGTGTTAGTAATTCAGTTGAATAATAACTATAGTTGAATCCTGGCTGTTCAGACTATGATATCAATATGACAGGATGCCATCCACATTGCGATGGCAAACTCGTAAAAAAAATTTTGTTTTTACGTGAGAGAGAGTATGTATGTGCCTACACGTGTGTGAGCAGGGAGGAGGGTGGAGGAAGGGAGGAAGGGAGAGAGAAAGAGGGAGAGAGAATCCCAAGCATTCTTCATGCTCAGCGTGGAGCCCTGTCCAGGGCTCCATCTCACAACCCTAGGGTCATGATCTGAGCCGAAATCAAGAGCCAGATGCTCAAATGACTGAGCCACCCAGGTGCCCCTCTGATGGCAAAGTCTTAATTTAAAAGACCCCATACCTGCAGAGAAAAATCTGTATTCAAGGCTTGATACTTCTGAGCACCATCTCTGAATTCTTCTTTATGTCCCTACATTCTGTATAGCAGTCTTCCCCTGGTAACAGAAAAACAGACACTTTGATTTTACCATACCAGTTTTTATGCTGTTAGGTATATTTAGAATACTCCTTCTTAATTCATTATGGCAAAATTTTGCCCATTTGGGCCGGTTTAAATGTCATGTTCTCCAAGTCAGTCATCTTTGTGTTTTTTTCTTCTTGCCGTGTTGACTGTGGTGTGATTTTTGGACTTCTATTGACCAATATAGTTCCATAGTAGCATGAGAATGTAGATTTTGGAGACAGAAATACGCTATAGTAGATTTACAGCTCACTCTTGGAAACTGGCTCTGAAGTCTTAAGCAAGAAATGGAACCACTAAGGCTCAGTGTTCTCAAAGTAAAGTGGGATTTACTAGCCTTCAGGAAGTTTGTGAGGCCTAGAAGAAAATAATAAACAGTGTGGTCACTATCATACAGTAGACACTCAGTAAATGGTTAGGGTGATTTTTTCCATATGTATGTTTTTTTCTCATTATATCTGACCCATGTGAGGTCAGAGACTGTCTTACCCTTGTTAATAAGCCTAGCACGTTAAACCTAGAGTACAGTAGTAGCTTAACAGAAGTTAAGTGATGATTAAGTGATTGAATGGCAGAGAAAGTGAAAGTACCTCCCGAATCCTCAGCTTACAACCTATACATTTAAAGTAATGAGAAAACCTTATACCCATTCCTAAAGCCTATGGTGCTCTTTTTCTTTATAATATTAGCTTATCCAATTAATTAGAGCCTGATACTAAGGAATTTGAAGGCTTTGATTCCTAAATGAAGAAATTAACTGAGGATATCCTTAGCCACACTGAGTTATTTTAGAAGCGTTGACTACTGTTCTCCTGGCAATTTGGAGTGGGGGTGGGGGAGAGTATGATCAGCGCAGTAACACTTAAAAATAGTCAATCAGTGTATTTGCCTATTAAAGGTGGGAATTTTACTTTAGAAGTTGTATCCTAAAGATTGTACTAAGGCTGGAAAACTGACAAATCATATAATTAGAGAGGTACAGGATTATGACCCAGGACTCCCAAATCTTAGCCCCTTGTTTTGGATACTCTGACTGTGATGGTTAATTTTATGTATCAACTTGACTAGACCTCAGTGCCAAGATATTTGGTAAAACATTGTTCTGGATGTTTCTGTGAGGATGTTTTTAGATGAGATTTACGTTTAAATTGGTGGACTTTGAGTAAACCTTATTGTACTCTCTGATGTGGGTGAGCCTCATCCAAACAGTTGAACACTTGAAGAAAACAAAAGGTAACCTTACCTGACCAAGAGAGAATTCTTCTTCAGACTACCTTTAGACTTTATATGCTACATTGGCTTTTCTGGTTCTACAGTGGGCTATCTCTGGATTCAGACTGCAGCTCCTTGAGTCTCCAGCTGCCAGACTCTCCATTTGATTGTGGACTTGCCACACCTCCACAATTCCATGAGCCAGTTCCTTGGGATAAATCTCTCTCTATATATATACATCCTGTTGGTCCCCCCACCCCCAGAGAACCCCAAATAAGACCTATAATTTTACAAACTGATGATTATTATATTACTCTCATCTTGTGGCATCATTAAGCAAACTCACCCCAATATTTATCCAATGATTTTTAGTGTTTCCCAAAGGATCCTAACCTGTTAGACTATGTACCTGTCCAGTGGATTGTCTGCATGAGTTACTTGGGGAACTTGCTAAAATTCACATTTCCGGACTTGACTTGAGACATTTTGAATCAAATCTGGGGCTAGCTAATCTGTATCTTTGACCAGTTCTTCTGATTCTAGTGCACATAAAACTTTGAGAACCACTGGTTTCTATGATGTGTTTTTTATTTGCCTACACAGTGAAAGTATTAGCAAAGAGCCTCTTTTTTAAAATTAAAAAAAAGTTTTAAATGCTTATTTTTGAGAGAGAGGGGATGCAGAGGGGCAGAAGGAGAGGGAGACATAGAATCTGAAGCAGGCTCCAGGCTCTGAGCTGTCAGCACAGAGCCCAATGCGGTGCACAAACCCTTAAACTGCGAGATCACGACCTGAGCTGAAGTCAGACACGTAACCTACCGAGCCACACAGGTGCCCCAAGAAGAGCCTCTTATAACTAAAACCCCCAATAGGGACCAAAAAAGAATTCAGCAGTAGGAGTAACATACTTAGATGATAATTTCTGTATTACACATTTTCTTTTCAATATGACTTATAGGTAGACTATTTATTTCTTTTAAATAGGGAATCTGGTTGTTTTCATTGGATTGGAGTGTATGAAAGATTCAAATTTAAAACATCATAGAAAATAGCCCAAAGTATAATTTAAAAAAAAAATCTAAGGTTATAATTGACATATAACATTATTTTAGCTTCAGGTGTACAACATAGTGATTCAATAATTGTATATATTGCAAGTCGATCACCGCAGTAAATCTGGTGTACATCCCATACTTGGTTACAACTTTTTTCCTGTGATGATTTTTTAAGGTAAACTCTTAGCACCTTTCAAATATGCAGTACAATATTATTAACTATAGTCACCATGCTGTATGTTACATCCCCATGACATATTTTATAGATGGAAGTTTGTACTATAATTCTTTTAAGGGCAATGAGGAAAATACTAAGGAAATGTATAAAGATGCAAAAGAGATTGGAGGGTGACCCTGAAGGCCATGAAGAAGAAACAGGTGGCTGTGTAGGACAGCAGGCAAAGACTGACTGTAACCTGGGGCCTGGGTTAGAAGTGCTCTTGCAGGAACTGATGGAGCACACACAGTTTCCAGCTTCTGGCTATCGCCAATCCTTAATTTTCTAAAGGAAGGTGGAGGGAAGGAGGAGCGGGATGGACCCTGACTCTTGTATAGATGCCAGTTGTGTAATGTATAACATATGGGGTATGCTTTTCATCAACACTACGCCAAAAAAATTCTGACCCACCTGGCTGAGAAACGAGTGGGTTTGCGAAACAATTAGCATATGGAATAGATTATGAAGAAAGTCATCTTAGCATCTGGTTTACTGAAACCCCACATTTCCTATAACTCTAGGACATAAGAAGAACAATTCCCATAACAGATTAAGGCCAATAACATTTGAAGAATGACTTATTTTGACCCAGGGTGACCCTTGTATTTATTAACATGGTATTGATTTCCTGTTTGCTTTTTCTGAGTCAACACGGAAAATGATCTTTAACCCCTAAAAAAGTTACGAGGACTAGTCAGACAAATGAATGTGGATGAAAAGACTCTGATTCTCTATATTCATTTCGACTTCTCTGTGTGCTATTCATACTGGTTGATGAATTTTTCAGAGAGAGACTCACTGGTTAAGTACAGAGTGCTGACAAGTAGTAAAGTTTATCTTAAGAAGCTCAAAAGCCCCATTCTCTCCCCCTTTTATATCCAGAAATTTTTGGAAATCACACTGTAAAATCTTTGGAAGTTTAGCCTATTTAAGATATTTTTAAATCAAAGGGGTCAGACTCACAATTTTTACTCTTCATAGAAATCTAGACAAATTATTTAGCAATTTATGCAGAAGTATGTTAGTTTAGAGACCTATAAATTCTAAATTTAGTCTTAGAACCTTTGGGAAAAGAGTTAACTATGAAAAAAGAACCCCAAATCCTGTAATTGCTATTGAACAAACAAAAAATACCACCTCCCCTAAACAAAAACAAAAACTAGTTGTAAAATCTGAAGGCACTTTTAATTTTGTCTGGTTCATGGGACAGGGTAAAAACTTAAATGCAAATAATTCATCAGCAAAGTTCTAGTCCAGAGGTTGACACACTGTGGGCTGCGGACCACGTCCAGCCCACCACCTGTTTTAATATGGCATGTGAGCTATGGTTTTTACATTCATGAAGTGTTGTAAAAATACGATAAAGAAGACTATGCAACAGAGGGCATGTGTGGTTGCAAAGCCTAAAATATTTACTATCTTTCTCCTTCCAGAAGAATTTTGCTGACTCCAATCTAGTCTAAGTAAGGAAGGATATAAAGCGGTTCCATCATCTCTGTGATCCCAGGCAAACTGCATGTCTGCTCGGAGCCTGCTTTCTTCTCTGTGACTTTGGGGTGTTTAGACCTGGCAGTCTCACAAATAAAAGCAAATGGGGGGAAGGTCTGAAAACCAGCACCTGCAAATAGACATTAGTTGGTGGTATCATTAAAAACATGTAGCCTCTTTCCATTGAAAAATAAGGGTTTTGATGGGGCTGCTTTTAAATTTGACACAGGCTTTTATTTTGTAGTGATATTATTTTAGGGACAGCCCTCTTCATCACATTATTTGCTTTGAGCACATATTGGACATCACCCCCAAATTAGACTGTGGTATTTTGGACCACGTCTGAGCTATGGCTTTTCTTTGTTGGGCACACGAAGCCTTCCTTCGTAGATTGTGCCGGTTATGCATGGAAAAGTAACTGTGCTTCTGAGTGAAGGAAGGGGAGACTCTTTAGGATACTTGAAATTAAACTCCTTTTAAGTAAGTACCCTCACTTTGGAGAATATGAAGGTGCCACGAGGTCCTAGGCGCTGGGAAACCACAAAGGTTGAGACACAAGTGACATGGCCAATGTTTAGAACAGAAGACGAGTGGAAGTTAAGATTTACTTCCTCCTGAATGCTGAGAAAGGGGGAAGGGTACCCACAGCCTAGGCAAATAGAGCCACGGATGTCTAGTGGCATGGGACAAGCAGAACGCGCCGTTTCAATTCTCAGCAAATCTAACTCATGAAAAGGATTATGAGTTAACACCTCACACACTCCGGATCTGGGCTAACCACTTGATGTGCTTTATCTCATTTATATCTTCACACCCACGTTGTGAGGTAGACATAATTCTGTCCATTTCATAGGTGAAGACATGGACCAAGGTTACAGAGAAGTTAAGTAATTTGTTGAAGGTCAAGCTCGACAAGAGAAACCAGCAAGTTCTCAGGAAGAGAAGAAGCAGGGGCTGAGCAGGCAGGAAAACAAGCGACTAGCCGAGGCCCTCAAACCTCAGCCTTGACCCGTAAACATCTGGATTTTATCCTCCTGGTTACATGTGTCACCCTGGCGATACCCTGTCTTAGTTAGACTAAGAGCCCCGCTGGTGGTGATTACAAACCTGACTGAGTAGTGTATTTGAGGCAGAGGTTGAGAGAGTTGTTGGTTTGTGTTTTAGTTGCTGGAGTGCAAATCAGTGACATGAAAAATAAACACATTTTTCTCTCTTGATTAAAGTAGGTTCTTTACCAGTCGTTAGCTTTGTTTACTTGAGAGTAACAAAGCCTCAAATATTTTACTTCTCAGATTGTTGTGAATTTCTGCCCATACACTTCTCCCCAGTAAGTAGTAATTCAGGTAATTCAGGGGAGGGCTTGCTGTGTATGGACTCATGGTTAGACAACCACCCCATCCCTGTTTAGCAATATGTCAGATGAGCGTGTCCTAGTAGTTTATAGTGTTGGGCATGGAAGGAATTTCAGGGAACGTTTAGTCCAGTCTCCCTTATTACTCACAAAAGGAGACTGAGATGCAGAGAGGCCATGTGATTTGTCCAAGGTAGTGCAATGCGTTTGGCAGTGTAGACCAAGTAGTGGCCATGAGCTGTGCACCATTATATGTAGCCCTTGCTGCCTCTACATGCCCTCCCTGTCTGCAAGAGAACCAGATCAGAGCCCCTATAACAAGGTATCTTTTGAGGAGTCTATCTGGCCACTTGGTGGCAAAGTGGCTACGTGGGCCTGTCCTTGAAAGGCCGGTGGCTCATCCTCACAGGGTAGATATCGACTCTAGGTATATATTTGCTTTTCCTGTATGCATAATCTCAGCCAGCACCATTAACCAGAGACTCACAAAAAAGCTTGACTGACAGATAAGGATCCTATTTTGGATCCAACTTTATAGCAAAGGAGGAGTGGGAGTGGGATTAGGACCATAGTTTCTGCCAATCCTCCTGCATTCTACACCATCCATCATTCAGAAGGAGCTGACCTCAGAAAGTCCTGCAATCATTCAAAGGCATGGCCGATGCACTGGAGGCAGCTCTTTGAAAGGCTGGAGGGCTATCCTTTAAGTTGCAGTTCAGACATTAAATCACAGCCCTCTCTATGATATTGTGTCTCCAATAGGAAAAACATGTGAGTCTGGGAAATATGAGTAGGTCAGTGGGAAATCACTCCCAATGACCCTGTGGAGATTTTGTGCTTTCTGTCCTTGTAACTCTGGGCCTGCAGGCTTACAGATCATAAGCTTTTGTCAGAGGCCACCATCATGTCCTCTTGAAGTCCAAGATACCTCTGCTGCCAAGCACTTTAGACGATTTGTGTCCAGGAGCCAGCAGGCAAGAAGAGGTCACCACCCTGGCAGCAGGGGCAGTAGAGCTGTTTGCACCCTGGGGCCAGGAAGAAATGTGCACTCAACCTTCTGATCCACTTTGACATCTGCCAGCATACCCTTACCCCACTAGAGCTGTGAACAGATAGGGGCAGCCGTTCACTGCCCAGAAGGGTGTGATTTCCCAGAAGGAATGAAAGTTTGGGTCACACTGCCAGAAAAGTCTCCAAGATCTGCCACAATGATAGTGGAGGGTGAGGGAGTTTTGAATGGATAGTGGAGGAGAGAGAGGGTAAGAACCAGCCATGGCCCTGAGACCACTAACTGTGAGTAAGAGATGCTGTCCAAGAGCCATGGAGGAGCATGTCCCAGGCCTGTGTATGGAATAAACTTCTACAGCACAGGTGGAGTATGGTGGCCATGAAAATGAACTCTCAGACTTCCTGCTGTAGGAGCATACATGACTGAAGCCTCCAGCTGCTGACCCACCACCATATTCCTCCTGGACCCTTGCTTCCACAGGCTGTTTTCAGCCAGTGACCAGTGCAGTGGGACTAATGCAAGCCCTTTCCCTATAAGATACGGGAATCCTCTGATGGGCAACTTTGGCTTGAGTACTTCCCACTGGCCCATCCAAGACTTTCTTGTATTTTCTGAGGCTCTGCCTGCCCAAACTTCTTCCCCCCTCTCCTTCATAGGACTCAGACCTGCATTACAGTTTAAGGTTCTTCTCTACCTTCTCTGGCTCCCTTCCTTGTTTCCTTTACAGGTGCTTCCTCCAAAAGATCTCTTGTGTATCTAAGCCTCTCTTGGTTTCTACTTCTCAGAAGCCCTGAATTAACACAGAAGTGCTCTTGACCCTCTCACTGAGTCTTCTGTCACTGATCCTGGGTGTGGGCTACCATCTGGCCTGTGTCTTCCTCTCTGGCCCCCAACCCCCAAACAGCATTTCTCATTTGTCCTTACAGAGTGGACATCTCCTGAAGGCCCCCTTGTTGCTCTGTTTTTCCTACTATCACCTGCTCAGATTTTTATGTTCGAAACGTTGAATTAAAGCCCATAAATCCTGCTCAGTGGACTACATGCTACCCTCAGTCTCTTTACTTGAAGTGCCTGCTCTGTGTCATAGTGAATCCTGCATCACTGAGGGACATCTTCAGAGGTAGTGGCCAGTCCTGTTCGGCAGACACGTGGAGATCTAGGCTTACCATGGCCTTGTAGTGTTCCTCATGAGTTCAGCACTCTTTTCAGGTACACATTTAATCCCTACAACAGTTCCATGAGGTATGGACTCTTAGTATCCTCTTTTTACAGAGGAGGAAATAAGAGAAGATCCTTTAACTAACTTGCCTCTGAACCTACAGTTAGTAAATCCTATGGAGGCAGGATCTGAACCAAGGCAGGAGGTGGAAGAGAGAAAGGAGATGATAATTGGAGAAGGAGATTAGGTCAAAGGAAGACCTCTTTTTGGGGTCCTCCTTAACTTACCAGTCACAGTTCTGGACCTACATTTTTGGTTTGTTTTTGTTTTTGTTTTTAAATCAAGAAAATGCATGTGTTACACCAAATGATTTGCTGCTTGCTTATTCATTTGTTTTCTTTCTTGCTTGTTGGTTTGTATAGTGATAGCAAAACACCCACAGAGCTGTGAATTCTCTGTGACTCTTAGTCTCTCTTGCCTTGTCTCCTCTCAGCTTTTCTAGGGTTGGCACCTAGGGCGCCATAGCTCTGGCCATTCTTAGTTGCAGATATACCGGCCGCTCCTATAACCCTGATACTGTAATAATCTGATTACTTTCTCTCATTCTTTGTTTTTAAACAAGAATAAGGAGGATATACAAATTCTTGTAAGACCCTGCACAACACAAAGCAAGGACAGATGGATGATTTTTGCATCTGAGTTTCTGGACACCATGTGTGAACCCTCTGGCAGTAGCATGTGTGTGCAGGGTAGCAACTGGGATGGAACCTTCTCAGTGAGGTCCCTTCATGTCACCAGCCTGGGGGCCTTGTGACACCCAGCATGTTGGAGCAGAGTTAGATGGAGCCTGGGGGATTTGAGCAGGTGGGACAGAACAAAAGGACAGAACAGAGCTGATCAGCTTTTAATGTCTAGGCGGCTAAATCAGGATTAACCTTTTTTGCCTTTTGTGCTGATGAGATTCAGAGAGCCCTGCACATCGCCCAGCTTACAAGCAGACTTTCTGCTAAATAAGATTTGGGTCATAAACAGTAGCCTAGATATGCACCACTAGTTACAAAGTAATGATGCCCTGGAATTGAAATCTATATGTTAATTTCAAATTCCGTTTGAATTAATTGGACTGATATTAGGGGAATAAAAACCTTTGTCAGTTTGTTTCAAGCTTTGTCTTAATGGGAATGGTAAAACACCACGTTTTTTTTTTTTTCCAACCTCATTTTTCACTGTATCTATTGATGGTGCCATCTTTATTCCCACAGAATATTTAAGTACTTGATGCCACCTGTTTGTCCATTGTCTTATGTGCAGTAGGTGCTTAAAATAGGTATCAAAAACAAGTCTCTATAATTGTACCAAATGGCTAACAATGAATCTACCTCGGGGGATGTAATATTTGTGATGTTTTACTACATGTCAGGCACTTTATTTTCTACGTAAAACTTTTTGCTTCTTTAAAAAAAAATTGATTTATTTTGAGGTAGAGAGAGCGAGCATGTACAAGGGGGGGGGCAGGCAGAGAGAAAGGTGGGGGGAGAGAGAGACAGAGAGAGAGAGAATCCCAAGCAGGCTCTGCACTGTCAGTACAGAGCCTGATGTGGGGCTTGAACTCACAAACCGTGAGATCATGACCTGAAATCAAGAGTCAGATCCCCAACTGACTGAGCCACCCAGCCGCCCCAACCTTTTTGCTTCTTAAAACATCCCATGTTCAAATGAGGACTCTGCCATTCAGGGATGTTAAATAATTTGCTTGTGGCAGACGGTAGAACCAGCATTCAGATTCACGTATTGTGACTTTAAATCCAGTGCTTTATTTCTCCCTTGCGTTTGTGTGTTTACTGTAGAGACTCCCTGGGAAAGGGCGAAAAGACCATGGCTCTGATAGCAGAAAAACCCACGATCAATAGGCATCTCTGTGGCTACTGTGGTTGTATGACCCTTGGAAGCCTCTTAATCTCTCTCTGTCTCTATTTCTTTATCTTTAATATGGTGATCATTTTTAACACACTGAGCTGTTTTAGCGATTACTAATGTGTAGTCCTGAGATAGTATGGGTGAAACCATTAACATGTTGTTGCCTGTTCATAGTTAGCTCTCCTTCCCTGGCACTGATTCCTAGCTCTTTTTGTTGCGATAGCCCTTCCTGTTTTGAGCCAGGACATTGTACATTGTTAGCAGAGTGTCTTTATGGGGAATACATTTTTAAAATATCACCCTTTTTGAAGCATGTTTCAAACCCCCTCATATTGTTTTAACATATCTCCTCTTGTGGTAGAGTTGCACTATATACAAGCGAGGTTTCATATGAAAAGAGAAATAAAGTTGATTGTGGGCTGGTGGCTTCCTGATCGATATTCACTAATAATAGGGCCCTGGAACTTGACTAATGGCCTTGTATCTTATCACCATCTAAACTCTCCTAATCATTTCTCAGTTATTTAACGATTCTTTTTGTTCCAGTTTTTCTGCAGATATGGCCAGATGTGTCCAAAAGGCTTGGGCCAAAGTTAAAAACCCTGTTAGTGTTAGGTTTGGGATATTTGGCGAGGTAGGATGTAGGATGAGATCTCAAGGTTAACTTATAAGGCTTGACCCCACTTCTGATAACCCAGTGCCTTGCGTTGGGGGTTGTGCCATCAAAGAAAAGTGCTCCATCAGGAAGGGTTTTCAGCCTTTCACCTCACCCCTTGGAAGGGCCCTAGATGGACCCATTAAATTCCTGTCTGTAGGAAAAAAAGGTACAGCCAGTTTTCAGGCCATGTATAAATACCACATGAGCTAATTTGAATATCTAATGTAATAACTGTGCATATTAGTGGCTCCAGAATTAGACTTGTCTCATACTAAGGAATCCAGGTATCAGCAGAGTTGATGAGTTCATCGTTTAACGCACACCTTTATCTCTCATTCCTGTTAACATTATTCTTAACTTTCCTTCAGCTTTATCTTCTTTTGATTATTCCAGCTATCTGTTGTTGTAGGATAGGCTGTAACTTTTATTTCCTACAAAGCAGTTATTCCTTTTTACTTACATAATTATAATCTCCCCTATAGATGCCTAAGCAGTACAAGATGTTCACATAGAAAAAACTTGCGAATATATAACAGAACCATTTCCTTGCTTTGTAGCATTACATTTGACCTTAGGGGCAAATCATGCTTACAGTGTCCTTTGTCCTCTGAATCAAGCCATATAATTTTCATCACTGTCGATCCTACCCAGTTGTAAATGAAGAAAGAAAATAACACAATGCACTGATTTGATTACATAAACATTGGGTTCTAGCCATATCACACACATACCATCATGTGAAATATATCATACACGAAGGCTTAAACATTTGTAACCTGAGGATTTATTCTGTGTCCACTTTATTCATCTTTGTTTCATTAGTTGGAGGTTGGTGATTGTGCACAGATTACTGTGAAAATGCCCATTAGCACCTAGGGAATCTGAGAAATGACTTTGGCGGATGTAAGCAGCTGATGCTGATTTGGGTTAACAGCCTCTGTGTTTCCATGCCCACACTCTAGAGCTGATTGAAAATAAGGTTGTTTGTTCCATCACCCAGAACTTATCATTTATCTGCATATTATATTTCGTGTAAGGATATATGAACCTAGACAGCGATGTAGGTTACACAGTTAACTTGTAACATTGATTTTCACAGGTGGCCAGGGTGGGAGTGATTGTTAATCTTTTATACTTAAAATTGTATATTGTTTGAATTGGTATATCATGGTACTTTTTAAAAAAAAATCCAGAAAAAAAGAAAAGGCAAAATATGATTTATAAGGAAAAAAGTAATGAACTAAATCAATGCTTAAAATTGTGCATATAGTTCACCTGTGGATTTTGTTCAACTACATTCTGATTCACTGTGTTCTAATTGATGCGTTCTAATAAGATGCAGGTGACACCAATGCCGTGTACCCTTCCATGGATCACAGTTAGAAGAGCAAGGACTTAGAACTGGAAATAGATAACCGGACTTGGTCTTCACATGAAAAACAAGAAGGAAGTAGTGTTGTTTTTTAGTTCTATATCAGTTCCTCCTACAAAAGGAGGGAACTTTCCAGAAATTTCTCAAGTCCAGATGAAAATCCTTTTTCAGAACAGAGCAGTAGCTTATGGGGAGGTTGGTTCCTTCAGTACAGTGCTCACACAGAGTAGGTATCCCATATAAACAATGACAGTGAAATCACTCTAGCATGCATTTCCTCTGAAAGCATTTGCTTTAGAAGAATTCATTGCAGCCTGTTCCCTCAAAGAATTTATGCTCCTGTTGTAGAAATAAGACTTAAAAGTCATCTGTGCCTGGTGGAAAGTAGTGCTGTTTGTAGGAAAGCGGAAGATAGGGAAGCTTGAAGGCAAATGTGAGGTAAATACAAGACACATGCAAAAAGCTTTTGCATTCAGAGGCTGAATTTGGACTAAACTTACAGACCCAAAAGGGTTGGGTCATGCAGAGAGTAAAGTAAATGTTGACTCTCTAGATGCAGTAGTTGTTTCTAGAAGGTGACTCTTGGGTGCTTGAGAGAAGCTGAGAGTTTACTAGCTTCAGGTTTCATGCAGCCCAAGTGGGATTAGCCACTGATTAGCTAGGAATTGCTGACCAGAATAAGCTCTGTTGAGCGAAATCTCATTCTCCTCATCACATCCTCATATTCAATTACTCTGACTAAAATAAGTATTTGAGTCGTGTCTGCCAGATGGTCAGCTTTCTTTGCTCTAGAAGAGCTGTTCATTAAAGTGGATTAAGGAGAAAAATACTTGGTAGGAAATGTATAAATAAATGAATTGCTTATTATATCTTTGTACTATTATTCGAAAATTCCATGAGGGACATGGAAAAGGACAGAAATACTGTTCAAGTCAAATACCTAATGTTCTCAAAGTAGATGAGGCAGACAGTGGGCCAGAATGTCTGCATCTTCAGATTTCACATGGCAAGCATGGCTTAGGGCATGCTAAGTTGATGACTTATTTGGAGTATAGACTTGTTAGTAGTATTTTATCCATTGTCATTCACATGGGTAGCTTTTTAAAAAAATTAATTAATTAATTAATTAATTAATTAATGAGACAGAGAGAGACAGAGCATGAGCAGGGGAGGGGCAGAGAGAGAGGGAGACACAGAATCGAAAGCAGGCTCCAGGCTCTATGAGCTGTCAGCACAGAGCCCGGCGCGGGGCTCAAACTCACAGACTGTGAGATCATGACCTGAGCTGAAGTCGGACGTCCAACTGACTGAGCCACCCAGGCATCCCTGGGTAGCTTTTTATAAATATCATCATTCTCGTGTGATTTTACAATGTGCATTTTTTTTGCACATGACTTTTCATTTGGGAGACCCTTGTTTTTCCAGTGGGAGGCAACGTGTAATTTGTATGCAGTCTGGTGAGATGAAAGGACCACCATAATGGAAATTGGATTTAAGGCTGTTTTTCAGAATTGTGTTCACGGTGTTAGGTTCGGGCTACTCACATTACCATATGCAATTGCAATGTAGCTGGTTGTCCAACAAAGAAGAAATGGATTTTCCACATTTCCAGTTAGCTGAGGTGAATCGGTGACAACTTCATTCAGTGACCCAGTCAGGTCTGTGACCAGTGACTGTATGAACAGGAAAGTGTCACTATGTGAGCATTTGAGAATTAATGCTAACCTTACAAAAAATCAGTAAATTCAAAGCTACTTGAATTTTCTTTGAGTTAAGGATTTTGATTAACCGTATTTAGTAATTCTATTATGCAGACTTACCTCTTAGATTGTATATAGGTACAGCGTTTGGGAACATGGGAGGGATGAGATTGAGGATGGAGGTACAGACCCTAGGAGAAAGAGAACTGTCCAGAGGCTATGGACTCAACCCTGGAGACAGAATTCAGTTCCAGATTCAGATCCTAGTCCTTTAGCTTAACCATCTCCGTGATGTTGGGTGAGTCGCTTAACTGAATTTCTTCATCATCAAAATGATAATCGAACAACTAACATTTTGAGAACAATTACTGGGCATGAGATAGGGCTCTAAGCACTTGCTGTGGATTACTTCGTTTAATTATTACCAATAGGAGCAACTTCACAGAGGTGTGGGGGAGGAGGGTAACTGAAACAGCGCATATAAAGCACCCCATCTATGCAGTGGTTGCTGCTGATGGTTGTGACTTTTGCTGCCCTTATCATCATCATCTTCACCACTAGCTAGAAGGAAGTCTACATGTAAAGGAGGGTGACACTTTGCTTCTCATTGAGCAGAGTCTATCACTGGCTGTATTTATCAGAGCTAGTGGTTAAAAAAAATTTTTTTTAATGTTTATTTGTTTTTGAGACATTGCAAGAGACAGAGTGTATGCAGCAGAGGGTCAGACAGAGGGAGGCACAGAATCAGAAGCAGGGTCCAGGCCCTGAGCTGTCAGTCCAGAGCCTGACGTGGGGCTCGAACTCACGAGCTGTGTGATCATGACCTGAACCAAAGTCAGACGCTTAACCACCTAAGCCACTCAGGTACTGCTCAGAGCTAGTAGTTTATAAAGTGCCAACTGAGAGGCACCAGATACACTGGATATATTTGAAAGATGTCACTGATGCTTTTCATTCTTCCATAGATAATTTAGAACTAAATGCCTCCCGAACTTGTTTGTATAACCACTTCGTCCAGAACCTTCCCCAAATATCCACGGGTTCATTGTACATTTTGAGTCCTGAAGTAATGATGTGTTTGACAGTTAGTTACTTAGCATGAATAACACATATCTTCAAATGAAGAAGCATTCATTGGTAAGAAGAAAGATGACCATAGCTCCCTGGAGCTCGTATAGCGTTTGATTATGACCATTCACCTCACTATACAGTCTAGTTACCTAAAAGAAGCAAACTATTCTGATGCTACTAAATAAAAATGAGAATTATCTTCACATTCATTTCACACATGTTTACTAGTGCCTCTGTATGGCAGGCACAGTTGTAGATTTTGGGACTATAACAGTGAATGCCACAGACAAAAATTACTGTACTCTGGAACTCACGTTCCAGTAGAGACACACTTATACAGACAGCAAATACATACACACGTACATAAATATGTACATACATATGTGTAGGGTGTGTGTGTGAGAGTGTGAGAGAGAGAAAGAGAGGAGAGCACAGCTAGAATGGAAGGCCCGGGATTAAAGTTTTAAATGGAGTCCCAGGGAGGGACACTCATAGGAGGTGCATTTGCACACTGATAAACTCAATCATGTGGATTGTTAGAGATACAGCTTTTGCTCTCCGCCAAGATAAATGACACCCACGGTGTATTTTTGGGTGCCCTGAAATACTTACCATTAGATGTGTTTCCCAGTGTATTAATACCGTGTGAATGTGAGTTAGCCGGGATAAATGACCCACAGGGGCAGATGACAGAGTACCTCATGGGACTGCAGATCTCTAACTCAGCAGCAATGGCAGGCAGCCAGCCCTGGACAGTGCTGAGGAGTGAGACTGAGGGTGCTAGGGCTCAGCCAGCACATGCTTAACATTTCAACCATCTAGGAAGACTTCTTCTTCGTTTTTATATCTGCCCTCCTTGCTTCCAAACAGTGTTAGGCACCTTTCTCCCAGCTTCATAGACTTGCCTGCTCCAGAAGGCCCTGGAACGTCTGCCAGATGGGGCACTTGAATTGAGCAAGGTGGTGGGAGAGAAATGGCCTATTAACTCTGCCTATTAAGAAATGGCACTGTGAGCATATGTCCTACTTCCTTAAGGAAGTAATCTAAGTTTGTCAGCTGTACTTAAATTTTATATTCATTCTACTTGTTGATGCCTCAAGTTAGTAAGCATTTTACCTTTGTTTTGCTATATCCCATTTTAGGATTTTTGAAATCAGAAAAAGAACTGTTATCAACTGTAGATGTTCCATTTTCACTTTGTAAAAAAAAAAAAAGACTCCTAATTCATGGCAAATGTATTTATTGTCTCAATTTCAGTTCTTTTAATTGTAGATAAGGAAAGTCCTGATGATAGAGTAAACCTAATTTAGGATAGGGAAAGGGATGGGAGGAAGGGCTGTGGCCTCTTGACACATTTTACGGTACAAAAGGGTGTTTTTATTATAGCACAGAGACAGGACCCGTGGGGAGACAGCTGTGTTGCGAGTGGAAGGAGTGGTTGATTATATAGGGTTTTTGATCCTCTGGAGGTGAAGGTGATGTTAGGGCTCCTGGCAATTGAGTCTATAGGTTCCTGGAGGCCTATTATTAAGATTGTGCTTTTCTTGTAAATCATTAAGACAGTTACAAACTAGAGAGGAGTTTCATATCCTGCATGACTGTGATCTTTATCAGTTGACCATTTGTTTCCCCCTGACTTTGTTCTTAGACAGTCATGAGTGCCCTACGAATGTTACATGTAGCCCACCTTAAGGGGGCCCTGGGGGGATGGCAGCTCAGTTTACCCTCAGCTCGCCTTTTGCTCTCTCATCGGCTTCCATTCTTACCTCTTCTCCCACTATGGTCTACATGGGAAATTAACCCTATGAAAGCCTCTCACTCAGTCTTTCCTGTTGCTGACCTAACAGTCTCAAGGGGTTAAAGCGTTTTATACACACACACATACACACACACACACACCACTTAGTAAGCCCTTTAAAATACAGAATTAATGTTAGAATCTCTTAAGTAAGTTTTCTTAAATGGAAAAGCTAATATTTCTAGGAAGAGAAAATGACCAGCATGGAGAGTCTCATATTTGGGTTCAGCAAACTGTATTCTGAATAGTGGAAAACCTATAAAAGACAGTGAAAGCTTTAAAAAAAATCCCTTTTACCCATTCATTTCAAAAATGTTTTAGTTTTTTTTTTTTTGAAATTTACAATGGCCCTGATACTACTTGCAAATTTCATTTTGCAATTAGTTGTTCTTGTGCCTCACTTATTTTCATTTAGTCTCCTTCATTTTTAAGTTCTACCGGTAGAATTTGTTTGCAGCTGCTTTTTAATATAGAGTGATGGGCTTGAAGTGTTTGTATGTGTGTAGTGAAGAAGAGATGAGCCTATACTTCTTCGATAAGGGATCTTTTATGTCCAATCTACTTCTGTTTGCTGCCCGTTAAGGTAATGGGTTCACTTAGCTGCATCAGAAGGAAACTTGTGCCCTCTTTCCTCTTCATTCCTGCCCCCATCCTGTTTATCCATTGTTGATGTAACCTTCTCATTTACAGAGAGTCTTATGTATCTCCCTCTCTGGGCCCGACTTCTCTCCTGAGCTCTAATTTCATTTCCCTCTCTGATAACTTGGCGGTCCTATGCATATTCCACTCTAGTGCATCTAAAACTGTGCTCATCTTTCTCTAAAGTCCCACTCTAGATTATCCTGTTTCCTTCAGTGTGCCTCCAGTCTCACTGCAGCTGAAAACTTCTGTCTGCTTTTGTTTTCCTTCCCCTCCCATCCCTAACATACACAGCCATCAATCAGAGCCCCATGCCATTGACTCCTCCATTCTATGTCTTCCCCTCATCTCATTTTTGTGTCTGACCGCTAGCACCCCAGATGTTGACCCTATTCTCTTCATGCCTGGATTATAGCAAAGACTGTTGGACTCATCTTCCCTTTTGCCCCCACTCACCTCTCTTTTCTCATTTATTACCATCTGGTTAATATGTATGTTAAGGATGGGACTCTACCTTAGAGCTCTTGTATCCCCAGAGGAGAAATTTTCACAACACAGCATTTGAATTTGTTTTTTTCAAAAAGACAAAAGGTCATTTCTGATATTTGCCATATGTCTCTGGTTCGAAATTTGAAACTGAACACTGTGCAGACTTCAGGAAGTAATGTTATGCAGATAGGTTTATTTTCTGTGACTATTAGTTGACTGAGGTGATTTCTTTTTTTTTTTTTTTTAATTTTTTTTTTCAACGTTTATTTATTTTTGGGACAGAGAGAGACAGAGCATGAACGGGGGAGGGGCAGAGAGAGAGGGAGACACAGAATCGGAAACAGGCTCCAGGCTCCGAGCCATCAGCCCAGAGCCTGACGCGGGGCTCGAACTCCCGGACCGCGAGATCGTGACCTGGCTGAAGTCGGACGCTTAACCGACTGCGCCACCCAGGCGCCCCGACTGAGGTGATTTCTAAGGTTTTTCTCAACTTGTAAATTTCTCAGCTCTAAATTTCCATGATAATGGTACTGTAAGAAAATTTATTACATGTGCAGTGCAGTGTGGGAAAATGTATAATTAGGGTGCTAATACACGTTTTTATTTAAAAAATACTTATTTAAATTTTGTAAGAACATCTTTTTGTCTTAGTTTTTCTAGTTAGTGAAAATTAAAGATTTTAAATTTAAAGTTGTACATTCAACTGGATAGAGAAAAAATAGATTATGAAATACCTATTTTAAGCAAATATTCAAACTCAAGAAAAAATATTCCAGTCTGCCAAATGGTCTTTTAAAGAAACCAGAGTAGGAATGCCTGAAGTTAACTAACAGTAGTTCTTAGTCATGGTAGGATGCAAATCATTCACTTTGAGTAAAGTCTTCATTTATTTAACCTTTCTCTTTTTGATGTGAAGAACTTGGGAGCATATCACATGTATCTTTTAAAATGTTTGCCTCGATGGAGCACCTGGGTGGCTCCGTTAAGCATCTGACTCTTGGTTTTGTCTCAGGTCATGATTTCATGGTTTATGGCTTCAAGCCCCACATTGGGCTCTGTGCTGACAATGCAGAGTCTGCCTGTGATCCTCTGTCTCCCTCTCTCTCTCTCTGTCTCTGTCTCTTTCTCTCTCTGTCTCTCTCAAAAGTAAATAAACCTTAAAATGTTTGCCTAGAAGTGTGACACCAATACTTTGGATGGAAAACAATAGGTTTTTCCTATGCCACAGTTCCATATGGACTTAGTTTTAAAACATCATTGTATCTAATAGCAAGTAATGACAACAATAACAAAACAACAAAATCCATCATCATTACCACAGAACCAACAAATGAGAACCCCTGTACCTTTCTTGGATTAACTTAGATCCAGTGTTTTCTAGTGCTGCTCAACTGGGAAAGGGAAAGCAATGCTGTCTTATTTCTTAACTGACTTCTTTTCTCTATCCACCTCTTGTCTGCACATATCACCCATTGTGAAAGGATCCCTGAGAACACTACTCGACTTTTGTCTCCAGAGATGATTCATTATTCATTTCTGCACTATTGTTGAAATTATAATTGCTTCGTCTCTGCAGGATGTCCAAATCTGCATCAGGACTGTAGTCTGCCCTGAGAAGGTAAATTCCTATGTCTTTATGGTGGGTATCACATATGGCCCTTTGAATCATGTAATTGAACAAATCCTCAAGAAATCCAGACCATCTTAGTGGCCTGATTTTACATTCAAAAATAGAGGAATCATGTGGTAGAATGATTCTCTGTCCAAGCCACTGACGCCTGGATTGTACCCCAATCCCTTCCCAGAAACAATTTTTACTGAAGTTACCAATGACTTCCCAAATTGCTAAATCCGTTGGACATTTTACCCATCTTCTGTGACCTCTCAGTGGTCAACTGTTCCCTCTCTGAAAAATGTTATCTCTTGATTTTCATGATGTCACGTGCTCTGGAATTCTTCCTTCTCCTCTGGCAGCTCTTTCTCAGGCTCTTTGAAGGTATCTCCTTTTCTTAGCACCCATTAATTGTTGGAACCAAAGGGCTCAGTGTTGGGCCCTTTTCTGGCCTTCCTTTATGCTTTCCCTCTAAGCACTTTCATCTGCATCATGGTTTAAGTCCCAGCTAGACAGAGACAAGGCCAGAAATTCAGCCTCAAGCTCACTTGAAGACCAGAACCACGTATACGAACGGATGTTGTAAAATTCACTTAGGTGTACCATTGATACCTCAGTCTTTTCCCCACAGGTGTTCTTCCCAGTTTTCCTCCTTGACAGTATGTGGCACTTGTATCAGCCCATGGGTATGAGCCAGAAACTGAAAGTCATCTGTGACTTCTGCCTCTCATTCCCTCCCCACATCCTGGTGGCTCTTGATCATCGCATATCTTCAATCTCTGTCTCCCTCTCTTTGCCTGCCCCATCCTGGATCACCCCCAAATCACATTTGTCCTGAAAGTGCTTCTACAGCTTCCCGCCTTGAGCTTCCTAGTTGTTCTTCATCTTCCTACCAGCTCTTCAATTCTCATGCCTTTGTCCTCTGTATCCACAATGACCTTTAACACTTCAAATAACCTTTTATTCCCTTATTTACATCTTGCAGTGCCTTCTCGTTGCACTTAGGATGGAACACAAGGTCTTCAATGTGGTTGGTGTGCAAGGCACCATGGGATCTGGCCCCTGCCTGCTTCGCTGGTGGTAGGTGGTGCTTCTGTCTTCTTGGCTCAGGATAAGTTCTTAGTTACTCTTTTTTGTTGTTACTAAATCTGCCCCCTCCCCTACTTTATTGAGATAAAATTGACATAAAACATTGTATAAGTTCAAGGTGAACAGTGGGATGATTTGATAAACTTATATATTGTGAAATAATTATCACAACAAAGTTAGTTCACACATTCTTCACGTCACATAATTACCGTTTTTTGTTTTTGTTAAGGTGAGAGCGTTTAAGATCTATCCTCACAGCAGCTTTCAAGTATGCAATAGTGTGTTGTTAATTGTGGTCACCAAGCTGTACATTAGATCTCTGGAATTTGCTTTATAGGTGCAAGTTTGTACTCTATGACCAGTATGTCACATATTCCCCACCCCCTGGTAACTATCAATATGCTGTTTCTATGAGTTTGATATTTTAAGATTCTCTGTATAAATGAGATCATAGAGTATTTATCTTTCTCTGGTTTATTTTACTTAGCATAATGTCTCATGGTTCATTCATGTTGCTACAAATAGCAAGATTTTCTTCTTTTTTAAAAATTTTTTGATGTTTATTTATTTTTGAGAGAGAGAGAGAGAGAGAAACAGAGACAGAACACCAGTGGGGGAGGGGCGGAGAGAAAGGGAGACACAGAATCCAAAGCAGACTCCAGGCTCTGAGCTGTCAGCACAGAGCCCAATGCAGGGCTTGAACCCATGAACTGTGAGATCATGACCCGAACCAAAGTCAGATGCTCAACTGACTGAGCCATCCAGGCACCCCAAGATTTTCTTCTTCTTATTGGATGAATAATATTCCTCTGTATGCATATGTGCGTGTGTATTTGTATTACATTTTCTTTACCTATCCTATCTAGAGACATATAGGTTATTTCCATGTCTTGGCTATTATGAATAATGCTGCAGTGAACATGGGGATGTGCATATCTCTTTGAGACAGTGATTTCATTTCCTGCAGGTAGATACCCCAAAGAGGGGTTGCCGATCATATCGAAGTCCTATTTTTAATTTTTTGAGGAATCTCTGTACTGTTTTCCATAGTAGTTGTACCAATACACATTCCCACCAGCAGTGTACCCGGTTTACTTCTTCTCCATATATTCACCAGCATTTGTTAATATTTAAAAAATCATTTTATTTAATAGCAAATGACAACAGTAGCCATTTGTCTTGTGTTTTTGATAATAGCCATTCTAACAGGTGTGTGGTAATACATCATTGTGGTTTTGACATGCATTTCCCTGAGGCTTAGTGATATTGAACACCTTTTCATATACTTGTTGGCCATTTGTATGTCTTGTTGGAAAAACGTCTCTTTAAGTCCTTTGCCCATTTTTAAAAACTAGATTTTAATTTTTATCTATATGTTACTATTCAGTTGTATGAGTTCCTTTTATGTTTGGATATATATTTGGTCTGCATATAATTTTTCCTAAGTTGCCTTTTAATTTTATTGATTTTTTTTGTTGTGCAGAAGCTTTCTAGTTTTAGGTAGCCCCTCTTGTTGATGTTTGCTTTTATTGCTTATGCTGTTGTTTTCTTACCCAAAAAATCATTGTCAAGACTGATGTCAAGGAGCTTCTTCCCTATGTTTTCCTCTAGGAGTTCTATGGTTTCAAGTCTTAATTCATTTTTAGTCAATTTTTGTAGTGGTATAAAATAGGGTCTGTTTTCATTCTTTACCACATGAATATCTAGTTTTCCCATTACCATTTATTGAAGAGTTTATGTTTACCCCATTGAGTAGTCTTGATTCCCTTGTCATATTAGTTGACCATTTTTGTGTAGGTTAATTTCTGGGCTCTCAATTCTGTTCCACTGGTGTGTGTGTCTGCTTTTATGCCAGTACCATATTGTAGCTTTGTAGTAGAGTCTGAAATAAGGAAATGTGATGCTTCTAGCTTTGTTCTTCTTAAGATTGCTTTGGCTATGTGGGGTCTTTTGTGGTATCATGTGAACGTTAGGATTGTTTTTCTTTGAAAAATGAGATTGGGATTTTGATAGGGATTACATTGAATCTGTAGATGGCTTTGGATAATGTGGACATTTTAACATATTAACTCTGATTCATTAACATAAAATATCTTTCTGTCTTCTGTCTTCAGTTTTTTTCATCAGTGTCTTACAGTTTTCATTGTATAAATCATTCATTTCCTTTGTTACATGTATTCCGAAGTATTTTATAGTTTTTGATTCTCTTCAAATGGTGTTGGTTTTTAAATATCTTTTTTAGATAGATGATTGTTAGAGAATAGCCAGAAAACAGATTTTTGTATGTTTATTTTGTATCCTAAAACTTCCCTGAATTCGTTTATTCTAACAGTTGTTTTTGTGGAGTCCAGAATTTTCTATATACAAGGTCATGTCATCAGCAAACAGACACAATTTTATATCTTCCTTTCCTCTTTGGATGCCTTTTATTTCTTTTTCTTGTCTGACTGTTTTGGCCAGGACTTCTAGTACTATGTTGATGAGAGGTGGTGAGAGTGGCCACCCTTCTCTTGTTCTTGATCTCAGAGGCCAAACAAGTGCCTGTGTTGTGGCAGGGGCCAGCTGCAGACATACTTAGTGGTGAGGACCAGGCTCAGCCACAAAGGCTAGAGCGCACCGGGAGCTGCCGCGGCTCCAGCTGTCGGAGGGTACTCCTCTGCCTGCGGAGTTTCCCCACAGGTGTTTTCAGCAGTGAAGCCCGGGGCTGAGAATTGGGCCAGCAGGGTGCAGGTGCGCAGCTGGAGGAACCAGCTGCAGGTAAACCAAGCTGTGCAGGCCAGTGACAGGAGTCAGGGCCAGGTCTGGGCCCACAAGCAGCTGTGAAGGTCCTGGTTGTCGCACACACCCCCATGGCTCCAGGCTCTTGATCTGATTCCCACAGTAAATGCATGAGAAAAATCCCTTTCTTAGTTCTTAAAACATACTTTCCCCCTCCCATGGGGCTTGGATTCCAGTTCCTGGAACACCTTCCCCCAAGTTTTGCTGGCAATACCTCTTCATTCTTTAGTAATCAGCCTAGAAGTCTTGTCATCAACAATTTTTTTTTACCCAGGTCTCCTTGTTATAATCCCTTACTAATACTTTTTTTTTTTTCCACTCCTAGGACTTTTCTCATCCTGTATATATTTGAGAAATCAGCTGTCTCATATCTCACTCCCTTGGAAGCTTCAAGCTCTAAAGGTTCCCTCTCATTCACTCTAGTTTTCGTTTTCTCTTTTCTTAAAGTGCATGTAAACATCATGGGGCCCTGGTCGTGCCCATGTCTTACAAGTCCCCACAGTAGTGAAATCATGTTGGTAGCTTGCAATCACCCATGGTGAGAGTATTTACCCTATGGAAATTAGTAACTATTATGATGAGGCACCCCTCTCCCCAGTTAGTTGTTAAGCTTTTACCACCAAACCACTATACGCGCGTGCGCGTGTGCGCACACACACACACACACACACACACACAGTTTATTGACCTATTGAATTAATTGAGGTTTGTGCTAACTAGCTTATGCTTTATCTCAGTTACTATCATTATGTCACAGATATTGTTATACAGGTAAGAAAATAACTTAGGCATTGCCAGACTCTCATCACTTGTAGCACATATGTAACATAGTTGGCACAAAACACATATTTGTATTCAACTGAAAGCATAACTTGGGGAAGATAGGTCCTCAAAGGAAATTTTGCTTATCCTTCTATTCTCTTCAATAAATAAAATCCTGTTGATGACCTCTTGGAACAGTCTGAATGTTAATCATCTGTTTTAAATGTTTTTAAATCATAGGACATATTCATGTTTTCTTAGCATCCTAAACCCTAATACCTTTCCCACAGCAGCAATAAATAATATAAGACAGCTGAATATTATGTAGACAGATTAATGGGAATAAATATGAGTGAAAAGTTGTGTACCAGCCCAAATTGTCTCTCAAGTGTAAAGGCAGCAGACTGACGTTGTCAACATGAATTCCTTCAGAGAAATAGAGTTCTTTTAAATAATCTACCTTCCTATGAAATTCAGCCAACCACGAGGTGAATCAAAATCAAGAGCACATGGGAAAGATGTTGTAAAAGAAGTGATATTCATCTTCAAATCCTTTTAAGTTTAAAACTTGAAACCGCTATGAGAACTTTGATGGTAGAGCTGAATCTAAATATTATAGGCATTGGGGCACCTGGGTGACTCAGTCAGTTAAGTGTCTGGCTCTTGACTTCCGCTCAGGTCATGATTTTATGGTTCATGGGTTCGAGTTCCACCTCAGGCTCTGTGCTAGCAGGGTGGAGCCTGCTTTGGACTCTCTCTTTCTCTCTTTCTCTCTGCCCTACCCCCACTCATGGGCTCTGTCTCTGTCTCTGTCTCTCTCAAAATAAATAAACTATTAAAATATTACAGGCATTGTGCACATAAAATGATATAACTAACAAAAGGGATGTGCAGGAAGGTTAAATGGGAAGAAATGTAAAATTAATACATTTTCTATAGGGCATCCATGGATATTGCCTAAAGTTAAAGAAAATTGTTCTTTCCTTAAAAGATTTTTTAATGTATAATCATATTTTATTTTATTTTTACTTTTTATTTTATTTTATTTTTTATTTTTTAAAATTTACATCCAAATTAGTTAGCATATAGTAAAACAATGATTTCAGGAGTAGATTCCTTAGTGCCCCTTACCCATTTAGCCCATCCCCCCTTCCACAACCCCTCCAGCAACCCTCAGTTTGTTCTCCATATTTATGAGTCTCTTTTGTTTGGTCCCCCTCCCTGTTTTTATATTATTTTTCTTTCCCTTCCCTTATGTTCATCTGTTTTGTCTCTTAAAGTCCTCATATGAGTGAAGTCATATGATTTTTGTCTTTCTCTAATTTCACTTAGCATAATACCCTCCAGTTCCATCCACGTAGTTGCAAATGGCAAGATTTCATTCTTTTTGATTGCTGAGTAATACTCCAGTGTGTGTGTGTGTGTGTGTGTGTGTGTATTCATACATATATATATGTACACACACACGTATATACGTATACCACATCTTCTTTATCCATTTATCCATCAATGAACATCTGGGCTCTTTCCATACTTTGGCTATTGTTGATAGTGCCAATAGATAGTTGATAGACCCAATAATATTGGGTGCATGTGTCCCTTTGAAACAGCACACCTGTATCCTGTGGATAAATGCCTAGTAGTGCAATTGCTGGGTCATAGGGTAGTTCTATTTTTAGTTTTTTGAGGAACCTCCATACTCTTTTCCAGAGTCCCACCAACAATGCAAAAGAGATCCTCTTTCTCCACATCCTCGCCAACATCTGTCGTTGCCTGAGTTGTTAATGTTAGCCATTCTGACAGGTGTAAGGTGGTATCTCATTGTGGTTTTGATTTGTATTTCCCTGATGATGAGTGATGTTGAGTATTTTTTCATGTGTCAGTTGGCCATCTGGATGTCTTCCTTGGCGAAGTGTCTATTCATGTCTTTTGCCCATTTCTTCACTGGATTATTTGTTTTTTGGGTGTTGAGTTTGATAAGTTCTTTATAGATTTTGGATACTAACCCTTTATCTGATAGGTCATTTGCAAATATCTTCTCCCATTCTGTCAGTTGCCTTTTAGTTTTGCTGATTGTTTCCTTTGCTGTGTAGAAGCTTTTTATTTTGATGAGGTCCCAGTAGTTCATTTTTTGCTTTTGTTTCCCTTGCCTCCAGAGACGTGTTGAGTAAGAAGTTGCTGTGGGCAAGATCAAAGAGGTTTTTGCCTGCTTTCTCCTCGAGGATTTTGATGGCTTCCTGTCTTACATTGAGGTCTTTCATCCACTTTGAGTTTATTTTTGTGTATGGTGTAAGAAAGTGGTCCAGGTTCATTCTTCTGCATGTCGCTGTCCAGTTTTCCCAGCACCACTTGCTGAAGAGACTGTCTTTATTCCACTGAATATTCTTTCCTGCTTTGTCAAAGGTTTTATTTTTAAGTAATCTGTACACCCAGTGTGGGTCTTAAGCTCACAACCCTGAGATCAGGAGTCACATGCTTTACTAAGTCAGCCAGGCTCCCCCTAAGAAAATTGTTCTTATTTCTTAAAGGTTTTATATGTTATATTTTTAACATTGGAAGAATCTGTCTAAAATTTAGCTATTTCTTTAATTTCACTATTTCATCTGTTAAATTCAAGTAAAATTAAACTCAAGCTTTTTATTCCAAAGTAGAGTATATAATACAGATGCATTTTAATAAAATGACCCATAAATATCTATCTATCCATAACTTTATCTACTCACCTTTTATTTATCCATACTCATAAAGAGATGTATAGAAAGTTGTCTATCAAACATCTCTGGTAATTTGCGACATTGAAGTGATTTTTTTAATTCTCTGTTATTGATTCTTGGTGAGCAGGCATCACTTTTATAAGACAATATATCCTTTAGGCTTCAAATAATCACCACTTTATTTATTGCCCCAAATCTGATTATGAAGAATTCAGACTTAGATAAAATATCACCTAAGCAGTAATTTTGTTTTGTGTGATTTAAGTAAACATATTGGTGAATATGGAGTCAGTTCTGAAGTAGTCTTAAAGTGTAAGTAATTTGAATATTGGAAATGAACTCTCTGCTTTGAGTTCAATTGAGTCAAAAGTTTACCCAGTCTTTGCTCTCTCCATTAGTGAAAAACACTGGTGAGGCATCCCAGGGCATGTTCCTGAGAAGCAAATGATAGGATTTCCCCATTTAGCCACCTTTGACTAATTATGCTAATTATAGAACAAGCTGCAGGGAGCAGGCAAGGATAATGACTTGAATTTTACTCTAAGGATTAGTTATGAGTTGCTAAACAGAGGCCCAGGATGGACTGTTAAAACCGTTTCTGTATCTGTAATAAGTACCTGAGCAAGGAGAAGAGAAGAATGGAGAGCTTCTTTTTAACAAAAAGCTTTAGAAATAAGGCCTAAAACCACTGTGAACTCAAGTACCTATACTTGACATATTTTACTTTTTTTAAATGTTTTATTTAGTTTTGAGAGCAAGAGAGAGAGACAGAGTGTGAGTGGGGGGGTGGGGCAGAGAGAGAGGGAGAGAATCTGAAGCGGTCTCCAGGCTCTGAGCTGTCAGCACAGAGCCTGAGTGGGGCTCAAACCCATGAACTGTGAGATCGTGACCTGAGCCGAAGTCTGACGCTTAACTGGCGAGCCACCCAGACGCCCCTATACTTGATATATTTTAACAGGTAGAGCAATACCTTGAGAAACATTGTCCTCTTTCGTTGGAAAATCATGTAGCGTTCCTCATCTTGCTTCATGTCCCACCCCTCCACCTCATGACTTATTTCCCTTTCTCCAGGGCAACTGGCGTGGGAATATTTTCTTTGCAAATGAGTCATGAAAATGAAAATATTAATATATTTGAACTGGTAACAGTATTAAAATGGCTTGTGTGCTGTTTTCATTTTTCAGTGTGTGCTGACACTCAAAAAGCCAGATAAGGGATTTTTTGGCTGCTGTTGATTTTGAAATAGGATGGCATTTTGGGTTAGGATCTGTGTTCTCTGGTTGCAGTGCTTTCCCTTTTGGAGTAACTCCTTGCCAGGACTACTGAATGCTTTTACTTTCTAAGGGCCCCCGTGATGATTTGAAATCACAGATTTCTAAAGCAATCATTGCAGTCTTCTATTAGTATGGTTTTCTGTTGCCTTTTATGGTGAAGGTAAACTATGTTAGCTGTTTATTTGTTAAAGAATCTTTCACGCACTAAAGACATAACTACTATCTTTAACATTTGTTGTATTTTAAAAACATTTTTAAAATGTTTATTTATTTTTGAGAGAGAGCGCGTGCAAGTGAGCATGAGGGGCAGAAGGGACAGAGGGAGAGGGAGACACAGAATCTGAAGCAGGCTTCAGGCTCTGAGCTGTCAGCCCAGAGCCCGATGCAGGGCTAGAACTCATGAATTGTGATATCATGACCTGAGCCAAAGTCGGATGCCCAATCCACTGAAACACCTAGGTGCCCCAACATTTGTTTTAATGGGAAGCATTGACTTGACACTCAAGCAGTAAAATTTTTAGACCACAAGTCACTTTAAAACAGTGGGTTGCTAAAAAGGTAGAGCTCTTTACTGAGTTTATAGTGAACACCTATTATGGGCAAGGGTTATCAGGAGGAAACAAAGTACCTACCCCGTGGGGGTGGGGACATACAATATGTCAAGGAACATATAAGTGAAACTATTAATAAGATACAACAGTGTATGTTTGAGTACTGAATGGTTGTATCACATATGCATGTCACTGAGGGTCTAAATCCATTAAATTATTCAACTGAAAGACTCTACTTTAGTCTGTCCAGACTGTCTTTACTTAAATCATTTGTCATGTACTCTCATGTATCAGAAAGGAGATATACATAGGAAATGTATAAAAACTATTTTCTCATATTGAGATTTTGAAGAGTCTTCCTGTGAAGGGAAACACATGCACTGCATATCTAAATTGTTTATGCTATTACAGTTTTCTCTTTTAACACATTGCACATAACAAGTAATTATTGATTAGTGGTGGTTGGAAAGGATCCCATATAAACCCTTTTCCAACAATGGTGTTTAGAAGTTATTTGGGCCTGCACCGAAAACTTACATCACATATAAGTGCCTTATAGTTATTAAGCAAAAATGGTAAGAGAATTACTTCAGAGAGTTTTCTCCCAGGAGAACCACACTGTTGGTTCTTCTCTTCTTGCCCTCTTCCAGGGTGCGAATAACTCACATTTTTATAGTAGAGCCATGTGAACACTAAGGCATTCATTGTTTTGGATCGTGGTGAGGCTAGTTGTAGAAAACCTCAATATGGGTGGCAGGTCTTCCCTCACTAGTTCCTCTCTAGGATTTTCTTCATGTCCTCCTGTATCATTCCTGTTGGTATTCTCCCCTGTGGTTATCTGGGTCAAACTCAGTTCCTCTACCTTTCGTCTAATTCATCCCTTAAGTATTAGCCCACATTCATTCTCCTTGCCATCCTCTGGCCCCAGAGAGTCCTGATTTGGTTTAGACATCCACCCTCTCCCCCATGGCCACGCCCTTCAGGAGGGGCTGACCCATCCCCACTCCCATAGACTGGATTCTGATTGGTGGTTTCAGTTTGCTTGCCAGTGATTGGTTCTAGCATGGCTGGTGATAGGTTTAGGGCAATGCTACATGAAAAAAAGTGTTCTGTGGGAGTAAAAGCTTTCTTATCCTTACAAAGGATAGAAGGAAAATGTGGCTTTCTTTCTGCTTGGGAACATTGCCATACTTGGGTATGATACCTGGAATATTTACCTTTTGACCTAGGTAGGCAGAGTCTGAGCATAGAATCAATACCTGGAAGAGAGCAGATCTTAGAGAATTATAAGAAGGTAGAGATAGAGCAGAGGTCAGACACCTGTTTACCATAGGGCTAGATAACAAATATTTTAGGCTTTGTGGCCTATGGTGTGTGTTATAAATACTCACCCCTCCTATTGCTGCACAAAAATGGCCATAGACAATACATACATGAATGGCCAAGGCTATGTTCTAATAAAACTTTATTTATAAAAAAAAAAAAAAAAGGCAAAATAAACAGGCCAGATTCGGTCTGTGGGCTGTAGTTGCCAAGCCCTCAACTAGAACCTACCTTGGTATGTATTATAGTCCGTTTCTACTCACAGTGCTTCGGACACCAAACATGTGGAGGATTTCTCTCACGCAGTCATTTCTCCAACTCTTCACTTACAACTAGGTGTTCTATAATTCAGTTGAATTCAGACACTAACCACTGGGACTTAGCACAGATCACACAGGTTGGGGGCTCTGTCCCACAAAATTGCCTCCACTTTGGATGCCAGTCACAAATCCCAGACCACCATTACTTCTCGCCACCTGGCTATAAGTCAGGGGATTCCCACAACCCTGTCGTCCAGTTCAGTCATTTGCTGAATTGTGTAATGGAACTGTTGGTTCCCAACCTTCTCAGGAACTTTCTTGGAGTAATCTGAAACAGACCCCTGTATACAGAGGGCAGGAGAGACCTAAGAAAGGGTCAGGCCATTCCACATTGGTAGGTGGTAGTTTTAATAAGCACAGGGAACTTACCTACAGCGAGATGAATGGATCCCCGCACCTGCCTAGGAAATCTTAGAAGTTTATCAAGAGGCTGTACCAGGTCTAGTCACATGTAGGTAACTTTACCACTGCATCACCATCTCAAGGCTCTGTCCTTGGAGTAGCCTCTGGAAGGAGGAAGGCAAATGGAACCCACATCCCAAGGACAGGGGGAGGGGTGAGGAGGCTCCAAGTGTCTGGCTCCAGCTCATGGGTCATTTGGAGGTCATGTCTTTTGGATGACCTTCCCCACTGAGAACTCAGAAAAACACTTTACTTACTAATATGGGTTTATTATAAAACGGTCAGTTTTGGAACACATAAATGGAAGAGATACATAGGTCAAGGTATGGGAGGAGAGGTTGTTAAAGAATTTATATCATTCACGAGTTTCTTTAGAGCTTGATCTCTATCCATCTATCTTTTTCTGGAGGCTTGTAGGTAGGGCTGAAAGTTCTAATCGTCTTGTCACTTCGTCTTTCTGGTGACCAGCCCTATCATAGGGCTATTTGCCCCCCTTCCCACCACCACCCCCAGGGCCAGGTCACCTCATTAGCATAAACCCCAAGTGTGATAGAACAGGGCTCATAATGAGTAACAAAAGATGCCCTGATCACTCAGGAAGCATTGAGTGTTTTAGGAGCTTTTTGCCAGCAACCAGGGACACAAGACCAATTATATTTCTTAATACACCACAGTGTGTGTCTAGAGCTTCCCTATATTTGTACTTCTTTATATGTGAGACCATGCGTTTTCTTTCTTTTTTTTTTTTTTTAATTTTTTAACCTTTATTTATTTTTGAGACAGAGAGAGACAGAGCGTGATCGGGGGAGGGTCAGGGAGAGAGGGAGACACAGATTCCGAATCAGGCTCCGGGCTCCCAGCTGTCAGCACAGAGCCCGACACAGGGCTCGAACTCACGAACCGTGAGATCGTGACCTGAGCTGAAGTCAGACACTTAACCGACTGAGCCACCCAGGCGCCCCGAGACCATGCATTTTCTAATTGATTGAAAACTCTAATTGATTTTCTAGTTTCTAATTGAGTCTTTGTTTTTTTTCCTTATAACCATAAGCATCCTCATAATCTTAACTTGAGATAGCAGGATAAGACTCATCTTGTCTGCTCCTAAGTAGTGCCTATATTGCAAAAGAAGCCTTTCGAGAACAATATCCCTGTCTCTGTTGCTTAATCTACTCTTGTTTCTAATGACCCAAATCTTAGGCTTGAACTTAAACAGAACTCAAGTTAGTAGGAGGTGAGTTATTCTAGGGCAAACGAGGTCTCACAGAGAATCCTAAATGCCATTGTGTTAGAAGTTGCTCACCTTACAAGTAGCACTGGACAGAGTGTGCTTTGTTGTTGTTTACTTTGATTGGTGGGGTGATGACTGCTGACCATTCTAGACGTGGATGTTCCTATTAACTTTTCTCGCCAAAGGTCTGGTTCTGATATCTTTGCTTTTCCCCATCAGTGCCACTTGGGAGCTTCACAGGGCAACAGAAACAGTCGGTGTGACTGCTCTTCAGAAACAGTGACAAACAATTCTGTGAGAGAAGAGACCAGTGGTTTCCTGAGAGAGACGTAATGAAGATGCTCTGTGATTAAGTCCTTCCAGGCTTGGACACTTCTTGCTTCTAGCCTTGGTATAAATCTTCATAATGTAACTATGAAGTTTGTAATTAAATTCTTCTGGCTACTTTGGAGTATACCAGGAATGTTTTAATTACTTTTCATGGGTTATTGTCATTTATTTCCCCAGGGGGTGCCTCATTTGAGTAATTCCATTCTTTTGGATTACATGTTACTATTCCTAAAATAGTTATTCTCAACACATTTCTTTACCTCTCATATTGTATTTTTAACTAAACTCGGTGCACAATCTCTTTGAGGATCGTTGTGTAGGAGGTCCAAATACTGTTAATTCTTTTGAAATAGATGAAAGCTACAAGTAAGCAAAAGGACACATGAGAAAGAAAACTTAATGGCAGAGGCAATGAAAGGAAGCTGTTAAATCTTTCAAAACTCAAAAAAGCCTGCCGAATAATAGATTTGATGAATATATTAAGTCCCTGACCAACACATCTTCAAGAGACTAGAGGCTAACTTACTCCATCTGCGTTCGGGTTTGGACTTGGTATTCTAATTGCCCTTAATTTGCTCTTTAGTTCTACCTTTGTCCTCCAGATATTCAGTTAAATTGTTTTTCTTGGATACAGGATATCTCAGATGATGAAAAACAAAGTAAATGATGTTACTATCTGCGTGTGTTAGCAAGTAGCACATCCTCTTATCAGGATGATGGTTTTACCATGCCATGTGTTCTGTGACCTGCAAAATTACAGTCAACAGCCCCTGGAAGACCAGTAACAACAATCACAAACGGAATTCCTGGAGAACAGCTAGCTTATCTTTCTGTAGAAGGAAGTCCTTAGGAGGGACCTATCTATATATCTGCATAGTGAAATTTAGAATTCTTTATCTCTTCCATCGATTTGAAGCTTTAGTGTTGTCATCTCTGCCTGTATCCATGCTGGAAACACTTGGATTTCTCAGTTGACCAGAGAGTAGGGATAGTTTGTGGTCCAGGGAATGACTCAAGAATCCAAACACAAAAACAAAACTTTCAGTCTTATGCAGTACCTGGTTCCATCTTCATAGCCGCAGGAGAGTCCGTTTGATGAGCTTCAGTTAGAGTTTCATGAGTGGATGTGGTCTGCATATGGAAGGTGGAAAAAAAAAATAAAAGGTCAAATGAAACATCAGAGAGCAAGAGGCAGCCTTGTCTGACTGCCATCCTTTTTTCTGCCAAGTCAAAATACTGCCTCGATGCTCCTTGGCTTGGAAGGATATCCAGGGAAGAATCTTTCTTCCATAGCTCCTTATTTTATATTCCACTACTTTTTGAAGTTTCCAGGGCTGTGAGGTTTCAATTTAAACTGAGCAAATAATAAAGATGCTTTGGGTCTTTAGTTTTTTTTTTTTTTTTTTTTAGAAATCATAACAGAAATTTCTGAATTTTTGCCCTTAGGGGCAAGTGAACAGGTTCTGATATGTTTGCTGTTCCCCATCAGTGCCACTTGTGAGCTTCACAGCAGTGAATAGTTCACATAACTTAGGTTATATGAACAGTTTTTATTTTCTCTAAGCACAGAGAGCAGCAGAGGCTGGGGTGGACAGGGAAGGAAATGGTGGTAGCCCTGGGTGTTGTATTTTACCTGAAGTCAGAGCATCTCTGTCTGCTTTGTCAATAAAGGACAGCTTGCAGTTAGACCTCCCCTCCTCTTGTTTTTTCTTGGTAAGCACAGTGAGAAATTGAAAGTGAAATATTCTTTTTCTTTTATCTTAAGGAGAATTAAGCATAATGATTTTTTAAAAATTTATTTTTAATTTACATCCAAGTTAGTTAGCTTATGGTGCAAGAATGATTTCAGGAGTAGATTCTAGTGGTTCATCCCAACAAGTGTCTTCCTCAATGCCCCTTACCCATTTAGACCATACTCCTTTCCATAATCCCTCCAGCAACCTTCCGTTTGTTCTCTATATTTAAGAGTCTCTTATGTTTTGTCCTGATCCCTGTTTTTATATTATTTTTGCTTCTCTTCCCTTATGTTCATCTCTTTTGTATCTTAAATTTTTCATATGAGTGAAGTCGAATGTAATTGTCTTTCTCTGACTTACTTAATTTTTCTAGCATAATACCCTCTAGTTCCATCCATGTAGTTGCAAATGGCAAGATTTCCTTCTTTCTGACTACCAAGTAATACTCCATTGTATATATAAATGACATCTTCTTTATCCATTCATCCGTCAATGGACGTTTGGGCTCTTTCCATACTTTGGCTATTGTTGATAGTGCTGCTATAAACATGGGGGTGCATGTGTCCCTTTGAAACAGCACACCTGTATCCCTTGGATAAATATCTAGTAGTGCAATTGCTGGGTTGTAGGGTAGTTCTATTTTTAATTTTTTGAGGAACCTCCCTACTGTTTCCCAGAGTACCTGCGCCAGTTGCATTCCCACCAGCAGTGCAAAAGAGATCCTCTTTCTCCACATCCTTGCCAACATCCTTGCCAACATCCTTGTTTCCTGAGTTGTTAATGTTAGCTATTCTGACAAGTGTGAGGTGGTATCTCATTGTAGTTTTGATTTGTCTTTCCCTGATGATGAGTGATGTTGAGCATCTTTTCATGTGTCGGTTGGCCATCTGGATATCTTCTTTGGAGAAGTGTCTATTCATGTCTTTTGCCCATTTCTTCATTGGATTATTTGTTTTTTGGGTGTTGGGTTTAGTAAGTTCTTTACAGATTTTGTATACTAACCCTTTATCTGATAGGTCATTTGCAAATATCTTCTCCCATTCTGTCGGTTGCCTTTCAGTTTTGCTAATTGTTTCCTTTGCTGTGTAGAAGCTTTTTATTTTGATGAGGTTAAATTTTGCTTTTGTTTCCCTTGCCTCCGGAGATGTGTTGAGTAAGAAGTTGCTGTGGTCGAGGTGAAAGAGGTTTTTGCCCACTTTTTCCTCAAGGATTTTGATGGCTTCCTGTCTTACGTTTAGGTCTTTGATCCACTTTAAGTTTATTTTTGCGTATTGTGTAAGACAGTAGTGTTCCAGGTTCATTTTTCTGCATGTCGCTGTCCAGTTTTCCCAGCACCACTTGCTGAAGAGACTGTCTTTATTCCACTGGATGTTCTTTCCTGCTTTGTCAAAGATTAGTTGGCCATACGTTTGTGGGTCCATTTCTGGGTTCTCCTGTTTCATTGATCTGAGTGTCTGTTTTTGTGCCAGTACCATACTGTACTGAGGATTACAGCTTTGTAATACATTTTGAAGTACAGGATTGTGATGCCTTCAGCTTTGTTTTTCTTTTTCAGGATAAACATAATGATTTTTTTAATTGCTTAAAATATCATTTAAATACACTGTGATGGGAAATAGAGATACATTTTCCAAGGTGAAGGAACTATCTTCCAAGACTTGCTCCACTCCTCCTTGCATTCCTGCCTGTCCCAGTTGCCTACTATTTCTTATCAAGCATAGCAAAATGTAGGGGCCATGTATCCCCTGAAAAGAGTTAGGTATGTGTCTTGTATAGATACAAAGTGTATAAATATATTTGAGAACCCAATGAAATAGTTCTTGATTGGATCCAAGATGGAGTCAACATTGTAAATGCACATCCTGTCAGTCCCTGGAGAGAAATGATTCTCTGGTTGCTGAAGATGCTGGTTTATTTTCATCTGACCCAATTGGAAAATTGAGAGTAGAGTATAAAATTATAAAAAGAAAGAGGATGGAGACTTTCAGAGAACAAAGTCTACTGCCCGTTCCTTAATATTGATCTTTCCCAAAGCTGCACATTCTCTTTTTCTTTCTTAATCTAAGGACTCTCTATGGGCTTTCTCACTTACTCCCGTAGCCTCAGTTTTCTACTGTATATGCTTCTAATTCCGAAGTCAGGATTTGCAACCAAGATCTCTATTCTGAAATTAAGCACTATATTTGCAACTGTTTCTTCACCTTGTTATCAGATGCCTCAAAGGACATGTTTACAACTCAAATTATTATCTTACTCCTCAGACATTTCTATCTTTCTTAATGCTGTTGATAGTCACACCATATACCACATTGCACAATGGTTCATTCAACCTCAGAAGGGAACCTCATATTTATTTATTCTCTTCATTCTCAAAGTCACCCTTCTAACTCTGGTCTTAATCCTTTGTCCACTTGTCTGTTGTCCTTATCTCCTAGATGAATCTCTGCTGTTATATCTGAACCCTGATCATCACCATTTTTTTTTTTTTTTTGGACTTACTGATCTGTGTAATTCACTGTCAATAAACCATATAAATCTGAAGTCTGTAACTGGAGAAGTTTTCAAACCATTGCCATAATAAGGGTAATGAAAATACCCTTTGTCCTCAGAAGTTTCCACATGCTCCTTTGTAATACCTCCCTCACTTTCCTCCCCTACGTACCTCTTTTTTTGGGTAGTCATTCTTCTACTTGCTGTTGTTATAGGTCAGTTAGCATTTCGGAGAATTTGATGTAAGTAGAATATTCTTTTAATATATATTTTTAATATATATTTTTAGTACAGGTCTGCTGACTCTGAATTCTTCAGCTTCTGTATGTTCTGAATAAGTTTGTATTTAATCTTGGTTTGGGAAAGATATTTTACCTGGGTATGAAAGTCTACATAGACAGTTTGTCTTTTCTTTCAGTCTTTCAAAGATGTGCTCAATGCCTTCTGCCTTACCTTTTTTCCAAGGAAAACCCTGCTGCCATTCTTGTCTTTGTTTCCTTGTATGTAATGTTTCCCCTCCCTTCACTTTTATGTTTTTGTATTTATGATGTATTTATCATAACCAATTAGGTTATGATGAACCTTGGTGTCATTACATGTATATTTCTTGTGCTTGTGGTTCATGTATCTCTTTGAGTCTGTGTGTTTATTGTTGATAAGCATCTTCGAAAATTTTTCTCGATTATTTATTCAAAATTGTCTTATGTCCAACTTCTGTTTCTTTCTTCAGGGACTCAATGCATCCCACAGATCACTAATACTCATTTCAGGTTGTTTTGGTGGGGGGGCTTTTTTTTTCCTCTCTGTGTGTCATTTTGGATAGTTTCTATTACTATGTTTTTGGGTTCATTGATCCTTTTTCAGTAGTGTCTAATATTCTGTAATTCTATCCAGTTTATTTTTCATTTTAGGCATTGTATTTTTGTTGTTGTTTCTAGGAGTTCAATTTAGGTGTTCTAAAAATATATTTTATATCTCTATTTAACATGCTCAAATACTCCTCTACTTTGACATTTGGGCATTTGGATTATAGTTATAACTTTCAAGATACTTGTTTAACAATTCTGTAATCTCTGCCATTTCTCAGTGTGTTTCTGTTGATTGATTTTTATCCTTATGATACACTTTATTCCCTTCCCCCTCCTATTCTGAAGCTTAGAATCTCTCTCCATGCAGGAATCTGGGTAATCAAGGTTCCCTTCATTTCTACCCTTTCTTTCAGGAGTCAGAGTCTGACACTGCCTCTTTCAGTGTCTGAAAACCTAGTTTCATGTATCTTGTCTAGTTCTTTTTAGCTGTTTCAAGCACAAGGTTGAAGCTGGTTCCTCCTATTCCATCTTGGTCCCAACCCAGTGTTTTTTTTTTTTTATATAATTTAGGTTTGTACTATTGCTTGAATTAATTGTTTTGAATCTCTAATCTAATTGTGTCATTCTCCTACTTAAAAATCTTTGGTGATAATCTTTTACTTTCAAGTAAAAGTTCTAACCTGTAGTAGAGCATCTAAAGCCCTTCATATAATGTCTCTTTCCACATTCGTTTTAGGCCATTACTTTTTCCTTTCCTCATGCTACCTTCTAGACACATAGACACCCTATAATCAAACACACTCAGTTAACCACAATTCCTGAAATATACCATCCTAGTTTTTTTATTTTGTTTTTTTCTTTGTGCATACCACTTTATCTTCTCAGGCTGTTGAGATCTTACCTACTCTAACAATACATGTGTCCTAGTTCAAATATAACCACTACTGCAAGGCCTTCTATGACTTTCTCCTGACTGTCCTCAGCAAGATTGTTAGTCTGTTGTTCCCTCCTCAGATATTTTCTGTTCCTTATGGAGGACTTATTGTAGTACTTACTAGTTTGTCTCACTAGACTTAGAATGCTTCCAGGGTAGAACTTGGTAAATTTATTCTGTAGAGGGCCAGATGATAATTAATTAATTAATTAATTAATTAATTTTAATTTTTAAATTTATTTTTGAGAGAGAGAGGGAGGGGCAGAGAGAGAGTGAGATAGAGAATCTAAAGCAGTCTCTGTGCTGTCAGTGCAAAGCCTGACATGGGGCTTGAACCCATGAATCGTGAGATTGTGACCTGAGCTGAAGTCGTATGCTCAACTGACAAAGCCACCTAGGTACACCCAGGTAGTAAATATTTTAAAGTTTGAGGGCTCTACAGGTCTTTGCTGCATATTATTCTTTGTTTTTCTTTACAAACCTTTGAAAATACAAGATTCGTTCATAGATTAGCAGCCAAGCAAAAACTTTCTGCTGTAGGCTGTAGTCTGCTTAGAAAAGAGAGGTTATTCCGTTGGTCTGTGTGCCTGTTTTTGTGCCAATACCATGCTGTCTTGATGATTACAGCTTTGTAGTAGAGGCTAAAGTTTGGGATTGTGATGCCTCCTGCTTTGGTCTTCTTCAAAATTACTTTGGCTATTCGGGGTCTTTTGTGGTTCCACACAAATATTAGGATTGTTTGTTCTAGCTTCAAGAAGAATGCTGGTGCAATTTTGATTGGGATTGCATTGAATGTGTAGATAGCTTTGGGAATGTGTAGATAGCTTTGGGTAGTATTGACATTTTAACAATAT
Source organism: Leopardus geoffroyi (assembly GCF_018350155.1). NCBI lineage: Eukaryota > Metazoa > Chordata > Mammalia > Carnivora > Felidae > Leopardus > Leopardus geoffroyi. The sequence continues at coordinate 134,242,478 of NC_059326.1, forward strand.
TTATTCTTCCAATCCACTAGCATGGAATGTTTTTCCATTTCTTTATGTCTTCTTCAATTTCTTTCATAAGCTTTCTATAGTTTTCATCATACAGATCTTTTACATCTTTGGTTAGGTTTATTCCTAGGTATTTTATGCTTCTTGGTGCAGTTGTGAATGGGATCAGTTTCTTTATTTGTCTTTCTGTTGGTTCATTATTAGTGTGTAAGAATGCGACTGATTTCTGTACATTGATTTTGTATCCTGCGACTTTGCTGAATTCATGTATCAGTTCTAGCAGACTTTTGGTGGAGTCTATTGGGTTTTCCATGTATAATATCATGTCATATGCAAAAAGTGAAAGGTTGACATCATCATTGCCAATTTTGATGCCTTTGATTTCCTTTTGTTGTGTGATTGCTGATGCTGGAACTTCCAACACTATGTTAAACAACAGCAGTGAGAGTGGACATCCCTGTCGTGTTCCTGATCTCAGGGGGAAAGCTCTCAGTTTTTCCCCACTGAGGGTGATATTAGCTGTGGGCTTTTCATAAATGGCTTTTATAATGTTTAAGTATGTTCCTTCTATCCTGACTTTCTTGAGGGTTTTTATTAAGAAAGGACGCTGAATTTTGTCAAATGCTATTTCTGCATTGATTGACAGGATCATATGGTTCTTATCTTTTATTAATGTGATGGATCACATTGATTGATTTTCGAATGTTGAACCAGCCCTGCAACCCAGGAATGAATTCCACTTGATCATGGTGTATAATTTTTTTTATATGCCATTGAATTCGATTTGCTAGTATCTTATTGAGAATTTTTGCATCCATATTCATCAGGGATATTGGCCTGTAGTTCTCTTTTTTTGCTAGGTTTCTGTCTGGTTTAGGAATCAAAGTAACGCTGGCTTCATAGAATGAGTCTGGAAGTTTTCCTTCCCTTTCTATTTTTTGGAACAGCTTGAGAAGGATAGGTATTATCTCTGCTTTAAATGTCTGGTAGAATTCCCCAGGGAAGCCACCTGGTCCTGGACTCTTATTTGTTGGGAGATTTTTGATAGCTGATTCAATTTCTTCACTGGTTATGGGTCTGTTCAAGTTTTCTATTTCTTTCTGTTTGAGTTTTGGAAGTGCATGGGTGCTTAGGAACTTGTCCATTTCTTCCAGGTTGTCCAGTTTGTTGGCACATAATTTTTCATAGTATTCCCTGATAATTGCTTGTATTTCTGAGGGATAGAAACCCCAGAAGTAGACCCACAAAAGTATGGCCAACTAATCTTTGACAAAGCAGGAAAGAATATCCAATGGAAAAAAGACAGTCTCTTTAACAAATGGTGCTGGGAGAACTAGACAGCAACATGCAGAAGGATGAAACTAGACCACTTTCTTACACCATTCACAAAAATAAACTCAAAATGGACAAAGGACCTGAATGTGAGACAGGAAACCATCAAAACCCTAGAGGAGAAAGCAGGAAAAAACCTCTCTGACCTCAGCCACAGCCATTTCTTACTTGACACATCCCCAAAGGCAAGGGAATTAAAAGCAAAAATGAACTCTTGGGACCTCATGAGGATAAAAAGCTTCTGCACAGCAAAGGAAACAATCAACAAAACTAAAAGGCAACCAATGGAATGGGAAAAGATATTTGCAAATGACATATCGGCCAAAGGGCTGGTATCCAAAATCTATAAAGAGCTCACCAAACTCCACACCTGAAAAACAAATAATCCAGTGAAGAAATGGGCAGAAAACATGAATAGACACTTCTCTAAAGAAGACATCCAAATGGCCAACAGGCACATGAAAAGATGCTCCACGTCGCTCCTCATCAGGGAAATTCAAATCCAAACCACACTCAGATACCACGTCATGCCAGTCAGAGTGGCTAAAATGAACAAATCAGGAGACTATAGATGCTGGCGAGGATGTGGAGAAACGGGAACCCTCTTGCACTGTTGGTGGGAATGCAAACTGGTGCAGCCGCTCTGGAAAACAGTGTGGAGGTTCCTCCAAAAATTAAAAACAGGTCTACCCTATGACCCAGCAATAGCACTGCTAGGAGTTTACCCAAGGGATACAGGAGCGCTGATACATAGGGGCACTTTTACCCCAATGTTTATAGCAGCACTTTCAACAATCACCAAATTATGGAAAGAGCTTAAATGTCCATCAAGTGATGAATGGATAAAGAGATTGTGGTTTATGCACACAATGGAATACTACGTGGCAATGAGAAAGAGTGAAATATGGCCTTTTGTAGCAACGTGGATGGAACTGGAGAGTGTTATGCTGAGTGAAATAAGTCATAGAGAGAAAGACAGATACCATATGGTTTCACTCTTATGTGGATCCTCAGAAACTTAACAGAAGACCATGGGGGAGGGGAAAGAAAAAAAAAAGAAGTTAAGGAGGGAGCCAAAGCATAAGAGACTCTTAAAAACTGAGAACAAACTGAGGGTTGATGGGGGGGGTGGGAGGGAGGGGAGGGTGGGTGATGGGTATTGAGGAGGGCACCCATTGGAATGAGCACTGGGTGTTGTATGGAAACCAATTTGACAATAAATTTCATATTAAAAAATAATTTTAGAAGGTGGATTCTAAACTGAACACATAAACACATTTAAGATGGTAAAATATTTGTTATATGTATTTTACCATAACTAAAACTTAAGACAATAAAGAAAAACAGGAAAAAAAAAGAGAGGTGATATTTCATTCTTTTACCCAGTAGAGTGTCTGACCCTGAGAAGAAGCTCCATAAAAACATATAGTTCTTTAATAATGACCATAAAATCTCCTGTAATATTTATTTTAAATTTTTAATGTTTATTTTTGAGAGAGCAAGATAGAGAGACAGAGCTCGAGTGGGGGAGGGGCAGAGAGAGAGAGAGAGAGAGAGAGAGAGAGAGAGAGAGAGAGAGAGAATCCAAAGCAGGCTCCAGGCTCCAGGCTCCAAGCCATCAGCACAGAGCCTGATGCGGGGCTCGAACCCACGAACTGTGAGATCATGACCCTAACTGAAGTGGGACGCTCAACCCACTGGGCCACCCAGTACCCCTCTCCTGTGATATTTAAATACTTCATATGTGACAGTAACTCTTCTAAGAGCATAGGTTTTACCATTTGGTTTGTGCAACATCAGGTCATACTGTAAGCATCATTTTATAGATTAGGCAATGTTGCCATGAAGAAGATTAGGAATTTGCCTAAGAAGTTAGAAAAGGAGTAGTAGGGGGACAGAGGCAATGAAGTTAGAAAGGGAGTAGTTTAGGGACAGTGACAATTGTATGTGTTCTTGCTATATTGGTCTTAGCTCCCAAAGAGGACAAAATGTCCCCGCTGAATTTGATGTATTCAATCTCTCTCTCTCTCTCTGTCTCTCCCTCTCTGATGGAAACAAATGTAGATTCACAAATGTAGATTGTAGAGTCTTTGACCTAAGTATTCATCAGTTTCAAGGATAAGTAACCACATTTGCTCACTTTTATGTTTATCATATATAGTTTGGACAAAATATCAAAATTGGGTTTCTAGGAATATAGGCATTACTTTTTAAAAATATGAAAAGTCTTGTGTCCCTGGGTGGGTTAGTCAGTTAAGCACCCAACTTCAGTTTAGGTCATGATCTTGTGGTTCATGAGTTTGAGCCCCCATTGGGCTCTGTGCTGACAGCTCAGAGCCTGGAGCCTGCTTCGGATTCTGTGTCTCCCTCTCTCTCTGCCCCTCCCCTACTGTCTCTTTGTCTCTTGCTCTCTCTCTCTCTCTCAAAAATAAAAATAAAACATTAAAAAATATATATAAAAATATGAAAAGTCTCAGATATATTACCATCACCATTTTCTCCTTAAATTCTAGAAACTCCTATTACTCCTTAAATTATAATAATATCCTTCAAACAAAACACTTTGTCTAAATTGGTTTTCGGCAATATCTGATTTAGAAGCTGAAGAAACATATTATTTGAAAGCCCACACACAAATGTTTTATTTTTTTTAAATTTCTTGACCAAAAAGGAAAGGATAATTGTCTTTGTGTTTTATATAAAACATTACCTCATAGCTGTCAGTTTGTGACAGAGTGAACTCATGTGTGCTGATACTAAGAATCTTGATGATGCTTTTTGGGAATCCCAACAGGCTAGACTCGTTAACATTGTGGAACTGAAACTCCAATAATCAATCAAACCATCATCATGAACCAAAACACCCTCAATGCAGCTGCCATTTATAATTAAGTGGTAATGATCTTTATAGGAAAGATTACAGTGGCATAAAAAGCACCTGCTGTCACAATTAGCTTTTCAAAAAGCAAAGGCTGTTTCACTGCCATATCTTTAAATAATAATTATTATTAGGCCAATTTAAAGCAAATTAGTAGGCGGTTTAGCGTTAAATATACAATATATTTATGTCAAGAGCACTATTGTAAAGACAGTTAATTTTCCTCACTGGAAATTCAGTATGTTTTATCAGATGACAGCTATGCTCCTTCCTGAGTTGAATTCTGCCGCCCAGAAGACAGACAGAAGAGGGTCTTGGGGGAACAGAGGCTCTGAACCTGAGGTGGGCTCCTGCCCAGGCAGGGGACCATTCTTGGGAATTATGTAACTGGTGTTTATTTCATTTTCTAAACATGAATCTCTTTGGCTTTTAATCACTGACATTTCTCCTTCCTTGCAGCATTTTATGTTGGTTATATCATTGTATTCCTGAAAAGTGTTATTGACACCCCAACAAAAAACAATAAAAAAATGATGCAATAGCAGCATAAATACGGAGTATAGATGGGTTGTTACAGGGTGGTCGCTGCCAGTTCTCACAAATGTCAGGGTGACCTCTGAGAATTAGGGAAAATTGGAGTTACAAATGTAGTTTGACATGCCTGTAAAGCAGATTCCTGTATTGTGTTCTTGTCTGAGGACACATCATTTCTAATCACTGGTCCAGTTTAAGTGAGGTTTTGAGGCTGAGAACTGAGAAGACTAGGGCTGTGTCAGCTTGGCTTATCAAGGAAAACTTGGGAGGGGACAGTTATTGAGTCCCTACCCTTGGCTTACTTGACATAAAGCCATACACCTTCCCATAGGATAATTAACCATCAGGTGATGGGGTTGGGGGTGGGAGTTCCTGTACTTGACTCAATTCAAAAATGAATTCACACATATTTTATGTGGGGTGCAATAGCATATGCCGTGGCAAGTGGGGCTGAGAGGTTCACAGTTTGTTTTATCTAGCAAATGAGGTCTTTGGATTACCGTTTAGTTGGTGAAATTGATCACTTGGTAATGCATTTCTAAAGAGTTGAGCAGATGCCATAGGTAAGTTGGGAATGTTTATTTTGCTCATCACGTATTATATTTATCTACCTATTTTATTTTTCGCACATACAAAAAATGGCTCCCTGAGAGAAACAGTATCTAGATAATGATTTGCCCATTTCTGCCTCTTTAGCATGAGTTGCATTCAATGACGAAATAGATTTTCTCCATGTCATTGATCATGGGTTAAATTTCTGTGGAAATGACATTGCTTCTTTGAGATCCTATGGAATCTCAAACTCACTGGGAAGAGCCTCCTTAGATGCTCCCTAATGCCATTGACATCTTTATGTGTTCCCACTTGGAGACATTTTTCTTTAGTTTCCATACCATTTGCTCTCCGGTGTTATTCCTTTTCTCTGTGAACAGTGTTGGATTTGAACCCCTTCTGTTCACTTCTTTTCCATTTAAAGGCTCCCCTAGCACCTGTCCTAAGATTTCCCTCACCACACTCTCTGCTTGGAGAGGGTCTTGGCATTAACTTTCACCTGCTAAGTTTATCCTTGACCTCAACTCTCGTTCAAGTTCCTGGCTTCCATTTATTGTTGCTATTTACCTTCATTCACAGCAGCCATTTCAGAGCAACATGCCCTAAACTTGCCATCTTTCTTCCCAACCTGCCTGCCTCTCTCTTCCTCCTTCCTTTGACACCTGCTCCTCTCCCTTCCCAGCAGCCAGGCATGAAGTCTCAGCATCAACCTGGATCCCCCTTCCTCCTTCCTATCATCCTCCCTCAGTGACCCTGCCGTGTCACCCTCACTTCTGCAAGGACATGGTGTACCAGAATGGTTAAAAACAGTGTTCTGGAACCAGAGGTTGGATTCCTTAATGGGTGCCCTGAGGTAATCTTTAACCTTTCTGTGCCTCAGTGTCTGCATCTGTAAAACTAAGAGAAAAGAACTTACCTCAAAGCACTCTTGTGAGGATGAAATGAGTTCCTTACTTATTCTCAGAGCACTGCAACGTGCACAGGAAACACCCAAAAGATGTAAGCTGTTATGATTGTTATTAGTTGTTGCGGGTGCCCCTTCCAGTTCTCCCCGTGATGATGTTGATCCAGGCACTTGTCATTTCTTGGTTGGACACTGGAATAATTCCTGATTGACCTCCTCATCCCCAGGATCTTGTCAGTCCATTTCACCTTACATTCTGCTGCCAGAAATATCTGGCAGATGGCCAAGATTTTTACTCTCCTGCTCAGAAAGATTTAACTTAGACAATAAGGTCTTTAACTCCTTTGTTTGTCCTTGAAGATTCTGTACAATTTTCCACCGCCATTGACCAGTATTCCCTTGCAGGGCCCTTTCAGCCCAGCCAAGGGGAATGTTACACTTCTCTCCATTTTTGTTCTGCCCACCTCCTTGCCCATCTTGCCCACCTCCTTGCCTTTGCTCACAGGGGATCATCAGCCTGGATCCCCTTCCTCTTCACACTCTTCCCTATGGGGCCAAGGATTCTTTGTTTCTGAAGGCCTGCTCACAAGGCTCTACCCATGGAAACTTCTTTTATCATCTCCATGGCCCCACAAAAGGTATGTGTCCTTCGTTTTATCTCCCATAGCAACTTATTTATATAGCTCTTATGATTCTTTTTACTTTCTGATATATATTTTAGTTATGTAAGTACCTTGATTATTCCTAGGTTTAGAGCACATTTATACTTGGTGCAATTTTAAATTCCTCTCATAGGTACACAATGCCTTACTCATAGGCAGTGGTCAGTACATAAACATGGCATGAGTGAGTGATTCTCCCTGAGTCTGTGTGTCCAGCAAAGGGCATTCAGGTAGGAGATGCCCAATATGTCTTAAAAAAGGAACAGAAAAAATATATATATTCTTTATTCCCAGGCAAAATTATTTATTTATTTAATTTATTTTTTAAATTTAAATTCCAATTAACATGTAGTGTAATAATGGTTTAAGGGGTAGAACCCAGTGGTTAATAACTTCCATATAACATGTAGTGCTCATCTCAACAAATGTCCTCCTTAATGTCTGTCACCCACTTAGCCCATCCTCCCTCCCCTCCAGCAACCCTCAGTTCTCTGTATTTAAGAGTTTCTTAAGGTTTGTCCCCTTCTCTGTTTTTATCTTATTGTTCCTTCCCTTCCCTTATGTTCGTCTGTTTTGTTTCTTAAATTCCACATGAGTGAAATCATGTGATATTTATCTTTCTCTGACTGGCTTATTTCACTTAGCATAATACACTCTACTTCCGTCCATATTGTTGCAAATGGCAAGATTTCATTCTTTTTTTTTCAACGTTTATTTATTTTTGGGACAGAGAGAGACAGAGCATGAACGGGGGAGGGGCAGAGAGAGAGAGAGACACAGAATCGGAAACAGGCTCCAGGCTCTGAGCCATCAGCCCAGAGCCCGACGCGGGGCTCGAACTCACGGACCGCGAGATCGCGACCTGGCTGAAGTCGGACGCTTAACCGACTGCACCACCCAGGCGCCCCAAGATTTCATTCTTTTTGATCACTGAGTAATATTCCATTGTGTATAGGTACATACCACATCTTCTTTATACATCAGTTGATGGACGTATGGGCTCTTCCCATAATTTGGCTATTGTCGATAGTGCTGCTATAAACATTGGGGTGCATGTGCCCCTTCGAATCAGCATTTTTGTATCCTTTGGATAAATACCTAGCAGTGCAATTGCTGGATCATACTGTAGTTCTATTTTTAATTTTGTGAGGACCCTTCATACAGTTTTCCAGAGTGTCTGCACCAGTTTGCATTCCCACCAACAGTGCAGAAGTGTTCCCCTGTCTCTGCATCCTCACCAACATCTGTTGTTGCCTGAGTTGCTCATTTTAGCCATTCTGATAGGTATGAGGTGGTACCTAATTGTGGTATTAATGACAAAATTATTCATTATTCACAGCAAAGCCTCTCTGACCCTTTCTAGTAAGAGTTGCATTTGAACTTACAGAAGCCACAGCCTTTGGGAGTCTACATAGACCTTATAAGGAATGGTCCAATCCCCTGTGGGAAAACAGAGGCCCAAAGGGGAGTATGGCTAATCCAAGATGGAAGATCCAGTTATCAGTAGCAGAGTATCTCAGTGGCTAAGATTGCTGGTGAGTTCTGTACTCTTGGGCTCATTGGCTTCCCTTTTGATTGTTCTAAAATAATCTTTTTGTGGTCTAGGAGTAGTAATCAGAGAGTTTGAGTCAAGTTTCTTTCCAACTAAAATAATTTCCAAAGGGAAAAATTATTCACCATTTATAAAGAAGTTATAATTAGCATAATGGTGCATCTTGAATAATGAGACAATTTAGACTGCTGAATATTTGTGCTACTTAAATATAAGAAGTGTTGGAAAAAATGCAAGCAATGTGGTAGGAAGACATTAGTGTACATGGCTTCTTACTGAAGTTCACTTCACAAAAACTTTTCATATGCAGATCTGGTTATTTGTACACACCTTCCCTTCTCTTCTGTCTATTACAAAGTCTTTGTTTCTTTCCCTCTTTTTCCAAGTGTCATTTAGAGAATGATTTCCTCATGTATTTAGTGTAGATATAGTGTTACCCTCATTGGATCTATGAGAATTTAGTACGAGAATGTGCATAAAAGCACCTGATGCAAAACAAGTACTCAGTTACTATGATTCTCCATTTCTTCTTTGTCTCCATAGAATATATGTTGCCATTCCCTACTGTTTGTTCAAATTAGACATGTCAGTATCTCCTAATAGTTTTCAGTTGCCCCCAAGCAGAGCCTTAGAATCCCTTTGAGCACTACCCTCCAGGCGGTACTATCAATCAGATGGGGTTCACATGAGATAAAACTTATTTGTTGTCCTGTCCTGGTAAATGTGAGATGATTTTTCCCCCACTTCTAAATATGGTTCAACTACATTGGTCTGCTTGTTTCTACCACATCTCAGTCTAGAAGTTTGCCTTCTGACTTTGGTTTAGTTTATGTTCCGTCGTATTCTCTCTTGGTTTCTATTTCTTTTTCCATATTCTAAAAATATTTCAAAGAAACAAAAAATATGACTTAACTGGGCTTGGATATATAAAGTTATGCTATGTTGCATTGATTGTCGTAACTTTTATTAGTTTGGTTACTCCTCCATTCTCTCAAAAGAAAAGTATTTCCCTTTTGTTTTACCAAAAAATATGAAAGATTTTAGCCCAAAATGCATTTTTTGAAAATTTGAAGACCAGGGTGAAAAACCAGAAGTGAAAGAATCTGAATGTAATATTATGTAGACAATTCCTATAAATCAGAGAGACCTTGGTTTGAACTTATACTCGTTTTGAATTTTGGAATACCTCGAGTACTTTCTAGTCATTAACTATAATCTGTGGAATCAGAATAAAACTTTCTCCTGGTTATGAGGCCTTACAAGAGATGGGTCATGAAGAGTGCTTTCTTTTTTTAAAAAAAATTTTTTTTTTCGACGTTTATTTATTTTTGGGACAGAGAGAGACAGAGCATGAACGGGGGAGGGGCAGAGAGAGAGGGAGACACAGAATCGGAAACAGGCTCCAGGCTCTGAGCCATCAGCCCAGAGCCCGACGCGGGGCTCGAACTCACGGACCGCGAGATCGTGACCTGGCTGAAGTCGGACGCTTAACCGACTGCGCCACCCAGGCGCGCCAAAGAGTGCTTTCTTAACACAGAGCCTGTCACTGAAAAAGGATTCAAACAATCACAGAAATTATCATTAATTTATCCAAGTGTGTTTTCAGTGTCAAAAACAAGGAAAGTAATTCTGTAAATTTTCCACTGGAAAAATAGCATCTTATTTCCTTCTTGTGAAAGAATGCATGACCTTTGACAAAAATCTCAAACTTTTAAAAAGCAAAAAAAAAAATTGCTTAATGAGCTAGTTTGCCAGACATTGAGAGACCAAGTGGAAGATCTTTTTTTTTTTTTTTTTTTTTTTTAATTTTTTTTTTCAAGGTTTATTTATTTTTGGGACAGAGAGAGACAGAGCATGAACGGGGGAGGGGCAGAGAGAGAGGGAGACACAGAATCGGAAACAGGCTCCAGGCTCTGAGCCATCAGCCCAGAGCCCGACGCGGGGCTCGAACTCACGGACTGCGAGATCGTGACCTGGCTGAAGTCGGATGCTTAACCGACTGCGCCACCCAGGCGCCCCCCAAGTGGAAGATCTTTAACATGTGGATCCCCTTTCTTTCTTTCTTTCTTTCTTTCTTTCTTCCTTCCTTCCTTCCTTCCTTCCTTCCTTCCTTCCTTCCTTCCTTCCTTTTTCTTTCTCTCTCTCTCTCTCTCTCTCTCTCTCTTCTTTCTTTTAGTAAAATAATTACCTTCAAATAGTCTACAGAAGCTAGGATGATCTTGTGGAAAATAACCTTAATGGTATAATGGAGCTGAGTGTTAAAGCTGAGCTCAGTTAGCATTAGGAGTATACTTTCAACTGAAATGTATTTCAGTGGAAGGATGTACTAAACTGTTAAAGGAATATGTCTTGAGTGGGACAGAACAGAGCCAGAGGTGAAGATTCCTTTTTTAATCTATATTTTTGTATTACTTGAATTTTTGCAATAAACATGGACTATTATTTTTTGATAGTGAATTTTTAAAATGCCATTACATTTTAATTTTTTAAATGTTTTTATTTCTTTTTGAGAGAGAGAGAGAGAGAGAGAGAGAGACAGAGCACAAGTGGGGGAGGGGCAGAGAGAGAGAGAAGGGAAGACACAGAATCCCAAGCAGGTTCCAGGATCTGAGCTGTCAGCACAGGGCTCGAATTCACAGACTGCGACATCATGACCTGAGCTGAAGTCCGACACTAAACCGACTGAGCCACCCAGGCGCCCCTAAAATGCCATTATGTTGTAAATGCAAGTCATTTTTACTTTTGGCCCAGGGTAGAATAATGACACAGCTGAAATTTGTGGTCTGGGTTTTCTGCCTCTTTATTCTCTACGGTTTGATTCCATTTCCTTCTCTCCATACTGAAACATCCATATTATTTTTCTATGATAGTTTACTGCCAAAAATGACATCATAAATGTATACATTCTTTAACATAAATAATTTCTATTGTTTAATGAAGATCAAAGTCATAGGTCAGACATGTAAACCCCTCTACTTGAATTTCTATTATCTATCAGCAAGAGAGAGGTTTTTTTTTTTTTTTTTTTTTTTTTACATTTTCAAATATTTATTTATTTTTGAGAGAGAGAGAGAGAGAAAGAAAGAGCATTGCAAGGTAGAGGAGGGGCAGAGAGAGGGAGACAGAGGATCTGAAGTAGGCTCTGAGCTGACAGCAGAGAGCCCAATGGGGGGCTCAAACTCATCAACCAAACCGTGAGATATGAAGTCAGATGCTTAACTGACTGAGCTACCCAGGCATCCCAAGAGAGGGTTTTTAAAGTGACGACTTTTGGGACACCTGGGTGGCTCAGTCGGTTAAGCGGCCGACTTTGGCTCAGGTCATGATCTCCGGTCCGTGAGTTTGAGCCCCGCGTCAGGCTCTGTGCTGACAGCTCAGAGCCTGGAGCCTGTTTCGGATTCTGTGTCTCCCTCTCTCTGACCCTCCCCCGTTCATGCTCTGTCTCTCTCTGTCTCAAAAATAAATAAACATTAAAAAAAAAATTTTAAAGTGATTACTTTCTGGATCCATAAAGTCATATCATTAATACATTGGATGCAGTCTATTCTGCCTTGTAGGATTATTGACTGATGCTTGGTGATACTGCACCAGTATGTGTAGATCATGTACATGATTATAAGAAATATAATGTTGTTGTTGTTCTAGTGAAGAGCTCTTCAAGAATTTAGAGCAAATGAATAACAGTATCTACCTTAATTTTAAAATGATTGCTCCTGGGGCGCCTGGGTGGCTCAGTCGGTTAGGCGTCCGACTTCAGCTCAGGTCATGATCTCGCAGTCCGTGAGTTCAAGCCCTGCGTCGGGCTCTGTGCTGACAGCTTAGAGCCTGGAGCCTGTTTCAGATTCTTTGTCTCCCTCTCTCTCTGACCTTCCCTCATTCATGCTCTCTCTCTGTCTCAAAAATGAATAAACGTTAAAAAAAAAAAATGATTGCTCCTCCTGGGGCGCCTGGGTGACTCAGTCGGTTAGGCATCCGACTTCAGCTCAGGTCACGATCACACACTTCATGGGTTCAAGCCCTGCGTCGGGTTCTGATGACAGCTCAGAGCCTGGAGACTGCTTTGGATTCTGTGTCTCCCTCTCCCTCTGCCCCTACCCTGCTCGCTCTCTGTCTCTCTCTCCCTAAAATAAATAATCATTAAAAAAAATTTTAAATGATTGCTCCTAAGATAAAATAAAATAAAAAAGATAGGAAAAGAAAATGATTCCTTCAGCTATTTGATTGAAAGTAGGCCTTAGGCAAGCCAGAACTGGAAACAGACCCCTTAGGAGACTACTGCAATAATTTAGTTGGGAAAGTATGGTAGCTTGGGTAGGGTAGGGGAAGTGATGCTAGTAAGAATTTGTCAGATGCTGGATACATTTGAAGATAGAGCCATTAAGATTTCCTGATGGACTGGCTATAAGATGCAAGAATCAATGGTGACTCCCAAGGACTTTGGCCCCCACAGTTGGAAGGGTGAAGTTGCCATCAAGTGTGATGGTGAGTGGGATTTCACGCTGATTCTCCTCACCAGGTTCAGGTGAAAGTTTTCTAGGAGGGGCTAAGGGGAAGTATTGGTCCTCATCTTGATGGTCTCTCTGTGTTCATCTCCTGTGTCTGAGTTCTCCAGCTGTTTTTAATTTGTATCTGACTTAGGTCAAATGAGCAACATTTTTGTGTCAGGATGAGTACACTAACCAAAGAGAATTCTTTATCACTTTCTTCACTTGCTGAAAGATCAAATTTTAAGTTCAGAATCTTCACAAACTGTCCTAATAGAGCTATGATGATTTATGTTCTGATTAGTATTAATGCATCTGTAGAGTACTAGAATTTAAGAACATGCACCTCTTGTAACTGCCCTGGAAATAAACATGTGCTACAGGACTGTGGAAATATTTGAGGAGGGCCTGTTGTCATCACTGCAATGCTCCAGTGTTACTGTGTTAAATGCTACCCACAGCCCAAACTGCATTAGAGATTTTCTTTCCTTTTTTAATGTTTATTTACTTTGAGAGAGAGAGAGAGAGAGAGAGAGAGAGAAGGCACTAGCAGGGTAAGGGCAGAGAGAGAAAGGAGAGAGAGAGAAAGAATGAATGAATGAATGAATGAATGAATGAATGAGTCCCAAGCAGGCTCCACACTGTCAGCACAGAGACTGATATAGAGTTCAAACTCCTGAACCGGGAGATCATTACCTGAGCTGAAACAAAGAGTCAGATGCTTAACTGACTGAGCCACCCCAGAAATTTTCCTTCTGTTTAAGTATCTCTTGCCCACTTATGTATGGATGACATCAGACCAATAAAGCCACTGAGAAATCTGCCAATTGTACATTATAATTTACTTATATTACCCATACCAAGAATGTTACCTGTTTCTTATCCATCCATCTAATAAAGATGAAATAAAAGAGAAGACATTTGTTCATTTCTCCTTTAAAAATGTTTCCTATCTAGCCTAGACTATAGGGCAAATAAGGTTTTCATTTTTGCAAGAACACTATTATACATTCTCCTTGAACCCCAAATGGCATGAGAACATTTTGTGATTATATTTTCTGAGCACAGTTAAAGAAATTAATGGAAACCAAGCTGAATGGCTATAAAATGTTCTGGAACAAGTGTTAAATAGAATCAAGGGACTAAAGAGAAGGACTGGGGATGTTTTATGCTGCAAGCCTTTTAAAAAAGGATATGGATAGAATAGTTTTCAAGGACTAGAATAAAGCTGTTCCCTTTACCAAACTATTTATTTTAGTCCTTGCATGATCTTTCCTTTTCTTCTTTGGCTGATTAGTATTCCCACTAATCACAATGAGGTAAACAGTCTTTAACAAAGAAAGATTTTTACTTTGATGCATCACACAAGGGTTCTTAATGAAGACAATACAACAAATGATGTAAGTGGTCTGAATAGGACCTGAATACCATTTCTCCAACTTTCGACAGGAAGGATAAAAGCAACTTAATGCACCCCTCAAGAAAAATAGCAAAACACATTTTCTCATTCTCACTTGTTCCTCTATCCTTCTTATCCCCTTGTACACACAAGCAGGATGTGCACAGTGGTAATTATTTCAGTTAGAGTGAAGTGGTCTTTCAAAACCTGACAGGAAATGTAATAAAGGAAAGAAAGGTTGGGACTGGCCACTTGAAATTAGCGGATGTGTAACCCTCCTCAGACCTCTGTTTCTTCAAAAAGAAAAGTGACTAACAGACTTTCCCGTAAGTTGCAGAGTATAAGTAGTTAAAAGAACTCCTATAACCACCTTCCTTTCTTATCTCCACAGCAAAGGCAAGACACCATTTGAATATAAACATCAGAGTGACCATATGTTCCAGTCATGGTGTATGACTCTTGTCCTTGTATATTTATTAAAATTGTCAATTCTTCTCAGGTTGAATAATTAATTATATGATCATCTGAGCCATAAGAGGTTCTGATCTCCAGAGAAGCTTCTCTTTGACTAAATGAATCGGCTGAATGTCCCTTTCAAGGTTATGAGAGATTCATGTGTGTAGAGCTGATAATCATGCATAGGAACAAATTTAGACTGGTTCAGCTTCAGGAAGTAAACTCCTGTAGTCCTTTGTCATATGTGGCTAACTTTTCAGGTATGTTTTGGCTTTTCGTTCCCATCTTCCTAAAAGGGGTAGAGTTTAATCATGATTAAAGTGCACTGGTCCCAAATTTCAGAGGTTGGAAAGTTTCACGTATTTAAGAGTTTCTGTTGAGCTGTAACTGTTGAAGTGTGTGTGCACACACCCTCTACTTGGGATAAGAGGAGTTTATAACCTCTAGTAATGGTCTTATTGTTCCATCCATTAGAGACAAAAATTATTATCAGACTTACCTTTCCTCCGTTAGCAAATATAAAACTAGATGAAAGATTTGAAGCAACCTTTTTTTAAGGCATTGGAAACTAGACTGCACAGATCTGTGATCCTTAAAAGAAGGGAAATAAACAAGATGAGCTCCCTATGCACTCCAGCTTTTTCATGTGAGGGCACTTCCCAAGTGATGACATGTGGAAGAAGAACCTGCATGGAAAATAGCTCTCTTGCTGGACAAAGGAAGTAGACTGCAAAATTTATAGGGTGTTGAAACTTGCAAGGTAGGATACTAGAGTGTAGGATGCTATGTAGAGAAGAAATATCAGAAATCTGATTTTGTGTTTCTTTGAGTCTTTAGCTGACTATGCATATATTTTGAAACTCTGTCAGTTCTGGCAGAAAATAGTTACTGATGGCTTTTAGCTGAATGGATATTCTGAAGATAGCATAGGGCTGGGAAAAGTTGGAAATCCCAATATTCAGAGGGAAGATACCTCAGTGGACATATAAGGTGTTTAGTTGAGATGCCATAAAGGCCATGCATTAGGAATAAGCTACTTTAACCCTATAGGCAGGGTTACTGTATCCCTGCCCTAACAAAGCCTTCAGCAAAACCTTCTACTAATCAACTTAGTGCCTCCCAGGAAAAGAAAAGTTAACTAGCTTTAAGAGAAAAGAACAAGTTCTAGACTTGCAGCGATGTAGCACTCAACAGCATCCAAGTGATAACAAAACATTATTAGACAAATGAAGAAACAGGAAAATGTAAACCATAATAAGGAGAAAAACAGTCAATAAAACAGATCCAGAGATGACATAGATATTTCAATTGTGAGACAACATTTTGAAAAACTCTTATAGATGTTAGATGATTTAAAAGAGCTTAATGAGCCAACCCAGGGAAAATCTCAGCAGAGAAACAGAAATTATAAAAATAACCAATGAAAGCACTTGTGCTAAAAAAGACATCATTTACAAGGAAAAATTCACTGAGTCAGCTTATTATCTGTTTGGCAACAGCAGGAGAAAAATCACTGAATTTTATGTTTGGACACTAGAAATGATATAAATGGAAGCATAACAAAGAAAAAACTTTAAAAATTGACTTAACCACGTTTAGGGCAATATCAAACAATATAACAATGTATAGTTGGACTTTTGGTAAAAGAGTATGGAGAGATTGGGAAAGGAAGATATTTGAAGATATAATATCAAAACTCTTTCAAATTTCATGAAAAATACCAATCAACAGATCTAAGAATATCTGCAACCCCAAGTAAAATAAACATAAAGAAAATAACATGTGGGTACAGCATAGTCAAGTTTCTGAAAGTCACACATAAAGAAAATATCTACAGGAGAAAAGACATATAAAGGAGAACTATGTTCAGAAATACTGTTGACTTCATGGAAAACACTGCATGCCAGGAGACAGTTAGTGACATCTTTAAAGTACTGAAAGAAAAAGGTCAACCTAGAATTCTCACCTCAATGAAAATATCCTTCAGAACGTAAGGTGAAATATCAACTTTAAAAACAAGCAAAAGCAGAGTTAACCAGCAATGTTAAAGGTAGTTATTCAGACCCAAGGGAAATGATATCCGGTGGAGTCACAGATCCACATGAAGATACATAGGATGCTAAAAAAGCAAATACTTGGATAACAGGAACTACTTGGTATGAGTAATTCTAGGGAATTACTTCTTTACAAGATTCCTAAAGTATATGATAGTAGCACACAGAATACAAATCGTATATGTGTATTTGCATGTTTTGAATGAAACTACCAACCCACTTAGCCAAATTGGTATTTATAGATCACTTCAGCTAAAGACTCACAACACCGGTCCTTTTTCATGGTACATAGAACATTCATCAAGCTAGATCATAGGATGAGCCGTAAAATTATTACCAATAAGTTCCAAAAAATTGAAACCTTGGTGACTACGGTAGAATCATTCTAGAAATCAACAACTAGTCATATGGGATGACTCCATTTTTCTGAAATTCTAGTGCAGCCAAAACTATTCTACGGAGGAAGAGATCAGTGCTGTTGTTGCTTCTTTGGGGGATGTGTAGGAACTGACTGGGAAGGGGCATTCAGGGAAAGTTCTCAGGCGATGGAAATATTCTCATATTGTGACCTAGGTAATGGCTATACAATATCAATAAAAAAATACATAGTCTGGCAGAAAATATTTACAAAACATAAATCTGACAAGTTCTTACATCAAGAGTATATAAAGAATTCCTATGGTTCAATAGAAAGAAGACAAATTGCCCTATTAAAAATTAGGCAAAAGACTTGAAACAGACATTTCACAAAGGGAAATGTATGAATGGCCTATATAAATATGAAAAAGTCATCAGTGCAGTTAGTCATCAGGGAAATGCAGAGTAAAACCACAATGAGATACGACTACATACTGACTTAGTTGGCTAAAATTAAAAAGACTGATCACAGCTACTTGTGCTGAGGATGTGGAATAATAATACATTGCTAGTGAGGAGGGTAGAATGTTGTACTACCCAAAGAAAAAGGTTTTGCAGATTAGAAAAAATTTTTTTTACAGAGTTAAACCTGTACCTGTTCTATAAACCTCTTCAGTATTTACCCAAGATGAACGAAAACATTTGTCCCCCCGCAAAAGATTTCTTAAGGTATGTTTATTCCAGATGTATTCTTAACAGCCTGTAACTGAAAACAATCTAAATGTCCATCAACGGGATAATGGACAGACAGTTGTGCTGCATTCATGTAATGTAATGCTACTCAGCAATAAAAAGGAACAAAGTACCAATATGCACAATGACATGGCTGAATCTCAAATAGGTGCTGAGTAAAAGAAGCCAGACACACACCAAAAGAACAGATGGGATGACTCCATTTTTATGAAGTTCTAGTACAGCCGAAACTTCTATGGAGGAAGAGAGCAGTGCTGTTGTTGCCTCTTTGGGGGATGGGCAGGAGCTGACTGGGAAGGGGCATTCAGGGAAAGCCCTCAGGCGATGGAAGTGTTCTCATATGGCAATGGTTATACAAATTATACATTTGTCAGAATTCACCAACCTGTAAAATTAAGAATCAAAAAATGAATTCATTTGAACTAATAATAGAAAAAAGTTAATGGCCCCAAAAGAAAAGTCTACTCTTCCCCAGAGAATGCAGCAGAAGGAAAGAGCATTTGGCATTGTGAAGGGTGGGAAGAGAAGGAAGGGGGAATTCTCAGCACTTCCGAGCAGAAATACACAGTTTCAGCATGAAAGATACAAGATCTATGAGATTTCTTGGCCCTCAGTCACTCTAAGTTGGAGGGTGTGGTGGCACTGAATTGAGGTGTTTTGGATCAGTTACG
The DNA here is from genome assembly GCF_018350155.1 of Leopardus geoffroyi. Taxonomy (NCBI): domain Eukaryota; kingdom Metazoa; phylum Chordata; class Mammalia; order Carnivora; family Felidae; genus Leopardus; species Leopardus geoffroyi. The sequence goes on from NC_059326.1 coordinate 134,261,063, forward strand.
AGGTAACTCAGAGTTCATTTCCTTTCTGATTTATAGCTCATTTTTTAGAGTGTTGTCCAGAGCTAGTTTGGAAGTAGAATGGTAGATTGAGCACTGAGCCTTAAATTCAGCACTGTCTCTGCACTCTGAGTTAATGTATTTGTGTGGAATTCTTAACCCCTGTAGACTTCAGCTGTGGAATAATACGAATTTTATCAGATGATATTTGTCAAGGATGTTGGGATGTAGGAATGAAAAAGTGATGAGGAAAATACTGGTCATTATTTTATGACTATAGAAGTGCTTTCTCTCTCTCTCTCTCTCTCTCTCTCTCTCTCTCTCTGTATGTCAATGAAACTGGGCTGTTTCAGTAACTGATTCCTGTTGTTTGCCCTTATGTAAATGCCTGTTTTGTTGGTAATTCTGCAAGTGTTTGCTCAGGTAATTGTGTGAACTATTAAAGCTCTCTTTATACTCTGGTCCTTCATTCTGAAAAAGACATGGTTTTAATAAACAGCACTTTTAGGGGCGCCTGGATGGTTCAGTTGATTAAGCATCTGACTTCAGCTCAGGTCATGATCTCATGGTTCATGGGTTTGAGCCTCATGTTGGGCTCTGTGCTGACAGTTGAGAGCCTGGAGCCTACTTCAGATTCTGTGTCTCCCTCTGTCTCTCTGCCCCTCTCCTGCCTGTGCTCTCTCTCTCTCTCTCAAAAAATAAATAAACATTAAAATAAACAGCACTTTTAGAAATCTTGCAGCTCAGACTGAAGATGGGACTGTTAGTAGGATTTTATTTAGAGAGAAACATAGTCCTTTCAATGTGTTTTTACTTTTAGACTGTTCTAAAATTCACTTAGGGTAAAAAATCTCATTAATTGCTCTCCCATTAGCCTCTGGGTTTTTTCCTTCAGCTGTTATCTTGGCCTGGTGTGCCCATGGCCACCTTCTGGGCCCAGTAATGGCTGTTGTGTTCCTTTAAGGCCCACCTCCATTGAGGTGATGCTTAAACTTTGGGTGTTGATCACTCTGTCTTCTGTACTTTGAAAGCCAGGCTGTGAGCACCCTGAGGGCAGGGGCTGTGCTTTATTCCTCTTAAACTCCGAGTGTAGTGTCTAGCGTACCATGCCAAATGTGTGCTGAATATAAGGACAAATGTATATGAATACATGAACAAATGAGATATGAATGATAGTGAATAAATGAAGTAGCCTTCTTAACTTCTTAAAGTTCATTTAGGCTTTCAGAAAAAGGTAAGCGTTGTTTTTTTTTTTTTTTTTTTTTTTCTATAAAGGTAATGTACCATACAGATTTTATAAAGGAATCTCCATTTTCTTTTATACAGAGCTGTAATGTATTTAAAACTGAAAGTGAGCTTGTTTTTATATTTGGAATAAATCACCAAGGATGGATGTATGAATACTCTTGCATGTCTGAAATGAAAGAAGTACCTTCTTTACCTGTAATCTTGTGGCTATGGCTAGCTGAGTTGTCTCAGTGACCTAACACAAGGCTGTTTTCACCAACGGGGTAAGGTGCTTGGTATAAACACACTAATCAGGCTTTTGTGATGAGGATTATCCTGTTGAATTGAGGAACATTACCTCGTATTTCATCTTCAGTTACATTCGTGGTCAGCTGAGTGGCCAACATATGTTTGCCCTAATTATTTGCCCCCAAATGACTGCCCTAATTGTTTTTCTGAGTAGAGATGGGATTCTTGGGAGATTGAATACAAATGCCGTCTGTGATTCATAAATGGATTTTTGCTAGGTAGACATTTTAAACCCCACAGACATCTTGAGGGCTTCCTGGCTGAGAAAGGGGAGCACCATGATAACTTAATGGGGCATGGTGTGGAAGAGACAAGATTGCTTGGATATTGTCGAGTTAAAAAGTCTAGCATATTGTTTTGGTGACTGTCTGTATTCTTAAAATTACTGTGCTTTCCTGATGAGACTCTGAGCTACACAGTGGCTGGGTCACTTTGTTTTTTCACTCTGTATCCTCCACACCTTTTGCTGAGGATGTGGAACAACTGTACATTGCTGGTGAGAAGGTAAAATGTTGTAACTCCCAAAGAAAAGGGATTTGCAGGTTAAAACTTTTTTTTTTTTTCCCCCAATTTGTACTTTCTGAGCAGGTAATAAGTAATTGTCAAATGAATGAATTGGGATATGCATTGCAGATCAAATGCTCCTTAAAAGCAATCTCTCCACTCTGATATTTAGAAAGCTAGATGTGTAGTAATTTATCTGGGCAGTTCTTGCATCACTTACTTTCCACTTATATGGTAGTTATTTAAGTGCATACTTAATCTTACTACTAGCTTCTCACTTTCTTGTCCGGAGGAAATATTTCTAACTTACCTTTACATTTTCTACAGTGCCTACACTGTTCAGCATTCAATTAGGTCATTTGTTGAATGAATGAATCATAAAGAACCCTGTAAAACTTAAAGTGATGTTTATTGCTACTTACTTATTAACACTCAATAAATATTTTGTTGGAAAGCAAGGGATTTTATCTCCATTCGTATCAAATCAATCAAGCATGGAGTCAGTGACAAATACTCTTCTTCCTGGGCATGTGACATGTGGAGGCTCTTGAGGATGCCTTGTTTGAGTAGAATATACTGTGGGAGCACATCCTTCTGTGAGTTCCTAATTCTTTTATTCAGAATTTCTTTAGTTATATCATGCTTCTATTAGACAAATGTGCTGGTTCTCACAGAGTGCAGACAGGTAAAAGATGCTTTTAACTACATATCAGTTTAGCTATGACCAGCAACAAGATTCTGGTTATCAGAGAATCAAATTAACTTTGTAGCCCTTGTGCTGTGGACCTTGTATCCTTGATATCTGGCCTATAATGATGAAGGTAAAAAGGTTCACTCTTTGCTCCTACCTTGGGCAACCCTTTGGCAGAGAGGTCTATGAGCTTTCACCAACTCCTTAGACATACTTATTCACCCTGAGCTGATGTATGTATTTCCCAACCCAAGGAAAATTTAGTGGTGTCTCATGCTTCCTCCAGCCTCTTTTCTGAGCTAAAGTCTTGAAACACTTTATATTTGCAAGTAGGAACAATCAACCTATCTCTCATATGGATTGAGGTTGACCCATAGGCTTTGAATCCTTTTTGTTGTGGCAATAGGAATGGGGAAAACAGCAAAATGGAATGACGGACAGGGATTAGCAGGATGTTCTATAAGCAGAACCAGAGAATCAAAGAGAAAATAGCAAGCAGAAAAATGGGGAAGATCCAGGATCTTGATATGTTCCAAAGTCCAGTGGTATGGGAAGTTTCAAGAAGGGGAAGTGAACAGAGTTGATTACCTAGAGAATGCAGAAAACAAGAAGTGAGAAAAGAAGTAATTTCATTCGTCAGGAAGGCTATTGGAGACTTTAAATTGTGCCATTTTAGGACAGGTCACATGGAAATAAGCAGTGAAGAAACGGAAGCAATGACTGTAATCCACTTATTCTAGAAAGGTAACCGGGTTTCTGGAAGTCACTTTTCATGTCTGTTACCTTTACTTTTCCTTTCTGTTGGCTTAGCTTGAGTTATAAAAACTTTTCATTTGAGTCAGAGCAGGAAAAGAATTTCCTGTAGCTGGGGAATTTGGGCAGAGTTGGCAAGGTCATCCCGTTGGCCATCTTCACATTTAGTTTCTTTCTCTATTTTAATAACATTGGGTGATGATGATGAGTGGTTCTGTTGTGACATTAGAACTGTTTTCACGGTTTCCACATGCCATGAAATGAGATCTGAGTTACCAAAAGGTTACATTTATTGGGACAGTGGGAACGGGGTAGAAAAGAGGAAGATGTGGAAGATGGTTGAGAACACTAAGATTTGGGGGAAGTGGTGGTGGAGGCTGAGGGCAACACATTTATCACAGAGGCAGAGATTCAGGGGCTCAGTGCTTGGTGTTGACCTCGGGTTAGACGGATGGGCTTTGTTGGTGTTCTCATAATGAAACTCAAGAGAAAAGATCCCTAGTGGTTTTGCTCCTTCTGAGTTCCTGTGCCTGGGTGTGGCTCTGGCTTAGCCTGGGATGGGTCCAGAGACGTTTTTATAGACACTAGTGTTATGTTGTTGAAGTAAGGTCTGTTTACCACTTGCCACTTACTGCTCTAAGGAATGAGGGAAGGGGGGACACTTACTGGGTCGCCTAAAGGAAAGAAAGCCTGAGTTCTGGTGCCTGTTCTGTCTGGTGTTTGCCTAATACACACACACCTTTGCCTTTCACCAAACATCTCTACCCAGCATCTCGAATCTTAGCTTTCTTGCCTGTAAAATGGTTTTACTAATAGCCTATCTCCCAGGGTATTTATAGGGCCAGAAGAAATGCGTTAAAAAGGAATTTAAAACCAAAAAGTTGCATTACAAATAAAATGCAGTATTACTAAGCAAGGAAACAAGATAAATAGAAGACAGTAAAGAATTGAGTCAGGGCTAAATATTTCTTCTTATTCCCATTACCCACACTCCTATGGGGGAGGTAACTGAGACCCAGCCTCCTTTGTGAGCTCCATAATTCATTAAAACCAGAATGTGAGGGTATGAGCTACAAAGCAAGAAATCAAAGCTCTCGGATTCTGTGGAAGCTTTAGTTTGTATAAAATGCCTTTCATGGGGCGCCTGGGTGGCGCAGTCGGTTAAGCGTCCGACTTCAGCCAGGTCACGATCTTGCGGTCCGTGAGTTCGAGCCCCGCGTCAGGCTCTGGGCTGATGGCTCAGAGCCTGGAGCCTGTTTCCGATTCTGTGTCTCCCTCTCTCTCTGCCCCTCCCCCGTTCATGCTCTGTCTCTCTCTGTCCCAAAAATAAATAAACGTTGAAAAAAAACATTTAAAAAAAAATAAATAAAATGCCTTTCATTGGGTCTAGCATATAGTTAGCACTCAGAAAATGTTTATATCATTCTCTCTTTTCAGTTCCTCTCCCTTCTCAGCAGTAGGTACATGTCGGTGAGATCAAAAGCATACACAACATTGGGCCATTTTTTAAGTAGAAAAATCACAACAACATCTACAGATTTTATCAACATATGGTCATTTAAACAGATTACTAGAGGTATCTCAGACTCCTTTAAACCTCTGTAGTCTGCTTCCCCATTGTGTTTGTCTTCAGTGAAATTGACAGAGCCTTCCAACTTAGGTCACACCATTGACAGTTTTTAGTTACTGGAATCACGTGTATCATCTAGCATGCACAAGCTTTACAATGAAGATGCATAATGGAAAGACTGTTTGCTACAGACTTGATGGCAGAATACTGTGCAGTTGATGAAAGACCTCAAAGTGTGGTTTGGCTTTAAACTATTTTGACCTGTATTATAAAAACTCCGAAAAACTTAGAAAGTGAATATATGTAGAAAGAAAACAGCAATCACCAATATTTTACAACCCAGATGTAACAACTATTAATATTGTGATGTGTTTTCTTCTCTTTTCCTATTTATGGATGTGCATAGATATTTACAACAGCTAGCACATTTTAGCTGCCTTTTTTTCTTTACTTAGTAATATATAATGAACAGTTTCCCATAGCACAGTTTCCCATAGCACTAACATTTATCAAAGCATTAATAGGTATATGATACTTCATCTTATGGATATAGTTTTGTTCATTGCTACTTTTTCTTTGATCTTGTTTTTGTTTATGCTGGATTTGTAGAAGATTAATAATAGTTTCATGTATTTTTGAAATTAAATAAAGTAATACACCAATGTATTTTCATAATAAAAGTCTCAATTACATAAAGTTCTCCAATATATCCCATCCTCAGATGTAACTGTTACTATTTTGTATGTATCTTTCCAGACTTTTTCTATGCATTTGCATTTATATATGTGAACATTTAGAAAATAGTTCTTTATGGCTGATGCTTCTTTATAATTTATTTAACAAATCTTTCACTATTAATTATTTAGATAGGGTCTAATTTTTGTTGGAAAAAGTAACTCATAGCTTTGCACATAAAAGTTAAATGCTTCTATGATCATTTCTTTGGAATAAATTTATAGAATTATTGGGTTTGAGCATATGCTCCTGTGGATATTATCTTAAAAAGATACTATACACTAGTATATACTTCTCATTATTACAAACCTGGGGCTTTTTTGGTGCTGAGTGAATATACTCATCTGTCTAATGGACAAGAAAAAAAAAAGAAGTCATTGGAAGTCTGGGGGAAAAGTTATAGAAGAAAACCAAGGGGCAGGCTAAAATGTAGTACTCTGAGTAATTTATTATGTGTAGGACAGTGGTTGCTTAAACTACAAAGCCAAATATTCATTGGACAGATAATTCAGGAAGAAGAAAGACTGATAATCTGAATACATGAGTAACTTATTTGTATTTAAAATTGCTGTAATCACCACTCACTTCAGCCCCTTATAGTTTTTTCTTTCATCTTGTATATTGCTTGTAGCTTAGCATTCCATTATTATTTTTTTCTTGAAAACTCATCTTGCCAGTAGGCTTATGTTTTACAGTGTTTTGTGTGTATAAAAAATAGGATGGGACACTTGTGGTTGGTTATGAGTTTGTTCAGACTGATGTCTTTTATCATAGAGTTGACTGAATTTTATTCCTTGAAAATTGAAGTTTATTCTTATTAATAAACAAATATTGAAATACACATTTAGACACATAACAATCCCATAATATTCAGAATATTTTACCTAATATTTTAAATTTGGTAAAATCTCTTGAGAAATAATATTGCTTGCTGTAATGAGACTTACTGGATTTAAATTTTAAATACCAAGCGTGTATCATTTTTACGAAACTATTAAGTGATTTTTAAAAGTTCCGCATCAATTTACACTTCTGGCCTCCTTGTATGGAAGTATAAGTCTTATTATATTTTCTACCACATCTTTTTAATTTTATTGTTAACTCTTGATAGGTGAAAATAATGTTTTAATCTGTTAATTTATGTCTCTCTCACTATTGGCTAGATTGGATATTTTTTATTAATCATTCCTTGCTGGGAAATATGTTCTTTATCAATTTTTCAGCATTTGTCTTGTCAATATCTGCATCATGCATGCAATTTTGAAGACTGTCTTTCCATTAAGCACTTTTTCTTCAATTGAAATTTTTATCAAGACAATTGTAGATTCACACAGAATTGTAAGAAATAATACAGAGTAATCAATCCCTTGTACACTTCGCCCAGTTCCCTCAACCAGGGCATCATATTGATAGAGTTCAGAAATCCTAAGATTTCCTCAGTTTTACTTGCGTTGTGTGTGTGTGTGTGTGAAATCTGACACAGCTTTGTCACCTGTGTAAATTCACATGTTGCCCTCCTCAGTCAAGATTCTGGACAATTCCCACAGGCACCACAAGGATCCCTCATGCCTCTCTTTTATAATGGCAACCACCTCCTTCCAGTGCTCCCCCCACAGACCTTTGCAGCCCCACGTCTGCCCTTCATTTCTAAACACTATCCTTTCAAAGATGTTATAAAAATAGAATCGTACAGTATGTAACACGAACACTTTGTAAAGTTGAAGAAAACGTGGATGTCCCATCCCCATGTTTTCTTTTTTTTCCTCTCGTAGCCAAGAGCAATTACCCAGCCTCCCTTGGCTTGGCTTTTCTCTTCTAAAGTTTTTGGGGTCTAGAGACCCTCTACTTTTCAAAGACTCTTCATTCTCCTCTCAAGTGATTCCTGGGCTGTTAGAAATAGGTTTTGAAGTATAGTAAGAGCATGGAATGGCTGAGGCCAATGTTGAGAAGGAAATGAAATGAAACCTTATCTTAAATTTTGAGAGTGAGAAACCCCCAGAGCAGTATTTCACGACTGTCATAGTTTCTTTCCATTATATGTGCCCAGAGAGAAACTATAGCAGAAATCCAGAGTTCCGCCTTAGACTCAGTAACAACACAGCAAAATTGTCAGAAACTTGAAGGGAAGAAGAGACTCTTTTTTCTTTGCTATTCTGTATCAAGGCAAGAAACACCAGGGCCATAAAGATTTCCCAAATTTGCTAGTCGGCCACCATGTTCAGAATTCTGGTATCCCTTGGGCTCCACAAGTCCTATGATGGAACAGGCCCAGGGAAAGGGCTCCCTGCCTCTGATGTCCACCTTTTTCAAGGCTCTAGAGGTTTACTTCGGTATGATTGTTCTGACTTGATAAACTATTTTACCTTTGCTGGAGTTGGAGCTCTGAAATCATATAATCAAGCTTCAATAAATTCATAAGAAATACTTGTAAAATGCAATTCAAATATATCTTACAGGAGAAAAATAGATATTTTATAGGAGAAAAATAGAAAAATAGAGTGGGTATTTATATTAGGGTATTGCTATTATAGTGGGTAGCAACTGGGCCATGGATGGAATACAGCTTATTTTTTCTAATGACATCATTTGAGCCCTCATTTATCTGGGAAGTGAAAATCAATCCCAATTATGCTGGATCTCTCAATTTCCCATTTTCTCTCAAGTTGCATTCAAGTCCTAGGTTTTACCTGGTACCATGGGTGCATCAGTACAGGAATTTAGGGGAGAGGGTGGGGTAAGCATTGATCAGACTTAAGACTTTAAGACCTGATAATTTAAGAAATGTTTTCCCTCCTCTTGTAGGGTTATCAAGACTGACATTAATTCAAAGGTCCCTTAGAAGCCACATGCACTTCTAGCAAGACTGCCTTCTGCTCTGTTTCCATGCCTGGAGGCAATGGGGGCTGGCGGTGAGTTATGGGAAGGAGGAGACCCTTCTAGCTTGCTTTCGGAAACCTCACGATGCCTCTTCAGACAACCAACCTGGCAGGTCTTTGTGCCCACGCCCATGCTCTGATCTCTCCCTATCAGTCATCCTTCTTCCTCCTTTTCAGCAGCACTTTATTTCAAGGATCTATTAGGAAGGAAGTAACGGAAGGAAGCTAACATGTATAGAACATATGCTGATATTAGATTTTGTTCTCTCATTTATGCCCTCAACACATCACCTGGTCCTGCCCTCTCAACCTTGACAGCATCCCCAGAATCTAGCTGTTGCTGCCCAACTCCCACCACCTCCAGGCCAAGCCACTACCACTTCCCTCCTGGATTAGTGCCTTAGCCTCCTTAATGGACTCCCTGGTTCTGTCCTTGCCTTTGCAGTTTAATCACAGCATGAGAGCTAGGGTGATTCTTTTACAACAGAACTCAGACCATGTCTTGCCTTTGCTTAGGATGTGCAGAAGGTCCATCTCATGCAGAGTAAAGCCTGAAACCCTTCTTTCCACTGGCTTACAAGACCCTACATGATTCTCAGCTGCCTGGACAGTCTGACCTTATCCCTCACCACCCACTCCCTTCCTCAGTCTGCTCCAGCCACTTTGGTATCTTCACCGTCGTGTGAAAAAGCAAACACATTCCTGCCTCAGAACGTTTCCACCTGCTGTTCTCTCTGCCAGAAAGGCTGTTCCATCCAATACCTGTGTGACCAGCTGGAGGACATTGCTAATCACTTTATATAGAAATGGAATGCTCGATGACACTTATGGGCATTTACTTACTTACTTACTTATTGTCTGTCTGTCTCCTTGAACCTTGCTTCCTCTCAGGCTGTTGTCTGCACCAAGAGAGCAATGGCTATTACCCATATTGTACACTGCTGTGTCCCCAACTCCTGGAAGAGGGTCTGACACAAAGTTGTCAATAAATGTTTTGGAATGAATCAATGAATGAATCTACACAGTGGTCTGGGAAGATAAATACTTTCCCTTATTTTTCTGAATGAAGCCAACGGTGCTCAGAAAAATAAAGTAAGTCGTGAACACTCACACAGCTACTAGGAGGTGGAAACAAATACCCCAGGAACCTTTTCTAGTCAGAATAGAAAAGAGACAGGCCGATATTTCCAAAATGGTCTTGCAGATAAATAATGTGTTATTGCATTATCTTTCCTAACCTTTGGATTAATTTATAAAGAGGTTACTTAGGAACAGGCAATGTCTTAACCTGAGGAAATGTGTTTTTGATGGAATCTCAGACGCACTGGCAGGGTCTGCTGGGTGTTGTCTTGGCGCCAGGGGACAGCTATGCTGCTGGTCCTGTGATGAGGCCATGTGCTGGCATCTTCCTAGGAACTCTGAAAGAATAGATTGTTGGCCAAGCTCACTTTAATATAAAATATGCTTTTGTGGCCTTCTGGCCCTGGCTCAGTGGAACTTTTTAAAGTTTCTTTCATTCAACTTTGGAAAGAAGATTTGATGTGAGCATTTAGTAGACACCCTCTTTGCTCTGTCTGATCTGCTAGTTAAGCTGTTTCTATATAGGAAAAGGGGAATCTGGTGGGTCATTTAATGTGTCTTTTGGAAATAGGAGAATTGAGGGCAAAAGTCAAGAACAGTTAAGTTCTTAGAAATGAAGAAACATTCTAGATCTCTAATTTTATAGATAATTTTATAAGATGATCTAATTATAAGTTTTCATAAGTCTATTAAATTTTCCCTAGAAGTGTAACCAAGGAATATACAGTCTGTTATTTTAATAGTTATAGATTAATAACCCCTTCCCTCTGGTATCTTTTCTTGCATAAAGAGATACTTAAATAAAGAACTCTAAACTCAGTATGTATGTCCACATACACTCTTTAGAAAACTAATTGTTTATTCCACTGTAGAAAAGATGTCAAGGACAGCAATGCAATTTCAACTGAGTAAATTCTACTATAGCCAATCAGTTGAAATGATGGCTAATCATCCCTGAAGTTGAAAACTGTTTTATGGTAAGAAGAAGAAGGTAAAGACATCATTGTAAAAACTGAGAGCTATGAAACCTCAGAACCTTGTCTCAAGTGTATCTGTAAACATTATAAAACTGTTCTGCCATTGTTTCAGCCATTGGCTCTCTACAGGTTTTGTTCCAGCCAGCCGTAGAAGTGGGTGGGACAAGCCACATTTTTACTCCACCATTTGGGGTCAGGGCAGGTGGTGGACAGAGGCAAAGTCCTAAGTCAAAATGCAAATACCATGGTGGAGCCAAGCCAAACATTAGTTGTAGGGAGAAAATTCATCACAAACTTCACCACTATCCTCTGGTCTGTAATGTTATTAAAGTCACAGGAGAAGAAGTAGAAAAGAAGAGAATAGGTCTGTTAGTATAGTAGTTTCTTTCTCTGTCAATCTCTTTTCTTTTTCTTGCTTTTTCTTAGTTTTTCTCTCTTTTTCCCATTACTCTTTCTTCCATTTCCCCACCTTGGGTTTCACCCACTTGGCCCTGGCTTCCTTGGGAGGCTCTCTCTTTGAAATTTATTATCCACCTGTGGTCAGAGCCTCGCCATTAACTGTCTCCCCTTCTCTGAGTCACTCTCACCCTTTTTTATACTCTTGGAATCTCTTCCTCCAGCTGAACTCAGGAAGTTATACAGTTCCGAGTGAAGAAAATTTGGGCCTGGGTGGGACTTGAGCAGGAGGTAAGGGGAAGGTCATGGGTTGAACTCCTTCACTAATTCCTCTTCTGTCCTCTGTTGCCTTGACGTATCTGAGTCTCCAAAGTCAATTGAGTCCTTACAGAGTAGAGTGGGTGTCTTTGCAGGAAAATGGAGGAGGTAGGAAACTGCATTGAACAATGATAGGAGAGATTGTATACCACTGGTGCGATATTAACAGTGATTTAGATCTTATTTAAACTTTTAAACTCATTGATTTTAGTTAAGTTAAATTCATTCAAGTTAAGTTTATTTTCGTTTTCCAGTTTTGCCTCAGAGCATATTTTTAAAACAGAAAAAATAGCCTTATGTTATACTGTTACGTGAAAATGAGGATTCTGCATTATGTATATAATCTAGCTACAAATACATTAAAAAACTCTGGCAGAGAAATAAAGCTAGAAAGAAATATATGAACCCATTAAGAGCAGCTGCGCTTGGATGGTGGGTCTAATGCTTATTTTGATTTTGTTATTGATCGGATATTTTTATTCTCATTTTGGTCTCGTATCATCTGATTTTCCTCAAATGCATGTGTTTTACTTTTAGAATAGAAAATACAAAGCATATTTCACTAAAATTTCCCTTCTTTTCATTTTAATTAATGGCAAGAGTTACAAAAATATATATGTATTTAATTAAAATATTGTATACAAGTTGTAGTTTTACTCCTTGTTTTCTTATATAAAAGCATTGTGGAGCAGTGTAAAACCAGTAATAGACCAGAATTGGGCAATTCAAACCTCAGTTCCACATGTGCCCCCAGTCATCTAGGTGACCCTGGGAGGCAGGTTCCTCTCCCTGCCCACGGTTGATCCTGAGAAGATTGGGCCAGCTGATGCCTTCTGGTCCCTTCTGCCTCTAGAATACCCTTGCAGTATCTTCCCTGGCTTTATAATTTCCCTGGTGTCTCTCCCGCCACTCTCTTCTCTAAGAGGATACGGTGACAGCGGTCCAAGGTGGTGTAGCCTTGGAAATTTTGGCAGCATATGAGAATTTTCTTTTTTAACATAAGCAACATTACATATGAGACTCAGTTTTTGTGACATTTATGCGTCTGTGGTGTGACTGTATTTTTTGCTCATGCATACAGCACCATTCTACTTCTGTTTTCCAACTCAAGAACCAAAGATATTTTAAAGTTTAGCAATATGTTCTTAAAGAAATTCTTTTTATAGCCCAGCTATAAAATAATTAACCATGAATGGAAACAGTACTGTTATACATTCACTGCTGCTTCCAGGGAGACACTGGATGGGATTACACAGTCTTGGTGGTGGGCATATTTTCTCAACTCCTAATCCAAGCCACTAGTCAGCATGGTTGAAAGAACATCCTGGTACAACCTTGATGAGGTCCTTTTGGATTTTTGATGCTCACTTGGCCTTATCTGATTAGTCCATTTGGCCACCGCTGACATATGTGGATATACACTTATTAAAGTACAGAAGTTACAAACTGTGTAATGGAAGAATGACTGGAATTGTAGAGTGAGTTGGTTTGCATTATCTGTAAGAAAAAGAGTTCCCTCCAGGGAAGACTCGGTCAGGCCAGGGATAGCAGGACAAATAAATAATAATGTTACAGATGATGGTAATAGTAGTAGCTAACACTTAGCACTTACCATCTTCCTGGCATTAAAAAAAAAATTTTTTTTAAGGTTTTAACTCATTCACATCCGACTCTAGAAGCTGTGCTCTTAGTCACCTGACAATTTCCTCTCTACTAGTCAGTATTTGGAAATCTCTGCAGAATCCAGATTTGAGTCAGGAGCCTGCCAAGCTTCATGGATTATGTATGCTCCTCACTTTCCATTCTCTGTTTCTGAGGCGTTGGCTTGCTGTGTCTCTGCTTATAGGCCACATGGCGTCATCACCCTCCTAATCATATATTGGTTGGGTCTGTAGGTAGAGGTTTAGAAAAAAATCTAACTTGAGGCACATGTATGGGCTCCAAACTTTGAGGATAAACAATAAAGCTACTATATATATATATATATATATATATATATATATATATATATATATACATACACACACACATATACATATATATGTGTGTGTGTGTGTATATATGTATATATATATGTATATATATATGTGTATATATATATATGTGTGTGTATATACATCTACATGTATATATAGAATGCCTACCTAAGAGTAGGGGAACTTGGGTCTAATTTCAGATACCCTCCAAGGGAGGAGACTGTGACAAGACTCTGATATGGTCAGAGTTTGAGGGATTGAGCCTTATAACTGCATATTTAAAAAGGTTTCCCCAAATAATTTTGGCATTCATCCTGGGTTTGAGAATTCCTAAACTAGAGCTTGGAGAATGTAGAAAATTCTAAGATAACAAAGAGTATGAATCGTCACTGTCTGTCGATTAGATAAGGCGATAGAGTACATTGACAGCCAAATCCTGGGGGGCAAGAGGGAAAAATCAGGATCTAGAGCTGATTTACCCTTTAACTCCTGTACTTAAAGATAGGGTGAATAGCTCCCCAATATCACGTGATTATATGCTCCCCTAACACCCTCCCATGGGTTGCTGTTGTAGTCTGATGATCTTGGAGAGGAGGCCTGAGGAGCCAAGAAAGATTTCTCAGAGGAGGTGATTTTATTTATTTTCATTTTTTTATTTTTTCATAGTAAATATAATTTGTCAAATTGGTTTCCATACAACACGCAGTGCTCATCCCAACAGGTGCCAAGGAGGTGATTTTAGATAGAAGGCCTTTACACATTGGGTTCTTATTCACCCCCAAATCTTTGAGGATTTTAGAGCCAGAACATAAAGAAATTTATTTGGGAAAAAATTAAAACCATTCAGTTAACAGCTCATTTTATTCTATCTGATCAGGATTCCACCCATAGATAGTGAAACCACTTCCTTCACCTCACTGCCCCACCCTAACCTGGCCTCTTTGTGTTTCCCTCTTTCTGTGTAGATCCAATCCCTTCAGTTGAGAGTATATGACTAGAAACTAAAGTAGAAATTTTACATGTCAGTATATTTCTATGTATCTTTTAAAAAAATATTTATGTATTTATTTTTGGGAGAGAGAGAGAGAGAGAGAGAGAGAGAGCACAGGCAGGGGAGGTGCAGAAGGAGGGAGACACAGAGGGTAACATAATTCCCATTTGGACTTTCAGAGTTTGTCATGTCTCCTGAACGTGTCTACCCAACTCTATTGCCACTGCACTTGGGTTAATTCAGGCCCTGTTAACTCTGGATAATAGCAGTAGTCACTTTGCAGGCTTCCCTGCTTCCCAGCTTACTCACTTCTTATCAAACATCTGGGTGTCCTCAAGCCTTTTTTTTTTTTTCCTGAGATATCATTGACATATAATATTAAATCTTTTTCGAGCTCATTGGTGTACCCATCTCCATGCAGGTTGTGGTAAGGAGTCTCAGATGACAAAGAGATTCTAGAGTCTGAGAGCATCATCAACATCATCTGAAACATTTATTAAAGATTTTTCTGTCTGCCAAGAATTAGTTTATAAACTTTACATGAATGAATTCTTTAAGTTCTCATAGCATCTCGCTGACACCAGTTCTGTGATTACCCCTGTTTTAGGCGCAAAGAGGCTTAGGCACTAAAAGAGTAAGTGGCTTGTTCCAGTTTTTCTAATTAACATGTGGCAACGCTCAAATCTGGATGTAAGCCATCTGACTCCAAAGCCTCCGTTCTTCACCACCTTCGTCCCCTGGCCTTTCAGTGTAGCTCTTGGTGGCAGTGAGTGGAAGAGCAAGTCCATTTGGGAGGTTTAATATTTTTTTCAGTCCTTAATGGCTACTGCACTTTGTCAGATTTTTCAGAAGTTAGTCTTTTGCTTCTCTTGAAGGAGTTCTGTTTGGCAGTTATTTTGAAGTCGAAGTATCTGGAACACCAATATGCTTTTTCTCTTGGAATAAGGTAACCAAGAGTAGCTGAGTTGTCAGACAAATCCACAGTATATTTAAGCCACGAGATAGCTTGAATATGCCCGTTTGCCATAAAAATTAAAGAAAAACAACAATGCTCTCACAATATTAGTGAAATGAGAAAGCCAAATGTTCGATTTTATGTTTAGATGATTGTTTTAAGGGAAAGAAGGAAGAAGAAATAGAAACTTGGAGAAGATGTTAGATTTATGAATTCTTTCAGGGGCTTTGGAGGTAGATGCTCATTGTATCTAATTGCACTTAAAACTTAAAAGTTTTCCTTTTGTTTGATGCAGTTGTGCTAGTAATGTTTTGTTATATCTAGGACTCTGAAACAACAAGAACTTTTTGTTGTTGTTTGCATCTAAAGAGAAAATGAGAGATTTTGCTGAAGTAATCAGGCAAGAGTTAGAAAGAAAAGGAGAAGAGGAAAGGACTTACAGAGAATATACATGCTTGTTTGGTGAAGAGGGACCATTTGAGCTGTAATTAGCTTAAAAAATAGGAGTAGGTAGTGTACATACCTTCCAAGTGAGAAGATGATTGTGAGGAAAAGATTCTGTGGGACACAGTCCCTTCTGCCGTCAACAGTGGCACCATTGACTCAAATCAATATGGCAGATGAAAGGAGGAATAAACTGTGCAACCCGCTGCTGAAACCTGGTGTGCCCTGAGGGAATTTGTAATTTAACATGTTCTTTGTATTTCTCTGATGGATTAGGCATGGGCCCCTGCATGGCTCAGTTGGTTAAGCCTCGGACTTCAGCTCAGGTCATGATCTCATGGTTGGTTGGTTTGAGCCGCGTATCGGGCTCTGTGCTGAGAGCTCAGCGCCTAGAGCCTGCTTCAGATTCTGTGTCTCCCTCTCTCTCTGACCCTCCACCACTCACACTCTGTCTCTGTTTCTCAAAAATGAATAAAAATGTTAAAAAAATTTTTTTTTTAAATGGATTAGCCATGATTTTGAGAAAATGGCAGTAGAACTGTTGCATAGAACACAAAAACAAATGCATTGTGTCATTATCGTTGTTGTTTTCTACGAGGACTATTTTCCCTCCTCTTTTCTCTGTGTTTGGTGGCACTGCCAGTGGTACCTGTAGGCCCTCTTCTAAGTCTAGTTGTTCCTGAGTTCTCATTATGAAGGATGTAAGGAGCGTTGCAAGAGTGGCTTCAAATAATCTGCTTTAGTTGTGGCGAGCCAAGCTCGCTGAGTTATTTATGCTCAGCACTGTTCCTCTTCTGTTTTCCTATATCTTGTTTCTTTGTTTCATGACACCATTAGTCACAGGGATGGACACATGTGTTTTAGCCACCACATCAGAAAGCTTGTCTTCTTATTATCCGTAGAGTTGAAGTTTCAGCTCAACAGTGGCTTTAGTGAGAAGGAAGTCCTGGATTGGACATTGCTAAGGGACTGGGAAATATGGCTCTTTTCAAAACATGTCACCATGTCATTAATTAAACACTAAAGTAAGTAAGTGCCTTAAACTGAATCGGTTCAAAGAGAACTCTTCTCCCCTGACTACTCCCATATAAAATAAACATGATTTAAATCTTGCTGAAAATTTCTCAGGATGCCAATCTTAATAGTTAGAATCCGAAATAATAATATAACTTTTCTCCTATTTGTGAAAGGAGAAATAATAGACTTGAAAAATCAGATTATTTTTGCTTGCATTACCTAGCTAATGATATCAGCATACTCGATTTAAGATATTTACTGATTTTAGGTATTTGTCGTATAAAGCTTTATAAGTCCTGCTTATGTGATTCCCTTTGAAATTAGTCCTGGAAACGATTTGTTCTTAGAAGATGCTGGAACGAGCTCTAACAGGGAAATCATTCCCTAGAGGGTCTGAAATATGACTTGTCTAAAGGTCTTGGAGAAGTTATAAATACCACGGGATCCTATCTGTTTCTCCCTTTCTACTTAGAACTGTAGCTCTGAAATCTTCCAATGAAATTCTCCAGTTGCATCACCCAACTCCAATCAGTGGATGCAAAGCTCTTCCTCCTGATTTCTGAATTTGTAGGTCCCATGGGAACTGAAACTGGTGATTTCTTTCTACTGAGTAACAGTTTACAAAGGCTCCTTGTGAAATTTTGTCAAAGTAAAATTTCAGAAAAGTGCCTTCGATCTTTTTCCTGGGATAGAGCCGGGAAAAAAGCGACTAGTTTCACAGTCCTTTTGCTGGAGAAGTATTCAAACACCCTAATTCCACATTGATGTTCCTGAAAGTTTTTAATGCAAGAATCTAGAAAAATACTACACATGCACACATTTCCTACCCCACCTCCTTTTTGTTAGTCAAGACAGGATTGAAGATTTTTAATCCTCCGTAGTAGTAAAGTATATTTTACTAGTGAAAGTAAAATTAATGAAGACAGTTTTTCTCTTTCCTTTTCTACTTGCAACCATCCTAGTGAGTAGGTATAGAAATAAAAGTTTAGTCACCCAGGGGTGCCTGGGTGACTCTGTCGGTTAAGTGTCTGACTTCAGCTCAGGTCATGATCTTGTGGTTCAAGAGTTCATGCCCTATGTAGGGCTCAGTGCTGACAGCTCAGAGCCTGGAGCCTGCTTCAGATTCTTTGTCTCCCTCTCTCTCTCTGCCCATCCCCCCCACTTCGCAAAAATAAACATTAAAAGCATTTAAAAAAACTTTAGTCACTCATAAGAGAAAGTTTATCTTTAAAAATCTCTCCAATAATAATTATTTAATCATACTTCACTGCTTTCCACTAAATGTTCCATTTAGTATTCACTGAGAAGTCACTTAAAAAATACTTTGTGCTATGTGGGGGGACCTTCATCATAGAGTTAAAGAGGTTCTGGTGGATCGGATGTATGTCCTGCTCACATACGGTACATCCAGATACAGGAACCATAGGTTGTGTTTTGGCAGATGGCTCGTTGGGGACACATTTGATTAGTAGTATCACATTACTTTTTTCAAAGAAAAGTAGAAATAACACAAGCTGAGTGTAAATTAGCAGAGATGGAAGGGTACAGAGGAAGGGCTGTATACTAAGATTCAGTATGGTTCCTAGAAATACCAGAATGATCCAACATCTCTGAACCTCTTGTTTCAGCTATAACATGCAGATGACTATTTACTGTGAAAATTAAATGAGATAGTCTATAAAAGTATTTGGCAGACTGTAACATCCTGTATAATTTCAGCATGCCTTGTAATGTCATGACTTCTTTTTTATCTTTTTATTGAGATATGATTGGCATATAACATTATATTAGTTTCAAATGCATAACATAGTGATTTGATATTTGTATGCAGTATGAAATGCTACTACAATAAGTCTGATTAATATCCATCACCATACATTCTTACAAATTTTATTCTATGACTTTTTCAACTTTGGTCAATACCAGTATCTGTAAGAAACTGTGTGGAAAAAATAAACTTTTATGTGAGTAATTATAGGTTTGTGGAATTGAAGCCTGAAATGTGGGACCATGTTTGTAAGGATAACCTACAGCAGCCATGTTGACTACCCCACTCTCTCTCTAGATGGAAGTACCAAAGACACTTCCATCCATGAGATGAGGCTGTAGCTTGACTGTGCCATTTATTATCTGTGCGATCTGAGGCTAATTACTTCTCTGAGGTTTTATTCCTTTCCAGTAGGTGTCATGATCCGTGTCTCTCAGGGTTGTTTTGTGAATTGGAAAGGACCCCAATGCATCTAAGTGTATAATGCTTGGCAGAGGGACATAGTGATAACTTATACATGTAGGTCTTACTACGTATCAGGATGGTGGCTGAACACATTAAGGCCGTTAACTCATTAAATCCTCACAGTATCCCAATGGTATAATAATATTTGATCTCCTTTTTATAGGTGAGAAAACAGAGGTAAAGATTAAGTAAGTTAGTGAGCATCAGATATATAGTAAGTGTCAGAATCGAGCTTTAAATTCAGGGAAGGCTGGCTGTGTCTGTGTGCTCAAACATCACACTGCCCTATCTCTCAACAGGAAAGGTCTTTTCTATTAAGGAATCCAAGTCTTTGATTTGAATTTGTGGATTACTTGCGACTTCCTTGCATACAGGATAACTTGAATTCTACAGAAACTTCTTTGAGAAACTTTTTTCCTCAAATAGTTTCTTATGAATGGTATAATTTTGGGGTAGTAATAAGATTCAGTGGATTCAGTGTATGCATATTTTCAAATGCTTATATTTTGTTTTTTACATATACAAACCGAGAGAAGCAAAATGTATTTGCATTACTTGCCAATACTGTGCCTATATTAGCATATTCTTAATAATCTATTTTCTTGTAAATTTCTTAAGTACTATATTATTTAATGATTTGAAATAAAAGTTAATAAGTGTTTTTGTACATTTGCAAAAATAGATTGGTATTAGAGGAATTTGGTTGTGTGACTTTCGGCAACTCCCATAAATTTTCTGCATTTTGCTACGCTTCTAACCTGAAAAGTATTAAAAATAATCCCTCTTGTGTTTGCTGTGAGAATCAGATGAGAACACTGATGTAAATAGCCTTGGCGAGCTCTCAAGTGTGATCTAAATGCAAGGATTGTGATTGGTATCAGGAGAGTTCCAGGATTTCATGTGATTGCTCACTCAAGTGCCTGGAGAGCTAGGATGTGAAATCTGCACTTCTCACTCCGAAACCTTGGCCAGTCATCTGAGATATCACCTCATTGGCAATACATGGGGCTGAGACCACATTGCTTAAGTGAGTCCCAAGGGAGGTGTTGACTCATCAAGGAGATGGTCTCTCTGAATCAGATAAGAGCTGGCCTGGTTGCCTTCCACGGTTCCCAACTCTGAGAGTTTAGAAACCTAAAGCAGGAAAAGCTCTTCTGTAGCTTAACTGAGCTTCAAAGTGAGAACTTCGAGGTGATTTAGTATTAGCATTTTATGATAGAGTATTTGCAGAGGAAACCCAATGTGATCAATCCCAGTGTTTTGAGCAGGCTCAGCTTTTTCCACAGGAAATCGTTTTCATTTTAGCCGTAGGAACTGGTACTCTTTATTTCCTCATCCATATGTTTGTGTCTGGAAATGTCTTGAGCTCCTCAAGCCCACCAGATCATCCTGACCCCTCCCACTTATACCCTTGAAGCATGCTCTTACCCTTCTCTTTACAGTACCTCCAGTGTCTCAACCTTTCTCCTTCTCTTATTTGTTCTCCTTTCTTACATTTTCCCTGCCCTCATCTCCCAGTACTCCCTCCTCTGTGTCTTTTGCTGGCTTTTAATTATGTGTATCCAAACACATTGAAAATTAAGGGCAACACCTTGACCATTTTTCCTATCAGTACCAAACTGTACCTGGGTTAGTGGGAGAGTTGGGGAAGGGAGGGATGAGCCTGTGATCAGAGACCAGCCCTTTTGTCTAGAACAAACAACTTTCTCTTTTAAACAAGGGCAGCTTCCTGCTCTGGGCCCCTTTGGAAGAGCCCTTTCCCATCATGCCTTGCCCTTTTCTCCCAGAGCAATTGTGGCTTTCCTTCTTCCACCCTTTGCGGCTGTGCCCTGGCAGTCCTTCAGTCCTTTCTGCTCCCTTCTCTTTGAGGCATCGGTGCTGGCTGCACTGCTCTCCCTGTGCCTTTCCAAATTCTTCACACTTCTGCTGCCAGTTTTGGAACGATTCATGATCTCTGCATCCAAAATATTAGTTCTAGAAAAAGATCTCCCTGGTTTCCTGGTCTCATTTGGCTGAGGTGTTCACCATGCTAAGCCAGAGAGTGGGGCAGAAGCAAAGTTGAGATTGTTGCTGGCTCTTAGCCTGCTTCACTCGTCAGTTGTCATGTTTCCTGAGGTTTCCCAGCCTGATGTGAAAGTCATGGTCTGAAATAAAAATGTTCTCTTTTGGTTATTATGTTCATTTTGCATTCAAAATAGAGCATATGTGTGCTATTATTTATTTTATGATATTGTTGCTTTCAGCTAAAATTTGCATTAATGGTGTTTGAGAAATTCATATTCTTCATTTGGCCTCATCAAATTATTTTGTGTCATTGGTCTTTTTCACTTTCCTTTGGATACTTAATATCGTGTTGGCTCTTGGTGTGGTTAGAAAAGTTGTTTTCTCAGATTAAAGTCTGCCTTTCTTCGCTTTGCTGTGTCATTCCTAATTAAGTCCCCTTTCCCCTTACCAAGACCACCCAGAAATATTTCTCCCTCTCAGGTGTTTACAGCCTTCAAAATCTTGCACATCATAAATGAAAAACGGCTGGGTATTTGAACTTTGCACGTACAAATCATTAACAGAGTCAATACAGTGTATGACTTTGGTGAATGAAACTGTGTTTTTGACATGACTGTTTGCTCTGATAAATTTAAATGATTCTTGATCCACTAGTGCTATAGCCTGAACTATCAGACATCCCCTAAATGTTTTGGTACTCCCAAATGTTTTGGTACTTCCATCACATTTGCTGTAGGACCTGACAATGACGATCGATGCGTGGCATCTGTTATTCAAATTCATGAATTTCTTCTCTGCTTACTTTTTAACAAATGGAAAAGGCACTTCCACTGAAAATATTTTGGTTAAATGATAGCCTTGTAAATTTCTCGTTTAAATGAAGACCTTGGCATATAGGTTTCCCAGAACATCACAGTTTGTTCAGATCTAGTATGATGGGTCTATAATTAACTTCAATTGAAGAAAAGTAATAAGAGCAAGTTGGCAGAACTACAGAAAATGTGACAGGTAGAGAACAATAAAACCCTATCTTCACATAAAATGTAAATACATTTGTTTGAGCGCCTAGGTACAGCTTTGCTCTTAGTTGCCAATAACTGTTCCAAATTTACTAGGCTTTACAAACATTTCTTAGTCCTAGGGCTTCGTGTGGAAAATAATAACAAATTAATCATGCTTTTTAAAATGCTTACTATATGTCAAGTGCCGTATTAAATCCCTACATGTGTTACCTCATTTAATTCTCAGAAAAACTCACCGCAGTCGATATTAGTTTCATCCTTATTTTATATCTTTGTGCCTCTGGTTAGAGAGATTAGATAACTTGCTTAAGTTACATAGGGTATGAAGTAAGAATTTGAGTACATTCTCGTAGGCCTCCCAGCCCTCAAAAGCAATTTGCCAACCTGGAGGAAAACTCACCTTCCGGGAAGCTAATACCCTCTTGTAGCCAGTGCCATGTTACCCTGTGGCAGGTGGATTTCTCTTCCTTCTTTCTGTTCTTGTCAAAGATGTTAACCTGGCTCTTTCAGGGAAGGATGATCTATCCCTTTACAAACCTATCCTAAATACATCTCTTTTTCTTGACCAAACTGGAATTTACCACTTCCCCTTTTGTTGTAAAGTCTTTAATGATCATGTTCTTTTCTTTTGTATCCCAGTGAGGCCCAATCAAATTTCCCCTCTAGCTGTGGGTGAAAGAAAAAGATAGGCAGAAATCTCCAGTTTGGGGCAGCAGTTAGTCCGAGATAGGTCAGAGTCATAAAAGAGAGGAGACCAACGTAGAGCGGTGAAACAACAGTGCTATCCTTCTACAGTCTGGTTATGTCAATACTTGGAGCTGAAGGAAAGCCAAGATTTTGGTTGAACACCCTACTTAAGTTGTTAGTGGAGTGGCTGCAGTCTATAATGTAAAAATCTAAAACACCAGATTTTTGTTCCGTAAAACTTTGAAAATTATGTCTTATATGGAGTTTTACAGGACCACAAGGATAGAGGAGAGGAGTGGGATCTTTAAATGGGAAAGAAACGGAGAGAATTATTGCGCCAAAGTCAACTAACAATTTAAGATTGATTCAGTTGAGGGCAACAGTTATCCATTTGATTAATTTTAGCAAAAAAAGAGAGCCAGCTTAAGTAGGTTTTTCTTGGTTAATTACCTAATGTTTCAGTCTGTCTCAGGGAAATAAAGTCAGAGATTACTTACACACTGACAAAGAAAAGAGTTTTAACTTGACAAAATTCTGGTAATTTACTCATTTTCTGAACAGGTCCAGTAAATGATTTGGAAAACAGTAGAATAAACTGGTGCTTTGTTACATTATCTCCCACGTGTAGAAATTAAGGAACATTGTATTACTTTGCCTTTGTTCAGTATACCATATGATCTTTTTAAATATAGAAATAGTCAAAACCTATTTTGTTTCTTTGAAAAACACTCCTAGAATGGAGCTCATTCACACACCCACAAGCCATAAGCTCAAAGTGTTGAAGCAAGTTTCATGCTAGTAAATGTCATGCCAAAACCTTTGGGTCCATAAAATTAACTACATGTTGATTAGACCATGTTTGGAGAGGTGGAAAGAAGTGTAATTGGTTGGAGCCTCTGTATTACTAACTTGTCCTACACATGCTACAAGATTAAAAGTTTTTTTTACAGATTCCTTTTGGAAACTTCATTAATAAGTGAAAAAGTTTAAGGTTTTGAAGTTAAAAGGACCTAGTTTAAACTATAGCTTTGTCACTAATTAGTCATGTACCCAAACTCCAGGGGTTCACCACTTGGAGTACATAAAATTGAACACAACCTAACCAAGTGTTGAAGGCTAAGAACTTTCTATTACTTGCTACAAATAAGGAGACAGGGGGCTATCTCTCAAGGCACTCCCTTCCAGTGGGTTTAATACAGGGAGGTTTTATTCAGTGTATCAGGGGGCAGGGACCAGAAGCTCCCATAGGCACTTCACTTCAACTGTGCATGCCTAGTATGTCAACATCCTTGCTAGGGCACACATCGTCTGTTCAAAAACTGCTAGAAAACTCTGCCCCTAGGAGTAGACCTTAGTATTATACTGATCTAAATGTAACTTCAGGACAATTCAGGGGGGCTTCTGTGCATGTCCTCAGCTCCACCCCAGCTCCAACTGGGTCATGTAAGGGGCCGTCAGGTGGGACAAACCTAACCTAGCAAGGGGCTTTCACGTGCAACACTGGTTGGATGTCTCCTTGGCTGGAATTGCTGTTTCTGCAAAGCCAAACACATTCTTTCCCTGCTTTTGTGCCCTTCCCTTGTCTCTTTTGCCGATAACTTTCAGCCCTCTTATTTGAGTAACTTGCCACTGCATCCTAGGTAGCAGTCTTTTCTCTCGAAGGGAATTGCGTAACTTATTTATCTTTTCACTTATCTGTTTTCAGTTTTTCTCATCTGTATAATGGACTTAAAAGCAGAATTCCCCTTGCGGGGTGATTGTGGAAGCTCCCATTGCCTAGCTAATGCATACGAGTTTCTTAACAAATGGGTTGTATGTAGTGTTCAAAAACAAAATTCAGCTGAGTAAATTTGAACTGGTTTTTATTCAGTGATTCCTGAATCAGGCAGTATCTCATCTAGCAAATAGAAAGGAAGAGCTGCGTTTTGTTTTTTATTTTTTTAAGGCAGGACGAGAAAAGTATGGATTATTTTAGACAAAGTCACTATCCTTTTCATTTAGGGAATGAAAAGAGTATATCAGGTAGATTGCCTCACTAGTGCTGTCCAGGACATTCCAGACTGATCAGTTTAGATTACATTTCTGGAAGGGGCTGAAACTTCAGATAGGTTAGGTAGTAACTATTGGTTTACTGACACGAAGTTTAGCACAAGTGACTCCGCTGTGGGCCTGTTGTGTCTTTTAAATAGTAGGAATTCTTAATTTAAACAAAATAGCACATCTTTCGTCATCATCATCATCAACATTAATAAATTCTGTTAGAGGTATAATTTGTGTTACATAAATACTGACCTAAGATGTGTTATATTTTCGGATGTATGCTGAGAATTAGACCACTCTTTGGGGTCTTTAATTTTAATCTCAAGGTGTATGGAGGGAGTGAACCCCACACTGATGCAATCTAGACCACATGGCATATGGTGTAGTGTCTTGCAGACAGTTCTTGGTTTTGGCTAGATACCAGAGTGAACTGATGTCCCGAGAGGAGAAGGGCTGCAAGTGGACCAACGGCATCTGTCAGCCTCTCAGAATTCCTCCAGGCTGGCCCCTCTCTGTGTTGTTTCGCTGTGGTGCTTCTCAATGCCCCGTCTCTTCTTCAGCTCCAAAGGTTAGCTGCGGTTTTTACTTCACCCTTGGAGACCTAACCCCTGACTCACTCTTCTAACCTCTCTTGGACCAAATGCTCTTCACTTTTACAAACTTGTAGTAAGAGGTCTCCGATCCCTGTACCACTGTGACCCTGAGGTATCCCTTGGCAATAGAGGACAGATCAGAGTTTTGATCAGTAGCAGTCCACGGGTTCACACAGAGTCTGGAACCATCTCCTTCGGAAGGGTGCGTGGCTTCATAATGATCCGGAAAACAGATCTTTCAGAATAGCAAGCTTAAATAACTCGGCCCCCACATGCTATTTTTAGGTACTTAGTATATACTCTGATTCAGGGGTGGGCCCTGTTTTCAGAGTCAGAAAGCCCTGCCATGTAGGTGGTCTTGGGGGTTCCAGTTGAGGATGGGAAACCTGTCAGTCTGCATTTCTGTGAGTTTTTGTTGTTGTTGTTCCTCACTCTCTTTTGGTTGGAACTGCACCCTGCATTTTCCTCCCTGACATTGCCGTGGTAGCCAGGCATGGGATTAAAGGGTGATCGAACATGTGGACGTGGGTTTACTACTGTCTGGATAGTAAAAACGATAAAGTAGTAGAAAGGATAAAACTCCTTTTTATTTGTAAGTTTATTTGTTTTGAGAGGGAGAGAGAGAGAGAGCGCACGAGTAGCCTGCCCAAGCAGCCTCTGCACTGTCAGCTTGGAGCCTGATGTGGGGCTCCAACTCATAAACCATGAGATCGTGACCTGAGCTGAAATCAAAAGTCAGACACTTAATTGACTGAGCTCCCCAGGCCCCAGGATAAAGCTCTTTTTATGAACTTTTTTTTTTTTTTAAACCCATCTACCAAATGGTCATAAATAACATTCTATGATAGTTCACATGGAGCCATAATTCAACACAAATAATTTCAATTTATATTTGGTCCACAGGTTATATGTGATAATTTATACTGCATTTCAAATGCACAAGACTAGGGGCAGCTGGGTGTCTTAGTCGGGTGAGTGTCTGACTTTGGCTTAGGTCATGATCTCAAAGTGCTTGAGTTTGAGCCCTGCTTCAGTCTCTGTGCCATCAGCACAGGGTCTGGAGCCTGCTTCAGATTCTGTGTCTCCCTCTCTCTCTGCCCCTCCTCTGCTCATGCTCTGTCTCTGTCTCTCTTAAATAAACATTAAAAAAATTATAAACGCACAAGACTTATTTTTATATTGAATAGGTATAATCAAGTGAACTAAATTTCAGTGGTATAGTAAAGGTAATAGAACAGCCGTCTACATTCAATCACTTTCCACTATTTGCATCCTTCTAGTGGTTTTGCCATGAGCATAGTGGCTAACCAGTTGCTTGATGGACTGGCAGAAGAGCCCCTAGCCATCACCACTAGTAGCTTTATAATCCCTTGTCAAAAGTCAGCAGAGCCCTGTGGACATTCCAAATAACATTGGAACTGAACAAATTCTTACACAAAGCTGTTTTCCTGTAGAAAATGGCAAGAGCAATGTAATAGAACTAAAGATTTCCCTTAAAGAATGAGGGCAATTTAGGACTTAGGCCCATATTTTAAAATCAAACTGTGTGAAAGGTGATCATATGTCTCAGTATATACTTATTGTCCTAGTGTAATTATTAGGGGCACTTCTTATTACTCTCGAAACTGCCTGGGCTTGGTTGGACCCTTAATGTTATGGTCACTGGAATAATGAGGCACATGGGAATTTGGAGCCTGAGTACTGCCTATGTAATCTTAATATCAAAATTACAGTACCGACAAGATGTCACTTGGCAGCAAATTTGACTTGCAGAATCATTGATGTTCTTAAAAGTTCTATGGTAATAAATGCTCTTTCATAGATATGCATGATCTTAACATTTAATTATGTCCCTTGTGCAAGGTTTGAAATAATCACAGACTATTATGTTTATTCTTTATACAATTTCTCCTTTTTAAAAAAATTTTTTAAAATGTTTATTTATTTTTGAGAGAGACAGAGCACGAGTGGGTTAGGGACAGAGATAGAGGGAGACACAGAATCCAAAGCACGCTCCAGGCTCTGAGCTGTCAGCACAGAGCCTCATGTGGGGCTCGAACTCATGAGCTCTGAGATCATGACATGAGCTGAAGTCGGACGCTCAACCTACTGAGCCACCCAGGTGCCCCTGAACATTCTCCTTTTTTTTTTTTTTTTTTTTTTTTTTTTTTTTTCAACGTTTATTTATTTTTGGGACAGAGAGAGACAGAGCATGAACGGGGGAGGGGCAGAGAGAGAGGGAGACACAGAATCGGAAACAGGCTCCAGGCTCTGAGCCATCAGCCCAGAGCCTGATGCGGGGCTCGAACTCACGGACCGCGAGATCGTGACCTGGCTGAAGTCGGACGCTTAACCGACTGCGCCACCCAGGCGCCCCACATTCTCCTTTTTAAAGAAGGTAGAAATGTCTTGCAAAATCAAACCTAAAGGAAAAAAAAATAAGTGGCAAAAATTGGTGAAAGTAAGAAATAAGGTTAGTAAAAGTAAAATGAAACCAGGGACATCATTAATACTCCAAATGTATGCTTTCAAGTCTTGTAGTGGCAAATCAAACTTCCGTTTTGAGCTTCCTGGCAGCCAATGAAAAGAAAAATGATCAGTTACGTGATTTACATTATGCATACAAAAGAAAAAAGAATGGTAGGTATATGAGAGACATTGATGCTGCTCAATTCCAATAATGATTACAACAGAAACTTCAAGGTGCTTAGAAAACTCTATCCCCCATGCTCACCTCAAACTCCTTTTTGTCCTTTTCTTTGCTTTGGCAACTCTGCCATGGGAATTCCTCTCAACTGTTTCCCCCCAAAACTCAACTCTCAAATATTTCCTTGAACTTTTTATCCACCTGGCCACTAACTAAGCCAGAGGGCAATAGACAGTTTCCTTAGGTAAGCCTCAACAGTCACTGAAATAACTGACCAACCAGTGTTCCATTTGCATCTAAATTAATCTTGGCTACTTCTGTTGTACACCTGAAACTAATAGGTTAACTAACTGGAATTTAAATAAAATCTTTAAAAAAAAATGGTTCAGGGGCACCTGGGTGACTCATTCAGTTGAGTGCCCAACTCTTGATTTTGGCTCCGATTATGATCCCAGGGTTTTGGGATCAAGCTCTGCATTGGGCTCTGCACTGAGATTGGAGCCTACTTAAGACTCTCTCTCTCTGTCTGTCCCTCCCCTGCTCACACACGTGCACGCTTGCTCTTTCTAAAAAAAAAAAAAAAAAAATTACAAAATTTCTCACAAAAAATTTTAATCTTGGCCACTTCCCAAAACACCAGGTTCTCTAGGAATCTATCCTTTGATTGTGTCTCTTATTGCTTTGTGTTTTCTTCTTCTCATCCTTTTTTCTACTGCATTGCCTTCTTGTCCTTCCCACCAACCTTCCCTTCACTGGTCTCCCCAATATCCTCTTCCCTGAATTTTCCTTCTGTGTATTGCCATAATGGAAACCTGAGTGCTCTTTGAAAATACCACTCTTTACTTCATCCTATTTGTTCCTCCGGTGTTTCACTCTCTTACATGCCACAGGCCATCAAATCAAGATTGAATTGGATTTCTCTAAATGCCTATTTCTATCTCCAGGTCAATACATACATTCCTGTGTGAAAGTGCTTCTCTTCTGAGGTCCCTGCCATTGTGATCATCCATTTCTTGACCCACCTCTTGCACATGAGTCACACTGAAGCTAATCACTCCAAAATTCAGGTGGCTCACACTCTTAGTACCTTTGCCTCCACATTTCTTAATCTCATCACTTCTGCCTCTGCTTCGGCTACTTACTTCCATTTTATCTTCTGAATTCTTAGCTGCACCCTCCTGTTTTGAAAAAAAACCTCCTATCTGCCTTATCAATCTTACCTTTTTGCCTCCCTCAACGTTTCCTTGAAGTTCACTGAAACCTTGAGTGTTCTGAATGCTCTGTTATGTCTGGGTGTGTTACCATTCTAGAGGCTGTGTTTCCTCCTCTATTTAAATACCTCCCTGCTTCACTGTTGCCTTACTCTCCTATTCTGTCACCAATGTTCGCTTTCCCTCTTGACTTTCTGCTGTATGCTCCTCACAGTATCCACCTTGGGACCCATGTAAATATTTGCATTTTACTTTTACACTAGCTTCAGGCACAGCCAGAGAAAATCTCATTCCATCCAAGTTTTCATGTTGATGCCATTAGCAGTGTCCAGTCTCTAGCCTGGTTGGGGTTATCCTTTAAGTCTGTAACCAGTCAGCTCTTGATGGTGGCTGATCTAGAACTTTTTCCTGCCATGCATCTGTGAGCAACTTGAATTCAGTTTCTGGCCCTGGCTGGCACACTGTAAATATTGAGTAAATGTTTGTTGAATGAATGAAACCTTCATACTAGTCTCATTTTTCTTATCTTACTTCCTCCCCATTCACTGGCAACCAATAATCTTGCCTCTTTTTCATCGAGAACAGAGAATCCATCCTAGAGAGATCTCTCTCAACTTCCTGTACCTCCCCTCTCCTTTATTTCTAACTCATTGAAAGAGGTATTCACTCATATGTCCAGGGCTCATCCCTTCAACTGTGCTCTGAATCCTTTTGCTGATTGTAATTCCCAACTAGCTCCAAACGCACTCACTCTGGGAACTCCTTTGAAGCTACTCTTGCCAATATACCTAAGTTGTCAAACCTGGTGGAAAATCTTCCATATTGTTTCCTCAATCTTCTTTGTCGCTTATTCCTTCCTTCTTGCCACTGTCCTGCCTTGGTTTGTTTGACACTTTGCTCCTGTGTCTTGTTGTTGCTTCTCAGAAGCCTTCATGGATACCTTCCTATTTATCCACACTTCTGATGGATGTGTCTCCCAGAGTTAAATTCTCCTTACTCTCTTGCTTCAAACTATACCATCTCCTTTGGTGACGTCAGTCATGTTCAGTTTTTATCATGGACACTGTAATGATCCCAAGGCTGCATTTCCAATCAAGAACTCTCCCTTGGAGTGTCTGATTACTGTAGATTATTCACTTTTGGATGATCCATGGACACTTCACAACTAAACATGGCTAAAAACAAACTCATCACCTTTCAAAGCCTTCCGACATTCAATATTTGGGATTGATGCTGCTGTCCGTCTTCTCATTAATCCTGGAAACAGCCAAGTCCTCTTTTCTCGCTCCCTGCTGTATCTGGTCCATCTTCAAGACCTTTCAATTCTGCCTTCTCATTATTTTCCATTTTCATGCTCTTCCTTCTGTTTCTATTGTCATTGTTTTAGTTTGGGCCCTTATCATTTCTTATCTGAATCCCTGCAACAGATTCTTTTTTTAAATTAAATTTTTAATTTTAATTCCAGTATAGCTAACATACAGTGTTATATTGGTTTCAGGTGTACAATATAATGATTCAACAATTCTATACACTACTCAGTGCTCATCATGATAAGTGTACTTTTAATCCCCTTCACCTATCTCATCCCATTCCTCTATCTACCTCCCCTTTGGTAACCAACAATTTGTTCACTATAGTTAAGAGCCTGTTTCTTGGTTTCTCTCTCTCTCTCTCTCTCTCTCTTGCTATTTCTTTTACTTTGGTCATTTGTTTTGTTTCTTAAATTCCACATATCAGTAAAATCTTATGGTATTTGTTTTTCTCTGACTGCCTTCTTTTGCCTAGCATTATACTGTTTAGTTCCACCCGTGTCATTGCAAATTGCAAGATTTATTTCCTTTTTTAATGAATGATATTCCAGTGTGTGTGTATGTGTGTATATCTGTATCTTTATCTATATCTACCACATTTTCTTTATCCATTCATCTATAGATGGACTTTTGAGCTACTTCCATAATTTAGCTACTGTAAATAATGCTGCAATAAACAAAGGGGTGCATGTACCCCTTTGAATTGGCATTTTTGTATTTTTGGTGTGATTTCTGGGTTGTAGGGTAGTTCCTTTTTTAACTTCTGGAGGAATTTCCATAATGTCTTCCACAATGGCTGCATCAATTTGTGTTTCCACTAAGAGACCACAAGGGTTTCTTTTTCTCGATATCCTCACCAACACTTGTTTCTTCTTTTTGATTTTAGTCATTCTGACAGGTTTGAGGTGATACCTCATTGTAGTTTTGATTTGCATTTCCCTGATGATGAGTGATGTTGAGCATATTTTCATGTGTCTTTTGGCCACCTGGATGTCTTCTTTGGAGAAATGTCTGTTCATGTCTTCTGCCCATTTTTAATAGGATTATTTGTGGTTTTAGTGTTGAGTTATATAAGTTCTTGGTATATCATGTAACAGATTCTTAACTGGTCTCATAGTAAGGTAAATTCATCTATCGTATGACTAGCAGTGTGATTTTTCTGAACGGGAAATCTTAACACATTACACCCATGCTTAAAATCCTTCCATGTCTCCTCTCCTTTTTAGGATCAAGTTCAAAATTCCTATTAGGGTGCATGAAGTTCATGTTGATGTGATCACCATCTGTTTTATAGCATCATCACTCAACCATGGCAATATTATGCACATGCCACTTCCCTTAGTGTGCCTTATGCTCTTTTTTTTTTTTTTTTAAAGTTTGTTTATTTATTTTGAGAGAGAGCAAACATGGGTGGGGAGGGGCAGAGAGAGAAGACAAGGGAGAGAATCCCAAGGGAGAGAATCTGCACTGTTAATGCAGAGCCTGATGTGGGGCTTGGACTGACAAACCCTGAGATCATGACCAGAGCCGAAATCAAGAGTTGAATGCTTAACCGACTGAGCCACCCAGGTTCCCCTGCCTTATGGTCTTTGCCTCGCACCTTGGTACAAGCTGTTCCTCTGTCCAGCGTACTTTGTTTCTGTTTCTCCCTCCTGGCTCAGATCCCTCTTTCTGGAAAGCCTCTTCTAAACTTCTAGAGCATGCACCTTAAGCCTGTATCTTCAGGTTGTGCTATTTTTCTGTGTCCTACAAAACTGTGGGGACCTCAAGTAGGAATTATTTCTCTCTTACTTTTAATACTTATACCACTCCACCTCTTACCCTCACTTACCAGTTTTCACAAATGGCATTTTCTACTCGAAGTAGATTCTAGAAACCAGCTTAAATTTTATCCAATAAAAGCACAGTCTTAAGGCAATAGTTTGTCATTGCTACTATGCATAAAGGTATATAGGAAAGCCCAGAGGGCCACACCTGTGTAACTTTTGCACCAAAGCAACGTTAGAATATCTGTGTGATTTTGATGTATCTATTTGTAGCAGCAGCTAATATAATTAAAGTTTGGGAATACTAAAAAAAGTGTGTAAATTCACTTTTCAATTATGCATTATATATAGAAAGATAAAATGTAATTTTATAGAAAGAGCTGTGTAATGTCATATTTACCCACAAGATTTTGGAAATTGTTCTTTATGGAAGGTTCATCTTAACTTTCCACACTGCCACTGTACAACCTCTAGCAATAGCACAATTTGCTGTGTCATTAAATTCTGTTCAATTTCTCACTTCCTAAATGTATTTGGCTTGTGTCAGATGATACTTCCACTTCCCTAGCCCTTTAGTGTTCCAGGGCGTACCTATCAGGAGAGGATGTGATCCAGGCAGATGGAAATCTTGTTTCTCGTGTCTGTAATAGGGCACTGCACCCCGTTTAACTTTGGACTTATGAACTTCCCATCTGGGACTTCGAGGCCCCTGGTTTGCATCAACTTATATACAATCTCCAGCTCTCTGGCAGTCCAGAATCACATGATCTTGGGGGAAGGAAATTTAGCATTATGCTGATTTTTCATTGTACATTGTACCTGTAGTGTTTAGTTTGCTCCAGCTTTCTCTTTCCTTTCTTCTTTACTTGGAATTGTGTTTCCTGTTTATATGAACTGGGGTGATATGGAGACCTCAACAGACAATAAATCCTGCAGGGCAAAGGCAGACTGAGATAGGAAAACATTCTTTCCCTCGGCTCAATGGACAAGGCAGCTCTGGAGCTGCTGTATGGCTTTCATGGTTTTTGTTTTTTTTGGTTTTGTTTTTTTTTTGCTTTTTTTTTTCAATTCCCAGTGTGGGTTGTGCACAAGGAAGGACCAAGAGCAGCATACTATTTGTCTCTATTCCGATTCTCACTCAGAAAAAGCTCTAGGAAACAGAGATAGTGGACAAGAGTAGAATCATATTTGATCTGATGACTACAGTTTAATTATGAATAGAATCAGGGAGAAACTGATTTCTGAACTCTCTCTTTGCTTCCTGTCTTTAGATTCTCCAAGACAAAATACAAGAAAATGTTAATGTTTGATCTACAGAATGAGCTCCATTTGGAGATGTGATTCTCTCTGCTTCTGGGTTATTTGCTTAATTTATTAGAGTGGTTCAAATAATAGGATATTATTGTATTGGGCTTTCCAGTCAAAACTCCCATTTTATAGTTGAAAAAACTGAAGTCAAGAAAGATGATAGATCTTGTTTTCTTTTATTTCTTTCTTTTTGAGACAGCGTAAGTGGGGGAGGGCAGAGAGAGAGAGAGAGAGAGAGAGAGAGAGAATCCGAAGCAGGCTCCAGGTTCCAGGCTCCAACCTGTCAGCATAGAGCCCAATGCTTGAACCCACAAGCTGTGCGATTATGACCTGAGCCAAAGTCGGACGCCTAACTGACTGAGCCACCCAGACGCCACTAGATCTTCTTTTCTTAAGGTACAGGATTCCCTCTGTCCCTGCTCATGTCTATTTATTCTCAGTACATACTCGCCTCCTTTGGCCCCAGTTCCACAAACACATGTGCATGTTAGCAATCCTGGTTGCATTCAGGGTTCACTGGCAGTGGTAGACTGAGTGTAAAGCTGCAGTTCCTGAAAGCGCCATCAAATCGAAAATGGGAAATTACAACTCAGTCACTTACTTGGCGCTCATTTCAGAAGAGAAGAAAGAGAGCAGGCATGTGTTTCTCAAGCTCTTTGGAGAAGGAGCAATTTATAGGAAGTAACATCTCAAATCCTTGAGACCATCTGTGATACTCCGTGAAGGCTGTCCAATATCAAATTTGTGGACAAAAACACAGGAACTCTTGAGAAGTTTGGATTGTTTTTAGCAAGGAAAGAGGTGAGAGGAGCTATGAAGATGTGGAGGAGAGCAAGCACGTCTGTACAGAGAAGGGTTAAAAGACAGGCAACCCCCTCAGGTGACCAGTTGGTCTAGATCTGTGCAATAAATCTCTGGACAGTTGTTCAAAGTCTGAGAAATCTGTGTTTATAAGTCAGCTGAAACACCTGCTCAGATTTCACTTTAGGGTTGCTTATGTCCTGCAGAATTTAGCTTTAGTTTTAAAGGTGACGAGTGATTAGTGAAGCTGACCCTGACCCCTTTTGAATGTCTCACATTAAATGAATCGTATCTTGCGGAGACAACGTGTGTGTGGGTAAAGCATCAGCTGTCAGTGTATCTGAAGAGGAATAAACAATAGGCTGAACTCTTAACCATTCCTTTAACTCTTTATTTGAAACTACGCATAGACTTTCAAGACGTTGCAAAATATAACAGAGAGAGGTTGTACATGCTCTTCACTCAGCTAACCTCCCCCTTCAAGTAACATCTCAACATAGCTAATTTATTATCAAAGCCAGGAAATTGATGCTGACATAAGACAATTCCCTAGACTACAAATCTTGTTCATATTTCACCAGTTTCTAGAAGGACCCATTTGGTGTGTCTGTGGCTCCCAGGAATTTTATCATATGTCTAGACATGTACCCACCAACACAACCAAGATACAGAACTGTTCTGTGACTATAAGGGAACCCCTTTATACTACTCTTCTGTACTCCCTCCCATTGTTTACAGGTGTGAGTGACAGGTTGGTAAGGACTAAGAAGATACTGTGTCAAATACAATGAAGGCTGCTTTCCTTGGTCTTACTGAACGAGGCTTTTGCCCAAACCATGTGCTATTTTTCTTGTTTATAGAGCTGAAATTGATGTTCCAACATTTCATCCTTCTTATTATATATCATGGATAAACTGAAGAGTGTTTTAAAGGTGCATTCTTCTTTCAGGATGAAAAGAAAAGACGTTTTCAGAAATGTTTTACCTTACGTTAAAAAGCAGATGGTCTTAATGGAATAGAATAGAAACCCCAGAATTAGACCCACAGAAGCATGGCCAACTATTCTTTGACAAAGCAGGAAAGAATATCCAATGGAAAAAAGACAGTCTCTTTAACAAATGGTGCTGGGAGAACTGGACAGCAACATGCAGAAGGTTGAAACTAGACCACTTCCTCACACCATTCACAAAAATAAACTCAAAATGGATAAAGGACATGAATGTGAGACAGGAAACCATCAAAACCCTAGAGGAGAAAGCAGGAAAAAACCTCTCTGACCTCAGCCACAGCCATTTCTTACTTGACACATCCCCAAAGGCAAGGGAATTAAAAGCAAAAATGAACTCTTGGGACCTCATGAAGATAAAAAGCTTCTGCACAGCAAAGGAAACAATCAACAAAACTAAAAGGCAACCGATGGAATGGGAAAAGATATTTGCAAATGACATATCGGACAAAGGGCTAGTAACCAAAATCTATAAAGAGCTCACCAAACTCCACACCTGAAAAACAAATAATCCAGTGAAGAAATGGTAAGAAAACCTGAATAGACACTTCTCTCAAGAAGACATCCAGATGGCCAACAGGCACATGAAAAGATGCTCAACATCGCTCCTCATCAGGGAAATACAAACCAAACCACACTCAGATACCACATCGTGCCAGCCAGAGTGGCTAAAATGAACAAATCTGGAGACTATAGATGCTGGCGAGGATGTGGAGAAACGGAAACCCTCTTGCACTGTTGGTGGGAATGCAAACTGGTGCAGCCGCTCTGGAAAACAGTGTGGAGGTTCCTCCAAAAATTAAAAACAGGTCTACCCTATGACCCAGCAATAGCACTGCTAGGAATTTACCCAAGGGACACAGGAGTGCTGATACATAGGGGCATTTGTACCCCAATGTTTATAGCAGCACTCTCAACAATAGCCAAATTATGGAAAGAGCCTAAATGTCCATCAACTGAAGAATGGATAAAGAAATTGTGGTTTATATACACAGTGGACTACTATGTGGCAATGAGAAAGAATGAAATATGGCCTTTTGTAGCAACGTGGATGGAACTGGAGAGTGTTATGCTGAGTGAAATAAGTCATAGAGAGAAAGACAGATACCATATGTTTTCACTCTTATGTGGATCCTGAGAATCTTAACAGAAGACCATGGGGGAGGGGAAGAAAAAAAAAAACGTTAGAGAGGGAGGGAGCCAAAGCATAAGAGACTCTTAAAAACTGAGAACAAGCTGAGGGTTGATGGGGGGGTGGGAGGGAGGGGAGGGTGGGTGATGGGTATTGAGGAGGGCACCTTTTGGGATGAGCACTGGGTGTCGTATGGAAACTAACTTGACAATAAATTTCATATTTAAAAAAAAAGCAGATGGTCTTTAGAGCAGGGCTTTAATAAAAACCTCTGTGTCGAGTTGGATCAGAAATGTTTCTGCAAACTTCCACGAAGTAAAAGAATATGCCAGTCCATCCTAATAATTAATTAAATTCTACTTGATAAGGTTTCAATACCTCTGAGGCCACACATTCTCATCATATTTCTTGTAGTTGGCACCTGGGAAAAGCTGTTCCAGTTTATACAGGAAAATGCCCAGGCCTTTCTTTTCCAAGATCAATGTTTGGTAGATGGGATGACACCACCGTAGATTCCTTTTTTCACTGTGCCACCCTGGACTGCAGAGAGAAGCTCTCCATGGCTCTTCTCAACATGTGCTGAGGGAAAGTGTTAGGTAAGGCTGAGTTGGCTCCCCTCAGGGTGTCTTCCGTGGGACCATTAGTTAAGAAGAATGACAAAGCTTGAATCTCTTCTTTGAAGCCAAGGAAACCAGGAGGTCATCAGTTGCTGATCTTGGAACACTGGCTTTCAAACTTAAGCATGGACAGTGATGGCTGGGGTGTATATTAAAAATGTCTCAAAGGAAATTTCTGTTTAGTGAGGCCTGGGATGGTACCTACTCCATTCTCACTAAGTTGCCTCAGGAATTCTGGTGCAGGTGTTCTTTTCCATAGTCTGCATTTGGGGAAATGTGCCGAAAGATTGTGTGCCTTGCCATCTTCATTTTGGTGGTAATGGAAACTGAACCCAGAGCGGTGATAAATGCCATCTAAAAAATCCCAGTCTACGGTCATACCACCCTGAACGCGCCCGATCTCGTCTGATCTCGGAGGCTAAGCAGGGTTGGGCCTGGTTAGTTCTTAGATGGGAAACAATCCCAGTGTCTAGAATTTATCTTCTGACTTCCATATTAGAAGCTAGTATTGAAACGACAACCAAGAACCTTGGTTTTTTAAAGAAAAGGAAAAATGCATGATTATGGGCATAGGAAAATTTTCTCTTAAACCAAAAAAAACAAATTGGCTGGAAATTGTGAAACCTTGGACTGGCATGCCCAAACATCAAACAGGAAAAGCTGCCCATGTGGAAAGAATGCACAGGCAACATGGCACTGGGAACCACAGAGATCCAAGGACAAGGTCTCAGCACACAAATGATAAACTATGTTTACACAGTTTCCCAGGAGCTCAGACCACTTGGTAGACTA
This sequence comes from Leopardus geoffroyi, assembly GCF_018350155.1. NCBI lineage: Eukaryota > Metazoa > Chordata > Mammalia > Carnivora > Felidae > Leopardus > Leopardus geoffroyi. Next base: position 134,299,048 of record NC_059326.1, read on the forward strand.
TTTTTTTTTCTTTATTGTGAATAATTCTAACATTGAACTCATTATTATTGATTCTCTCTTGCTGCCATGGAGACTAAAACACAAAGAGAAGTGACTGGTTCATGGTAATGAGGATGACAGTGCATAAAGCTAAGTGGATGGTAACTGCCCTAACCTCTCTTCAGATGGATGCCAGCCCATAATTAGATGAGCCCAATGCTGCTTTATGGCTCCATTTGGCATCAGAGAATACCTTTTCACCATGATTTGAGGATACACCTTGCCAATATAGTCTTGAGCATAATGTTTTAAGCATTATTTAGGTATAATGTTTTAAGGCATTGCTTACGGTACCGTTTTAAGGACAGCTGTGAAACTGAATACCTAAGCAGATTGGCTCTGCCTTAGAAAAACAGTGCTCAAGGCTGGGGTTCGTGAAAGTAGAATCAAGAAGGAGAAGAAGTTTCATATACTTATTAACTCTGCCCAGCGCTGCCCGTGTTTGAAGTTCAGGATGGTGCTTAAAATAACTACCTGTAGGACCACAGAAAAATGATTGGGACCCTTGGTCTCAGTATAGAAAATGTTTCCTTATTTTGTGGGTTAATTCTTAGGTTTAAATTGGGCACCACAGTATGAGGCTTACTTTCTGCTTTTGCTTTTGGTAGCTGGGAACAAAGAAAATTACTGTATAGGACTGAGACAGTCAGTACATTGGAGTACCTGAAAATAACTTTTTAAATAAGTTGCATGCTTTGCCAATGTGAGTTATAAATTTCTTGGATTTGCTTACTTTTCTATAATCTTAAAATAAATTCCCAGAACTATGCATTTATTTATTCTGTGTTGAGAACCTGTTATATGCCACCCAAACAGTGGTGATATTACTCAAAGTGAATAACCTGTTTCCATGTCTTATACAAAGTATTATATCGTATGTTAACCTTTTCTAGTTATAGGCTATTAATTATTGCTTTGTTTTATAACTGTTAAGGACATGGTCTCATTGGAAGGATTGGCTTAACCACTATGAAGAATTAAAGCCAAATAGTGATTGTTTGGTGAACTAAGAAAGTGAACAAAATTTGTCCAAATATTTTCTTGCTCTAAGAAATGGATATTTTATATTTTACAATAAACATATTATTTAGCCATGTGTTTTTATAGTCCTGGTATTTAATATTGGACTCAATTATCTTACTAAGTGCAACTTCTCTGCATAATTTTATTGCTTTCTCATAAGCCATAAGGATTTTTATTTTGCTAAAGGAAAGAATAAAAGGAAGAATGATTTATGACTCCTATTTATCTTAAAAATGGAAAGAATTAATGCCAGATTTCCTTCTGTTTCCAGCTTTAATTTTTCATTGTAGTGTCCCAGGGGGAAATTTGTGCAGCAGTAATTTCGTATTATAAAAAGTACAATTTAAAAATGTATGTAGAGTATTTGCTTCGTGAGAACAACTTCCTGTTCTTTCTTAATCCTACCAAGTTGTTTGGTAGTTTAGATAATAATTCAATTTGGAAATGGAGAAACTCAGGCTTAGAGACATATTGAATGACATCCTCAAGCTAGTACATCCAGTTTGCGACCCAGATGTGACCAGAATAGGTGGTGATTTTTCCACCAACTCACATAACCATCTGATAGGTAAAATACAGAATATTCACAATGCCTAAATGTTCTCTTAATTATATACTGGTGCACAATCTTTGTAAGGCCTTTGCTAGTCATACCACATGGAGACAATACTTCCAGTAGACCATGCGTATTTGTATGCATCTGTAATTAGTCACAAAATATTACTTTTTGTGATTACATTGGAAAGAATGGAGCACATTCTTTTATTGCTATCCTGAATGTCTATTTGCAGATTTGTTGCCTGGAACGTATTTACTTGTTCTTTGCAACATCTGCTAAGCCTGTTGATGGCTTATTAAAATAGCAGATCTAAGTTTAAAATGATATCATTGGATATCACGCTTGGGTTCATCAGACATGTCTAATATGGGTAAAGGTTATGTGTGAAACATGTAATACTCACTGCCTTTAGGGGTTGGATTCTGCTCATTTCAGTAACAGAGTTGTTTTGATAATAGCTATTGAGTATTTGGGGAGGAATGCTCCTTGACCTCTACCCCATACAAATTAATAATGATATGATTAACTGTTTGCATTATTGATGTCTCATAAAGCAGGTGGATATGTAAGACAAATTAGTGAAGTGGCGGCTACCAAGCATCCATAATTCCTCACCTTGAGCAGCTTTTGCACTAGATCTTGATACTTTTTTCATTTTGGAGGCAGCTGGAAGACTTGGAAGTTTCCTTCCTGTCTATCCTGTTTCCAGCCTCTATCAATCCTATCACTTTTTCAGTGTTCAGTTCAAGCCTCTCCTCTAAACAAATGCCCCTGTTTTGTTTTGTTTTGTTTTTTTTTCCAGTCCATTTCTCCTTCTCATTCTGGTCTCCTAAAGCATTCGTAGTCAGTATCTCACTCTTTTTATACTTGAATGTATACTTCCTTATTATGTAATGTTTATAAAGTCATCATGCACATTGTTGGATCCAGAGGATGTCGTAGGCAAATGTACACAGTCTATAAAAAGCCTTTTATTTGAAGGGAGCATATAGTTACCAGCTCATCTTCACGTTCTCTGTTTTCTTGCACCCTCACACATAATTGTTCCAATGTATCTCTCCTCAGTGGCCTTTCCATTACATATCCACACACAGAAATAATCATCTAGGGTAAATGTGCTTCTGGGCCTGGCAGAGCAACTAGTAAAGGGCTTTTTCTTCTATAAGTAGGAACCTGGATAAAAAATACAAAGCAAGTGGTTTCAGACATCAGACAGTAGGCAGATAGGATTGTGTCTCATGAGAGAAGAAAACCATACAAGATGGCCGTATGACCTACCCAGCTTTCTGCCTGTAGGTCTTCAATGGGCCCTGGCCCAAAGGCAGAAAATTCAAGTAGAGAATCCAGTAGTTTCACTGAATTGAGGTGACAGAGATCAGAGTTCATGGAAATGGAGGCAGCTGGACTTGATGGGGCAGAGTGTCTGAAACTTGTCAGAAAAAGGGTTCCAAATTCCTTCTTGGGGCTGGAGGGTATGAAGGATGGGAAGGGGCTATCTTTTGAGTTTTAAAGTGAAAACTAAACTGTCTGTGTACAGGGTAAGACTCCAGGAGGACAGGGATGACCAAAGAGTTATAAGCCAAACAATTCTAAGAGGTCATATTGGGCTAGGTGATCCCCTGGTTTTAACCAGGCAGAATGGAGAGACTTGACACATATCATTTAGTAGAGAGTCCTAAAAGGTTAAAACTTTATAAGGATGGCCAAATTAGGTCTTCCCTAACAAAGCTTAGAAACAAACCTTTAAAAGATCAAGTTGATCCTTTTAAATGCCTGACAAACTGAAAGGCAGCATTCTTTAAAGGAAGACAGCATAATTCATAAGCTCAGCAACATAGAATTCATAATGCAGCATCTAATCCAAAATCATTAGAGATTGGAAGATGCACAAACATGTAACCAGAAACCCAGAGAAAATTCAGGCATAATAAATATACCCAGAAATGACAGGACAGAATTAGCAGATGAAATCTTTAAGAGATTTTTAAAGACTCTTTTAAATATTTGATAATTTAAAGTAAATATGATATGGAGAAAAATGGAAAATATATAAAAAAGAACTATGTGGAACTTCCAGAGGTGAAAAATTAAATACATGAATTGAAAAACTCACAGGATAGGCTTACTATATCAGACACTAAAGAAAAAAAAAAAGATCAATGAAATTTAAGGAAAAATGACAAATACCATCCAGAATGAAGTACTTGTATCTATAATATAGATAACTCTATAGAAAAGAATATTTATAGAGTATAAATAACTCCAATAATGCAATAGTAAGTTAAGCAAATATATTAAAAATGGGCAAAAATTTGAAAAGAAATTTTACAAAAGAAGATCTATAAATGGCCAGTTAGACATGAAAAGATACTGTTTTTAGTCATCAGAAAAATATAAATCAAACCACCATGCGATACCACTGTTTATCACCAGAGTGGCTAGAAACCAAACTGACAATACCAAGTGTGTCCCTCATTCATTGCTGCTGGTACTAAAATGTAGAACCACCGCTTTGGAAAACAGTCTGGCAGTTTCTGAAAAAGCTAAATCACCTTACAAGGTGATTGAGAGAAATGGATTTTAAACCTTTGGAAACAGCTGTTGGAACACTGAGAAGAGAATATTCCTCCAGCCTTTGCCACTGTGTGTCCCTCGCCTTGTTGAACGCTTACTCTTTCATTTATTTTTCATGCTCTTGCAAAAGTCTGATAAAAGACAAACTGAAGCATATTTAACATTTTAAGAGTTTATTTAAATAAATTTCTTCAAACTGGGTAGCTCCAAGCTGCAAGTTGTTAGAAGCACTGAGGGTGGGAACTGGGAGGGAGTTTCATTAGGGAAAGAGGCAGAAATGAGTAAGGGAGCTGGTGATTGTCTGTAGCTTAAAGCCTAGATGGCTGCCTGTGATTGGTTGTCCTCAGGTTTTGAATTCATAAACTTGAGGCATTACAGGCTTGGATTTTGTGTTGCTCCTGTAGGCTGTCTGGGCATTAAAGCCACCTCAGCCTATTGGTCTCTTGTTCGATTAATTTAACAAGCCCATGCACTTAGGTGATTAAACAGGAGCTTCTTAGATTCAAGGGGTGGAGAAGACACAGAGTAGACCAAGCGTGAATCGTGTCTAGCTGTCAGAGGTAAGCAGTATGCCATGAAAACTCACATTCCTCCTTATCACTGTGTCATAGTTGCCATGTTTGTGTCGATGACTCAGGTTATGAATTAGACACGCTTTTCTTTCAAGGATTATTCAGCCTTTATAAGAGGGAAAAGTCCTGTGGAAAGTAGCATTATAACAGAAGTACCGAGTGTTATGTGAGTTCATATGTATTTCTGACATAAATTTTGGAACTTGATCATGTTCACCGTCAGCCTTAATTCCCCAAGTTTTAAATGAGAAGGCAAGGACAACATCCTGAATGTCTACTGTATTAATGTAAGCATGCCCCCCACCACCCTCCCCCAATGTTGAGATCACAGATAGTGCTCCATAAACGTAGATGATTGCCTCATGAGTTTGTTAGTATTAGACTTGGCAGAATCCTGGAACAGAAAATCCAAATAATTGACATTAAAAAGATACAGGTTTCCTTTTCTTCTTTCTCCTATGAGCGGGAGGATCTCCAGGGCTGCCAAATCAGGGTCAGACTTATCAGGGACCCAGGATCCCCTTCTTTCTGCTTCCTTCACACCTCTCATTCACCTGCAGAATGGTCAAGAATGACGGCTAGAGTACTGCTGTCCATCATGTTCATATTCTAGTCAGAAGGACAGCGATGTGTAGTGGTGGAGAGGACTGCACATGAGCCCCTCCTGGAGAATCAGATACCTTTAAAGAGCTTTCCCAGAAGCCCCACCCAATTAATTCCACTTAAATCTCACTAGACACTAGTCATTACTAGTTGCAGGAAGAGTAGCAGATACACTTCTAGATGGGCATACTGCCTCCCTGAAAGCAGTCAGGTTCTGTAAGTAAGGAAGAGGGGGAAATGCAAATTGGGTGATTAAACAGCCATGATCCATTTCTTGGCCATCTCAGGCTTGTGAAAGCTGATATGACTGTTGCCAACTAGGTGATTATGTTTTTCCTTTTTTTTTCCCTCTAGTCCATGTGAGGGAAACTGTCAATTCATCCATTAGGCACAAAAATCCCTTGAACCCCTAAACTGGCCGTATCAAAGAAAGACCCTGTTCAGTAAGGCTGATGAATAAATGTTTCCTAAGAATTTGCCCTTTTTTTTTTTTTTTTTTAAGATTATTTGTTTTTTGAGACAGAGAGCACACACAGGCAGGGAAGGGGAGGGAGAGGGAGAGAGAGAAGCCCAGGCAGGCTCCACACTGTCAGCACAGAGCCCGACACTGGGCTTGAACCCACAAATCATGAGATCATGACCAGAGACAAAACTTAAGAGTTGGGCACTCAACTGACTGAGCCACCCAGACACTCCAAGAATTTGTATTTTTATAAAATTCTTACAAATTTGGTAATCCTCTGATCATTTTTTTGGTTATAGCAACTGATCCCCATTCCACCACAAAATATTCATAGCTGCCTGTGCTAGTTATTAAGCTTCCATTTGTGCTTCTCTTCTGTAGTGTTGAGATCTATGTTTGGCACACAGCAGAAATAGCTTTCATGAAGTGAAAGAAACATAGGGAGGCAGAGTAGCCTCTGTAATAAAGAGGTGGCATGTGGGATATTATGGGTGAGGCAAAGGTAAACTGATTACAAATCATCCTTCAGGATTTTTATGCCAATTGGTTAATGTTGAAGGAGAAAGTTAGGGTTCTTTAAAGTACCTGACACAAGTGTCTGTGAGTCACATGAGCCATGCTGGGCCTCTTCCCAGAAGTCGGAACAGGCTTATTCCCCTACAAATAAAAATAGACAAATGCTGTTTGTTTTAATTTAGAAGTCATTTCACTAGTTCCCACTGGCTAGAGATAATAATTAATATTAGCTGCCAAGGTCTCAGCAAAACTGAGGAAATTGAATTATTACTTTATTCATCTCTCAAATAAGATGATGGGATATTTTTCTAAATCCTTTTGATCTGCAGCAGGAGGAATGTTCCATTTGAAAGCACTGCTATTATCAACAATAAAGGAAAGGACAGTAAATGGCATCCAGACATCAGCTCTGTGGCAGCTGCTGTATGCTGGATGGAGTTTAAGTATGGTTTCTGCCCTGTGGTCCAGATCAATTTTGTAGTCATTATTCTGTTTCATATAGTTTCAGGACTAAATGGCCAATTGTATAGTTAGGTTCTTGCCAGTGCATTTGTCTATAGAAGCAGCATCCATTTTGTGATGAGTCATAAGTACAAAATTGAACAGGAAGAGGAAAAATAAATGAATCATAAAGCCTATTAGAAGTCCTTGAAAAGCCAGCCCAAGTGCTAGTAAATGCTAAAGGGGAACATATTTACTGTAGTTGAGATAGCTTAAATGGATTAAATTGGTAGATAATTGGGCAAGGTATGTGGGAAAATTGAATGAGTGTAATGGGTAAATAGCATAGTACAAATGGACAAGTTTCTCGTGTCTAAACTGGGTACAGCCAAGGCTAGTGCACATATCACCCGAATGAAGAGGCTGTAGTTTGCTGGGCCAGAATGTTTCTGTGTGCCACACACATATGATTTGAAGCATCTTTAACTTAGTGTTGGTTTCTAGAAGGAATGCTTTAATCAGGCAGAGAAATGGGGTACAGTTTGTGATGGGAGGGCTCAGAGACCACAGCTTCATCTTTTTATCCCAGAGGAAAGGTGCTGAAGAAGGTGGGGTCTGTGTGCATACCCTTAGCCCTGTGGAATGCCACTCATAATGAACATCCTCCCTGGCATCACTGGGTAGAATTGTTATACTGCTTTTGTTCATGTGGTTTGTTCTTGCATTCTTTCCTTCCTTCATTCACTCAATAATTATTCAATAGTTGATTTCTACACACATAATACTGGAAAATAGATCCTATTTTTTAAAAGTCATAGTTACTTATGAAGTGTAAAGACATTGAATTTGGGAGGATAAAATATGAAGAGCATTTGTTATGTACGCCCTTCAAAGAAATTGGGATGATAAATAGTTTTGGGGGAGTATGAGTTATTTGAATCTTTTTCCTAGGAGATTGTAAAATGTCCTTTGAGGAATTAAACAAAGTATAGGACCTTAAGATTAAGAATTGCAGCCTTCAGGGGGCACCTGGGTGGCTCAGTCAGTTGAGCGTCCGATTTCGTCTCAGGTCATGATCTCGTGGCCTGTGAGTTGGAGCCCTGCGTCGGGCTCTGTGCTGACAGCTCAGAGGCTGGAGCCTGCTTTGGATTCTGTGTCTCCCTCTCTTTCTGCCCCTCCCCTGCTCATGCTCTGTCTCTCTCTCTGCCAAAAATAAATAAACATTAAAAAAAAAAAAGAATTCCAGCCTTCAACCTTCCTTTTTTGTGGTTCATAAATACCCATTAATTTTTTTTTTCAATTATGTGGCTGACCAAGAAATGACATCACTGCATATTCTTTATAGTTTAGCACTAGTGGACTTTTCTCATTTTGCAAGTTTTTTTTTTTTTTTTTTTTTTATCCAGTGGGACTGACTTGTAGTTGAGTGAATTTTCTGATTGAATATTTGATATATGCATTTGAATTTAATACAGTGCACTTAGCAATAACAGCATCCCAGAAATGATTTAATCTTATTTGAATCTGTAGATACTTCAGGAATTTCTAAATTGAAACACAAAACAAAAACCACTAAGATAAATCCGGAAATTATTGTGCAGGACCACATATATGGAAGTTCTGGGATGGAGAGTTGAGCCCATAGGAAGCCTACGGCATATTCATAGGAATTCTTTTGATATAAATCTCTGATAGTGGCTTATCACTTACATCTCTTTTCCATAGAAGTAGAATATATACAAAAGAAAGGGATATAAGAGGCAAAAGTCAGATGAAAGATAATGGTGATGTTGAGATGTTAGAAACATCTAGAAAAACTGAGCTGGGATTGTGTATACATAAGCTTTTATGAAGACTTGAGAACAAGGGAACTTCCTGTTTCTTTCTTTTGTTTAAACATACTGCTTTGCTACCATGGCAACCTTCCCCCTAACTCTTGCCTTCAAAAATATTATCATGGTCTGTAAAATGGCATCTTCTCTCTTCTTCCAGTCTTCTTGATAATGGTGATAGTAACAGTCCTGTCTTGTGTTATCTATGGTATAGCCAATATGGCACTTGGGCCAAGGACTGCCCAAGAAGAGACTGAGGCAATACCCAAAACCAATCTTTTGCATAGTAGTTGCACTTGTGGCAGCTGCTAACTGCGAGGGAATGGTGCTTGGAGAATTCACCCACTCTGTGAGTTGGAGCTGTTGCCTCCATCTTTAATTGTAGATTTAAAACTTAGATTTTAAATAATAGGGGCACAGTGTAAATTCCAGGGATGGCTGAAACAATTTCTGAAATTGCAATGCCAAATGTAGAGGGTTTTTTTTAAGTTTATTTATTTATTTTGAGAGGGGGGTGGCGGAGAGAATCCCAAGCAGACTCTGAGCTGTCAACACAGAGCTCGACATGGGGCTTGAACTCACAGAGTGTGAGATTGTGACCTAAGCCAAAATCAAGAGTCAGAAGCTTAACTGACTGAACCACCAGGCACTCTCCAAATGTAGTTTTATGTATTTTTAAATTTATCATATAGTAAAACTGACCTTTTTGGTATACTGTTGTGAATTTTAACACCTGTATAGATTTGTATGGTCACTATTGTAATGAGTGTACAGAACATTTTGATCAACCCAACAAAAATGCCCCCAATACCATCTGTGTCTTATCACACCCTCCCCAGTGCCCCAACCAAGACTTGTGGCAACCACTGGCTTATTTTAGTCATTTTATTATTATCCATTTTATTGTATGTATCAATAGTCCATTGCTTTTTACTGTGAATATTATGCCATTCTATAAATGTACTATATTTTATATCCATTCACTTGTTGAAGGACATCTGAGTTTCCAGTTTTTGCTGTCACATATAAAGCTGGTATGAACAATCATGTACATGTTTTTAGGTGAACATAGTATGTTCATAGTTTACATAGTTTGTAAACATTGTATGTTTAACTGCCAAGCTCTTTTCCAGAGTGGGTATGCCGATATGTATGAGAGTTGCAGTTGTCACAAATCCTTAATAGCAGTTGGTATTATCTGTATCCTTTGTTTTAGTCATTCTAATAAATGTGTAGTGGTATCTCATTGTGATTGTAATTTGTTTGCATTTTCCTATGGCCAATGGTGGTACACCTCTTCCCATGTACTTAACTGCCAGCTTTCCATCTTCCTTGGTCCTTGGCTTATTTTTAAATTGTGTTGTTCGTTTTCTTATTGTTGGATTTTGAAAATTCTTCATATTCCAGGTGCAAGTCCTTTGTTAGGTATGTGGTTTGTAAATATTTTCTCCTGGTCTTCAGCTTGTCTCTTTATTCTCTTAACAGTGTCTTTGGCAGAGCAAGTTTTTAATACTAATCCTAGCCTTGCCACGAAAGTATACACATTATGAGTGCAAGTTTCAATAGAGTACTAATCAGACTGTTATGTTCCAAGTATTTCTGTGGAACATGATATCACAAATTAAGTCATTAATTTCAAGAAAAAACAGTTTATTAACAAAAAAGTACAAAGAAGTACAAATGGATATCCTCCTTTCCCCCATTATGGTTCATCTGTCTATCTCCCTTTCAGTCCATGACACAGCCTTCTTGAGCTAAAAGAATAGGTAAAATATTTCTCTTTCCAATGGGCCTAATAACCACCCCCAAACAAATCATTACGTATTTAAGTTATACCATCCATGTCAATTAAAAAAATGTTTTATCTATATGCGTTGCTCTAAAAGCCTCTTCCCTTGCAATATAGCATGTACCTAAACTGAATTATCAATTCCCATTTTTATGGACTGTGCTATTGGTGTCTCTTCTGATAACGGTCTGTTTAGCTACAGGTCAGGACAATTTTTCCTGTGTTTTATTCTAGAAGTGTTATAGTTTTACATTTAGATTTATGTGCATTTTAAGTTAATCTGTGTATAAGTTATGAAGTTTAGATATAGGTTCAGTTTTTTCTTATGGGTATTGGTCCAATATTTGTTGGAAAAACAACTATTCTTATCCACTGAATTGCTTTGCACTTTTGTCAAAATCAAATGGTCATATTTGACCAATACCATATTTCCTTGATTATTATAGCTTTCTAACAAGCCTTAATATCGGATAGTGGGATTCCTACAACTTTGTTCTTATTTCTCAGAATGGTTTCAGATATTGTAGTTCCTTTACCCTTTTATATAAATTTTAGAATCAGCTTATCTATATCTACTTAAAATCCTGCTGGGATTTTGGTAGGCATCTCATTGATTTACAGATCACGTTGGGGAAAACTTACATCTTTGTTATGTTAAGATTTCTAGTCTATGAACCTGGTATGACTTTCCATTTATATAGGTTTTCCTTTATGATTTCTTTCCTCAGTATTTTGCGGTTTTGAATATACAGGCCCTATACATGTTTTTTAAGTTTTATATTTAAGTATTGCTTATTTTGGTTCTATTGCAAATGGTAATGTAATTTTGGTTTCTGACTTTTCACTGCTTGTATATGGAAATACCATAGATTTTTGTCTCTACCTCGTATCTAACAACCTTACTAAACTTATTAGTGTACATCAGGACTTTTTAAAGGAATTTCATGAATTAGCATAGAAAGACGTTCCCAGAAAAGAAATAAGAGAGGTATTTGTTCAGGGGAATTGAAACTCTTAGTAGCAAAATCTCACTGAGTATTCTTTAGAAACAAAAGATTGGAGATCTCCAGAGGGGCAGGATTATCTAAGCAGAGAATGCCTGTTTTCCTATTTCCATGAATTCTCTCCATTCCTTTGCTGTTAAGTGGCTGTAGTTATATAAATGGTCATTTCTACAGCATACATTGGAATTATATAAAAATGTTTTTCCTTTTTCTTTTTCTAAGAATATTGGCTTATAATGATTTAAGATTAGACTTGACTCTTAGAGTATATTCACCATTCAATTAACAAACAGAGTGTGGGTGAAGAAGAGTACAAGTAGCCCCACCTCTACCATCCAGATCTCCACAGCTTCTTTTCCTGGGTTTTTATTATATGTTAATGGTCCTATTCTTCCTTTTGTCTATAAGGGATTTCGTTTAATAATATCACACTGGTTTTAGTATCTTGTAGTACAGCATTTAGTTTGCGTGAGAAAGGAGTTATAAAGAACCAAAAAATGATCTTGGAAGGGCAGTAGATAATTAAGGCAGACTCAGTCACTTAGGGGCACAGAGTGACACTCCTTATATGTAGCAGGTGCAGATGTTGTTCATTTGGGAGACAGAAAGCTTTGCTAAAGATAGGGTGAATAGAGGCATCTGGATGCAGTGATATTTCAGAAAAGAAGCATTTATGTCTTTGAAAATTTTCCTGAAAAGAGGTACATTTCAATCTCTCCCTTCCATACATGTACACACTATTAAAATCTTGAGGCAATTATATAAATGAAAGAAATACATTTCTGAGAGGTGTCATATTGTTAAGGACAGTTAAAAATCCAATCATCATATGTATAGCTCCTAAGCTAAGATGTATCCTGTCAGTCTGCTCCCAAATATTCGCTAGTTAAGTCACTTCTTTCAAAGATGTTCCCATAGAACATTGGATAGGTCTTGTGCTCCAACAAGAACTATTGAGTTACTTTACTCTGATGTAGGAGAAAGCAAAAGCAATAAATGTTATCTGTAAGGGAGAAAATGGATCCCCAAAAAGTGGTCGTTGAGAATTAAATTAAAAATACTGACCAAGATGGGTGCCTGGATGGCTCAGTTGGTTAAGCGTCCAATTTGGCTCAGGTCATGATCACACAGTTCGTGGGTTTGCGCCCCGTGTCGGGCTCTGTGCTGAAAGTTCAGAGCCTGAAACCTGCTTCAGATTCTGTGTCTCCCTCGCTCTCTCTGCCCCTCCCCCCTCTCAAAATAAATAAACATTAAAAAAAATTTTTTTAAAATACTGACCAAGAATTGACATTGACATCAATGCACTTAAAAATTTAGTATTCAGGTAGATAAAAAGAAGATTTGGCAGGATTGAAGCTGATATATTTGAAATTCTGGGATACTGTTTGTATTTTATGGTGAGCTACAATGAATTTCCATTCTTGGGATGTGCTGTCATGGAAACAAATTCTATATTTAAAGTTTTTCATTTTATGTCCACTTTGTGTTTGGGTGTATGTGTATGTTCGCATGATTTTTATTGTCAGTTAAAGCCTCAACAATTTGAAAAGTTAAATCCAAGGATTAGAAAGATCATCACCATACCGTTTAGCTTCTTGCCCCAACTCCCATTGGGTCAGGGAAACATCACCATTACATTGAAGTAGCCTGTCCTCCTTTCTTCTTCTCTCCCTTCCTCCTTCCCTTCCTTCATTCTCTCTCTTTCTTTTCTTAACAATCTCCAGTAAAATTCATTCCTGACTGATGTGTTCCAATGTCTAAAGACCCACTCAGTAAAAGAAGAAAAGATGCTCATTCTGCCAAAACATTAGCTTTACGAGAAGATAGATTGTTATAGGTGTTTGTACCACCACCACAGTTAACTCTCAAGTGTGTATTGTGGCTTTTATTGGACTCCATCAAGCACATTTCACATTAAAATACTGTAAGATTTATCGGGCGCCTCGGTGGCTCAGTCAGTTAAGCGTCCGACTTTGGCTCAGGTCACGGTCTCGCAGCCCATGAGTTCGAGCCCTGTGTCGGGCTCTGTGCTGACAGCTCAGAGCCTGGAGCCTGTTTCAGATTCTGTGTTTCCCTCTCTCTCTGGCCCTCCCCCGTTCATGCTCTGTCTCTCTCTGTCTCAAAAATAAGTAAACGTTAAAAAAAAATTTAAAAAAATAAAATACTGTAAGGTTTAATAAAAGTTAAACTACACAGGTATTACTGGAAAAAAAAAAAAAAAAACCCTGCAGAACATTACCAGATGTAATTAAAGGATTCATAGGAAATAAATGTGTTGTAATCAGGATGAAATTAGCATTTTAATTTAATCAAATTCTATAGAAACATTTGATTCTGGAAGCTATAAAATTTTAATTTTTTCTGTTGGAATACAAAGGGAATACAGGAGCTGTTGTATTCCAACAGAAAAATTAAAATTCTATAGCTTTACATGAATGTATTCTTTCCCATCTAACAGCATGTTTTGTGTAGTTGGTGCTCTTTACAGTTATTCCCTCGTCTTTGTGTGTTTTATTTGTGAAGGGATATTTTCCATCACCATCATATGTCTAAAATTAGAAAACCAAACCAGGCTCCAAACCCAACTTTACCCTATAATGATATCTTATTAAACAGTTGTAGTTCTTAATGAATACTTGAAGATGTCAGATTTGATGGAACAAAACTGACTCTACTTCAAGTGTCAAGGGATAATTAAATAGTCAGACTTAAATTTCATTACACATCACTAACAATACCTTCATATTTATTGCTTTGTTTGCTAGGTAGAGAATTTTAATATCGAGCACCAAAGTAGCTTGGACAAGTTTAACTAAATTTCATTCATTAGTACAACAGTTTATTTGCCAACAACTGTGTAATTGGCACTGGTATATGTACTTCAGTGACCAAAGGTAGAGTATTATTTCTCTCTCCAAGAAGACGTACAGTTGTGTACAAGCAATAGAACCAGTAGCCAAATGAGTACTGTATATGTAAAAATACTAGTTCACAGTTGTTGAACCATTACTATGAACTGTGGTTCATGTGTTTCAGATCATTTAACATCGTGGAGAGTTTACATGGTAGAGACAATTCGTGTTTGAATCTTTGTAGGTGAAAAATCTGAGTCTTAAGATGTGCAATAACTTGCTCGTGGTCATGTAACTAGAAGTCCAGAAATTCAGCCCCATGCCATCTGACTTCTCTGTTCCTGATCTGACTCTTTAAGTATAAACCTTTTAGCTTGTAAACCTTTCTTAGTTTGTAAACTAAACATGCTTAATCAAACATCACAAAGTGGGTGTAAGTGCCTGATAGGACATCAGGCATTGTGTAGGAGTTCAAATGTTGTTATTATTAGTCTCTAAGAATGTATAGATTTTTATAATTCTTAGTTGCTTAATTAAACTGTACCTCCTGACAGCCTTGTCCTTAAAAAGAAGTTAGTAATTTTTTTCTCTGTAGCTTTGAGTGGAATGTTTACTGTCACTTTCTTCCATTTTAATTTTGTCTTTAATTGGGGAGTTATTTAGGAGTGCATTTTGGATTTTCAAAGATATTTATAAATTACCTTTTAATTGTTATTTTTATCTAAATTGCATTATCACTTAGCATCTTTATTATATAGATTATTTCACATTTGTTTTGTGGCCTCGTATGGGATCAATTTTTATAAGGTTTCTGTAAGAACTGGAAAGAAAAAGAGTACTGTGTTTATTGGGTGTATTGTACTACAGATAAAATTTCTTATTTAAATTTGTCTAGTCCGGGTTGTTTCTTAGTTTGATAGAGGACTATTAAAATATCCTACTCTGATGCTGTGGATTGGTTAATTCCTCTTTATTATTCTGTCAGTTTTTATTCTATTTATGTTGAGATTCTATTTTTATTTGTAGCAAATAAGTTCATACTTTTTAAAATTTATTGGTGGAATAATTCATTTTTATTAGAAAGTATTCCTCCTTATCTCTATTAATAGTTTTCCCTAAATACTACTTTATCTTCCATATTTTTCCATAGCAGCTGTTTGCCCAATGGAACTTTGGTATATCTTTGCTTTCAGCATTTTTTTTATAAACAGAATTTAGCTGCCTTTCAGTCTGCCTGTGTCTTTTGGAAGGTTATCTTTGTCTGCTTTCCTTATCTTTGCTATGTGTTAGAAGCAGGAGGTTTGCATCGGAGGGCTGACTTTCTGCCCATCTTGGTTAGAAGTTCTCTGCTGGGCTTTGGATAGGAGCTGGAAGTAAAGGTCAGAGCGCTGGTATTCTGTGTTACCGATCCCTGTGAATGTAACCCTATGATCTCACGGTACGATTGAACAGAAGGTGACCCTACCTCTTCATGGCACTGGCTTGGTAGATGGCTCTTATAGGTAGAGCCAGGACTTTCCTCAAGATGCAGGGGCTTGAATTTGCCAAGTGTGGGTGACAGAATGTAGCTACTAAATCTTCTACTCTAATAAAGATGAGGAAAACCAGTGACCTAAAATGAAGGAAAAACTCTAGCTGGACATGTCACAAAGAGTAATTTTTTTCCAAAAATCAAGAATCATACAATCTGGAAACAAATATAGAATTAGCTTACTTGAGGTAAGCTGAAGAACCAATAGAGAAAACAAATTGGCTAGAACCAGGATTAACTTACCTCAGAAGACAATTTGAGATCATTTTAGGTGCCTGTGCCTTGAGTTCTTTTCTCAGGAAGTACAGAAAGTAAAATGTTAGTGGTCTCTAAAATTCCGCCTAATGATCTGGCATCTTGGGAATTTACCCTGACATCTGCTTGATAGAAGCCGTCCAACCCTAGTGATCACTTCTCTTCAACCTATTTTGTGATGGTTACACTTTTAGTACTTAAGCATATCTGCCTTCTAATTATAGCCTCTGGGTTGATGGATTCAGGAGTTACAGAAGTAAATCAAGTCAGCATGATAACTCAATTCCAGTGCGTGCTTAACTGAAACTATCTTGTGAAGAACACGGTGTTCTCTTCTGTCACATGTGCAACAGGGTATGTGAAATAGGGCAACAGTTAATGAGTTGAAAAGTTTGTTTATTAAATATGAGTCTCATTTTAAATATGGCAGGAGACCTAGGAAGGGTTTAGGTTTTCAGTATCAATATCTTGTGTACATACTTGTCTGATATTAATTCTGGGTCAAATTAGTAGATGCTTGGTAATATGGAGGTTCTGTGTGTGCTTTTTTAAAGACCAGCCAGACCAGGGCCTCCTGGGTGGCTCAGTGGGTTAAGCATCTGACTTTCAGCTTCAGCTCAGGTCATGATCTCATGGGTCATGAGTTTGAGTCCCATATTGGGCTGTACATTGACAGTGTGGAGCCTGCTTGGGATTCTCTCTCTCCCTCTCTCTTTGCCCTTCCCCTGCTTGTGCTCTTGCTCTGTCTCCCTGTCTTTCTGTCTCTCTCTCTCTGTCAAAATAAATAAACTTAAAAAAAAGACCATTGTAAATGCCATTAAACAAAACAGCAGAAAAGAAAAGGCACATCTCTGTAATGATTGTCAATCGTCTAGACAATTCTCAGTTGTCTGATGTTTGTTTCTCATTCTCTTTTCCAACAAAATCTTCAGAAGTATAATAGTCTAACCACACCATTATCTTCCTAGCTTTGTGCTTTTGTACTTTATCTGTGAGGGACCTCTTCTCACTTTAGTTTGAATCAGTGAGTCTTAACATGGCTTGAATGGACTTAAATGACAAATGCAGTAAAGTTAAGAAAATGTAGTGAGTTTTTCTAATTCTAAATTATCTTCTTGTTTGTATGTTCAGGTTATATCCTTTTTTGGGTTTAAAATGAAAAATAATAAAATGGGGATAGTAACTGGGAAATTTTAAATGTGCTTATTATTACTTAGGAAAACAAATCGATAATTTAAGTAGCTCCCCTGACTATTTTTTCAAATTTTACAGTATTGTGAAATTTAAAGCTCTGGAAATCATTGACTCATGCCATTCACTGGGAGTTCTTTTAAAAACTAAGAAGATTAAGTGATATTTTTAAAACTAGAAAGAATATTCCTAGAAATCATGTGGAGTGGATGGAAATATCTGATTTACATAAAACATACTTGATTTGAAGTCATCGAAAGTGTTTTTAGACATTCCCTGATCTACCCACTAGTTGTGTTCCTACCTAATAGAAATGGGTACATGGACCTGAGAGGCACTGAGACCAAAGCAAGGCCCCTCAGTCTTGGAAAAGAGCCTGTGCTTGGCATTTTCCAAGGAAATGAAAATGGAAAACCTGTAAAATTGCTATGTCCTTGGGTACTTCTTGAACTTGTTTAGACCATGGGTGGTCTCTCTGACATGATTTGGTTTGCTAGATGAGAGGAATATGTATGCAAAGTTGGAAACACTTGTCCAAGTTGACAAACTCATTCTTTTCAGAGAAATCCAGAAGAGCCCTTAAGCCAGTATTTAGGAGCCATTCCCCCTCCCTCACCCCCCACTCCCACACTTAGCCTATATTTAGGAGCTATCTATACACACATACCCAGAACCAGTTTATTTTGTGTTTTTTTCCCCAATAAATTAAACATGACTATAAATGAATGGGCGCACGCTTAAGCATATTATGCAGATGTATTCTCTTTCAACTTGAGTTTCTCCCCATGGATTGGCAAAAATCCTCGACCCACAGGTGTAAGAAGCAGGATCCCAGCTTCGGTGCTGATCATGCTCTGGGGTGTCCTTTGCCTCACTGGTCCTCACTAGATTGGCTCCTTTATAGTGATGCCTCTTATATTAAGATGATTGGAGCTTTTCAATTTATTGCTTTCCATTTTGGCTACTGTGGCTGTTTGAATTCTATTTTTTGTATCATTCCTTTTCCTGTTTGCATCTCATACATTTGTATGTTGGAAATACAACAGACAACATCTTGGGTAGTTAGAAAAAGACATGATAATCTTTTGCCAGATAGAATTTACATCAGCAATTGGTGCTGGGCTCACTCACCTTCCTGTGTGTTACTAACCAATACTCTCTTCTTGGGTTGTCCCAGGAATCTGTTTCCCTAAGTCATGTTTTCTCTCTAGCTTCTTGGGTCTTTGGCTGAAAAGGTCACAGATCTCTTCTAAGATATGACACCCTCCTTGGCTACATTTTTTAAGGGGATCTTCTTGACCAGTTTTATGATTCCTCCCCCTTTGTTGGGAGCTGTTTAGACAATATTGCATGTCACACTACAGATAGTTATCTAGACGCGAATGTCTTTATAACCCCTCTGGGACCTGATACTTATTTATTACTGAGATTTGAGAAAGGAAAGACTGTGGTAAGATGCTTCTGAAAAGACTGTCTTTAGGAGCAACAGATTTCCTTAGCACTGTGTTTGTGCTGTTCCTCCTTTATCCCTACAGCTGCCGGCGGAGAGCTGTAACTTCTGTTTGAATTCTGCTGTCCCAGGAGAAAAGCCATTTTCTGTGCTTCTAGTTCTTTGCTGTTGTCCTAAGACTGATAAGACAAGAAAAAGGGATACTTTAGGGGCAGAAGGGAGTCCTAAGACCCTGTAATGGTTATCCTACAGATGATAATAAAAATATTGGTTAAACAATTACCACTTGCAAACTCTTTAGGGAATCATATACATAAACTTAAGAAACAGGCTCTATAACGTTAGGATGACCTTAAAGTATGTTTACACACTAAACTGAGCCTGCATTGCTTTATTCTTTTAATATTTACAGAACACCTCTGCTGGATACTGTACTAACTTCTAGGGATCTAACAGTGAAATACATATGGTCTCTGCCCCCATTGCAGAATTTCCAAACTTTTGGGAAATAACCATTGTTTGAACCCAGGACCTGGATGTTGAAACACACGCTGTTGATTGATATCTCATTAATAAGAGACATAAACGTGGGGTGCCTCAGTGACTCAGTTGAGCATCCGACTCTCAATCTCAGCTCAGGTCATGATCTCATAGTTCATGGGTTCAAGCCTCACATCGGGCTCTGCGCTGGCAGTGCAGAACCTGCTTGGGATTCTCTGTCTTCCTCTCTCTCTGCCCACCCCACCTCAAAAGTAAATAAACATTAAAAATAATAAGAGACATAAATGTGTCATTCAATATGATTTCATTTACTTTCTGCCTGCCCACATGGTAGTTAGTTATTTTGGATAACTTTCACTGTTGTGCAGTTAGAAACTAATGAAGCCAAAGGAAATGCTGTAGTTTTTGATTCTTGTATTTTATCCTGAAGCTACCTCAACTTGAAATCCTTGAGCAAGTTTTCTTGCAGAGATATAATGAAAATAACCTCTGTACTATGAACTTTCTTAACCTAATGTCCATGGCTTGGTTGACACCCCAGCCAGGGTTGGCTGGTTGAGCTAGGAGGAACCACAGCACCAGGAGAAGAGTCTTGTGTTAAACAAGGCACCCTGGTGTTAAATCCATGGGCCAGCCTGCCTACCAGGGATTGGGTTTTAATCCACCCAGCACAGGGTACAGGGCTGTGAGAACACAAGGCATGCCACACCAGCCATAACAGGCTTCTTAGACACCTGAAAGCTTTTTGCCCAGTTTACTTTATAAACTTCCCTTTTGATCACTCAGACAGATGTTCCAAATTCATCGCTTCATTTTGTGCTAGGTAATGAGGAAGAGGCCAGTAACAATAAATGATCCTAAGAGCTTTTTGGGCAAGTAGATGATAAAGCCTGTAGAACATCACTAATGCTCACAGTCAACTTTCTTAGTTGGAAGTGTGCTTAAAATGACAAATGTGGTTGGTGATTGGCAGGGGTCTGCTTCATGGGAATGCTGTACCTTGTATTTGAAAAGCCCTATTGTTGAGAAAAAGAGAGGAGCTCCTTTATTAATACAAATGATGACTTGGTTTTGTTTCACAAAATGTTGAGAGATGGTGTTAGGTATTATTGTCAAATATCTGTGCATACACATATGCATGTACAAGTGTGGTCTGTATATTTGTGAGTAAGTCAGGGACGTGTATCTTATAAACTTGGCTATTGAGTGCTTACAGGTTTGTGGAGACTGAAGAAAATAAAAGTTTTTCTAAAGTGAGAGATTTCATAATTGGTGATTTTGGACATCAGAGTTAAGAACTGACCTTCTGATCTTTTAGGCATTCCAGGTAAATAGGGAAATCAGGCTTTGCTTTTATCTATGTGATATACCCTTTATTTATGGCCCTAGACCAGTGCATTGAGGATCCTGCACCTTCCCATGTGTGCAAAGTATATACACCTTGCAGGTTAAAAGCAAGACCTTGGCTTTATTTTCAAAATCGCATGTACTAGTTTCCTTATTTTAATGTTTCAGATTTTCCATTTTATCATAACCTGTTTGGGGCTTTGTCTTCAGACGAAGAAAAGTTTTATGAATGGTATGAAAGCTTTACTTCTGATCACTTAATGATCCGAATCCATGTTCCTGATAGAAAACTCACAAATGTTTTGATTATGGAGATAAGTTAATAGACAGTTGGGTAAGGTGTTTTAATGGAAATGGCATTGTTAGGGCTCCTTTATTTGCCAGGCAACTGGGCTAGATAGAAGGCAAAGTTTCTCAATCAACAGAAATTTGG
Source organism: Leopardus geoffroyi (assembly GCF_018350155.1). Taxonomy (NCBI): domain Eukaryota; kingdom Metazoa; phylum Chordata; class Mammalia; order Carnivora; family Felidae; genus Leopardus; species Leopardus geoffroyi. Next base: position 134,320,023 of record NC_059326.1, read on the forward strand.
GGTAGACTTTTAAAAAAAATTTTTTTAACGTTTATTTATTTTTGAGACAGGGAGAGACAGAGCATGAACGGGGGAGGGTCAGAGAGAGAGGGAGACAAAGAATCTGAAACAGGCTCCAGGCTCTGAGGTGTCAGCACAGAGCCCAACGCAGGGCTCAAACTCACGGACCACGAGATCATGACCTGAGCCAAAGTTGGACACTTAACCGACTGCGCCACCCAGGCGCCCCTGGGATAGACTTTCTTGCCACAGCTTCCCTGCATACTCAGATAAAGGAAGTATGAAATCCTGAGCAAGCAAATTAATTTTACAAAGCCCTGAGAAGCTGAATTTAACGTGCCAGTGGAGACCATTGGAAAACTATGCTGAGTGCTTTCAGTGAAAATTCTACTTACTGCCCAGCTGTAACCGACAGATGTGGTGTTATAACTGGCAGGAAATCAGATTGTTAAGAGACAGCTAACAGAGTGTAACATGATGAATCCAGGGCAACCATGATTCACATGTCTTGATTCCAGATCGGGACTCTCTGTTAGGATGTAAAGTACGTTACCCAGATTCATTCCCTTAGAAATTGTTCCAGAGATTTGTCTAGAGACATCAGAACATCCCACAAACCCACAAGTTATTTTCTGAACACGTTACTTGTAATATAATGACCACATGAGTTATCATTCAAAATTCTGTTGGGGAAGAATGTGAATTCAGATGGAATGGTGAGATTCTGCCAGGCACAGTGAGAAGTGTAGTCACTGTATTTATGAAGAACTTGCCCATTGGGCCAAGTGTCTGATGAGAGAGAGAGAGAGTGACTGGTGGTTTCTCCACCTTCTTGCAGCATGAACAGGAAAACTTGCTTGTTGATAATGCTTCCGTGATTGACCAGCAGTGTTACCATAGGTTAACTATTTTTGAAAGATAGAAATAACTAAATTCAGGTTTTCAGTTAATTTATTAATTTTGTAGCCACTTGTTAAGCTTTTTTTGAAGCAACTTCACCCCTAAGAGTGTCTAGGACATTGGCTTCCAACCTGCTTCTTGTTGTAACATGCCAGAGTGTGATCAGTCATGAGGTATGTTACAAATGATAGGTAAGGTGTCAAAATTTGTAACATTATTTTTATATAAACTTAGATGAAATCAGGGTTACCGCAACAATGATATAAGTCCCACTCAACCTGGATTCTAAAACACTTTCTGGAAAAAAAAAATCCCAAATGAATTAGACAGAGATGGAGAACCAGCCTCTTATTTTAAATACCTGCTTTGAACAGTGTCTCTTATGGCAATGGTTTTCTCACCTGTGTTTAGCCAGGGGAAAATGTTGAGAATCTGTGTTATCTATACTTAACTAGGTAAGAAACCAATCCAAACTATAATGGCTTAAAACAAAAACAACATTTACATTGGTCATACATTTGCAGTTTGGGCAAGACTCATTAGGGATAGCTTTCTTTTGTCCCACTCAGAATCAGCTGGGTCAGCTCCAAGACTAGAGACTAGAATCATCCAAGGAGTTGCTTACTCTGTTGTCTAGGGAAGGAAGGTGAATTGTTGTGGCCTAGGACTATGGCACATTGGATTTTGCAAAAGTGGCCACAGTTAGCTAAGTATCTGGTCTTCTGTTCTCTGCAGAACCTCGGCACTCACCCACACATCAAGAAGTGGAGTTTGTGTTCATTTCCCTTGATCCTGGGGAGGATGGTGAATTCTCTGAGTATTAGAATATGGCAGAAGTCTTGCCATCCTTAACTTTAGAGGCTGGGCATACGCGTAATTGCAGTTAAATCTTGAATCAACGGTGAGGATCAGTCTTATTAGATCTGTGAGTAAATGAGTCTCCCCTCACCCCAGCTCCCAGGTTTCAAGCCATGCTAGCTGATACCATGCAGAACAGAGATGAGCTGGCCCCACAATGTCTTGTCCAAATTGTAGATTTGTGAGTAAAATAAATAGGTAGTCATGACAGATAACTGAAGCACTTTTCTTTAAAGATTAAAAGATGATGTATTCAAAAAAATTTTAAAGAGCCCAGAGATCACTCTGGAACAAGAATAACTCTATTCATCTTTCCTGCTGATATATTTTTTCTGTATGATTAAATTGACATGAATCTCTTGTCAAATTTCACATCTTTCCACTACAGTGTATACTCTGATTCTCTTTTCTAGAAAGTATCCTTTCTGTAGAATGTAGAGTCAGTACAGCTAAATTGATAATTTGCAGATTTCTATTATCTTTGGCAACGTGTGCCCCCATATTCTTCACCTCTATCCTCTTATTTCCGAGTTGCTTAATGTGATCATCTTAAAGTCTAATTTTTGAGCTGCATGGTAATGATAGAAAATTCTTATTATATCAATGTTGGTGAATGCCAAGGATTCAGAGCTTTGGTGTTAGGGTGAGTCCAACTTAATGAATGTACATAGGGACATTTTGTGACAGTGTGTAATGGAAGATAAATAAGGCCAAGTTTCTTTTAATAGGATTTTTCTGTCTTCACCTTGTTCCATATTAAATAGGAACACATTGACGTATGGTTTTGCTTCTGAAATGTCACTATGCTGTTTATTTATCGTAAGAATTCTGATAAATGTCAGCATTTTCACTTTTCAGAGATAATAAATGATAAACAGTGCTTTAAAATTTACACAAATTTGGGGCGCCTGGGTGGTGCAGTCGGTTGAGCGTCCGACTTCAGCTCAGGTCACGATCTCGCGGTCCGCGGGTTCGAGCCCCGCGTCGGGCTCTGGGCTGATGGCTCAGATCCTGGAGCCTGTTTCTGATTCTGTGTCTCCCTCTCTCTCTGCCCCTCTCCCGTTCATGCTCTGTCTCTCTCTGTCCCAAAAATAAATAAACGTTGAAAAAAAAAATTTTTAAATTTACACAAATTTATCATGCAAGTTTTTTCCTTCAGATGTGAGCCATGCTGTCGTTCTGTTCTTTGAGAATCTGCATCAGAGACCATCTAGTACAGAAATACTCAAACTTTATATGCATAGGAATCACCTAGGTGGCTTGTTAAATAACTGATTGCTGTGCCCGGGTCCCAGAATCTGGTATTCAGTAGTAGAGTGGAGCCCAAGAATTTGCATTTGTAACAGTACGGCTGCTCCAGGGATCAAGCTTTGAAAACTATTGATCTAGAGAAACAAGATAAAGGCCTATTGTGTGTGTAGAGCTTTTTCTAAAAGCCACTCTCTGGAATAAACTCTAAATGTGAAACAGCTCTCAAGTCACCACCTGACAAAATAATTTTCATTCATCCAGAGGTTAGATAAGCCATTTCTCTGTGCCACATTTCATCACACATTGGGGTAAAGTTAAGAGAGGAAACAAATTGGTTCTTTCAGTCTGAATGTCATCGAGTTCTAAATGGATTCCAAAATTGAGGATGTGTCATGAGAAAGTTAATGCCGGCATTTCTCACAGATGCACAACTGGGGGATTTAGTTAGTTTTGATGATTTGGTTTTAAAATAGCCAGAAGTCTGCCTCAAAAATATCAGTAATAAAAGATGCAGAAGACACTTCAGATTGTTCCTGTGGGCTCAAAGACGGAACCAGTTCTGGTCCAGATGCCGTGGGTATCTGAGTCTCGAGAAAGGGGCAGAGTCCTCATGGAAAGAATGATAGGGTTTCTTTTCCAAACTTCTGAGAGAGGAACATCTGCAACCCTGAAGACTTTCTTTCAGTCTTCTAAATATTTTCAACGAACTGGACCTAGTCACATTATTCAAAGAGATGGCCTAGCCAGTGTGCTCTAGGCCAGCCCTGGAATCATTGCATCATTATTACAGTAGTTACTGTGAAAATTTTCTTCTAACTCCTTTTGTCTCTATATGTGCTCATTTAAATAGGTTTATGATTTTCAAAAATATAAATTGAGCATCATATTATAGAATTTTAAAGAAGTCAAATGGTTTTTAAAAATTAAAGCATGTAAATAGGAAAAAAAAAGGAAGACAATTATAACTTACATATACCCTTCCCACCCCAGGTATTACCTTTATTTACATTTCAGTTTGATCTCTTCAGATATTTTTATATGTATATAAATGCATTTGTCTGAAAGTGGAATTTTCTGCTTTGCCTCTTTTTTTACTTATAAGATCATTATAGTAAATATTGATGTATTTTTTTTTGTTTTTTCTTAAATTTTTTTTAATCTTTATTTTGATAGAGGACAGAGTGTGAGCAGGGGAGGAGCTGAGGGGAGAAAGACACAGAATCAGAAGTAGGCTCCAGGCCCTGAGCTGTCAGTACACAGCCCGACACGGGGCTCGAACTCACAAACTGTGAGGTCATGACCTGAGCCGAAGTCTGACGCTCAACGGACTGAGCCACCCAGGCGCCCCGATGTATTTTTTTTCTTAGATAAATTCCCATAAAAAGGATTCACATATTAAAATGAGTAGATTTTTTTTTTAGGCTTTGTTAAATTAATTTTCAGAAAGTTGTGCCAGTTTATTCTCTGATAAACACTAAGAGTACTTTATTCCCTGACTCTCTTTTTTTAATTTTTAAATTATTTTTCATTTTAGAGAGAGTGGGCGCACAAGCGGGAAAGAAGGGTGGAGAGGGAGAGAGAGAATCTTAAGCAGACTTGACGCTCAGCAGGGAGCCCAGGGTGGGGCTCAGTCCCATGATCTTGGGATCATGACCTGAACCAAAACCAAGAATCGGGTGCTCAACAGAGTCACCCAGGTGCATCTATGTCCTCATTCTTTTTTTTTTTTTTTTTTCAACGTTTATTTACTTTTGGGACAGAGAGAGACAGAGCATGAACGGGGGAGGGACAGAGAGAGAGGGAGACACAGAATCGGAAACAGGCTCCAGGCTCTGAGCCATCAGCCCAGAGCCTGACGCGGGGCTCGAACTCCCGGACCGCGAGATCGTGACCTGGCTGAAGTCGGACGCTTAACCGACTGCGCCACCCAAGCGCCCCATATGCCCTCATTCTTAAAGATACTATTATCTTGAAAATATCTTCAGCATTTCGATGGGTCAAAAATGGTGCCCATTATGTTTTGTAATGCATTCCTTTTTTTATAAACAAAATTTTCATAGGTTGGTTGACTATTTGTATTCCTTATATTCTGAATTATCTGGCCATAGCTGATATGTGTTTTTCTATTTTCATTTTTTTCTTTATTTGGAGGACATTTTGTTAGATCTTAAGGATATGTTGTAATTTTTAAAACCAGTGTGTCATTTGCCTTTTCATGTTTTGAGAGTATTTTTTTTTACATATAGAAGTTACAGTTTTTGTGGTGCCTGATACAAAAGTTAGCTGTTGTTGTTTTAAAATTTATGGTACCTGAAAAGGCCAGAGATTTTTGGTTTTTTTCACTTATGAAAAATACCCATTTATTTTTTATTGTTGCTAGTATTAGTGAATTTATTCTTTGTTCCTTTTGTTCATGCGTTTTTATAATCATCACCCCAATCAAGATATACACATTGCTAGGGCTCTTAGAATAATCTTTTGTGCTTTCACTCAGGTATTTCCTAACTCCTAAAGGTAACCAGACTCTGCTTTTCCATCAAAATAAACTATTTTCTTGATTTTAGATTCATAGAATTGGAGTAAAACTATATATGCTTTTTTTGTGTATGGAATATTTCACTCAACGTTAAGTTCATGAGAGTCATCCTTTTTGTAACTAATGAGAGTAGCTTATTCTTTTATTTTTCATTGACATAAAATACATAATTGCTTAAATGTACCAAAATTTGTTATTCCTCCTGCTGTTATTGAACATTTGGTAATTTACAGTTCAGGGCTATTTCAAATAGTGACATTCTTGGACTTGTTTTTTGATGCACATATGTATGTGCTTTTGTTGGATTGAAGAATTCCAAAGGGTATGTGAATAAATATTTAGGCATTTTTATTATTACTTAAATAAATGTACAAGGTAATTGACAGTTCAGATAATAATAATTATAATGTATGGGGCCTATGAGATAAGTTAGCACAAATATTGGAAGGGGAGAAATGAAAGTAGAGAGTGATAAAGTTTTTGGACTGTGTATGTAAATGGTCTAATATCACATGAAAGCAGACTATGACAAGCTAAAGATGTATAGTATAAACTTAAATCAAGTTTTAAAATAAAAAACAAAGAGTTCTTGCTAATAATACAACAGAGAAAACTGGAGTCTATAAAAAAAATCCAAAAGTAAACAGAAAAATATAAGGGAACAAAGAAGAGATGAGATAAATGTAAACAAATATCATGATGGTATATTTAAATACAACCATATAAATAATCTTTTTAAATTTATATAACCTAGATACTACATTTAGAAGGCAGAGGTTGGCAGATTAAATAAAAAAAATAAATAAAAGACTCAACTATATGCTGTCTACTTTAAAGAAACCCACTTAAAAAATTTTTTTATAAGGTTTATTTATTATTGGGAGACAGAGACAGACCATGAGCATGGGAGGGAATGAGAGACAGGGAGTCACAGAATCCGAAGTAGGCTGCAGGCTCTGAGCTGTCAGCACAGAGCCCAACGCAGGGCTTGAACTTACAAACCACTAGATCATGACCTGAGCTGAAGTCGGACGCTCAACCGACTGAGCCACCCACGTGTCCCCCCATTTTTAAAAAAGATTTTTTTAAATAAAGAAACCTACTTTAAATGTAAAGATAAAATTGATTTAAAGAGAGAAGATTGAACAAAGTTATACCATGCTAACGCTAATCAAAAGGAAACTAGATTGGCTCTGTTAATATTAGACAAAGTATATTTCAGAGCAAAAACTATTAGTGGGGATAAAAGTCATTTTAGAATGATTGAAAGGTTAATTCATTAAGAGGACATAGAAATCAAAAACATTTATTTACTTGTGAACATAGTTTCAAAATACACAAAGCAAAATCTGATAGAATTGTAAGGATAAAGAGCCAACTCCACACAATGGGAATTAGATATTTCAATACCCCCTTAGTACATGATAGAACAGACAGGAAATCACTAATAGAGAAAACTCAAACAACACTATAAATCTAATACATTCTCATAGTACACTGCATTCAACATTAGCAAAATGCAGTCCCTTCAAGTATACACAATACATGTAATAAGATATATATATATATATATATATATATATATATTAAATTTTTTTAATGTTTATTTTGAGACAGAGAGAGAGACAGAGACAAGTGGGGGAGGGTCAGAGAGAGAGGGAGACAGGATCTGATGCAGGCTTCAGGCTTTGAGCTGTCAGCACAGAGCCCAGAGCAGGGTGTGAACCCACAAGCTATGACATCATGACCTGAACCAGAGTCAGATGCTCAACTAATTGCACCACCCAGGTACCCCTAAGATATATATTATTTTATGCCACAGAACAACTCTAAATACATTTAAAAGGATTCAAGATGTATATTATGTGTACAAAGGAATTAAATTAGAAATCAATAACAGACAGGTACCCAAGTCCCAATATGTATCGACTAAGTAACACTTTTTTTTAACACTTTTTTTTAATGTTAATTTCTTTACTTTTGAGAGAGAGGGGAGTATGCGCATGCACATAAGCAGGGGAAGGGCAGAAAGAGAGGGAGAGAGAATCCCCATGCAGGGTTAGAACTCACAAACCATGAGATAATGAGCTGAAATCAAGAGTAGAGCGCTTAACCAACTGAGCCACCCAGGTTTCCCTAAATAACATGTTTCTAAATAACCTATGGATTGAATAAGAAATCAGAAAGGCAACTAGAAAGTATTTGGAACTGAAAAAAGCGGTGGGGGGGGGAGGGTATATTAAACACAAATAATACTTTTACACAAAGTAAACAGTGGAAGGAAATAATGTATATCAGAGAAGAAATCAATAAAATAGAAAAGAAATACAATGAAGACTACCAAACCCAAAAGCTGATTTTTCAAGAATATAAAATTGCTAAAACTCTAGACAACTAAACAAGAAAAAAAAAAAATGAGAAAGGATTCAAACTGCCAGTATCAGAAATGAAGAAAAGGAACATCATTACAGATTCCACAGATAGTCAAAAAATAAGGGACTACTATTAAAAAACTTTATTCCAATAGATTTGACAAAGGCATGAAATGGTCAAATTCCATAAAGGCGCTAAATACCCAGGCACACTCAAAAAGAAATAGAGAGCATCAATAGCTATATATAACAGAAAAAGAAACTGAATTTTTAGTTAGGAATCTTCTCACAAAGAAAATTCCAGGCAACATGGCTTCACTGGTGAATTCTACCAAACACCTAAGGGATAAATAACACCAGTTTTTCACAAACTCTTCCAAACAATTGAAGAGGAGGAAATAATTGCAAACTCATGCTATGAAGCCAGCATTACCTTGATAGCAAAACAAGACAGACATGACAAGAGAAGAAAACCACAGACCAATATTCCAAATAAACATAGCTGTAAAAATTCTAAACAGAAATTTAGCTAAATGAATGTAACCACATATAGAAAGGATGCTACATAGTGACCAGGAATGGTTGATTCCAGGAATGCAAGGTTAGTTCACATTGAAAAATCAAAAAAACAAAAAGAAGTTCAGAGATACAAAGAATAGATTGATGGTTGCCAGAGGCGAGTTGAGGATTGGGAGAATTGGGTGAAGGGGGTCAAAAGCTAAAAAGGAAAACATAAATAAGTAAATATGGAAAAAATCAGCGTGACTCACTACATTAACTAAAACCCCAAACCACATGATTATTTGCGGAAAAGTATCTGGCATAATTCAACATATATCCATAAGTTCCAATGCTGCTGCATTCTCTGCAAAAGTTCTGAGACACACTTAATGGATAGGTAGAACTAACCTGTATTTGGGGCTCCTATAGATTCTAATCTAATGCAAGCCCTGGAGGTCAATAAAAGTGCCCCTCATTTCTTTGCTTAAATAGAGCTTCTCTGCCTCTGCCAGGTCTCTTCTTTCCCATGCCCATTCATTTCTAGGAAGGGACAGTTCGTCACTTGTTTCTGCTCATGTGGAAATGTCTTGTTCCTCTCTGGAACATAGTTTCTTTAGCTTGCTTTGTGCCCATAGTTCTCTAGTGTTTTTAATAAAATACATATTTTTTAAATAAAATACACAACTTTAATGCATTATTTTTTTCCCAGTTGTTATGGCAGGAGGAATGGTCTATCACTACCTTCTACATCCTACCAGGGAGAGGAGATCTGTTTTAAAGGAATTAAAAGTAACCAGACAAGCATGAAGGAACTTACAAAAGAATATATAAAGAATTGTCTATATATATATATATATATATATATATATATATATATATATATATGAAAGCCGGCAGCTCAATTAAAAAAAAATAGGCAAAAGATATTTACAGAAACTTTACCAAAGAAGATACAGAGGTGGCAAATGAATACATTGAAAGATGTTCATCATTAGTCACTAGGAAAATGCAAATTAAGACCACAGTGAGATACCTTTACATGTTTATTAGAATGGCTAAAAGTAAAAAGTCTGATTATAGCAAATGTTGACAAGGAATAGGAATAGGAAGGGCTAGGATTCTCATATACGCCTCATGAGAATAGCCAATTAGAATAACAGTTTGGCAGTTTCTTAAAAAGTTAAATATACACTTACCATATGGTTGGTATATATGATCCATCCATTTCACAGCTAGATATTTACACAAGAGAAGAGAACACATATGTCCATGCAAAGACTTGTACACAAGTGTTCATACCAGCTTTATTTGTAATAGCTTCAAAAGTGGAAGCAATCACATGTTCAACAACAGGTGAATGGGTAAACAAATGTAGTGTATCTATACCCTGGAAAGCTATCCAGCAATAAAACACAGGAACTGTCGATCATGTAACAACATGAATGAATCCCAAAATAATAATGCAGAGTAAAAGAATCCAGACACAGAAAGACTATATGTTGTATGTTTCGTCATAGATAAAATTCTAGAAAGCAAGCTGTCTTTAGTGACAAGAAAGCAAATCAGTTGTTGACTCAGAACGTAAAAAGCAGGGAGAAGTAGCAGGGATTGACTATAAAAGAGCCCAGCAGCACTTTGGGGCATGTCTATATTCATTGTCTCGACTGATATATATTATGATATGTGATAATGTCAAAACTTACCAAGTTGTGCATTTTAAGTATTTGCAATGTGTTGTGCATCAATTACACCTTAAGGAAGATGCAATTTTTTTTTCAAAAAAGGAAACTTGGGCATATTTTTGGCCTCAATTTTGGGATATGGGTCCACACTACATGCATGACTGTTGCTATTTCAGTAGTGTAACAACTGAGGAATGGCATTATAAGTATATGAGGATGAAATAATTTTATGTAAGCTTATAACACAGCATCAGTGGAGAAGAGAGAATGGGATTCAGGTGGCAGAACTGACTTTTGTCAAATGACAATAGTAGCTCTTTTATGTTTCGGGATTCTTGGAGAAGTAAGATTTCATTCCCACACCACTTCCCACCCCCCGCCTGTATTTGACATCCTAGCAGCCAGTGTTTATTTAGACTATGATTTCTCTACTCCCGCATCCTATTTACCCACATAGGAGGCAGGACATAATAACTGACGTTGGGACAAAAACTGAGAAAGACAGCTTTTGGGGTATCCTCCAAGCCTTGGTTCACATTTACTTGCTACCTGTGATGTATATTTGCTATCTCTTATGTCCCTCTAATGTACATGTGACAGAAACACACAGAAACTAGTTTCTGTCTTTCTAGTTAGCTCAGGGATAGATATATAAATAATGTTAATTGATATGCGCATCTAGAGCTCTTTGAGCACAATCCTGTCAGCCATAGAGGGGAGGAGAGGCTTTTGTACCCAGCCAACTATGCCAGATTAGCAAATTTGTGGGCAAATTGAAAGTACTTTACCGTAAGAAATATGTACTTTATTTCTTAAACGTTCCCATTTTCAATTGACTCTGCTTCCCCCCTGATTTTAAGAAATTTCCTTTAGTAAATACCAAACTTACTTAAATAGAAAATAAAGTGAGATTTTACTTTCAAGTTTAGCAGAAATATTCAGGGAGATCAGCAAAGCCTCAAGATTAGAAGGTATATGCCTGCCTGTCTTTCTCTCTCTCTCTCTGTCAAAAATAAATAAAGCTTAAAAAAAAGGGGGTGGGCGCCTGGGTGACTCAGTCAGTTCGGCATCCAACTTTGGCTCAGGTCATGATCTCACGGTTCGTGAGTTCAGGCCCCACATCGGGCTCTGTGCTGACAGCTCGGAGCTTGGAACCTGCTTTGGATTCTGTGTCTCCCTCTCTCTGCTCCTCCTCCACTCATGCTCCATCTCTGTCTCCTTCTCTCTGTCTCTCTCTCTCTCAAAAATACATAAAGCTTAAAAAAATAAAATAAAAAATAAGGTATATGTCACAGTAGCTGTTGATTCATTCAGCCACTCAGTTAACAGATATTTTCTATACTTTCATTAAATAACATTTTTATATGGCTAATCTTTTATGGATGGGGTTTTAAGTTGTTTCCAATTTTTTATGATTGCAAACAAATACAAAAGACATGTGCATGTGTCTGTGCTTATATAATCTTAGGTTGTATGTGCAACTTTTTCCATTAAACCTATTCCTAAAAGTGGAATTGCTGGGTCAATGGTATAAATATTTTAAATTTGTGCAGATATTGCCAAGTTTATTTTCTGTGTTGAGAGAATTTAGCTGTGGATTTTATCTTTGACCTTGGCTAGAGTATTTTTGCAGATACATAGTCGGAAGCCAGATTCTAGGAATGCAGGGAAGGAAAGAAAAAGATTCAGCCAGTGGAAAAACTTTCTTCAAAATTTGGTGATGATACTGGGGTTTAAAGGCCAGTCCCCTTCTCCCAATTGAAGACAACTTTGCGGGGCATTGTCAGCTTCTGAGTTCTCATAGTGATCATCTGAAGCCTCTGTTGTGATATTGTAACTGAATTACAGCTCAGTTTCTCCTTCTACACCATCGATATCCCTTCATCCTCCCAAAGGTGTTGATCTGGGAGATAAAGTTCCTGGAAACTAATCTCTACCTCAGTCGTCTTCTCAGGCTTCACACACACATTTGCCAATCTCGTATTCTATTCCAAGTAAATTATATCTTTGAAAACTAAAGTATAAATCAATCCTTTTTTGGGCAATCAAAAACTAAGAGGATTCTTTGCAATAGGCCTACCCTACAAGAACTCAAAAGAATTTCTTCAAACAAAGGGAAATGATCACATATAGAAGCACAGATTTTCAGGGAGAAAGGAAGAGTACTAAAAAGGATATACAGGTGGGTGAATATAAAAGTAAGTAAAAAAAAAGGCAAACAAAAAAGTAGCAGTGCATGATGAGGTTTATAACATGTGTAGAAGTAAAATATATGACAACAATAACAAAACACAGAGTGAGTGGTAAAAATAACATTTGTGATATCTTAAAATATTCAAGGTAAACTATAATTTTGGCACATATATTAACTTCCAATCTAACTATTAAAAATAGTACAAAAAGATACAGCTAAAAATCCAGCCAAAGAAATACAATGAATAACAAAAAACATTTGTTTGACTAGAAGTAAGGAAGAGAAGAACGAAAGATCAAAGAACAGATGAGACAATTAGAAAACAGATAGCAAATGGAAGACAATTTCAACTATGTCAGTAATTACATTTGACAATAAATGGGCTAAACATTCTAGTTGAAAGAAATGATTAGAATGGAGGAAGACACGTTCACATGCACTCTCTCCGGATTGGCCTCAAAATAGTGAGACACTTTGTAGGGGTTTGAAACTATCCTTACAGTGGAATTTTGCCTATAGAATGTTCACACACACATGCATGCAGGCACACATGCATATATTTATATATGCTATTTACAAGAGTCATACTTCACATAATACATCACACATAACACTTGAAGGATGCTGTGACCATTCTTTCTTTACAAAGGTGTGATTGCCTCACTGGGCTTCAGGAAGGGGAAGGAAAAACAGAAATTAAAGGAGAAAATAACAAAAGAAAAGATGGGAGAGAGACATAGGAAATGAGAGAGAGGGGAAAAAATGGAGAAGAGGAAGAAGGGCGAGAGGGAAGATCTGGAAATCTAGAGGAGAAAAAATAGTGGAGGGAGGAGAAGGGAAGGAATAAGGAGGTAGGACAAATCAGATGGAAAAAATTGCTACCATCAATTTTGTAAGGAATTTCTCCTTGGGCCCCAAATTTCTGGCAAACGCAGTTCCCAATTCTTGACAGTCCCTTCTAGTATGAACCACTCCTTAACCTGTTTCTTTTCACTTTTCTATACGTTACATTTTTAAATGCCTGACTTTTTTTTTTTTTTTTAAATATCACGAAAGGGGCCTCTGATGGGTAAGGAAATAGAGCAAAATACTTTCAGTGTAAAAGTGCCACTAATGACTTCAATCACCTGCATTCTCCTTAGCCACTGCTTGGGAATGCTAAGTACTCCATTCCAGACCTCATAGCCAACACTCTGTCCTCTGAGGGAGTGATTTAATAGGTGACTTCTCCACTAGAGGGATTTTGAGACAAATTTTAGGAGAAGACTTTATATTTGAAAGGACTATGGAACTGTGAACACTGGCAGCCCAAAACTGCAAAAATACGTGGCAAGATTAGAAGGAGCTCTTTCCAGGACAGTGGGGTCTCAGTAGGGCCTTAGGTGAGCTTTTTTTTTTTTTTTTAAATAATTAACATTTCTATGGAAGAAGAGAAATTGTTTGTTTCAAATTGTTATTCTTAGATTGCCCTCAAAACAGAGAGGCATTTGAAAACTCTCCTTACAATGGAATTATCTGCATGAATTTTGCCTGTAAGGTAATCAGCACTAGTGAACTCAAAAAGAATCAGCATTTTCTTATGACTCAACCCTGCTGCCACTTACTGTTTTTCCCCCACAAATATGTAAATATTACCCAAAGGTGTTGGAGTCAGGAATAGCAAATACATGGTACCCATTCCTGTATTTTCCCCTCCACACACAGCCAGCCTTGATAACTAAACATGACACTCTTTTCCCTGGTTTCTTTGAATCCTTCTCTGTGTATCTTCTGGGCTACACCCTCAATCATATATAGAGTTGGCACGTGATTTCTTAGCGTGTGTGTGTGTGTGTGTGCATGCCACAGTCTCCTTTAGCAGTATGGAATGCCTGTGGATTCTTATTATAATAAAACTAATAATCTATTTCATCTGTCAAAAAAAAATTCGTGCATGAAACAAAATACTTAGGAATATTGTGACATGCAGAGACCAAAATATTTTTTATTTAAAATACAGTAATAGATTTGCTTTTTAATAAGCACACTAAAAACACCATGTGCCAGTGGGTTTTTATAAAAATTACCTGATTTGAACACAGCAATGAGTATAAATAATTCATCTGTATTATGTCCAGTTAGAACATGATATAAACATTTCTGTAATTTGTACTGTTGACAGAGTCACAGATGGCACTACTAATTTTTTTCCCATCCAAGTGAACCCTAAGTTAAGCATCCTGGGTGTGAGGGATCATGAAATTTGGAACCTCCTGATTTTTAGCAAAAGAAATTTTTAGACCAGATACAATGAAGGAGAATTCAGTGATTGTTTTCCTTATGGCATAAGAATTTCTCATAATAAGAAATAGGGAAAAACTCTGAAGCTCAATATTAAAGGTTAGTAAAAACTATTAGTAAAATTAGCATTCCTAATGTATTTTATTATTTCTTTTTTATTTAGGAGAGAGAGCGCAGGCATAAGCTGGAGAGGGGCAGAGGGAGAGAGAGAATCCCAAGCAGGCTCCATGCTCAGCACCAGCCTTGTAGCAGGATTCTCGCACAGAAAGTCATGACCCTGAGGCTTTTCTTTCTGGGAAACAATTTCATTTGTGCCGGCGCTGGTCAGTTGGGTTCCTACCCGAAGAACTGAGGCCCGAATGCCACGTGGTGTAGTTTTTTATACATTTTCTATTTCTTTGTCTCCATATGTGGTAGCACACAAACATGTAGTCTGATTAAGTGGTCTCACGTTACAAGTTCATGAGGGATGTTGTCACGTAAGCACATAGCCAGGTTGCCATGAGGATTTTTTTTCTCCTCTCCTTAGGGAGGGGACCCTACCACAGCCTGATGCCCCAGGGCTAGATCCCAGGACTCTGGGATCATGACCTGAGCCAAAATCAAGAGTCAGATGCTCAACCAACTAAGCCACCCAAGCACCCATATTCATAATATATTTTAGGCCTCTGTTGCCTTTTATCGTTCTTTATCTTGGTTTTTGAAAAGAGCCAGATCTTTCTAAAGTTGTAGTCTTTTTTTTTTTCTTTAAAAAATTATTTTTAAGACAGAGGCAGAGAGAGTGAGACACAGAATCCGAAGCAGGCTCTGTTCTGTTGGCGTGGGGATCGAACCCACAAACTGCAATCATGACCCGAGCTGATGTCCAACGCTCAACTGACTAAGCCACCCAGGCGCCCTGCCAAACCTGTGGTCTTAATACCAGCCAAAATCTCGATATGGAACATACTTTGTGATTTGTGGATATCCGGAATATGGCAATAAAAATGACATATATCCTAGTAAATGTTGGCTATGTAGTTCTATATTAAAAAAAAATTCTTTCCCTTACTAGTCCTGGAAGATGGCTTCTATATTTGGATTTCAGTCTAGACCAATAGGGAGTTGGATGTGACAGGCCCTGGAATGTGAGGTCCTCTCCGCTGAGCATAAATAGTCAACTCTCAGGAAGATGGATGTGTGGCCCTTGGGTTTGTAGCTGATCTGGGCCTTTTTAAGAAAAATCGAGGGATTGGAGACCTCAGACAAAAATGCAGGGCTTAGGTCAGACCTGCTCTGACATCATACTCCCTTTCCTTCTCTAGTAAATTGTTATTAAGGAAGCACCTTCTCCTTGTGAAATTGGCCTTTTTCTATCCACCATTCAGATGTGAAAATTAATGAGCAGGAAAGGCAGGAGCTGGGAGGTTCTTTGAGAACATCTAGCTATTAAGAAAGTTGTGCCAAGCAAGGTAATAGCCCTTTAAGGAGGAAAAAACAACAACAACAACAACAAAAAAGCAACCTTTCAGAGGAAAGAAATTCAGAAGAGGACATAGTAATGTAACCAAACAAGTCTTGTCAAGTTTTAAAAAGTACAATTTAGAAAATGAATGGTTAGAAATGCAGTGGGGGCATGTTCATCAGCAAAATGCTATAATGTTTGAAACAGTATCCACCATCACAGCCAGCCAGGGGCCTATCATTACTGGTCTAGCAGGGCATACTTTGTTGGCTATCCTAATTTTCTTAAAAATCAGTTGTTTTCCACTTTTGCTTTTCTTTCCCTATTGAAACTGAAAAGAGAGTAAATGGAAAATGAGTGGAATAAATTAAATTTCTTTATCTGAGAGAAAAGTTATTCGGCATTATATACTTTTAGCCATAATAAACAGCATATGTAATATGGGGAATTTTACCTGATTACTGGCATAGTTCATCATCTTCCAGGAGCAACCTGGCTCTCGAAATGCAAAATATGTATCTTTAATAAGCCATTTGGGAAATTCTGCTGGAAGGTGTTTGTTAAGCTGACTGGTGTGACAGTTAGGCAGTTGATTCATACACAGGGTCGCCTGGCCAAGGAAACCGCATTTTACCAGCCCACAGAAGTCTTCATGAGCCTGAGCACTTTTTTTGCCAGCCCATTTAATCCTGGAGGAGGCCCATGTGTAGACTACAGAAGCCCTCTCTGCTCCCAGATCGCAGGCTCGCCACAGGCACACAGGACTCTGGAAGCAGTGTGGCACGATTATCTGCGAGCCAGCACCAGCCGGGTGTCTGTGCATACCGACATGGGTGGTTCTCTGTCTTCAGTGACCCCAGAAAGGCAGGAGGAACCAGGGCCATCCCTAGAACGTGGCTTTTCCAACACAGCAGAATCTCTCTCCACCTGATGTCCAAACCATCCATTTTTGCTCAAGTGATTGCCCAGACACTAGGTGTTCCTATATTCCCTGCCAGTCTCCCAGAGGGCTTTTACTCAACTGTCTTGGTTTCTATACAGAAGCTGACATTTTCCCTGTGATAGAGAAAAAACAGAAACACTTTTTGCCAGTCTTGGCTCATCCTTTGCTTCCAGTGATGCCCATCACACGGATCTGGAAGACCCACTGCAGAAGCTCCTGCCAACTAGTATCATTTTTGTCCCGTTAACGGAAGTTGCAGGCCTGCTCTGAGTTATTCACGTTTGGGTCAGCCACGTGGGCCTCAAACAGGGTAACCTTGGGCTGGAATTCGGCGTCACAATCTGCAGCTCCTGTGTATGATTTCTGAGTGGAGGGGACATGCCCGGCATGCGTGTACAGTCTTTCATGAGTCATCCTTTTGTATTGTGCTGGTTGGACCTTGTCTTGCTAAGCACCACTTAGAGCTTCTGTTGGTGGGTCGTGTTGCCTTCGCTTGAAGCATGTGATGTGCTTAAGGATCACATATCCAAGCAACATGGCCTCTCTTCGCTGAGGCCACCGAGCCTCTTACATTTCAGTAACTCTCCCAGTGAAAAACAAGCCCTTCTGCAGGGCCTGTGTCCTTAGAGCAGGGAGCTTCACTGCTCTGTGGGCTTGGTGGAGACCATAGAGGGAATGAATAGAATCCGGGTGGCATTGTTACTGGCCTTGGCACAGGCCCCTGGTGTAATGTGATAATCCCAGCCCTCCAGCCCTGGGGAGGAGGCCACGGCGTACCTTACTCAGGAATCAACTTCTGACCTCCTGGCTTTTCTACACACACCCCCCTTCACATCCCCAAAACAATTTTCTTTAAAACGCTAGCTGCTCTGTCATAAATTATCCTTTACTTAAGGGGTTTGGCTCCTGTGTGAGTTACTGTGGTTTGAAAAGAAGAAGAAAAGAATCGGAACATCTTGGTTTAGCCAAGATCCAACCCTAACCAAGGAGAAGTGAAAACAGGCTAGAAAAGGCAAAGTGAAAGGGCAGGGAGAGGAGGTTTACTCACATGCTGTTTTCAGCTGGAGGCTCATAACTTGCTGCTGGTATACTTTTTTACAAGTATCTTTTTCTGTACCTGCATTTCTCTGGGGAGGGGGCTGAGAAGAAGAATGTGCCTGTCGGCAATAGTTCGCATTGTATTTTTCACATTTTCAGATGTGTTGGGAGCCCTGGAGCCGCTTCTCTGCCGTGTCTTGACGGTCGTGTGCTTGAGGGAAGCAGGCCAGGGAGCAGAGCCTTGAGGGCGGAGGTCTCTGAGACCCACGGGGGTGATGTCGTGTCGGCCAGCGGCACAGGAGAGAGTGAATGCACCAACAGTGTGCCAGCCGAGAGCTTTTCCCTTGCACCACCGCCTGGTTTCACAGAGGAAATGAGCTCCTTTTGTGTGTGATTTAGGAGTGTTTCTGTGTGCTGTCACTGGCTGTTTAGCAGGGAAACCGAAATGAACTACATGCCCGCTGCAGTTTAATGGTTTACTTTGATCCCAGTTGTTTCAGTCCTCTTTTCAGGAGCATAAGTCTCTTTAGGAAATTTTTTTTTTAATGTTTGTTTGTTTGTTTATTTATTTATTTATTTATTTATTTATTTATTTATTTATTATTGAGAGAAAGAGCACGAGTTGCGGGAGGGGCAGAGAGAGAGAAAGAGAGAGACACAGAATCCAATGCAGGCTTCAGGCACACAGCCGTCAGCAAAGAGCCCAGCACAGAGCCAGCCCGGAGCTGGCTGCTAGCACCACTCTCCCAGGCACTGTCCCCTGACCCCCTGAGTGGTGGTGTCTATACCAGCTCCATATGTGCAGCCAGTAAGTGTGTGGCTTAGGACGGGGCCTCGGCCACCTCCTCCTTGTGGATTCGGCCTCTCGGTAGCACTCAGCGTCTGCAGACCATCGCCCTCCTGTGTCAGCCTTCCCTGTCTTTTCAGGGTCGCCTAGCCTTGCTCCGTGAAGTGCTGGGCCCACTCTCTCCCATCTTAGCCTGTGGGCCACCTAGGGAGTGAGATCAGCTTGAGCACAACGCTCAAGGCTTCTTCATTGCCTGTGATGCCCTGTCTTGTTGGGGTCCAGCCCAGATGGGTGTCTGGCAGCCTGAGAGGCAGCACCTTGACTTCTAGGGTCCTTCTCAGGTCTCCCACCCTTGGGACAAAAACCCAGAGAGGGACAGTCAGGAAACACATGTCTACTTGATGTGCCTTCCCGCCTTGGTGTCCCTTGATTTTCTTCAGGAAAACGATGCAGGGATGGGATTTTCCTTCACCTCCTTCTTCCTCTGTACTCTAGGTAAGCCTTCAACAAGAGCACTTGGGGTATCATCTCCAGAATACCACAGAAGTCAATTAGCTGGGCCTTCCAGGATTGCTTTTAATGTGCTAAAGAGCACACAGAGGAATTTAGCAAAGCCTCTCTTTCCACGAAGCCTAAAATCTCCCCAAGAAATGAAATTCCCGCCCTTGACTTCCGAGATAAGAAAATGCCACAGAGTATGCATTCAAAGAGAAAGTAAAAATCATCAGTTTAATATTTTCTGAGGTATTTTCAGTATTTAAACCTTAAGTGGCCAGGACTGCCACAGTGCACATCTCCTGCGGGGTGCGATCCACGTTCCCTGGAACGGAGCTGTGTGTCACTGTCATCTGTTCTTACCTTTAAATGCATGTGTCCATCTGTAGTGGAGCTGTGAGGGAAAGAAGAGGATGCCAGGAGGTAGAAAATCTTTCTAGAGTGAGTTGTCAATCATATTCTTAGCCGTGGTTTTGTCTGGTAATGGGATAATAATCAGGAAAGAGTTTCATTTAAGTTATTAAGCACCAAGAAACTCTACGTGAAATATATTTTGACTTTACTGTTCCTTGACTTTCTTTACCAAGAATGCTTCTACTTGGCACCAGAAACCAGGGATGTTTAGTGTTTAATCTTTCAACTATGCCTGTGCTTCAAGAAGCTCCTGATCCTTCTGTGTGTCTGTCCTCAGCTTGGGTAGACAGTCTGTGCTCTAGGCTTCCTTTGGTAGGTTTCTAAGGCAGTTTAAAATGAATATAAAAATAAATGACATGCTAAATTGTACCCGATGAGACAGTGAATTATGTCAGTTAGAGGTGTTATTTTTAAAAAGAAAAAAAAAACATAACCATACACAATATTATTTTTTCTCATTAAAAATGAAAAGGTCATATCGCATAAGCTTCTCTGAATCTTGATTTCCTTACTGAACCACACTGGAGAAACACCTTCAAATTAACGAGCATATCTCTAACGCGTTCCTTTAAATGCTGTGTAATACATTTTATGAATGTAACGATATTTTCAAGAATTCCTCTCTTGATAAACATTCCCTTTATTTCTGTTTTTTCTCACTGGCATAATCCTTCATTCAAATACTTTGTAAATATATCCTTTTATATCTTAGTGCCATTCTTTCTGTAGAATAAATTCGTAGCAGTGGGATTATGTGGATTACAGTACATGTATTTTTAAATTGATGAATATTGCAGATTGCTTTCCAACAACAACAACAAAAAGAAAACTCTAACAATTCACATTTCTAAAAGCAATATAGTAGAATTTTTCCTGGATCCCTGCCAAAAATAGGCATTCTCACTTTTTCTTTTTGACAATCTGATGGCTGTAAATTACCTCATTGTGGCCTTAACAGGGTTGAATGCTTTTTGGTATTCTGCTTTCAGAGGATTCTTTATGTATTTTACCCCAGCATCTGTTGGGTTGTTTGCTTTTGTTGTTGTTGTTGTTGTTAATTTATAAGACCTATTTGTGTAATGAAAATATGAATCATTTACCTGTTGGGTTTGTTGTAAATATTTTTTTGCCAATGTGGTCTTTTTTCCCAACAAAATTTTTAATTTTGAATATTTAGATAGCTCCGTAATTTCTTAGTGTGTCTGGGCTCCCAGAATTGGTAGAGCATTCTCTCCTGCCTCTAGGATTGTACATGAAGCATTTTGAAAGGCTTTGATTGTTTTAATTTTTATACATAAGTCTTTAATCCATCTGGAATTTGTTTCTGCATTTGGTGTGAACTAAGGGTCCAACTTAATTTTTTTTACGGATGGACAACCAGTTGTTCAAGCTCCATTCATGAAATAAATGACCTCTTCCCACTGAATGAAATATCACCTTTGTCCTACATTAAGCTCCAATTTATATTAGGTTTTATGTCTCTTCACCCCTTTTTTTTAAAAAAAATGGTTTTTTATTTATTTTGAGAGAGAGAGAGAGAGACAGACAGAGAGAGTGGGGGAGGGAGGGAGAGATTCCCAAGCAGCCTCCATGCTCAGCATGGAGCCCATTGTGGGCTTGTTCCCACAACCCTGGGATCATCACCTGAGCCAAAACCAAGAGTCGGATGCTCAACCAACTGAGCCACCCAGGAGCCCCTCTTCCCTCTCTTTTATTCCACTAACTTACTTGTCTATTCCTGTGCCACAGTTATTTCTGACAAGGCAAGTTCTCCCTTCATTAGTCTCAGCGACCAAGAAGAAATGTAGGGAAGAATATCCACCAGGTTGCTTAATTGGTTCACGAGAGGTGAGATGAAGAGGTAATGGAGAGTTTGTACAGGATAAAGAGACAAAGGGCAGAGACAAGGCAAAGGAAAAAAAAAGACTACAGAATAAAAGCTGTCCATGAAAAATAGTATGTTAGATAAAATTCCACCCACCTTTTTCTTCCTCCCATTCTGTAATGATGTTGTGAATATTAGCAGTGAGATACATGACCACCATCGTGATCACGTCCAAATGAGCATCTCTGTGTTTCTGACAACTGCTGTGCTTGGTGAGGCCCGTGAGAAAATGCCTGAGATCTCTTGCCTATGACGACCTTTGAAGTGAGTTTGAACAGTGAATTCAGAGATGAACACAGTTGATAAAAAATGGCCCTCTGAAAGGCGAATCTTCTTTTCTACAAAATGATCAACCATAACAACTTATTAACAGCAGACCTGGACGTTGCCTTGGAAGGTTGAATATCATGATGGATCCAACTCATTATTGCACATTTGTATTGTGCTCTTTAAATAGCTAAGTGCACAAAGAGAAAATTGTTTCAGTTTGAAAAAGCTTGGATTTTTCCCTTGAGTGAACGGATTCTTTCTGCCTCAGGAGGTTTTATTTACACCAGCTCTCCCAAGGGTCTCTCCATCTGCTCATTCTTCCTCCCGGCCTCAGTGTTCTGTGTGAAGAGTACAGATTTACATAATTGGCTATTCCTTATTGGAAGGGATGTATTTTAACCCATTTTGGGAAGTAGATAGTAAAAAACACACACTGTAGATTTTTGGAAGCCTCATTGTTTATTTCTTTTCTTTCACATTCTTTTTTTTTTTTTAATTTTTGTTGCTTCTTCAGTCTGTATGATTTTTTCTCCTTATTTTGTTAACCCTGATTATATTCTTTATGAAACTGTTATAGACAGACCCTTCATGTTCTCGTCAATGAGAATGTATTATTAGAATCCTTATTTAGTGTTTAGGTTTTGTGTTAAAGGAATGGTGTGGGAAAATTTAACAAAGTCATTTTAGTAAAGCAATTAGCAGTCATTTCATTTGTGATCGTTAATTGGGGCAAATGAGTTATTTGTAGAATTAAGAGGGCATAGAAAAACCCAAATGCCGACTTTCTCTTTTTCTGCTTTGTATTACCTATCGATATAGGGTTTTTATATTTCTCCTACTTGGGTGATTTATGTATAATTTCCCTTGAACAAAGGTAGATATTACAGATTATATTTCTTTATAATGATCATTTTTGAATGTTTAAATTAGAATCATCAGAAAGATCTGTATGAACCAGAGCTCTGGATTGTTAATAGGAAAAAATATGTTAAGAATGGTATATGGCATGAAGGTTTCAAATTAAATACATTTTGTTTTGAAGAAAAGCTGCCATTGCCTCTGCAACTACATCACAAGATAGATTTCAACCCCCCTTGCCAGCTCCTCTGTGGAATTTTCAGACAAAGACCTCTTAATTGGCTGTCAGTGAGTAACACCTCATTCTTTTCCATCCAGATGATGTGGAAGAAAGAAGGCATAAACTGCACAATGGAATATCGTTGGAAATTGTCTCATGGACAGAAGCTTTGATTCCACATCTGTAGACCTGACAGTAAAGGAGAAGATTCCCCTCCCTTCCTCTCACCATTCTTCTAAAGCTGGTCTCAATTCAAGATAAAAAGCAAGTTCTAAAATTTAAGATTATTTTAATATCAAAGGGAGGCCATGAAAACCGCATTTTCATCAGAATTACAGGCTCATGTTTTCTTTTTAAATTACGCTTTAAAAAGCCAACTCCCAAATTTTAGCATAGAAGCTCACCAAGGGTAGGGCCAATGTTTAGTTAGCCAAGGGTATTAATAATGAAGTGTGAACCTGACCTTGTTATTATTTTAATACAAAAAGAATATTACTGTAAACCAAAAGAAGAAAATGTTTCTAAAACTCTTAAAAAAATCAATATTAAAAGCAACCTTTTGAATTTAGTTCAAAAATTTCTGAAATGAGTAAGACATAGTGAGAAAAGGGACTACATAGTAGGAACATATTTTTGAAATTAGTATCCAATATTTTTTTCTCCAAATATTTCCCATTTTCTCTCCTTTCTTTCTGTTTGCTGGTTGGTCAGGGCTCATTGTTTTCTAAACAGTTTTTGAACTGAAAATGCCAAAGGCCCAAGATTTAAGCTAAACAGGTGGCATGGATTTGAGGAGAGTGGAGCTTTCTTTGGAAAACAGAAAAGATTTCCTTGGGCTAAGAATGAGAGAGGCTCTGCCTCCTGGAAGACAGGTCCTGGATCCTTCTTCCAGGATAGACCCATGAAGGTAGTCAAACACCAGTCGGACTGGGAGACACTGGAGAAGAGTTTGAAATCCATTACGGTGACATTCCAGTAGGATTCTAAATGGCTACCTCTTCACAGAACCACCAGAATGGTCCCCATGTCTTAGAGTACAGATTCTTTGGAAGTAGTAGAGAAGACCCGTCTTAAAAAAGCCAAACAGACAGAAAAGAGGGCTGTCTAAAGTGCTTCAAGGATCACAGTGAGTGTCCAAGAAGATAATAGATCCATACATACCTATGTGGACATCAGCCTTCAAGAATCAAAAGAATGTTGCATACTCTACTACACTGTCATACTTCGTGAACCCCTGAGAACTTAGACTCCATGCAGAAAATAAAAGGGAGAGAGGGCTCAAGCATACTGATGGGAATTAGCTTCTGTCATCTGACATGGGGGTTCAAAATGGAAATTCAGTTAATTTACAGACAGTGAAGTGATAAAGTCTCACTCAAGAGTTGGTAGAGATTCGAAGTGGAATGGCGAGTATTAAAAAGATGTCCTAAGGGCTTCTCCATGTTCTGCTATGAGATAGCCTGCACCTAGAAGTCTGCCTTCAGTGAGGTGTCAATCTTTTTACTTCTATTTCATTTTCTTTGCTCTCTTTTCTTATGTATTTAAAAGTGTCTGCTATTTTACTGCTCGGAAAATAGTAGTATTTTAATATGTATCTTTGCTATGATATGATCTATGTAATACTTGAAAATGTTTGCTTTAGTTTACTTGTCCTATTTTAAATTTCTTTGTTTTCTTATTTAAAAAAAAATTTAAGTTTATTTTCAGAGAGAGAGAGAGAGAGAGAGAGCAGGGGAGGGGCAGAGAGAGAGGGAGAGAGAAAGAATCCCAAGCAGGCTCCCACACTGTCAGCATGCAGCCCTATGCGGGTCTCAAACTCACAAACCATGAGATTATGAGCTGAGCTGAAATCAAGAGCTGGAGGCTTAATGGACTGAGTCATGCAGGTGCCCTTCTTTGTATTCTTCAATGTTTCTCTTTGCCTTATGGTTTTCTTGTCAATGACATTTTTCTTTTTCCTTTGTTATTTCAGATTTCTTTTCTCTTTACCTGATGTTATTAATTTTATTAACATCTTTCTGGTTTTGTGCTTTGAATATATTGGTAGTTTTTTCATTTATCTTAAATTTTCTTTTGCTGTTATTTATATATTATTTTTCCTCCCCAAATATTTTATCTTGCTGATGTGTCTGCTTTTTCTGGGTTTTAAGACATAATCCTCTTACTCTTGTACCTTTTCTATATTCTGTTGCTTTGTTTTTACTTCCTTTATCTTGAGAGAGTGTGACTTATTTTCTAAATAGCAAACAAGAAGCAAAGTTCAAAGCATGGTAGCAGTGGAGTGGACCCACACACTGAACAGAGAAGACTAGAAGGTTTAAGTTGAATGGAGGGTGATACCATCTGGTCAAGTACAGGCTTGTTGATGTTGATAGGACATTTTGTCAAGTTAAAATTATTGTAGCCTTGGCTTGTCACTTATGATTTTTAAAGTAATCAGTTGTCTATCTGTCCATGAGTTGGGGAAACCCTCAAAGTTCTTTTGAGGAAAAGCTTGGACCTGTTCATGGGTTGATCTTTGACTCACTTCCATTCTACAACACAGAGCCCTATATGTATGTTTGTTGCACTTCCCAGTTCTCAGAAAAGAGTAGCAGTGCTAGACTGAGAATAAAAATGTACATCTTTCTTATAGCTTCTTTCAAGAGCAGTTTGAAAATTGAGGCCAAAATTTGAAATATGCACCGAGCAATTCTACAATGAAGAATGAAGAATACATTCTATGGAAATATTCACAAAAGTACTCAAGGATGTTGGTAAAACATTGTAAGTCATAGATACAATTTGAAAACAACCTAAATTCTCACTTAGTAAGATGTTTTATTTTATTAAGTATATATTACATATTTGTTAAAAAACAATAACCAAGAAATTGGTCCTTTGGGTCTAGCAACATTAAAGATTGAATTTCTGAGGGTCCCTGCTCTTGCAAATAGAAAACATTCAGAATAAAATATGTATTTTAAAATGATTTCAAAATATATCCAGAAAAAAATATGTAGGAGCCAAAAATAAATTTCAAAAAAGCCAAAATGGTTAAGTATAATGTGATGACATGGTGGCCTTGGGAGGATTTCATTCCAAGATCTAGGACCAAACAGTTGAGAATAACAATTTAAAAACACTTAGAAAAAGGAATTTTACTCTTGAAACCTTTATCTATAGAAGTCATCTGACAGATTTTTTTTTTAAGGAGAAAAAATGTAATGCAGATTTAGTAATAATTTCTGGGGGAAAATGAGTATAAAAGGTCACAATTGCAAGTGTTGGTTGTCATCATATATAAGCCTTTTAAATATCACTTGAAAAAGTTAGATAAGGATTTTGAGAAAATTATGGAAGTGGTATAATTTTTGAATCTTTTTGAACCTCTCTACAAATGCAGACAAACAATCAGGCTGTCACTTTGGGGAAAAAAAAAGGGGGCACTTTCTACAATCGAACTAGCAGACAAGGTATTCCTAACACTACAATTCACAGGAGGTAAAGACAAATCAGGACATTGTATAAACTGGGGGTAGGCAAATAATAAGAAGCAAAAAACCAGGAGTATTTAAAAATAAACAGGTACTTACTGGAAAATATTAGAGGCCAATTTGAAAACAGCAGCTGAAATAGAGAAAAGTTTTTATATACCAGCTTGAGAATGAGTGCAAGGTATATGGTAAGGTCTGGAAAGTCCAGAGCAACACTATCAACTCTCAAAACGAAACACAAACCTATGAGAAACTGACACGAATGTAATGTGAATTAGGCAGAACCGTGTCAGTAGGAGCAGAAATAAATTTATATAATACTGGAGGAGGGGCACAGAGCCAAGGGATTGTCAGAAAGTAAGATAATATAGCTTCTAACACTTCATTAGAACTCTACTACAAGTAGATGCTAAGTGATGTTAGAAAAGCTATTACAACCCATCCATCCTTCCTGCAAGTTAAGGAAAACTACATTGAATTCCAGGTCTAGTAATTATGGGAAAGCAAGAATAAGGAGCATAATAATGTTTCTACAGAAAGTTGAAGCCAGGAAGACATGCCCATAAAACAAAAAGTATAACCTGATAACATAACATTTCAAAATGAGCTAAAAATTAAAAGTTGTAGGTGATATGAAAGAACAGCATAAATGAGACTAAAACAAGAATAAATATAAAGAATAAAATTATTTCAGGGGTGCCTGGGTGGCTCAGTTGGTTAAGCATCTGACTCAGTTTCATCTCAGGTCATGATCTCACAGTTCATGAGTTCAAGTGCCACATCAGGCTCTGTGCTGGCAGTGTGGAGTCTGCTTGGGATTCTCTCTCTCTCTCTCTCTCTGTCTCTGCCCCGCCCTGCTCACTCTGTCTCTTAAGTAAATAAATTTTAAAACATTTAAAGAAGAAAATTATTTGACAAATAAATAAAGTCTAGAATAAACATGAAAATAAATGAATAGCACCAATGACGCCTGAAAGTAAATAGCAAGCAAAAAGAAAGCAAAATGTAGGATGACACAAGAATTCAAGAAAAAGTGCAAGATGAAGATAGGCAAAGAAGGTCCAATATACATATAATTAGGGATCCTTGAATAAGAAAACTGCAACAATGGAAAAGAACAAGTACTAAAAACTGTAACTCTTGAAAATGGTTTTGAAATAAAAAGACAACTGTACATTGAAAGAAATCACCATTTATCTTGAAATTTGGCCTAGAATTATGTCACTTAAAACATGAGCAGAACTGTCAGCTATAGTGAAATTACTGGACTTTAAAGAAAGAGAAAAATGAGCAGTAAGAGAAAAGATCAAGACATTTATCAAGAAAAGAAAATTTGATGTCATCAGACTTCTTGATAGTAATGCTTTATGCTAAAAGATAATAGTCTTTACTCAATAAAAGAAAATGTGAGCCAATCACTTTATAATCAGCTAAACTGACTTCCTGATAGAACTATTGCACACAGTTATGAACGTGCAGTAATTCAGGGAGTATTTTTTTTCTGAGGAATTTACTAGAGAATGAGCTTTAGGCAGTAATAAAGAACAAAAAAGTTGACATAATACTGATAATGAGAATTAAACATATATTTACATATATGGTAAAACCATATGGTAGTTTTATAAGAAAACATATAGTGCTTAATAGCTACACACTCTAAAAATGATAACATGTAATAACTATCAAAATATTAGGGAAGAATAAACACTTGAAAAGTTTAAGAAGCTTACTGATTACTTCATAGTTATTATTGGGAGTACACTAATATTGTTTCAACTTAGATGTTCAAGGAGATGCAGGGAAAAGAAAAAAAATAGTATCTTGTAATATTGTTCTATTTTCTTTCTTTTTTAAAAAAATGTTTTATTTATTTTTGAGACAGAGAGAAACAGAGCATGAGCAGGGGAGGGGCAGAGAGAGGGAGACACAGAATCCAAAGCAGACTCCAGGCTCTGAGCTGTCAGCACAGAGCCCAACATGGGGCTCGAACTCACAAACTGTGAGATCATGACACGAGCCAAAGTCGGATGCTCAACGGACTGAGCCACCCAGGTGCCCCTATTGTTCTATTTTCAAATAGAAAATAACCAAATGTAGGGAGGGTGCTAAGTATTTTATATAACATAAAACAGTATGGCAGAGTTGAAGCCAAAATATGGATCATATCAAAAAAGTAAAAGAGATTAATTTACCTATTAAATATTTTCTGATTGGTGAACAAAGCAACATCCAAAACTACATTATATATGAGACAGACCCAAATGAAAGAGATTCAGAATGGTTGAAATTAAAATAATTGTCGAGGACTTATCAAGAGAATAGAGCGGTGGTCAAAATATTGGTATCTGATAAGGTAGAATTTAAATTGGAAAAAAAATAAGACATATTTCTTTCTTACACAATACACAAAAATAAATTCAAAATGTATGAAAGATCTAACTGTTGGATAGGAAACCATCAAAATCCTCTTTTGACATAGGTTGTAGCAAGTTTTTTCTAGATATGTCTCCTGAGGGAAGGGAAACAAATGCAAAAATGAACTATTGGGACCTCATCAAGATAAAAAGCTTCTGCACAATGAAGGAAGGAATCAACAAAACTAAAAGGCAACCTTGAGAATGAAAGAAGATATTTGAAAATGACATATCTGCAGGGGCGCCTGGGTGGCGCAGTCGGTTGAGCGTCCGACTTCAGCCAGGTCACGATCTCGCGGTCCGGGAGTTCGAGCCCCGCGTCAGGCTCTGGGTTGATGGCTCAGAGCCTGGAGCCTGTTTCCGATTCTGTGTCTCCCTCTCTCTCTGACCCTCCCCTGTTCATGCTCTGTCTCTCTCTGTCCCAAAAATAAACATTGAAAAAAAAATTAAAAAAAAAAAAAAAAAAAAAAGAAAATGACATATCTGCTAAAGGGTTGGTATCCAAAATATGTAAAGAACTTATAAAACGCAACACTCCAAAAACAATCCAGTTAAAAAATGGGCAGAAGATAATAGACCTTTTTCCCAAGAAGACACAGAGATGGCTATAACAGACACATGCTCAACATCACTCAACATCGCTCAACATTAGGGAAATAAAAATAAAAACCACGATGAGATATCACTTCACACCTATCAGAATAGCTAAAATCAACAACACAAGAAACAGGTGTTGGCGAGGATGTGGAGAAGGGAACTGCTGTTGGTGGGAATGCAAACTGGTGCAGCCGCTCTGGAGGATTCTCAATATATGGAGGTTTCTCAATAATAATAGAACTCCTATCAGCAATTGAACTGCTAGGTATTTACCCAAAGGGTAAAAAATACTGATTTGAAGGGATACATGCCCTCCAATGGTTATAGCAGCACTGTCAACAATAGCCATATTATGAAAAGAGCCCAATGTCCAATGACTGATGAATAGCTAAAGGTGTGACATATATATATATATACACACACACACATATATAATGGATATATGAATATTGCTCCGTCATCAAAAAGAGTGAAATCTTACCATTTGCAATGATGTGGGTGGAGCTAGAGTGTATTATGCTCAGTGAAATAAGTCAGAGAAAGACAAATACCATATGATTTCACTCATATGTGGACTTTGAGAAACAAAACAGATTACTATGGGGGGCATAAAAAGGCAAACTAGAAAATAGATTTTAACTATAGACAACAAACTGAGGGTTGCTGGAGGGGAGGTGGGCCGGGGAGGATGGGTTAAATGAGCGATGGGTCTTAAGGAGGGAACTTGTGATAAGCACTGGGTGTTGTATCTACACTAGGTTCTGCACCTGAAACTAATATTGCACTTTTTATTAACCAGCTAGAATTTAAATAAAAACTTGAAAAAGAAAAGAATTGCTGTATGAAGACCATAGAAAAACAAACAAAACAAACATGAAAATAAAAAGACATAAACGTACTTTATAAAACTTAAGGCTAAAATTCACAATGAAAATAAAAAATTACCTGTATTTGCACAATCACAGAAGCATCTTTTATACAATAGGAGATTGAATGGGAAATAGACAAAAGGTTAATAATATAAAAAAATTTTAATAATGTTTAAAATCCAAAACAGATGAATTAGACTGAAAATTAGTGATGATATAGAACCAAGCCAGCAGATATTTTCTTTAAGAGGCCAAACAGTAAGTATTTTGGAATTTGTGGACCATACTGTCCCTGTTGTAAGGACTCAATTCTGATATAGTACAAAAACAGCCAGAGACTGTACATAAATGAATAGGTGTAGCTATTTTCCACTAAAACTTTATTCACACAAACAGTTTGGGCCAGTCTATAGTTTGCTAACTAACTATAGTATTATTAAGGGTTCCTACGTGAGGAAATGCATGTAGGAACCCTTAATAATATTATACACAAACACACACACGTATGTTTGCATATATATCTTTCTGTGCAATTAAGTAGATCCGATATAGCTACCTAATCAAAACATATATAACAAATATATATATATATATATATATACACATACATATATAAGGTGTATATATATATACATATACACACACACACACACACATATATATATATATTTTTTTTTTGGTGTATTTTTATGTATTTATATATGTATAAGGAACAGTCAAAAATTGACCCTAATGTAGGCCATAGAAAAATCCATTAATCCCAAGTATTAGATATGGTACAGGAGCATTTTCTTTCTATAATGCAATTAAACTAAAATTAAACTAAAATTAATTTCAAAAAAAACCCCACAAAACATTCTCACACTTGGAAACATTCCATTAAATCCTATATCCATAAGACTAAAAAATGGGAAATAAAGAATTTAAAAATCAAATTAAAAAAGTTAAAAACTAAAATAAACCAAAATAATCAAAAGAAATTAACTAACAGTATAATTAAAATGTGAGCAAACAAAAATACCTTAAAACCAAAAGCTGTGTCTTTAAAAAAAAAATGATGTCACTAGCTAACCTGATCAAGAAAAAGGGGATAAAGTATAATTTGTACACAATCAGGAAGCCAAAAAGATAAATCAGCCTAAAAAGAGAAAATTTTTAAATATTTTAAGAGACTACTCAACTTTGTACAAATACTTTGAAATCCTAAACTAAGGGATACATTTTAGACTAAATGAAAATGACCAAAATAGAAAGTACCTAAGTCCACCCCTACAAAAGACACCATCTTCCAATGGCCTCATGCAAGAATTCAACTAAGACTTTTATGATGACATGACTATTAGGCTCCTTAATTATTTGGGAGATTTTGTGTTCTACAAAGGAAGAAAAAATTCAAGTTTACTTTTATGAAGTGGGTATCATATTTTAAAAAGTACTTACAAGATTGTACCAGAAAAGAAACAACAGACTAATCTTACTTATAAATATTGATACAGAGCTCTCAACTAAATGTATATTAGTGTATTAATACTTGTCATTATGTTACCAGATCCTTTTCATTATGTTGCCTTGGTTAAGTCCACATGGCTTCCTGCTTGTAACCTCCTGTCTGATCTTCCTGATTCTTGCCTGTTTCTTCTTATCAAAGGTTTTCCAGATTCCATTGGTACATTAAAAAAGAAATATGAGCAGGTAGGGTTTTGCAAAGATGGTTTAATATTAGAATAAAAAACATTAAAACCTGTCATACTAGTGGAAATGCATTGCAAAATCATATGATCATTTCCACAGATGCAGAAAATTCCTAGGGAAAAATCCAACTACTCATGTTCAAAACCCTCAATAAAATGGAATTGATGGAGACTTCCTAATACAAATAAAATAGCTCTATAACACAATCCCATCTTATGATCCAGGAATTCGCTTCACAGTAACATAGGCCCAATATTATATATATGGTAGCATTGTTTAGAGGAGCAAAAAGCTGGAAATAATCTAAATAGTCATCAGGAGGTACTGAAATATTTTCATTCATCAGACTGTTGTATGGTAGTGAGTATGAATAAACTGGCACTAGAAATATTGGCTATATACTAATTTAATCTATGTCTGTGTGACTTTGAATGAGCTACCCAGTTTCCCTGGGCTTTTGGTATTGTTGTCTGTAAAATGGAGACAGCAGTATCCACCCTGCAGTGTGGCGATCAAAATCAGAGTCGATATATGTGTAAAGCTCTTTGCACAGTGTGAAACATGGCAGACACTCAGATGATGACTATCTCAGAAGTGTACTCATGCTGCCAAGTAACTTCACTAGGTTATAGCAAGAGAAACAAATAGAGCTTTATTAATAAGGCAGAAGTTACCACATCCTTTCATTGTGTTGCCTTAGTTAAGTCCACGTCTCTTAACTGCTTGAATTACTACAGTAACCTCCTGTCTGATCTTCCCGACTCTGGTTTATTTCTTCTTATCAAGGGTTTTTCAAAGTTTGGGTCACATCCCATTCGAGGGTTGTGAAATCAATTTGGTAGGCCAAGGCCAGAATTTTAAACAATTAAACAATAGAAAATATCAGCGTATCACATGCTGTACAACTCTATTTTGTTTTGTGAAGTTATTCTTAATTCTGCTTCTGTGTTTCAAGGGCAGTAGGTTGTTATGTAAGAGCATTTACCATGGGTGACAGAATTTGATATTTCTCTGCATATGATCCATTCTGTACAAGTCAGCCAGAGTGATCTACTGAGATGCAGATCTGGTTATGTCACTTTCTTATTTATTCATAAATGGTTGTCAGTAGCTGTCAAGAAAATGTTTAAGTGGCTCCTGGGTGTCTCACTTGGTTAAGCATCCAACTCTTGATTTCGGCTCAGGTCACGATCTCACGGTTCGTGGGTTCGAGCTCTGTGTCAGTCTCCATGTTGACAGTGCGGAGCCTGCTTGGGATTCTCTCTCTCTGACTCTCTGTCTGTCCCTCTCCCACTTGAAGTAAATGAATGAATCAAGCAACCAATGAATGGGAATGCTTAAGTTCCTTACATGCAAGACCCTTCAAGATCTTAAGCTATTTTCCAAGCCCTGTCTCCTCTCCATGGTCTCTGGATTACTCCACACGGCACTATAATGATCTATTTGTAGTTCTCTGGTCAAGTTATACTGTTGGCATTCACATCTTTGCACAGTCCCTCCCCCTTGTTACTTCTTTCCTCCTTGAGTGACTAATGTTTCCTGTTCATGCTTTAAAATTGAACTTATGCCTCCTCTTTCAGGAAGCCTTTCGTGGTTCTCTGTCTCATCTGGGATCCACAGCACCATATCATTAACTTTACAATGATACTTGTTACAAAGTATGAAAATTTTAATTTCTTAGTCTGTCTTATCCACGAGAACATAAGTTTCTTGAAAGTAGGGTGTTTTATTTACCTACAAATCTTCAGGTAACAGCAAACTGGTGCCTTCCAGGTCCTCAGTATGTTTGTTGATTGACTTATTGATTATGCCTACATGGGTAGCAAATGAGAGGTCTTGGTATACGTGATGAAAATATTAGGAATACATTTGTTTTGTTTTTTAAGTTTAAAATTTGGCTTGTAATTAATGTCGGGTATATTATTTTTTATTGTAAGGCAAAGAAAAAAGAAAGAGAATCATTTTGAGTCATTGATACAAAAGCTGATATAGATATGGTTACTCTTTGATATAGTCTTTTGTCTATTAATTTTAACTAGACTACTATAGTTATGAAACCATAACTATAGTGCCTTTGATATATATATATATGTATGTCTTTTATATATGTATATTAAAGATCATTCCCTAATGTCTGAAAGCAGCAAGTTAAACAAAGTTTATTTGCAGAACTGCTTTTGTGGCAGCTGTTCCAGTAAACACATATCATGCTTTACAAGGTGATAAGTCTTTTGAGCCAAAAGATATGTCAAAGCATTAGTTATCAAAGATGAAGTGACACGTGGGTAGTGAAAATTCCTTTAGATAGATTGCCTGTGGATCTGATATTAATAAAATATATTGTTACTCTTCAAAGATGTATTTTCTGGGTTTTAGGCCATTTTGATTTTACATTTTCCCTCTCATTTCCTGTCTTTTGATCAGTTCTTTATGGCTAACAGCTTTGTACGAGCAGGGGTATGGGGAGAATAGGGGAAAATCAAAATGTGACGCTAAGTTCCTGATATTCATAAAAATGACAGTTGAGTACTATTTACCACTCACTGTCTGTAAGGCACTATAATAGGGGCTGTTAGATGTGCTGTGCGTGACCCCAGTGAATCCACACACCATCCCTACAAGACTTAGTTGAGCAAATTAAAGTTTGGCAAGGTAAAGTAAGCTGGATAGTTACGCAATTAGCGTTGGTTTCTTATTCTTTGTATTTAAAAAAATTTTTTTAATGTTTATATCTGAAGGGGAGAGATACAGGGTATGAGTGGTGAGGGGCAGAGAAAGAGAGAGAGAGGGAGACACAGAATCCAAAACAGGCTCTGTGAGCCCAGAGCCCAACGTGGGGCTTGAACTCACGAACCGTGAGGTCATGACCTGAGACGATGTCAGTTGCCCGAGTGAGCCGCCCAGGCACCCTGTTATTCTTTGTATTTTAAAATGGTAAAAAAATGATCAGAGAGAAGACAGAAATGAGAATTTGAGTTTAGTTTTGTCTTTGATTTCTTCAGAGAAAACCTTCCTGTTCATGTATTATAGGGAGTATGCTGGACAATGGATGGCATACTGTACTTCGTAGAGTTTTTGCTTATTTGGTGCATTTTGCTGTACCATTAAGAAATTAATAAAAATCAAACTGTGAATTTCATTCATTCATTCTTTCATTCACTCATTCATATTTTAGATTCTAGAGACATAAGCAAAAGTAGGAAATAGTAGAATCAGTGAATTAAGGATCTAGACATGGATGTAAATTAGAGCATTGTAACCAGAGGTATGATTGATATGTACCTGTAACAATAAGAGAAAAAATAGAATGGCTATTTTAATTCTTAACTTGTACTGTAGAAATGAGGGAACTTTCTGAAGACGTGACACTTGAACTGAGTATTGAAGGATAAATGGCGGTTGCCAGTTGATTGCGAGTTGATTCACTAAAAGCATGTTAACAAATACGGAGTCGGTGGCAGCAGTGGCCTGAAAAACTGCACAGAACAAACATCTAGAGAGCTGATAAAAGCAGTAGCCAAGTGATCAGAGAACACTACAACTTCCAGGACGTTTTCTGTCCTGCAGGCTTTAAAGTCTGCTGAGATGACCTGTGACAAGTAAACCTGCTTGATGAATATTTGACGGCAGTCCAATGATGGGGAGTGAAGGACATAATGGGAATAAAGAAGTTGACAACTGTTCTAAAACACGAGGTGCCTTATCATTTTTATTTTTTCGCATAACGATGCAGTTTCCCTGAACATTTGCGGTTCATTACCAGGTAATGGGACAAAGATGGTCCTCCTTCTGTCCTTCATCCCTCCCCACTTGCTTCTCTACTCTTGACAATGACATTATTTAGGAAGACAAAAGAAATATAACTAATGACTATGGAACTTCTTGGAAATGCCAGTTTTAGGGAAAGCCCCCAAGGATCTAGGATCTTTCAGCTCTTTCTTTCTTTCTTTCTTTCTGCACTTGCAAAATGATGGAAAACGTAAAATCAAGTAAAGAACGTTTTTTGCTTTTCCAGATCTGCATGGTGCAAGTGCAAAAGAGACCACAGA
Source organism: Leopardus geoffroyi (assembly GCF_018350155.1). Taxonomy (NCBI): domain Eukaryota; kingdom Metazoa; phylum Chordata; class Mammalia; order Carnivora; family Felidae; genus Leopardus; species Leopardus geoffroyi. The sequence goes on from NC_059326.1 coordinate 134,356,048, forward strand.
TGGAAGCCTGCTGTTCATACAGCTGTGTCTTTGTTGGTACGAAAAAACCAATTGTGGGTGGGAGCAATGGAGGACGAGACAATATTAGAATGCAGTGGCATTTTCATTATACCTACCATAATTCCAATGTTCTGTTCTGTGGTGAATTGTTTGGGGAGTTGTCTTGAAATTAGAATCCCGTCCCACAAACTTGAATCAATTAAAACAGTACTATTTGGAAATAAACAGAGAAGCAAGTTTGCAAAAGATTTTCCAGTCATGTTTAGACTTCCTCTGACGATTCTCGGGTTGAGAGGAGAGGGAAAGGAGAAGGCCAAGATTTCAAGTGCCCTCTTTCTGTTCCCTAGGGACATCCATCGGAGAACATCTCTAACTCCTTGAACTGTTTGGACTGTTTCTGAATACACTTACCAGAAGCCACCTTGCTGGCAGTGAATCCAACTTGCCTAAAAGAGGTAACGTTTTTCTAAACTTGTGCCACCGTCCCAATATTCCAGGAATGGAGACTTGAAAGCCAATGACGTAGGCTACTCACTAAACGTCATACCAAGTTTCATTTCATAAGTTGCTACAAGCCTTCAATGTTCCAGGCACAGGGATAAGTGAGACAGACACTGTCCTTACCCTCCTGTAGCTTATTGTCTGGTAGAGAAAACGTGTATACATCAGTCTATTAACTCTTTAGTGATGAAAGCAAGTACCAAATGGTATGAGAATATAGTAGAGTAGTACAAGAAATACATAAAGAGGGCAGTAGAGGCTTACCCGGGCAACTTGAGGCTTGTATACTGAAAAGACTACTGTTGGTTAAGAAGGAGGAGAACAGAACTCCAAACAGAGGGAAGAGCATGTGTGAAGATTCTGTGGGTGAAAGGGGGATGACTTATTTGAGGAACTAAGAGAAGATCAGTGTGACTGGGGTAGAGACAGCTTTAGGAAAGGAGGCAGAGGTTGGACTAAAGAGGGCCTTGGAAGCCATACTAATGATATTTCACTTGATTCTAAAAGCAATAGGAAAACCAAAGACTTTAAAGAGGGGAGGGGCATGCTCCAATGTGAGCATTCTTTGAAGATCCATTTGGTGATTGTGTGCAGGTTGATTTAAAAGATGTCAAGTCTGGAAGCAGATTTAGTAAAGAGGTGGTGATAGAATCTCACACATCCAAGAGAGATTTAGGAACCACATCAGCAAAGTTTGGTGACTGATTAGTTGTGGATTAGGAAGGAGGAAGGGGTGTTAAGGGTAACCTCTTAACTGAGGTTATCTCAGTGAACACATGGGTATTTGGTATGTCATTTGCTAGCATTAAGACCCACCAGAAGGACTAGGCTTGGTTGAGTGGGTACAAGGCAGAAACATTGTGAGTTCAAGTTTGGACAATTGAATTTGGGATGCCTTCTGAGAGATGCCCAGGTGAAGTAACAGAATAAAAATGAAATAGTGGAGGGCACCTGGGTGGCTCAGTCAGTTAAGCGTTCGACTTTGCCTCAGGTCATGATCTTGCGGTTTGTGATTTCAAGCCCCGCGTTGGGCTCTTTGCTGACAGCTCAGAGCCTGGAGCCTGCTTCGAGTTCTGTCTCCCTCTCTCTTTGTCCCTTCCCTACTCACACTCTGTCTGTCTTTCTCTAAAAAATAAATAAACGTTAAAAAACAATTAAAAATAAAAGAAATAGTGCAGGTGTTGGAGTAAGATGAATCTGAATGTGTAATCCATCTTCTGCCACTTACTATCCAAGAGACCTTGGACAAGTTTTTAAATCTTCTTATGCCTCACTTTCTTCATCTTGTAAAATGCAGATAACAGTCACACTACCTCTACTGAGTTGTTGTGAAGATTGAGAGTTCATACTTGATGGTGTGGGCATGAGATGAGGTGGTATAGGAAGCGGAATTGTAGGTGAGCTGAGATGACTCGTCATCTTTTTTTTTAATCCCTTAAAGTTTTATAGGAATGTGTATGTTACACGTATACTTAGAAACAAAGCAAATAGTAAAATATGAAAACGTATAAAAGACTAAATTAAAAATATGCATGTACAGCACTTGGCATAACACTTGGTGAGCAATCCATGAATGTTAGCGGTCTGTAGACATAGGGACCTAGAGATCAGAGAGAGGTCTGATCTAGAGAGTTATAACTTTAGTAGTCCCTGCTGTTCTGACAGTAACCAAAGTAACGAGTTGAGGAAATCATCTGGAGAGAAAATGTTGAGTAAAAGAGGGCCAAATGTTGAACTTTGAGCAATCCCAACTGCTAAAGATCAAGTAGAGGAGAATGAATCAGCAAAGGAACTTTAGAATGGGGCAGCCAGCATAGGAGGAGGAAAACTCTGCCCATGTCGGTAAGGTGAGCTTGCATTTGGAGGAAGACTCAAGTGATACGGCATGTTGCTGGAAGCTATAATGAGGGGGGGGGAAACAACAAAGTGTGCTTTGGGTAAACTAAACCAGAGACTGGAGAAGGCTTTTTGGATTACCAGGCAGAAACCTTTGTTGAGAAACTATCTGGTTCTTTATATTAAAGCAAAACTTGGCTTCTATTCTAGAAATGGAGCCAGTCAGTTGGTCACTTGGAAGTTGAATCCATTATGTCTTATGAGATTCTCCATCTTCAGGGAGGTGCTACTTCAAACTTGGTCAATTTGTATAAAATACAAAAAAAAAAAAAAAATCACTATGTCAGAGAGGAAAGCAAAAAAGTACAAGGAAAGGAATTTCACTCATTTGTTCTGTTCATTCATGGTTCTGGCCAACGAATAAGCTTTAATTTTTTTTAAGAAAAATTCTTTTATTTTCTTGAATTACAATCCCATAGATACCCATCCCTCATTCCCATTTTCTTTTTTATAAAAACTGGCAATTTTATATTTGGAAAAAATGAGGATTGTCTGATCACTTCATTTCAGATAAGTGGAAAATTTCCAAAGGGAGAGATGTGTTTAATTCTATGCCCTGTTTTTTACTTGCATAGCGTTTTACTGTAAGACCCTGAAACATGCTAGTTTTACTGGGAAGTAAAGTAATTAGCCCTAATCACACCATGGAGAGAGTGGAAATGAAAGAAGTAAATGGGTTGTGATGAATCTGTAGTTTCAGATGGCATTCTGAAGGGGTTGGGTCCTAGCTCTTGATTGAGCTTGGATTCTGAGCCAAGGCAGATGAGGAAGCAAGAGGAGGGTACTTTAAATCACCCCTCCTACTTTGCATCTGTTCGTTGCACTAAGGGTGCAATATAGCACAGAGTTTGATGCAGTGTTTGGCACTCTTAACTTCCTACTAGCCCAGTTCTGAATTCTAGGCAAGCTATTGACTTCTATGACCATGACTCTTCTAATCTGTGGCTTGGAGATTAATAGTCCTGCCATCCTCACAGAGCTTTGGGAGGAGCAGATCGGTTAAGGTAGGCAAAGCTCTTGGCGTACGGGAAACTGTCATGTGTAGCATGGCCAGTTCTCTGAATCATGAGAATTCTCTCAGTAGGGTTGTTGGTTTGCTTATCTTCATTTGTCCTGAGCTCATTTAGGAAATGTCTTTCTGTTTTCCTTATTCGCCTTCTCCCAACTTCATGATTGGCTTTGTAAAAGTTAAAGGCATGACCCTCAATCAGCAAACTCATTTACACAAAATGAAGTTTTTATTTCCTTCAAGCTCAGTCTGATTTTTATTTTGAGACCAATTCTGCCAAGTAGGGTAGAAATAACCTCCATCAATTTGAAGGTCTCTCTTCCACCTCTACCTGCTTCTTTCTCCAGAGTTTTATGTAAATGTAGGAATCATAAATGATGTCAAAGCTTGTTCTGGAAGGGAACTTGTCCTTCACTGTGCAGGAAGTGGCTGTATTGTCCATGCTCTGACCTGGCCCTCCTGAGTCATCCATCATCAGTAGTCCCACTGGCAGATCATGGTTCTTACGTACATGGTGCCATCTTGTCTGATGTCTCCCTAATTGCGTGTGTGCCAGGATATTGGATTCTTTCCCTAGATCTTTATTCCAAGCTTCTACCAGATATTTAGTCTATACACTGAGCCACTAGGTTTTCTTGCAGATTATTTCTCCTCTCCCACTGGTCACATCTATCATTTGGAGCACCAGATGCATAGCCGGTTACCTTCTTAGTGAGGGAAAAGGAAGGGGACCACAAGAGAGGGAAGGACCAAAGTCCACTATCTCAAACATACTACTCTGCCCCTTAAGTTACAGACATGATATGGAAGTTAATGCTTGCAACCATGGAACACACTGAGGTGAAATGTAGTATTTCAAACTATACTGAGGTGAAATGTAGTATTTGAAATGTCATGCAGGATTTATTGTGTATACCCAACTCAGCAGAAAGACATTTTACAAGTGTAAGTTTTGTTTTTTTTAGAATGGACCATGACTGTATATAGTGACCTAATTGATTTAAAAATCTCCTGTAAGTCAGAGAAGAAGGCTCATTACACAGCCTAGTGAGGGGAATCTTGATGTCAAAATCGTTACACCTATATCAATAAGGTAGACAAGGTCTGAAACATTACATATGCTTTGAAAAAACAAGCTTGTTTTTTCTGGTGTTTGTGCTTTGACTGAAGGCCTGATTCTGTGCTTTGGGGAATTTTCCTTGACTTCTTCTGGACCCAATAATTCTGCATAATTTAGCAAAAGGAAGAAAAATGTTGGTGTTCACCCCCTCTGGTCCACTCGTAAATGGAGCTTTCTGTTGCCCTTGGTTACTTCCTACATTAGCAGAAATAGGAAGGAAAATAATTGAAAATTTGGTTTTCAGAGGGACAAAGGGATTGCGAAGCATTATTTACCTACTAGACTGAAGCAGACCTCGGTGGCCATCTGGTGCACCATGTTTTTGGGTAATTAACATGCATCCACACTTCTATTTCGTTTCTTTTCTGAAGTAAATCTGAAAATGTGTGCTAACAGACTGTCTTTAACACAAAGGAGCCAATGTTAAAAAATGATTATACTCCTCTCCTTTCAAAAAACAATGAAAGAAAAAAAAAAAAGCCCAAACTTTGTTTTGCCACCAAAGGCAGAAACTACCCTGAGAGCTGCCAAAGACTCTGGGTCCCAGACGGAATCGCTCATTCTCTTTAGTCAGCACATTTGGTGAGCAGTGTTGTAGGCCCAGTGTTCCCCCTTCCTTTCCATCAGGCTTGTCATTCGCAGCCTTCAGGGGAACATGTACATGATCAAATGTTCACGGCCACAGTGGTGTAGCCCCATTCACGAACTGGGTTTTGAATTTGGGATTAGTTCTCACTGGTTAACAGCTTGAGTTTGTTTTTCCAAATGACTTTATGATAACTATAAATTCAAGTGAGTCAACCTACTGGATGGTGGTTCTGTGTCTATGTGTTGGCAACATATATTTGATTTAATCTGTAGGGAGAAAAAAAATCTTCTTCCTGGCATAAAGCCTTCCAGGAGAATTCAACAAATAGGTCACATACACAAGTCTAAACAGTCTCTTTCTGGGAGATTTTACTTTATAATATCAGTGCAATTACTTCACCCACAAAATATCTAGATGTATTTGAAGTCAACCTGAACGAATAGTTGAGAAAACTCAGGCTGTCATGGTGAACATAAATGCAAACATTTATTATATAAATAAAAATCTACAGCTAAAATAAAGTGCTTGAGGGGTAAGGGTGAGAATGAAATGGAATTTCATTGTGGATCATGCATCCCACAGTATGAGCCTTTAAAGCAAAACGGATTGCTTTTAACACAAACGGATATTTAATACTTACTTCTAGGAAGGTTAGCCTGTTTTGGCTGAAAACCCATTGTTTTCTGATTTAAGAATAATTCTCATTTTAGATTTTATACAGAGTTTTATACAATAGAAAATAAATATTCTAAAGCATTATTATATTTCCCTTTTACAGATGAGAAAACTGACGTTTAGAAACATTAAATTACTTGTGCATTTACTTGCATAATTAGATCTTAAACATACCCTAGATTGATTTAGTTCCTCCCTCTCTTCCTTTCTCCTAGAATATTTTATGCCTACCATGATTCTGCTGTTGAGATAGGTACCTAGGGTACAAAAATGCATAAGACCAAAGACCACAGTAATCAATCGAAAAATGGTTAGAGTTTGCCTGGGTAGAGACAAGACAATATAAGAGTCACACAGGTGTGGGTATGGGGAACTTTTAGAAGAGAGAAGGGGGCCCAAGATAAGTGTATGTGTGTGCCTGTGTGGTGTGTTGGGGGAAAGGGATCTAGGGAGTTCCAAAATCCAGAGGGTTAGAGAATGCTTTAAGTATTTTTAACAGGCAAAAGGAGATGTACCTGCTGCATTGTTTTGCTCAGTGGGCTCCCTTTCATCAATTCCAATGGCACCAGAGAAAAAGCCACAATTGAGGCTAATTCTGACTTCAAGATTTCTACAAGTAGATCTAAGAGTAGCCATGGGTGAGTAGGCAATCAGAATGCAAAATTACAGCTCCTGGGGTGATTAACCTTAAATCTCAAGGTATTATTATTATTATTATTATTATTATTATTATTATTAATGCATAGCAGTGAAAAATAAGAGTCAGAAAGTAGAGGCAGGCAAATGAATAGGGCAGGAAATAAACCATCCACATTTCAATGTTCAGTGAAGCCAGAGTCGGAAGAGGTGGCGTTTGAACTGGACCGTGTCAATTGAGATGACTTGTCATTGCTCCTCCAAACTTGATGACTGTCTAGGTAAACACACTGTCATTTATCAAATTCTAAAATCAGAAGCTATCTGCCAACACCATCCCGGGCAGTGGGGTGTGACACATACTAAAGCTACCAACACAGTGGACCAGAGGGACTAGCACAGTTCCAGGGAGAGCAGGGAGGCCAAGAAGACAGACAAATAACACTGAACGACCAGGAGCCAGAAACATGCTTATTCAGAGGAAGCCTGCACAAGGTGATTTCCACTCCTAGCTAACGGCTAGCAACGACAGCATTCAGATGAAAGAGAATACGGTCCTATCTCTCAGAAGAGTAGCATCAATGAGTCTTGATTACCCCAGAGTGGGACTTTTCTGATACTTCTCTGGAAAAAGGATATCTCAGGAAGGTAAAAGAAGCTGATGGAATGACACAGGTAGTCACTGGGTGCAGCAAGACTACCAGGGTCAGAAGCTCAGCAGGAACAAATGATGAGATATTCTTCGGCAGCCCTCTCTAGGAGTGCTTTGCCTCGCCTTATTGCTTCTTTCTCCCAACCTCTGATAAAGAGTGAGAGAGGGACGTCTGGGTGGCTCAGTCGGTGAAGCGTCTGACTTCGGCTCAGGTCGTGATCTCGCAGTCCGTAAGTTCAAGCCCCGCATTGGGCTCTGTGCTGACAGCTTAGACCTTGGAACCTGCTTTGATTCTGTGTCTCCCTCTCTCTCTGTCCCTGCCCCACTCCTGCGTGCGTATGTGGGTTGGCTCTCTCTCTCTCTCTCAAAAATAAATAAACATTAAAAAAAAAAAGAGAGAGAGGAGATTTTTAAGGTCTCCTGTACTTCTTATTCCCCTTTTCTCTAAATCTTATAAAGAACGGAGAAGTTATAAATGGGGTGGAGTGAACAGGACCCTTTCCAGATTATTTCTGCACAAGAACCATTTTGTGGGGCTAAGTTTTCCTACACCAGTCTGTTTTTTCCCTTCAATCTAACTTGCATATATCATGATGAAGGACATTAACTTTCTTCTTTTCTGCAACTGCGTAATATGCAGTGTCCTTTTCCTTAGGAAAGGAAAGAACACAGACTGCAGTGATCAGAGCCTCTCTGCCCTTCTTTGTCAGATGGGTCTTCTGGGATAATAATATGGAATTCACAGTGCCTGAGATTTATTGGGGATAATGATAATGAAAGATGAAAGGAAGAAGCAACAAGAATAAGCAGTGAAAACCTTTAGGCCATGATGTAGGTCTGTTACCTATAAAAGGAGAAAGGGAGGGAAGGAGGTTTAGGCAGGAAGGACTTCAGACTTCACTGTGGCTCTAGAGAGTCTTAGCCAGGCCCACAGGTGCCATGGCACAAAAATTCCCCACGGAGGCATCCCACATCGTCAGAAAGGGTGACCTGATCCTGTGGTGCTGAGATTTGGCTACACCCTGCCAAGGAAGAGCATGACCTTGGCTCAAGCGCTCCTGTTCACAGCTAACTGGCAAGTTCTTTCTCGAAAGCCAGTGTGGATGGTGCACCTCCTTGGCTGCCACATGGGACTGGGAGTAGGCGAGGCTGGCCCTGTGGCCGCACCCCCGTGGCAACCTGAATCTTACAGATCCGCATAAAATGCCCCTGAAGAAAGTGTTCTGTGCTTCCAGTTACTATGAAAGTCCCAAAGGAATCTATCCTATTTTACAAACCATCAGATAAAAGAATTTTGGAATCTTTTCCCTAAAAGAGGTGATATATTTTACTTCTACATTTGACACTCATAATATGGGGAGATTCTTCTGATAGGTAGTGTTTTAAATTTTTCACCTTGCTCTGTTCAACCTATTTCGTCTTGGTTTGCCTTGGTAGAGAAGAAACAAATCTGATTTTCACCCACCCTGTGAATGCTTCCCTTTGTTTGCTTTTCTCATTAAGGTTAAAGTGGCCAACTGATTTTAATTTTATACAGTGGCCTTATTTTTTTTGGATACATATATACATAAATACGCATTATAATATGTATTTTATATGTGTGATATATAGTATATATGTATATTTACTAATGCACACATACACATACATCTATATACATCTGCGTAAAGTTGGTTTATTGCTGAAGCATTGCTGATAGAGCTAGCTGTTATAAGAGCATTTCTGGAAGAGGTGCCTGGTTCAGGTAAGCATCTGACTCTCGACTTCGGTTCAGGTCACGGTATCAAGGTCATGCAATCCAGCCCTGCATTGGGCTCCAAGCTGAGCGTGGAGCCTGCTTAAGATTGTCTCCCTCTCGCTCTCCCTCTGCCCCTCTCCGCCACTCATGTGCATTCTCTCTCCCTCTCTCTCTCTCTGTAAAAAAGAAGAGAAAAATTCTGGAAGACATTAGAAATAGCAGATGAGTGACTCTCAGTGCTACTTCACTGAAACACTAAGCTGTGAAAATAAATGTACCGCCAATGATCAAATCTGGCTTTAAACCCAGCTCTGCCATAAACTGGATGGATGGCCTGGGGCATGTGTAAAGCCCTCTGTAAACTGAAGAGATGAAGTTAGATGAAACCCAGGGTTTTTTCCTGCACCAACAGTCTTTAATAGTGGTTTCCAAACTCTTCATGCCCTGGAGTTGTAGGGCTTCATGAAGGTGTTACTGGTTTGGGTAATGGGATGTGCAAGGGAGATACTTGAGTAAACTATGATCCCTGTCTCTCATCCTTCATTTCAAACAGAACAGCTCAGTCTGACCTGTTTTCTCGGTGAAATTTCAGTGCCAAATTCCCATTTGAAAACTTCACATTTTTTTCTAAGCTTCAAATTTTGTAAACATCGATCTCTGATAAGAAGCAAGATTAGGTAAGTCAGAGGCAGGTGTAAGGTAATCAGGGGAAAGCAATGTGTTTGTTTATCGACTTAAACCTTTTTACTATAAAATGTGGCATGCAGAAAATTGTGTAAGGTTGTAGGCGCATGGAAACATTTGTCTGTGAAGCAAACACCCATATAACCCTGTCGGTTCATGAGCTAGAACGTTTACTGGAACCACAGAATTTCACTTACATCCTTTAACTCTCTCTCTTCACTGTGTCATCATAAAATGACTTTTGGCATCTTACGGTAACTCTGACCCTGACTGACTTTTCCAGTACTTTTTTCTTTGTTTATATTTTTTTACTACCTGTATATGCATTCTTCAAAATTACATTAGTACTGCCTCCTCTTGAACTATATGTAAATTGAACAATGTAATTGCCATTTATGACTTGCCTTTTTCTGCACACACATTTGTAAGTTTATCTACATATCTGTGACAAATTCAGATCTGTTTCAATGTAGCGTCCCATTGTAAGAACATAAAACATTTTATATGTGCGTTCTACTAAGGGTAAATACATGGTTCTTCGAAGAATTTGGTAACTATGAGGAGTATTGCCATGAGCATTTTTAAACATGAATCTTTGTATCTAGAAGCAACATATCTTTAAGGTGTATACGTATAAAAGTGGGATTACTGGATCACCGTGTTTGCACACTTCAGTTTTACCAGGAAATGATAAACACTTTTTTAAAGTTGCCGTAACAATTTACACTTCTGTCACTAAAATAGCTACTGATGCATTTGTCTTTGCCTATGTTAAGTACTGTCAGACTTTTATTCTTTTCCAACTTGACAGGTGAGTAGTGGTAATCTTCTCATGCCTCTAAGTTTTTTCTTTTTTATTCACCATCTTTTCATTGGGTTACTGGCTATTTGGGTTTCTTCCTTCGAGAAGTGCCTGCTGAAATCATTTGCTCATTTTTCTATTGAATTGTCTACCCTTTTCTATTTGCATTATATAAACTTCTTGTATATTATGGAAAGTAGCTATGTTTTGGTTAACAAATGTTTCAAATATTTTAAACTCCATGATTCTTATTTTTGTTCTTTATATCTGATGTCTGTCAATGAACAGAAGTTTTAATTTTAATGTGGTCAAATTGATGAATCTCCTACTGTACTAAAATTTGTGTCTACTTCACGAATCCTTTTGTCGATCTTTCACAGAGTAGGAATGCAGTGCATGTACAAAAACCCATAGCTAGCCTCACATTTAATGGTGAAAGACTGAATGCTTTCTCCCTAAGGCCCGGAACAAAACAACAATGTCTTTTTTTGCCACTTCTGTTCAACATTGTATTGGCAATTCTAGTCAGGGAAATTAGGCAACAAAAAGAAGTGAAACATTTTGTTTTCCCCTAACACTACCAAAGAAGATGACATTAAGAAAACAATTCCACCCACAAGAGCACCAAAATAAATACATACATAAAATTCTTAAGAATAAATTTAACAAAAGAAAAACAAGTTGTATAATTTCAAAACCTTATTAGAAGAAATTGATTAAGACATAAATAAATGGAAGGATGTTCCATGTGCATGAATCGAAAGATTGAACATTGTTAAGACGATAGGACTTTGTAAAATGATCTACGTATGTAGTGCAATCCCCATCAAAATCCAAGCTGCATTTTTAGCAATAATTGACAAGCGTGTCTTAAAACTGATGTGAAATTTCAAGGAACCCAGAAGAGCCAAACAATTTTGAAACAGAAGAACATAGTTGGCAGCCTCACACTTCCTATTTTTATTTTTATTTTTTTATTTTAATAAAAATTTTTGTTTATAGTTTATTCAGTTTTGAGAGAGAGAGAGAGAAAGCGTGAGCATGAAAGGGACAGAGCGAGAGGGAGACACGGAATCCGAAGCAGACATCAGGCTTTGAGCTGATGTGGGGCTCGAACTCACAAACCATGAGATCATGACCTGTGCTGAAGTCAGACGCTTAAGCGACTGAGCCACCCAGGCACCCCTCACACTTCCTATTTTTAAAACTTATTACAGAGTTGTAGTAATTGAGCCAGTACTGCACGGCCATAAGAATAGACATACAGATCACTGGGATGGAATTGAGAGTGCAGAAATAAATCCCAATATGTATGGTCAGTTGGTTTTTTTTTTTTTTTTTTTAATTTTTTTTCAACGTTTATTTATTTTTGGGACAGAGAGAGACAGAGCATGAACGGGGGAGGGGCAGAGAGAGAGGGAGACACAGAATCGGAAACAGGCTCCAGGCTCTGAGCCATCAGCCCAGAGCCCGACGCGGGGCTCGAACTCCCGGACCGCGAGATCGTGACCTGGCTGAAGTCGGATGCTCAACCGACTGCGCCACCCAGGCGCCCCTGGTCAGTTGGTTTTTAACAGACGTGCTAAGACCAATTAATGGGGAAAGAACGGCGTTTTCAACAAATGGTGCTGGAAAACTGGATATTCACGTTCAAAAGAATGAATTTGAATTCCTACCTCACACTATACATAAAAATGAGCTCAAAATAGAGCGGGATTCTAACCGTAAGCGCTAAACTATAAAGCTCTCAGAAGAAAGCAAGAGAACAAATCTTTCTGAACTTTGGTTAGACCATGGTTTCTTAGATATAACACCAAAAACAGAAGTGACCAAAGGAAAAAAAAAGATACTGTGTTTCATCAAAATTTTAAAGAAATCTGTGCTTCAAAGGACACCAGCATGAAAATAGAAAGACAACCCACAGAATGGGAGAAAACATTTGCAAATTATATATTTGATAAGAAGCTTATATCCAGAATACATAAAAGACTTTTATAAGTCAACAATAAAAAAAAACCAAAAATATGACCAAAGGATTTGAAGAACACATTTGTTCAGAGAAGATATACAATTGGCCAATAAAAACGTGAAAATGCTCAACATTATTAGTTATTAGAAAAATGCAAATCACAACCACAATGACATAGCACTTCACAATCACTAAGATGGCTAAAATTTTTTGAAAGACAATAACAAATGTTGCAGGTTTATGGAAAAAGTGAAATGCTCATATATTGCTAGTTGGAACTTAAAATGATGTAGCCACAATGGAAAAGAAGTTGGTGGTTCTTCCCAGTGTTAAACATGGTGTTATCAAGTAACATACCCATTCCACTTGTAGGTAATGAAGACACAAGAGAAATGAAAACATGTACATACAAAAAGTTATACAGGAATTTTCATAAGCCAAAAGTGGAAACCACCAAAATCTCCATCAACTAATGAGTGAATAAACAAAATGTGGTATATCCATATAGTGAAATGTTATTCTCTTGTAACAAAGAATAGATTACTGATACATGATTGTTACAATATGGATGAATCTTGAAAACATTATGCTGTGTTAAAGAAGACAGTCCAAAGACCAAATCTTGTATGATTCCTTTTATTTTTTTAAGTTTTAAATTTTTTATTTTTATTTTTAGAAAACATTTATTTATTTTAAGAGAAAAAGAGAGAGAGTGAGGGCATTAGCAGGGGAGGGGCAGAGGGACAGAGAGAGAGAGAGAGATAGAGAGAGAGAGAGAATATCCCAAGCAGGCTCTGTGCTGTCAGCCCAGAGCCCCATGCGGGGCTTGACCTGAGCCAAAATCAAGAGTCATGACTAAGCCATGAGTGCCCCCCCCCCCCTGCTGATTCCTTTTAAATGAGATGTCCAGAGAAATCAAATCACAAAGACATAAAGTAAATTAGTGGCTGCCAGGAGCTGGAAGGAAGAGAGAATGGGGTGATAACTAATGGGTAAAGGGGATTTTGGGGGGTGGAATTTAAAATATTTTAAAACTGAATAGCGGGATGGTTGTACAACTCTGAATATACTAAGAGTAGCTGATTTGTCTACTTTAAAAGAATGTTTTTTATGGTGTCTTTATATCTTAATAAAGATGTTATAGGAAAAGAGAATTATTTTTATACCTCAAGGTTGAAAGACAATTCTCTTACAGTTTCTTCTCAAAGTTTTATAGATTTGGGGCACCTGAGTGGCTCAGTCAGTTGAGTGTCTGACTTTGGCCCAGGTCATGATCTTATGGTTTATGAGTTTGAGCCCCATCTCAGACTCACTGCTATCAGTGCAGAGCCTGCTTTGGATCCTCTGTTCCCCCCCTTTCTCTCTCTGCCCCTCCCCAGCTTACACTCTCTCTTTCTCAAAAATAAACCAACATTTAACAGTTTTATGGATTTGCTCTTCATAGCTCTTTTATCCAGCTGAAATTGATCTTTGTATATGGTATGAGGTAGGTGCTCAATTTAAATAATTTTTCATACAGATAGTTGTTCTGGAAACATTTATGTGAAGTTCATCTTTTCTCACTGATCTTTGGTGCCAAGTCTCTCATGAACCAAACATTTATATTTCATGAGTCTTTTTCTGGGCTCTCTACCTTGTTCTTTTATCGAGCTGCCATTTTCTCTGCTGATACCACAATGTCCTTATTACTATAGCTTTAAAATATTTTTAAATATTTTAAAATACCCTAAAATAGGTCCTCCTGTATTGTTCTTTTGTATTCAGGAGTATCATTTTTAGTCTTGGTATTTCTATATTGTATGCATTTCTAAATAAATTTTAAAAGTAACTGATCAAATTAAAAAAGGAAACACACACATCTGAGCTCTCTGGTATTTTTATTTTTTATTTTATTTTTTTAACATTTTATTTATTTTTGAGACAGGGAGAGACAGAGCATGAGCAGGGGAGGGGCAGAGAGAGAGGGAGACACAGAATCTGAAACAGGCTCCAGGCTCTGAGCTGTCAGCACAGAGCCCGACGCGGGGCTCGAACTCACGGACTGCGAGATCATGACCTGAGCCGAAGTCGGCCGCTTAACCGACTGAGCCACCCAGGCGCCCCTCTCTGGTATTTTTAAAAGTGCATTGCACTTTCAAATCAATTTGGGGAGAATTGACATCTTTTCAAAATCTTCCAAATTATGAATGTGGTGAGTCTCTTGTTCCTTTATGTCTTAGTATTTCCCAGTAAAGTTTCATAATTTCTTGTCTATAGATGTCTTATAGACCTTGAATAAGATTTATTTCTGGATTCTTGCTATTTTTTTATACTATGATAAATGAATTCTTTTTTCAAGTTGTGTTTTCTCATACGGAAAAACAATTGACTTTTGTATATTGAATTTTTATCTAGTGACCTTGATAAATCTCCTATTAATGTTAAGGTTGACATATACATGCTTTGGATTTTCTGTGTGCTTAATCCTATTATCTGCCAACAACCACCGTTTTTCCTCAAATTCTTTTATACTTTTAAAATTTCTTAAATCACTGGACAGGACCAAAGTTTCACAGAAGTGACGATAAGCGGAAAACCTTGTCATATTCCTAATAGCAAAAGGAAAATTCCCAGTTTTCACCATTATATATGGCATTGGCTAGAGTTTCTATAGTTGTTCTTTATCAGATTAAGAAAGTTTTCCCTGATAGCATACTGGATCATTGTTTCTAATTCTTTACTCCCTCTCTATGTGAGAAACACAGTTAGATACACTGCCATATACATGCTTATCGCTTTCCAGTATTGGTGAAGTATATTTCCCTATCTCTTAATGTTGGACTTGGTCATGTGACCTTTCTTTGACCAATGGGATGTCAGTGAATGTGATATCGACAAATATTTTAAGTGTGTTTGCATGGTTCACTTATCTTCAGAGCCTTCTGTATCTACTATAAGAAACACATACCCTGGGTAGCCTCAAGGAGAACACACAGAGTGCTCCCAAACACAACACTCAGCCTTGGTCAAGTTCGTCAAACATTGCTGAGCCCATCAGAGCCGCAATGTACTCACTGACTAGTAATTATTGTTGTAATCTACCAGGCTTTGCAGTTGTGTATTATACAGGATTACAATAGTAAAAACCTCCTGGTGTTTCTTCTCAGCTAGTTTACTGGAACAATCCCTAGTTTATTATAAATGGACTTTGAACTTTATCAGATACTTGATCTGCATGTATTGAGATGATAATAATTTCCCCTCTTATTCTATTTATGTGGTAATTTAGGTTGTTCGATTTTGTGCATGTTAGACAGATTTTGCATTCCTGGATTTAAAAAAAAAAACCAGCTTAGTACTAAGGTATTATTCCTTTTAGAATCTGCTGGATTTCACTTGCTTTATCTATCTGTCTGTGTATCTATTTAATTTTTGCATTTATGTTTATGAAAAAGATTAGCTTGCCAACTTTCTGTATCATACTGTGCTTATCTGGTTTTGTTATTATTATTATGTCACTCTTTGGAAGAGGTTGGGTAAAACTGGAATTGTTTCTCCCTTGAATAGCATTGATAGAATTCTTTCATGAAAACATGTATGCCTAGGGTTTTCTTTGAGGAAATATTTATGAGTAGTTATTCATTTTTTTAAGTTATTATTATGGACTAAGAAAAACTTCTATTTTTTTTTTTAGTGAATTTAGTTAAAGAGAATTTGTCTTTGCATTTGTGAGGCACCTGAGGTTCTATTATTTGGGTGGCCTCAAAACGAGTGCAGGGTTTCTGAATAGCTTCATTGGCATACCCTAGGTCCAGACTCATGCTAGGGTTGTTCTGAAGAAACAGCCACTCAGAAACAGCTTCCTTTCCTTTTCCTCTTCAATTGCATGTGACCCTGAGAGAGCCCTCTCCACAGTCCACCATGATTGAGAAGAGGTGGGTCAAGTCTAGGTCTTTCCTCTAAACCTGAGGTAGTAGGTCCCGGGGGCTCCATATCAGGGGAGAGAACTTCTTTTAAAAAGTCTTGCCACTCTGGACAGAGCCTGGGCCTCTGAACTCTGTCTCTGTGGAGCACCAGAAAGCAGGGTTAAATGCTTTATTTTCAGACAAAAGCGGCCATGAAACTTCAACATTCTTATCTTACTGACTATAGACTTTCAACCAAAAATCAACCAAGAAGTTCCTCTATGTCCTTTAAGATTTGTACTGGGAAAGAGTCAGAGTCAAGTCAAGGTAACACATGGGGAAGATGACAAAACCTATGAATATTTTAATAAGAATTAGGCTCATGTTATTCTCTGATAATAATAAATGGAAGACACTTTGGGTTTCTGCTTTGTTTTTATTTCTTTAAATGATGTATGTTCCATATTCTGTTTTCTGACCCACCGTCAGCTAAAATACTGAGAATCCTTCCTTTCTAGGACAGACTTTCCTTCCAAGCTGGGGATGTAATACATGCAGTAAAGAACCATCCCTCTGGCTACAATTCCCTGTGAGATCCATTAGAATTTTCTTGATTAACTCTTCACATGTTATGAAGGAATAGGGAGGTCTAACTATGCATTTAGCTTTTCTTTCAGTCTTTTTTTTTTTTTTTTTTTTTTTTTTAAATTAAGCTTGCTGGCAGTGACAGAAGTCAAATCCTTCCAGAAAAAAAATTGTGTAGGGCCACTGTGTAAGACAAAATACTGAGCTGGATAAATCTTTGGGCTATCTGAGAATGGTATTTCTTATTAAAATCTAGCCAGGTAATCACCTCCAAGGCTGTCATATTTTTCTCCAAATGAATACATCTCTTTCTGAGCACTGCCTGTCCTGGCTGCATTTTTTGGCTTTTTAGTCTTGCATGTCTATTCATATTTTGCCTTTTCACAAAGGGCTCCTATATGCTTATTCCCTCTACTTGAGAGAGGCTTTTTTCATGTCTCTACAGAAGCAGCTGTGGTATTTGGGATGCATGGTTTGACATTACAGATGAAAAAAGTAAACCAGTTTAATAAACAGAGTTAGTAATAGTTTTCCAGTAACTTGGGAATTTCTTCTTCCATCTAACCTCCATAGTCATGCCAGGAGGCACCTCTAAATAACAATGATAATGGCTGATCTCACAGTGCTTCGGGGGCCCCATCCGTCACGTGGGAAGTCAGTTAAGTGCTGCTTCACTTGTGCTTGATGTGGCCTCTGAGATTGGAGTTTGGCTGTGCTCCAGGGCCTCTTTCTGGCTTCTGTCCTGGTGTTTTTATGTATGATATGCAGGTGTTACTGATATAATTTGTCCAGGAGTTGTATATGATGTCATGCGTACTAACCTACATTTTCCCGCGGTCACTATAGCACAAGAGAACCCCTAAAAATGGAATCGCCGATAATTACATAATAGAATAACATCCTAGAAATAGCTTTATGTGCCTGTCACTGAGATGAGAGCATATGGTTATCTCTGATTTAGATTTGCTTATGAAAGTTAATTTAATTTGGAAGGAGAGATCAAGGCCAATATTTAGAATCAAACATATGATTATAATTTTAGAATTATGAAGAGAGATGATACAATCTGTTTTATGGATGTTAGAGATAAGGTGTTTGAAAGGACCTAAAGGAGTGGCTTGACTTGAGATGGTCTGATGGGAGCAGATGGTATGGACTCAAATTAAGAGTGGGTTGCAAGCATGCCGAATAAAAGTGCATTTTCCATAGCTGTTGTATTGATTTGTGCCATTCGTTCCAAGTACTTTGAACATCTACTCTTTTTACTTTGCTCTTCTGAGACCCTTTAGGTAGGAGGAACACACCAAACGACCTATCAGTAAAGAAGAGTCTTTTCTGGGAATATGACTGTAAAATAGCTTTACTTGGGGATTTTATTGTTTCCAGGTTTATAATAAGAAGAATGTCAAAGAAAAACAACAACTGACCTAAATATAAATTTTAAGTCCATGCCTTCCATGATTTGCATATAACCAAAGCAAAAACGAGAGGAGAAAAGACGTTTGGGATCCTTAGGATTAAGAAGATGTGTGACAGTTCCTGGTTATATAATAACCTTGCTCCTTCCAAAGAGCTATGAGGAGTCTGGTGAAAAACTCAAGAAGGCTGAATTAAATGAAATGTTCTAGAAAATGAGCCAGGACATTAGACTGGATGTGGATGCTTTCTGTCCCTAAAATATCTCATCTTTGTTTTTATTCCTCTCATTTTTCATCTAGCTTGTAGATGAAAATATTTCTTGATACAAATGGTTTTTCTCACTCAAAAATTTTTGGCTATTCTCAATTGTAGCATTACTAATGAAGTTAATACTGTATAATATTTGTCGAGAATCTTCTATATACCAGATACTACATGTTTTACATACATGATTATGAAACCTCATAACAAATATTAGGCTAGCTGGTATTTTCTCTGTCTTACACATTTGAGAGAACTGAGGTTCAGGGACATTGAGGGTCTTGCTCAAGTTCTCACAGCTCATCAGTGGTAAGGTGGAGATTTGAATACAGATCTGACTGGTTCTAATTCTATAATGCTGTACTCCCTCTCCTAATAATATGTAATATTCTTTTGTGTATGTACAGAGAACAGGTATGTCACACTATCTCAGTTGCCTGAATAACAATCCTGTAGATGTATTTTTGTTTTATAGTTGAGGAGTTGAGAAACAAAAGTTCAGAAAATAGAGTCTACTCAGCTAGATAGAGGCACAATTCAGACTGAACTTAAATCAACTGGATCTTCATCCATGTTGCTTCTACTGTGCAAACTGAGCTTGGCCACAGGGCTGCAGATTGGTGGGCTCCATGAGATATTAATGCAATTTCCAGGTGGTAAAAGTTGCTCTTTTTTCAGAAGTACTCAAAAAAATTAAAAAGGAGGAACCACTTAGTAAATAAGTACTACTGACCTGTTTATTCACTTTGTAGTCAGTGGAATTTAGTTCTTGACTCTGGTCAAAAATCACATCTGATGTCCATTTAAGAGAAGTCTTTCCTCAGAGGCTATATTGCCGCAGCAATGAATTAGCAAAAAAGCAAACAAGAATGAAGAGGAGTTCATGGCTCTGAAAAAATTGTGAAGTCCTGGGATGCAGCATACAATAAAACCTGGACTTGACACATCTGAATTTGGAAAATCACCTCCTTAGAGTAGGTGACACAACTACACAGGTGTGTAACTGCAGAGATTCGT
Organism: Leopardus geoffroyi; assembly: GCF_018350155.1. NCBI lineage: Eukaryota > Metazoa > Chordata > Mammalia > Carnivora > Felidae > Leopardus > Leopardus geoffroyi. The sequence goes on from NC_059326.1 coordinate 134,375,485, forward strand.
AATTTTTGGTTGAATGACAGTGGTGTGGCAGTGAATTCCGTTCTAGAGACTTAGTTCAGATGATCAGTATAACCATAGATGTATAGTGATAATCACTGTTTGTTGAATGCCCATTTTTCTCTGAATACCACTGTTGGTAATTGTGTCTGTGTATGGGGGTAAGGACATCTAGAGGGAAGAAGGGAGGGAATGAATAGAGTGCCACTATTAAGTGAGAGAGAAGAGAGCAGGATCTCTTAAAGAAGATAATATGCCTTATTTTCAGGTGATTGTACCTCCCATTTTTTCCTCAGCTTGCTGAAAATGTAAGGCCATGATTGACCTAGGAACTGTTAAAGCCATCACTTTACTTGATTTCTCTGTAGCTTTTTGAGTTTGTTGATGATCTTTCATCTTTTGATCAAATGCTTTTTTCCTGGTTGTCTGATATCCTGTTTCTCCAGGCTACTTTAATCTTTGTGTTCCTTAAATGTTCTAGTTTCCCCAAATTAATCAGCAGCATAAAAAAAACTCTGTGTACCTATGACTTAAATAAGTCCAAATATCATTTGTAATAAAATTGTGAATGGAATTAACTCTGCTGTTAAATGACACAGGATCTCAGAATACAATGCAACAAAAACATTTAGAAAAAAAGGAAGGACAGGGGCACCTGGGTGGCTCAGTTTGTTGATTTAGGCTTAGGTCATGATCCTAGGGTAGTGAGATTTAATCCCATGTCAGGCTCCATGCTGAGCGTAGAGTCTGCTTAAGATTCTCTCTCTCTCTGTCTCTGTCTCTCTCTCTCTCTCTCCCTCTCCCTCCCTCTCCCTCCCTCTTCCTCCCTCTCTCCCTCTTTCCCTCTCTCTCTGGCTCCCTGTCTCCCTCTGCCACTCCCCTGCTCTCCCTCTGTCTCTTAAAAAAACAAAAACAAAAACAAAAACAAGCATTGTAAAAACGAAGGACAGAGTTGTATTAGGTACATGCTAACAATTAGAATTAGAATTGGCATGCTAGAATAAACACAGGTTTAAATAGACATTATTACAAAACATGAAGAGGGATATACTTTTATATTGATTGAGGATAAAACATAGGTTGAAACATAGCACTTAGTGCTAACAAATATATCTTTGTGTATTTACTTGCTTATTGTATATGCAGACCTGCCTGATTATAATGCAAGCTTTACAGGGGCAGAGACACTGGAAGAGGTTCATGAGAAGTTGCCAAGCCCAATGGAACTTAACCAGTCTTTCATTATGAAGCCAAAAAACCCAAAAACCAGAAAACAAAAACAAAAAACAAAAAAAACTAACTAAAGAGATAGAATGATAAAAATAACAAAGTTGGTTTACCAGATGTATCTTGAAGCTTGTCTCTTGCGGCAAAGAATTAGCTAACTTGTTTAACAAGTACTTATTAAGTACCTGCTAGTGCATGTGGTTCTTAATATCACAATTTGTGGTTTGTCTACTATAATTCTCTAGAAGCATTTCCCTTTCTGATAACTGTCCCCTACTGCGCAGGCTTTTGAAGAAGAGACTGAGCATCTGAGAACAAAATGTCTCCTGCATCCAGTCATAATCATTCACTGCCAGACGTGAGTTCTGACCATATTATTAACTGATTATTTGCTTCATATGCAAAGACTGATAAAAATGGATGAGCCTTAAAGTTTAGTGTCTGGATACAGAAAACATGTGAAACACACTGGTCTGAGACTCTACAAAAACTTGAAAAATGAGGGAGAGAAAAGGAACATTTTAAAATCAAACATTTAAAGGTTGGGGGAACATGAGAAACCGGTATAAAAATGATAAAGTATTCATGAGGGGATGACGTCAGTCATCACCTCAACACTTGGCCGATTCTGTCAACAACCCATTTTTTTAATAGAAATTTTAAAATTTGACAGAGTTTACACTTAGATATTTAAAACTGTGCCCAGGAGGAAATATTTGGCATGCTTTCCTTGCATGTTCTTTTTAAATGGGTGTAAGATGATTAAAAATTAATTTGATTGCCTAGAGTTTTGTTGCATAACTGAAAAAAAAAAAAGAATTTCATCTCAGATTGGGGAGCAGGCTATCAAATCATAAAATTATGAGCTCACTTTCTACTTGATGTGAAATCACTCGGATCCAGTCCCTGTTCTGACCAGTTCCTGGATGCATAAGAGGAAATGTGTACCAGAACTACAGTCACCAGTAAAACCCCAGGCCCCCAACAAAGACGAGACTCATGCTCTTTTCTTTCCTGAATCTTCCAGATGCTCTGTCTGTATCTCTCTCTAGATGATATAGATATAGATATAGATATAGATATAGATATAGATATAGATATAGATATAGATATAGCTTTAATAAACTCTGCTTGCATTTAAAAAATTAATTTGATTAATTCAATTCAGTTTAGTAAGAAGAAAATACCTAGAAAAGAGATAAGGCAAACATAAAGGTAGCAGTAGACATTTGGTCTGGATCCTGTGATTCAAGGTAAACAGTATTATGATAATAACCAAAGATCTTTGAACCACAGATTATCATATTCATTGGCAATATTAAGCACCAACACATTTGTTGGATGATAAGTACAATAAATATTGTTCACAAAAGGATTTCTGAAATTATGCAGAGAAAAGATTCATGACCCAAAGAAATAACTTTACACACAGAAGAAAAGAGAATTTTGCAAGGACTTTTTTTTAATTATCAAAAAAAAAATTGAGTTAGAAATGATTTCTCATCTGATAGACAGTTCATAACCTTATGATATGATACCTCAATCCCCAATTTGAGATGAAATTTTTTTTTTCAGTTATGCAGCAAAGCTCTATGTATAGCAGTGCTTGGGCTAAGTTTCAATACTATATGAAATATTGATTACTGCTTTCCTGCATTGTGTATCTAAGGGTCTTTAAAAAGCTACCTGCGAGGGCGCCTGGGTGGTTCATTCGGTTAAGCATCTGACTTTGGCTCAGGTCATGATCTCACAGCTCGTGGGTTTGAGCCCCACGTCAGGCTCTGTGCTGACAGCTGGGAACCTGGAGCCTGCTTCAGATTCTGTGTCTCCCTCTCTGCCCCTCCGCCGCTCATGCTCTGTCTCTCTCTGTCTCAAAAATAAACAAAACATTAAAAAAAATTATAAAAGATAAGTAAAAAAAATAAAAACCTGCCCTGCCTTTGGTCAAAATTATTGTAGAAAATTATATTAAAATTATTGGTGGGACACAAAAGTAACACATTATTATAAAAAAATCAAATACCAGGAAAACTGACCTACTCTGGAAAAGATCAAAATTTTTTTCTGAGGAAATGAGTTTTTAATATGAGGTCTGAAGGATGAGTTGGGTTTCAGAAAGGGGGAATAGTGTGTGCAAACGACCCAGTACAGAAAGGATTGAGGTGTATTTCTATAAATTCAGGGGAAGATCAAGAATGCTTTTTACCAAACTGTCAACACTAATTACTTTGGGAAAAGGGTTCTTTCATTTACTATACCATATAATTAAGTGGTAGGATTGTGATGAATTCAAGTATTATTCAAAGTAAAGAGATTCAAAGTCCTCTCAACACATACACAAATTTAGGAGTGAAGACAGGTGGAAAATGGTACTCGAATGTCATTTCATGAGAGGTATCCATTTTAGAAGGCCTGACCAAAGGTGCCTCTCAAAGGTGCTTCTTTACATTTGACAGGGCTGCAAATTATCCTCAAATCATATTAAAATCCAGATTCAAGTCTAATAGGTCCAGGCCTTGGCTTGAAGTTCTGCATTTTGAGCAGAGTCTCAACTCATGGCAATGCTTGGCATCCTTGAGGAGCAAAGTCCCAGGTGATTATATAGACTGTCAGAATTGGAAACATTGAACTACAATTGTTGGCTGTTAAGGTCATCCTGTCCTTCCTCTCTTGTCGTCTTTTCCACCTGACAAACCACCTTTTCTCCAAGTCTCAGTGTAGGGGAGCCATACACATCGGTCAGCTGTAGAGATTCCTCCAATGGGTCTCAAGAGCAGAGTTCCTCAAACAAGTGTGTAAAAGAATCCCCTGAGGGGATTACCAGATATGCAGCTTCCTGATCCCCATTCCAAATGATAAGAAGCAGCTTGGTCTACATTGGTGTAGAAATTCATGATTTTCACGTATAGTCTTTCCAGAAGACTCTGATGTAAGTGGTTCTGAGATTTAATTGAGAAACCCTCTGTATGTTTATTGTCAAGCATGGTGCTCCCCAAATATTTGGTATATAAATGAATGAATTAGTATAGGTTCCCTTCCTCTTTTTCTTTTGTGATTATAAAAGTTAAAAATGCTCAGTCTAGAATATCAAGAGATATTAAAAAAATAGAAATGTAGAAAAATTTCACTGGTCATCCTCACACTGAAAAGCAAACTTTGTTTTTGTTTTTGTTTTCTTACTTTTTACATATTTTTTGGTGCTCTTTTCTATACATTTTGTTTCATTTGACTCAGAACATATTGTATATATCCCACCCTACATTCTTTGCGGACGAAGAGAATGTCTGTGTTTTCCATGGCATTGTTCACATAAACACATTATTTCAAAGGTTGAATTGGACAGCCCTTTAAACATTTACATTTCGATTACTGTCTCATTCTTTGACAGCAGACTAATTTACCAAAGGGGGAAAAATCATTACCTGAATTTTGGGATTCTAAATTCTATATTCTCGGTTCATGTTTCATCTCTTAAGAGACGATTCCAAAATAAAAGAAGTTCTCATTTCCCAGAAATTTGCAACTGAAGTGCTTCTACAAGTTGCCACATTTCTTTCCTATAATTAAGTCGCAAGGATTTTTATGTGTTAGATACGTGTCACCTTTTTGATTTCTAGCCAGAAAACTGGGACTTAATTATTAGCTTTTTAGTGACCTGCCATTTATTTGAGGATGTTGACATTTGCACAGCAGTATTGTGAGAAAGGTGCCTGAATATTTAACAACCCAGTATTACCTCTCGTGTCCTTGAAAAACCAGCCAAAGGCATCATCTTACTTTTCACTGTTTAGATCATGTGGTTTTCTGTCACTTAGCACAGTGAGAAGAAGGTAACGTTCAATTCTTCCTATCAACAGTGTTCTGCTTTACTCTTCATTTTTTTCTCAATAGTATATTGGATAATGTATCTCTTTATTCCTCTGTTTTTGTTGTTGCTATTGCTGTTGGTTTTTCCTAAAGGAGACTTAAAATTGGATAGTAATCTAGCCCTAAGTAGCCCAGAAGATTTACATCAGTTTTTTCATTGATCTGTACTACCTTCCAAGAAGTAAATTACCTTCCAGTGAGTAAATTAATCAGGAGAAAAATGACTCAATGAAACAGGAGTATAACAAAATATGAAATATGTCCCCCCATTCTCAGGGAAGTTTCTTGACCCTTGTGATCAGAGGTATTCATTGTTTTTAAACTTTGATAGTCGTGATGATGCATTTTTTTTTCCACAAGGAAATCGTATAGGAAGTAGAAAAGTAAACTGCAACATATATTCAGGTTTGTTGTGCTCAGTTAGAGCTCTGAGTATTCTGGAATATACTATAATCAAATTCTGCATAGTCACAATAGCATGGAATAATCCTGAAGTAAAAACAGGACTTGGTGGGTGTTCATTCTGGATGATTCATTCAGGCCTAGGGTAAGAGGTAGTAAGCACAATCAGTGTTTACTGAGTTTTCTTCATCTTCAGGTGTCACTGTGCCAGATTAGCTGAAATGACTTAACACTACCCTGAACTCATGTTTCTGCATAACACATGCATATTCAAAACTTCAGTTTTCTTGGGGCATCTGGGGGCTTCAGTCAGTTAAGTGTCTGACTCTGGATTTTGGCTCAGGTCATGATCTCACAGTTCATGGGATCGAGTCTTTTGTTGAGTGTGTGGAGCCTGCTTGGGATTCTCTCTCTCTCTCTCTCTCTCTCCCTCCCTCCCTCCCTCTCTCTCCTCTCTCCTCTCTCTCTCCTTGTCTCCTTCTCTCTCTGCCCCTCCCCTGCTCTCTCTTTCTCCCTCTCTCAAAATAAATAAACATAAAAAAACCCACAAAACAAACAAAAAACTTCAATTTTCTTAACTTTAATGTCTAGAGAGGGATTACACGTAACGATTTAATCAATTGAGAACTGAGCAGCGTAACATTATAAGTTACTTGCTATTGATCTCCTCTTGTGGATAACTATATTTGGGATCATTAATTTATAATCTAGTGGCCAGATTGACCATAATTGAAAAAAAAAAAGAAAAAACATTACACACAGAGAGAGAGAGAGAGAGAGAGAGAGGGATGTATGTGCTTAAATAATTATAGTAACTCTCAAGACAAAAAAAAGATAAGAAAATTAGTCTTTAATAGTAAAACTTTATATATTGGAAGTTTGCATTTCATAGACTTAGGACTCAGTTTCTTTTGTCAGAGTTCAAGGCTCATAAATATATTCAATTCTGTGGCAGGAATGATGTATTTCTCTAGGTTATACATTGCATAGAAAAGGTTTTCAAAGCCTAAATGTACTCATCAGCTTTATGTTTGTAAAATACTGGTAAAAGAAATGTGTTTTTAATTTTTTTTTGGATGTTCCCAGGAGGCAAAGACCCTTCAGCTTCTCATTTCAGATTCATTGGAAAGAGAAATTGGAGTCAATCATTTCCAGGAACCAGGCATCTCTATTTTTAGCCTCTGCTGATTAAGACCATGTTATCTAATAGGAAGAATGTGAACTGAATGTACCTTTTTACTCCCGAACAATACTTATGGGGTTTTCATGATACTAACAGGGTATGTTCTTGAATAGATACATGGGCAGTAAATCGCTCTTATTTGAGTTCACCGAGGAATGTTGTTGGATCCAGTTGGGTCAACTCTGGTGCTTCTATTTTGTGCTTTTCAAGGGAAATTCAGTTAAAATCAAGTCTTGTGTCTTTGTTTTGCTAATGTGGATCTTTCAAATTTATTCAAGTAGTAAGATGGGGATAGAGAAGAAAGTTAGTTAAGGCTAAAAAGAGAAAAACAGGAAATCATAACCGATGCTTGGAATGAAGATATCAGCATCATGACCAAAGCAGATGAGCTGCAGAGAGTGAGAAATAATAAATGTGGTAGGTGGGTGCTGAAGAGGGCGACAGAAGGAAAGTAATGGTGAAATTTCAGTCAAGAAAGAGCCTTGTAGAAGTGGGGAGGAGAGGCTACAGCAACAGAGGGAGATCTTCTTTTAGGGAAGGGATCAGAAGAATAAATGTATCAGAAATGAGAAGCAGAGAAGTTACCATTAGTAAAATAGTGATGTGCCAGAATTTGGTAACAGAGACTTTGAAGAGTAAAAGTTACCTTGTTGCAAATTCAGAACTGGATTTGGCAGCGGAGACCCATGACAGTAGGAGAAAAACTAAAGGAGAAACAGCTGTTGTATAGATTTAAATGACAAGACAGAATTAGGGAGGATGAGAGGACCCCAGGTCTTTCAAAGAAAAAGCAAAGCAGACCGCCACTTCTCTCTACATCAAGGCAGGTGGTATTAGAGGAAGAACCGTCTGGGAGAGGGTAGCTGAGTCATTAGGCGAAAGGCAGGTAATGGCCAAAGCACTTGGAGGAGACAGTACCTGGATCTTTCACATCTGTTGGCTACCTTAAATCTTATTTCTTCCTTTTCTCCTGAGACTCAAATTGCTCTCTCCCTTCTCTGCAGGTTCTTTAAACAATGACAACTTTAAAAGACTCCAGATGGTTTTGAAAATACTTGAAAGTCATCCAAGGTGCACTGTAGGCCTTTGTAGACACTCCATGTGGAGCCAGTCTGAAAACCCTATAGTTTTTCTGTTTGGATTATGTTTTGGGGCTGAGCTGAAGTTGCCAGAACACACACAAAAAAGTTAAGAATTAAAAATAAGCCAGCCCCAGCCCATGTGCACTCAGCAACAAAAAGACAACATGAGTTCTTATAGTCCCATTGATTTTGGTTATGCTGTGGTCCCATTGGCTTTGTGTATCGCTCTGTACTCTACCTGGTCTTGTTGTGAGCAGAAGGCAGAGGACATAGTGACCAGTGGAATAATTCATTCCCTACTTCTTAGATATCAGTGTATCACGCACTCCTTCAGTGGATTTACTGTGCTTGCATAGGAACTTTAACCCACGATGGCTTCACTGGGAATATATTAGATTCATACACTCAACCAATTTTGCCTAGTTTTTTCCAGGACTGTTGTATAGAAAGCCAATCTCAAGAATGAGCTGTGTTGAAATGACTTTAATAACAACCAACAAGTGTAAGCAGGTATGTTTAGAAGATGGGAAGAGTGCAGAAAGCTGAATTTTAAATTTTGTTTTTCAAGGAATTAAGTGATGAAGCACTGAAAAAGCAGTGTAAGGATTGTTTAGATGTACTGGTTTCTTGGGAAGAAATAATCCAAAGTTTTAAGGTAATACCAAAACGCGAGAACTCTGAAGTATAAAATTCACATGTGGATTTACATTCTGGGTAAGGTGTGTGTGTGTGTGTGTGTGTGTGTGTGTGTGTGTGCATGTGTGTGTATGTGTGTGTGTTTGAAAGAGGGAAAGAGAGGGAAAGGGAAAAGAGAAGAAGAATAAAATGTCTGTTCTCTTGATGTGTTGACTGATTTATAACAAGATGATTTGTGCTAAAAATATGTTTTCTAGGCTCTCCAGCCCCTCTATCTGCAGACAGCTTGGCAGGAAGAACATGTGGGGTGGTTCTGGAAGGAGAAGGGGTGGTTAGAAAGGTCTAGGTGTTACATGAGTGTTATTTTGACTGTGCCTAAACTTATGGGGAGGTGTTTTATTTTTAACACCATTGCAACATCAGTGTGTCTTGTAGCCAATATGTGGACAAGAGACATAAAGGATGGATGGATACTTAAAAAAACTTGTTCCATTGGCAAGGTTGACCCAGTTGAAATATACCTGGTTTAGGGTGAATTTTCAACTCCTTCCAGAGTACTAATGACAAATACCAAGATTTTAAAAATAATTCTATTCATTTAATTAAGCAAAAAATTTCACTTACATCCTCACATCACCAAGGAGGCTCTTTGCACTAAGAGATGTCATAAGAACTCCTTGCAAGAGTTGTCCGTGAATCACAGAGAGAAGGGTATTCATGATTGTGGACTATTTCTCTCCAAACCCACATCAAGAAGATTTTCAAGGGATCAAGGGCAGCTTGCAGGTTCAAAGAGAACTGAAATCACATACTGGTTATTGATAGGATACTATTATTCATCAAGAAAGTGTTTCGACACAGAGAGTTCCGTGTGTTACACGGTCGTAAAAGTCACCAGTGACTATGCCTTTCTGAGCAACGTACTGTCTAACGGTTTGTGGATCTAAGAGTAAGAGGAAACACCACAAATTTGCTTTCAGCTTTGGTGAGGCAGGGACAGTGTTTCTCTTGCTTCAGTCACTCGTGCTCCAACTTCGCCATTTTTGCAACCTCTAAAATCACTTGTATTTACTATTTACTAAATATTTGCTTTAAATGGACTCAGCTGTGCTTAAATAAACTTATTTTAAGCAAAATTAAAAACAAGGAAAATAAATCAGTGTCATTAAACTCTGGCTATGTACTGCTCTTGTCTGAGACCCTCACCTCAGTTGTGTTCTCTTCCTGTTACAAAAAAGAAAACTAGCAGTGTTAGAAAGTGCTCGCCACTTTCTCTGAACTGAGATCTTCGTCTTGGAGGGAGTCTGAAGGACTAAGGGAGAATTACAAGGCACTAACAGTGTTATTTAAGGTGAAAATCCTGAATCTCTTCTAAGATTTGTAGGACGCCCAACTCTTGTCTTGTCCTGACCCTCCTGGGCAGGTCTTCCGTCTCTGTGTGACTCTGGATGGAAGGGAGTGGGCTCATCACTGTGATCCCAGTTTACATGATCACATGAGTCCCTGCTAAAGCGAGATGGGTAGCCCTGCATCGGCCACCCAACCAGAACCTGCCACAGAGGTCACCACAGCAGAATGGAAAAGGGTGGCCACTGGCATGAGGCTGCCATCTTTTCCTACTTTTGCAAACTTCCTCTCCCACAGGAGTTTAGGGAAGCTTGGTTAGGATGAGATGGTCAGGAGATGAAGAAAACTGCTGATTCTTTTATGTAACATGTCTGACACCTTCTCTGACTTCTTTGTTTTAAAATAAATCCCCCCCCCCACCGCCATCATATTCCATATCACCTTTTCTTGTTTTATTTGACAATGTCGCTCTTACTACCACTTAGCATCATTGTATGTTACTACCCATGGTACCTAATAATAAGTTTACATTTGTTTCTCTCTTTGGTTTTTCGTTGATTAATTGATTGTCTCCACCACTAGAACATAAGCCTAGAGTATAGGTATCATTGGCCTCTTTTGTTTACAGCCATATCTGCAGCTGCTGGGACAGTATCTGGCATATAGTAGTTGGTAAATAAATATTTGCTTAATGAATATGAATGAATGAAAGAACTGGCCTTCAGAAAGGAGTTAGTGAAAAAGGATTTCAGGTCACCTATAAACATTGATAGTTGTAAAGATCAGTTGAATTATGTATGATACAAAGTGAAAAATGTCGCCTAAAGAAACACAAACATTGGCATAGAGTTTGAGGTGACATTTTATGTGGGGGAGAGGGGGGGTCAGGCTGGTGTTTTTTTCTCCTGCCACAGCCTACGGATGAAGTTTAGCAGCAGGTCTTCTAACAAGTATCATTGACTTGTCATGGGTCATGGTAGTTGATATTCCGGATCATCTGCAATAAAGTGTTAAAATGAATCCACTCATCAGACATGAAGTCGGCATACCTGTGTGCCGAGGCAGAGCCCGGACCCTTCTGGGAAGGCTCACCTGAAGCAGTGAGGCGGGCAGCAGACATTCCTTAGCGTAAGATGCACTAGATGTGATCCTCAGAATGTGACCCTGTGGGATAAATAACGGGTAAATAAAGGGAAACATAAAGGAGAGGGGAAAGTGTGGTCCAACTAGTTGGAGAGACCCAGATTCAACAAGGCCAGGTGGCCTATGGTAAGGCATTGCGAGGCCAGTGTGCTACTTTTTCCAAGTGTATTTCATGGCCCTCTAGCCCCAGGATCCCACGGGACTGGTGATCCAACAGCCTCACTTGGGAAGCCTTGGAGTATCTCTGTGGGCCGTCAGGGAGTGCTCCTAGATGGCTTTTCCAGAATTAAATACAGATTGCTGGCTCTTTCGGGGCGAAGACAGAGTCAGAAAAGTCAAGGGCTGTCGCTCCATTTGCTGACAGACTCCACGCAAGAGCAGACATTTTGTGTAAGAAATACAGTCTTTACTGTTGCCTGATAAAATGGCTGATGTAGTAAAAAGAATAATTAGCCATGTTGCAAGCCCCACCTTTCTGTGACCTTCAAGAGGTATTGATACTTTTCTGGGTCTCAGTTTCCTTCTTGTAAACAGAAAGAGTTAGTTAAGAGGTCTTTGAAGTCCCTTTCGCCACCAGCACTCAGTAATTAAATGGCTTTTGGATGTCTGTTCCAGCCCTTAGTGCTGTTTTATTCTAAAGGACAGACAGATAAGACCCAGATGAGGGAAGAAGAGCTAATGATTTGAAGCTTGGAAGTTACTGGCTGAATAATGATTTTCATACCTAGGACGTGTAACCGTTAAAAAGCCACCTTCCCTAATGAGTCTGTAAATAGACATCTGCAGACAAAATTCAAACACCTCTGGCTTAGGGCCCAGCATATGAGAGCAGAGCTCCACGGTGCTTGTTTATGATGTTTTAATTTTTGTAGTAATTTTTTGGTTCTTTAGTGAGGACAAAAAAGAAGTTTTAATTTTTCTCATTTCTGTGTTACTTGAAATAGCATCCTTGGTCTAGAGCCAACAGGATTCTTGAATTTTAAATCGAACCTCCGAGTGACTCAGACTTAATTGGACACACCTCTTGGCTCAGACTATTGATAATTAGTCCATTAAACATTAGGGAACTATATACCCTCAAGTTCCCCAAATAAATGTTCCAGCAGTGGTGGGGAAGATGTAATTTATTATAATAGCTCTCCTACAGTTACCCAAGTACAGGGATAACGATTTGCAGTGCTTTTCTCTGTATCCTTTCATTCCTGCTCTTTATCCCGCATCTCCCTATGCTTCAAACTACAAAATTCCAAGGACTGAGGGCGTCTTAAAGGAGGACTGCCTCATCCCCCTCATAGGACAATGACCAAACTAGAGGTGAATTCAGGGTTGGTTTTGTGACTCAAACTAGAATTGGAATTTAACGTTCTGGGTGCTACTTCTGGATTAACTGCTAATTAACAGGAGGATATAACTTGCCTGTGCCTTGGCTTTCTGGTGTAAAATAAAGGTATTAGCGTAGAAAATCTGGGACATCTCTTCCCGTTAAGAACAAACAACAACAACAAGACACCTTTCTTTTTGTGTCCTGGGAATGAGATTAGGAGGGGAAAGAAAGAGTCTATGAAAGACACACAGGGAAGCAGGGAGTGGGAAGAACATGGGTTTAGTGTGGGCTCAGCTCCTTAATGGTTACTTCTGAGCAGGAAGGTAAGGGCAGGGTCCTGGGAGAGATGATAGTAACATTCCTTTCCTAAAACCACGTAAATGGGCATCACTTGCATTGTTATTTATACATGCCTTACCTTACAGGCTCTTTTTTATCTACCACTAGTTGGAACACATTAAAACCAAATTAAAAATGGATAAATATGAATAATAAATAGAACAGGCTCATTAAAAACAAAAGAAATGAAGCCTGCCTTACCTTTATGACCGCACTGAATATTTTGTGTGTGTGTGTGTGTGTGTGTGTGTGTGTGTGTGTGTGTGTGTGTCTATAGTATTCTCTACCATTATGACTTCTTCTTTTTGGTCCCCCATGAAGTGGCCACTGCTTGGCCATCAGGCTTCATGTCCCACCTCTCTTCCCCCAGCCCTCCTCTCTGCAATTTCAGATTCTCACACACGCTCATGGTTGTCTTTCCACATGCAGTCATTGTGTCTGAAATGCCTCCTCTCGACCTCCTCCAAGAATCCTACCTCTTCTTTCAGTTTTATCTCAAATGCTTCTGGGAAGCTTTCTTCATCTTCCCGTGGCCAACGTGGGTGCCCCTTTACCCCTACGTCAGTAGACATTATGAATCTCTGTATTGAAGTGGCTGTGTATTATACTGATTTGCATATCAGGTTCCTGCTGGACTATACATTCTTGAAGGGAAGAAATTGAAATTTTTGTGTATTTGCAATCAGCTTGCTTCCACCTATCCATATTCATCTGCCTCATCTGTTTCTCCATCCTTCCTCTTCATCTTTTTCAGGCATACTTCAGGTCATTTAAAAGTATGGCCGGTAACTGAAATGTAGCCCGTACGGAACAGGTCTTCACTAGTGCCAAGGAAAGGGAAGGCAGCGAGGATTTGAGCAGTGGCTGGGAAACGTACCGTATCAGCAGAGGTAAAACCTTTTGTTATTGGGACCTGGGCTTGACATTAGGGGTGCTGAGGCCGGTGGGGGATTGGGGCAGCCAGCTTAGTCACCACTATTATTTGGGGATGGTCAAGGTGTGTTCAGAAAGTTTCTCACAGTTGTTCCTTGGTCACTTTGGCTTTAGCTGTCACTCTCTTTTGATGGAGAAAACCCTGTTTGTTGTTACTTGTGGTTACATTGAGTCAAGTATAAAATTATTCCCATAGCACATATTCAAGTGTAGATTTACCAAGGCTATTGGTTAACATTTAAAGTAGCTTTACCTTTCAGATTTCAGGAAAAATACACACACACACACACGCACACACACACACACACAAACCAAAGCACACCTGATTTGTTGTTAAAGCGTTGCTTCTCTTTTTTTTCCTGAGTACTCTCCCACATTTATTTTTCATTGCTTCTCTCTATTTTAAGTCCTTTAAACCTAAAACAGTTTGCTCCTGGTGCCGTTCTTTGATTCATACTATGCTATACTCTGAGAATTTCCTACAACTTCTGTGTACAAATCCTATGTATCTTTCAAGGGCTAGACTTCCTTCTCCTATCGAGTTATCCCTGGTCACTGTGGTCCTTATTGAGTTTCTATCAGTGTTAACGACATCTAGACTGCACACACTGATTTTGCTCTCTTTCCATTCATCCTGTTCCAGTTGTTCCTGGCTCATTGACGTGGGTTCACTGGGGAGCAAGCACGTTGAAACCAAGGTCCATCTCCCACATATACAGCTTCTGTACCTTTGAGCCTCAGTGTTTTGTTAAAACATGTAGTCTTCACTTAGTAAAATATACTTGATGATGTAGTTGATAACAGGAAAATCACCCACCAAGATTAATTGCCGCTAGGATACCCAAGTTCTGGTTCAGAGTCTTAGTTTACAAAGTACATTTTGTATCTTGTCCTCAGAGGCAAGCAAAGAGAAAAAAATATGAGCGTGGCTCAACTTCTAAAATTCTCAACTTGGAAAAGTTTATATTCTTAAAGAAAAAGGTAAAAGATGAGCTGTAAGATACTCCCCTAGGCTTGCACTCTGAGATCCACTCTTTCAATGCGGAGTTCTATGAAGAACCAGCCAGTGGGTAGAGGTTTACTTTGGCAGTTGAGGTGAGTTGATCATAGTGTTGCATTTCTTGGAATCACTACTCGAATTTTACGTACTATTATTTTTCCTCCCCATTTAGAAAAAAGTTAGTTGCATTTCTTACTAATACTTATAAGCTTTTAAAAAGCCATCACATCAATATTATTAACTACGTAGTGAATATGCTTTGCTTATATATTTCCATGCACATCTTTAGTCATTTTACTGGGGTTAGACTGCTAGAGGCAGAATTTCTGGGTCAGAGCACACAGACCTGCTTAAAGTGCATGTTTTGGAAAAAGTAAAGAAAATTATGATTTGGCATGTGATGCTGAGGAAGAGGAACATTATGGCTTGATTTTTATAGATTTTTAGCCCCTCCACCCCCCGACTCCTTTCTCTTCCTTTTTTGAACTTAATTTCCTCATTGGGTCGGTTTCCTTCACCATCCACCATAAAAGGATGCGCGTGTAGTATACTGGACCAGCCCTGTCAGGATGCCATTTTGAATGGGATACTTTATAACTCTTGTTGATCTTTCACAATAATATTCAGGTCAGTTCAACCCAAACTGCCTTTAACATTTTCTAGAATGGTTCTTCAATTCAGGATTTCATGAAGACAGAAGTAGGATTAGTTGATGATGAATAAACCCACAATCTCATGAGAACTGCAAACTTAAGCATAGCTATTCAGAATAATTCACAATTTACATCTATATACACAGACACACAGCTATTAATTAATAGCATACACTGCTATTAATATACATTCCATTCTCACTAAAGACCTCAGTGAAAAACCCTAGTTCTATGTTTCTAAAAAAAAGTAGTCTCGATTGTATTCCCAGCCTGAGAGCCTCTTGCTTTGCACACTCCACAATTTGCTGATTGTCCTGTGTGAACCCAACACAGTTTTCTCCCTTGAGGTCCCTGAAGTTATGGAGAATCCATCTCTGCACACATATTTGCTCAAAGTTCACTTTAACCAGGTTTGGGCATCATCAGTTCCATTGCTCGGGAGCTTTTACTGTTTTCTGTGAACTCTGTGAAAATTCCTGTCTCTAATTACTTCCTAGTGAGATGTGACTTCTTGTCTTTGCGGCGGGGCTCTGCACTTCTCTGGTTCTTTAATCTGAGTACACTGTGTTCTCTGGCTTGCTTCTCCTGGGTTCTGCCTGTGTGTGTTCTGGAGCAAATTTTGCTTTGGTTAATCAAGAGCATAACTTTCTGATGAGAGTTTGAGCTGAAAATGGGTTTTGCCATGATGTATAAACTTGGATACCCTGACATTTACCCCTCCTCTGTGGTCCCGCAGAACCCAGGGCACATTTCTACTGTCATATTCGCTTGAATATCTGCCTCATCCACAGATTAAATTGCAAAATGTTGTGTTTTTCTTTTATCCATCCAGTATCTTGCTCAGTGGGTGTAAGATTTTGTGAAAGTATTTGTTGTTAAGATGTTGTGAAACAGTTGAAATATCTACTTAGTTATTTCTGGTCAGCATTTTGCTATTTAATCAACTCACCTCCCTTTTGTAGATTACATTTATTCAAACAATGCTAAGTCTTGACTCATTGCCCAGAATGAGTTTCGGTGTGCTTGTCTCAGCCCCCGGAATGCTGTCCCTGATTTGCATGTAGAAACTGTGTTTTCAGAACTAATTTAGCAATATGATGGGGCCGTAATGTTTTTTTTTTTCCAATTAGGAAATTTAATTTCTGTAAATAGACTTACAAAGATATAAGGATCAATTCCAATTTGGATTTCCATTTATTGTATTGTTACAATTGAGTAAATGCATATAACGCCATGGGAATTGTGTCCATAAGGATGGATGCAGTTATGCAATGATAACAAACAAACACACAAACAAATTTAGTGGTTTAAAACAGCAGCATTTATTTCTCATTCATGTTACGTGTCCATTTGGCTTGCCAGGACTCTGGTTTGTATTGTTTTCACTTAAGTTTGTAGGCTGATGAAGGCTCTACCATCTGGACCATCACCAATTCATACAGGGAAGCAGTGGTAAAGCACTAGAGGTCCTAAAGACTTCCAGAAAAAGAAACACGTTATTTCAGCTTTTTGGTTAGTAGTCAAAGCAAGTCACATGGTTTTCTCAACTCCAAAGGGGTGGGGTAGCATAATTCATGTGCCCAGAAAGAGAAGAAATATTTGGTATTCAGAACTAATGACTCCCTCAGTTTGTATTCTAGTATTAGATATCCAGCTCACTTTCCCTCCCTCTGCCAAGTGACCTAATAATACCATTTCCAGGGAAAGGAAGACCAACCACGGAAGTGTCATAATTTCACAAAAGGGTGTGGATGAGGCAAGTGCAGGCTGGCTGGCGGAGGCTGGGATTCTAGATTAGGAGCATCTGCTAGTAGAGCAGACGAGGGACTGAATTCCAAAGACGCACTTGGAATTGGTAGGTCTTAAATCACTGGGCTGGTTCCTTGGGTTCAGATAGACTAGAGGTTTAAGCCAGGGATGCAAGTCACATAAGCATCAATCCATCATAACCATTACCATAAATCAGAACAGAAGGAGTGTCACACACCTATAAACATGACCAAGGAAAATTTCAGATCTGAAAAGATGCTCATTTGCTTTTATTCAAATGCTTATTTATTTATTTTGAGAGAAGGAGAGAGAGAACGAGTGAGTGAGCACGAGCAGGGGAGGGGCAGAGAGAGAGAGGGAAATAAAGAATCCCAAGCAGGCTCCACACTGTTAGTGCAGAGCCCAACTCAGGGCTCCATCTCATGAACTGTGGGATCATGACCTGCACCAAAACCAAGAGTCAGATTCTTAACCGATTGAGCTGTTCAGGTACCCCACTCATTTGTTCTTTTTTTATCCTCAGCTAAGGAGGATAGAAGAGGGTTCACGTACATTGTTTGAAGGCAGAACATAGAACAGACTCACAGTGTGCTTGTTTTGCCTTAGTAAAGTCTAAGAATCTTCATGGAGGCTCTTTTTATGTAAAATAATTATTCTTAACCTTTTGTGACTCAAATATCCCATTTAGAATCTGATAACGCAATTTAATGCAGGAAGGACAGCCTTCCTTGACCTAAACTTCATACTTTATACAAAAATTAACTCAAAGTGGTTCACGTAGTTATGAGTAGAGTAAAGCTATAAAACTTGTAGGAAAAAAGGTAAGTCTTTAGGATCTAGGATTAAGCGAAGAGTTCTTAAACTTGACATCAAAAGCACGATCCATAAAAGGAAAAGTTGAAAACTTGGAGCTCATCAAAATTAAGATATTTTACTCTGCAAAAGACTCAATTACGAGAATGAAAAGACAAGCTACAGACAAAGATAAAATATTTTTGCAAACCACATATCCAAAAAAGGATCAATATCTAGACTGTATAACAAATTCTCAAAATTTAACAGTGAAAACAAGCAAAAAATCCAATTAGCACATGGGCAGAAGATATGAAGACATATTTTATGAAGAGGGTGGAAAAGAAGCTCGTGAAAAGATGTTCAACATAGTCGCTTGGGAAATGCAAATTAAAACAACAATGAGATACCACGTATCAGTCAGAATGGCTAAAATAAAAAATAATGGCAACGTCAGATGCTGGAGTGGGTTCAGAGACCCTGATCCCCACACACGGATGGTGGGCACAGGGCAGCAGCTCTGATACACAGTTTGGCATTTTCTTATAAACACTAGCCATGTGTGTTAGTCAGCTTGGGCCTCCATAACAAAATAGCACAGGTCAAGTGGCTCAAACAACAGAAATGTATCTTCTCATAGTGCTGGAGACCAGAAATCCAAGATAAAGTTGTCACCTTTTGAGGCCTCTGTCCTTGGCTTGCAAATGGCTGTGTTTTCGTTGTGTGCTCACTTTGTTGTACCTCGGTCTCTTTGTTATCTGTATCTTAGTCCCCTCTTCTTAGAAGGACACCCGTCGTATTGGGTTAAGGCCCACCGGTGTGACCTCATTTTACCTTACTTACCTCTTTAAAACCCTATTTCCAACTACAGTCATATTCTGAGGTATTGGAAGTTAAGGCTCCAAATATGAATTTTAAGGAGATATGGTACCACCCAAAGTATCCTGCAAGTACCCTCTAACCTAGCAATTGCACTCGAGCATTTATCTCAGAAAAAGTAAGATTTGTTTTTAAAAATTGGTATGCAAATGGTCATATCAGCTGTTTTCTATTATGAGTCAGATGGCCTTCAATGGGTAAATGGTTAAATATGGTATATCCATACCATAAACACTACTCAGCAATAAAAAGCAATGAATTATTACTATTATTTTATTTTATTTTATTTAAATTGTAGTCAACATACAGTGCAATATTGGTTTCAGGAGTAGAATTCAGTGATTGAACACCCTGTGCTCATCCCAACAAGTGCCCTCATTAATACCCATCCCCCATCTCACCCATCCCCCACTCACTAACCTCCATCAACCCTCCGTTTGTTCTCTATCATAGAGTCTCTTGTGGTTTATTTCCCTCTCACCTCTTTTTTCCTCCCTTCCCTGTTTTGTTTCTTAAATTCCACTTATGGGTGAAATCAGGTGGTATTTGTCTTTCTCTAAGTGACTTATTTCACTGAGCATAATACAGTCTAGCTCTGTCTACATCATTGCAAATGGCAAGATTTCATTCTTTTTGATGGCTGATATGTATCACATCTTCTTTATCCATTCATCAATTGATGGACATTTGGGCTCTTTCTATAGTTTGGCTGTTGTAAATAATACTGCTGTAAATGTCGGAGTGCATGTATTTGTTTGAATTAGTGCTTTTGCATCTTTTGGGTAAATACCTAATACTGCAATTGCTAGATTGTGGGGTAGTTCTATTTTCAGTTTTTTTTGAGGAACCTCCATACTGTTCTCCAGAGTAGTTGCACCAATTTGTATTCTCACCAACAGTGCAAGAGGGTTCCACTTTCTTCACATCCTCACCAACACCTGTTGTTTCTTATGTTGTTAATTTTAGCCATTTTGATGTCTGACGTGTGAAGTGATATCTCATCATAGTTTTGAATGTATTTCCCTGATGATAAGTGATATTGAGTATATTTTTATGTGTCTGTTAGCCAGACAAAATTCAATAACAAAAATCATACTATATCATTTCATGGGGGTGTTTATATTTATATATTTATATATATATATATATATATATATATATATAATTTCATATATATATATAATTTCATATATATATATAATTTCATATATATATAATTTCATATATATATAATTTCATATATATATATAATTTCATATATATTTATTATATATGTTTTATTTATTATATATATTAATATATAATTTCATATATATTTTATATATAATTTCATATATATATATATATATATATCTCCTTGAAAAGATAAAATTATAGGATGGAGAATAATGATTTCCAAAGATTAGGGATTGGGCAATAAATAGAGGGAGGTGGTTGGGTCTATAGAAGAACAACAACATGAGGGATTCATGTGGCGATGGGAATGTTCTCTACCTTAACTGTATCAGTGTCAAATGAGCAATTTTTGTTGAGTATTTTTGTTTGCTTTTTTGTTTGTTTTTTAATTGCAGAGGGAGAAAGAGAGTGTGTATGAGCAGGGGAGGGGGAGGGGGAGAGGGAGAGAGAAAGAGAGAGAGAGAAAGAAAGAGAGAGAGAGAGAGAGAGAGAGAGAGAGAATACCAAGCAGGCTCCTTGCCCAGCATGGAACCTGATGCTGGACTCAGTCCCATGAACCATGAGATCATGACCTGAGGTGAAATCAGAAGTTGGCTGCTCAACTGACTGAGCCTCCCAGGAACCCCTTTCTTTGTTCTTAATCAGTCTTGCTATGTGTTTATTAATGTTATTGATCTTTCAAAGAACCAATTTTTAGTTTAGCTTTGTTGATTTTCTGTAATTTTGGGTCTATTTTGTTTTCCATTGATTTCTGCTTCTATTGTTATTATTCTTTTGAAAAGCTGTCTCTTACAGTAGACTCTGTGATAGAGTTTGCCATGCAGGGGATTTATTAGATTAAAAAAAATTTTTTTAAGTGTATTTATCCTGAGAGAGACAGAGACAGCATGAGTGAGGGAGGGGCAGAGATAGGGGGAGACGGATAATCCCAAGCAGGCTCCACATTACCAGTACAGAGCCCCATGCGGAGTTCAAACTCATGAAACCACAAGATCACGACCTGAGTCAAAACCAAGCTTCAGACACTTAACCAACTGAACCACCCAGGAACCCAAAGGGACTTATTAGAGGTTAATTCCTATGGCAGGGAGGAAGAACTGTGATCTAGCCTGAAAAAGCTCAGGCAACCCTATAGGGAGCTTGATGGGTATATTGGCTGTCAGGAGCATCCTGCATTGATTGGTCTCTGATGTCTGGGACTTCCTATCTCTACCTCAATCAGTCACTGGACTTCTACTGCCCAAGAAGGGTATACCCTTGTGTGAGGAGCTTCCCTGTAATTGAAGTAGCTGGACAGCCTGAGGCTATCTGCTGATAGCTGGGGCAGTATATCTTAATTGATACTGATGGGTGATCCGAGTGCCACACTCCTAGGTTCACTACAGTTTCTTTTCTTTTTTTCTTTGAGGTTACCTTTTTCTTTTATTAGACACTTGAGTTGCTCACTTAGATTATTATTTTTTTAGCCCTTATTATTTTCTGATATAAGCATTTAAAGTCAGTACATTTTCTTCAGGTACCACTTCATCATCATCATCATCATCATCATCATCATCTCACAGATCTGATACATTGTGTTTTCATTATTTCTTCTTCAAAATATTTTCTGATACCCATTTGTATTTCTTCTATGACCCAGGGGCTATATTTAACATTATGTACTTAATCTCCAAACCTTGGGGACTTCCTAGGTAACTTTTTGTTACTGAATTCTAGCTAATTTTCATTGGGGTTAGAGAACACACTCTGGATTTGCATCCTACTAAGGATTAGCTCAAGGACACACATCTGGCTTATATTGTTATTTCGTGTATATTTGAAAACGGTACGTATTCTCCATTTGTTAGTTGTTGTGTTATAGAAATATACATTGGGTCGAGTCTTCTAATAGTTTTTCAAATCTTCTACAATGAACTATTTTATCTAACTTGCTTCATTTCTGACTGGGAGGTGTATGTGAAAATCTCTAATTATGATTGTGGATCAGTCTCTTCGCCCTTTTAGTTCCGTTAGTCTTGCATCATATATTGTAAGCTGGGACATGAGTTGCATATACATTTAGGCTTGCATCTTCCTGGTAAATTAATCCTTTAATCATTGTGAACTATCTCTCTTGAATGTCACTGCCTGTGTGGCATAACCTTTCCCACCCGTCTCCTTTTTTTCTATCTGTGTCCTTATACTGAAGGTGTCCTTTGAAGATAGCGCATACTGAATCATGGTTGTTTAAAAAATCGATTCTTGTAAACTTTATCTTTTAATTGGAGTATTTAGGTTTCTTTGCTAGTTTTCCAATGTAATTGCCAGTATGGTTAAGTTTAAGCCTACCATTTTCTTTTCTGTTTTCCCCGTCATTTTTGGTTGCTTTGTTACTTCTGTCATGGTTTCCTTTGGATTATTCAAGAACGTTTACTGTATTTTATGTTTTGTTGTCTTTTTATTAGTATGGTTTTGTATTTCCCATTAGTGTTTATGCTCTATATTAAAGTAGGCGTTGTATATAAAGTAGGCATTAATAAACCTTGAATTAAAATTTTACCATTTCACAAATAATGTAAGAAGCTTTCAGCTCTGCCTGCTATTATTGCCACTGTTCTCAAGTGGTTTATTTTTATGTATGCTATAAATCCCTTAAAACGTTGTTACTTTTGCTTTAAACAGTCTTTTTTTCTTTTTTTAAGTTTATTTATTTATTTAGAGACAAAGAGCACAAGCAGGGAGAGGGGAAGAGAGAGGCAGAGAGAGAGACTCCCAAGTAGGTTTAGCATTGTCAGTGCAGAGCCCTGTGTGGGGCTTGATCCCACAGACTGTGAGATCATGACCCAAGCCAAAATCAAGAGACAGATGATTAACTGACTGAGCCACCCGGGTGTCCCTAAACAGTCTTTTCCCAAAGTAAAATATTTTACTTCATATTTACCTATACATTTGCTCTCTTCAGTTCTGTGCGTCTCTGTCTGCAATTCTGTGCTTCCATGTGCAGCAATTTCCTTCCAGTCTGAAGAAAGTCACTTAGTAGGTCTTGTGGTATGGTTCTGCTGGCAACAAATATGCTCATCTTGTCTGAAAATATCTTTAGCTCTTATTTTTAAAGAATTTTTTTCCTAGAAAATAATATCTGACAGGTTTTTTTTTTCTCTTTTACCACCTTGAAACTACTGTTTCATTGACTTATCTCTCCCACTGTTTATGTTAAAACATGAGGTCTAATTTTTCTTGTTGTTCCCCTAAAGATAATATTTGTCTTCAGCTATCTGCTGGGGGTAGTGGCTATGGTGTTGGAGGGAAGAAGAAATTTTATTGAGCAACCACTGTTTCCTCTTGGTAGAAGAGAAAAAAGTACCACTGACTAGGGCCAGTAGCTGGTGTTGTCTCGTTGGCAATAG
Organism: Leopardus geoffroyi; assembly: GCF_018350155.1. NCBI lineage: Eukaryota > Metazoa > Chordata > Mammalia > Carnivora > Felidae > Leopardus > Leopardus geoffroyi. Next base: position 134,398,621 of record NC_059326.1, read on the forward strand.
GGAAGCATCTGGGAAAGAAATAAGAGTTATGGACTACTGGGCATGGGATAAGGTTGTTTTGGGGAATTCCCACGAGTAGTAAGAAAAACCAAGAAGAGCAGATTCATAGGTCCCTTTGGTCTGCACAGATGGTGAAGGCAGTAGTGACCTACCTATATGACCTTAGGAATAATATAAACTTTTTCTAGGCCTGTTCCATAAGGGAAGCAGGTCAGTATATGGATCTGAGTAGGCACATAACCTTATTCTGGAACAAGATATTAGGAAGATACTCCCCTTTTCTGTGATATGAGTTTCTTTTGCTTTAAATATAACTTATTGTCAAATTGGTTTCCATTCCACACCCAGTGCTCATCCCAACAGGTGTCCTCCTCCATGCCCATCACCCACTTTCCCCTTTCTCCCACCTCCCATCAACCCTCGGTTTATTCTCAGTATTTAAGAGTCTCTTATGGTTTGCCTCCCTCCCTCTCTGTAACTTTTTTCCCCTTCCCCTCCCCCATGTCTTCTGTTAAGTTTCTCAAGATCCACATATGAGTGAAAACATATGGTATCTGTCTTTCTCTGACTGACTTATTTCACTTAGCATAATCCCCTCCAGTTCCATCCACATTGCTGCAAATGGCCAGATTTCATTCTTTCTCATTGCCAAGTAGTATTCCATTGTATGAGTTTCAAATGTGTCCCCCTTCTGTTGGTTTTACATAGTCTTACTATACATGGAACTACCCAGACCACAGCCAGACCCTCATTTCAGGAGACATCCTGTGAAGGCAAACTAAATATAAACAGTGTGTCACAAGACATGAAGCTGAGTGTGGAAAAAAGGGCGTATTCATGTGGTTTGTCACATGGGTGAAGAATATACTTATTCTATATGGAATCATAGATCAGAGTCAGGATATAGGGTTAATCCTGCAATGAGAAATATTTTTATTTAAGAGAAGGAAGACATTTCCATATTTCAAGATAGTGCTTTCCCAATAATAGAAGTAAACACACACAGACTGGATGACCATCTCTTTGGGATATTAGTGGGGGGTGGTAGCTATATTTGATGGTTTCTCTTACCTCTTCCTGTTGCCAAGCTCTGTGATTGGAAGCTATTAGGAGTAGACATGTAAGGCTACCTTTGAGTAATAAGGATACAAAAAAGGTAATGGTAGGTATAGCGATAGAAAAATATTCCTTTAGGCAGTACACTAATGAAAGAAGAGATTTTGAGTCACTTGAGTGCCATCTATGTTGGCTCATCGAGACTTTATTCCTAGAAATAGGAAACATTTTAATTGAGTCATAAAACATTAAGGGCTAACAGTATCCCCAGCTGTTATCTAATCCAGCTCCCTCATTTTACAGATGTGGCAATTGAAGCCCAGAGGAGTTGGCTTGCCTGAGGCAGTAATTCTCAAAGTGTAGTCAGAACAGTTCCTGGGGAACTTCCTTAATATGCAGATTTATGGTCCCCACTGTAGAGCTACTAACAATAAAGCTGTAGAAGTAGAGTCCCATAATCCGCATTTCAACAATCTCAGACCATTCTGTGAACATTGAAAAACCATTGGCCTCCATCACAATGTTGGTTACTTACAGAGCTTTGAGGAAGACCCAGCACTCTGAACTCCAATCCATTATTCCCGTTATGCTAACTTACCCATCCTTGGGGCTCCTGGGTGGTTCATTCCGTTAAACATCTGACCCTTGATTTTGGCTCAGGTCATGATCTTATGCTTTCTGGGATTGAGCCCTATGTGAGCTCCACTCAGTGTGGGGCCTGCTTAAGATTCTCTCTCTGCCCCTCCCCCTCCTGCTCATTCATGCATGCGTGCATGCCCACGCATGTGCTCTCTCTTCCCCCCCAAAATAAATAAATTGCTTATCCTTAAAGTGAAATCTGTTACAATTTCCTATAAACTAATTTCCAAGCTTAGAGACAGGCCTAGAAATGAAATTGTGCTACCATTATGAAACTGTAACTCTTTTACAAAATGCAAAAGAATGGTTTGGAAAATATTAACTAAGTCACTAAAAAATCAGGATGAAGGGACCTGGCTGGCTCAGTCAGTTAAGCGTCTGACTCTTGATTTAGGCTCAGGTCATGATCTCATACTTGTGAGATCTAGCCCACATCAAGCTCTGCTCTGGGTGTGGGGCCTGCTTAAGATTCTCTCTCTCCCCCCACCTCCTCTGCTTATGCTCTCTTGCTCTCTCTAAAAAAAAAAAAAAAGAAAAAAATCAGGATGAACCCCAGGATCAGAGGCCATGAACATTTTTTTTGATTAGAAATTTAGAAAATCTCGGAGCAATCTTCTCCATCCTTGACAATGGAACTTAGAGAGTTTGTCTTCTTGATTTGATCTAGTCAAAGACTGGGACCTGAGTCCAAAGATTTCCGCTCACGTCATGATCTCACAGTTTGTGGGATCGAGCCCCAGGTTGCACTCTGCACTGACAGCATGGAGTTTGCTTGGGATTCTCTCTCTCCTTCTCTCGCTCTCTCTCTCTGCCCTTCCCCTGCTCTTTCTTTCTCTCAAAATAAATAAACTTAAAAAAAATCAATAAAAATGTTACTCTGCTGTCATCTGGTTTGCACTGTTTCTGACTAGAAGTGTGCCATTATTTTTGTTATTCTATAATGTATCTGATTTTCCTCTGACTGCTTTTAAGATTTCCTTTCTAGCAGTTTTTCAGCAACTGATCATAAAGTAGTTAGGTGTGCTAATTTGGAAAATTAGCAGCCATTATTTTTTTAAATACTTTTTCTGCCTGTCCCTTCTTCTGGGGTGGTCATTTGATGTCTTCACAGATCACTGATGTTCTTTTAACTCTTTTTCCTCTCTCTATTACATTTTGGGTAGTTTCTGTTGTTATATCTTTAGTAATCTTTCTTCTGGAAAATATAATTGCTTGTTAATACCATTCAGTGTGGTTTTCATCTCTAGAAGTGTGATTTGGCATTTTAAATAACATTTCTCTTCTCATCAGGCCCATACTCTCTTCTACCTTCCTGAACATGTAAAGTATATTTCTAATAGTTGTAGCTTTATATTTTCAGATACTATATTTTATCTTTCTGTCTTTTTAAAAAGTTTTGTATTTTGTTAAAAATAAGGGGTTTTGTTCTGAGATGAGAGTAAGTTACTTGGAATCCATTTGATCCCTGGTTTTGAGCTTCATTAGGGCATTCCAGAACAGACTTCATTTATCCCTCACTCTGGAGGCAATACCTTTATGAGGACACTGCTCGCTGTCCTGTGTGTTGGGAGATCTTTAGTCTCTGGAAGTTGGAGAAACAAACTACTCCCAGTTTTGTGTAAATTGCAGGGATTTTTTTATCTACCTCCTGCTGGTGATTTTCCCTTAGCCTCCATAGTTTCCCCACACTTCATGTTCCCCACAATTCAGGTAAAGACTTGACTTTTACCCTGTGTAGATCTCTGCAGCTCTTTCTCTCTCTGTGCAACTCTTTCCTCTCTAGGACTTTACCTTGCAAATTCTAACCATCTACTAAATTCTGGACGCTGTCTCCGCAATACAAGGAACTGCTGAAAACTGATTGGGTTTATTCTCCTGTTCTGCAGTCTATGAATATTCTCAAGGTTGTGATGGGGGACATTCACAGTACTCGCTTTCTGTTTCCTTCTTCCTTGTCCTCATAGTTTTGTATGGCCTGTTGTCCAAATGGTTGAAAACTGGTCCACTTTTCTAGGTATTTAAGGTAGAAAGGTATACGTGCTAGCTTACCATTGCTATAATCAGAAGTACTTCCATACTTTGCTTGCATGGAATGCATGAACCCCTCCCATAGGCGGTGATCACCAAAGTCTCATGCATTTAATGCATCCAACTTGAAGCTCACCATCTCTGGGTGACAGACAGTTCTCTGTATCATGTCTGAGTATAGCTTCTCATAGTCGAATAACTAGTAAGCTAAAATAAAAAGTTTTACTTCCTTATGGCCTGCTGAGAATAGAGGCATAGTAACAGGATTGCACATTAAGAAAACTAACGAAGATTTACACTAGCCACCCTGTGGGGTGTCCCCGAGAAGTAATAAGAAATCAGTAATGTAGTTATTACATAGCTGTTCTAGGCAACCTTAGAAAAGCCTTTGATTAAAATACTCTTTTTTAATGTGTATTTATTTTGAGAGAGAGAGCATGTGTACATGCACATGTGAGAGTGGAAGAGAGAGAGGGGGAGAGAGAGAATCCCAAGCAGGCTCCATGCTCGGCACAAAGCCTGATGCAGGGCTCCATCCCATGACCGTGAAATTATCATCTGATCTGGTATCAAGAGTGAGACACCCAACTAACTGAGCCATCCAGACCACCCTAAAATACTCTCAGCTGAGAGAAAAGAATGTATTTATTCAGAGCATATTTTATGTTAGACAAGGAGTCTCTTCAGACTAGTGCTATGTTTACATATGCTTCAACAGAAAAATAGAACTTTAATTTTCAAATTAATCTTGCAGTAGAGTTGAATGTTAGAGTTGGCTCTAAAGGACCATTATTGAATTCAAACTGCCCCACCATGTAATTTACTACAAATACCCTTTCAAGCTTCCAAAGGGAGATCACCTTGGCTTTTTGAAGGATATAAATTAGAAATGGCACGTGGTGGGTTCCTAATAAAATATTGTTGACTGATGGCCTTAATCACCTTGATACTGTGAAACACTGAATGACCCAGGATTTTATCCAAAGTATTTACATTGAAATGGCTGGCTAAGGTGGAAAGCTAGTCTTAAGTACACAATCGCTGTGGGTTAAGGATGAGTGACATGAGTGGAAATATAAAGAAATGCACATGTTTTTTTCTGTCCATTTTAGAGCTGATCTGGAAAACATAACGATGACTTTAATTATTCTTTAGTTTTCAAGCCAGCACGTTTTCAAATAACTCACTCTTGCTCTCAAAGTGAATTATTTTGAACTTTTAAGAGAAAAAAAAAATCCTCAAATCCAAACAGGCTTAGCTGTATGGATTGGGGGCGAGTTAAGAGGCTATTTCTACAGAATATACTGTCCATGCTAATCTGCCAAAGTTGGGAAGTCTGATGGGAGCCTAAGAAAATCTAAAACCTTGTGACACGGAACTGGAAGTGAAATTCATTGAATTTGAACTTGAGGTCCACATGTTTCCATTGCTCGCAGTCATTGCTCACATTTATTTACTTAATATTAAAATTGAACGAACATTGTTGGATTACAGCTGTTTAGATTTTGATAAATGACAAACAGCATTTTCTCCTTCCAAACAGTGCAAGACATCAAATTCATACTTTAGAGGAATGAAAAGGAGATTGAGAGAGACTAACAGGAAGTGGGTTCATTCACTTTGGAATTCTAGTTATAAACAGACCAAATCAGATGGACCCTAAGCCAGAGGGTGGCCACATCTTGATCCTATAAACACACAAATTCTAATCACCTTTAGACAACATCTTTTTGGCTTTTGTTTGGCTTTATGCATGGTAAAGTGCATCAGCTATTTATATTCCTGCCTGTTGGAAATGATCGGCCTGTTTTTTTTTTTTTTTTTTTTTTTTTTGGTAGGGCTTTTTATTTTTAACTAAAATGTTGAAGTAGATCCACATCGCCCTGATCCTGCTGTCAAAAAGTTGTAATTACTGCAATTTCTGGCTATATGAAGTCCCAGGGACTTTGCTGCCTAAAAATATAAAAAAAGACAAGAAAGTATTTTAATTCCTTTATTAGAAGCAGTTTATGAAAACATCAAATTCTTAATAAAGTGAAGGTAGAATAATACACTATCCAAAAGGTGCTGACTTTCTATATTCAAGCTATTTGATTTTTGTTAAGAGAAATAAGTAAAATTATTTTCCTTTATTACTGGACATGATAGACACTTACCTGTTTTTTTAATTAATCTCAGGATTGTCACTTCAGATATGCCTTTTCTTTATACTCCAGCTGGTGGTTCAGATGGAGCCCCCATATTTTGACATGAGTCTATCCCTCTGCCCTCAGATCCTGAGGCTTGAAAGGTTAAATTACCTGCCCTAGGGCACCTATCTGGAACTGATAAACCAGAGGCTTCCTCAGGATTTTTCCAAACTGTGCAACTTGGGTGCAGTTGATGGCCATGTATCCTGCCCTTTATAGACAAATAGGCTCTCGTGAGTGAAATGAAAGTCAACATGTAGTGAGAGACGGGCTGATCCAGTACTTTGTATTTGGGACCAACTATGTTTTGAATCCAGTGGACTGTAGCCAGCCCCTGTACTCCATCATCCTATAGCGTACATAATGAACCTATGGAAGAATTAGCTATGGGAAAGAAATGGAGGCTACACATGGGCCTAAGAGCAAGGATCCCCTTGCATCAAGAGTAATCTAGTTACCATTGTTGATGAATGTCCAACCTGTAGGCAGCTGAGATAAACTCTGAGCCTATGGTATGGCTCCATACCTCAAGGAGACTAACCAGTTACCTGATAACAAGTTGACCATATGAGACTCCTACCCTGGTAAAGGCTATGAAATGTCCAACAGGATACCTAATTTCTGGTTAGAGGTTGTCTTCACTGCCTGTGGGCCTAAGCTAGCATCACTACCAAAAGGCACACAGAATGTCTGATTTACTGACATTGCTTCAGATCAAGAGAGTCGTTTTATGGTGAAGGAGATAGCCAAAGGGCACATGACCGTTTGATCCACTTGTCCTACCTCATATAAGATAGCCCAGAAATGGTCAGCCTGAGAGGACATTAGAATTGCCTTCTTGAAAGCATCACCTAAGTGCTTACTTAGAGATGACACTCTGATATTGAGGTGCCATCAATATACATATTTATATACATAAAATTTAGGATAAATATGTATCAATAGCCATTATGTTACTGTGTCCCCAATTATAAAATATATGAGTGTAGAGTAGTACTTTCTCATAGAATTTTCTGCAATGATAAAAATGTTTTGTACTTTCTAATATGATAACCAGTAACCACATGTGGCTGTAATGTAGATGAAATGTAGCTAGTGTGACTGAGGGATTTAATTTTAATTTAAGATGAAATATCTACACATGGCTCATGGTTCCCACATTGGAAAGCATAGGTCTAAAGGTCTTATTTCCAAGAGAGGCCATGTATCACAAAAGAATCCCACTAAACATAAAACTACAGATACTAACTGGCAAACTCTCCTTCCCCCATTACACCTTGGGTAATTTGGAGTTTCTCATATTGTTAAGCAAAGGAAGGAGCAACCATCTTGGCAGGGGCAATTGATCCTGATTATCAAGGGGAGATAAATTTTGCTGTTACATAGTGGTAGAGAGGCTCCATTTTGGAACTGAGGAGATCCAGTGGGTCATCTCATGGATGTCCCATGCTCAGTTTACCTGTAAGTGAGAAATTACAACAGTGGACTGACAAGCATGGTAATCAGTGAGCCTCAGGCAAATCAATTAGGCTGAGTTTTCACTAGCTGAAAGGGAAGAGTATTTGTGACTTTGTCATAAAGGATGAAGATGATGAATTCCATTACACCATTGTGAGCAAGTGTAGCATTGGGGTTGTCATTGGTCCTACCAACTTGCCTCTTTTAAGTTCCTTCCCTTCTGCCCCCTCCTCATATATTGTGCCCAACCACCATTTCAAAGAAGTTATGATAGTACATAGTGAACTGAATATAATTGCCAGCAAATTCTTAGTAGTGTTCTATTTCATGGTCTAGATCGTTGGTACATGAGTAAAAGCTTGGAAAAATTTATCGTGCTGCACATTTATCTAGCAATGAGTATACATCCATCCTCATTTACTCTGCTTTCTCAAGCACACATGTATCATGCACCAAAATACATCACATTCTGAGTTACCAAATATACTCCAGCAAATTTAAAATAATAGAAATTATACAAAGTATTCCTTCAGACCACAATGAAATTGAATTAGAAATCACTAACAGAAAGATAGCTGGAAAATCCCCAAACACTTGGAGATTAAACAACATATTCTACATAACACTTGAATCAAAGAAAGAGTTTCAAGGGAAATTAAAAAAAAAATTGATCTAAATGAAATTTAAAATACAATTTATCAAAATTTGTGGGATGCAGTGAAAGCAGTCTTAGAGGAAAATTTACAGCATCACGTGCATGTGTTAGAAAGGAAGAAAAATCTAAAATCAATAATCTAAGCTTTCATAATAGGAAACGAGAAAATAAAAGCATATTGAATTTAGCATAAGCAAAAGGAAAGAAATAATAAATATTAGAGCAAAAATCAATGAAATTGAAACAGGAAATTAATGGAGAAAATCAACAAAGCCAAAGTTGATTCTTTGAAAAGATCAATAAAATTGATGTCTCTCACCAAGATAACTAAGGGAAAAAAAAGGAGGAAAGATTACTAATAACATAAATGAAAGAGGTTGGTAAGGTTAGAAAGATTTAATGTCACATATTACTGAGGATTCCATAGACATTAAAAGATAATAAAAGAATATAAAGAACAACTCTATGCTCACACATTTGATAATCTAGATGAAATGGATCAACTCCTTGAAAGAGACAATTTACAGAAACTTAAAGAGGAAGAGATAGATCATTTGAATAGGCTTGTATCCAAGAAATTAAATCAATAATAGTAACTTGCCAATACAGAAAGTATTTAGTTCAGATGTGTTCACTAGTGAATTCTACCAAACATTTTAAAAAGAAAGTAGTCCATTTCTCTACAATATCTCCGAGAAAATGGAAGCAGAGGGGACACTTCCTAACTTATTCTATGAGGCCAGCATTAATCTGATACCCAAACCAAACGCATTACAAGAAAGGAAAATAACACAGTGACCTCTCTCATGAACATAGATGCCAAAATCCTCAACAAAATATTAACAAACCAAATTCAACATGGTATAAAAATAATTATACACCATGACCAAGTAGAATTTATTCCAGATTTTCAAGGCTAGTTAAGTATCCAAAAAGCAATTAATGTAATCCATCATATCAACAGGTTAAAGAAAAAAAAATCATATGATTATATCCATGGATGCAAAAAAAAGCATTTGATAAAATTCAACACCCATTCATGATTGAAACACATACACACACACACACACACACACACACACACAACCTCTCAGCAAACTAGAAATGGAGGGGGATTTCTTCAGCCTGATAAAGACCATCTACAAAGAAATCTAAAACATACTAAAGTGTAAAAAACTAGATGCTTTCTGCTAAGATCAGACAAGGCAAAGATTTTTCTCTGGCCACTCCTACTCAACATCATACCAGAAGTTCTAGGTAAGGCAATAAGACAGAAAAGGAATAAAAGATATACAAATCAGGAAAGAAGAAATAAAATTGTCTTTGTTTGCAGAGGACATTATTATCTATGTAGAAAATCCCAAATAATCACACACAAAAAATCTTTTTCAGAACTAATAATTATAGAAAGGTTCCATTCAGGTTATTAAGGTTAATATATAAAAGTCAGTTGGTTTTTTATGTAACCACCAAAAAAATGGGAATTTGAAATTAAAAATATAATGCCATTTATAGTAGAGACAACAACAACAAAAATGAAATACTTGCATATAAATTTAACAAAATACTTACATGATCTATGTGAGGGAAACTAAAACTGAAGATCTGAATAAAGGGAGATATATTCCATGTACATGGATGGAAAGATTCCATATTATCAAGATGTTATTTATTTCCAAGTTGATCTATAAGTTCATTCAAATCTTATCAAAATCTCAGCAAGTTATTTTGTGAATATCTTCAAACTGAATCTAAATTTTATATGGAAAGGCAGAAGATCCAACAGATAATTGGAAAAGAAATCAGGAGAAAAAGAATCTGAAGACTGGCATTACTTGACTCCGAGACTTACTCTTAAGGTACAGTAATGAAGGCAGTGTGGTATTGGTGAAAGAATAGACAAATACATCAATAGTGAGCCCAGAAGTAGACCTATACAAAATCAGCTGATGTTTAACAGAGGAGCAAAAGCAATTCGGTGAAGGAAGGATAGTGTTTTCAACAAATGGTACAGGAACAACTGGACAGCCACATGCAAAAAATGAATCTAAACATATCTTACACCTTTCACAGAAGTTAACTCAGAATTGATCACAGACTTAAATGGAAAACTATAAAACTCTTAGAAGATAACACAGTAGAAAATCCAGATAACCTTCGGTTTAGTGATGACTTTTTAGTCACAACATCAAATGCACAGTCCATGAAAGAAAAATAAAAAAATGGGACTCCATTAAAATTCACAAGTGTTGCTCTGTAAAGACATTGTTAATTAAAGAATGAAAAGATAAGCCACAAGAAATAAATAAAATAGAAATTAAAAAAAAAACAATAGAACAGATTAATGAAACCAGGAGCTGGTTCTTTGAAAAGAGCAACAAAACTGATAAACTTTTAGCCAGACTCATAAACAACAACATCAACAACAACTCAGATAAACAAAATCAGAAATGAAAGAGAAAAAACAGCCAATACCACAGAAGTTTGTACTTTGTGGTATTGTAAGAGAATATTATGAAATATTGAACAAATTGGACAACCTAGAAAAAATAAATGGATAACCGTCCTAGAAACATATAATCTCCCAAAATTGAATCAGGAAGAAACAGAAAATTTGAGCAGACCAATTACTAGCAATGAAATTGAATCAGTCCTAAAAAAATTCCCAACAAATAAAAGTCCAGGACTAGATGTCCTCACAGGTGAATTTATGAAACATTTAAAGAAGAGTTGATACCTATCCTTCTCAAACTATTCCAAAAAGCAGAAGAGGAAGAAAAGCTTCCAAATTCATTCTTTGGAGGCAGCATTATCCTGACACCAAAACCACTTAAAGACATTGCAAAAAAAAAGAACTACAAGCCAATATCTCTGATGAACATAGATGCAAAAATCCTCAAAAAAATTATTAGCAAAGCAAATCCAAGGATACATTAAAAAAGTCATTCAGCATGATCAAGTGTGATTTATTTCTGGGAGGTGAGGGTGGTTCATTATTCACAAGTTAATCCATGTGATACATCAATCAATAAGAGAAAAAATAAAAACCATATGATCACTTCAATAGGTGAAGAAAAAGATTTGACAAAGTATAATGTCCATTCATGATAAAAACCGTCAACAAAGTAGGGGTAAATAATAAAGGCCATAGGGGCGCCTGGGTGGCTCAGTCGGTTGAGCGTCCGACTTCAGCTCAGGTCATGATCTCACCGTCCATGAGTTCGAGCCCCGCATCAGGCTCTGTGCTGACAGCTCCGAGCCTGGAGCCTGCTTCGGATTCTGTGTCTCCCTCTCTCTCTGCCCCTCCCCTGCTCATGCTCTGTCTCTCTCTGTCTCAAAAATAAATAAAAACATTAAAAAAATAATAATAATAAAGGCCATATATTAAAAACCCACAGATAAGATCATACTCAATGGTGAAAAACAGAGCTTTGAACAAGACAAAGATGTCTGCTCTCACTACTTTTATTCAACATAGTACTGGAAGGCCTAGCCACAACAATCTGATAAGAAAAATAAAAGACATCCACATTTGTAAGAAAGAAGTAAAAATTTCATTCTTTGCAGATGACATGATACTATGTATAGAAAATCCTAGAGATTCCACCAAAAACTGCTAGAATTCAGTAAAGGCACAAGATACAAAATCAATATACAGAAATCTATTGCATTTCTGTATACTAATAATGAATAGTAGAAAGAGAAATTAAGAAATCAATCCCATTTACAAATGCACCAAAAATAATAAAATGCCTAGGAATTAACTTTAACCAAGGAGGTGAACGACCAGAACTCTGAAAACTATGGAAAGAAATTGAAGACAACACAAGGAAATATCAATACATTCCATGCTCATGAATTGGAAGAATAAATATTGTTAAAATGTCCATACTACTCAAAGCGATTTAATGCAATCCCTGTGAAAACACAAACAGTATTTTTAACAGAACTAGAATAAAGAATCCTAAAATGTGTGGAACCATGAAATACTTCAAATACCCAAACAATCCTGAAAGAGAACAAACCTAGAGGTACATAATCCCAGATTTCAAGATGTACCGCAAAGATGGTACAAAACAATGTGGTACTGGTACAAAAATAGAAAGATGGATCAATAGAACAGAATGGAGAGCCCAGAAATAAACCCACAATTATATGGTCAATTAATCTTCAACAAAGGAAGCAAGAATATGCACTGGGAAAAAGTCTCTTCAACAGTGGTGTTGGGAAAACTGGACAGTTACATTCAAAAGAATGAAAATGGACTACTTTCATATATCATACATAAAAATAAACTCAAAATGGATTAAGCACCTAAATATGAGACCTGAAACCTTAAAGATCCTGGATGAAAGCACAAGTAGTAATTTCTCTAACATCAGCTATAGCAAAATTTTTCTGGATGTTTCCTGAGGCAAGGGAAACAAAAGCAAAAATAAACCATTGGGACTACATCAAAATTAAAAGCTTCTGCACAGCAAGGAAACAATCAACAAAACAGAAAGACAATCTACTGAGTGGGAGAAGATATTTGCAAATGACATATCGGATAAAGGGTTAGTATCAAAAATATATAAAGAACTTGGTGCACCTGGGTAGCTCAGTTTTTGAGTGTCTGACTCTTGATTTTGGCTCAGGTCATGATCTCAGGGTCATGGAATCTAGCCCCCATGTAGACTCCATGCTGAGCATGGGGCCTGCTTGAGATTCTCTCTCTCCCTCTGCCCCTCTCCCACTTGTTCTCTCTCTCTCAAAAAAATTTTTTTAATTAAAAAAAAAATATATATATACATAAAGAACTTATACAATTCAACACCAAAAAAAAAAAAAAAAACACCAAAAAACAAAAAAACAATCCCATTAAAAATGGGTAGAAGACATAGACATTTTTCCAAAGAAGATATCCAGGTGGCCAATATACATATAGAAAAATGTTCAATATCACGAATAATCAGGGAAATTCAAATCAAAATCACAGTGAGATAAAAACCTCATACTTGTCAGAATGACTAAAATCAACAGCCCAAGAAACAACAGGTGTTGGTCAGGATGTAGAGAAAAAAACCCTCATGTACTGTATAGATATACATATACATATATACATACATGTATATATATATATATACACACACACATATATACGTATATATGTATGTGTGTGTGTGTGTGTGTGTGTGTGTGTGTGTGTATTACTCAGCCATAATAGAGAGTGAAATGTTTGCCAATTGCAACAGGATAGATGGATATAAAGGTTATAAGGCCAAGAGAAATCAGTCACTAAGAGAAAGACAAATACCATATTGTGTGGAATTTAAGAAACAAACATACAAAGAAAAAAAAGAAACAAACCCCAAAACAGACTCTTAACTATAGAGAACTGATGGTTCTCTAACTGATGGTTACCAGAGGGGAGATGGGTGGAGGGATGGATGAAATAGGTGAAGGGGGATTAAGAGCACATGTATTATGATAAGCACTGAGTAATGGATATGAAACTAATATAACACTATTTATTAATTATACTGAATTTTTTTTCAAAATGAAAAAAAGACAAGCCACATACTAAGAGAAAATCTTTGCAAAACACATATCTGATAAAGGACTGGTATTCAAAATATACAAAGAAAACTTAAAACTTAGCAATAAAACAACCTAATTAAAAATGAGGAAAATATCTGGGGTGCGTGGGTGGCTCAGTTGGTTAAGCGTCTGACTTCAGCTCAGGTCATGATCTTGTGGTTTGCGAATTCAAGCCCCACATCGGGCTCTGTGCTGGCAGCTGGAGCCTGAAACCTGCTTCAGATTCTGTGTCACCCTCTCTCTCTGCCCCTCCCATGCTCATGCTCTGTCTCTCTCTGTCTCTCAGTAATAAACGTTAAAAAATTTTTTTTAAATAAAAATGAGGAAAATATCTGAACAGACACCTCACCAAAGATGTTAAACAGATGGCAAATAAGCATATTAAAAGATGCTCAACATCATATATCAACAGGGAATTTTAAATTAAAATGACAGATATCACTGTGAATCTAGTATCATGGCTAAAATCCAGAACATCAGGAACACCTAATACTGGTGAGGGTGTCGGACAACAGGAATATTGATTCACTCCTGGTGGGAATGGAAAATGATACAAATATTTTGGAAGATAGTATAGCATATTTTTCAAAGCTAATAGTGCTTACCATGTAGTCTATCATTTGTACTCTTTGGTATTTAATCATATGAGTTACAAACTTATGCCTAAACAAAAACATGCATACAAATGCTTATAGCAGTTTTGTTAATAATTGTCAAACTTTGGTAGCAACCAAGAAGTCCTCTAAGTTAATGGATCAACAAACCATGGTACATCTATACATGGAATATTGTTTAGCAATAAAGAACAGTATACTATCAACCGTGAAAACCCATGGAGGACGCTTACATGAATATTGCTAAGTGAAAGAAGCCGATCTTGAGAAAAGTCTGCGTATTCCATATTTTCAATGATATAACATTTTGGATAAATCAAAACTATGGAGACAGAAAAAAAAATCCTTGTTTTCCAGGGTTTGGGGAAGAGTTGAGGAAGGATGAATAGGTACAACATGGGGAAATTTTTTTAGGGCAGGGAAACTATTCTGTATGATACCAGTAGGTAGATATGTCATTATACATTTGTCAAAACCTATAGGTTATACAACACAAAGATTGAACCCTAACATAAACTAGGACTTTGGTTAATAATAGTGCATCGTTATTGGCACACTAATGCAAGATATCAAGAATAGGGGAAACAAGGATGGTAGACGTGGTGAGGGAGTATATGGAAACTCTGGACTTTCTCCTAAATTTTTCTGTTCTGTAAACATAAAGCTGCTCTTTTAAGAAAGCCTCTTAATTTAAAACAACACATAAAAAGTCTCCCCACAACTTTTTTTAAAAAAGAAAAAAGGTCAGTATCATTTGACATTGCAAATTACATATGGAATTAAAATTTGTATATGGAATGCAAATTACATATGGAATTAAAAACCACAAGGAGATACTACCATAGATATGTACCAGAATGGCTAAAATCATAAAGACTAAAAACACTGAGTGCGGACGAGGAGCTATCAAGACATGAATTATTTTATAGTCATACGTTGCTGATGGGAGTGCAAAATGAGACTACTTTGAAAACCAGCTTGTGTCTTATGAAGATCAACCTACACTATGGTACGGTGCAATACGTCTAAACAAAAATGTATACAAGAATGTTTCAAGTAGCTTTATTCATAATTGCCCCAAACTGGAAACAACCCAAATGTTTATCAACTAGTGAATGGCCAAACAAATCACAGTATATCCTTCCAATGGAATACTACTCAACACTTCGCAGGAATGCAACAACATGAGGGAATTTCCAAAGCATTCTACAATGTGAAAGAAGTCAGATAAAAGGCTGTAAAAAAGACAACCCAACTGATCTGTAAATGAGTGGTACAGCCACTTTGGAAAATAGGTTGGCAGTTGCTCAGGAAGGTAAACGTAGAGTTACTGCCTGAGCCAGAAAGCCCATGTGTAGGTATGTACCCAAACTAATTTAAAATTTTTTAATATATGTTTATTTTTGAGAGAGAGAGAGACAGAGCATGAGTGGAGGAGGGGCAGAGAGAGAGAGAGAGAGAGACACAGAATCCGAAGCAAGCTCCAGGCTCCGAGCTGTCAGCACAGAGCCCGATGTGGGGCTCGAACTCACAGACCGTGAGATCATGACCTCAGATGAAGTTGGACGCTTAACCGACTGAGCCACCCAGGTGCCTCTATACCCAAATTAATTTAAAACATGTTTATGCAAAAATTTTTACCTGTATGTTCATATCAGCATTGTTTAGAATAGCCAAAAAATTTTAGAAACAATCCAAATGTTCATTGGCTGATGAATGAAGAAACAAATTGTGGAATATCCATACAATGGGATGTCATTGAAGGAATGAAAGGGAGTAAGTACTGATACATGCCACAACATGGATGAACCCTGAAAACATGCTCAGTGAAAGAAGACAGACACAAAAGGCCACATATTGTATGATTCAACTTATAAGAAATATCCAGAATAGGGAAATCTATATGATAAAAAGTAGACTAGTGGTTTGGGGGTCCTGGAAGGAAGGGAGGAATGAACAGTGAATGCTAATGGGCATAAGGTTTGTTTAGTTGGTTGGGTTTTTTTTTTTAGTGTTTTTTGTTTTTTTTTGTTTTTTTTTTTTTTTAACTGATGAAAATGTTCTGGAGTTAGACACTTGTGATACAACCTTGCAAATGTGCTTAAAGACCACTGAACTATATACTGAAAAAGGTAAATTTTGTGGCATATGAATTAGATCTCAAATTTTAAAAAGGCTGTATATCATGTGATTCCATTTATACAACATTCTGGAAGAAATAAAACCATAATAATAGAAATCCAGTCCCACGGCCTAGGGGTTGGAGGAGGGCATTAGCTAAAAAGGGGTAGGGAGAGACTCTGGGATGATGGCAAATTTTATATTGATATATTGATTGTGGTGTTAGTTATACAACCATACAGATTGGCAGACCCATAAGACTGTATACTTAATATGACTCAAATTTAGTGTAACTTATAGTTCAGTAAACCTTACCAAAACAAAGAGTGAGAAACACAATGAATAAGAATGAGAGATCATCTGAATCATATATCACAGATGAACTTTACTTTGGATCATATATTTGGAAGCAGCTTTGCCCAGTAGAAACAACAGGAGCTTAGGCTTCCCTCAGTTCTAAGTTTATCTCATAGGACTGATCCTTTTAGATCTGTGTCTTTGGCAAGGTTCTTTTTTTTTTTTTAATATAATTTATTGTCAGATCAGTTTCCATACAACACCCAGTGCTCATCCCAACAAGTGCCCTCCTCAATGCCCATCAACCACTTTCCCCTCTCCCTCACCCCCCATTAACCCTCAGTTTGTTCTCAGTATTTAAGAGTCTCTTATGGTTTGTCTCCCTCCCTCTCTGTAACTTTTTTTCCCCCTTTCCCTCCCCCATGATCTTCTGTTAAGTTTCTCAGGATCCACACATGAGTGAAAACATATGGTATCTGTCTTTCTCTGCCTAACTTATTTCACGTAGCATAATCCCCTCCAGTTCCATCCACATTGCTGCAAATGGCCAGAATTCATTCTTTCTCATTGCCAAGTAGTATTCCATCTCTTTGAGCTTCAGTTTCTTTATCTGTAAATTGCAAGAGAAAGAGACAAGAAGAGAGACTAATGGTTATTAGTTAACTACTACATACGGAGACTAATCTTAATATTTTAAGTTTTTGTTTGTTTTTGAGAGAGACAGCAAGTGAGGGAGGGGCAGAGAGAGAGGGAGGCAGAATCCCAAGCAGGCTCTGTGCTGTCAGCACAGCACCAGTTGCCAGTCTTGAACTCACCAACCCTGAGATCATGATCTGAGCCGAAATCAAGAATCGTGATGGATTAAATGGGTGACGGACATTAAGGAGGGCACTTTTTGGGATGAACACTGGGTGTCTTATGTAAGAGATGAATCACTAGGTTCTACTCCTGAAGCCAAGACTGCACTGTATGTTAACTAACTTGAGAATTAAAAAAAAAAAAAGTTACAAATTTAAAAAAGTAATAAAAAAAAAGAGTGGAATGCTTAACTGACTGAGCCACCCAGGCGGCCCCTAAGCTGAACATGTTAAAACAATATTGTAATGCTAAAAAAAAATGTTTATTTAGGGCAGAACAGTCATAAAAATGTATAAGGTTAAAAAATGCTTGAATAGTTAATAAATATACTCTACCAGAACATTTGAAAGCATCATACAAAAACAGCTGACTCAGAAGACCCTGTTTGAGGGTGGAGAATAGTTTAATGACAAAAGTGTGTTGGCCAGAGAAGCATTTATCTGATGGAAAGATGACCAATGCTGGGCTGTGCTGGGGATTGGGGTGGGGGGGGGTAGGTGGAAAAGGGTGGACTGTGAATAGGTAAGTAGCCTAATATATGCCGATTTTCTGTTTTAGGGCAGCCCAGGTCATGCAGGTCAAATGTATAGCAATGTAACACTGAGTATCTAGCCTACTATCTTGAGCTGAGCTCAGTTAGCAGCGGCCTGATGGAGTTGGCACATCCACCGTCTGCCTCTTTGGGTTTGTGAGCTGAGTTGCCTTAGAGCAGCCTGGGTTAGCTCCCCAAACTCACAGGGAACCCTCTCAGCCTGGGAAGGTTTCTCCTCTGTGCAGAAAGGGGGAAAGCCAGGATTTGGTTCAGCAGCAACAGGTTGAAATTTGGTCTGAAAAACCTTTTGCTCTCTTCTCCCGTCATTGAAATGACCTTGAGTTTCACAGGCCCCTCTGTTCCCTCTTCCTTCCTGAAATCAAAGCCATGGCTCTGGCCCTCTTTAACACCTTTTGTCTGCCACACGGTTTTGCACTTTGTGAATATACTCTCCTGTACCTTTTGTATCTGATTCTCTTTTTCCCAGGCTCATTTTGTCTGGTAGATGAAATGTATATTCCTGAGGGCACAGGGATGTCCTCATGTATCTGTGTTTTATCTTTGTAAGCACCTGGGATATCAGGTTTAAACCAACTCCTTATGAACGGACCAGATTTGCTTGAACTCTTAAATCATCTAGTCTCAACCCTCAGATAATTGTCCCTTTAACTCTTAGCAGGGCCCAAGTTCTTTTTCATACCATTTTTGTTGAGATAAAACCACGTACAGAAAGAGATAGGGGGTCTTTAGCCAGCTACAAGCTCTCTTAGCCTCAGTTTCCCACTATAAAATGGGCTAGAGTTTTTTTCTAGATTCCTGTAGAAAAGTAGCAATAACGTAGTGCAGCACCACATAGTATCTACTCAATAAATGTGTGTAGCGTGGCTTGCCATCTCCTCTTTTAGAGATAACCATTCATGAACAGCTGTAAACAAAAATAGCATGGGGGAAGTAAGTGGGAAAAGGAAGATTCCTCTTCTATGAAAGTGTCGCCATGAAAACTTTGCAGGATGACTGTGGGGGAAGAAGCCCTATCCACAAACGCTGAGAACGAAGAACCCCTGATGGAGTCTGTCACACGGTATTTGAGGGACATCTGTCGAGTGGGATGTGGAAGGAGACAGATTCTCTTATCTGTGCACTGGAACCTCTCAGTTTGTTTGGCATTTCTGTGTAAGGAAATCAAGTATTCCCTCTAAATAAATTACAGCATTTCGGAAGCTACTGATTAAAGATTTGTACTTGTGAAATTACTTTAAAAGCACAAGTTTTCAGACTTCTCCTTGCTTCACGCATTACTTAATTTTCTAGTTGCAAGTTGGCAACTTGCCATTTGGAGCAAGAACAGGTGCTTTGGGGAAGTGGGGAGGATTCAGAATTAATGGCATGCAAATCTATTCTGTGTCTGAAAACAGGCTAGGTATCTAAAGCCTTTCTCTGTGTCTGTGTCATTTAAGTGCTGGAATCATAAAACACAGGATGAGACAGAACAGTTGTGCGATTGTTTTAACATCCTAAAAGAGGATTTCAGGGTACCATAAGCTGCTAATCATTTTCAGGAGGCAGGTGCAATTACTCTTCCACTTCCATCCCTTTTTATCATTTGAGAGCACTTACAGATTATTCACTGATTTCCATGGCAGAGGATTTTGGTGAAAAAGAAATATTCCACCAGAAAATAGCAGTTAAACATTGTTCAGGATGTCTGTATTTAGAAAGAAAATAAGAAAGACAATAAAAAAATGACAACTTCTCAAATTTAAAAAATCTCAAGCAGTTCTCGTTAAGTTTTAAATGGTCATTTTATTTCACTTTACTAGGACGCTGGCTTACTAAGACTCGTGACTGGGACTCCATCCAGTTTTTCTCCAAGGAAATCACATGCTTTACTCCTCCACGTTAATCCCAGTTATCTTGAACCTTGGTTATCATTGCCTCGTTTTTATCTGCTCCCCGTTCATTGTCTCTGTCTCTGTCTCTGTCTCTGTCTTCCTGGGTTTTAACTCCCTGGTACCAAAGGTTAGGCCTTCATGTCCAACTGTAAACTAAGTTGGAAGCACAACTCTGAGACAGCTTTAGGGCTTCAGAAACAGAGTCTTATTTTATGGTTTTGCAGAAGGCACATTCATGAGCGCAGGTTAGCAGCTTCTCATGGAATTTCCTAGAGGTCAACCCTGCCACTTTCCCATCTACCATCAGTAACTACTTTAGCTTTGACATTTTGAAGGATGTAAAAGGTATCATTGTGGGTCGCCTGGGTGGCGCTTAGTTGGTTGAGGGTCCGACTTCGGCTCAGGTCATGATCTCACAGTTCGTGAGTTCGAGCCCTGCGCCGGGCTCTGTGCTGTTAGCCTGTCAGTGCAGAGCCTACCTCAGATCCTCTGTCCCCCTCTTTTTGCCCCTCCCCTGCTTCTGCTCTCTCCCAAATAAATAAATAGTTAAAACATAAATAAATAAAAAGTATCACTGTTTAATTGTAACAGGCTGTGGAAATGCATTTTCTTGTGTTCCCAGCATTGTGGCTAAGGCCCAAAGTAGACATTAAAACCACCAAGAAGCCAATTTACAAGGTCTGGAGGGCAGCCAGCATGGACAGCTGTCCTCCTGAGTCTGAAAAGCTTATCAGGGGGTCCCAGAATCAGCTCTGTTACTCCAGCCGCTCTTCCCTCTCTGCACCTGATCGTTATGGCAAGAGGACTGGGTGGTCACATTTACAAAGCCTAGTCTTCTTGGAGAGAAGCTCTCTTTTACTTTCACACCGGGGTAGTAAGATGAGAGCTTCAGCTTCCCTGAAGCCAGTGCGGCAAGGTCACCCGAGACTCACCCGTTCAACTGGGAATGCTGCCATTTCATTACCCTGTTAGGCAATGGGGTAGCAGAAGACAACTGGAGAGTAACCATGGAGCCAGGAGAAGAGGTAGAGACCGAGAAGCCTGTACTCCAACCACCCAGTGTGGCGAGAATGTGTGAGCTGTTTTTAGACCAAGCACGCCAACAAAAGGTAGTATGCTGGAGTCCCACCAAAGAGGGCAGTGTGAGAGGCCAGAGAGGATCACCAGTGGACGGTGGACCCCCCAGTTGGGGGCTGAAGGAAGGGTTAATGAGAAAGGTTAAGTCACAGTTGAATCTTCTCACCAGAAACCAGACATTGAGGAGACCCCTCTGTTTCGTTGAGGAACATACATGCTTGGTTTGGGAGACAGGCAGCAGCCATGGACGGACTCCTTGTGAAGACACTGCTGATTGGTCAGTACTGGCAAGAGAGGCAGCAGAAATCTGCCCACAAGAGGACTTCAGCTCTCCCAGAGCAGTCCCCTAGGGAAAACCGCCTCCCGTTTTTCCTCTCCTGGCCCCTAGACTTAATGGAAAGAGCTGCGGAGAGGAAGCAGAAGTGTGTTAACAGAATAGTTTGTTTCTCATGGCCCAGACAAGCCTGGCCAGTGCTAGCCAGGAGGAAGAATGCACCCCTTCAGTGAGCTTGACACTTTAGTTTTAAGAGGAGAGGAGTGAATATTATATGCCGGAAAGCATTCATTCATTGCATGAGTATTTATTGATCACCTACTATATGCTAATACTGCTCTGGGTGTATAGAAGGATTAGTAAGCAAAATAAAAGCTTCAGAGGAGACTGGCACAGTCTAATACTGAAAATGATGGGAAAACTAAAAAACCTGGAAAAGATAGCCTAAAAGGAACCACCAACCAGTGGGGAAAGAGACAACAAAGCACATTTGATGGATCATTGTTTGAAAAAAAATCAAAGGCATCTCATGGTTCCATCCCAAGGAGTAGAGACTGTACAAAATGCTGTTTGCCTATTTCACCTATTTGACATCTGCATTTAATGGGCGCAGGGTGGATGCCAGAGGGAATGAGGTTCAGACAGGAAGAAGACTGGCAGCAAGGACAAAGTAGGGAATGAGGCAGTCGAGGAAGCAAGAAAGCTAGGATCACTTCTCATTTTTTTGTTAGCCTAACCTTGCAGTCATTGCTGAGAAACCAGATTAGCTGTTAGAGCTTGAAGAAGCACATCCTTGCCATCCAGCCTTCATGCCACAGTAGCATCATGAGGACCACCTGCATGCAGGATGCTAACCGTGAGGGAGGCAAATGTAAAGGAGGTGTGGATCCTGTCCCGAGAGAGTCTAGCAGCGAAAGAAGATCTACACATAAATTATAATTGCGTTATCACATATTTGCATAATGCTTCATAATTTACAAGGTGTTTTCACATACGTTTGATTTTAGAACATCGCTCTCGGGTGGGCCACTCTTTTTTTAGACGAGCAAATTCAAGTTCAGCAAGGTTATGTAAGTTGACCAAGATGCATAGCTAGCAAGTAGATGTCGAACCACATCTTTGAGTTACAGGTATTATTTCCATGACATCTCACTTCATTCTCAGATTCATAAAAAACAGTGTGTGGTAGGTCGTAAATATACAATATTGTCCTAGAGAGTGTCGGGAAACTTTTTCACTGAAGTCCAGATAGGAAGTATTTCAGACGTTGTAGGCCAGAGAGTCTCTGTTACAACTACTCCTAGCTTAGTGTGGAAGAAGTTGTAGACAGCACATCAAGGAATGGGTGTAGCTGTGTGCCAGCGATACGTTATATATAAAAACAGGTAGTGGTTCAAATTTGTCCTGTAGTTTATCTGTCTCTGTTCTAGAGGGTGATATGAAGACCGGCCCATCTCTCCTTGGCACCGGTGTACTTGTAAATATTTAATAAGTAGATCTCTGGGGGAGGTAGACCTGATTTATAATGTTTGCCCATCTCTGTGTTGTAAATACTCCTTGCATGGCTCATTTCAAGCTGCCAGCATGAAGCTACTGCATGATGAATTGGGAAGAGGCATATATAAGCCAGCCTCAGCACATCATTGCCTGAGAGTGTCTCTGAGGACTTCTGGGCTTTGGGTAGGACATCAAAGTGGGTAGGTCATCAGGTGAAGACAGAGTACCGATGGAGGAGAACAAGAGGAACATCGTAAGAACAGGCAAGTGTCAAGCAGGATCTGAAAATGATGGCCATTTCATTTGGGCTGAAGCACAGGTTAGGAGTAAGGGGTAAAGGCAGGTGGATGATTGGCCCCAACAGTTCTAGAGTGCTCACATGCTTGAGTGCCAGCCAAAGAGCTTGGACTTGTTGAGTGGGCCCCTGTGGTCTCTGAAGCTTTGTAACCTGAGGACAGTCATGGTCAGAGCTGTATTTTATAAAAGATGTCTGTAGCAGTGGTCTGAAATGAGCACCAGAGAAATTGGAGGAAGGGAGGCCTATTCAAAGAAAGAACCATCACTGAGGTTCAAAACAGGTCAGATAGAAGTGATAGCTTGAAACAGTCAACCAGTTTGGTGAGCAAAGTAGGAGAAAGTAGAATAATTTCCTACCCAGAGTAGTGCAGGGTCTGGTATATTCTTTGTCCTGCTTTCTCTCTTGCCTCCAGCCCTTTCTTATTCCTGTTCTTCATAGATTTGCAATAGTCCAGTGCATCTCAAATTTGAGAAGGCATCAGAATCACCTGGAAGCCTTGTTAAAGGAGGGCTTTGTGATTTGAACCCGCATCTTCTGAATTCCAAGTGTTGTTAGTTCCATGACATTTCACTGCATCCTACTCTTTATGAAAACCAATGTGTGGTAGTGGGTTTTAAGTAGAAGAACCCTGGGCTATGAAGCAGGGGCCCCACCCCTAGAGTTTCTGCTTCAGTAAGTCTGGGGTGAGACCTGAAAATGTGCATTTATAACAAGTTCCTGGTGCTGTTGAAACTGCTGTCTCTGTGACTGCACTTTGAGAACCACTGTTGTGGAAAATACTCTGACTCTTTGAATATACACATTACTCAGTCACCTCTAACCCAAGTATGAGATTATTATTCACTCCTTACACTTGTCAGACTGCCCAGTTTTTCCTCATCGTAATAAATCGCATCACATCTCACCAAGTTTTTTTGGCAAGAAGCCTCAAAGTCTTCTTTTTCCCTTCTCCTTTATTCCCCTCCCCTAACTCGTTGAATCATGAAGCTCTTGCTTCTGTTTACTAAGTGTGTCTTCAGTTTATATACTGTGTTGTAGCCCCACTGCTGCCACCTTAGTTCAGACACCAGCATCTGATGTTTCATAGGGACCTTCTGGATAGAGCCCTACATGCCTACTTGTCCTTCTCTAATGTTCTCCACACTGTGGGCAAGGTGATTTTATAAAACACAAGTCTAATCATGTGACTCCTCAGTATAAAGAACTTGTTTTCACTTGCTCTTGGTATAAAGCCCCAAACCTGTAACATGGTCTACAAAGCTCTGGGTGACCTGCATGGCCTGTTTCTCCACACTCGCTTCAGAGCACATCCCCTACACTCCCCCATCACAGTGATAGCTCGTCACCTTTGGAGCCTGTCATTCTTTCTTTGGAAGCTGGGCCTTTGGCATGCAACCTAGAACACTATTTATTTTTCTTCACCTTTTGTTTGTACAACCCCTGGCTGTTCTTCAAACCTGCTTGGGGGTCCTTCCTTAACAAAGTGTTGATTTACCCACTAGATGAGGTTAAATAGACTCACTTTACTTGTCTGTGGCAACTATACTTCACTTCCTGATATCCTTGTCAAAATAAAATTACTTCTCTGAGTGTATGGATTCCCAACTAGAGTCCAAGGTATCTGGAGAGAGAAACCATTTGTCTTGTACATCACCTTATCCCTAGTATTTAGCGCTATGCCCACTGCATAACAGAACTCAGGATTTGAGGAATGCAGTCCTTCCTTCCTTCCTTGCTTCCTCCCTTTATCTTCGTTCCCTCTCTTGAATACTACAGAAAACATTAGTAGTTTCTTACCCAACATTCATTTCCCAGCCTTCTTTGCTAACAGAGCCTTGATTTGTTCAAGTTATTATCTAAAATGTGGCCAAATATGATGAGAACCCACCATCCCCCCCCCCCCCCAGCTTTGGAGAAATTCATTGAGGAAAAAGTTCTTTTATTTTCAGTTTTTGATGTGGGATTAAAAACAAAGCAGACAGAAACTAAAATAAAAGAGTTAAAAAGAACAAAACTATTGACTCTCTAATATGAAAGAAACTCACCCATTCATCCATCTACTCATCCAACAGGGACTGCTTCACGTGAAGCAGTGTTTTAGGCATTGGATACTAGTGTTGAGAAAAAAAATAGGATTCTTACCCTTATAACAAGTAGAAATTGCCCACGTGTGTGTGTGTGTGTGTGTGTATTGAGAGTGGGCACTGGTATTCCAGACAGAGGGAGAACTGTGTGTAAAAACCTGGAATTGAGAGTCTTCATGATTTGTTGGAAGAACTGAAAACTCTTCACCTTGGTCAGAGCAGAAAATGAAGTGGGAAATGGTGAGAGCATGGTGAGTGCATAGAGGAAAATCATGAGGGATTGTTTTGGCCATATTAAAGGGATTTATCCTAAGAACAATGGTAAATTTTGGAAGGATTTGAACCAAGTCAAGGAATTGTACATAATATCCAGGTGGATCCTGTTAGAGATTAACCTGAAGGATGAGAGAGGAAACAGTGAAAATAGAGGAAATTATGGAAGATCATTCGTCCGGTTGTCCTTAAAGTTTTTTCACCACGGAACACATGAAAAAATGATTTTTTTTCTTTTTTGTAAGTTCTTTATTTTGAGAGAGAGAGGGAGAGAGTGCATGCACCTATGCACTTGAGCAAGGGAGGGGCAGAGAGAGAGAGAGAGAGAATCCCAAGCAGGCTGCACACTGTCAGCACGGAGCTCAAGCTCACAAACCATCAGATCATGACCTGCGCTGAAACCAAGAGTTGGACACTTAACCAACTGAACTACCCAGGTGCCCCCCTCCAAAAGTGATGTTTTTCTACATATGGTTTAAACTGGAGGGAATTTGAAGCCTCCAATTAGGTCTCCAGCTGTTGGAGGGGACAGGCTTGAGGATAGGTTCTAGTAGACCTAGTAGACCAGTAGTTTGTTCAATTGACTGAAGAGTATCCAGTATCTAGGCCTTTCTGCACACCTGTAAGCCATTTTCTGCACATCTGTTGGAAAGCCTCTCTCTCTTAAGACCACTAATGTGAAATGCAAGTAATCTCAAAGACTAGGAGGTGCTTTGGCTGATCTGCCACCAATTGCTTTTCAACTTCCTCCTACCTTTCTCTCTCTGCCTGGTCCATTCCTTGTGGCTTCTAGATGACTCAAGGCTTCCAGATACTTGTGACTTTTCCATCACTTTCTCTAACTTGTTTCAACTCTACACAGCCAAACCTCCAGGTACATTCCTTCAGAGCTCTACGTCAAGAAGATGACAGTGGGTACAACAGTGATAAAGCCAATTAGTTCAGTCACACTAATGTGTAAGACAATACAGTCTTACCCCACCAGAATACCAACACACAGGTGTCAAGAAGGTCATTAACGGGAGATTATACCGGTGGGATTTTCTGACAGGAACACACTGAAACAATTGAGGTGAAAAGTAGAGAGGAATTGGGAGGAAGTAGCAAGGATACCCATAGAGCCCCTGACTAAACCTTGCTGATAGCAGAGTAATTTGCCAGGTGGATTATGGTGGTGCTTAATTTGCATAAAAAAGGAGCTAGGCCTTGTAGGAGAGTGCGGTGTCTCCAGGCTGTACCTCCATATTAAACAACACTTTGTAGTCAGAGCATTTGTTTCATCAAAAGCCTTCCTGGAGAGCTTTAACAAGCGTTTAGTAATTAAATTTCAAAATATCCCTATGAAGCAGGCAGTGCACTATTTTTCTGCCTTGTTCAGAAGGAAACCTACTGAGATAGGAAGAGGTCAAAAGACTTGTTACAGAGGATGTCACCAGAAGGCTGGCTTCTTCATCTCTGGGTTTCACACACATCTGATGGGAGGTGATGATTCAGTTCGGTAAATGCCTCCATGAAAGTCAATAATGCGTCTGAAAAGATTAAGGACATCAGTTGGGTGAGCAGACTGATGTTTCACTAATTCTTTACACCAATGAATCTCTGACTTCAGTGACATTAGATTCATCACTAGCCGCCTGCAAAGTTTTTACATAGCCAGGGCCCTGGTATGTGGACAATCTCAGTCAATTTGCCTGACTAGGACCAGGCATTTTCTCCCCTGGAGCTCCATTTCATTTCTTAGAGATATTTTCCTCCATAAAAGTAGACAGCAGAACTTCCCTTGACCAGAATCACTAAGAGAGGGGTGTTTTTAGTCTTCTCCTCAACTTTCTCAGCACACGTTCCCCAACTTGTGCCATTGGCTTGATGAGCAATGTATAAGCTAAACAGCAGCATGTATGGCTTGTCCAGGGTCAGGGGAAGATTCCTAATCCTACTTTTATGTGTTACTAAGGTGGAGAAACTCTCTGTACCTTTGCTACTGAAGGCGCCTCATGTGTGAAGAAAATTGTGCCCAGTACTCACTGCTACCAATCATGTTGTGGCAACAGGGGCTAGTGATGAGGAGGGATTTGAAGGAGATAGCTCCTTATCTCCTTCACAAAGCAGTCTGTTTCCCTGAGCTTACACCTGGAAACGGCAGACTTACTATTCTTACCAGTATGATTCAGAAGCCAGGGTTTCTAGAATCTCCAGTTTGTTTAACTCTTGCCATCTCTATCCCATAGAACTTCCTTGAGAACACAGAGACTAAGCATACTTGTTCTCTGGGCCGGGTGACCACATTCCCCATTCCATGGCACGTGACAGGTCGTGATGGGGTTTTGAAGAGGCTTTGAGGACCCACCTTGTGGAAGGGGGTGCTACCCTGTAGCCTTTTCCTGTGCAATTTTAAAAGCAGCTGTACCAATTTACTATAAACTTCCCACAGGGCTTTTGAACCTCAGAAGTAGATTGCATGATTTTACAAGAGCAGGGATGTGTCACCTCTGAAACTCACCTACCATAGCATATGTAATAGTGATGGGGATTTTGCGAGATTCATGTCTGCCTCTCCAGAAATGCAATGAATTGTTCTAACCAGGTCATATGACCTTGCTGCTTTGAGATTGCTTAAGAGGGAGCGAGGTTTTTCTAATGGGATTTAACTCCTTCTCCACCTTCTATAACTCATGCCTCGGTGTTTATACAGTTTTCTGCACACACACATTCCTCTTTCTCCCATGTGGACTCACCCCTTGGAGGTTTGAGGCCTCTGGAACATGGGAGCCCCTTCCTCACGTTGGTGCCTCCACCCAGTCTCTCTAACCCAGTGGTTGTCCACCAAGGGCGATTTTGGCCATATTCCTCAGAAGACGTTGGTAATGTCTGGAGACCTTTTGATTGTTGCACCTGCCACTAGCATCCAACAGGTAGGGGTCAGGGTAACACCCTGGTTAACACCCTGAACAGGACAGCTGCCCACACAAAGAATCATCTAGCCCAACATGCTCACAATACTGAGGTTAAAAGACCATGGTGTGAGCAATGACCGCCTCCTTACTCTGTCCACAGTCCGTGATGTAGACTTTCTCGTGCAGTCCCCCACTTCTCCTGTTTCAGATGAGGTGATCCCCTATACCCCTCCCCACCTCATGAGCCCTTCTTTCTCGGGGCTCCACTCCTTTGTGCATACTCCTTTTTCTCTTGCATTCTTCATTGTTTCTTCTGTAATTCCTCCTTTCCTTTGTCTATAAATATGGAGCAGGTTTTCCTAACTTAGTAGGAATCCACAAAATAGGTAGTAGATGACGGATGACTCAAAAACCCTTCTCTAAACCCCCTGAAGTACACCCTCTTTCTGTTTTACTGCAAGATTTCTCATATGACTAGACACGCCTTCTTCCCTCTGTTCTTCCCCGTCCCTGTTTTTTATTCTGGATTCTTCTACCTCTGTCCTTTATAAGGCTTTAACTTCAATTTCAGGCTTCTCTGGATTCAGCATTGTTAACCACTCACTTTTTCATGTTCTCTTCTTCTTCGTTTGCAGCGCGTGCATTTACCTACATCTGAAGCCGCTCTGCTGTCTCTCTTTAATAATTGGTAATGGATGATACACTTGCAAAATTCAGAATTTTTTTAAACTGAATTTTCTTGCCACATTCTGTCAATAACACAACTCTCAGCATCTGATGTGTGAATAGTGAGTTGGCAACAGGTTTTGGGTAGCATTAAAAATCTCTTTCAACAACATCTCTGTAAATCACAAAATGCTGTCCCTGCCTTTGAGCCTCACTTTCTACAGCAAAATGGGGTGGTGAAAGCTTACCATGGTCACCTCTCCACCTTTTACAGCCACATCCCTTCTTCACATCTGATTGGCTCATATTATACTACCCATTCATTCATTAGTATGACTTCAGCTTTCACTTTTTAAAAAATGTTTATTTATTTTTGAGAGAGAGAGAGAGAGAGAGAGGAGGGGAGGGGCAAAGAGAGAGACTGAGAATCCCAAGCAGGCTCCAAGCTGTCAGCACAGAGCCTGGCTCAGGGCTTGAATTCACGAAGCGTGAAATCATCACCTGAGCAGAAGTTGGACGTTTAACTGACGGAGACACCAGGTTCCCCTTTAGTTTTTACTTTTATATGGATGAATCCCATAACCAAATACCCAACTATAGAATTTCTAGAAATTACCTGACCTAACAGATTTGTGGTGTGATCTTTGGATTTTTGCTGGCCTCTGTAGTAGGCATAGCCAGACTGGTCTACCCATTGGATGGGCTCCTGCTGAGGTATGACTGGCCCCTTCAGTTTTTTCGAGTGTTTTTCTAACATTCAAGGTCCTGGATGGACTGTGGATTTTCTGTCTGCAGAGGCCTCTTCCGTCCTTCCCTGAACCTTCACCGTTGTCTAGTTTCTCTCAGAGCATCTGCGTCTCCTCATGGAGCACACAGGGACTTCTGAGGCTCCTTCACATCCCACACAGAGTGTGGTCTGCTGAAATGCTCTTGCATCATTTTCCCTTCTGCTGCCTTCTCCAATATTGTCACTTCTGTGTTAGCTTTTTGTTGGTGCCAAACTGTAGGCTGGGGTTCCTCTAGGGGTTACACACGACTCTTCACTGTGACTAGGAAGGCCGACCAGGAACTCTCAATGTCAATCATCTTCTGTTTCTTTTTTTTAAGTTTATATATTTATTTTGAGAGAGAGAGAGAGAGAGAGAGAGAGAGAGAGAGAGAAACAGAGCATGGAGCAGGGGAGGGGCGGGGAGAGAGAGAGAATCCCAAGCAGGTTCCATGCTGTCAGCACAGAACCCAAGGTGATCCCACAAATTGTGAGATCATAACCTGACCCAAAAGCAAGAGTCAGACACTTAACTGACTGAGCCACCTGGATGCCCCGGTCTTCTACTGTGTCTTAAGTTTCTTCCCCTACCTCCCTTTCACCCCTGAATCCCCAACATTGAGGCACAGAGGAGGAATGGGAAGGAGGAAATCCAGTCATGCAGTTCCATTCCTGACTTTACTTTCTCCTTTTCCACACTGTTCCTCAGATAAAATAAAACCAAACCAAACTAAACTAAGCTTCCAGGATTTTCTTTTTGTGTCTCTTTGCCTTTCCTGACATGGAGTAAGTACAATAGCCTCCACACCGCCTGCGAGGTTGGTTTGGTCCAGGCTATTCTTGCCCTTGGTAATTGAACTCTCTTTTCTGAATGCCTATAACACTTTTAGCCTGTAACACTCACAGATGTTGCATTGTTGTGTTGTTAATTACATCATGTCCCATCTCCTACCTCCACAGCTTGGTTGCAAGACTTTCAAGGTCTCTGACCCTCGTGATATTATATAGTGAGATATCTGGCCTTTGTCCCGGTTGCTGGCACAGAACTCCTAAAATGCTTGAAGTTTTCTAAGTGCTAAGGGTGATGGGAGCACCTTTTGTTCTCAGGAACTATAGATTGAGTTAATCACCAATGACCAATAATTTAATCAGTCATGCCTACATAAGGAGACCTTTTTAAAAAACCCTAAATGATGAGATTTGGGAGCTTCCGGGTTGGTGAACACATTGATATGCTGGTGGATGGCACACCTCCATGCCTTGCCATATAAGTCTCTTCCATTTGGCTCTTCCTGAGTTGTACCTTTTACTAAAAACTGGTAAATGTTAGCAAAGTGTGTTCCTGCATTTTGCTTAGGAATTTTGCTTACAGTTCCTGCTGTAAACCATTCTAGCAAACTCAATAATAATTGAACCTGAGGGAAGAGGTTGTGGGAAATCCCAATTTGTAACCATTTGGTCTGAAATATGGAAGTCCTGGGATTTGCACCTGGCATCCGAAGTAGGGGGACGATCTTGTTGGACTGAGCCCTTAACATGCGGAATCTGTGCTAACTCTGGATGGGTAGTGTCAGAATTTAATTGAAATGTCGGACACCCAGTTGGTGTCTGGAGAATCAGAGAATTGGTTGCTGTGAGGGGAAGAAAGAAGACCCTCTTGTTCAGTGTCAGAAGTGTAAAAATGAGTAAAATAGCTCACTGTCACATCTGTCTTTGCGTTCCCCCCGCCAAGGAGTATACTGTGTGTTTCAGTAGTTTTGATAGATTCTCTCATAGTGTCAAAGAAAATGCTTTGAATCATTGGGGGCAAGTGGTCATATTGTGATTCATTTTGAGTTGAAACTCAAGGAAAAGGGTCAGAAACTACTGGTCAGATTCTCACATGGGGTTCCTTCCTCCTCTACTGATGGAGGTTGTTGCATTTCATTTAAATCCAGGTGCTTAGTTCCTCACTAAGTGGAGGTCTTAATTCCTTTTTAATTCTTCAGTAAGTGAAGGTCATGGTATTTTTGGGTTCAGTTGGCTCCTGCAGGATTCGTGAGTAAGATATTGAACCTCAGTTTTATAAGTTCAGTACCCTGCAAATGTGGATTAGAAGGACCAAATATGGGGAGATAGGAGATATCCTAATAATGTGTAAGTGACGAGTCCAAACCATGATTTTGAGTGAAACTCTCTCTGACATGGTAAGTTACACGTTGTTTAAAGACTATTATTGCCTTAGTTTATGATAAAACTGGTTTTAAAATCTGTTGAAGCAGTTGGCTGATGATGCATTCCTTCCAGAGATGAAATTTACCCCCAGAGTGAATTCCAATAAAGACACAGTACCAGCCATTTGATGTATCGCTAGTGAACTTGCAGTAAGCTGGATGTCACTTGAAACCTCTTCCATGGGAACCACATGAGCTATCGATTGTTTACCTCTGCCATACCTCTAACAGTTAGATATTTCCTTGATTGCCCAAAGAGGAAGATGTGGAGATAAATAGTCCTGTCTGTTTACTGAGATATATAAAACTAATATTCTCTCTTTCCTTGTCCTTGCTTCTGCCATCCAGCTGTATGTTCCCGTGAGGTCTCCCCAGCTAACTCACCAATAATTCCGTGTATGGAAGGAAGACAGATAAGGGTAACTGGATTTGGTGTAAGTAATTGCATTTCACTTTCTTCTCTGAGTCCCTCTCTATCAGTTGGATCCAAATGAATATAAAGTCTGTGAATTCATTAGAAACCCCACGTGGTGGCCATCTGTTAACAGATATAATGATTGGCTCACTCAGTGGTGTCAGTACAACCGTGGTCTCCAGAACAGCCGCTTCGGTATCATCCAAGAGCTGGTTAGGAATTCAGAGTCTCAGGCCCCATTTCCCACCGACTGAGTCATAAAGTCTTAGCCGTCAGTGTTGTAACAAACCCTGTGGGCAATTCTGATTCACACTAACATTTGAGGACTCCTGCACTACATCTCTGCTACTCAAAGTGTCATCAGCAGAAGCATTGACATCACCCGATGACTTGTACAACTGCAGAATCTTGGACCCCAAGTCAGACCAACGGAATCCAATTCTGCATTTTTATAAAATACCCAGAATGTTCATATGTACAGTGAAGCTTGAGAAACCATGCCCGGTGTCTGGTTCAACACTGCACATTGGAATCACCTGTGGTGTTTTTGTAACCAAACCAAAAACAAAACATAGGAAGCCCCAGAGATTTACATGTACTTGATATGAGGAACAGTCTGGGTATTTGGACTCTTAAAGCTCCCCACATTGTTCTCATATGCAGCAAAGTTTGAGAACCATGGCCTTATGTCATACTAGTGCCTGGGAAACCAAATATCGTATGTTTCAACTATTTTATGTTTTCAGATGATCTAACTTCCACCAAGTAATGGCATTTGAATATGATTTGGAAGGCATGTGTGAAGCAGAGTCAGACTCTCTGTTAGCATGCAGTTATTACGTTTTTCCTGTGGAAGCAGTTAAGGGACCCCACTGTTCATCTTTAATTTCCCAGACATCGAGAGGTGGGGGATCCATTTTCCTGGGGTGGAGCTGAGAAGAGAACAGTTGAATTAGAGCTTGCATTCAGAACAGAAGCTCCCTGATTTCCTGGATGCCTGGGGGTGGGGGGAGGGGATGGGGAATAGTTGTCCTGGTGAACAGCTTTGTCGGTGTCATTCCACAAGTCACTCATGCAAATGTCAGCTTGGAGCCCTTCTACCCACTTTGTGAGCATGTAATTCCTTTTAAATCCTTTAACAGAATTCACCAGCTAGAGTGGTTTCATTATCTGCTGGTGAATTCTGACTGATCCATCCATGTAAGGTATATATGCATCGTTGTGGCTGAACTGAGCCATGTTTTGTTTAACCTGAGCCCCTATCTTTCAATTTAAAAACTGGATTTTTGTCCATGAGGAAAAAGGAAGTTAATCCTGAGAAAACTACTCTACAGTCCAAACTTATGATCCTAGTTAAGAACAGCTCTCTTTCTCATTGTTACCCCCACCCTTCCTACCCATATGCATTCCTCCCAAGCTTGAGTGCTCAAGTCATATTTGTGATGATCATAAATGATCATAACATCTTGTGTACTGACACTTGCCCCATCCATGTCTCAAAATCCCTTCCCATTTGGAAAGGCAAGAGTGATTCCTCTACTGCCTGGTCAATAAATAAGAAACGATTTTTTTTTTTCATTTCTTTCAGGAGTCAAAACCAAACAAGAGTTTTATCATATAAATTCATAGATTGGCTTATAGCTACCAAAGAAAGAAAGAGAACCAAATGTACTAGGAAACACAATTTTGTTTTCACATCATATTTGTGATGACTAGTTTTTTATATTAGGCAGCTCTGATTTTTCAGGAGTATTTTCTACACACAAAGGGTTACAATTGCTTTTGGTGTTGGAAACTGATGGTCCAGCCAGGGGACAGATGGGAAGATAAAAAGCAGGAAAAGGGGAGGGTGAAGAAGAGGAAGTGCCCAGCATGGCCAAAGCGGCCACAGATTCCCTGCACATGTAAGAGTGAAGTTGCTTCGAGGTCCCTACCCCGCGTTTTAAATATAATTTTGAATTTTCCAAGTGTTTTTAGACATCTCCTTCTAGGTTGGTCGTTGGAAGATAATTAAACCTTTCCCCGGAAGCTGTTGAGATGGCATCTCGTACAGAGGGATGAATGGCCATTCTCTATAGGATTTTTACACAGTGACTTTTATTCTAAGGAAGCAGAGTAGCCAGAGTCTCCATCCTCCGCAAGACCATCTCAAGTGCTTTTTGTAGATTATCTCGCTGCCTTTCCCAAAACGGGTTCTATTTAGCAGAGTAGGGGGGGTCATGACAGTTTTTTTCTTTTTTTCTTTTTTAACTTGGGCTCTCCAACTAAGGAGGCTTCCTTCCTCATTACCTTTGATCTTTCTTTGAAAATCATCTCAAAGAGTAGCCCCCAGTATACAGCAGCTTCACTCCCAGATGGTGCGGGGATATGTACAGTTAGGCTTGCACTTTCAAGGGAGGTGGAAGGAGAGACCTGGCAGCCTAAACTAGACCAAGACAAATGTGATCTTTGTGAAGGCAGGAACATTAAAGATTATCTTCGTATACAGTGAGCCGAACCTAAATCCCACATGGAGATTGATAGACTTAGAGACACAAGCTTTGTTTACACCCTCCTTCCTATTCAGTGTGTGTTTATCATGTTTAATTTATTGCTGGTTTTATGCATTTTTCTTTCACTGGTTATGGAGGTTTGTGGCTTGCCTTTTAACTTTGCAAAAGTTTGGTACAATGGAAATTTAGAACACCAAAACATTTTCCAAACAATTGCAAAATGAACTATGTCCCCAACTAATTTGATCTGGAGGAAAGAAAGAACAAAGTCTTGTTAACAGAGAGCCCTAAAATGTAATTACTCACACGTGCAAACATGTTTAAGTGTGGGTTCTCAGCGAATGCTTATCATGCAGCACTTTCTTGCTCTAACTGTTGCCCATTAAAAACCTCCTGTGCCATATGCAGGTGTGATTATACAGCCAACTGCCAATTCTCACTGGCTCAAGGATCCTTTTGAAAATGTCCAGATGGATATGAATGTCGGATTTGGCAGTTAAATTATAGAGCCCAATATATCTCTTCTAAGTACTAAGGCACTGAAGCAGAGTATCGATGTTTTCCCCCACTCCTAACTAGATTTCAAAAGAACAGTTTGGTTTTTTTAAGCTGGGAATTATATTTCCTCATTTTTTCTGAATCTCAGGATAAACTTTGTTATGGCTTTTATCACTTTTCATCAGTCCACATATCTTAGGAACAACATCAAAAGCTTTTTTTTTTTTTTTTGGTAAGCCAAAAGTCAGTCAGAAATTGGCTCTTGAGGTGACCTGGTGTATTTAAACAAGTGCAGAGAGAAGGGGGGAATAAAGCAGTGGTATTATAGCTCCCCAGAGCCTGCCATCTGCCCTCCAGAGAAATGAAATGGTTTACGGGAGAAGGACATGAGAACAGAGTGACAGAAAGGCATCTCCTTGGTTCTTGACGATATGAACCACAAATGCAAACATCTGTCACCCCCAGGACCACAAGGCTCAGCAGCAGGTTGTTATCAGCTGCTGTGGGAATGCGCCACAAATGTCGTTGTTACAATTTCTCCTTGCCCAGATTGGAAGTCCTCAGTGGTAGTCCAGAAGCTCCGGGGAGTTGGTCATCTTTTCACATAATTCGTGTGACTGATGGGATGTGGGTTTGCTTCATCTAATATGCTGTGCATCCCCAGAGCAGTGCTTAAGGTAGGATTGTTGAGTGGGGTGCTGTCCCATGATAGACCCAGCACAGCATATGTAGGGGACATGGCAAGAGGAGGCATGAGGAGTTTTAAAGAGCAAGGCATGGGGAGTGGGGAGAAGAAAGGACATGGTGCGTATTTTTTATGTTTATTTATTATTTGTGAGAGAGAGAAAGAGTGGGGAGGGGCAGAGAGGGGAAGACAGAGGATCCAAAGCAGGCTTTGCACTGTCAATGCAGAGTCCAGTGTGAGGCTCGAACTCAAGAACTGCGAGATCATGACCTAAGCTGATGTTGGACACTTAAGCGACTAAGTCACGCAGGCACACCAGAAATGGTGTTTTTATACAGTGCCTGGCTCAGTCTAGGTATAGAGCAACCGCATGACAGCATTTGTATGGCGGGTTACAGCACATTGATGGCTTGAAGCACAGTTGGGGTGCGGGTCTAGGGGTAAGCTGTCAAGAGGTCTAAGATTCCTATTGTCAACCAGCCAGATGACAGCCAAACTTCACGCTCACATATTTTATATTAGGAATATAGGTCGGAATAAACATTTTAGATGAAATATATAGGTAAAGTAGAAAAAAACTGGGGAGTCATGTAACTTCATGTAACATTTAAAGTGCTTTTTTTGAGGATTAAATTTTTTTTTAATTTTTATTTTTGAGAAAGAGAGAGAGAGAGAGTGAGCACGCATGAGTGGGGGAGGGGCAGGGAGGTGGGGGGAGACACAGAATCCGAAGCAGGCTCCAAGCTCTGAGCTGTCAGCACAGAGCCTGAACACGGGGCTCGAACTCACAAACCATGAGATCAGGACATGAGCCGCAGTCGGACACTTAACCGACTGAGCCACCCAGGAGCCCCTAAAATACTTTTAAGTGTAAACAGTGAGGGTAGGCAGAGGAAGCAGGTAATAAACAAAATTAAAGCAGTGGCCTCACATTTTCTAGCCTGAGGGTACATTCCTTTCAGGCCAAGTCTCTCTGAACAACCTACCCCATCTACTCATTCCTTATGTAGATACAGCTTAAGGGTTTGTCCAAATTGCATACTTCACTTCATTTGAACGTCACAGAAATGTATACTCACGACTCATAGACATCTCAAATGCAGCATGCCTCAAGTTGAACTCCTGGTCCGGCCCTAAAACCTGTGTTCTGTCTCATTGATGGCAAGTCCAGCCCTCCCATTACTCAGGCTGAAAACCTCAGTGTCACCCTGATTCTTCACTTGCTCTCAACACCCTACATCCAATGGTTCCAAATATCCTCGTGCTTCTGCCTTCAAAATACTTTCCATCACTTCTGCTGTGGCTGCAGTGGGACTGAGCACATATCCCATCCTCTGTTTTTACCGTAATAGTCTCCTTCTGTTTTTACTGTAACAGTCTCCTTACCAGCACCTTTGTGATGAGCATTATTCACGGTCAGAGGAACCTTGCAGACATAAATCGGATGGATCGTCACTCCTTTACCCCAGACTTCCCAATGGCTTCTTATTTCATTCAGAGTAAAAGCCCACATCCTCATCAGGCCCCCAGAGTGCTAACGGCCTGGCTGGTCACCTCATGCCTTACCTGCCTCCCCCTCGCACCCAGCTCCTTGTTCTTTAAACACTCCAGACATGCTACCACCACCTTAGGGCCTTGCCCTGCTGTTCCCTCCACCTAGCACGCTCTCCCCACATGGCTGACTGCCTTGTTCTCCTACTTGATCTTTGCTCAGAAGTTACCTTCGCCCCGCCCATTCCATTTATTGTAACCGAGCCTCTCCAGCCTCTGGAACAGCTTACTTGCTTTATTTCCTTGCCCCTAAATAATTTACACATTTAATCATACTCTACCATATAGTCATTTGCTATGTTCACAGTCTATCACCCCCAGTAGACTATAAGCACCATGAAGGCAGGTTTTTTCCCCCCTCTGGTTTGATCGCTAATGTGCCCTAACTGCTTGGAACAGTGCTGGCACATAGTGGGTGCTCAATAAATATTTGTTGAATGAATGAATGAAGTCATCTCAGTCATAATGTTATCAGATCATACTTTAGTTAGTTAGTTAGTTATTTAGTTATTTAGTTATTTATTTTTTTTAATTTTTTTTTTCAATGTTTATTTATTTTTGGGACAGAGAGAGACAGAGCATGGACGGGGGAGGGGCAGAGAGAGAGGGAGACACAGAATCGGAAACAGTCTCCAGGCTCTGAGCCATCAGCCCAGAGCCTGACGCGGGGCTCGAACTCACGGACCGCGAGATCGTGACCTGGCTGAAGTCGGACACTTAACCGACTGCGCCACCCAGGCACCCTAGTTATTTATTTTTAAATGTTTATTTGTGAGAGAGAGGGAGCCTGAGCAGGGGAGTGGTAGTGGGAGCAGAGGATGTGAAGCGGGCTGTGCACTGACAGCAGCAAACCTGACGTGGGGCTCAGACTCACGAACTGTGAGATCGTGACCTGAGCCGAAGTTGGACACTCAACTGACTGAGCCACCCAGGCAACCCCAGATTATACTCTTACATTCCAGAAATATTTATAAGGAGTTTTCACCTTTGTGTGGCATTATATAAACCTGTGTGGCAGGCATTACCATAATCCCAATTTAAAGAGTGAGAACCAAAGGCAAGAAAACTGAAGAATCTAATTTAACACAACAAGGAAGTGCTAGAGCCAGAATGGAAACCTATGTCTCTCCTACTGCAGAACCCAGACTCCTCACCCCTGCTTACAATAGCAAGAAAACAGAAGACCTGGTTACAAAGTGGGCAAAAGATATGAACAGACACTTCACCAAAGAAGGTATATGGAGATAAATACATGAAAGAGATACTCAGCATCATTTGTTACTAGGGAAATGTTAATTAAAAACAAGACAGTATCAGTCCACACCTGTTAGAGTGACTAAACTTGAAAAGACTAACCATACGGAGTGTTGGTGAGGATGTGGAGAAACTGGAATCTCACACACTACTGGTGGGGATGTAAGATGTTGCAACTGCTTTGGGAAAGTTTAAGGGTTTCTTTAAAATTTAAACAAACATGTCATTTGCTCAATCTTCTTAACTTCTCTGTGTCTCCCCAGGAGAAATGAAAGCATATGTCCTACAAAGATTTGGGCATGAGCGGTCATAGCCGCAAACTGGATGGAAGTGACTGAAATTTTTACAGGTTTCAACTGATTTCACTCTTCTTATTTCCACCCCATTGTTTTCATTTCCCTCTTCTCTTTTTCCATGGTAAGGCTATTGCTTTACACACTCTAAATTCATTCTGTCCCTGCTAGCTTCTTCCAGAAGATTGTTGAGTCTCCTTGCCTTCTTGCAGACATTAGAGGAATTGCCTTTTCACAGAGTCATGACATATTCCTTGGGGATTCTCAGGAAGAAACAAAATGAACCGGATCCTTCTCATCGTGTGTGAGGACACGCCAAGGACAAGCCCTGTAGGTGTTTCCTTACTTTTCTTCCACCAAACTGCTGGACTCTAAGAAAGACAAGGTCTTGGTGAGAGGCTGTCTTTCTTGCATTTGCTGCTGCTGGTGGAAAGGGAGCCAACCTGTCACCCTTCTCTGGTCTCTGTTTTTAATGCCTCGTACCTTTATGTCACCAGTGGGTGAGGTGGTGTGAACAAGTAAGAGTTCGCAGTTTCTTCCATCAAGTCCCTCCAGAAAGTCTTTGCAGAGTTCTGTGTCTCAGCTATCTGAGTGGTTTGGGAATTAGCAAAAGAAGTTTTAAAAGAGGAACTGGCATTTAAAAGAAAAGTCATGCTAAAAAGGAAGACTAGGTCAGATTTTTACTTTAGGAACACACTTCTCTACCCCTTCCTATGTAGGCTGGGAACAAGCTAGCGAGTTCATACAGATGGTACCATATCACACTAAAGGAACACATCTTATATTTTTTGGGTCTGTTTTAATGTGAAAGCTATACAAAGAAACACAATGCCAATTTTGCATGTAAAATTCCACCGTTTTTTGTTTTTTTTTTTTTTTTTTTAATTATCTGGCTGCTGATTTTTATTGTAGAGTTAAAGGTGAAAGGAAAAGATAATTTACGGTATTCTTTCATCACTTAAGGAATCCAACAGTTATTATAGTTTCTTAATGTGTCTTAAAAATAATAGCAGTTTTTCATGGCTCATCTTTCTCAGCTTGCGATGTGCCACATGTGTGATATGCTTTGGAGGAAGCTGGGGTATTACTCTTGAATAGATGCATGTTTATGTGTTGGCCCTGCCAGTCAGTAGCTGGGTGGCACTGAGCCTTCTTCACAGATGTCATGCACATCAGGGGTTGACTAACATTTTCTATAAGAGCCAAATAATAATAGTTTGGGCTTTGTAGGAAAAAAAAATGTCTCTGTTGCACCTACTACTCACTTCTGCCATCGTGGCTGGAAAACAGCCATAGATAATAAACGAATAGGGGTGGCTGTATTCCAATAAAACTTTATTCACAGTCACAAGCTTCAGCCATATTTGGCCCATGGACTGCAGTTTGCTAATCCCTGATACAGATAACGGTACCTTTCTCCCAGGGTTGCCCTGTGGGCCGTATGCCCTATGTCAAGTGATTAGAGCAGGGCCTGGTTTGACATCAGCTCTAAAACAGAGTCAGCTCCCTTATCCAGTGCCTCCGTGAGTCCCGGTGCTTCTACCTGTGATCTCAGTTACAATGTGCTCGGGTGAGGGGATGTGTGTGTCAGCACAGTATCAGACTGTTCAGGGAAGAGTTTCTCTTTGCATCCTTCTTACTACGTGTGAAAGTACTTTTAAATCTCTGAGCACAGAACGAATGCCACTTGTTCTTGTTTTTGGTTTTGGTTTTCCTTCCCGGTGTCAGGGCAAGGAGAGAGAAAAGCATTCCCAGAGGAAGTGACCCCTTGGCCCAAGGAAGCCTCTTTATTAAATCTTCCTGTAGAGTTTTGAGAAAAATCAGAACCGATTGGACAGTACATTTCCCCCCTTCTGGATAGGTTTTCTGATTTTGTGATAAAGAAGGTCAATGTGTATGTAAGATTTGAGTTTGAGAAAAGATGGCATGTTTCAACAATTTCTGTTTGAGCCTCATTCCAACACGGCAAGATAAAGAAGATTTACAGGAAAATCGCCAAGTAGAAATAGAGTGTGCCCTATCACTGGTTTAGGCAATAACCCGAAAAGTTAAATTTGTTGGGAGTCTTTTAAATTTTTTTAGAAAGTGATACATTTCTACTTTACAATATTTGGAAAATGTAGGAAAGTATATAGGCAACAAACAAAGAAACAAAACCCAACAAAGCTTTACTCTCCCCATCTCATGTTGACAATCGGTCTTTTACTCCTTCTCATGTCTTAAAATAGATGGAGACCCTCTCCATTGTCTTAGTTTACAAAATTGGAGTCATACGCCATGTTCATAGGATTACGTCTATAAGTTGCTCTTTTCACAATAATGGCATGAAGGGAACACATTCCCATGTCTTTAAAAACTGTGTACGACATGGTTTTAAATGGCTGCAGAGGATTCCAAATGTTGAGATAACACATTGGGAGGCTGACCTTTCGAGACTGCCTTTAGGAACTTTAACTCCTCCTCAGCACCTTTGTCAGAATTCGGAAAAGGAAAAGAAAGAGACAGAGAGACAGAGAAAGAGAGGCAGGCAGGGAGGGATGGATTAAGACTCAAATCAGTTCATTTGTCTCCTTTTTAAAGCAGCGAAAGGTTGGGTGCAGGAGAATCCTAAACCAACACGATTGTCCTTTCCAGCAGTCAGAGCTACAGTGAGGCAAGTGGGCAGGAGTCTGATGTGGCAAGAGGTTAGCAGGAGCCCCACGTCAGCGGCCAACCTGTACGAGCTGGGATATTGCCCCAGCCACAGGGCTGCATGGTGACACTTCAGGAGTTGACAGCATATTTTCCTATGCAGAACCAGCACATGCCTGCCCCATCTTGATTAATTTTGGTGTTTCATCTTAGACATTCTCCTGTCACAGAACATTCCATGCTTGTGTGGAGCCATAATGAGTTACCCCAGGGATAACCTCTTTAGAACTAATAAGTCTGTTACTCTTAGAGTAGTGAATTGTCTGAAGATACAAAGCGATACGTTAATAACACTTAATATTATAACATTTGAGTCTGGATGGGTATGAAAAATTGTATGTTAGCAATTAACCCCTTTGTTTGTGGCATTGATGAATGAGATTAGAGTTGGATTTAAGGATTTGTTAGATGACAAAGTCCAGTGACCTTAATTACTC
The DNA here is from genome assembly GCF_018350155.1 of Leopardus geoffroyi. Taxonomy (NCBI): domain Eukaryota; kingdom Metazoa; phylum Chordata; class Mammalia; order Carnivora; family Felidae; genus Leopardus; species Leopardus geoffroyi. Next base: position 134,440,898 of record NC_059326.1, read on the forward strand.
TAATCTTATCTGACCTAGATGAATGAAATGCGTTTCCTGCACATAAAATGGTAAGCATTGTTACCTTATCATGTGTAGCTGCTGGTCAGATCTCTGATGTTAAAAACAAGAGTGGAATGAGAAATAATGAAGCAAAGACTAATTTATCCATAAATCTCCAAAAACAAAATTAAAGGTACCTCAGGTCTGGGCCCCATAACATATCCCTTCAATCCTTTTCTAATTTCTACCTAAAAATTTCTTTCTTGCTCCCAATTTAAGAGTTTTACCTACACATTGTGAAAACAAAAACTTGCAGAGAGAACGTTAAAAAACAAAAAACAAAAAACAAACAAAAAACCATGATATGATTATACAGATATAACCAATGTTTACATTTTGGTCTGTACCCTTCTAACAAATTTTCTTCCATGCATATATACATAGAAATGAATATTTATTTTCCTAATATGTACGGATGGGAACATATTATACATATTGTTTAATAACATTCTCTTTTTTTATGGTAAACAGTATGTCTTGGGCCAATATTGTTCCTCTTCATTCAGAACACAGAGACTTAATTGTCTTTGTTCCTCTTCAGAGCAGCTGCTCCCACCCCCCCCCCCCCACTTCTAAAGGTCTGTCCCCCACACTCACTGCGGAAGACAATACAGCCTTCCCACATTCTACTTCCCTCACTGTGCACGAAGCTCACCACACAGGCCGTTGTTAAGGATTTCACTGCTAATTGAGTAGGAAAGCAGATGATAGAAAAATAACCACCATGGTAGGTTCTATAGATTTGACGTACTTAGACCTTCCTGGTTCCCTAGCTGGGTGGTCCCTGGGTGGCATGAAAGGCTGTTGTTTGTCATCTCTGATCATGAGTAGAAAGCACATCAAATTTCCCCTCACTTAGGCCTTTTCCTACCTTCACCCTCTGTAGGTCAGTGATTCTCAAGCTATCTGGGAGAAGATTCAGTTGCTTTTTGTTGTGTTTTCCTTCCAAGCATTCTTTTGTTGTGTGTGGTAGAATGCACATCATATAAACTTTACTCTTTTGCCGCATGGAAGTGTGCAGTTCCGGGTCATGAAGTGCATTCATTGTATGTTCAAATACATTCAGTGTGTATTCATACATTGTTGTGCCACTGTCACTACCGCCGTCCATCTCTAGAACATTTTTCATCTTCCCAAACTGAAGCTCCATGCTTGTTAAATGGTAATTCTCCAGGGGCGCCTGGGTGGCGCAGTCGGTTAAGCGTCCACTTCAGCCAGGTGACGATCTCGCGGTCCGTGAGTTCGAGCCCCGCGTCAGGCTCTGGGCTGATGGCTCAGAGCCTGGAGCCTGTTTCCGATTCTGTGTCTCCTTCTCTCTCTGCCCCTCCCCCGTTCATGCTCTGTCTCTCTCTGTCTCAAAAATAAATAAAAAATTAAAATTAAAATTAAAAAAAATAAATAAATGGTAATTCTCCATTCTCCTCTTCCCCTGCCCCTGGCACCATAGTTCTACTTTTTGACTCCAAGTCAGTCTGACTGTTCTTGGTACCTCAGGTACCGATTGGAATCATAGTATTTGTCTTTGTGTGACTGGCTTATTTCACTTAGCATAATGTGTTCAAGGTTCATTCAAGTTGTGGCATATGCCAGAATTTCCTTCCTTTTAAGGCTGGATGGCATTCCCTTGTATCAAATATACCACTTTTTTTAATCCATTCACTCTGCCTCTTGGCTCTTGTGAATAATACTGCTTTGAGTATGACTGTACAGATACCTGTTTGAGCCACTCTTTCAATGATTTCAAACCAGTGAAACTGTCAGATCATGTGCTAGTTCTGTCTCTAATTTTGGGGGGAACCACCATACTGTTTTCTACCGAGTCTGTACTATTTTATAGTCCCATGATGGACAAGGCTTCCAATCTTCCCTTTGCCAAGACTTGTTGTCTTCTGGGCGCTTATTGTTGCTGTTGTCTGATAGTAGCCATCCTAATGAGTGTGAGGTGGGCATCTTATTGTGGTTTTGATTTGCGTTTTTCTAATAATTAGTGATTTTGAGCATCTTTTCATGTGCTTATTGGCCATTTATCTTCTTTGGTGAAATGTCTATTCAAGTCATTTGCTCATTTTTTAATTGAATTGTTTGGGTTTTTGTTGTTTTGCTTTGTTTTTGACCTCACTTCCATTGTGAATTAATACTTTTAGAAAATACAGTAAAATTACTATCACTGAATCACTGGATACCAAGATGAAGGATGTTGAGTCCCAGGACATCTTTTTCTAGCCATGATGAAGTAAAAGGGATCCATTTACCCTCCCATCTTAAATGATTAGGAAACCAGCAAAATATATAAAACAATGGTTTTCAGATATTGGACAAGAGTCCCTTTAGCAGTATGATCCTTCCAGAGAAGGAAAGAAACAAGATGTCTCAGCTTACTGCTTGGAGGCAGGCCAAAAGCATACCTAGGGGAGATCAAACTGATCCATGGTAACATACCTGTATTTCAGAACAAAGTTGACTACTCTGTAAAGAAATACGGCTAAATCCAGGACCCTGCAGTAGGAATTCACAGTCACCACAATCCAGTCAAAAAATTGCCAGCTATGCAAAGAAGCAGGGTATATGATCTATAAGCAGAAAGAAAAATTAACTGTTAGAAGATGAACTGTAATAAAAACGAAACAGAAATAAAAGACATAAAATATAAGCCCCATTTTAAAAAATATTAGGTTTAATAGATAAAAAAATTATTCTCTCAGGTTGCTGTAATGGCTTCTAAATGTTTACTCCCAGCTTCTATTTTTATAGCTCCATGGGCTGGTAACAATTCACAGGCCATCACCCCATCAATAGACAACATTTGCTGTAGCCCTGCTTAGACCAGTTTTGTTTTTAATTCCTGGCAGATTGACTTGGATACTTGGTAAGGGCACAATCTGCTTTTGACTACATTGCCATACAAAAGTCTAGTGTCTCTAAGTGAATTTCATATCTCAAGGAATTCCAGACGGAGTGGATCCCACCTCAATTGGTGTTCAGCACCATGCCAGACCCTGAGGGAACACCTGAGGTGTGGTCCTCAGAGTGAAGTGTGGCTGGGATATTTAGGAGAAGCCTAATTAGCAATGTCATTTTAGATAAGTAGAGACACAAGGTTTTAAGTAAAACCCTTCGGAGCCTAATTATTTCTTATTTTAGCATGAACTTTAGAGGAAACTACTAAATCATTCTGGAAATAGGTCCTCAGTTCACAAGATGCTGGGAGCTAATTATTTAATGCATTCAATTGCATGCATATTGTAACTGCAATATGCATTTTATTATGTACATTTCTGTAAAATGTACATTTTATATTGGAAGAGCCACTGCCGACCTCTAACCCGCTACCCCTATGAGGCAAATGTCCGTGGACACATTATTCCAGAAAAGAATGGAGTGTTTTAGGTTCTGTTAATTAGCAGCTTTCTTTACACTCTCCAAGATTTCTTCTCAGCCTCTCCAGGTTCACTAGTTAACTAATAAATGTTAACTATCTATGACCACAAATTTTTTTTTTTTTCAACGTTTATTTATTTTTGGGACAGAGAGAGACAGAGCATGAACGGGGGAGGGGCAGAGAGAGAGGGAGACACAGAATCGGAAACAGGCTCCAGGCTCTGAGCCATCAGCCCAGAGCCCGACGCGGGGCTCGAACTCACGGACCGCGAGATCGTGACCTGGCTGAAGTCGGACGCTTAACCGACTGCGCCACCCAGGCGCCCCATAAATGTTAACTATCTATAGGTGTATGTCTCTGCATGTTTACTTATTTCATTTATTCAGATCTGCTCAAGAAATGTACAGTATCTGAGGGGTTAATTTAAAAATTACACAATTGGCCTTGATATAATTTTCTAGAAGACAGCACTGTTGAATTCAAGTTAGATAGTTTTTTGTTATTTTCTGTGGCAAAAGCATATCTGCCTGAGGGCAAGGAGTAGGGTCCTTAGGTGTGGGCAGTGGAATCATTCAGCAAGTGCTGGTTGCCTCACATCTCCTCCATCATTTACAGAGGCTCACCATTCTCTTTGGTTTCCCCCAGAATCATCAGGGTCCATTTCCTAGGATGGGGCCATTTTGATCTGTTGGTGAGGAAAACCATTAGGTGGCAGAGCACAGAGGGATGCCTGCCTTATCTGGGTGTTGGCACATAGACCTCGAGTGCTCAGAAGAATGACAGAGGTCATGCCCTCCCTGGGCTAGGTCAGAAGTGAAAGAGGGCAAATGGTCTTTTCATTGTTTTCTTAACTTAAATTCAAGTTAGTTAGCATACAGTGTAGTCTTGCCTTTAGGAGGAGAACCCAGGGATTCATCTCTTACATATGACACACAGTGCTCATCCCAACAAGTGCCTTCCAATGCCTGTCACAAATTTAGTCTGTCCCCCCAACCAACACCCCTCCAGCCACCCTCAGTTTGTTCTCTGTATTGAAAAGTCTCTTACGGTTTGCCTCCCCCCCCGGTTTTATCTTATTTTCCTTTCCCTTCCCCTAAGTTCCTCTGTGTGTTTCTCAAATTCCACATATGAGTGAAATCATGTGATATCTGTCGTTCTCTGGCTGACTTATTTTGCTTAGCATAATACTTTCTAGTTCCATCCACGTCGGGCCTGGTTAGTACTTTGATGGTAGTCTTTTCATTTTGTAATCTCAAGTCCATATCCCTTTATCCTCCTGGGCAAAATAGAATCTCACGGTGATTACAATCATGTCTTAGAGGATACTCTGCCAGGATACATAAAGAGGTGTCTGTGACTTGCGCATTCATGTCTGAAATGTTTGATGAGTGCCCAGCCCAGCTACAGCCTATCTGCACAACAGCACCTTTTCTGTTGTCAGTGAGACACTGATCTGTGGGTTGCTAAGTTTCTTTATGAGTTTCAGTAGGTGTTCCCTCTATACATGTGGAAACTAAGGTGAGCAGTGGCCACTTGGAATGAATGCTCTAATTACTGTTGGTGACAGTAAATAAAATTAGTTAGAAATGGATCAGAAGTCTTGTCTATCAAGAAAGGACTCTTTTAGTTATCCTTAGGTCTGGCTAAATGGGCTTTCTGAAATGAGAATGTAATATTCCTCAGAGACTGAGTGTTCACATCGAATCACTTTCATTTAAAAATAATCATTTAGGGGATGGAGGTGAACTCTGTGTTAACTAGAAGTGGCAAAAATTGGATAATAAGGACTTTATTTATTTATTTTTTTTGTTTCTCTGCCTCTTAGCTTTCCTCTTTGGCATTCTCTAAACTTATATTATTGGTCACTTTTGTGTTGTTGTTTTTCCTTTCTTGACACCCTCAGCCAATCCCTTGGTTTCAAATATCACCATTGCTTTGTAAAAAAAACAATCAAATCTCTCTTTACAGCTATGGACTTCCTGTTATATGAGTGAATAAATCTTTATCAGCTGAGCCATCTTGGTTTGGTTTTCTCTTGCTTGCCTCCAAAAGCATCTTGACTTTTTTTTCTCCCTGAATAGGAGAATGAATCACCCTGAAGCCAAGTCATGAGCATGTCACTATCATGGGCAGTAGTAATCTTTGGTAGTGCCCCACTCCCTACCAAAAACACTGCAAATTTATAATGTAGCATGTGAGACTTTCCTGAATTTTGTCCCAGCTTGACTCTACAAGCTCATTTCTTATGTGCCTCATTTACATGGTTCCTTCTGGTGAATAAAACACTTTAAGAGCTGCAGGGGCTCAGGGAAGAGGGGCTCCCCATCCTAACGGCTTTCTAGGCCCTGAACCAAAGCCCACTCCCCCTCCCCTGCCCCCACTCCACCTCCAGGGACTGAACATGGAGCTAGCTGGTGTCAGCCCTTTTTTGACCTAGAAATTCACTTCTGTTTGGGAGACAGAGGTGATTTTAGAGAGTTCTTCTGTGTCCCATTTTAGAAAAAGGTCAACTCAAATGTCCTAAAAGGTGAGAATTGCTTCTGCAAATATGACTCCTAGACCCCTGAATTCCAGGATCAGCAGGCTGTGCCCTCAAGATACGAGGTTCTCCCCTGGCAGCAGGAGACATACCCAGAGAATGGTGAAGCTGCAGGACCAGCTTCAGTGCATGGAAGAACAAAGAGGAACAAGGCATTCAGGTGGCCAGCATGAGGGGACGTAGCCAACAAGCATCCAGTCGCTGTCACACAGATGTTTGGGCTGCAGTATGAGAAGAACTCAGAGAGCCTATTCCTATTTGTGACTGCAAGCTCAGGAGTTCACCCAGTTCTTGTAAACCTAAGGGAGGAACTCCCCACCATGAAAAGATAATCAAGCAGTCTCCCTGCAGTGATGTCCTTTTCTGCAGACCCCCACCTGGTTCCAAAGTTCTCTGAGCAGAGTAACCATGGAAACTAACCAGTCATCCCAGTCTCCTTCCCTCTTCCCCCTTGTGACTCCAAGAATGGGGGTCATACTCCTCAAGTGCTCCTTGGGTCGCGTGAGATCATGAGTCTGAAGAATGCAACTGGAAGTGGTGTCAGGGGAATAAGGTATTTACACCTTCTCATTTGGTCCGAGAGCTCCTGGGGCTAAAGAAAGTAATCCTACTGACCACAGGAAGTCCCAGGATTCTTAGCACACTGCACATTGATGACCATGTCAAATTCCATGACCCACAGGTCTTCCAGACCTTCCCATAGCCAGACTTTTCCAAATCCCACGCCTGCTCAGAAAGTGTTAGCCCAAAGGACGCATATGTTTTCAGGCTGCAGAAGCTTCATTGAAGGTCAAGTTGAAACTGCCACTCCTTTCCAAGCCCAGGACATTCTTAGCAGCAAGTGAGAGAGAGAACCAAAGCCCCTGTGAACACACAGATACTTGCCTTTGGAATGACCTAAAACCTCTTTACTATAGCCCCCACATCCAGTCATCCAGGGCTGTAATTCCTCTCTGAATGCCAGCTGCCCCAACTCTTTGTTCTGGCACCAGTACCCAAACCTGCTGCCCCCATGTGTCCCTGGCCTAGGACAGGCCTAGGGTAGAAAACAAACTGGTTCTTTCTGTGGGCAGCCTGGCCAGCTCTACTCCCCTGCTGTTCTATGATATTGGGACAAATACATTTGATGTCCACAAACCAAGCAGTTATCTCTGTCTCCTACTAGGGCAATAGCTCTTTGGCAAATTCTTATATCTTCCTCCCTGCCTCCAGCCCCTCTACTAGTGTTGGATGGAGATACCCCCCACCCTGGGAGAGAACCCAGACAGATTGTCTCATGAGTAGTCTGGAGCATCATTGGCACTCCTTTCAAACTCTCAAATATCTAGCATATGTTTTTCTGTAATGAGAAAATACTCACAGTAGCACAAACAATACAGAATGCTGGGGTATACATGTAACTCCCAAGAAACCTTAGATTATTCTATGATAGTTCAATACCAAAGCCCAGGTAAGGGACTTGGGCCCCAGACACATGTGGCAGCTCTACTTGTCCTTGTAGGATATAGAGATGTGTCCTTTTCTCCAGATGACCTGGTTTCACCTTCTATGAACTCTCAGTCTGGGCCCGTAGAACCCAACCACCCAGATCATAGGAATCCTGAGCAGATAGTTTGGCTGAAATTACAGGAGGAGTTTTTATAAAGAATAGAAGAGAAATCAGGGACAAGTGGTTATTCTACCGTACTCCCTCCAGGATATGAAAATTTATTAACAGGGACTTGGGAACCAGTCCAGGGATTCTCCTTTGTTAGCAGATGACTCCTAATGAAGGCTAGGTATTTGGGCAAGAAAAGCCATCTTCTTATGGTATCACTATGCCACATTCTCTGCTCCTAGGGGCACTTCCCTCAACCCCAAGATGTCAGGGGCCAGATATGCCTCCTTGGATTTGCAGAAATGATAACCTTAGAAATGGAGAGGGCAGATGTCCCCAGTTGTTCATCTAGACCTGGTCTTTATGTGGTCACTGGGCCAGACAATATGTCAAAAATCCCAGATGATTGAAACTTCTTTCCTGACCAAACCATCTTCAGTGGTCTTGACTGAGGGGAGCACTTCCACAATTCTCAAAGGTTGTCTGCAGAGCATTTTCAACAGCAGTTGGCAAAGAAATGCCCAGGCCTTCTCCCTGGGATAAGCATGGCAGGCATCAAGCACAGCATGGAGATGACCAGGATGATCCCAGGATCTGAATGAACATTTCCATCTTCCGTCTAAGTATTACTGGGGATGACATTCCAAAAGCAGTGCCCCACAGATGGGTCCTGGTTGGGATTTGAATTTGGGATGGTCCTTAATGTCATGAAGGGAGATGTCAATTTAAATGTCAACACAGGATCCAACTCTCAGATGATACCTTAAAAGATGAGAGGCTCGGGGCGCCTGGGTGGCGCAGTCGGTTAAGCGTCCGACTTCAGCCAGGTCACGATCTCGCGGTCCGTGAGTTCGAGCCCCGCGTCGGGCTCTGGGCTGATGGCTCAGAGCCTGGAGCCTGTTTCCGATTCTGTGTCTCCCTCTCTCTCTGCACCTCCCCCATTCATGCTCTGTCTCTCTCTGTCCCAAAAATAAATAAACGTTAAAAAAAAAAAAAAAGATGAGAGGCTTGGTGTGACCTGGAGAGATGATGAATTACACTCAGGTGGCTCCAAGATGCTTCCTGCTTAGCAGAAGATGGTTTCCCTGCCATCTGGTGAGCACCCTCAGCAGGAGTAAGGCGTGGACTTCAGGCCATTCCCTCCTGTGTCTCAAGGTCCAGGAAGCAACAATTATTTGCAAAATCTCAGTCAATCAGACCCATCAGAGAACTAATAGCCATCTTTGTCATAGTCACTGCTACTTGTCAGTTCTTCTAGAAACCCCATTAGCCTCAACACAGCTCCTCCAGTTTGATACAGCCAGGGCAGAAGGCCATGAATAAATCCCTGGCAGGCTCCCATGTGCATTCTGCTTGTATGAATTCTTTGAAACCTCCTACTATGTGCAGTCCAGTCATCGATGTGGAACTTGGCCTTGGGGAACCTCAAGCTTCTCCAGATCCTGCTGTATGTGGTGGGCCAGACATTGGTACTTGAATTAAATAACCCCATCTTAGGATTTGCTGCAACTCTGCTTGTTGATCTGCTTCTGTGAAAAATCTAGATGTCTTCTCTCTAGCCTCCAGAGCCCTTCCTTTTCCAAACCTGCTCTCTATGATGATGTTTTGAATATCCAAGTTTGTAATATCCACTTCTCCCAGACTGTGCCATCATACCGTCAAGACTGCAGTTGACTTAGATGACAACTCCCCTCTAACTCTTAGACCCAACCTGCCATCAATGACCCAGCAACTTTTCACTCCAACCATATGTCCTTCTTGAATGCCATGGAAATCAACATGCTTTTCAGTGGGGCCTGGCTTGATTTCATACAAACCTATCATGGGTCATGGGTCCCAGGTGTCTTCAATGACACCTCAAGGACACACATGTTTTCCCAGGGGTTCCCTCCAGTATGAATCTCTTCCATAGCAGGTACCATTTCTTTACCATGGCCTGAGTGGAGGCAGGGGAACTTTCCTCCTGCCTCTCATTGGTGTCCCAAAAGAAAACACACTTGACCATCCCAATAACCTACCTCAAAAATTCAACAGTGGTATCTCCTTGCAAGCCTGAAGGCCCTAGGGGTCTTGACTGCTTCACTATACAGAGGAATGGCGTGCTTTCTGTGTTTATGGACCCAAATCTCTAGGAGGTCATAGAATTAGAACTGGCCTTTATTACTCCATCTGAGAAGCCTAGTTCAGACACTTAAATAGTTCCCCTAAGGAGAAGTCTCAGGCCATAAACAGCAAGGGAGTCCTAAAGCTGGGTTCCTGGGTTTTTGCACAGAGTATAATAGCAAACCAGTCTTCAAATGGCACTAGAATTACCTGGAATGGTGGGTCTGGAGTCACTAGAAATTCTGGCCATCCTTCCAGGTACAGGCCCATCCATGCCAGACCTTAGCCCAATGAAATCACTGACCTCTCTTAAGTAAAAGCAAAGTGTTAATAAAATGCTCACCCCCCCCCCCAAAAAAAAGGAAAGGATAAAGAGAAAAAGAAATTAAGTTATGAAAAGTTGCGTATAGGGTAGGGATAGCAAGGAAATCTTTTTTTTTTTTTTTTTTTTTTTTTTTTAAATAACAAAGTTTAGGAACACCTGAGTGGTTCAATGGGTTGAATGTCTGACTCTTGATTTCAATTCAGGTCGTGATCCCAAGATCCTATGATCAAACTCTGCACCGGGCTCCACACTGTGTGCAGCCTGCTTAAGATTCTCTCTTTCTCCCTTCCTCTACCCCTCTCTCCTGCTCACGCAAGCTCGCTCTCTCTCTCTCTCTCTCTCTCTCTCATAAATACATACATACATACATACATACATACATACATAAAAAGTAAATAAATACATAAATTAAAAAAAAGAAATTTAGGACATTTGTTTTTCAGTTTAAGCACTGCTCAGCACTGTCCCCCTCTCTAAATATACAAATAGAGCTTCCTCACCCTTCGCCATCTGCTCCTTAAGTGTTTCCTTCCCTATGCCTGCCCTCCACCGTGGTTTGTTCTTCTCTTGCTTCCCCCCTTCCCTCCGGCTGCTACAGTGGGCAGTATTATTTTGGGGAGATGAATCCAGCAGGAGCTTCTCTCCCCAGCACAGCGTCCTCCTGGTTTGGGGAGGCGGGATGAGGTCTGTCTTTGGGGTGCTCTGTGCCTTTTTTCTCCCTTGTGACTTTATTCACTGCCTTCCTTACCCCCTCACTCTCGTTGTCTGTTCTCCTTTTCTTCAGAATTCTCAGGTGAATTTTATTAATGTAGGAGTGGAACAGATGCTAAAATTTATCCAGGATTTTTTTGTGTTTTCGCATTTTTGAATTTTGTGGTTACTTCTCTTTCTTCCTCCTCCCACTCACAAAGCATTCTGTGTAACTTCCATTAAATTTGGTATAAAACCACTTGCTGGGGCTGTGGCATCAGAAGAAGGAAATACACTGTTTCTTATAAGATTTTTTACTTTAAGTCTCAATCAAAAACTGACTTCCTTGAGACTCTTCCTGGTCTCCCTGGGAAGACCAAATGTCATTTTCCTTTGGAACTTGCTACTGACATCTAACACTTTCTTCTGCACCCCCTTCCCTTTTTAAAATCTTTCCTATAAGCTGAAGCTGTATGAGAGTTGGGTCTGAGTCTGATTCAACTTTGGATGCTCTGCAGTGTTTTGCATACAGACGTTCATTGAGTGTTAGGCAGATGTGTAAAATTTTTTTCTTTAACCACTTTAAATTATCCCTCACATGGGGGATGGTGGAGGAAGCAATGAAAACAAGTTGGGACATGATACTCAATTTATGAAATTAGAAAAAAAAAAAAAGGAGCCCGAAAGAGGATATAACCTGAGCTATAAATAGCTTCAGAGAAACCAAGCAGCAGATAGATGACAGAGGTATTTCCAAGAGCTTACAAGGTGCTGAGGGTAAAAAGCTAGTCTTCCTAAAAAATTGAGAGAAGTTGATCAGATTGCTTCTTTTAAAATTTTTTTTTAATGTTTATTTATTTTTGAGAGAGAGAGAGAAAGAGACAGTATGAGTGGGGGAGGGGCAGAGACAGCGGGAGCCACAGAATCCGAAGCAGGCTCCAGGCTCTGAGCTGTCAGCAAAGGGACTGACGTGGGGCTTGAATTTATGAATCAGGAGATCATGACATGAGCCTAAGTCAGATGCTCAACCAACTAAGCCACCTAGGCAACCTGGATTGCTTCTTAACAGTGCAGCTAGGCAACGTTGGGGTTATTGTGTGTCTTCATCTGTCCAGGCTGCTGTAATAAAATACCACAATAGAATGAGTGGCTTCAAGTAACATTTGTCCCTCACAGTTTTACAGGCCCAAGGTCCAACATCAAGACCCTAGGATATTTGGTGTTTGGTGCAGTTTGCTTTCTGGTTCACCGATGGCTGTCCCCTCACTGTGTCCTCACCATATGCCCTTCCTGAATGCCATGGGAACCAACATGTTTTTCAGTGGGGCCTGACTTGATGTCACATAAACCTATCATGGGTCATGGGTCTCAGGGATCTTCAATGGCACCCTGAGGACACATGGGTTTTCCCAGCGGTTCTCTCTAGTATTAATCTCTTCCGTAGCACATACCATTTCTTTACAATGGCCCGAGTGGAGGCAGAGGAACTTTCCAACAGACAGAGGGGCTGGGGTCTCTTTTACGAAAGCAATAATCCCACTCATGGACCCCATGGATCCATAGATTGGATCACCTCTCATAGATCCCACTTCCTAAAACCAGTGTCCTGGGGAGTAGGTTTCAACATATGATTTTGGGCGAGACACAAACATTCGGTCTATAACATTGTGTGCGGTTCTGCCCTGGCTCCAAAAACCACCCACAGCCACATCAGATCAAGTGAAAAATGAAAGGCCATGCTGATGATAGCCCTATGCTGTCCATGGATCCTCTTACAGCTGGGGAAGCCGGGATTTAAGTATCATTCTTTTTCACACTGTTTCTCAAGAAAAGTTGGAGGTTAAAATTTTGTCAGGTTCACTGGCATTACAAAATGATTCTTTTGTGGCATCCCCAAATTATTTTCTTATTCAAAGTAGCTTATTTCTGCCAGTCCCTGTTTAGTTAAATGAGGGCTTGGAAGTACAGTTGCCTGTAGAGAAGAGAAGAAGGCCTGTGTATCTCTCTGTTTCAGAAAATACAGTTACCCTTGAACAACACGGGTTTGAATTCTGTGGGTCCATTGACAGACAGATTTCTATTTTATCAATACAGTGGGGAACTGCAAATGTATTTTCCCTCCCTTATGATTTTCTTGATAACAATTTCTTTTCTCTAGCTTACTTTAAGTATATAATATATCCTATAAAAATAGGATGAGAATATCATATACATATATATATATCATGCAAAATATGTGTTAATCAACTGTGTTATCAGGAAGGCTTATTGGTAGTCATTAAGTTTTGGGGAGTCAAGAGTTATATGCATATTTTCAACTATTTTTCGAGAGTAAACTGTATTCTGAGCGCATGCCTACAACTTTTTGTGGCCATCTTTTTTTTTTTTTAGCGTATGTTTTCTGCACTGTATTTTTATTTACATTTAAGAATGAATGTTCTGAAGACTCTTCATTTTTAAAATTTTGGGGGGGGGCACCTGGGTGGCTCAGTCTGGGCATCCAACTTCGGCTCAGGTCATGATCTCATGGATCATGGGTTCGAGTCCCGCATCAGGCTCTGTGCTGACAGCTCAGGACCTGGAGCCTGCTTCAGATTCTGTGTCTCCCTGTCTCTCTGCTCCGCCCCTGCACACACACACACACACACACACACACTCTCTCTCTCTCTCTCTCTCTAAAAAATAAACAAACATTTAAAAAAATAAATATGTGCTTTTTTTTTTTTTAATTTTTTTTTAACGTTTATTTATTTTTGAGACAGAGAGAGGCAAAGCACGAACAGGGGAGGATCAGAGAGAGAGGGAGACACAGAATCTGAAACAGGCTCCAGGCTCTGAGCTGTCAGCACAGAGCCCGACGCGGGGCCTGAACTCACAGACTGTGAGATCATGACCTGAGCCGAAGTCGGACGCTTAACCGACTGAGCCACCCAGGCGCCCCTAAATATGTGCTTTTAAGAAATCTCATGTCCAAGATTCTTAGCTTCTAAATGCACCGGTAACGAGGAAGCCCCATGACACTGATGCTATGGGCACCAAACTCAAGCTACTGTCAGTTCACCAGAGTTTGGCCCTCTCTTGGGTCTAATGCTCTCTAGATATTCACAGGGGCACTCACCTTAAGTAAACACAACTTATGAAAATTTTAACTTGTCAAAGAGAAAAGCTGGCAGAAGGACATATCGGCTCAAGGAAGGGATCCTTTTCTCAGTCAGTACTTTAATTAAAAACTTTCTTTAGAACACTTTCAAGTTTGAAAAACATTATTTCTCAGGAACTCTGGATTTTCTGGAAAGGTGATGTACCTGTAGTCTCTTCGTTGTTCTAGCAGAGACCTTGGCAATTTCGGAAGCTAGTTAGAAGTAGAATAAACAGCTAACAATCTGTGCGATGTACTGTGTGGCTCATGAGTCCAGAACAAGAAACCAAAGGAAAAAAGTAACTCTGGTAGCACTGATTTGTGATGAATCCATTTGGAGCCTCAAAAAAGCTGTTTTGTTTTGCTCCTAGGGAAATCATGTTAAGCAGCCTACTCCATGTAAAGTAGTTTGGGTTTCTGTGAAGAAAGAACATATCGTTGGGTCTGGCAGAGAAGCATATTACTAGGGAAAAATCGGATCATCAGAGAATATTGCAGCTTAAATGGTCCTTAGCATTTTCTTAATCAGTCCAAATCTTTCATATTGTAGATGCAGAAAGTATGGTGGGCATCTTAGTTTTGTCTGCCAGGCAGGTCTTCTCTGTTCTCGTCAGCATTGAAAGATGGGCTCACTTTCAATGAAGAGCTCCAAAGGGTTATGTGGCATTATTCGCCTCATTGGTACAAGTTTTTTGAGGCGGTTCCTCTGGAGGTTCCTCACTCAGGTCATACCAGGGACCTGCAAGTTTGGCATGTATACTGGGTACCAGGGAAAAGCAGTTCATGTGAATTGAAAGAATGCTCCACGTTTACGGTTGTCATCCAGTGAAGCAAGTTTTTGATTTTGTGTGTGTGTGTTTTGAATCACTTTGCTTTGGCCCAGGGTGGGGTAGAACAGAGAATGGAGTTACAAATTAAGTGGCATAATCCTGCATTGACAGACGTACAAATTTAAATGTAGCTTTGGGTGTGAGTTAGTGTGTGTAACATCTGAGTCACCCAGTTCTTCTTCTTAGTTTTCTTCTTAGACTTCCTTTTATAGTCCACCCTAAAAAATGAGAGATAAAACATTCTCTGGGTTGAGATCCAGGTCTCATATTCTGATCTGCAAAGATGCAGAATTGAATTTGCTGCAGTGGCATGTTATAGAGATATGTTCTATCTGGAAAATAAATAAGATATTTCTGTTAAAAATAGATACAGATTAGTGGTGGAGAACTCTCATTAAGTTTGTAGTCTGGGTTAATTTCATTTAAAGGTTCCAGGAGTTATGAGGCTTAGTGACAGGTTACAGAAATATTTGGAGGATAAAGAGCTCATCAAATCCAGAAAAAAAATACAAGGGCTTTAAGGACTTTTCAAACACACACACACACACACACACACACACACACACACACACACACACACGTGTGTGTGTGTGTGTATGTGTGCATAGACGTGTATAGATATCTATGCATACGTACTTAAGAAAAAAGAATCAATGACCAAGGATTTAAACTTTCAGACTTGTATCTTGTCTAGTTCTATGGGAGAAAAGAACGTTATTCTGAGCCACGCTCACTGAAGCAAGCAGACTAAACAGAAGGGTGCCCAGTGCTTTCTCAATGGCCATATTAAGCGCTGAGCTCCTCTGCAGGTTAAAAAGGAAGACAGCCTGTCCTGGGTACAAATTCTGTCACTCCTATCTTAGCTATTATGTGGCCTATTGAAATTATTCTACCTCACATTCCTTCCATTCCTCCATTCTTTCCACTTAAAGGGGGAGAGGATAACAGAGTGAGTCTGAATTTCTTATCACAAGATGAACTTTAGAAACCATATTTAATTTTAAAAACAAACAAACAAACAAAAAACCCCAAAACCCAAAAGTTGAAATCTACTCAACATCTACTCATGTTAACTGGATTTTGTGTTTCTAAAGAGTCCTGCCTACTCTGGACCTCCAAGGGCAGGGAGCCCCGCTTCAGTATCTATTTATTTACTACCAGTTCAGTAGTTATTTATGGGATCTAACACAGGGAGAGACAGTGGTTCTTAAAAGAGATAGTCTTAGGCTTATGGGAAAAAAATTGAGCTTGACATGATTTATCCACTACCTCTGGAAAATCATTACATTTCCTGGAGTTATGATTTCTTTCTGTTAGATTGTGTTATGGACCAAATGTCTCCCTTGCCTAAATTCCTATGTTGAAGTCCTAACTCCAGTGTGATGGTATTGAGAGCTGGGGCTTCAGGTGGCAGTTAAGTTTAGATGAGGTCATGAGGGTGGAGACCTAATGAATGGGATTAGTATCCTTAATAAGAAGAGAAAGGGACCTCTCTCTCCTTTTCTCCCTTTCTCCACCATGGAGGACCCAATGAAAAGGTGGCCATCTGGAAGCCAGGAAGTAAAGCTCTCACCAGGAACCAAACTGGCTGGCACCTTGCTCTTGGACTGCCCAGCCTCCAGGACTGAGAAATAAATGTCTATTGTTTAAGGTACCTAATCAGTGGTGTTTTGTAGTGCCCAAGTTGACTAAGACAGATGGGAATAAGAATACCAACCTATTTTATAGAGTTGTTAGGTCACAAGTGAGACATTGTATATAAAATATTTGTAAAATTTTAATCAATAAACAAATTGCAAGTACTCTGTTAGGACCTAGAGAGATGTAAAGGTGAACTAGACACAGATCTTATCCTCAAAAAGGTCATATTTTCCTAGGTAAGGTAAGACTCCCGTATACCAATTATGATAAGAAAGAAAAAGGGCCATATTCATTCATTCTTCATTTATTCATTCCTTTAACAACTATGTATTTAACATCTGCTGTGTGCCAAGTGCCAGATTTGGGGCAGCAAATATAACTCAGGCTACTAGTAGTCACGTTCTGGGGGAGTGAAAAATTTTACACTGATTGTCAACTGCGCAGGGGGTTGGCACCCCTAATCCGTGCATTGTGCAATGGTCCACTGTATTTTATCCGATCTACTTGTCATTTGTCTAGATCATATCTCATAACTTCCTCTCCATAGGTACATATATACATATATATAGTAATTACTCAGCCCTCAAAGTCCTGTCTACCTCATTCCAGTTTCCTGTAAACATCATAAATGGACATTGTTACTAGTCATCCCTTTCCCATCTTGGATTAATATTGTTATTATCATCCTCAGACACAGAATAGATTATAGTTAAAAACCTATACTTTAGAGTCAGACACACAAAAGTTCACATCCCAATTCAACTGCTTATTAGATTTCTGACCTTGACAATATTGCTTAGGCTTTAAGAACCGTAGTTTTGGGGTGCCTGGGTAGCTCAGCCTGTTAAGCATCCAACTCTTGATCTGGGGTCAGATTACAATCTCATGATTCATGGTATTGAGCCCTGCATCAGGATTTCTGCTGACAGTGCAGAGACTGCTTGGGATTCTCTCTTTATCTCTCTCAAAATAAATAAACTTAAAAAAAGAACCATAGTTTATTTATAAAATGGAAGCAATAATATCTAATGAGTTTTTGTGAGAATAAGAATGTTCTGAGATTTTACACACACACACACACACACACACACACACACACAGACACACACACACAGTATTTAGCACAATACCTGACATAAAGTAAATGATCACAATAGTCATTTAAAAGAGAAACAAAACAGCCCTCTCTTACCCATTGTCTCCCATGGATGTGGTATTGAAAATTTGCTCACTGATGCTGTTCTTTTGCACGTTCTTTATTAAAATATTCACAAACATCAAAATATAAAGCAAGATACACAATCTAAAAGTCAAACTATGCAAAATTCATCCAAAATAAATGGAAGTGAAAGTCTGAATGGAAGTAACAAGAATAAATATTTGTAAGTCATGACTGCATAGAAAGGCTTTCAAAGACATTAATCTA
This sequence comes from Leopardus geoffroyi, assembly GCF_018350155.1. Lineage (NCBI taxonomy): Eukaryota > Metazoa > Chordata > Mammalia > Carnivora > Felidae > Leopardus > Leopardus geoffroyi. The sequence continues at coordinate 134,458,609 of NC_059326.1, forward strand.
TTTACTCTTTGGTAATAAGCCTGTAGCCTGAATATTATTCATCTTCCCCATTTTACAGAAACAAAAATATGACTCAGATAATTTGAGAGATTTTAGCTAAAATCATCCAGCTTGTTGAGTGGCAGGCGTGGAGCTCATGTTCAGGTCTTGTAATTCCAAGTCCCTGGGAGTGGTTACTGGTGCCCAAGAAATCCTTGCAAGGCTAGAGTAACTTCCAAGTGATTAACCATGTTGGTTGCATTATGAGCCTCCCTTCTACTTGTTGATTATGAGGATTATTAAAGAAAGTTACCTAAGCTTATTCATAAGGCATCAAGCATTCTTGCTTATGTGACAACTACTAAGTGTACAAGGCTTCCTTTGGAATGGATTCCAGAGGAGCTAGAATGTAATAGCCTTGGTGGAAAGTAAGGTCTCTGCCTTGGGTGGGCTCCTTTGATCACTTATCTGGTGTTCCGCAAGGATGGTGACCATACCTTACTCCAGGTGCCAGTACAGAGCCTGGGACACAGGAGGTACCAGGTGGGGTCTGAGGACCAGGTCCTTGGGCACTATGACTCATATCAGCATCACCAGTTTTTTAAGCTCTGCTTTTCCTGTGTGAATGGAGCAGACATCAGCTGTCTTGAGAAAACATGGCACATGTTCATTTTTCATTTTTGATTCTGAATCCAAGCCACCGACCTGGACAATGAGATGACAGAGCCTTCCAACCTCTACATCTCCCATCAGTTCTCCTCTCTTTCTGGTCCCTTTTCAGAGAAAGCTTCTTCTGTAGAAGCCTGAGCCAGGGCTATGGGCCCTGTTTGCCTCAATAGGAAAAATAATTTTAAAATCAGGGTATTAAATAACCTTCTACTTTGAGTCTCTTGGATATCAGTCTGTTAGGCTTCAACCTTCCCCATGGAGGAGAATATCCCTGACTGGCAGGGCGGTGCGGTGGCATTAGCACCAGCTTGGAAAGGTTCTGTACTAGGTCGAAATATCTGTGCTATTGCAGAACAGCGGCTGAATTTATTGACCAGTTGCCATACTGATCACTTTCCACACATCGCTCTGCTTAATCCTTGATGAAGTATTCTGATGATTATTCCTGTTTTCCAGATGGGGAAGTTGGAGGAGAAAGGTGAAGTGACTTATCTAAGGTCACAGAGAGTAAATGGCAGATCTGGGATGAAACAAAGCAGTTGGACTTCACAGTTCACACTCTTAACCACATGACCTTGGGCAAAGGAATGACCCTCTCAGCTCCGCCATTTCTTACCAGGAAAGTGAACAGAGGAACAATTACATCATTACATTGTTAGGAAAAGTCATTGGGATACTAGATGAGAAGTGCCTGACACTTAATAGGCTCTTAGAATCTATCTGTTGCTGGGGCGCCTGGGTGGCTCAGTCAGTTAAGCATCCAACTTTGGCTTAGGTCATGATATAATGCTTCGTGGGTTCGAGCCCCGTGTCCGGCTCTGTACTGACAGCTCCAATCCTGGAGCCGGCTTCATAGTCTGTATCTCCCTCTCTGACTGCCCCTCCCCCACTTTCTCTGCCTCTCAATCTCTCTCTCACTCCCTCTCAAAAATAAATATTTAAAAAAGCTAAAAATAATCTGTTTAGAATATGTCTGTTCTCTCCTTTCCCTCACATAACCTGATTGACGAGTATTACGTCTTGAGCAATCCTTTAGAAATATAAAGCTAAAAATTAATCCAAACCATGCCAGAGCCAATGACAATAAAGTCGATTTATTCAGACTTATTATTTTGTTTCATTAAAAGACCTGTCTCCAGTGTCCTTGTCAGACCCACAGAGCCAACCCAAACTGAAAACACACGGAGTGATTGCAAACTCATTATTGAAACACAACAGACACTTCAAGAATCAGGAAGCTCCTTTTTTTTTTTTTTCAACGTTTATTTATTTTTGGGACAGAGAGAGACAGAGCATGAACGGGGGAGGGGCAGAGAGAGAGGGAGACACAGAATCGGAAACAGGCTCCAGGCTCTGAGCCATCAGCCCAGAGCCCGACGCGGGCTCGAACTCACGGACCGCGAGATTGTGACCTGGCTGAAGTCGGACGCTTAACCGACTGCGCCACCCAGGCGCCCCTGGAAGCTCCTTTTTTAAAGTGATTTGCTTCTTAGCCAAAGCAGACATGGTCAAATAATACAGCAGTGCAGCTGTGGCCTTCAGGGCGCACAGTGGGTCTTCATGCTCTGAAGCTAGTGGAAAGTCAGGGTGCACTTGCCAGCTGGCCCCGACACTCTCAGGACAAGATATGCGTGGCCTTGCCTTCCAAGTTGAGAGCAATTGCTGGCAGTACACTGTGAGCTTGTCAAGTTAAGGGAATTTTTTTTTTTAAAGGCCCATCACTGTTTTTCTTTCTTTAAATGGTAGCCACTGAAAAGTTATGCAAACACCTCAGCTGTGGAATATTTAATCTGACACTTGGCGTGGCTCCCTTGTTGATCCAAGATGTGAAGTATGTAGTATATGCCTTGGAGTTGTTTCACTGCTTACTCAAAAAAGATGAGCCATTTACTCATCTGAATTAGTCTTTTCTTCACTTTTAATGGGGTCCCTACCTGGATCCATCCTTGGTTCTCCAATAGTAAGGTGACAAGTAGGGACCACAAGGCCATAAGATGAATAGCTCATTTAAGCAGGTGGGTGGTTTTAATACTTTTTACCCGCCCCCCCTCCCTTTTTTGGCCCTGCTGAAAGCTGTAGGAATCCCTGTGGTTGTGGTTCTCTGAAGGTTTGGCAGCCTCCGTGGCTCTGGTGTCTCATTGCCAGAACTGTCCTCTCATTTTACTTGTCATTGGGCTTTTAGTAAGAGGAGAAGGAGCATCTTGCTGGGGTCTTCCCCCCGTTCACATTGGACATGTGTCCTGGCTACATGTGCTCCTTCTCTCCACTGGGGAAGTTTGCTCACCCTTCTTCTTCTGAAACTGTCTCACCGAGAGATTTGTTTACCTGAAAGGGGAATTTCCTGCGGTTCTCTCTCTCTTTTTTTCTAAAAGTTTATTTATTTATGTATTTATTTATTTATTTTTGAATAAGGAGAGACTGAATGGGGGAGGGGCAGGGAGAGAGGGAGACGCAGAATCCGAAGCAGGCTCCAGGCTCTGAGCTGTCAGCACAGAGCCCGGCATGGGGTTCAAACTTAACAAGCCTTGAGATCATGACCTGAGCCAAAGTCGGGCACTTAACCGACTGAGCCGACCAGGGGCCCCTATTGTGGGTTCTCTTTGAATACCAGTCATAGGGTTTCTGATCCCCAGCAGGTAAGGAGTACATTGCCACCCCTCAGAAAACACATTGGTTGCAAGAAAAAAAAAAAAAAAGAACTGAGTTAGTGGGCAGTTCACATTTCTTACCAAGGGCAGGGAAAAATGCGTTCCTGGCCAACATTCCAAAGGGAAGGAGAACTTTCCAAATGTTCCAAAGCTGAAGAGTTCTAACAGTTGCTTAGTGGAAACAAACACAATTCCAAAAGTCCCATCCTTCCTGCCGCTGGGTCAGTAAGGCTGAAAAGCACTAGAAATCATAGGAAAATGCAGACATTTCTGCATTCCTCTCCACATCAGTGTTCATTTGTTACAACACCGATATAAACATCAGGTTGCTGTCACTCAGCCCAGGTGATGGCATAATTCTGCTTCAGAGAAATACTGAAACAGCGCTCATCCTTTAAAAAGTGATGAGTGCTAGATCTCAAATACTAGACTCACAACTAAATAGTATATAGCGATGAGACTGAACTATTTACTCTGTGAAAAAATATAGATTAATCACCCAAAAAATAATACTGAATAAAGGAAACTGAAGATAAAAATAAAAGCTATATCATTCTATTTATATGAAAGTATGAGGGGCTCCTGTGTGGTTCAGTCGGTTAAGTGTCTGACTTCGGCTCAGGTCATGATCTCACAGTTCATGAGTTCAAGCCCCACATCGTGCTTACTGATGTCAGCCCGGAGCCTGCTTTGGATCCTCTGTCCCCCTTTCTCTCTGCCCCTCCCAGGCCTCTCTCTCTTTCTCTTTCTCAAAAGTAAGTAAACCTTTAAAAAATAAAAGCTATATGAATTCATTTACATAAAAGTATGAGGGGTTCTTGGGTGGCTCAGTCAGTTGGGCGTCTGACTCTTGATTTCATGTCAGGTCATGATCTTGTCGGATTCTCTCCCATTCTCTCCACCCCTCCCTCGCTCACACATACGTTCTCTCTCTCTCACACACAATAAATACATAAACATTAAAAAAATAAGAGTATGAAATACGACAAAAGAAATCTGTGCTGCTAGAAGTCAAATAGTGGTTAATCAATGGTGGGGGTCAGGGGAGGGATGTGATTCCCGGGTGGATGCGTTAGTGGGAATTTCTGTGGGTGTGGATAATATTTTGTTTCTTGACCCACATGCATTTCATAAAGTGTGCTTCATTAGTCATTTGATGACAATTGACCAAATTTTACACTTAAGATATGCATAATTAAAATGTTTTTTAAACGTTGAAGTAAAATTAAGGACAGCAGTCCTTGAAGATGTGGAAGATTCAAAGCATAGATGCTATGGAAGGGATGCCTCGTTTAGAAGGGGGCTAGAAATACTGAACAATGTTGGGGCCTTCACTAAAAAAAATTTTAAATAAGTATTTATGTTAAAATTGTAATAGTAATACTAAATATATAATACACTCCACTGCTTCAAAGTCAGCAGAAATAAGAAAAAAATAAGATTAAAGAAAATTTCATCAAGTTAATAGAAGATAGACAAGATGTGAAATAGGAGATAAAATGCACAGTGAACAGAAACATTAAAAAGGGATAAAAGTTGCTCCAAATATATCATTCTTTACAGTAAAATATGAATGAATTAAATTCGCTGTTTAAAAGACACAGATTATAAAATGAGATTAAAAGATCCCCAGTCCAGATCTTGTTCCAAAATACCATTCTCTAATAAAACCAACCTTGGCTACTTGGAGATGTGCTTGATTTCAGAGTTAGTGGGAGATTTAAAAAAAATACCTATAAGTTCATGATGGTATACAAAAATAATTGAATGAATAAGGATGAGGAAAGAATTACTCTTCCTTACAGAAAATTCCAATTAATAAATGTAGAAGGAACAAGGAAAAGAGAAAATACGATAGAACACCATAATAATTGCTGTAGGCAAGATCCACAAATAATTGCTAAAATTAGTGGGTAAAAGTTTAAGAGAAACAGGATATTGCATAACTTCAAAGTATCATCCGTTCCCAAAATACAGTGAAGGAACCTGGCAGATAAATACCTTAATCAGATGATTCCAGTCAATATCCTCAATAGTAAGACATATCAATATCATTTAAACCCTGATATGATGCATTGAGAAGGGCAAATCTTTCTGGTATTCCTCCCAAGAAGCATAATAAAGTTAATCCAATCCTGAGATAATGTCAGACAAACCCAAATGGAGGGACATTTGACCAGATGCCTGACTAGTAGTCTGCAAAAGTATTAAGTTCATAAAAGATAAGGAGCAAACCAAGGAACTATCACAAACTTGAAGAAACATGACACCGAAGTGTCATGATCAGGATCCTGAATTGGTTACTAGAACAAACCTAGTTAGAGAAAAAACAAAAACAAAAACAAAAAAACAAAAACAAAAACAAACCCTGGTAAAATCTACATGATATCTAACAGCATTGCACACAATATTAATTTTTTATTTTTGTAATGTTTTCATGGTCATATAAAATGTCAACATTAGGAGGAGATGAATAAAGGGTCTATGGGTATTCTGTACTATCTCTGTAACTATTCTCTAAGTCTAAAATCATCTCAAAATATTTTTTTTTAAATCAGACTTAAGTTGTAGAGACTTCAGGAGCTTTTGAATTTCTCCGTTATAATTGAAGTGCAAGTAAATACATCTGACAGATGATTTCATTTTCTTTAACCAGAGGGAAACAAATTTAAGATACCATAGGTTGTGGCCAGCTGGGAGAAATGGGAGGGACGGAAGCATGCAGTGATGTTGTACCATGAGATAAGGATACACATCGTTACAGTGTTCTGGGGGAGTTAATGTCCTGAGGGATCTATTCAAAATAGATTTCTTTTTTAAATATTCATGGTTTTTGATCTCTGAAAATCCACTTCTAAGAGTATGTTTTAAGTAAATAATTGGACAAGAGTACAAATATCATCTACCAGGGTGTTTCTTTTTTCAATGGTATTTACAACTAAGGCAATGTTGGCTTTTATTTCTTGTTCCTTTCAATTCTGGATGTGATTCTGGAGTTAGGATACCAAATTGCCCTTCTTAAGATGAAGACCTGACATAGCTCCACAGATCAGAAGAGAACTCATACATAGTGTATACCCTATTTTTGTGCATGTGGGTTAGTATTAGTTGTTTACTCTCAAAATATTAATTGTTGACATTAATGAGCAACAGATGGGAGAGACGTAGGAGTAGCCTGAGCCAGTGGTCCTCCAACTTGAGCGTATGTCAGAATCACTTGGAGGTCTTGTTAAAGCACAGATTGCTGAGACACATGCCCAGAGTTTCAGGTTTAGAGGATCCAAGAATTTATTCCCAAGTGTTACTGATGTTGATAGCCCAAGGACCACATTTTGTGAACCACTGCTCTCAGGGAAGCCTCTTGAGTCGTTTTCTTTCTTCATGGAGTAATTGACCAGAGAGAAATGAGAAAGAGACTGTAGGGCAAAAGCCATTTCTGCTCTGACATGCTGCCTTTCTTTTACTTTCAGAGGGACATTCAGAGCATCCATTCAACATATGTGCTCTGAACCCTCACTGTAACAACTTCCTCTTGGTATATAAGAACAAAGAGTAAAAAAGAAAATAAACAAAACCACTTGGGCCTGAACCAAGTTCTCCTTGCAGCTCATCTAATGGGATCTAGTTACCAAAGTCCCAGTATCTTTCCAAAAAACACACAAGCACACTTAACTCTCTCTACTACATTGACACGAAAGTCATCCTTCTAAGCAGGACTCTGCCCTTCACTTTAGTGAAGATGCTAAAATCTTCAATATCTTGGGCTACACTTTTCCCTCAGTCTCTCTACATATGGGCTTCTTATCAAAAGGAAGAGAGAAACAATGATAATGGACTTCTAACATAACCACTTTGAGAAAAGATACAAAGAAAGAAGCATTTGGCACTTAGGCCAAAATGTGACAAGGTCATGGTCTGATCACCTCCGTCCTTAGGGAAGATTGGGAATTGAGTCTTTCTGGTTGATCCGTTGCCAGAGAACACATCAGCAGTTTGAGCTGATGACTACACTTCATGGTCTAACTTCGCATTTCATTAAATTACAAAATGTAATTCAATATAACTGAGGTAATGAGGCTTAATGTGTTGGCTTGGTACACACTAAAAGTCTCAAATCACCGGCAACCATAATTCAGCTACTTGGTTGTCTCACCTACCATCCTGGCCAGGTCCCATCTAACTTAGGAACCTTTTTGTTCTCCTTTATATACCAAAATACTGATCTTATTTCTTTAAATGCATCATAAGTTTCCAACACTATATTTGCTCTAACAATTTTTAATCAGAAGAATCGCCACCAGTTCTTCCATATTCAGTTTTCTTCCTTTTACCTTTATCAAATAGCTTAGTAGTTAAGAACATAGTCTCAGAACCTTAGCACCTGGGTTCAAATTCCGGCCTTGCCATTTTTAGCAGCGTGACTGTGGGGAAGTCACTTACATTGTGGGTGAGGCTTATTTTCCTCAACTGTAAAGTTTTCTCAGATAAATTAATTAATATAGGCCAAATACTTAGAACTGTATCTGGAATTTGGCTTATAACTTAAGAAATGTTAGCCCTTATTAAATATTAATTCCTTTGATGTTTTGGTAGCAATTTCTGGGACAATCCTATTTAGGGACCTGATCCCCTAAATTAATACAACCTCATTTCCTAAATAAGTGGATACCTGTAGCCCTTAAATAAAAGCTGACTGACACAAGATGATTATAACATGGAAGCTTAAATTTAGCTTCCAACATTATTTTTGTTGGAGTGTAAAAATGGAAAATCTTTTAGTATTAAGTATTGAATAATTCATGGGTGACTTATGTGTCAGGAGCAGTCTGTGGATAGCCGACCTGAAAGGTACCAGTATAGTTGGGCCTGCTGAGACTTGCCTGCCTGAGGAGTTGCTGGCACTGTCCTGGGCTGACTCAATAGGGCCTTATTTCCTTGGGGCCCTGTAGGCTCACAAAAGATTCCCACCCACCACTTCTGCAAGATCAGCAGCCTTATGTGTGGCCAGAGAGGTCAAGGCGGGTAAAGACCTGGCCATGTAGAAAAAAGAACTCTGGAGACCAAAAACTGGTGTTTCATTAAACTGAGGTATCAGTATGGATTCATTCAGATAAATATTAAATATTTGGTTGCCAGCCACTGTGATAGATTTTTAGTTTGATGACAGGCAGTGAGTGATGAACAGTTTTCAACAATGCATGAGAGCAAGTCCCTAACTAAAAAGAAGGTTTATTTATTCATTTTCTAACTCTTTTGGCATATAATTATTATATAACACTGTGTAAGTTTAAGGTGTACAGCTTGTTAATTTTATATACTTACATATTGGAAAATGATCAGCAAAATAGTGTTGGCTAACACCCCCATCATGTCACATAATTACCATTTCTTTTTTGAGGTGAGAACATTCATCTACTCTCTTAGCAACTTTCATGTGTATTATACACTCTTATTACAATACAGTCTTATTAATTAACTATAAATCATCATGGTGCACATTAGTTCCCCAGAACTAATTCTAAAAAGAACTTTTAATTTAGAAAAGAAGATAAAAGATTTCTGTAATTATTTTTCATTCTTTATTTTCATATGCAGCATCTTTTATTTTCTTTCAGCAAATTCATGGCCTGCCAATAAACAAAATTTTATAATATATACTATGTTACTATACTATTTATGTAAAACTTCTATTTTTATAGGATGTCTTCATTCCTTTGCTAAGGAAAAGCAGGATCTCAGTTGTATTTTAATTACAGTTTTTGATTACTAGTGAGAGTGAATATTTTATTGTCCCTTTGTAATTCTTCTTTTGTGGATTTCTTATTTAAAGTTTTTGCTCTTTTATGTATATAGTCATCTCTCTTTTGAAGTTAAGTAACTCCATTATGTGTTACATGTTATGAGTATGGCCTTTTTTGTGTGTCCTTCATTGATAGTAGCATTGTTATTTCATATATAAAAATATTTTTTTATGTTGACAATCTATTATTTTTCCTTTTGTGACTCTGCCTTTGATGTGAAGCTTATAAAAACTTTTATCATTCATCAGTATTTACTAATATATAAAAACAAGTATATGTTATTTTCTTCGTACTTTAAGGGCGCTATCGTTTTACAACACCTTTAACCTACATTAAGCATATTTTGAGGTATGATATGATGGAGAGAAAATGATTAGCTTTTCAATTAGTCAATCAACCTGATACCCTTTATTGAATAATATAACATTACATGTTAATATTCTCAAAAATAATTTTTTCTAGAAAATTACATATTTTATTATTTATTTTCCTTACACATTTTTGTAATTCTGTTCCTTTGTTTTTTGGCTCCATATTGATGGTAAATTTGTAATGCTTACTTTATGGAAAAAAAAAGAACAATAATTCAGTCTTTACTCATAACATGGCTGATCACAAATTTTTTACAATTTGTTATTTATTAAAAATTTTTTAAACAATTTTTGTAGTTCACAGTGAATTATGATAGTGCCACATAAATTTTTAGGTTTATAGTCACATTTTGTAAAACATTTATTAAGTTACTATTACTGTAAGATTTCATTATATTTCAAGTTTTCTCATGCTGTTAAAAATCCTAAATATTATGAACGGATGATACTTATCACCCAGTTTATTAAGTCTGTATTCGTTTTGAAGGGATCAGATTTTTTTTTTTTTTTTTTTTTTTTTTAATTTTTTTTTTTTTTTTTTCAACGTTTATTTATTTTTGGGACAGAGAGAGACAGAGCATGAACGGGGGAAGGGCAGAGAGAGAGGGAGACACAGAATCAGAAACAGGCTCCAGGCTCTGAGCCATCAGCCCAGAGCCTGACGCGGGGCTTGAACTCACAGACCGCGAGATCGTGACCTGGCTGAAGTCGGACGCTTAACCGACTGCGCCACCCAGGCGCCCCGTGAAGGGATCAGATTTTTAAGTAGCACTTTTCTTATTCTAAAAGTAACATGAGGTCATGTCAGAATGACTTAAAAATACAGTAAAATGTCGAGAAAATTATAATTATTATGAATTATATAAACTAGAAGTAAGTATTTTAACTTTTTAAATAGGAATGATCTGATAGCTATATTTGAATTACATAGAATGGAGGAAACTGAATTGAAATCTACAAAACTGTTAAACTTCAGCCCAAATTCTTTAAAACTAGATAGAACAAAGCACAAGCTGTTGCAGTCTAAAAATTCTCCCAAATTGAAAAGATAAAAATCATTAAGATATTGGGGTTATTGTATTTTTTCACCTGCATGCCTCTTACACGAGAATAAGTTTAAATTTTCTAGAAGGTAAAATAAGCCAGAAAGTGTTTGGAAAAAAAGGAATCCACTCAGCTTCACAAAATCTCCCTTGCAATGTGGAGGTCCATTTATTGACCCCAAGTTAAGAAAGTCTCCTCATCACATTCTGATAGTTTTGTGGTGCAAAACAAGGATTGTGGCATCACATGATGTTGCTTTCTCATCTCATTTCTGCCTCTGTTTGTGTATTTTTTTTTTTTTTTGGTTGTGTATATTTTAAAAAAATACCTCAAATGGGAATTTGGGGGCATTTTCATTTCTCTGTATGGCTCAAACAGTTTTATTCACTGTAGTCTGCTGGGGACAAGGACCATTATCTGTTTTTTTTCCAATTAATACATCTTTTCTGGGCACTTACTTTCTGCCTAGAACTATGACAGGCACTCTTCTGGGTGAGTGATCCCTGGAGACTGTTGGCAGCAGGCAAAGTAAAGATCTCCACCCTTTGTGCCTGTTCCCATAGGCCCATCCCCATGCTGTTTTTCCATACCTTCTTCTTTCTTATCTTTCAGTATTGCTCCTTCCATATCCCTGAACAACCGGTGAAACCATTCGCTGGTGCCCAAGAATCCACATCTGTTTTTTCCTCAACTTTTTCTCTTCCTACACAGAGTCAATGGCTAGATGCAGTGCCCCAAACTCCACCCATTAACAGGATTTTTCTTCACTGCCCTTTTTCTGGACCATTGTTGAGTAAGACTATAGTACAGTAAGAGTCCATTTGCAGTGGGACCCTACATTCCAAACTGACTTCTCTGTGAATCATTTGTCTGTTTTTCCCTGCTTCATCTTGTCTGAAGGACTCCCATGCAGGTGCAGATGTGGGCTGAGGGAGAGAAGGCTGTGAAATACTGTTTGATGACATGGTAATTTTGGCTACTTGATTGTGTAGCCTACTCGTGTCTCTGGTCTTGCGCGTTTCTGATCCTGGATGCACCACATCCAACTTAAGATGGGTGCTATAGTGACTTTATGACCTGTGGCTTTGTGGACAGAACCCAGCTGTAATGGACAGCTGTGGCTTCATGGTCACTCATAGCCCAGGTCTAGAAGCGACTAGGCCTAGTAAGAACTGTACTTTGAATGTTATGTGTATGGTTCTAGACTTCAGATGGCATGACCTTGCTCCAGAACTATAGCATTGTACACTTGTGATTTTTCTGAAAGGGATGGCTGTAAGTGCCACGGAACATATCCTTTTGCCACAGATGCCTGAATACCCTCATGTCTGTGGATTTTATTTTACAGCATTAATTATGCCACAGCTTGTATTTGCTGATTTGGGTTCCACCTAAAGCTCTCAGCCTTGTGTTACTCAGTAAATGAATTAGAGCAGTATTCCCAGGTGTGAAATATGCTGCCTCTAGAACCCATACTTCTTTACTTAGTGGGAAGAGGGGAAAGGGGCAATAATCTGTCCTTTACTATAGAGGAATATCTAAGCATGCTCTGGACTAGAAGAAAATCTCACTGGATTCTTAAAAACCCCACTGATGTGGAGGGAACGCAGATCTTCATAGACTTTATCTCTTACACTCAGGAGCGAAAGTGTTTTACAATGGCCCTCAAATCCAATGCCATTGTGATATTCTGTGGAATGTCCAGATATTTATGGTCCCTTCATGCCACATTATGATAGAGTTTGGAGACTCGATAGAGCCTTGGGGCAAGACCTTAAATATTGTCCTTATTGTCTGAAAGGGAATTGCTTCTGATCCTTCTTCTTGATAGGGATGAAAAAGAATGCATCTGCCTGACTGTGTTCCTGAGATCAAATGTTGATCTATTGGAGTCAAAATACCAAATCTATCTATTGGAATCAAAATACCAACTGGGGCTAATGCTTGGTTGAGTTAGTGGAAGTCTAGCTTTATCTGCTAGGATCCTCCGGCTTTTTGTAGTGGCCAGACTGGTGAATTAAATGGATATAAGAAGGTGACCACCACACTAGGTGCGTAGGGGTAACACCAACTGCTGACATTCTATTCATGATACAAACTCTTTTTGGTTTACTCTCTTGAGTAGAGGAAGGACCAGGCAGTTTCCTAAATTTCTACTTTGCCTTTCCCGTTATAATAGCTACTTCACCGTAGGCCAAGGAATCAATATAATAGGGTTTCTGCTAACTCCTACATTTTCTGAATGGAGAAATGACCACTAACTGGATCTTTTGTGAACCAGACATAGGACAGGACTCCACTTACTATCTGGCACTCAGACATCACAACTCTAACAGAGGACATGATGATGCTTTAAGTCATTGGCTCTCAATGTTAACATAGAACCTTTGCCCAGGAGTCCCCAAAACATTTGATTATTCATTCCCCTTTCCCCAATATATGGTTACCCAAAGGGAGAGAATATTTTCCCCTTCTGATTGGAAGATTCAATCTTGTATTCTTGCTCTGTGGTGCTGCAGTTCCTTTCTTATTAGAACATGGTTTCTCTTTCTGTCAGTGAGCTTGAATCTAAGATATAGGCTCAACTTTAGAAATTGATCTTTGTGAAGCAGACTGATGGGGGCTGAGAATTCAGCCTTCTCTTGAGCCCTGTTGCTCTTATCATTAAGTTCTGGGCCTGGTTCTCAGAGTCTTCTGCATACAGCTAGAGAGGAGTCTCTTTCTGGGCTGCTACTAAGACCTTCGAACGTTTACATTTAATCTTGTGTTGGGGACTAGTCTTCCTCAAGATTTTGTTGTCTCTGTCCAGTACATCAGTAGGACAGAGCAGCCATCCAGTTTCATAATATTCCTGATTACTATTTTTCCATTACTTCTCCAACTGTCCTCAGATATTGTGCCAATAAGTACATTCTCTTTGGCTCATGTCCCATTGCACCCTTCCACCGGTGTAATTAACACTTGTACCAATACAGCATCCTAGGGGCTATTAGTACTCTACCTACCACTAGTGATGGGGTTCTTGTTGCCTCGCTGGCTGGCAGATAATCTAGTTCAAAAATTTCAATTTAGAGTCAGCCTCCTAGTACTACTGTTGATATGAATTCTTTTTTGTCTTTTTTGTCAATTCTCCAGAAAATAGACTCTGATATAGAGATTTACATGAAGGAAGTTTACAGAGGAAATGAGAGAAGCAGGGCTGTAGAAAGGAGAAGTTGACCATAACGTGGTTGCATTAGAGGGCTAAGCTGGTCTCACTGGCATCTTTGGCACTCTGATGGTGCTTCAGAGATTTCCCAAATCAAGGTGAGGAGGCTCCGGAACCAGTTATTGGATGTCGACTACCTTTAGGGAGGGTGTGTTAACTTGGGTGAGGCAGCTTCCTTTGTCCACAAATACCAACCTGATACCCAGCTGTGAGCCATCAGTAGCCAGCAATTGTGGCAGCTGAAGAAATGAATTCCTTGGTCCTGAAAGGGGCATCTGAGTGGTATATGACAGTATTCACCATATCCAGGTATAAAGATCCCAATGAATGCTATGGCAACTTTACTCCTCTGTTGAATTTTAAGACTGGAAAACTTACTGAAAACAATCAGGCAAAGACAAATAACCTGAAATTTAATGACACAGGAAAATATCCTGCTGGGGCAATGTAAGCAAAATCTTTGTTCAGAGATAGATCAGATTTCTTCTGGTTTATGTAAGAATTAACCTGGACTTTTGAAAAAAGGAAGTATGTTTTTGAAACATTAAATAAACTATCTACAGTCTGTGAGGGTTAAGGCTACCAGGGATGGCTAGAGCTTTTTTTGGGTAAGTGTACACCCCTCCAATTTTTCTCCAGGCAGAAGTTCCAATTGTATTTGCCAAAGATAACATGAAGTTTCTATAAAGGATGAAGTCTTCATTTTCCTTCACTCTTGCTTTCCCTTCTCCCCCCTCCATAAGCATTTATTTCTGTGTGAGTCTGTTAAGATGCTGTCAGTTTCCCTAGCACATTATAATCCACAAAAGATTGGGTTGTGGTTTCTTTTTTCCTATGGTGGACACAAAAAATTAAGAGCACATCAAGAAACTATACGGAAACAGATGGTTAGGGAATTGGAGAATTTAGATTCTTGTAACATTGCAACACTTTACAAAGTCTGGGGAACATGATATGCCAACCATAGGGAGAGGTCCCTATCAAGTATTCAGCAACAAACCTGTGTGTCCACCAAAATGTTAGTTGGATATTTCTTTGGCTAAGGTCTGGAAGATTTGAGGGAAGAATCAGAATTGTGTGATCTCCATGGCTTTAATAAGAAAAGCCTCTGAGATACTAATTGAATGCAGAAATAATTAAAATCCTACAGACACACACATTGTGCTAATAAGAAAATACCTAGATGTAGAACTTGAGAGAGTCATTTACACATGCACACACACACATGCACACACTCACAAATAGACACATACATACTCATACATTCCAGGTGTGACAGAAGGATTGAAAGATCAGCCAATGACACTCTAAAAACTCTAAACTGTGTTTGAAGTTAGAAAATGAAAATAATTACCATTCTTTTCATAAGGAAATGTCCTCAGTCTCTGACAGCATAGATCTCAGTATCAAAGTAACTTGGCCTTTATTATGTAAAGGATATTAGAATACTCATCTAAGACAGTAAGTCAGGGGTTGTAAACTGTCGTTTTTAAATTAAGTCTTAGTTTTAAATTAGGTCTGATATATTTTTTTTTTTGGTCTCTAGCATCTATTTTATTAATTTCTGAAAAAATCAGAAGCCCTACCAACACCAGGCTTATCTGTGTGGCACATGGGCTCATCATTTCCTTTCAACCCTCTCCTGTGTGTTCTTGCCATTCCATTTAGGGACTTGAATGTGCAACACTAGGGAAGAAAACATCACATCACAGTGGCTACTAAGGCAGTTTATAGTAAATGGAAGTTATAAGAGGTTAAGGACAAGTTATGCTGTTGCATATGTAACCCTAAAGATATGACCAAGAAAAATAAACTGAATGAAAACCTTGTTGTACAAGGTCTCTTATATAAAGCAACTACTGTGACCAAGCACCCATACAAATTAGATGATATATTCAGCCAAAGAAAGACAATGCCTTTGGGGCGCCAGGGTGGCCAGGCTGTTAAGCATCTGACTTTGGCAGAGGTTATGATCCCGCGCTTCATGGGTTCAAGCCCCATGTCGGGCTCTGTGCTGACAGCTCAGAGCCTGGAGCCTGCTTCAGATTCTGTGTCTCCTTCTCTGTCTGCCCCTCCCCTGCTTGCACTCTGTCTCTCTGTCTCCCAAAAAATAAATAGACATTAAAAAATTAAAAAAAAAAAACAGACAATGCCTTCTAGACGCTCATGTTGTAGAAGCTGTTGCTTAATGACATAAATAAGCTGTGTAACCAGCACAAAGAAAAACAACACAATTAGTATTCAGCTCTTGGTAAAGTGGTTATGATATACAAAACACTCATAAATAATTACAAACAGGCTCCTTCAAGTTGTGAGATTATTAGCTGAGGCTTGTTAACCACAAATACTGAGAGAATAGTCACTTGACAATTGTACTAGGAACACATTTATTAACTTAGAACCAATTCCAGGAACTAGTAGTGACAACCAGCATGATTAACATAAAACTAGAGGGCTGTACTTAGGAGGATGAACTCGGGAAACCTGAGCTGGGTTGGATTGTTCAGACTTCAGAGAATCCACGAGGTTAGCACATTCACAGTAGCTGCTTCTGAAGGCCTGAGTACAGTTAAGCCATTGGTGTTGTGTGTTACAGAGGTAGCATCAGGTTCCTGGCAAGCTGGCCTGGAATGAAGGAAGCAATTACCTCATGACATTTGCCACACCATATGGCAGGTGGACGTTTCTCAGGGTGCCATCCAACATCACCTCGGCACAGGAACGGTTCTAGCGAGAGTCACTTGATACGTGAAGCTTACCAAGGCATTCACATTCTCATAGGTGATTGCATTACCCAGAGAAAAAGACAAGACTACAGCCTGAGAGCTTTGCAAGAGCCATGCCATGAGTGGACTAGAAATTAGAGGCCCAGCAAAAGTCGTAGAAACAACAGTCAATGGAGCGATATTTACCAAGCTCAGAAAGAAGTGGCTAAGGATGTAGGACCCAGGTCCAACTGGTGCTTAATATTACTTTTGTCTCTATTCTTATTTTCATCATGGTAAGCGTGATTACTATTTATCATGTACTATTATATTCCAGGGACTGTGCTTCTTCTTTTCCTACTTTAGGCTGTCTAAGGAACATTTGCTGAAGTAAGGGTAAGTTAATTCTTCGAGCCATTTTGCAAGGATTACAGATGAGAAGTTAACCATCTTGTTCAAGCCGTGGCAAACAGGCAAAAAGTCAAATCCAGGCCTGCCTCATCCCAAATGCCATGAATTTTACACTCTGATCGTTTGTGCGTAGGACTGAAGAAAGTGTAAAATGATAGGGCACCAGTAATCACTCAAAGAGTAGTATTGCTGCGGAAGGAGCAAGAGTATCCGAACGAGGTCAACAAGAAGGACCTAAACAATAGCCAGAGTCTTGGAAGTGACTGGAGAGGCAGTGACTTTGACAGATGGAAGCTTAGTAAGTTGAACATGCTGGACTTGGCTTAGGGCTCACCCTCAGACCCCAAACATTAAAAATCTGCTTGTCACAAGGCATACCAGTATGCAGGCTTGACATCTGTGGCTGCCGTTCTCTGTAGGATGTTCTACTTTTAGGGCTGAGAAGGTTGAGGGAGTGAATGAGAAGCTCCAATAGTATGGTTGTGGTCCCAGGTGCAGGTAGGCCCTGTTTCTGCTTCCCTGCGTGGTGGTGACTTCAAAGTCTGAGGGTTGCATAGGGTTTTCTCTCACTGTGTGCACAGGGTGAGCTCATAAGAAGGAATAATCCAAGCAGCTACCCTTTTTATCTCTTCTCCCATCCCCACAAACCTTCATGTGAAGCCAGCTGTGAAAATTATGAGCTGGAGTGTGGGAACCCATTTGGCATTGTGTCTGTAACTCATCATGACCCTCTACCCCTTACTTGAAGAATCCTCATACAGCTCTTCCTACAGAAAACCCAGCAAGTGTGTTTCCTCTCCAGGAGTGGGGGCCCTGTCTGTCCCAGCCGGACAGCATTTTGCCTTGCCCCCATCAGTATACATCACTGAAGAATAAACAAGTTACTGTGGCAAACAGCTAGGCCGTTAGGCTGTTGGGTGCACTGGTTGATCTGTCACCAATGCCAGCTTGTTAATGTCCTACAGTGTGGGACAAACACAAGAAGAACTTGAAGCCAATGGACTTTGTTTTGCAAATCTAGCTGGTTCTCAATTATCCTGGCTAATGAGGCACGGAGACTGCCTGAGAACAAGGATAGATAAGTCTCAAGCTGAACGCAGCAAAGCATATCGCCTACTGAAGGGTTACACCAAAGCCACAGAAAAGGTATGTGTCTCTGGATATAAGTATGACATGCAGACTGGATTTTGAACTTCTATTTCTAAGTCCCACTAATGTTGAATACTAAAGTGCAGCAAAAACAGATAGACTTAACTCCCCAAAACCAAGGAAGGCTGCCAGAGAACCCAACCTAACAGATTGCTCTAGCCATATAAATAGGTCGAGTAGGACCTCCTGCATGCTTCAGGGAAAGCTCTGAGAATGTGCATGTTTGTGTGTGTGTGTGTAAACAACTAAACAGAAAGTGTTAGAAACCATGTTTTTTTAGACTCTGTTACTGTGGTATGGGTGAGGTATTGGACTCAGATCCTTTTGATACTTGCAGTAACCCCTTTGGAAGGTGTCCTAAATTAGCCTCAACAATCCCAAATTCCATACAAGTGTTCCTAGTGTTGTAGAGAAACTCGGTGTTCTGAGTCTAGAATACCAGAAATGGAAAGGCAACATGTTAAAACAATTCTGGATAAAATTCCAAGCATGGGATCATTTCACCTACTTCATTAAGAAAATCTGTTGCAATTATTACCAACAAAATCAAATGTCTTCTATTAGTTAAGTCTGCTCCAGAGGAACATATATTGTTTCCAAATTACCCTGGCTTCCTCCACTCTTGTAACCTACTGTAATTTTTTCCACAAGGGTTATTAAGTATTTTTGTTTTTCTAAAGCTACCCGCATAGTGTCCCATCCAAATACTATTCTTTTGAATTTTTATTAGGGGTAGAGTATGTTGAATGATGCCTCATTGTTAGACCAGATTTATGAATCCTATTAAATAATTCAATAACAGGGGGTGGTTGGGACGAGGCCTAGGGAGGGGCGGGGCTTGGGGTGGGGAGGCAGATGTATGAAAAAGATTTCCAAATACTCATACTGGAAATGGATCATTATGGCCTTTCCCAGACAGGCAGGATTACATGCTGATTTTTGCCTTGGCATTGCCTGAAGTGACCCTTGATAGACATCTGGGCCCTACACCCTATCACAAACTCTCTATCCCTGGACTTTAGTCCCCCTCATTTGTGTCACCATACATGCCTTTTTCTCTACTCCATCTACTGGGGAAACTCAGGATGATCCAAGTCCCATTTTAGAGCTTTAACACTTAATCTTTTAGGTGGCATAGAATGAACTCCCAAAGCCCCAAGCAAGTCTGTCATTCTGTGATTCTTCCTGTCCTGCTTGGTCTTCCATTTTCCTTATTTTACCGTCTTCTAAACTTGGACTTGCAATACGAAAGTGGAAATGCTGCTTTTCCAATCAGAAAACCTCTGGAAGGTTATATGCATTTGAGTAGGGTAATCTGTCTAGTCCTTGCTTGTCAGTTTCTATGCTGTGGCTTTCTGAAGGTCAAAGTAGTCAGTCATAGGGAGAGTTGGCTATAAGAACAAGAACTAAAGGAGGTTTGACCTCAGAGTTTGGGAGGTGAGGCGGGACGAAAAATGTCTCTTTATTCTTTGTGATGACTAACTATTATTTAGTGCACAATAAAAAACTGGGCATTTAGCTTTTTGTGTCCTCTGGGTTCTCCATCTGTTTTTTTTTTTTTTTTTAACTATACATTATAGACCATTATTGCCTGGTGAAATAAAATGAACTTTTGGGCCATACCCAATATTTTCAAAATAATGAAATAAAGTATCTCAGTAGTAAGGGTATGTCTTTTCACATACACACGTAGGAAATAAGTATGGACTGGACCAAGATGTAGAATGTATTTATCTATCTACCAAGCATTGAGCTCTTTCTTTTTTTGAAGAGTCAACGTTCTTCCACATCAAAACACATATTCAGAGACCTACAGGGGCCAGGCAGGTAACAAATTTTACTCAGGCCAGGTACCAGTCAGAACAACATAGTGGATACATAACTGGAGATGTGTGTCCCATGTAAAGACATGAACAATTCTCTATTTTAAAACAGAAAATCCACTGTGTGGGCCTAAGAGAACACATCGTCATAATAGCCCTTTATTTCAACAGTCTGCTTAGATGATATTTTCTCAGGGAAACCTTTCATAAACTAGGTGAGGACCCCTGTTATGTGTTATTCTAGCACCATATACTTTCCATTGAACTATATATTGCAATTTAAACTAATTATCTCAATGACTGTTTGTTTGAGGATTGACTATAAAATCAGGGCCTATCTCTGGCCAGGTCACTTCTGTGGCCCCAGTTCCTCACACAGTGCCTGGCACATAATAGGCACACAATGAGTGTTTGTGGGATACATAAATAAACTCTTTTGGAGGGATGTTAAGGAATGCAAAGTCAGTAGTGCATAGTAAAAACATTCTTTTCAGAAATAATCTCACTGCTTGTTAATTTGTCTGGCGAGAACATATTGAACACCTACTGGGTTTTCATTCCTATATTGTATGCTGAAGATAGACAATAGTCACTGCCCTCATGATGATTCATAATCGAACTATTCAATGTTTTCATGTCTTATTTTTCACATTTAAATATTGCCAAAGATAATCAAAGTGCCTTTTTAAAATAAAGAAAGATGCTTTCCAAAGATTTTGTAAAACATAACATCTCGTTTACTCTGATTCTGCTTATTATCTTTATACCCACTACTGTCATTATGATGTTATTTTTCATTAATCTCTTTCCCAGTCTGATGGATTCATGGAGAAAATAACAGCAACACAATCAAAACTATGCTTCTGTAGTACTTGACAGATCAAAAGAAGAGAAAGGACTAATTTGGAATTATGAAAATATCAGTGTATTTGCCTTGAGAGTAATAGACGCTGACTCCCTTTGACCTATTAGTAAATTCACTTGGGAAGGAGTCAATAGGCATCCTGTCCAATTATAAGATTCAGCTGGCCTTTGGAATAGGAAAGAAGTGAAAGTAGAAATGGAAAATGGAAGTTTATGGCTGCCAAGAGTAGCCTGAACATGACTCTGGATGCTCCTTGGCTGTTACAGAGGTGAGGAAAGGTGAAAGAAAAGCATGGTCTCTGAGCAACTGTTTCTCCTTGCCCTTAGGAAGAGAGTGTGATGGTTCATTTTCTGTGTGATTTTAGACAAGCTGCTTGAATAATCTGACTTAGTTTTCTCCTTTACAAGATGGAAATTTTAATACCTGTTTTATAGGTACTGTATTTTCAATATGTAACACAGGCACACACCAGTATTACATAAATGAGAGCTCTAATTATTATTCTGTGATGTCCTCAAGAATACCTTAATTTCAGCTAATTTTAGTGATAAACCAAATAAATTCAGAAGGGAAATTATAAAAGATATTCTTGGGGCCCCTGGGTGGCTCAGTCGGTTAAGCGTCCGATTTCAGCTCAGGTCATGATCTCACTGTTCGTGAGTATGAGCCCCACATTGGGCTCTGTGCTGACAGGTTGGAGCCTGGAGCCTGCTTCAGATTCTGTGTCTCCCTCTCTCTCTGCCCCCCCCCCAAAAAAAACAAATAAATGTTTAAAAAATTTTAAGATATTCTTACCTTGGTTTTCTATAAAACTTTTGATATTTTAAACAATTATATGATGAGAAGATCATATCTTCTTGTTGGGGAGGACTTTTTCACACTATCAATGAAAATATTTCTAAAAACCACATACAAAGCCTCAAAAAAACCCTACAAAACTGAAAGGAATGAAATTGTACAAATATGCCCCCCAACTATGATAGAATAAAATTAGAAATCAAAACTCAGAGAGGAACTTGGGAGGTTCATAAAGATGTGGAAGTTAAACAGCATACTCCTAAATAACTCATGAATCAAAAATATTGGTAGAAAATACATTAAGATGAATGAAAATGAAGGCACAAAACACAGAAGTTTATGGGATACAGTTAAGAAAGTACTTAGGGGAGAATTTTTAGCTGCAAATACCTATGTTAAAAGAAAAGAAATATCTTAAATCAACAACCTAAACATCTACCTAAGACACTGGAAAAAGAAAAGCAAGCTAAACCTAAAACAAGTGGATAGAAGGAAATAAGAATTATAATGGAAATCAATGAAACAGAGAATATACAAACATTAGGGGAAATCAACAAAATAAAGAGTTGGTTCTTTGAAAAGATCAATGAAATTGACATAGGTAGTTTGACCAAGAAAAACAGATTACTTAGAGAACTCAAATTACGAAAATCAGAAGTGAACAAGACATTATTACCAACTTTACAGAAATAAAAAGGATTATAAGAGAATATTATGAACAATTATGCTAGTAAATTAGATAATTAAATGAACAGATTCCTAGAAGAACACAACCACCTAAGTTGACTCAAAAAGAAATAGACAACCTGAATAGATTTATAAGCAGGAATTAAAAACTACTCATACACACACACACACACACACACACACACACACACACACACAAACACACCTAAATAGCTTCATTGGAGATTTCTACCAAATATTTAAAGCATTATTAGTAATTACTCACAAAATTCTTCTAAAAAAACAGAAGAGAGAATATTTCCCAAGTCATTCTGAGGTCAGTATTATACTAATACCAAAACTGACAAAGACATCACACAGAAAAGAAATATCTAGGCCATTATCTGATGTATACATATACATGTACATATACATACACACATACACCGTACCCTAGTGGAATTTATCTCAGGAGTGTAAAGTTGGCTTAATATCCTAAAATCAGTTAATGTAATATATCAATAGAATAAAGGACAAAAACAATATGGCAATTTCAGTAGATACAGAAGCATTGGACGAAATCTAACCCCCTTTCATGATTTAAACATTCACCAAATTAGGAGAGAAGGGCATTTCCTCATCCTGATAAAGGCCCTTTATGAAAAGGCCACAGCTAACATTACACTTATTTGCAATTGACATGATCTTGTATATAGAAAATCTGAAAGAATCCACAAAAAACTTTCAGATAATAAACGAGTTTAGCAACTCCGTAGGATATGAGATCAATATTAAAAAACAACTGTATTTATATATACTTGCAATCCAAAAATAAAATTAAGAAAACATATCCATTTAAAATGCCATCGAAAAGAATAAAATACTTACCAATAAATTTACCAAAAGAAGTACAAGATTTGTGTTTACATTTTTGGAATAAATTGAAAAAGACTTAAGTAAGTGGAAAAATATTCTATGTCCATGAATTAGAAGAGAATATTATTAAGATGGCGGTACTCTCCACATTGGTCAACATATTCAATACAACCCCTATCAAAATCCAAGCTGGCTGCTTTGCAAAAAATGACACACTGATCCTAAAATTCATATGAATATGCAAGGGACTCAAAATAGCCAAAGCCATCTTGGAAAAGAATTAAGTTGTGTGATTCACATTTCCTGATTTCAAAAATTACTACAAAGCAAATGTAAACAAGATAGTGTTATACCAACATAAATACAGACATACAGATCAATGGAATGGCATAGAGAATTCAGAAATAAACTCTCACATTTACAGTGAATTGATTTTTGACCATGATTCCAAAACAGTCAAAGGAACAATGAAGAGTTTTTTCAACAAATGATGCTAGCACAACTGTCTATCCACATGCCAAAGAGTGACATTAGACCCCTACCTTACATTATATACTAAAAATTAACTCAAAATGGATCAAAAACCTAAATGTAAGGCTTAACACTATAAACCGTTAGAAGAGAACAGGGAGGTAAATTTTCATGACCTTTGTCTTGGCAATGGTTTCTTAGTTATGATACCCAAAGCGAAAATGAAAGAGACAGTAGTTAAATTAGGCTTCGCCCAACTTCAAAACTTCTGTGCTTCAAAAAACACCCTGCAAGGCAACCCACTGAATGGGAGAAAATATGTGTAATCATATATACAAAGAGCTATCACAACTCAATAATACAAAGATTAATACATGGGCAAAACTGTATAGACATTTATTCAAAGATATATGTACATGGCTGACAAATACATGGAAAGATGCTCAGCATCATGACTCTTCAGTGAAATACAAATCAAACTATGAGATACTACTTAACACCCACTAGCATGGCTATATAATCACAAAGACAGATAATAGCAAGTATTGGGAAGGATGTGGAAAAACTGGAATCCTCAGACACTGTTGGTGGGATTCTAAAATAGTGCAGCTATTTTGGAAAACATTCTGACAATTTCTTGAAAGTTAAACCATAGAGTTACTTTATGGCCCAGCATTTCTACTCCTGGGTGTATACCCCAGAGAAATGAAACCATATGGTTACACAAAACCTTGTGCACAAACGTTCATAGGCACACTATTCATAATATCCCAAAGGTGTAAACATCCCAAATATCCACCAAATAATGAGTGGATAAATACAGTCTAGTATATCCATATCCACACAAGGGAATAGTATTTAGTCATAAAAAGAAGGAAATACTAATACAGGCAACAATGTGAATGAAACTTGAAAACATGCAAAGTGAAAGATTCCAGATATGAAAGTCCACAAATTGTATAATTCCATTTATATGAAATGCCCAGAATCGGCAATTTCATAGAAACAAAAGTAGATAATGGTTTCCTAGGTCTGAAAAGGACAGGAGGATTGAGAAGTGATAACTAAAGATATGAGGTCCCTATTTAGGGTATTGAAAATGTTCTAAAGTTGTGGTAATGACTGCACTATATACTAAAACCCCTGAATTATATACTTTAAAGGGTGAATTGTATAGTGTATGAATTGCATATCAATAAGCATGTTACCAAAAACATTTTTTTTTAATTTTTTAATGTTTACTTATTTTTGAGATAGAGAGAGAGAGAGAGAGAGAGAGAGAGAGAGAGAGAGAGAGAGAAACAGA
Source organism: Leopardus geoffroyi (assembly GCF_018350155.1). Taxonomy (NCBI): domain Eukaryota; kingdom Metazoa; phylum Chordata; class Mammalia; order Carnivora; family Felidae; genus Leopardus; species Leopardus geoffroyi. The sequence goes on from NC_059326.1 coordinate 134,483,399, forward strand.
GCACTAGTTAGGGAGGGGCAGAGAGAGAGAGGGAAACATAGAATCAAAGCAGTTTCCAGGCTCTGAGCTGTCAGCACAGAGCCTGATGCAGGGCTGGGACTCACGAGCCATGAGATCATGACCTGAGCCAAAGTTGGACACTTAACCAACCGAGACACCCAGCCTTGCCCCCAAGTAATTTTTTTAAACCCTCATATATCCTTCTCCAAATTCTGGATGTCTATCCTGGAGAAAACACATATGTTCTCTTTGAGTTGAGTACAGACTATTAATTTAAAAACTGTTTAAGTCCATTAATGGGAAGCTTAAATAATTTATAGTAAATTTATACCATGGGATATTACAGTGTCATTAAAGAATGAGATAGATCTTTTTTTTTTTTTTAATTTTATTTTTCAGAGAGAGAGTACACACACACAAGTGGAGGAGGGGCAGAGGGAGAGGGAGTGGGAAAATCCCAAGCAGGCTCCACACTCAGTGTAGATAGAGCCTGATGCGGGGCTCAGTCTCACAATGTGAGATCATGACCTGAGCCAAAATCAAGAGTCAGATGCTTAACCAACTGAACCACCCAGGCTCCCCTAGAATGAGATAGAAATTTTTCTATATTAACACAGTTACATCTTTTACACACTTTTAAGTCCCATTCATAAAAAAAAAAAAAAACCTGTTTTTATACACATATATGCATGTAAATACACAAAGGACATACAAGTGTATGTCAAACGATTAACAGTAATTTCTTCAGCAGTGAGGAGGTCCGTAGGTGGATGGGAAGTAGAACAGGGAAAGTTGGGTGAGGAAGCTTCCACATTTCCCTCGATAAAATTTTGTATTGTTTGCACCTTTCCAACAACAAAGTGTTTCTGTATCACCAGTATAAAATAAAAGCAAATAGAAAGCTACATAAAATGGATATAACTCATGAACCAAGTCTCAAGGCACTTTATACCATCAAATTGTTGCTGAGGGGAGTAAACTAAGGTATCGTTGCAGAACTGGGAATTACTCTTAGTGGCGCAGAGTTTTATTCTATGTGACATTAATTTTGGTAGAACAAGGGAGATGGCATGCTTTGACAAGAGTTCTGTCTGGTTCATGGTCAGGCCTGTGTGGTTACTATTCCCTCTGACTAGAGTATTCTTCCTACAAATATCCCCACGCAGTCCTCCCCACTCTTTTACACCTTTGCGCAAATAGCTTCTTCTCAGCCATTCTTATCGGCCCATTGCACTTGAACTTCAACACTCACCCCCCACCCCATTAGACCAGCCCCCTTCCTGCTTTATTTTTCTCAACAGCACCTTCAGCCCTCAGACACCCTGTAGCTTTTACTTACTTGTCTAATGTCCATCTCCTCTCACTACAAGTTAAGTCTATGAAGGTAGGAACGTTTATCAAATGTTTTACAGCTGTAACCCAGGATCTAGAATGATATCTGGCACATGATATGTGTTCAATAAATTTTTGCTGACTCACTGGAAGAACTATATATATATATATATATATATATATATATATATATATACATATATATATATACATATATATATAACAGAATATAATTATTATATATAGTTCTCTCTATATATTAAATACATAGAATAAGCAAATATTATATATATATTTCAATAATGGCATTTGAATTGAGGAGATGGTGATTGTGGGAGCTACTGGCATAGCTGGGATGGAAAAGGGTTGCCTCTCTGAACACTTATTGTCAAATAGTGCCCATTGAGTGAAATAATTTAAAAACTAAACATGGTTGACAACAATACTGTTTCCAGATTTTCTGCAATTGGCCAAAACCCTTGCTCTCACTCATGCGCTAGTCATCACTGAGACTCACAAAGGGGAACAACATAAGAGCAGAAATGGCATTTCCTTTTCTCCCCACTTTTAGTCAAGCTGAACCAATCACAGAATCACACAAAATATCTGCACTTGGGGAATAAGAATTCAGGGATTTCATTTTTTTTTTAAGTTTATTTTGAGAGAGAGAGAGAGACCACAAGTGGAGAAGTGGCACAGAGAATGGAGAGAGAATCCCAAGCAGGCTCTGTACTGTCAGCCCAGAGGCTGACGCAGGGCTAGATCCCACAAACCGTGAGATCATGACCTGAGCTGAAATCAATAGTAGGACGCTTAACTGACTGAGGCACCCAGGTGTCCTGAGAGTTCAGGGATTTCAAAGATTAACTTCCACTCATCAAAGCATTGTATCCCCCATCTAAGGTTGGAGTTGCAATTAACATAACTCTACTTCTTTACGAAGCTGATTTTTCCGTCCATTCATTAATGTGTCCTTCTTAGTGAGTCAGTGAGTCCTTATTTAATTACACACTTCTTTCTCCTTCACTATTTCTGTGTATGTATGAACATGAAAATGCTTTCTTCAATTTTCAAGTCCCACAAACCAAGATACGGTATAGTGATGGGGTGAGTTTTTGGACTTTGCATGTGAACATTCCAAGCTTGAAGGCAGAAGGTGTGAAGCTGTCTGTATCGTGCAGAGGTGGTTTTGCAAGACCGCAGAGAAGAAAGAAGAGATTCAGGAGGATTAGCAGCAAAAACAGCTAAAGGAAGAGCACCCATAGGTGGGATAGGAGATATTCATGGGTTGAGTTAGAAAAAAATCATTTCTTCCCCATAAATTCACAAGAATTTGATAAAAATAGGAAAGACCATGGAGGTCTAGATCTAAAACCAAGAGGCACGATGTAGTCTTACATGTTTCTTTGAGATCTCCCAAGGGGCACTGAATTTGGATATTCCCCAAAGGGGTGAAGGGTAAATCTATATTGTCATTGTTTAAAACTCCCCCAGGAGATTGAGTTCTCTTAGAAAGACAGGCCATTCTCATTTCAGAGAGAGCCCTAAGTTCTTCATATATCGTCTACATCTCTCTCATCTTCATTTAGATTTCATGCCCCTTCTCGAGTGTTTGGAGTAAAGAGAAAGACTGCCTTTCTTGGGAAAACTGAAGTTTCTCAGTGTCCCGCAGCCCTATGGTGCATCGGGGCATGGCTTCTCTCAGTGTGCTTACACTGAGGTGCAAAACACAGTGTTCTGTAAGCATTTCTAAGAACTGTTATAAAATACGAAGGTTGTTCTGCCAAGCAGATCCTAGACGGGCTGTACGCTCCTCACTTGATCATAACACACGACTTGTTGCCTACAGGTCTACCTATTAAGACGACAGAGCAGTGCTCCTAAAGCGGTTGGGTGATGGAGCAGGGGGCCCCTGAGTCACCCTTCCATTAGTTCTAACAGACAGGTTTGGGAAATGAGGCTGGTTACGGTCTGGTTGGGTGGTTGCCCTGTGCTGCTCTGTCCCGTCGGAATTGCTCAGAAGGAGTCTGGAGCCGCGCCTGTCTGGGTGGGGTGCAGATGGGTGCAGATCAGGAATCTGGGGTCAGAGTAGGAGCAGCAGTTTCAAAAATCCTTGGTCGGCTGTGTGGAACCTCACGTCTCTTTTCGGTGCCAATGGCTTGAAGCCAAACTGGCGGATCGAGTTTGGGGAGGTGAACTGTTGTTTGGGCTTTGTTTTTCTTTTTTTTGTTGTTGTTTTTTTTGTTGTTGTTGTTTTTTGGGGTTTTTTATTTTATTGTTTTGTTTTAATCCTTTGGGTTTTCTGCAAATTTGAAAACGACCCACAAGAAATCAGTATTTTTCCTTCATACCCTATCTCTACCCGTTCCTGATTTGAGCAGATTCCACGGTATCAGTTGAATGGAAGAAGTGTACCATTCGTAACTCGTATTTCCATAAGCACATCTTTTTACTCATAGTACAAAGTCGTAATTCTTCCAGTAAAACAGTGATGAAATATTAACGAAGATGCAATGATAAGATTGACACTGCTGATGGCAATACAAAGATTTCTTTTCTTCAGTCACTGAAGTGGTTTGTTATCCTACTCCTTGTCCAAGGCCTCAGGGATAATTAAAATTCTTTCACTACACGAGTGTCTCGCAAAGTGTGTTAATGAGATTGTTTTCTGATATGCAAAGATGTCCTGACATGGTTTTTAAATGCGTGTCGCACATCCCCGACCAATTATCATACAAAATGCAACTCTTTCTCTTTGTCTATCATTAGATCCTGAATAGACAGCATTAGACTCGACTGCCTAATTCTGGCTTCATTCTCGCGTCTGATTCTATAGTAATGTTGTGAGGCGCTTACTTAGCAACGGGGGTAAATGTTTGTTTTAAATGTGATTTCCTTTCTTCAGCCTCTTTGGAAATAGGCTTCAATTAAGAAGCGCGCCTTCCGTTTCTTCAGAGGAGCGAGCATGTGTTTGCACACACATACCTTGGCTTGTTCCCTCTTCCTCCCTGTGGTGATTTTGATGAGGTGAGGGTTTGTGCTGGCAAAACTCTGAAGTGTGGACAAATTGTGCCGCACTTCCATTAATGCAAGATGGAAAACGTGACTAAATATTCTGGAAAATGTAGTTTATGTCCGCTCGAGCTTTGTATTAGTTTGCTAGGGATGCTGTAAGAAGGTATCACAAGCTGGGTGGCTTAAACAACAGAAGTTTGTCTCGCAGTTCTGGAGGCTTTAAAGTCTGAGATCAGCGTGTTGGCAGGCTTGGCTTTTTTTCTGAGGGCTGGGAAGGAGAATCTGTTCCATTCCGCTCTCCTAGTTTCTGGTGGTTTGCTGGCACTTTGGTGTCCCTTGGCTTGTAGAAGCGGCTGCCTTCATCTTCATATGACATCCTCCCTGTATGTCTGCCTGTGTCCAAATTTCCCCGTTTTATAAGGACATCAGTCATATTGGATTACGAGCCACCCTCCTCTGGTATGATCTCATCTTATTTTAACTAATTATATCTCCAGTGACCCTATTTCCAAATAAGGTGCAACTCTCAGATACTGGGGATTAGGTTTTCACATATGAATTTGAGGGAGAGCACAGTTCAGCCCACAACAAGCTTCAAGTAAATAATAGACCATTTAACTCCATGAATTGAATTGTAAGTTCAAAATAATAGAGAAGTTGTTTTTTTAAGATGAGCGTAACATTTGCTTTTCATCTCCCCGTAAGTCCCCCTAAGGCACCCTTGTGTGCCTTCCTTCACCAAGCATTGGGAAGATGATTTATAACTGGCTTTAAAGGTGTTGCTGTGCACAGAAGTTTGGTGTAGCCTTTTCGAGACTAAGATACAAAAAAAAAAAAAAAAAAAAAAAAAAAAAAAAAACTCATTGCCCAATTCTTTTCATTATAGTCACTGTTTCTTTTGCCGCTTCTGTTAATTTGGAGAGACATATGCGACTTTGTGCTTCACTAGAGGAGTACAGACTTCATGAGGGTCTGACCCGGCTCCACCCGGTTCATCCGGGTGAACAAGGTGTCTGTTCAGCAGAGCCCAGAGACCTCGTAAGGTTTGTGGATTCATGTTGTACATTAAGTTATAGGTTTAAAACTCACTGTTCATTAGCCACCTTCTAGACCCGAAAGAATGCTGCCACAGGATGCCGAGTTGGAAAAGTGGTAGTAAAATGTCATAGTACATGCCCCACACTTTAATGGAAAAAAGAAAGGTTTTAATGCTTGCTGCCTATTTTTTGTTGTTCATTGGACAAAAAAAGGTGAACGCTCCTAGGCCAGAACATGATAAAATCAGGTTTCCTCATTTCCTTCAATATTAGATCATGATGAGAAAATATTCTGTTACCTGTTCTCTTTATAAATAGTGGAGTTCTAACAGTCATGTACTTTAATCTCTTTTAAAGTCCCCAGCAACATATATAAGTGGTGCCCTTTGACCCAGATCCCAGTACGCGTACCTCATAAATCATTTTTTTCAGATGTATGTGTTTTTACTTTTATTTTATTTTTAAATTAAATTTTTAATTCCAGTGCAGTTAACATACTATGTTATATTAGTTTCAGGTGTACAATACAGTGATTCAACAATTCTATACATCACCCTGTGCTCACCATGACGAGTGCACTCCTTAATCCCCATCACCTATTTCCCCCATCCCCCACCTACCTTCCCCCTGGTAGCCATGTTTGTTCTCTCTAGTTAAGAGTCTGTTTCTTGGTTTGCGTCTCTTTTTTTTTTTTTTTCTTTGCTCATTTATTTTGTTTCTTCAAATTCCACATATGAGTGAAATCATATGGTATTTGCCTTTCTCCCATTCATTTCTCTTAGCATTACACTCTCTAGCTCTGTCCATGTTGTTGTAAATGGCAAGATTTCATTCCTTTTAATGACTGAATAGTATTCAATAGTGTGTGTATATCTATGTATATATATACATAGATATACACACACCACATCTTCTTTATCTATTCATCTTTTGGTGGACACTTGGGCTGCTTTCATAATTTGGCTATTATAAATAATGCTGCAATAAACAGAGGGGTGCATGTATCCCTTTGAATTAGTGTTTCTGTAATTTTGGGGTACAAACCCAGTGGTATGATTGCTGAATAGTCAGGTAGTTCTATTTTTGACTTTTTTGAGGAACCTATATACTGTCTTCCACAGTGGCTGCACCAATAGTGTAAGAGGGTTCCTTTTTCCCCTCATCCTCGCCAACACCTGTTGTTTCTTGTGTTGTTGATTGTAGTCATTCTGACAAGTCTGAGGTGATGTCTCATTGTAGTTTTGTTTGCATTGCCCTGATTATCAGTGATGTTGAACATCTTTTCATTCGTCTTTTGGCCATCTGTATGTCTTCTCTGGAGAAATATCTTTTCATGTCTTCTGCCCATTTTTAAATTGGATTATTCATTTTTTTGGGTGTTGGATTGTGTAAGTTCTTTTTGTATTTCTGATACTAACCCTTTATCAGATACATCATTTGCAAATATCTTCTCCTATTCAGTAGGTTGCCTTTTACTTTTGTTGATTGTTTCCTTCACAGTGCAGAAGCTTTTTATTTTGATGTAGTCCCAATAGTTTATTTTTTATTTTGTTTCCCTTGCCTCCGGAGGCATGTCTAGAAAAATATTGCTACAGCCCCTCATGAATAATTTTTAACTATTCATTAACTCTTCTAAAATGCCCTCTTCTGATAGCATGCCTTTTCAATATTGGCATAATAATATGCTAATCACTTCTGTTTCATATATTTTCCATATATGCTGAGAAATGAGAAGTGACACTACTCTTCCCACCCTCTCCCCCAAAAGGAATGGAAGAGATTGAGAACCCTGTGCTCTCAGGTCAGTGGCTCCAGTCTTCCCTTGTTTGGTGTGCTTTCAGAGCACAGTGCATTCTTTCTTTCTATTGTTGCTAGTCGCCCACATTGAAACTCTGGGGCAGTGGTTTGCATGTTTGGTAATGTTACAGACTGAATGTCTGTGTCCTCCCAAAATACATATATTGAAACCCAGTCCTCAGTATGATGGTGTTTGTAGGTAGCGCCTTTGGGAAACGATTAGGTCCTGAGAGTGGAGTCCTCATGAATGGGAGTAGTGCCCTTACAAAAGAGGCTCCAGAAAGCTTCCTGCCCTCTTCTGCCATCCGAGGATAGAGCGTGAAGATGGTGGGGAACCGGGAAATGAATTCACCAATGTCAAATCTGGTGGAGCTTTGAGTTTAGACTTCCCAGCCTCCAAAACTGTGAGAAAAAAATTTTTTGTTGTGTTTAAGTCATGTAGTCTATGGTATTTTGTTATACCAGGCTGGGCTAAGACAAAGAGGGAGCAGTTTGAACAGAGTAGGCTACCTTTATATGCCACACTGAATTAGGCTACCATCATCCCATGTTCTAGTGCAGAGTATAATGCTAACCACGTTAATACAGTAATGACTCTATAGGCTGCTTGACTCTCAGAGTGCTTTCACATTCGTTCTTTCATTTGGATGTAGCTAAAACTGCCCCGTCTAAACCAAGAGCACTTTCCCTGTGAGCTGGAAAGAGGTTTACTGAAGGTATAATTCGGTCATACAACCTCCTCCTCTTTGAAGAGAAACACGTATACAGTTGATGGTCTCTATAACAATAGGGAAACAAACAAACAAACAAACAAACAAACAAACAAAAAAACCCAAGAGCTTTCTACCATTATACCTGTTTCTGGAATTTAGTTTTTGCCAAAAGGAAACACATACAAATTTATCAGAATGAAATTTATCAGAATGAAAATTTATCATTTTCAGAAAAATATTAGAAAGAAATTTATCAGAATGAAAAGGAAGTTTGGGTCATTAAGAAAGGAAGACACAGAACTCTCCAAAGCTGGGTGCAACTTAGAAATATTTGACTCAGACACCTGGGTGGCTCAGTCGGTTAAGCATCTGACTTCAGCTCAGGTCATGATCTCGCAGTTTGTGAGTTCAGGCCCCACATCGGGGTCTGTGCTGACAGCTCAGAGCCTGCAGCCTGTTTCAGAATCTGTGTCTCCCTCTCTCTCTGTCCCTCCCGTGCTCATGCTCTGTCTCTGTCTCTCAATAATAAATAAACGTTAAACAATTTTTTTAAAAAAGAAATATTTGACTCATCCAAGTATTCAGATCTGCTGACATGGGAACATGCTCCACAATGCCATGGGGACTGTGAAGGATCATACTCTACCCAAAACATAAGTTCCTCTAGTTCAGACATGTAGCTTAAGAGAGTCTTACATAATCTCTGCTGCAAGCAGCTAAAATCTTTAATCATATTGGTGTTCTCTGCAAGACTTAGAATTTAAGAATGCGGAGTCATTCTTAAGGATACCTGTATGGATGCCCCAAACCCTGAGTTTCTGGAAGTGGGTTAGATTTTCTTTTTCTCTATAGGGATAGGTGGGAGCTGCCTCCTCCTTCCCTCCCTCCCTTCCTTCTTTCTCTTTTTTTTTTTTCTTTCTCCCATCCTCACCCTCTCCGTCCTTTCTTCTTTCCATACTTATTTAGTACCTACCATGTGGCAAGTTTGATGCTCTACTTCACAGATTAAGAAATACATCACTTTGCCTCCCCTAAAGATGCATGTAAAGTAATGAAGACACACAGGTCTCATCCAGGTGTTATCAATGCAAGATGAGTCTTTTCTTGCCAGCATCTTCCTTTAGGTCTTGTTAAAACACTTCCGCTTCTTTAGACATTTGAACAGCTGTGAAACTCCATCCTATCTCACATTCTCAGGGCAAAAAGCAGTGACTTCAAGTTAGTATATGATATAGTTAGTAAACATCAAATATAAATAATGTATTTCGCATCTTAATTTGAGCCCCTAAATTGGGGTGTGGTTTCTCTCTATTCATGAAAACTTGAATTTCAGCGCTTCCTGTTCCATAAATAATGTGACTTCAGTGACCTGAACCCCTTCCCCAAGGGCATTGTTCAAAATGCATGTTTGAGATACCAGGAATAGTGAGGAAAATGCCCACATGGCAGTAACCTGAAAAGCAGGGTGTGATCCCAGGAGGCACGAGAGATGTTTCCCCAGTTGGTTAATCCTGGGTGGGGGTGTGTGTGGGAGATCAGGATTAGTGTGTTTCTGGTTCAAGTAGCTATGAGCTTTTATTTTAAGACCCTCAGGGTAACATAACAAAGCCTTCAAGCCCATGAGGGCAGAGCTGGAAACCCTGAAGGTCTAAGCCTCAGTAAGATACAGGACTGATAAAACTGTGTCTAGTGCCACAGGAAGGCCACAGGGAGGTTTATCTATCTCTGCCAAAATTCCTGGGGAGTTGTATTTGGGTCTTCTGTGCATAAATGTGGGGTTTAAATTTATACCACTTTTGAGGTCCTCTCAAGGTTTAGGAGTTTCCAAACTGAGAAATTAACATCATTGGGCTCCCATACCAATGATAATTCTGGGTCAATTATTACACATGAAGAGAAAACCACTCCGTGGCGTGTGTGCCCCATTATTCTCACGAATGAAGTGCCTCTCACACTAAACTTTCATGAGTAAATGATCTAGAATGTGGAAGGAACTACACACATAACAGGTCACTGGGGGAGTAAATGATCTAGAATGGGGGAGGAACTATAGACATAATAGGTCACATTAGAAGATCAGTCTTTTCATATTAGAGCATATTTTAATAGAGAATATAAAGTCATTGTGTTCAAATAATTATGTTAGTACAAAGAATCAACTCTAAGAATACACCATAAATAACAACAAAAAGATTGAAACAAGTGAAATAGAACTTTTAAAGTTAAACAATAAACAAACAGCTTGTGGAGCATATTAGAAACAGCTGAAGTAAAAATATTGAACTAGAACATAGATCTGAGAAAATTAACTGAAATATAACTGAGAAAGATAAATTAAAAACTTAAAAAAAAGAGATTCAGTGACATGGAGATAATGGCAAGGTCTAATATATGTCTGCTGAAAGTTTAAGAGGAAAAAGAAAAAGAATGATGAAGAGTCAATAGTAACAAGATGACGGCTAAGAATTTTATAAATGATGAAAAACATGGATCTTGAGATCCAACAATAAAATGTTTCAAGTAAGATAAATACATTAAAAAAAACTACTGATAATAGACTTGTCATGGCAGCAATAGAGGCCAGGGTACATTTGAAGAATATCTTCATGTTGCTGAGGAAAAACTGTCAACCTAGAATTAGAAACTAAACAAACTATCAATCAAGGATGAAAATATAATAAGGACAATTTTAGGCACACAAAAAGACATTGAGGCACTACCACCCACATATTCTCACGAAGGCCATTATTTAAGGATTTACCCCAGAAAGAAGAAAATCGAACCCAGAAGGAAGAAGAGGGTTTCCAAAAGCAGTAATGTGCAAAACAATTGGCAAACACAGGGTAAATCTAAACAGATGTTAACAATATAAAAAATGAAATAACTATGAAGTATGTGTTCATACGAATCAAGTTGAATTAAAATTTTGAGAAAAATGACATTTAAGAAAGGAAGGGATGGGGTGCCTGGGTGGCTCAAGTCAGTTGAATATAAGACTTCAGCTCAGGTCATGATCTCATGGATCATGAGTTCGAGCCCCATGTAGGATTCTGTGCTGACAACTCAGAGCCTGGAGCCTGCTTTGGATTCTGTGTCTCCCTCTTTCTCTGCCCCTCCCCTGCTCTCTCTCTCTCTCTCTCTCTCTCTCTATCAAAATAAGTAAACATTAAAAAGTAAAACAACAACAACAACAACCAAAAAAAAAAAAAAAAACAAGAAAGGAAGGGGTAATCATAGCTAAAGTTTCTAAAGTCCTGATAATATTTGGCAACCTGGTAAAATTTTTGCTTCACTTTAAACTTTGTTCAGACAGGTGTGCACAACTAAAAGGATAAACCATAAAACCGTATAGATTAAATGTATAATTTTCTAACCAATGAAAGGAAAGAAAAAATTATGGAAAATAAATCATTCCAATGCTTGTTTTGGGAAGATAAAAAAAAAAAAGGACAAATAAAAATATGTGATACAGAAATCATGAAATAAAGTGATAAAAATGAAAACTACCCAGAATAGACTAACTAATGAACTAATCTCATCAGTTGAAAGACCAGGATTACCAGATTGGATTAAGAAAATGGAATCCATCTACTTGATAGTTACAAAAGTTAGACATTGTCTTATTCTGAGTGCATTGTCTATTTGGGCTGTCATAGCAAAATACTGTACTGACCGGCTTAAACAGGAGGAATGTATTTTCTCATAGCTCTGGATGCTGGAAGTCCAAGGTTAAGAAGCTCTCAGCGTTGGTTTTTGGTGAGACCTCCTATCCTGGCTTGTAGATGTTTGTCTTTCCACTATGTCCTCACATGGATTTTCCTCAGAGCATGCAGGGAGAGAGAGAAAGAGAGAGAGAGAGAGAGAGAGAGAGAGAGAGAGAGAGAGGGAGAGGCAGAGACAGAGACACAGCTCTCTGGTGTCTCTTCTTAAAAGAACACTAATCCCATCAGATCAGGGTCCCACTCTGCAACCTCACTTAACCCTAGTTACTTCCTTAGAGGTCTTATCTCCAAATACAGATGTACAGGCGGGGGGGGGGGGGGGGGAGGGGGCAGGGAGGGTTCACCATATGAATTTGGGGGGATGGAGTACAAACATTCATTTTTATAACACTTGTCTTTCGGAAAGCAGAACACAAGGCAAAAATTCCAGTGCTAAGCCAAAGAAGCCAGTGTGAAAAGACTACATACTGTACGATTCTGATTATACCCGAGAAAGTAAAATGATCAGTGATACTGATCCTGGAACAGAAAAAGGACATTAGGTAAAAGCCAAGGAAATCTGACTAAAACGTGAACGAACGTCAGTTAGTAATAATGTCGTATTGGTTCATCAAGTGTAACATATTTACCATAGTGATGTGAGGTATGAATAATAAGGGAAATTGGCATGAGGCATATGGGAGCTGTCTGTACTATCTTTATGATTTCTCCATAAATCCAAATTGTTCTAACACAAAATGTTTATTGTTTTTAAAGGAGTGTGACAAAGAACAACAGGAAGGAAAGCAGTGCAGTGTGTTACTGCACTGGCCTCCTCTTTCAGCAAAGTCGGAGAGATAGCCAATTAAGCTGCCATGCTCACTTAGAACACAGGTTTTCTCACTGGTGTGAGGGAGAATTTGTACCTTTGAGTAGTTAATGGGAGAGAAAAATAGGGAGAATTTGTCAACTAATGAGGAATATATAACCTTTCCAAATCTGTATGTACATAATAGCACAGCTTCCAGATATATAAAATTAAAATTTATAGAATTACAAGAAAAAACTTACAAATCTGCATTATATTTGGATTAAAATACATCTCTCTGAAGATCTGATCACACATTCAAACAAAACTCTATACCTCAACCACAAGATAAATGTTTTTCTAATAAAAACTTACAGATACCTATACCAGTAAGTAGAAAATAAACATTCTTTGCTCACATAGAAGATTTATAAAATTTTCTTGTATAGTAGGACATAAAACGATTGTTCACAAATATTGTAAAATTTATATTATATAGCATACTTTTTCAAACTCAACACCCAAAAAACAAATAATCCAGTGAAGAAATGGGCAGAGGACGTGAATAGACACTTTTCCAAAGAAGACATCCAGATGGCTGACAGACACATGAAAAGATGCTCAACATCATCATCAGAGAAATACGAATCAAAACCACCTCATACCTGTCAAAATGGCCAAAGTGAACAGGAAACAACAGATGTTGGCGAGATACCACCTCATACCTGTCAAAATGGCCAAAGTGAACAGGAAACAACAGATGTTGGCGAGGATGCAGAGAAAGAGGATCTCTTTTGCACTGTTGGTGGGAATGCAAACTAGTGTAGCCTCTCTGGAAAGCAGTATGGAGCATCCTCAGAAAAATCAGAAATAGAACTAATCCAAGACCCAGCAATTGCACTAGTAAGTATTTATCCAAGGGATGCAAAAATGCTGATTTGAAGGGGCACATGCACCCCAATGTTTATAGCAGTGCTATCAACAAGAGCCAAAGTATGGGAAGAGCTCACATGTCCCTCAACTGATGAATGGGTAAAGAAGATGTGGTGTGTGTGTGTGTGTGTGTGTGTGTGTGTGTATGTGTGTACACACACACACCTATATATATACATACATACACACACGCACATTTATATATACATACACACAATGGATTATTACTTGGTTATCAGAAGGAATGAAATCTTACCATTTGCAGTGAAATGCACGGAACTAGAGTGTATAAAGCTAAGCGAAATAAGTCAGTCAGAGAAAGACAAATATCATGTGATTTGACTTATATGTGGCATTTAAGAAACACAACAGATGAACATAGGGGAAGGGAAAGAAAAATAAAAGAAGATAAAAAGAGGGAGGAAAACCATAAAAGACTCTTAAATACAGAGAACAAACTGAGGGTTGCTAGAGGGGAGGTGCGTGGGGAGATGGGCTAAATTAGGTAGGTGATGGGCATTAAGGAATGAGCCCTGGATGTTATATTTAAGTGATGAATCACTAAATTCTACTCCTGAAACCAGCATTACACTCTATGTTAACTAACTTGAATCTAAATTAAAAAAATATTTAGAACAGATCATGGAAATATTACACATCAAAACTTTGGGATCAAGTGACAGTGGAACTTAGAGGGAAATTCATAACCCTGAATGAACATGGTGGAAAATAAAGATATACTGGAAATTAATGAGCCAAGCCTACAACTCAACAGCTTTTTAGAAATGACTGAATAATTTCTATAACTATAAAAAAGACAAATAATTCATACTAGATAAATAGTGAATCCTAATTATACTGCCCAAGAAAAAAAGATGAGATGGCACAGATTATAATGATGGAAATAAAAGAAGAGGCAGCAATTCAAATATGAGAGAGACTAAAACGTTCATAAGCAGAAACTCTTAATTCTGGATATAACTGATCAACGAGAATCACACTCACCTTCCTACCGTAAATACCTACAAAATAAAGTATATAAAGACGCCATTTTCTTGGACAACAGGAAACACAGGGCTCTGATCCCCAAGTGAAGGGATGAACATGAGTTGAGCTTCACCTTTACCCGGTTCTCTGCCTGAGGACACTTTCTAGACTGAGGCACAAGGGAGTAGGGACCCCTCAGAGAGCACTAGTAGGCCTGCAAGGAGAAAGCAGATGTTGGAATTTGGGTGTATAGAGGCATCTGGGATTTGTGTAAGCAGGGTCCCAGGAGGAGAGACTTGTGTAGAGAAAGAACCCCAGAAATCTTAGAAGTGTTATCTGGGCTATTTAGCCAAACATTAAGCTGTGTATGCACAAAGAAAGACTCTGGGATGCCTGACAGAGAACAGATTCTGGGGTGCTGACAGCAAAACTGGAACCCCAAGAGTGACACAGTACTGGGAAACACTGGAGTTTTGGCAAGCCAGAGTGGATAGACCTCATGAACAACTCAGCCACTCAAATGAAACCCCAGAAATATCATGCCTTACGAATGGAGCTGCTCTGCCTCCATAGTGGAGGGTTATTCTAGACTCATCTTAAAATGTCTAAAATCAAGCTTCTCTAGGATAGAGCTGATCTGCCATAATATTCCACCCTCCTAAATGAAGACAGTATAAACCAAACTCTCAACAATGTAGTATCCATAAAGTTGTACGTACAATAAAAATTACTAGACATAAAAAGAAGCAGGAAAGCATGACCCAAAGTAGGAGAGAAAACAGTCAATAAAAACAGAGACGAGACAGCTATTGTAATTAGCACACAAAGATGTTAAAACAGTGAAAAAAGAAATATGTTCAAGGGCTTAAAGGAAAAGCTGTGCTGACAGCTCAGAGCCTGGAGCCTGCTTCGGATTCTCTGTCTCCCTCTCTCTCTGCCCCTCCCCTTCTTGTTCTCTGTTTCTTTATCTCTCTCTCTCAAAATAACAAAACATTAAAAAATATTAAGGAAAAAAAAAAGGAAAAGCTGGCCAAAATGAATGAGAAGATGGGTAGGTGAGCTCAGAAGAAAAACAGAAACTACCAAAACAGAGCCACCCACTAATTCTAATTCTGAAACTAAAATAATACAATATTAAAAAATTTCTAGGGGCACCTAGGTGGCTCCGTTGTATAAGTGTCTGATTTCGTCTCAGGTCATGGTCTCACGGTTTGAGAGTTCGAACCCCATGTCAGGTTCTGTGCTGATGAAGGCAGGACACGGAGTGGTTTTTTCTTAGAACACAAATGGAAGATGGAGGTTGAGAATGGCAGAGCAGAAGATTAGGAGTAGGGTCCCTGTCACTATCACCAGTATATAGACTATTACGCGAAGGAGAAATTCACTTTCTCCTTTGTAAGCCATTGTTATTCTTGGAACTTTGTTAGAGAAGCTACGCTTGTGAGCTAACTCACAGACCATCCAAGTGCCCACACTTCTCTGTTACGATGCCACATCAGCTGGTGAAAGAAATAGATGAGGAACAAGACACCGTTATGAAATATCCTTTAGAGTTAGTACCCATTCAACTTTTTTCTTACTTACTGTCATTTCACACGGATGCTCTCACCATCATCTTGTCCCTGTGGCCTGTCCCTGTTGAGTGCTTATTTTCATTGCTAGTATAATTACTTCCATTTTAACGATAAGGACATTGGGAACCTGCTTTTAAGTGTTTTTCTTTTTTCCAGTCTATAATGGTATTTTTCCCTTTTTTCCCCCCTTCAGATATATCTTTTAGTATTAATCAGAAGAATCATAGCAGTGATTTTTCCTCCCCCGTGGGGGGTGGGGTGGGGAATAAAAACAAAACAAGGAATCCTTTCTGCAGTGTGCTATCTGTAATTTTCGGTGTGCTCCTGAGTCTGAATTAGGATTTATTTAACTACAGTTTGTAAAGGCTGCAGTCCATCATTGGCTCCTAGTTCTCATTCTTTTACTTCATCCAGATTGACCAAAAGATAATGATGGGGCTTTTTTTTGTTTTGTTTTGTTTTTTGTTTTTTGCTAATGGTCCTGGATTATTTCTGCCAATTGGCTGATGGCTTGAGTATGTAAAAAAAAAAGAAAAAAAAAACTCTACAATTAAAATCTGGCTAAAGTCTCCAAAAGACATAAGAATCAAAAGGTCAGCCCAAATGTGAAGAACATATTGTCATGAATGATGCCTTCTTTCAAGTCTCATGCTTTCCCCTCCAGTGTTTAGTCACCTAGAAATTGTCTAAATCTCAGGAGAATTAAAATACTTGTAAAATTCATCTTGACTGAGGTAACATGTTCACCAAATGTATGAAGTTTTTCAGCCTAGAACATTCTTACCAAATGATCTTTCCCTGTAAACTATTTTTAAGCCAAGAACTATATTATTCTTGTACAAAAATTTAAAGGAAACTCTCAGAAAATTGGGAAAATACTTGTGCTTCAAAGCTACTGCCCTTAAAAATGTCCCCGAGTCCTTTTTAATCTTTGCCGAAGTACATCCAAACATCCTCAATTAGTATACCGCTCACCGATTCAAATTGCTTTATGATTACAGAGAAACCACTTACAACGTACATGTGTTTGCTTTTCCAGGGACAAACACAAGCGTTGGATAATATAAAGTGCTGAGGTGAGGGGTTTGTGGTTAAAGGAAGCTGTGCTTGGGCTTCGTGTTTTACAAACTCTCATCACTGCATTCCCAGCCAGCACTGCTGGATCTTGGAGTAAAGAATCAAGGCCTTGTTCTCTCATGAGTCCAGGCTTCACTGTTGAAGGAGGCTCCCCTTTATTTTTCTATCATTATCTTTTGCTTCTTTTCATCAAAAGATGCTACCATTTACTGGAGTTTAGTATGAAATCCCAACAATACCATTGTTGCATTTTTCAATATTAAGAACAGGTTTTGTACAAAAAATCACCTCCTCAGGTTGGAGTTGTACTGCCAGTGCCTTTAGAACATTTATGTTTTCGTTGCTGAAATGGAGACAAATGTTGTGGCAAAAATATCCTCTTTCCTTCACTTGCTGGCAAAAAAATTACAAAGGCAGCTTTGAATTGAGACAAAGCTTTGAAAAGCAAAAGAACATTCAAGAGCTCAAGCGTTCTAGAATTTTAATTCTCTCTTAGTCAAAAGTAACATTTCAGAAGAAATGAAAACACACCCCCTTAGGAGTTTAATTAATCATTTTCATGGACTTTAATTATCATTTATATCCTGACGGAGGATGGGAGAACACATCCTACAGTCCTACACATTTTATTGTCCACGGAAAAAGGAAAGCACAACACGACCAAGAGGGCCCTGCTGTGAATTAGGAAGGACACATTTGCTACAGAGTTGTCCATGGAAAGAACATTTGAGTCTCTGAAATAACCCTAATGTCTTTAAAATCAATCAAGTCACCAGTGGGAATTTACTACGTGCCTTGAGCCACGCTCATCTCTGTAGAGGAAAACACATAATCTTTTGTTCATGAAGGAAGTGAGGAGGAAATATGACACACATTAAAAATAAGAGAATAATGACAAGTCAAGGAGTCAAAGAATTGTGTACCCAGAAAGCATTGTTTTCACCCAACTTCTCTCGAATTAGACTCTGGAGTGATACCATCGGTCAGCTTTGAGGGATTTCTAAGAAACAAACTTGAATGACATTCACTAAAGTATTTGTTGGAGATTTGTTGAAAACATCCTTTGCCTTAAACAAATAAACTAAAAATCATAGAAATAACAAGGACATGTGAGATGCAGATGAAATCGCCACAGGGGTTAGTTAGGGCACAGCCAGGACACTCAGGGAAGTCTTCTTGGAGGAGGGGAGACTTGAGCTCTACCTCGAAAAATTAGAGAAGTTATGAATATCACACTTGTACCTGAGAAGTCAGGACTGGAGATGTGGTCGTCCGTGCATTAATTCCACAAGGGTGTATTAACACATGCCTCCCCTACACCAAGCACTGAAACTATCACAATCAGACAACAGGCAAAGTTTCTGTCCTCAGGGAGCTTACATGCTAGTGAAGAAACAGCAAGATAAGACCATGAAATACTTAATTGGCCAAAGATATTGTCTATTTCTGTTTTTTCCTGCATTTCATGATCATAATGTCAGGTAGAGCCAGATACAAACATATTGTCTACAGAAAAGCTGTAATTAGGAGGGTAGGAAGAGAAGAAACAGTAAATATTTATTGTTGTTTTCTTTTTTATACCTTCTAAGCCAGTAAAATCAGAAGAAAGGTCTTGAGGGGAGTGGAAATAGGAGCTTAAGATATGTACACCATGGGGGGGGTGGGAAGAGAGGGCGGGGGGGGGAGAAAGAGAGAAAAAGGAAAAATAGGCTATAGATGAGGTATATCTGTGCTGAAAAGAGAAACAGAGGTCATGATGTTGTACCTTGGTAGAGGTCAGTCAGGGAATTGGTGAGCAGGTAAGGGAGTAAAGTAGAGAGAAAACTGTTAACAAAAGGAGAAATGCCAGTAACTACCAGTGGTCAGAAGCAGGACCACATGGGTGCTGAGCCAGTTGCCTGTATACCCTGGCCTTTGGACTGGGAATGCCTGTTGGTTCTCCAAAGGAGGTGGCTCTTCTCATCATGGTGACCAAAGGGCCTTCCCCTGGTGCCTTCTAGTGTGCATAATGCCATGATCATGCAACTGAAGGATGTCTGCCTCTCACTTGAAAATTGTTTGAGCCTCTGTGAACTGCTCAGTATGCTTTTAATTTCCTGCCACACTCAAAAGAAGGTGTGAGTTCTGGAACCCTGGAGGAGAGGTGGTGATAGAGAAGGGAAGATCTCGTCACTGCTTGTTGGGGTAGCCGAATGGTGGAAGATCCCATGCACCTGCACTCACGTATATGCACACACATGTGCTCAAGTACATACAGCTGCAGAAAGGGCTGTTCGAGTCAAATAAAATTCAACTATGAGAATTTTTTAAATTGAATCCATAAAGTCTGGAAGTGTAGATGGGATAAAGAATGGTGATCCTGATGTTTCCCAAACTTACCTAATCATGAAAATCACCTGAGTCAGTCGTTAAACATGCCATTTGCAAGGCACCTGCCCTACAGGTTCTGAGGCTTTGCCCCACACCGTTAAAATCTGGACTTTTAACAAGTCCTCTAGGATTCTTATGTTAGGTAGGTTTGGGAAACACTGCTTCCTCCAGTGTGGGCAAAATGTTGCAGGTTCTTCTGCTTCTAGCTTCCACCAGGAAACTTAGCAGTTTGGAGCTGCTTCCTGCTGAGCCTGCATACAGTCTCTGGTTTCTTCGTAACAGGGTTCCAGACAGTCGGTCACTACCAGTCTCTCAAAGTTACCATATGAGAGAGGACAGAACCAGTCTATCATCCCAGTGCAACTTATGGGTGATAGACTCTTGACGTGAAATCTCATAAGCCATGCTATGGTAAAAGACATCCTCTTGCTGGCAGTGACTCTAGTTGCCAAGATCTGGTGGCCCTCTGGAACTTTTAGGAAATGATTCTGTACCTTCCCTGGTGAAAATGTTGGTACAATCAAGTCTAAGGTATGATGTGATGGAGGCTACAGAGAGTTTCTCCTTATACTTAACTACAAGGCCATAGAGAGCAGATCCATATAGCTGGGGACTCCAGCTAAGTGCTGTGTGGAGCCACATTGTTTGGAAAACGGGCTTATTAGCTAGCTTGCCAGTCTCCTGGATAAGGTGGATAACTAGCTAGTACCCTGCTGGATTTAAGCTGCCACAATGTCTTCTTCTCTTTCCAATGTGAGTTTCCACACAAGCAGGTGCTGCTTTTCCAGCTAGTTAATAAGATGGTTATGGCTCAGCTTTGAAGTCAGACAGGCGTACATTCCTATCCTGTTCAGCTGCTTTGTGTCTCTGTAACGTGGGCACATTTCTTAACCTCTCTCATCTTAGTTTCCTTTCTGCCAAGTGGGGATAAAGAAAGTACCTAATTCATGGGCTATTTGTTAGGACTGAACCAGATAATGAAACTAGAGCGTCTTGCCTGGTACCTGGCAGGTCATATGGTCTCACCATGTGGAAATTTCTGTCCTTATTTCTAGTCGGAAAATTGTCCCTGCTGTCAAAACCTACCCATTGTGTGTGTGTGTGTGTGTGTGTGTGTGTGTGTGTGTGTGTGTGTCACTTTCTTATTCTGCCTGTTTGTCTTAGGTTGCAATGCCATTATAAGCTTGCACTGTAGAAGAATATTCTCTAGTTCATCCAACCTAAATACCTCCATATTATTCTTTTCCCACCAATTCACTATTTAAAGGCTTTCAGAGGCTTTATCCTGACTTTGGGAATTACTTCAGGACACCTGGAAATGTACAAGTTGTTTTTGCCTAGCAAAAATACAAAAACACTAACAACTACGGTGTGGATTTTCTTCATATAGCCAAGAATCCAAGTTGCTACATTTTGAGCTGTTTCCTTGAAAAAGCATTTGTTAAATCGAAGACTAAGCCAAGAGCGTCTAATAAATGCTCTCCTAACTTTTTTTCAAAGCACTTCACAGTGTATAATGTTCTATCCACTTGTGTGATTCTTGGCTAAAATGTCTTCTTTGTCAATACCATTTTAACCTTAGCTGGAATGGGCGATGGGTCCAATTAACATGGTGTTTCCTAAACTGAGGACAGTACCCAGCACAGAGCAGGAGCTGGGTCACTGCTGGCCACATCTCCTAGGATCCTTTTAAAATTTCTTGTGTCCCCCACCTTGACTTCTGTGTGCTTTTGTGTCTAATGCCAGCTTCTTTGACTTTCTTCCAGGGACTTCCCTGGGACATCTGGAGTCTCGTTGTCAGGATATTCAGAGATCTAGAAGTGCCTGGGGGTTTTTATCTGCCTAACCCGTCCTTAGCCAATGGCCCAGCCCCCTGATCTCAAAGGAGAAAAACTGAGGTGTAAGTCATACTCCCAAGTGCCTTTAGAAGCAACCATGAGACTTTTCCTGGAACCACACCCCTCCTGACTCCTTCTCCTTCCCTATTCTGCTTCCTACATTCCCTTGCAAGCTTCTCTTGCCTGTCTTTAATAAATCACCTGCACTGTCCCTGAAAAGTAGGACATTTTTATTCATTAAATATGCCCCTCCAAGGCTTATAAAGATTAAGGGTAGGGGGGTAAGGTTTACGTTGTGTGTGTTCTGTCAGACACCAGATATGAGCCAGAGATTCATCAGTAGAAGAAGGATAGCGTAACAGCTCTTTCTGTGGTTAACAAATGACTGTGTACAACACAGGCAGAAGAAAATGGGAAGATGATAGGGGCTTTTTCAGGTAGAAAAGTGAATCTCTATCAAAAGCACCTTCAATTTGCTGATACAAAACACATTTGAGAGCACTGAGTTCTTGGTAAATGGGGATTAAAAAACCTTGGCCTTTAGCCAGGTAATGAAAAGAAATGCATATTTTTCTTAGGTGTGCCTAAAGAATTTTTAAAAACCCTTTGAAAAGCTGAGCTCTACAAACATGAGAGGAAAGGCCAAAGAAATTTTAACTCTGTAATTGTGAAGGTTGCATGCAAGGAGCACAGGGATATTTGCAAGCTGTCAGAAAAGCCCGGGTGTGCTTGGGTGTGATTGTAAATCTGAATGTTTGCAGGGGATTATGTCCACGTTAAAGGACTTTAGTTTTGATAGCAAAAGGAAAACATGGAATTTCTTCATTGTGAAGCCACTTCACCTAAGACCTCAGAAGATTTCAGAGGGGAAAGGCATGAACTAAATCAGAATAGTGCTTACTCCCATTACCAAATGGATAGTTTATACACAGATACACTCATTTAAATGAAATTTCCAAATGTAACCCACTGCCTTAGGCATAGCTAAAATTACTCACATTAACCCTTGCATTAGAAAACAAATTCTCATGATTAAATAGCCTAAAGACTTTGGCACTGCTCCAAATTTTTGTCAACCTGTAAATTATATTATGGGAATGTAACTTTCTGGATGGCCACTTCTGCTCCAGAAACCATGTCCAGGTTGATTTCATTCGAGCCTAGCAGGGGAATCAAGAGATCTTAACTAGGAACATGGTTTCCTGTGACCTTGAAGATTTCTACTCTTCCGTACATTTTGTCTCATGCAAATGTCCTGGGGATTAGACAAACTAAACAGCAGATATGCTTTAGTTTACTTATAGAATTTTGTTTCTCTGCGCTATAAAATATAGAAATAATTTTAAAGCTTGGGGGAAAGGGAGGGTGGGGAAGAAAAAGAAAAGCAAATATCCACAAAGCTTTGGGCTCTAGATCCATATTGGAGCTACCAAAACACTAGAGAATTGTACTCTGGGCTTACCTCTTGAGTTCTGTGGTTCAGAGGTCAGGATTAGGCTGTTGATTCCTTATTCCTTCTGGAGCAAAAGTTCTTTTCCAGTCATATTTGATCACTTTTATTCCATCGTGGGCACAGATTCTCTGGAATAGCCAATTGAACAGTAACAGAAACAGAACAGACTCCATTAGCCTTTATATAACATTTCTGCTTCATTCTCTTTAGTCTTTTTTTTTTTTTTTTAAAGTGAGGGAATTAGAAACTCTTTAGAGTAGAAAGAAATGTTTTTGCTTTATTGGACAGATGAAGAAACTGAGGTCCAGAGAAATGAAGTTGTTTATCTGAGTGACAGCTCAAGACTTTTGATTCTCAGACCTAGCTCCTCCTCCCGACCAACACTGTCTCTCTCCAGGACTTTGATGTAGTGTTCCACACTATCAATACATCACCATTTGTTCTGATAAGTATTTGGTTTGTTTCCCGTTCAGGGCAGTGAGTATTTCTGTAGAAGTCTTTGTATGATTTATGCTTTTGTTTATCTTGTAACTACCTTGGAGTGGGATGATGCATGTTTAGCTTTTTAAGACATTTTCAAACTGTTTTCCCAAATGGTTGCACCATTTTACATTCCCAGCAACCCTGCACGAGAACTCCCAGCTTCTCAAATTTCTCACCAATGCTTAGGATGCTCAGACATTTTAATTTTAGCCATTTTAATAGGTGTATCTCATTGTGGTTTTAATTTGCGTTTTTCTTATAACTAATGATGCTGAACATGTTTTCATGTGCTTATTTGCCATCTGTGTATCTTCTCTAATGTAGTATCTGTTCAGATTTTTTGCTCAATTTTTACAAAACTAGGTAGTTTTTTTCTCTCATTGGATTTTCAGAGTTCTTTATATAATCTAGGTATAAACCCTTTATCAAATACATGATTTGAAATATTTTCTTCCAATCTATCTCTTAATTTTAATTTCTTGAGAGTATCTATCAAAAAGCTCAAATTTTTACATTTCCTAAAGTCTAATTTATCAACCTTTAATATTATGGATCACACTTTTGGTGTCAGCGCTAAGAAATCTTTGACCAATCCAAAGGTCACAAAGATTTCCTCCTGTGTTTTCTTCTATAGAATGTCTTTTTTATTATTTGGTTTTACATTTACCCTATGTTTCGCTTTGAGTTATTTTTTTGTGTGAAACAAGATATGATTCAAGTTTCTTTCATTGCATATGGATGTGCAGTTCTTCCAGCACCACTTGTTGAAAAAAAATATCCTTTCTCCATTGAATTTACCTTTGCACCTTTGGTGAAATTTAGTTGTCCATGTAGATGTGAGTCTATTTCTGGATTCCGTTCACATTGATCCTATTTGTCTTTCTTTGCCTATGCTATCCTGTCTTGATTGATGAAGTTTTATGATAAATCTGAAAATTAGGTAGTGTTATTCTCCAACGTTTTTTTTCTTTTTTAGAATTGTTTTGACTATGGTAGTAGGTCTTTTATATTTCCATTTGAATTTTAAAACCAGCTTGCCAGTGTCTAGATAAAAACAAAAGCCTGAAAATATTTGGGTCTTATTTTTGTCCAGTCTGACAATTACTGCCTTATAATTAGGATGTTAGGAGCATTTCCATTAAATGTGATTACTGATGTGGTTAGGTATAATTCTATCATTGTGTCCCTTGTTTTATGTTTATCCCATTCACTCTTTGTTCTCCTTTCCCTCTTTTCTCATCCCTCCTCCCTTTTTGGGGAGGGGGGCTTAACTGAATATTTTTTATGATTCCATTTTATCTCCTTTGTTGGTTTATTAGCTCTACTTCTTTGTTACCTTAGTGGTTGCTTTTGTGTTTATAGTGTACATTGTTAACTTACAACCGTCTACCTTTCAGTGGTCTTAGGCCACTTCATACATATTTTAAGAAGGCTACAATACTATACTTCACATTCCCTCTACTTAGCCTTGGTAGTATTGGTGTGTTTCAGTATCCTTTGTCTGTTATAAACCCAACAGGACCTTACTATTTTTGTTTGAACAGTCATTTAACTATTAAAGTTATTTAAATCACAAATAAATAATCTTATATACGTACTCAGGTTGCTCCCATTCTGGTGCTCCTCATTCCTTTTGTGTAGATCCATGTTTTCAGGGGTTGTCAGTTTCCTTCTGCCTAGAGAATTTCCTTTTATATTTCTTGGAGTGTTGTTTCTGCTGGTGATGAAGTCTTTCAGCAATTTATGGTTGAAAAAGTCTTGTATGCCTTTAGTTTTGTTGGAAAGATATTTTCCCTGAGCACAGAATTTTAGCTTGACACTTTTTTCTTTGCATTGTTTTTGCATTGTTTCTTCTAAAAAAAAAAATCCACTGTGTTTTTTGTCATTATTGCTCTATATATAGCACATCTATTGTCCCTGGTTACTTTAAAATGTTTCTCTTTATCACTATTTTTGAGCAATTTTATTATGGTGTGCCTTAGTGTAGTTGTGTGTGCGTGTGCGTGCGTGCGCACCTGCACGCTCTAGATTTTGGTAGCTACTTGGATCTATAGGTTTATAGTTTATATCAAATTTGGGGGAAGGAATTCTACCATTATATCTTTAAATATTTTTCTGTTATGTCCTCTCTTTCAAGCATTTCAGTTATACATGTACTAGGCCATTTGGGGTTGTTCCACAGGTCACTAGTATTCTTTTCACTTTTTTGGATTATTTTATCTTTGTGTTTAATTTTGAAAGGTATCTGTCACTCTCTTCAAGTCCACTGCTCTTTTCTTCTGCCATGTCTAATCTAAAGTTTATCCCATCCAGTTTATTTTCTCATTTTGTACATTTTAGTTTTCATCTTCAAAAATTTGATCTGGATTTTTTTTATATTTCCATTCCCAACTTAATTTTTTGAGCATATGGGATACAGTCACAGTAAGTGTTTGCAAGTCCTTTGTCTGCTCATTCTGACATTTGTGCCAGCTATGGGTCAGTTTTGACTGAGTCGGCTCCTCATATTCTCCTTCCTTTTTCCATATCTGATAATTTTTTATTGGATTTTAAAGATTGTGTTCTACCTTTACCTTTGTGTAGGTGTTGGATATTTTTGTGTTTTTATAAATATTCTTGTGTTTTATTCTAGGATACAGTAAGCTATTTGGAAACCTTTTGACCTTTTCAGGTCTTTCTTTTAAGATTTGTTATATAGTCCCAGAGCCACGATTAGTTTAGAGCTAATTATTCTCCACTATTGAGGCAAAACCCTTATTACTACTTTCCCCATTCCAGGCGGCTTACAAAGATGTCCCCTCTAGGTGTTGAGAATAGGCTCTGACTCTGTGTGAGCCATGGGTACCTTTCCCTCTCATCCTTCTGGGTGATTGTTTCCCCAGTGTCAATTACTTTTATCACATATGTGGGCTGATTTATACTCTTCTGAACTTGAAGGTGGACGCTGTGCAGTTCTCTAGAGTTCTCTTTCTATGTGACTCTTTCTTCTCTGTATTCTTTCTTATGAACTCCAGCTTCACTGGTACCCCTAGACAGTCACCTCTGTGTCTTCAACTACGGGATTCTGCTGGACTACACCTTGTTTTTCCTCTCCGCTCCAGAATCAGGAAACTTTCTGAAGGTAGTAAGCTGGGACAATCAGAGGTCTCACTTCATTTGTTTCTCATATCCCAGGGGTCTCTATCCTTTGCTATCTAATATCCAGCGTCTTGAAAACCAGTGCTTCTTCATATATTTTGTCTGCTCTTTTATTTCTGTGAGGCAAGAGGGAACACCTTGTCCCCCAAAGGACATTTAGAGATGGAAGAATGGAAGTCCTAGAATAGCATTTAATCAAGGTTTAGCTCCATTTTCCAGATATAAAAAATCAAGGCTCAGAGAGAATAGATAACTTAATATCACAAATCTGGTAAGAGTTCTAGCCAGGATTTGGAATCAGCTTGTCTGACTTCAGAGGCTTGGGTATTGAAAATCCAGGTATGATAGAGAAATCATAATGGAGACTTAACTGCCACATGTTTTTAACCAGAGGACCTCACTCATTCTGTAACCACACCAGCTAACATAGCATTTCCTGTAGGACTTTGGGTGACTTTTCAATACCGAGCCCCCTGCAGGGGTTCATGACTTTAACTAATTTTCATATGTATTACTCTACAATGCATGACACCCTTTCTTAACTGACCTTTTAAAAATAAATACTCCACTATGCCTGTATAAAGAGCATTATTTTGTCATATCATTTCACACTTCTCTTCGCTTTCCCAATGTACAAAGAGTGAATGTGACCAGAGGAAATTGACCATCTGCAACATAACACATGGCTCCTTTTTCCACGATGACTGGGAGACCACAGCTCTTTCTCCAGATTTCAGAGAAAACAATGTTTTCATGCAGCCACTCAGAATCATGTGCACAAACATATTGGCTGCAAATAATCTTGGTCCCTTAGCCCCTGCAGCAAAGGCAAAAGTGAAGTTTCTCCAAACATTCACTTCTTCTTTCTAACCCTAGGGTTTTATTATTTTACTGAAATCTATAAAAGTTCATATATCTCCTGAAAATCCTAGCATTGTCTTTAATTCATGTTTATTCAAAAGTGTGAACACTGTTAGGGGTGTTTCTCATAGATAAGTCATATAAATTACATAGCTGAATTAAAATGAGCCTTGAGTGAGCCGGTGGCCTCTCTCCTTTTGATTATTCCACTCAGTAGGCTTTAGTATCTTTGAGAAATGAGCGAGACTTAGGAGAAGTGCAGGTAGGGAACATAGGAGGGTAGAGGCTGTACATAACTAACAGAGCTGTGAACTGTCAGCATATTTATGAGATTACCACAGATACTACCTCAGTTTAAAAGGCATCCTTGAAGATATTCCTTATTTATATGAAAACAATTGAATATGTATTGTGAACTACTTAGAGGAGGAATTGAATGAAACTCAGTTTGGAAAATGACTGAATGAGGCTTCTTCCTTGCTCCGTGACTTCTCAAACATCTTAACTTTTATCTGTAAAAGTTTTGGAGGCTTGCTTTTTTGGGGAATCTGCCTGGAAAGTTCTTTCATCTCATTGACAAGCTGAGAAATTTCTTCTTGGTTTGGCTTCATTGTGTATTCTTTCATTTTGTACATTGTTGTCATTTTGAAAGACACTGGGCTGCTCTTGGATGCGTTCGTGAGAAGGAATCATTTAAATAATTTCCTAAAAAAGAAATACATGTACCTATTAGACTTTCAGGTTCAGAGAAGATAAATAACTCAATTTTAAATTCACTGGTGTAGACCCAGTGGCTCCCATCAACACTAGGATTCATCTTTTAGAGCACTGGCCTGCTGCATGACTTGGGATAGTTCTCTGTGCTGGATTAATTCCAGGGATTTGAATACACAGGTCAGTGAATATGAAAAAAAAAACTCTTTCGGTTCTAAAAATAATGATATCTTTCATTTGCCTGTGGTATTATACATTTGAAAACATAAATCCACATTCCTAAAAGAGTTTACATTCCAGCCAGGGAAACAAAAGGCAAATGCATAGAATAATTAAGTGTTGAACTGGATGGTGTGGGTTGTATTGGCAATAAGAAATGAGGAGAGGAGAGCCTGGGTAGCTCAGCCCTTTAAGCATCTGACTCTTGCTCGAGTCATGATCCTGCAATCCATGAGATCAAGCCCGTGTTGGGCTCTACACTGACAGCATGGAGCTTGGGATTCTCTGTCTCTATGTCTCTCTCTCTCTCTCTGCTTGTCCCCCACTTGTGATCTCTTTCTCTGTCAAAAATAAATAAATAAACATTTTTTTTTAAATGAGGAGAAACATCTGTATTGTCTAGAGTAGTTGAGGAAAGCTTTATGTAGGAGACAGAACTTGCTGGGTAGACAGAGATGACGAGAGTTCTTACTAATGATGAGAAACAGCACCCGCAAAGATGAAGAGTTAGAAATAGGAATAGAATACATGAAAGGAAGTAAGCTGTTAAGGAATCCTTTCTGGGACCCCTGGGAATAAAGGTGCTATCAGTTGATAAATAGTCTGGAAGGCCAAACAGAAGAATTTATAACTTCATTCCAAAGATAGCAGGACACCAGTGTAGATTTTTGAGTAGATGACAACGGTGAGTGTACTGTCGGGAAGATTAGCTGGGCCTCGTATGCAAGGTAGGTGAGGGAGAAGATGAAATGATAGAGCCAGCTTGAGCCTAGTGGAGCTGCTCAAATTAGGAGAATTATATCAGGTACTTGAGAAAAGCAAAAGAGATAGAAATGAATAGTTAATATTCTGAAAGAAGAAATAAAGACGTTTGATTGTCCGATCTTATAGTGCTCTCCATCACGCCAACAGAAGATTTCAGACAGATACTACAGGACAGAGATGTGTATCTTCCCAGTTCTCACCTCACCTTATGTAGATATTTGGCCACTCAACCGTTTTGGATGCCAGCTCTATGATTAGCTGAACTTTCTCTAAGAATGGATAGAGTGTGGTATGGTCTTTAAATGCATGAGACTTAGAACAATGGTACTTTTTTTCCTTTCTCAGAATAGAGTGAATATTTTAAAAGGTAAGAAACTAGAAACATTAATGGAAAAATGAAAAAAAAAGAATTTTACAGGAAAGAAAGGAAAACCATTGAAGTCAGGAACTATAAAGGAAAAGAGAAAAGAAGAGGACAAGAAGTAGACTGCCCAGCTCCTGAAGGTTTGAATTGCCTTGGCTAAGATCCAGTCCCCAGGTAACATCTCTTGTCTACCAGAAGAGTGATAGAATTCTAGAGCTTAGAAACCACCCCCCTCTTTTTGGTTCTTGAGAAAATTAATGGCCAAAGAAGTCAAGTGGCTTGCTCAAAATTAGATGGCTAATGAATATTGTGGACAGGATGAGAACACAGGTCTGTACCTCCTGCTTCAGGTGTCTATTCCAGCCTCACACTTCCTTTCCTGGAAAGGATTTAGAGATTTATTCCACACAGTGTTAGTATTGCCTAACTACTTTTTGGTTAGGCAAAGTACAACTACTTTTTGGTTACTCAATTAAGCTGTCTTGGTCCATCTTTGTTCCAGTTGTGAAGGATACAGGACATATAAACTATAAAAGAAAAGGTGCTTGGGGCACCTGGGTAGCTCAGTGTGTTGAACATCCAACTCTTGATTTTGGCTCCAGTCATAATCCCAGCATCATGGGATCAAGCCCCACTTAGAGCTCTGCCCTGAGTGTGGAGCCTGCTTGGGATTCTTTCTCTCCCTCTCTCTCTCTCCCCCCTCCACCTCTCTCTCTCTCAAAGAAAAAAGAGAAGGTGCTATAATATGAGGAAAAAACTTTTAAAGGAATGTAACAAAGAATGAGAAATAAGAAACTAAAAATAAAAGCATTACCAAAACAATCTTGAAACACATACACACACACACACAAAACATTGGAGCTCTTGTGTTTCCTGGTTTCAAAACTTATTACAAAGCTACAGGAATCAAAACGGTGTGGTACTGGCATAAAGACAGACATATAGACCAATGGATAGCATAGAGAGTCCAGAATGGGGTCTTTTGTGACTCCATACAAATTTTAGGATTGTTTGTTTTAGCTTTGAGAAGAATGCCGATGCAATTTTGATTGGGATTGCTTTGAATGTGTGGATTGCTTTGGGTAGTATTGACATTTGAACAATATTTATTCTTCTAATCCATTGGATAATTGTCTAATTTACTCTTCACCTTAGCTATATAGCTAGAGACAGAGTTTAAATTTCTCACAGCAAATGGGTTTGAGAATTGCAATTTTTGTTCATTATCCTTGTTGCAATAAGCAGCTATATCACCAAAGTTAGATTTACCTCTCTATTTTGTTTTAATAGAATGTCTTTTCCCCATTAATAAATATTCTTGGCTTCTTTGTCAAATATTAGTTAATGGTATATTCTTTATTATTTTTACTTTATTTTCATTCCAATATAGTTAAGATACAGTGTTGGATTAGTTTCAGGTATGCAACATAGTAATTCTACAATTCCACATATTATTCAGTGCTCATTAAGATGTGTAGTCTTTTTTAATTTTTTAAAAATGTTTATTTATTTTTGAGAGAGACAGAGCATGAGTAGGGGAGGGATAGAGAGAGATGAAGACAGTATCCAAAGCAGGCTCCAGGCTCTGACCTGTCATCATGGAGCTCGAGCTCATGAACTGCAAGATCATGACCTGAGTGGAAGTCAGATGCTTACCCAACTGAGCCACCCGGGTGCCCCCAAAATACGTGTACTCTTAATCCCCTGCACCTATTTTACCTGCCCCCATCTCCCTTCTGGTAAGTATATGTTCTCTATAGTTAAGAGTCTGTTTTTTGGTTTGCCTTTTTATTTCCTTTGTTCATTTGTTTTGTTTCTTAAATTCCACATATGAGTGAAAGCATATGGTATTTGTCTTTCTCTGACTGGCTTATTTCACTTTGCATTATACTCTCTATCTCCATCCACGTTGTTGCAAACAGCACAATTTTATTTGTTTTTATGGCTGAATAATATTCCTGTGTGTGTGTGTGTGTGTGTGTGTGTGTGTGTATCACATCATCTTTCTCATCTGTTGTTAGATGCTTGGGCTGCTTCCATAATTTGGCTGTTGTGTATAATGGTGCAGTAAACAATTCTTTATATTCCTTCCTGGTGAACAAGGATTGTATCGTACACCAAGGATAAAGACACTTTTCTCAAGATGTTGTGACATAATCACGTACTCTGTCACCATTGTGTGCATGAAACAGAAGCTGCCCTATAACATTTCCCCCATAATCTTAGCCCTACCTCACCAGTAGCATCCTTTCAATTCAGGACATGAATAAGAAAATTTAAACTTGCTGGAGTAATTATTCTCCAGTGCCTCCTGGAAGGAGTACGGAAGGCATTCTCTAACATGGTGCTAACCTTTTGCCTCTGTGTAAAAAGTGAACCTGGATTCATTGGCCCAAAATATAGAAGACACTTGGCCAAGGCATTACAAAAAGAATAAAATTTCAATTTTGATGTAGCTTACAATGTGGAGATAAAGAAAGCACAGAAAATTACACATATATACTGTTGTATATACATATTCTTTAACATATATAATCTTTATATATATTTATATATTGTTTCCATTAAGATATATATACAAACATTAAAAATATTAATTAGTATGTGTATTCACACACATACACACCCTTTTCAAGATGGATATTGTATTATTGTATTATTATATTATTGTATTGTAATATTGTATTATTGTCAACCTTCACAAACTAATAATTTGATTTAAAATTTAAACAGTGTTCTTTTTTTAACCTGATAATAGTTTTCTAAATTTACCTGAAAATGAAAGGAAACATTCAAGAAGGTTTATTTTTTTTCAAAAGCATTGAAATTTAAGCAGAGACATATTCTATTAGGTGCTTCAGAATTAAGTTTGTATCTTATTTTTTCAATTGAGAATCTTCCCAAATTAACATCAGACACCAAATCACAGATCCAGGAAGCTCCCAAAACACCGTACAGGATTAATGTCAAAGAACTCTATCCAGGCAGCTCATATTCAAACTGCAGAAAATCGAAGACAAAGGAACAATTTTTGAAGAAACACCTTACCTATACACGAACAAAAGAAGCATCACATCTGATTTCTACTCAAAAGCCCTGCAAGCTAGAGGGGAGTAAAATATTCAGTGTTGGGAGAGAAAAAATTACCAACCTAGAATTCTGTATTCTGAGGAATTACCTTCCACAGGGAAAGAGATACTGTCTCGGGCAAATAAAAATGAAGCCCTGTGATGGGAGCTCCCACTTCCCACAGCAGGGCTGCAGCCTCCTGTGAAAGGTTCTCGATGTGTTCACCAACTCAGGAGTAAAACCAGGGCACCCAGAAAACCTTTCCCGGAAGGAGGAACAACCCATTTGACTGAAGAGCTCAAGGAAGGGAAATGAAATGTTACATGAAAGCAATATTCAGAGGTTATGGCCATTGAGTTTGGTTTGTTGTTTAGAGTTGTGTAGTACAAAGTACACGCACAAAATCTCTGACATGATGGCTTTTGTCACATTGTGATGGAAAGCCCTTATACAGAACCAGGAAATTGTTTGGGGGCTGAAATTCACGTGCCCTAAGTGGGGCCAGGCTTACTTGCTATCTGTTCACTGTTCTGTCCCTTTGCCTTCATCTTAACCGATCTCCCCCTCCAACTTCTTGAAGTATGCAGTGGGTAGCACTGTTCGTTCTCCTACTTTTAGCCAGAATCTTTAATCAGCCATGCACATTTTAATGTGAACAATCAGACAAGGTGTTCATTCATTCACAGCAAAACTGACTGAGTCCCTCTCCCGTGCTTAAACTGAAATGTAGGAGACCATGCTTTATTTCCAGTTTGCAGGTGGGAATCTTGGGTAAGGGGCAGAAGTCTTTCCATGGGCCCTTGAAATTACAGCTTGGCATAGCCTGGCCCTGACAATCAATGCTTAGGTATCTATAAGGCAATGAATGGTCTCTCTGTATCAGAACAAATTTCCGTCAGGAAGTTCCACGTTTCTGCAAAGGACAAGCAAGTCTGGTGGCCCTCCAGCACTGCTTGTTCTTTGTAGAACTGAATCACTCACAACAGAGTTTCCATAGCAAACAGGTCAGAGACCTCACTTTGAGGTTTACACTGGGGGAAAGACAGCATTCCAGAGCACGTTATTGCTGACTATAAAGGACTGTAAGGTGAAAGTCAGCAGTCTCAAGGCTGTCTCTCTAATAGCTCGGGGCACAGGGAAACAATTTCATTCCACAGTGACCCTCACACCTGTGTTTACAGTCACGCAAGCTGGCTTGGGCCGCAGAAGAAGTTTGTCAGGGTTTACTCTAGTGGTGTTGGTGTGTTTGTGTTGCTTTGCTTTGCTAACTAGTCTAGTCCTTTGAAAAAAAAAATCAGAAAGGCAAGGATGGGCTACATAAAAGTGAGGATCTAATGATAAGGCTGATAATGATGAAGGTGATGCTAGCCCTATCTAGCGCTCACAACGTAGCAGATTTCTGCTTCTGTGTTGACACATTACAACTCCCAATAGTTCTCTTAACAAACCTATCAAGTAGGTAATATTATCATCTCTAACTTGCTAATGAGGAAATTGACTTAGAAAAGAAAAGTTCATAGTACCCAATCACAGTAAGTACATAGCTAGTAGGTTATATACATAAAAATTAGTTTCTCACACACAGCACATGGCCAACATAAATTGTAAGCAATTTAAAGAGTTACGTGTACAACATGAAATCAGGCAAAATAATTAGAAGAGAGTTTTAAAAAATATTTATACTGTTTTTGATTATGTGGTATGTTTTCTAGGCATGAATACAGGTAGAAGAAATCACAGACATATCTAAAGACCTATTTCTAATTTCTAAGTATCTAAAAGCACATACTGTTAGGAAGCAAAATATTTTTTTAAAGCCAAAAATATTCTTAATAGTTAATGCCATCAATATTTAATGTGTTCATACTTCAATAAGAGAAACAGCAATACCCTAAAAGGTAAATGGTCAAAGAATAGGAACAGACAATTCACGACAGAAAAACTAAGCATTATTAGTACTATATGAAAAAGAATAATCATACTATCGTGAAGTTACTGCTCTGAGCCAATAACTATACTAAATACTTTCATTATCTTATTAAATATTTAAAATAACTGGGTATGATACATGCCCAAGATCTCAAAGCCAGTAGGTAATGAGACTGGGCACCAAAGTCTGACCAACTCCAAATTCATTATTTAACCATAAAGCTGTACTTCCGTCAGTGGTAGGCTGATGCCAGCTCATTCCCACTCCCTGGAGTTGACAGAATATGCCTCTTCCCAGCTCCCTATTTAGTAATGTCACGTTGGTAGCTTGATGGGAATATTACACCACAGAAATTGGCATATGGTACAAACACCACGCCCCCCGGTAAAAACTATTTGTTAAATATTTCCCAGCCCACAACTTATTGTCGCCATAAAACAACCTAGAATAGTGTTCCAGGACCTGAACATAGGAACTTTATCAGAGCACAAGTAGTACTGCTGAACTATTTTCCCAAATGTCAACCTTATTACTCAAAGAATGAACCTAAAATGAGTTAGAATACCATGTTTGTCTACAACTTAGCAAATACTAAAAAAGAACAATGGTAAATTAAATTGAGACGCCAAAGGCATGTAAATTAGTTCAGCCTTTCTGGAAAAGTATCTGGTACTATGTATCAGGATTCCTTAAGAAGTTCATCTATTTCAGTGTCATAATCCGATTACTAAAAACCTGGAGGAAATGATCAGTGATGTATTCAGTGACCTGTTTGTAAGGGTATTCATTTCAGCACTGCTTAGAGTAAAAACTTGGAAACTACTTAAATAGTAGGATGATGGTTCAGCTCTGTATGCAACAGTCACACGATGAAATGTAATGCATTGATTAAAAATTATTTTCAAGTTCAAAAACATCGTGAAACTACAAACAAAACGATCCTTACATTACTCAAAATACTTATTTCTGTATATATGTAATATATACATGATTCAGATACATAGTCAGGTCTTTTTTATGCACCTCAGGAAAGTTTTGCACATTTCTTCATATAAATCCTACATGTATTTGATATATGTCTGTGTGTCTATATATATATTCTGTACACATATAATGCATATGTTGCATATAATGTATATTAGGATATAGTTTTGCATATACATATATACCAAGATATATTTTTTAAAACAATAAACAAATAGAAATACATATCATGCTTATAGAATTGAAGACTGAGTATTATAAAAATATTAATTCTTCACAAGTCAGTGTATAAGTTTAATGAAATATAAACATAAAAATAAATCTAAAATATAGCTCCAGTAGAATTTTTCTTCTTTGTACTTGAGTAAATGATTCCACAGTTCATCTGTAAAATTATGTGAGATGATGAATAATTTTCTTATTTAGTAGTTTTATTTTCCAGATTTCATATAATAAATGTGTATCACTTTTACATCTGAAAAATATTTAATAATCATATATAAATGATATAAATGCTTAATGCATATTAATAAGCACATAATAAAGTTTGTAGAATACATGTAGACCTTGTGATGAGGAACATACGCGAAGAATAAAGCAAGTACTTCACATCTCAAAGGGACAGATTGATTTCTATCAGAGGACCCGGGGAGCTAGGAAAGTCACTGTTACCCATAGCTGAGGTGACCATTTGAGTCACACCCTATAATCAGGATTTTAATCTGTTCCCTTGAAGTTGAGGTGGTCAGCCTTGTGCCTCTGGGGATCTTTTAATACACTCATTATTGGAAGCCAGTTGGAAACACCCCAAATTTATTGAGGCTTAGCAGCTCCCACTCTTCCAGAAATTATTTCTTAGGTGTCTAGCTTTGCATTTTCTTAGGGAAAGTGCTGCTTTCAGTTTTGACAGGGTTACAAGTAAAATGCCTAGTAATAAATCATGAGAGCGGTTCCAAATCACAAGAGCAGTGACAGTGGCCTTAGGATTCCTGTCTAGATTAGTTTATTTCCCCCTAGAATAAACATTGAAACCAAATGTAAGTTTTGCAATAGAGGCGACCTTGTGTACAGGAAATAGCATGGAATTTGAAGCCCCAAAGACCTGGTTTGAGTCACATCTCCCCCTCTGCCTAATGGATTGATGTGAAGTAAGCCAGTAAACTGTACATGTTTTTCATATCATTCTTTTGCTCATTCAATCGGCCAATATTTAGTGCTCCCCTACCCTGTATCAAGCAGTGTTGTAGCACTAGAGACCAGTAGAGAGGAAAAGCCCATGCCTGTATAGAGCCTACATTTTAGTTGCAGACAGAGACACCACCATCAAAATAATCAAACAAGAATTCATATAACTATAAGATCCTTTAAGCCGCTTGAAGAAAGATTAGACAGAGTAACATGATAGAACATGTAGGGATGAAAGAAGGTGGATGGGAGGAATAGGTTGATGAGATTATAAGGGAACGTCTTTCTGGGGTTGTGATATTTAAGCAGAAACTGAACCCAGGGAGTTAGTCCTGAGAAGACTAGAGGGGGAGTGTTGGGGTAGAAGTACACTTGCCAAAGGCCATCACTGAGGACAGAACACCAGGAAGGCTGGTGTAGCTCAAGTGGGTAAGCAAAGGGAGAAGGTGGTAGGAGATGAGGTCAAAGTGGCCTTACCACCAGGGGGGTCCTGAAGATGAAACAGTATGTGAGGACAGCCACAGAGTACCCAGCAACTCACACTACAAATGTTGGGGGATAGCAAGGAAATGGAGTTCTGGTGGCCTTGGCATTGTCTACACTACCTGCGTTGACCACGTAGTAGATGGAAGATAGAAGGAATGTTTGGACAGAAGGAAATTTGGCAGCTGAGATTTTTCTTTAGAGGTCTTGCCAGCAGCAGTCCATTTGGGCATCAGTAGAGGCCACAGTGTATTCTGTATAAGGTGTTCATTTTCTATGCAGAGCCCATCTGGCTCAGCAGCTGGACAGGACCAACAGCCGGTCCCTTCATGCAGTAAGCATTTGGCACACAGTGTATACTTCGGCCATGCACACTTGTGATGTCATGCAAAAGAACAGATATAAGGAATTGCTAGGAAAGCTTGCATAATGCATGGTATAAAGAAAATGTATTTGAGGACAACTTCATTTCTAAATGTATGTGCTTGTCCACGTGCAACGCTTATCATTTAACCTTTGTCATGCCCTTTGCGTCTGGGCTCAACTGCGTGTCTTACATCCAACGTAATCTCTCATCTGCTTAACATTTGGAGAGGTACGGTCACTCGAGAATGATGTGGGAAACCAGACTCCATCGTAATCACCCTTTCCCACAGTCTAAAAGGGAGTAAGATTCACTTGGGTTAGCATTTGACAGCATAATGTAGGGTTGTCAGATTTGCCTTTCTTCCCAGACTATCACCTCCCTTCTGCTACTCTGCTATTAACCTTGACCTTGTTGCTCCTTCTCTTGTCACGGCTACGCTGCTGCCTACCTCATCCTGCTGTCCCAGTTCACACTGTACTTTCCTGGGGCGAAGCCTCTGCCCAGAAGTGTGGGCAGAGAAGGGAGAGACTGCTGTGCTCAGTCTGCAGGGTATGGATGTCTCAGTGTCTTGGTGTGAAACTACTGGCCTGTCCACAGGATCTCCGGGCACCAAGGTCCAGGAGCACAGAATCTTTCATAAGCCTTGGGCTCAGGGAGTGCGTGGTGAAATCTATGCAAGTTCGAGTGGACTTGAAAGCTTTTCAAATATGCTTTCCTGTTGTTAATCTGCACATTCATCTGCACATCTGGCTTGCAAAATCTCAAGCCACAAGATCAGCTCTATTTAGGGTGACTGGTTTGCCACTGCAGTGAAGCCAAGTCCAAACATGGAAGGAGAGACAACTCCCCTTCCTCCTGGCTGCTCCCTGGGCAGTTCTTCATCAGGGAGATATGCTAATTTTCAGTCACGTAGGTAACATTCAGAGTGGTACCTCATTAAAGTGGGAGATGAAACGTGAATCACAATCCCTCGGCACTTCAAACACGCCCTGCCTAGTAACTGTAACTGAACATGAAAGAAAGCCAGCGTCGCCATTAGCCACGCATCCAGGCTAAGTCTGTTGTGCTGGGCCAGCAATTAAGACTGCCCGTTCAACTTCCGGGTCCCCCTGACCTTCCCGGATAGGAAATGGACAGCTATCATACTCTGGGCCACCAGGCGCTGGTTGCCAACTGGGAAAGTCATCAGAAAACTTTCTTAACACGGTCATTGGGTAAGTCATCTGGATATCGCTTTCAGCTACATCTGTTCTTGATACTGAGAGTCAATGTGTTGGTTTCCTAAGGGCTGGCCCTCAAATCTCCCCTATCTTGTTTTTAATCATGAACATAATCAGATTTGTTTGGACTTGGGAAAATTACACTCCCTGAACCCCAAATTGTTTTATACAGGTGGAATCTGATCCAACAGTTTTCAGGGGTAGAATTAAAGATCCAGAAATGGGCAGGATCCTTACGGGGTCCCATGCTTCCTGGGGCATAGGAGTAGAAGTGTAAGAGCCCAGCCTGTGGGCTGCCAGTGTGGACCGCCCCATGTGTTCATTGATTTTGTAAGTCCTCACTCCGGGATGTTTTTATGTCGACAGCTGTGGCTCCATTCTTTTATCACTCTTATTCTTCCACATTGTTCTTGTTTTCCTGCACTTTCACTGCCCTGCCCTACAGTGAGGCCACCAAGAGTCTAGGGTCTGACTTTAGAGGTGTAGAGCCTCCAGCCGCAATCCCTTTAGATGCTTCCCTTTGTCCCATTCATTCCAACAAATATTTACCAAAAGCCAGCTGACAGTAGCAGTGGGACTGACAAAGATAAGTTAGTTTGTCCCTGCGTTAGTGGCTCTTAGAGTCTAACAGGAGACATAATTAGCAGATCATTTTAAGAATTTCACTACAGCACGTGAAGTGCTGAACTAGAAATCTGCCCCTTGTGGTGTGGGAACACAGAGCACCCATGGCTCAGCCTGGAGGTTCAGGGAAGACTTCCTGTGAGAGACTATAACCAAATCAGGGCTTGAGGGATAAGCAATATTATAAGAAGTGGGAAAGGTGTTCCAGATAGAGGGATGAGTATGAGCAACGGCAAAAAGTCATAAAACAGCACAGCATCTACAGGGATCATAAATAGTTGCTATCACTCAAGCATAAAGTGCGAGTCAAGAAGCAGCAAGTGATTAAGTTGTAGAGGCTAGTGGGTAGGTGCTAAAGGCACTAAGGGCCTTGCTGGCCAGGCCAAAGAGCGTGAATTCGGTAGGTGACATATGGCCGTTCAATGTATTTACGTGGCGACTAATGTGGTCGGATTTAGATTTCAGATAGATAATTTTTAAAATGTTTTTGAGGTATGCATTCCAAAGGGGCAATACTGAAGACCGGGAGATGAGTTATGAGGTCCAGTATAGAGATGATGAGTGGGCACGGAGAGAGAGGATGAAATTGAGAAATTTTGGACATGGTGATTGATTAATTGATTGGGTGTTGGAGAGGTAAGAAAGAAGGATAAATTGAAAGCAATTCAGTTTTCTGCATCCGAGTGGGATGGATAATGGAGCCATCAGTTGGTTTAAGTATTATAGATGAATGGGTGTGTTTGGAGGTACATTTGCCATGTAAGAGGCAATGGAGCACTAAAGCACACAAGGTACCAATTCATGGAGACTGTATACCCAATAGTGATTTACAAGGCTGGTGTCAGAGATCTGAAGGGTAGGATTTTTAAGGCACAGAGACAGCTCATCCTAGGGGTTTGCTACACCGTCTAAAAAGAAAAAAAAAAAACAAAGTGAAAATATGCAATTACAAATCTCAGATTTTGAAATGTTGTGAGTGCTGTTCTCCCCAAGACTCCCTGCTCTCCCACCTCCACCCCCTGACATCCTTTAGGCACCACTTCATTAGAAAGAAATGAAGTTTCCTGTAAGTCCAAAGTTCCACTGAC
Organism: Leopardus geoffroyi; assembly: GCF_018350155.1. Taxonomy (NCBI): domain Eukaryota; kingdom Metazoa; phylum Chordata; class Mammalia; order Carnivora; family Felidae; genus Leopardus; species Leopardus geoffroyi. The sequence continues at coordinate 134,523,528 of NC_059326.1, forward strand.
AGTACTGTGAGAATTTAACCTTTTTTTTTTTTTTAGTGTTTATTTATTTTTGAGGGAGAGAGATGCAGAGTGTGAGTGGAGGAGGGGCAGAGAGAGGGGCAGAGAGACACGGAATCTGAAGCAGCTCCAAGCTCCGAGCTGTCAGCACAGAGCTGTGAGATCATGACCCAAGCCACAGTCGGATGCTCAACTGACTGAGCCACCTAGGTGCCCGAGAATTCATTCTGAAAACACCCCTCTCCCATTTCAACTTTTTCCCATACGGTGTCATGAAAAACTGGGCAGAATGCCATTTGCTTTCCACCTTGTTGCAACTTCCATTTCTTCAAATCTTTCTGTGGTTCTGTCACTGACCATTACATGTATCACTCAGGAATTAGAACTCACAAATTTTTGAGGTAAGAAGTGGGTGCCTTTGCTTGTTTATGGAGAAAGCTCACTATAGAAATAGCCTTCTGTCCCTTTTGGCTTCTCTTCCTTCACAGTTTCAGTTTTTTCTTGAAGATTTAAGTAATTCTGTTTGAAAGACAAAAAGCATGCTTGACCAAGAAGTATTAAAGTTTACTGCCAGAGATATGATTAGGCAGGTGAATGAACTACAGTAGTTTGATTTAAGTCAAAACCGCCCTTTAGACTAGAACTATCAAATGAAAATACAATGTGAGCCGTAATATTTAATCTTCAGTATTTTAAGATTCATATCATCTTAAATATTATTTTTCCAATGAAAAAGTAAAAAGAGATGAATTTATTTTAAAAATACGTTTTATTGAACCCAACATATCCAAAATATTATCATTTCCATGTTTAATCAGTACAAATATAGGTTCACGAGGCTGTTTTTTTTTTTTTTCATACAGAGTGTTCAGAATGTGGTGCATGTTTATTTCCCACTTAAAGAATGTCTCAATTCAGATGCTAAACTTTCATCAGAAACCCATGATCTGTACTTAAGACTTCATAAAATTAAATTTGAAAAGTATATCCATGTACCCAAGGTGTTCCCAATATATTTAAAATTTCCTAGTTCCACACTTTGTATTTTAAGTGCTCCTGGCTGCTTGTGGCTACTGTGTTGGACAGAGCAGCAAGAGACCCATTATCCTTCCTCTCATCCCAGTCTTCCAAGCACTGTACATGACCTTTAGGTAATCGTATGTTTTTGGATATTTATGTAAGTTTGCAAATCACCTAAGTCTTTCAGATCTCACTGGGAAACTCTAGTAAATGGACCTCTCAAACTGGCTCAGTCAAGTTCCTGAGGATCTTTAGTGGAAGGAGTAAAGGTCATGAGATGGTGAAATAATAGAATACAAAAGCATTTGATCAAGACAGGCAGAAGGTGTCTAGTAAGTGCCCCGGAAAATAAATTTGTGTTCATTTAAAAAAAATTTTTTTTTAAATTTTTTTTTCAACGTTTATTTATTTTTGGGACAGAGAGAGACAGAGCATGAACGGGGGAGAGGCAGAGAGAGAGGGAGACACAGAATCGGAAACAGGCTCCAGGCTCTGAGCCATCAGCCCAGAGCCTGACGCGGGGCTCGAACTCACGGACCGCGAGATCGTGACCTGGCTGAAGTCGGACGCTCAACCGACTGCGCCACCCAGGCGCCCCTAAAAAAAATTTTTTAATGTTTATTTATTTTTGACAGAGAGAGAGAGAGAGAGAGAGAGACAGAGCATGAACGGGGGAGGGGCAGAGAGAGAGGGAGACACAGAATCTGAAGCAGGCTCAGGCTCTGAGCTGTCAGCACAGAGCCCAATAAATTTGTGTCCATTCTAAAATATTAGCTGTGTTGGGAAATTTGTTTGTAATATGAAAGTTGCCTTGAAGGTAACTTTCAAACTTTGGGTGAGTTTTTGTTGTTTGTTTGCCTGTTTGGTTGGTCGGTTACATGTTTTACCTTGGATCCAAATATATGATCTTAGAAAATTCACCAATTACTATTGGTACTAAAAAAAAAAAAAACTGCTGTAGGGGCACCTGGGTGGGTCAGTCAGTTAAGCATCTGACTTAGGCTCAGGTCATGATCTCACAGCTCATGCGTTCTAGCCCTGCATAAGGCTCTCTGCAGACAGCACAGAGCCCGCTTTTGATCCTCTGTCTCCCTCTCTCTCTCTCCCCTCCCCGGCTCATGTTTTCTGTCTCAAAAATAAACATTAAAAATAATTGCTCCAATGTAAGCCTAGTTACCTCTAGAAGAATTCTTAGTGTGGTAAATCTAGCCTAAGATTAGAGCTCATTACCTCTCTACCAATGCATGCGCGCATGCACACACACACACACACACACACACACACGCACACATGTGCTCACATATATGCTTAAGGGCATGTGAGGCTTTGGAGCAAAAATCTTCCCTAACTAAAGCCACCAGAAGTGTCTGAACTATGTGGAATACTACATCAGAGCTTAGCAGTTAGAAGGACTGTTTCTTTGCCATCAGACATGTTTAGCCTTTGGCAGGGGATTGGAGTGAGAGGTGGAGAAGCAAGGAGTTCTTCCTTTCTTCTCCCTCCCATTCCATGGACTCCAGCGGGATGAGCGTGGCAAGAGTCTGACCTGGACCTCCTCTGTATGGTGAGCCCACGTGGGGAGTCTGCAGTGGGAGGGAAGGATGAGGAGATGATGGGCGGGGCAATTCCAGGATCCTCCAGGCACCTCCTGACCCACCCTTCTTTCCTCCATCTTTTCTGCTCAAGGTTCTCCTCCTCTTGGTGATTAGTTAGCAGATTTTTACCTCAGGAGTCTTCTGACACATTTCCAGGAATCTCAGGCCTTTAATTTGGCTTTTTGAGATGTTTTAGGCTAGCTCTAAGTCCGCTGTCTGCTATCTTAGACCTCCTTCTCTAATTCATCTTTTTCAATGTATTTTTTTTTTTTAACTTTGAGCTCACATTGTGTTTACCATTAACATTTAGACCAAAAATTTTTTTTTCATCTTTTTGTCTGAGGTTTTCCTGGGTTTGAACACCAGTCTATTAAACTTAGTACATTTATGAAACACCTGCTCTGTGCTAGGGGCCTTGCTGGATACTTTGGTGTCAAACGTACATATAACAAGAGTCTGGTGGAGGGGAAGCAAACCAGAAAATGCTGGACCTTCTTCCGTGCACAAAGCAGGGCACCATGAATACTTAAATGGCCAGATATTCCTAGGAGACAACTTGGTAACAGAATATATATAATTTTTTTCTTTGCTCTCAAAAGTTGCACTAGTGATCTGGTTATTTTCATTCTGATCCTATTATATACCAAGTGATTATTTTATGAGCCCAAAGTCAAAAATGATTGGAAATCTCAAAAATATCTCACCAGTTCTTTGCCTTGGATCTCTGATTGCTTTATCTCATAGTAACAGCTTAGGTCAAGCCTTCATTTCCAAGCATTTTATTAAATAAATTCACTAACTTATCTTTACCCCATTAGAAACATGGACCCTGACATTTAATATATCTTACTCATAGAGAATTACTTTTCCATTAAATACCTGTAAACAACCTGGGTAGGGGGAAGCAGGACCCACTGAAAATGTAACATGAACAGGATTTCACATTCAGAGATTGTTCGGGGTGGGTAGGTTGGGCACAGGGAGTGGTTAGCTGGGGTTGAAGGAGGAATAGGAGAGAAGAAGAAAGAGGTAAGACCCTCCTGGCTACAGAAACAGATCTGACAGAAGAAACAGAATCTGGGAGGGACATAGATCCATTTAACCATCCCCTGCCCCATCATCTCTGCCACACATCTCTAAATTCTCCTCTTCAAAATATCCACGCCTTCTTCAGGTGCGAGACTTCTGTGAGAAGATTATTTTTACCTTCTTATTTTTACCCTCCGTGAGACAGTTATTATACCTTGAGTGACTCACATAAGAGTTGTCAGTGCTTTGAAAGGAACGCACAACTCCATGACAATTTAAGTGGCCACCTCTGGCCATCTAATCCACAGTCCTTTCCTGATGAGAAATGATCACTGGTAGCTAACAAAAGCAATCAGAGTGGGAGTTGAATAAAAGGAAAAAAGAGTTGGAGACAATTTGGGGACTGGGATTGACTTGTAAGATTTAGAGGTATGAAAAAGGAGGGAATCCTTTGTGATAGAGAATTGACATAGGCTGGGTTTCATCAGGACATGATTTGCTGCTGAAAGAAACATAGAACCAATGAGAAATAAGTCATTTATTAGACAATGGGGATGGTGTGAACCAGCCCTTAAAGGCAGCATCAATTCTAAAATAGGGATCCCAGGTCCCATTGTGGCCTTTTCCCTGCTTTGTGATCCAGGGAAACTCACATGGCCCCTCTGAACTTTAGTACCTTCATCCATAAATTAAGAACATGATTTGAGATAATCTTATAGGCTCCTGCAGCTCCAAAAATTTTCTCCTCTTCTTCCTTTTTATGTTCCTAAAACCTTGAGAGGAATAGTTAGAAAACTGTTCACTAATATTTAAAATAAAATGCTTGAGGTGGCCTGAGTAGCTCAATCAGTTGAGTGTCTGATGCTTGGCTCTGGCCCAGGTCATAATCTCACGTTTGTGGGACTGAGCCCGACATGGGGCTCCTCTGCACAGTGCGAAGCCTGCTTGGGATTCTCTTTCTCCCTCTCTGTCTCTAAAAATAAATAAACTTAAAAAATATATAAATGAAATAAAAGGCTTGGATTTTCACCAGGGATCATGTATATGGTAGGGGGGAGCCAAAGGGAAGTGAGTCTGTATGGAATTTGTCTGCTGTGCAATAAACACTATGAGGAAAGTCGCCCTGTCCACCATTGTCTTTAAAAAGAATAACAATATTGTTGTATGTTTCTAGTCCATGTTAACTTTGCAAATCTATTATCTTATTATATATATATATATATATATATATATATACATACATGCATACATGTATATATATAAATTATTATGTTATATATAACATATATTATAATATGTTATTATTATTATATATCAAAATTGGGAGAAATAGGCAAGAAATTGCAAATCAATTACCTCCTTTGTTATTTGTAGCAATTAGGAGAAATGGGCAGAAAAGTTACTATTTTTACCAGTGACATTAAACCCAGAGAGTTTAAATGATTTTTTTCAGAGCTGGTTAATGACAAGGCTGGAATGAGATTTTAGGTCTTCAGAATCCTGGGGTTGGGTACTTGCCTGTGCTTTTTGCACCATCTTTCCAGAAATATCCAGAAACATGAGGACCGCTGCCTGAGTTACCACATCCCTAAATGATGCCAAAAGAAGGACTCAGCTTCTCAGATCAGACTACACTTTTCTGTGGTCAATTTTTAACTGTCTTTTACCCAGGAGCCTCCAAATAGTGCGCAGATACCCTGGGAGTGCACACATGATGCATTAGGGTACAGAGGAGGAGATGTTAAGAAAAATTCTATTATATGGTTTTTTGTATCACTCTTATAATTTATTTTTGTGTGCTTTATAAGATATATATTAGCTGATCTCGTGGTTCACGGGTTTGAGACCCACATTGGGCTCGCTGCTGTCATTACAGAGCCTGCTTCGGATCCTCTGTCCCCTTCTGTCTCTCTGCCCCTCCCCCGTTTGTGCTCACATGCGCCCTCTCTCTCTCTCTCTCTCTCTCTCTCTCTCAAAAATAAATAAAACATTAAAAAAATAAAATATACATTAGCACAAAGTATCCACATAAATAGCACATGTATAGAATTTACAAATGGGGCCATATGTTCTACTGATTGAATCCACGATCAAAATGTTTGGAGAGTATGTTGTAGAAAACGGAAGGAAGGGTGTAGAGGATAAAGGAAGCCATATGGCTGTTCATAGGGGTCCCTCTTTTTCTTATCCCTTATGATAACCCAGGCACAGGAGTGGGAAGAGGTGTGGAAAGGGGCAGTTTCACTCAGAATCTTGATGAAAATCCAGAAAAGTAGACTAAGAAATCGAACTGCTCTGGCCGAACTGGGGCAGCTGGTCACATGCTTCCCACCCGCACAAAGGTCTCTGTTTCTCTCACACACTGCAGCTCTTTGTCAGTCAGAAGCAACAATTCCCTTCAGCTGTTCTTGCTGCCCCTTTCCTCCTGTCTTTTTAGTCTATCAGGCAATAAATGTACGGCACAAAACTTCACAAGCATTTAAAAGAAAAAGTTGAAAGGGAGAAAAAGATGTGCAGATCAATGAACCTATCAGTCCTTTCTAATGGGAAAAAAAGGTCTAACCTACCCAGAGAAACTGACTCAGGAATTTTGATATTGTTTATAACTTATGACATTGTTGCCGACTGATTTTTTGTGTTCTCCAAGGATCTTTGTGTTTTACTGGGAAGTTTATAAAATAAGGAAGGAATATTCTGAGGGGGAAGAAGATTGTTGCCTCTCACCCTTAGGCTCCAGGAAGGTAGTGTACCCAGGATTAATATTGGATTATTAACATAGAAAATATAAAGAAATGGCGTGCCATGTTACATAAATAAACGAGCACTCTCACTACTATAATGGCAAGCAAGAGGTCAGCTCTTAGGATCTATAGTTGGGACTATTTCAAGGAAAAAGAGAGCTGTACTCAGGGTGAAATGTGTCCTTTACATAATTAAAAAAGAGGAGTCCACCTAAGGATTAAGGTCACAAGTGTGCCTGTATCATTAAACTGCTTTCTTTACTCATAATTCTTGCTAGACATTAAAGGCACCAGATCATTGTTACGGTACTTTATAGCCAGCAGGGACCATAGACATTGCCTCGCAAAAGCCTGGTGGGTATAACAGGCTTGTCGAGAAGGAATCTGGAGGTTTCCGAGTATGAGCTTTCTGTATTTAAAGCGCGTCGCACCTACTTGGAGGGACAGAGGGAGGCAAGGTCTTTCATTTCTTGTTCGGTTTCTGTCACTAAATTCCTTGGGCAGACTTCATTTTATTTTACAGAGGAAATCCATTGCTGAGAAAATTATGAGAAAACTCATTTCTTGTTGGTGGCCTTTATATATTCAGCACACAATATTGTATTCACTATGAGCCTGCACTGCTTTAAGTGCTGGAGATACGAAAATTAATAAAATATTACCCCTCAGATGGGACACCGTCTGATTAAAGAGATAAGACACATACAGTTATCCATCTAAAACAACAAATGAACCAAGACACAAATAAGTGATAGTTTTAGTAAGCACTGGCATTCCTTGGAGGAAAAGAGAAAGCTGCCTCATCTTGCAAGGAAATAAAGGAATAAAGGAAGTCATCATGGCTGCTCTCTGATATCCTCCGCTGCTTTCCTTTGTTCTGGCTGCCATCTTTGGCTCCAGGGCCTGGATCCCACTGGCATAGAAATGAGAAGAGTGGGGTAGAGTTCACAGCTTAAGAACACGAAGCTGTGGATTGTGTATCTCTTTTCTCAGCTTAGAGCACGCAACAGGGCATTCATTAGTGCGCTGTACGGAATCACAGAGGGAGGGACAGAGATGCGGAGAACAGTGGCGAGCACAAAAGCTGGTGAAATGTGTTGGCAAATAGAACCAAATACTGACGGTCACGAATGATCATTATTTTTGTGTGCGTTGTTTAGATAAAAATAAGGTCGGCGAGCAAACGACCATGTCTAGCCGAGGAAGATTAACGCTATTCTTTTCCTTAATGAATCAGCTATCTTAGTAAAAGTGGCTTAGAATTAACTAGTTAGAGTCATTCTCTTCTGTGTTTCCAGTAGGGAGATGGAAAAATCTAACTTTAACAGGCATTGTGGTGGCCACACATTCTCACTGAAATATCACAAAACATGGGGTAATAAAAACCAATTTTTGCTGTTCTTAGACTTCGTATGTCTGCACTGTTTCAAAAGTGTAAAGATTTTATGCTGAAAATAACAAAAAACACCAAAACTTTCAGAACTTTATACTCTCTGAAAATCTGAGACACGTGACTATTATTCCTTTCACTCCGTGGATTTTTAAATTGATGTAGCCTGAATCAACTAGAATTCTGAGAACGTGAAAAAAAATGAGAAGTAGTCAAGTGACTATTGCAATGTTACATGATTTGGCTCTCATTGTATACATTCATGAAAATTTCGTTATTACCTCCCCTCTTTCTCTTTTTGCTGGATTAGATGCTACAGATTCCATTTCTGTTCTTTTTAATGCTAGTCTTCAAATTTTAGCACACCAACTTAAATATGAAATGTCATCAAAGTCTGAATTTATTAAACATCTTTACCCTTCTCCCAAATCAAGCAAGAAACCTACCTACTAAACAATTTCCACTTACTACCCTTGATTTTCCTTATTGTTTTATCTTTAGTAGCTATAGTAGCAGTAATAGTAGTTACCAAAATCTTTTTAAAAGTCAACAGTTAACCATGCTAACTGTTCCAGTCAATATATCTCTGTAACAAATTGCTCTAAAACTTAGTGGCATAAAAAAGCAAATTCACTATTATGCTCATGGATGCTGTGGGTCAGGAATTTAAGCAGGGCAAATTAGAGACAATGTGTCATTGTTTCACCCTGTTTAAGGCCTCCTCTGGAATCTGGCTGTTGGCTGGGGGCCTCAGTTTCTCTTTGTTTTCCTTTACATGTGGCTTCTCAGTGTAGGCTAGTTTGCACTTACCCAGAGCATGATAGCAGGGTTCCCAGGGCAAGCCCCAAAGAGAGAGATGGACATGCGGAAGACGTATCACCTGCTCCAGAAGTCACACAGTGCCACTTTCACTGTATCCTACTCATTAAAGCAGACACAGTGTCCTCAGATTCGAGGGCAGGGACGATAGACTCAGTCTCTTGATGGAGGTGTGGTGAGGTTTTATAACAGCAAGGACAGGAAATGCTGCTGTGCCCATACTTGAAAGATGCAGTCTGTCACACTAACATATTTCATGAATTTCCACAGTCACCCTTATTCTTTATATCTCATGTCTTTCTTCTGGGTTTCTTTTTGTGTGTACGTTAATTAGTGGTTTATCAGCAATGCTTGTGAATATTAGGTCAAGGATTTAGACTTTACATCTTACTCTCAAAGAATATATTCACTGATTATAAAATTTACGTTGATGGGGCCCCTGGGTGGCTCAGTCAGTTGAGCATCTGACTCTTGATTTCAGCTCAGTTCATGATCCCAGGGTCGTGAGATTGAGTCCTATGTCAGGCTTTGCTCTGAGTGTGGGGCCTGCTTAATAGTCTCGCTTTCCCTCTGCCCCTCCCCTGCTCCTGCTCTCTCTCTCTCTCTCTCTCTCTCTCTCTCTCTCTCAAAATAAATAAATAAATAAATAGTAAATAAAATTTACATTGGCAATTATTTTTTGGCACTTTGCAAATGTTATCCTATTGCCTTTTCTCCCCTTTTACAATATATTTTGTTGTGGTAAAATACACTTAACATAAAATTTACTACGTTACCCATGTTTAAGTGTACAGTTCAGTCATATTAAGTACGTTCATATTGTTGTGCAACCTTCAGCACCATCCATCTCCAGAATGCTGGAATTCTACCCATTAAATAAAAACTTTCTGTTACTTCTCCCACAGCCACTGACGATCACTATGCTACTTTCTGTCTCTATGAATTTCACCTCTCAGGGTAACGCATGTAAGTGGAACCACACAGTATTTGCCTTTTGTGACTGGCTTATTTCATTCAGTATAATGTCCTCAAGATTCATTCATGTCATGGCATGTATCAGCCTTTCCTTCCTTTTCACGACTGAATAATATTCCATTGTATGTATGTACCACATTGTGTTTATCCACTGATAGATGCTTGGATTCTTTCCACATTTTCAATATTATAAATAATGCTGCTATGAACACAGTTGTGTGAATATCCCTTTGAGACCCTGCTTTTAATTTTTTAAATATCTACTTAGAAGTGGAATTGCTAGACCGTATGGTAAACTTTTTCAGGAACTGCCATACTCTTTTCCACAGAGGCTGTTCCATTTATGTTCCCACAGAGTGGGAACACTTCTCCTGGAAGCTGGCAAACCTTTAGCAGACCCCACTTTCCAAACTAGATGAATAGACACATTCTGCCAGTGCCATTGTTGTGTAGGTAGGGAGACAGACTTGTTGTGAATCTTAATCTGCAGTCTTCCCAGAACCTATCATTCCCATTGCTTTCTAACACCTATTGTTGCTGATAGAAATCTGCTTTTATTCTGTCACCTATCTTCTTTATCGGGTAACTTGTACTTTTTTTTTTTCTTTTTATACTTGACATATAAAATATCAAGCCAGTTTCCCGGGGCACCTGGGTGGCTCAGTCAGTTAAGTGTCCGACTTCAGCTCAGGTCATGATCCAACAGTTTGTGAGTTCTAGCCCCACATCAAGCTCTGTGCTGACACCTCAGAGCCTGGAGCCTGCTTCAGATTCTGTGTCTCCCTTTCTCTCTGCCCCTCCCCCTCTCGCACTCCCTCTCTCTCTCTCTCACACACACACACAAACAAATACAATGTAAAAAAAAAATTTAATATCAAGTCAGTTTCTGGGCTTGGATTTGTTTATTTATCTTAGTGTTGAGTGTGCAATTTAAATCTGAAAAATCAAGGATTTCTTTAATTCTGGATAATGTCTTTTACCATTGTCCCTTTGAATGTTCTTTCTCTCTCATCCTCTCTTTATTCCCTTTTCCTGGGGCCTCTGTTCGATATATTGTGTCCTCCATCTCTCTCAACCCCTTTTACATTTTATTTTTTTTTATTATTATTTTTTTTTTTTAACGTTCATTCACTCTTGGGACAGAGAGAGACAAAGCATGAACGGGGGAGGGGCAGAGAGAGAGGGAGACACAGAATCGGAAACAGGCTCCAGGCTCCGAGCCATCAGCCCAGAGCCCGACGCGGGGCTCGAACTCACGGACCGCGAGATCGTGACCTGGCTGAAGTTGGACGCCCAACCGACTGCGCCACCCAGGCGCCCCTCCTTTTACATTTTAAAATCTATTTAAATCTTTTTTTTTTTCTTTCTGTGATGTGTTGTGGATCAATTCCTTACAGCTGTGCTCTAATTTACAAATTCTCGGTCTGACTGTTTCTGCTTCATATTTTAGGGAAGAGGTGTTCTCTCTTTCTTCCATCTTCCTTAATACACTAATTTTACACGAATATTCAGGTGGCTCTCCTGTCTTTATCCTTAGGTAAGCTCATTTCCTAATTGCAGGTTTTGTTGGCATTTGTAGTCCTCTTATAAGTGGAATTTTTGTTTGAAGGTTCATCTTGAGCAGCGGTATTTTTTTTTCTTCTTTTCTTTTAGAAACCACCCAGCACTGACTACCAGTTCTGTGATTGTCTCCACCCTTCTCAAGACCCAGAATTCAGATTCAGGCCTGTTACTGGATATTCACAGCATCAATGCTGGAAAATATCGAAAATATTACACATCCGGGCTAGCACACAGCTGAGTGAAGTTCTTGGCATTGAGTCTGTATTTCTCTATCCTGTCTCCCCATGCACATAGTGTATTAGAAGCTACAGACAAAAAGAATGGTAGCAAATAGGTTTAGTTTAGCCTCTTTCACAGGTGAGGTCAATCAATCCCAGCCTCTAATTTTATGATGTAAGCTAGGCTTCAATTTTATATCCCCCAGCCTTACATCAGACAGTTTTAGTTCCCGTTGTTGCACAAGCATCAAAATCTACAGCGTCCCCTGCTAGCTTCCAGCCCTGGAGCATCTAAGGTCCCCAGACCAATGTCTCTCAATTTCAGCCCATCTTTTCCTATGTAATAGAAGTGCCTCTTCTGGTCAGCGAAAATGTCTATCTTATCTTTTTTGTCTATTTTATTTTTTTTTAATAATACCTATACGTTTAAAATTTGTTTTCTAGAGGAGAGGGGAGAGGGACAGAGGGAGAAAGAGAGAATTTTCAGGCTCCATGCTTAGTATGGAACCCATTGCAGGGCTCGATCACATGACCAAGAGATCGTGACCTGACCTGAGCCTAAATCAAGAGTCAGACACTTAATTGACCGAGCCCCCCAAGGCAACCCCGTTTATTTTCTCTTTTTAGAAACCTTTCATTGTTTTATGTCCAGAAGATTCGCGGGGTCTAAAATTATAAATTTACAATGCTATGCTAATTGAAAATACGAATTTATCTTTAATGCTCTGTCCTACCTAGTTCACTGAGTAACACTAAACATAATACAAATAAAAATTAAAGCAAAAGAGAAGAGCTGAAGATCATGAAACCGGTGTGAAGGCCAACATCTCAGTTACGTATTCTTCTGTAGCAGCTAGAGTAGAAAAGAATTGCACAGCAGTCTTTACAGTAATTGGCGAATGATATAATTTGTGTCACATACACCTACAAATGCCCGGGAGAGCCCAATGACGTGATGAAAGCCCACATCTAACTGGTTCTCCCTCAGGAAACACTCACTTTGGTACTAGGCCCTTTTTTACGTTGCAAATGCTTTTAATCTTTATACTGTGCTTAGGGATTTTCTATTTCTAAGGCCTTCCTGTTACAAATTATATAAATAAAGGAGGGAAAATGGCTAAGAATGGGTATATTCTTTAGTTACTCACAGGCTAAGTTTTCTCAATGTGAGACATACCGAATATTTGGATTTTTTTTCCCCACCATTTCTTCTAAACTCAATGGAAAGCCAGTACTGTATACTTTTTGCTTAGTATGAAAATGGGGTTCTCTTTTTTTAAATTTTTAAGCAATATATGAATGGGATTTTGATAAACTGAATGACAAAAAGGCTTATAGATTGTAAGTAAGTGTCTCTCCTACCCCATTCAGCTTTTCCCTTCTTCAGAAGCCACATTTCTCCCCACATAAATAAGTGCATGGCATTCACATTTCTATACCTTGCTTTTCCTCTTAACCGTATATTTTCAGATTTTTTTTTCAGTATCAACATGCATAGATTGACTTTTTTGATAGCTGCGGAGCATTCTGTTTTGAGAATGTGCAATAATTGATTTAATCTGTCCCTTATTTATAGGGAGTTAGGCTATTTCTAGACTTTTGCTACTACAAATCATTATGCAGTGAATATCCTTGTAGATACAGTTTTGCTCACATCTGCTAATTTATTGAGAAATGCTGAGCCAAACTGCCCTCCAATGAGGTTACACTGAAATAAATCTTTAAAAACAAATGCACCATTTTCCTAAACGGGAAACACTTAAAATTTAGCACTGCTGTTTCAATTTACAAACAATTCTATATCCACTTTCTTCAAATTTGTAACTAACTATATTTTTATGTGAGGGCGATTTATGATTGGTAGTTAAATATTTTGCAAACCACTTATTTTATTCCAAAAAAAATAAAATATTGTTGAAACATGCACATTTTGATTACAGATTTTGGGGAAATGATCAGAATTAAGATTAATTCTCAGAATGTATTTGCCCCAGAGTTTTGGTGCTTTGGCTAGTCGCTGGCCTCATTATACATTTTTACGTTTATATATTTTAGAACGTGCAAAATATTCTGCAGACACGAGAGTTGTTTGACAAAAATGTTTTCCACTTTGAGAAGGGTCAGAATGGCTGCATCACCACACCCCTCTTTGGAGGAGCCCTTCCCCACACAACCCCTGTCATCCTGACCTCAGCTGTTTTCATGGAGGCTGACCAGTAACCTCAAGCCTCAGTGAGGTGAGACAGTGGCCCGTGAAGACTCTTAAATCAACACCTCCACCAACAGCAGTGTCCTAATCAGGTCCTCACTCAGGAAGGTCAAATGCAGGACTCTGATAAAGGGTCATCAAGAGGGGCAGGAACTATAGAAACAAAGCGGATAGGTAAGTCTCTGAGCAGCAGAGGGGTAGTAGCATCAGTTGAGGCTGATGGGGAGCTCAGTCATGGGGTTGTTGGGGCTCTGACATCTGAATAACTCTTCAGTCCCTGTTAGCCCAGCTGGGAAATTTAAGGTTTTTTTCCTATTGTCCCTTAATGTACTCAATAAATATAGTAACTTAAGCATAACTTACGCTCCTTGCAACCTGAAAAGAACTGATACGATATTCTTAGCAAATAGTGAAACAGGAACACATTTAGTCATTGAGCAAATTGCCTCAGATGTGCAAGGTGCTGGGGAGCCAGTAATCAAGGCAAGACAAGGCCTCCCTTATCATGGAACTTAGAGTTTGGGCGAAAAGGCAGAAAAAATGAGTAAGAAATATAGCAGAGAGTGGGAAGTGCTATGCAAAGAAGTAAAAGGTGGTTATGGACAGTAACCTGGTGACTAGTTTGGAATTGAGGGATCAGGCAAATCTCCCTGAAGTGGTTACACTTAAGCTGAGGACCAAAATGAAAAGACCAAGCCATTGGGAACCAAGGGAAGAGAGGTTAGCGAACAGAAAAGCCCTATGGCAATAATGTATATATTGGAGAAACAGAATGACGGTGCAGTAAAGGAGAATCTTCCGCACCAGGAAGTTGGAAAGGCAGGCTGGGACTAGATCAGGTAAAGTTTTGCATGCCCCAGTAAGGATATTTTGACTTGATGAGAAGCCATGTGAAGATTATAACCGGGGCTGATGTGGTATGATTTATGTTTTTAAAAGCCTGCTCTGTCGTGCATTGCTAGGGTGGACGGTGGTAGTAGTAAGGTAGGTAGATCGGTTATGAAGCTACCACAGTAGTCTAATGCAAAATGATGGCATCGTAGGGTTGCGGTATAGGTGGAGAAACCTTCAGAATCTGGGGTGTGCTTCATAGGGGTAATCCTTAAGACCTGCTGGTGGATTAGCTTGAAGGGGATGAGTCACGAATGAAACAAAAATCAGGGGAAAATATGCATTAGGCTCTACATTTTCCTGAGCACTTTAAATGAAAGAAGGCCATTTTCCTTTTCATTCCATCACCAAGACCCATTGAGAATCAGGTAGCAAAGGCATGGAAGCAGTATTTTCCCTGCCTTAGCTTTCTGAATCACCAAAGAAAGGTTCAATTACATTGAGTATGTTTCAGTATAGAAAGGACTTTATCATGTGTCAGGTATCTGGAAATTTCTATTCCATAGAACTCATATCGCATGGACTCCAAAATGGTAGAAGTGGAACTTATGCAGCAGAGATTTGGTTCCTGAAGATCTAGGACAAATCTAGGGGCATTTCCATAACTAAGATCATATGAGTTCCTATAGTAGCCTTTAGTCTGACATTGTACTATACTGGCTTGACTGTGTGTCATCTCTTTTCCCATATCCTGTGAGGACATATGAGACAAGGACCAAGTGTTTTTGTTCACCACATTTATGTACTTGGTGGTGTCGAATGAGTAAGTGAGTGAGTAAGTGAATGAATGAATGAATCCTGAGTACCTGTCTTCTTGGTTAATCTAAAATTGGCTCTTTGCCCTAAGTGGTTTTTCAGGCTGTTGGTTCTAGATCTGGCTTGCTGCATATTTCATCCCTATTCTGACCCTACACTACTTTTTTCTGCCTACATTATAGTGGATGACTATGTAGGATGGACATCCCCATAGGACGTTTGAAAATCCTGTGTTAAGATAGGAGAAGGTTTGCTCTCAGAAACTTTTCAGGGTAGACACTAAATTTTGTTATCATTTATATATTTGGATGGGGGAATGTACCACTTGACTTTTGATGCTATACAAGGCTCCACGAAGTCTCCTTTCGGCTTCAGAGTTGATCTGAAGTCATTATGTTCTGTCTATTTGGGGACCTAGATATCATATTTTAAAATAGCTTCCCGCAGAGCAATTCAGAGGAGAGTACGATGTATCATTTAAGTACTAAATATTGACTCCTTCTACAAATGCAAAAGTACAGAGAGTTCCTTTTTTGTTTATCCTTTTATTACAAATGACCACAACCTGGTCAAAAAAAATTCTCTGTGGTAGAAGGATATCTGCCAACAAATGAGTCTGTTGAAAGGCCCACACCAAACCCGGCGTCGTAGGCCAACCCTGACCACAGCTGAGTGTTGTGAAGAGGGCTGACAGCCACATGGTCACCACCCAGGCAGAAGAGGAAGGCAGTGTGAAGTGTTAATGGAAAAATCCAACATCCTTCTCTTCCAATGGTGATGAGCAAAACCAAAATGGAGGTTTCCCTGGTAAGTTTTAAAAGAACACTCTAATTTCAGAATGGAAATATTTACTAGGCTTTTACATTTTTGTGTCTTTTTACATATTTCTTTCTGTACAAGAAATGTCTTTTAAAAAAAATTTAATATTTATTTTTGAAAGATAGAGAGATAGTGTGAGTGGGGGAGGAGCAGACAGTGAGCCTGAAGCAGACTCTGTGCTGACAGCGGAGAGCCTGATGCGGGGCTTGAACTCACAAACCATGAGATAGATCATGACCTGAGCTGAAGTTGGACGCTTAACAGACTGAACCACCTAGGTGCCTCTGTACAAGAAATGTCTTTTCGAAAGCTCATGTTTGCTTGATGATAATTACTTGTCTCTATTGTTTTATGTGAAGAGTTCAGTTAGTTACTTTATTAGTTTCCTACAGCTGCCATAACAATGTGCACTCCATTGAGTGGCTGAAGCAACAGAAATTTGTTGTCTCACAGTTCTGGAGGCTAGAAGTCCATATGAAGGTATATTGCAGGTTTAGTTCCTTCTGAGGACCAGGAGAGAAGAATCTGTTGCACGTTCTTCTTGCCCAGTTTTTGGTGTTTTGCTGGCAATCCTTGGCATTGCTTGGATTATAGATGTTATCATCCTAATCTGCATCTACACATGGCCTTTCCCTGTGTGCTTATCTCTGTGTCCAAATTTGGCCTACAATTAACGACATAGTCAGATTAGGGCCCACCCTAAAGACTTCATCTTAACTAATGACATCTGCAGTGATCCTACTTCCAAATAAGGTCACATTCAGTACCAGGAGTTAAGACCACAACATAAGAATTTTGGGGAGATATAATTCAACCCATAAAACAGTTATCAAATACTGCATCACACCATTCTGAAGGATTGGATCTGTGTCTTCTGACCTCTGAGCTCAGGCACGGGGTCTTAAACTTTGTAAACATTCAATAAATTAGGGTAGAATGCCTTAGTTGTGGGACAAAATCCCCTCAAAAGATCCCAGTGACCTAGAACCAAAAAAGTACTATGAGAAATATTACTACAAGTACATTTCCTTTTTTTTTTTTTTTTTTCAACGTTTATTTATTTTTGGGACAGAGAGAGACAGAGCATGAACGGGGGAGGGGCAGAGAGAGAGGGAGACACAGAATCGGAAACAGGCTCCAGGCTCTGAGCCATCAGCCCAGAGCCCGACGCGGGGCTCGAACTCACGGACCGTGAGATCGTGACCTGGCTGAAGTCGGACGCTTAACCGACTGCGCCACCCAGGCGCCCCTACATTTCCTTTTTGAATCCAAGGCCTTGTATCTGCACAACTCTTGGTTGATTATAAAGATTTCAGTTTCCAAACAAATCTTCATTTTCTAAGGGAAATAAAGTGTGACCAAATAATTCCAAAGGGAAATGGGAAATGAAGGGGGAAACACACACACACACACACACACACACACACACACACACACAAATAAAGTAGGTTATGAGCAGCTGGGGAGCTCTTTTGGAGATTATGGAGACCTAAGACATTTCTCATGTCCACCAGCTTTAATTTGATCTAAAACAGACACAATAAATTGATAGATGAAATTTAAAAAAAAAATAACTAAAACAAGCAAAGCAGAAAAGCCAACAGGGTCAGCTTTATTAATGGCAAACACTCAGTGGCCACTAGGGATATCTCGTAAGAATCAAGTGGAAACTATTCATTCCTTGGGTTAAAATCAAGGTGATGTCTCTTAACCTGCCTTCCCACCTGGGAGAGATTGGTGGCACTGAGCTGTCTTTGTCAAGATAAGAATTGCAGTCTTGACTCCACCAGGTCGGCAATAGAAGAGTAATGCATTATGGTACTAGGCCCCATTATAAATTCCATGGGCCCCAGGTGCTTTTGTCTTTGTAGGCCCCTTCCTCCAAAATAAAAGCAAAAAGCAAAAATTGTATTTTGTGACTCTGTTGGTGTAAAGACTGTTGTTACATTAATAGTACGTATTAAAACATGATTTTTGACCTAAAAGGTCATTTTTTAAAAATCTCATTTCAAAAGCAATTAAAACATTCCTGTGGCCCCCAGAAGCATTTTCAACCCAAGACACTGTGCCCACTGTGACGCAGGCACAAGTCCATTCTGCCTGGCCAAATCAGATGGGCGTCTGGAAGGTAGGCCTTGGACCTCTGTCCAGGTGTATGATGTACATGGTGGCTGAAAAGAGAAGAATGTCCATGGCTTCTCATAACCTCATCCAGTGAAGACACAGGGGTAGCCATTTTCCTGCTTGTGAGGCCACTGGTGAGTGTGGTGAGGGGTAAGCCCTATACTCTGCCCGACTCCATTAGCGTAGGAGAGAGGCCCTGCTTTCATCTACTTCTGCAGGCTTCAGGCTCCATCCTCCTCCCTCCTGTTCTCTCTTCACTTCTACCCTCTCCACATACAAATCAAAGAAGCAGCAGAGGCAGCCTGGGCAGGTCAGGTGGCTTTCGGTAGCAGGGGAAGCGCGAAAGGAAGATTCTCCTAGAATCTTTCAAAAAGGCATCCTTGTTGCAAAATGGAAGGGGAAAGGGAAGAGGAATCCCATTTGTCATTAATATGTACCAAGCCCTTTGCTGTGCATTTTGCATTTGCTATCATGTTTAATTCTAAGGATAATACTTTACTGCCAGGAGGAAGGAAAGCAGCCTGTGAATGGCAGAGTCTACATTCGCCGTTAGCTTTTTTGAGCTCTCATGCCTAGATGTAGTATTTTACTGTCTACATTTTAGTTGCCAGTTTAGTTCAAGAAAATTTATAATGGCGGTCAGATAGTGTGAGGGGGAGGAAAATGTATTTTTTTTAATCCCAGACATGAGTAAGTGGCCTTTTACATTGACTCAGAAGATTTAAGTGTCTGTATCTCTGCAGATTCATTCATTTTACCCACAATCCACTAGCAGCATCTTTGTGACATGCCAATGATAGCTAGTAGAAATTCAGCATCTCCGGTCGGTCTGGTGATGGTCATAACCTTTTCTGTGCTAAATAGCTGGATTAAGAAAAAGCCCTGGTTTCCACCCCTGGACCATGATCCTCTTTAAATTGTTTTTTATTTAAATACCAATACCTTTGCTTCACAAAATCTGCTCTGATACTTAACACAGCTTTACAGTAACAAACACTTAAACATATTGCCAGGCTTTGTGAATCCAATTAAGATCTCCTTAAGTGCATCGCTGTCTTTGTAATAAAAAAAGAAGAAGAAGAAGAAAAAACACTTCACAAACCCTCTTTTTGCTCAAGATTCTATTTGCTGTTATTTAGACCTCAAAAAGCCAGATGCTAGATAGTCTCCCCTTGATATCATGATTAACTGGTTACTAAGCACAGAGTTACTGCATGTAATTTGCTCATTTTTTCATTACGTGGTTTTCTTTGTAAATAGCTTTACTACTTTAAAAAATTTTTTTAACGTTTACTTATTTTTGAGAGAGACAGACAGACAGACACAGCACGAGTAGGGGAGGGGCTGAGAGAGAGAGAGACACAGAATCTGAAGCAGGCTTCAGGCTCTGGGCTGTCAGCACAGAACTTGTTGCGGGGCTTGAACTCAGGAGCCTCGAGATCATGACCTGAGCTGACGTTGGATGCTTAACCGACTGAGCCACCCAGGCGCCCCTTGTAAATAGCTTTACTACTTTTAAAGAATTCCTTCCAAGCTCTTTTTCTTTCTTTTAAAAACATAAGTTAAATCATTCGCCTTTATGTAAGATGCGAGTTGCCCATGCCCCTCCCTCCCCCCTTCTTTTTTTTATCATAAAACACAATTCCCTTATTCCATAGGGGTGAAAGTACCCATCAGAGCTTTGTAAAGGTTTTTGTTTTCTTTAAAAGTGAGATAGTTCATGCTCTGCAGGTCCTTGCCAACATAGATCTCAACAGGAAAGAATTTTAAAATTAACTTGAAGTAGTCCCGAGATGTGAAAAATACCATGCAGAAGGGAGAGGATTGTCCCAACAGTATACAGGTGTGTTTCTTCATTCCGACCTTCGGAGACCATCATGTGAGTCATACCTCCCCTCCCCCTCGCGTCTGTAACCTGACTTATCACTGTTGTTCCCCGCCCAAGTCAGGCAGAGCTCATTAGACACTGTGCATGCCGTAACTGTCCCCCTCACTCCCACGCCGCAGCCACCCCCCACCCCCCTTCCCCCGCTGCCCCAAAGGTGTTATATATCTTCTCTGCCATTCTCCCTGCCTTCTCTGCCTTTGACCTATCAGCCCAATTCAATTATACAGATATTTCTGCAAGTGTAGTAAACTGCCACAGTAAACTGTGCTTTATGTCAGTTTGACTTAAAAGATTTTCTTTAACATGAATAACAGTCTAGCCTTCTCTCTAAAATAAGATTAAATATATAGCATAGTATAATATAATATAACATAGTATGGTATTATAATTTATAATAAGGACTATATATTTGGTTTTCATCCCATTTCTGGTAAAAAGTTCCTAAAACCCTTACACTTGCCTAAGCAATAACAATACCGTATTGCATGTTTGAAGGTTGGCGGGAGAGTAGGTCTTAAAAGTTCTCACCACAAGGGAAAAAGCTTATAACTATATAAGGTGATGGATGTTAAGTAAACTTATTGTAGTGATCATTCCAATATATATTAGGTAATATTATATTCAATTATATATATTACATATATAGTTGAAGGTGTACAACATGATTCAAAGCCTTATGTTGTATACCTTAAACTAGTACAGCGTTATATGTCAGTTATATCTCAATAAAACAGGAAAGATCTTTTTAGCAAGAGCATTAGGAGCATCTTTTGTTATAATACGTGATCTTTTGTTTTTGGCTCCTGAAATAGTTGCAGGATATAAAGGTGAAAGGAATCTTATTCATAACAAGCCCCTTGTAACTGCATCTGAGTTTCTGTTGAATAAATGACTTTCGGAAAGCCCCCAAGGATGGCACTGATTGCTGGGGGAACCAATCATAGTGAGAAAGTTGGGACTTTAAATCTCACCCCTCAACCTCCAGGAAGGGGAGAGAGGTTGAAATTTGAATCAATCAAATAATGGCTGGAGATTTAACCACCAATGCCTACGTAACGAAGCCTCCAGAAAACCCCAGAAAGATGGGAGTAGGGAAGCTTCCGGGGTTGGTGAACACATGGAGGTGCTGGGAGGGTGGTGCCCCCGCCCAGAGAGGGCATGGAAGCTCCACTCCCCTTTCCACATACCCTGCCTTATACGTCTCTCCCGTCTGCTTGTTCCTGAGTTCATTCTTTTCTAATAATGAATATGTGATGGGACTATAACTACGTATTCCCTTTGATTGATAAATACTCTCAATTACTATGCGAATCTAACTTCGGTTTTCATTTATAGACTAGCCCTAGCTTGCCTGGGCTCTCTCAGGACTCAGGCCAGGTTGGACCAAAGCTGACTGGCCAAGCCTCCAGAGGGCCAAGTAGTCCCTTATAACTGTAGTCATTGATAAAGGTTTTGGAACTAGTATCAGTGGATATATACTTGGCTAGTAATTTTCATCCTACTTAATGTCATGACCCAACCTACTTTAGTCTGACTTTTTGACACTGTCTTGACTCCTCCACTTCACCCCGTACACTATGTGGTTAGAACCTCTTTTAATTAAAGTGAATTAAATTGTGTCCTGAGAATTTCATGAAATCTCACTTAAGGTCACTAAGAATCCATTTAATTTCTCCAAATCTTGGAATGTTAGCATCAAATTTGTATTTACCCATGATAGATAAATTTTTCAGTGTCTGAAAACTTACCATAGTTCACAGGATACGTTAGCAACTGTTCCGAACAGTTGGTTAGAAACACTTGATGAGCAGGAAGTTGGGGTTGCATATTGGATTTATTGCCACTAGTCACTTTATCAAGTATGCTTGCTTCTCCCAGCTAACTCTCTTCAGGCTTTCTAGCTCACGTGAGAGGAAAGATGTGTTGTTCACAGTTCTAGGTCTGAGAATCAGTTAGTCCTAACCCCCTAGTGGATCACCTACAGTAACCAATCCCTTCAAGCTTCTCATTTATTTTTTCTGCTTCCTTTTTAGCATGAGTGACGAATCAGGTACAAGTTGACTCTTGAACAATGTGGGGGTTAGGGGCACCAACTCCCACCCCCCCCCGTTGGGTCAAAACATTTGATTCCCCCAAAACTTGACTACTGATAGCCTCCTGTTGAACTTCAGAAGCATTATCATTAACATACACAGCCAATGAACACATATTTTATATGTTATGTAAATTATATATAGTATTCTTAAAGATAGGTAGAGAAAAGAAAATGTTATTAAGAAAATAATAAGGAAAGAAAATACATGTAAAGAGCTGTACTGTATTGATTAAAAAAAAATCCACATGTAAACGGACCTGGATTGTTCAAACCTATGTTGTTCCAGTCAACTGTAATCATTATTGTAGGTATGTAGATTTAGTGAAAGTGTGTATGCTTTGAATGTAGCCAACATTTATGGAGACCCGTGTTTTTAAAATCGGGCAAACCTGGAAGACATGAGAGAAAACATGTCTGTGCTAACTGAGTTTGTAAACCTTGAAAATAAGAGAGTCATTTGCCTACAGCAAATGATAGATTGAATTTCCCTCAAAGCGATGATTTTTATGAAAAGCAGACCTTGTAGAAAATGTTGGGAGATGTAGACATTTTTAAGATGTCTCTCCCTTTCCATTTAGGGCTAATATTTTTGGTTTGTTAGGCCTGGATATGTGGGCTTAGATGATTTTCACAAGTAAATTAATAGCTGTATTTCAGGTTGATTCCCTTCAAAGATTATTACTCTAACTTAGCCTGTTTACATGTGGAAAGTCATCATTTCATTGTGTTCTTTTAGTGTTTTGAGAGTATTTTGTTGTTGTTTTTCGTTGTCGTTTTTCAATGAAGACACAAGGCTTGAGCCTCTTTAGAAAGGAGGAATGTACATAAAGACTCCTTTCACCGTAATGTATGTGGCGACATGAGTTTAAATGTTAGCTTCTCTGTCAATGTCAAAGTTTGAGAACATTTTTTGCTATCTGGGCACCATGATAGGATGGCACCCCATCTGTGCTCCACTCTACCCAGTGAGGATTGAAGTGTAGTTAACTAGAATCAAACTAATGAAAAACAGGATTTTGGTGTTGCTGGAATATGTAGAAAAATGTGGAGTCTAAAAAAATAATTCTCCCGCCAAGACAGCATTGAAGAAACTCGTTATTTTCCATCTGCCTATTTCTTGTTCTCAGGGTGAAGTGAAAGCAAAGTTTTAAAACTTTTTTCTCTACTGAAAAATAAATATACTTCAGAAAACCCCTATCTAGAGAATAAAGCAATTAAGAACTACCTGACTGTGAGGATCTCGCCCCAGCTCGACTGAAAGCAACATTTTCATTGCGTTGCATCAAGATGTGCGTGAGAATCAGCCTGCTCTGATCGGCCAACGTGCTGAGTGACTTAACATTTCAATAAATAAATAAATATTCAGGCCATCGTAAAATATCCTCTGTAATTATAAACACGGGAGACTTTATGAGACGCAAGTGGGAGTTAAATGGCTCCGCAACACAAGGTCTGAGCAGTTGGTGTGCTTTGAAATTGGGAGACCTTGGGAAAATTAAATCTACCAAAAGACCATTACCATTTGTTTCCAAGGCTTGATGTTTTTGTAAAATTTTTTCAGCTCTCTAGTTTGGAAATACAAAGGGGTTTGAATTCATTTGATTCTAGCAGCATATGTAGGGTACCATCTAACATTAGGGCAACTTGAATAATTTTTTGAGCCAAAAGTTTAATTTCTGCTTTAGAAAGTTTAACTTCTATTTTAAAAAAGATATGTAGATGTTATTATTGCCTGCATTAATGTGGAAATTACTAATTGCTAGTTACTTTATTTTAATTAATTAGATTAAAAAAAAATTTTTTTTAATGTTTATTTATTTTGAGGCAGAGAAAGACCGAGTACAAGCAGGGGAGGGGCAGAGAGAGAGAGGGAGACACAGAATCCAAAGCAGGCTCCAGGCTCCAAGCTGTCAGCACAGAGAATGACATGGGGCTCGAACTCACAAACCGTGAGATCATGACCTGAGTCGAAGTCGGACACTTAACTGACTGAGCCACCCAGGCATCCTAATTAATTAGATATTTAAACACTGGCTACATGTGCCTAGTCCAAGGCTATGTAGTATTGGAAAAATTAACATTATATATGTTGCCTGATCTATGCTTCCTGGGAAGCAAGATTTTGGAAATAGTTTGATATGGAAACACTTTTTAAAACATTTTTTTAAATGTTCATTTTTGAGAGAGAGACAGAGACAGAGACAGAGCAGGAGTGGGGGAGAGGCAGAGAGGGAGACTCAGAATCTGAAGCAGGATCCAGGCTCTGAGCTGTCAGCACAGAGTCTGACACAGGGCTCAAACCCACAAACCGTGAGATCGTGACCTGTGCTGAAGTCAGACACTTAACCGATTGAGCCACCCAGGCGCCCCAACACTTTTTTAAGTAAAGCACTAGATAGTATTTATTCAAGTCCCAAACTGATTTTGACCAAGTTCTACAATGTGATACAGAGAAAGCAATAGTTAGCAATCAAGAGGTTTATGTTGTAAGAAATATTTAGGTAGGCAATATAGATGATTTAAGAATATTTATAGGCCCAGAAAAATTGGTAGAACTTTGGTAGGTGGAGATGGCCAGAGCAGAGATGCACAGTAAATAGCAGAGAACTACCAGTGAATTTATGAATTATATCCCTGATTACCTTTTCCAAAGCATGTACGTATCATGTATCTGTCATCAGTGAAGTTAATGAATCAGTTAGTATCTCTCAATGATTTCTAAATAGTAGACTATTCCTTTCTTGATATGTGTATTATCCTAACGGTTGGCTTGCTCAATAAGCAGCTGTTTTTCTCACCAAGGGCTGTTAACACACGTAGGTGATAGTGCCTGCTTTACCACTACACTAGCTCTCTGTGTACTTTTGACAGGATCAGCTACCTGATCTGTGAGGTCCTGTGCAAAGTGAAAGTGGGGTCTTCCTGGTCAAAAATTAGCATTAAGAATTTCAGGATCATGAGAGGGTGAAACCAAACCCAGCCCTTCTCCCTCCTCCTCCTCCTCCTCCTCCTCCTCCTCCTCCTCCTCTTCTTCTTCTTCTTCTTCTTTATCTTTTAATGTCTTTAAAGTTTATTTATTTATTTATTTATTTGTTGTATGTAATTTATTGTCCAGGCCTTCTAAGTAAGGGGCCCTGTGCACCTGCACAAGTCACACACCCAAGAAGCCAGACCAGCCAATGGGGACAGCCAGAGAAGGTGGATGAACTCTGCTTAGTGCAGAACCTTCCAGCCTAGGGCACCCTGTACCAAATGTGCTCATCATGGCTGAGCAACCATTTACTAGTCATCAATCCTGACTAGTATATAGATAGAGCTATAAAGTGACACCAGGTGTGTAACTTTGTGTAATATTTATTTAACATTATATTCGCACAGACATGTATGTAAATAAATATGTAGAACGGAGTTCTGAAAACTTCTGGTATGGCAGCCTTGGGCAAATTAACTAGAATAAGATCAACTGTCACTATCCATAAATCATATTGTATGTCATGTTATATACATCATTCCACAAATACTCTCTCAGCATCCACTTTGTGCTAGATGATTTTCATGGTGTTAAGGATACAACAGAGAACAGACTAAACATAATCCCTGCTCTCAGAGAGCTTTTATACTATTGAGTTTCTGAAATTTTGACTAATTTGCTCAGGATTTACTTTGTATTTTTGCTTTCATGTTGAAAAACCCCTGGTTTTCTGGCTTTATTAAGACCAGAAGCTATTCTTGTCACTATTTAGAACTGAGAAGAACCAGGACTCTCTGGAAAAGAATGCGTGGAAAGTCTGCCCTTGAGAGATTTCCAAGCTGAGGACACTCCTCAGAGTACTTCCCATGAGTCCAAAAGGCTCATTTACTTCCAGAGATTCCTGGGAAAGAAGACAGCCCCCTTATCTTTGGTCAGAGGACACTTACCATAATCCTGAGTGACAAAGGATTGCCCTGAATGTCAACTGCATCCATCTTAGAGAAATCAACAACCCTTGCTTGTCACCCTTTCAAAGAATTTCCTGGTCTGGTTTGGCCTTTCTATGCCACATTCCATTCCAGAACCCCAGCTGAAATGTTCTCAAGGGCTGACCAGAGATTCCTCCTCCTTTCTCTGTGTTGGTACAACTTGACCGCTGCTTGACATCAAGGTCAACTGGAGATTGGGAACAGTTATGTAACTGCATTGTAAATTGAATTAGTGCTGTACATGAGCCCAGACCATGTAACCAGGGCAGCTCAAGGCAAGTGCAGCAACGTGTCCCCAGGAGACAGCATCGACAGCATCGCAGGAACTGCTTGCTGCTGAAAGGAAACCATGTATCACAGGAGAAAAAGAACACAACCCATCTCACTCCAGTCCCTTCACAGTCTGGGCAGGCTGCTGCCCTGTCACGTGGGGAGGAAGACAGAGGCATTAAGCGCAAAGGGAGGTTGTGTATGGTGTCAGCCTGGCGGCTGGGCAGTGACCGTAGCATGCATATGATACACATTCTTAGACTGAGAAAAAGAAGTTATTTTTTAATGTCAGAAAGGACACTACCCATAGACGGGAAAAAAAGGCTTACACGTGTAGAGGAAAGAAGCGTCTGGCAATCTTCTGTGCATTGGAGGATGGACAAGAGATTTTGTAGGACCATCCTCCTTCTGCTGGTGACCAGTTGTTTGGGGGAGAATATATGCACACAGGTCTTAATGGCTAGAGATGAAACATTTTTGGACACCTTTGATGACCTGGGGACATTCTCCCCCAAAGTGAGATGTCATGCTGGAGAGAGGGAAAAATAGTAGGTAGGTTTTCTTTCCTGGCAAATGAATACAGAGGTAACTTTGGTGGGGGCGGGGGGTGAGAAAGTACCAGGATCTTATCATGACCCTGGTATATGCTAACATGACCATCTTTAAAAGAAGGTGAGGAAAGGCAGAATAATGTAAGGCTGAAAGCTTGGCCTGTGTAGTCCAGATGGGACCTGAGCACAGCTTTATCTCATACTAAGTGCTTGATGTGAGGCCAGGTTCTTAAACCTCTTCCACATCTGCAAAAGGGAATTGTTAGAGTACTGACCTCAAAGGGCTTTTGTGAAATTCAATAAAGTCGCACAAGATAGTATCTGAAAATTAGTGGCATGAGGACTTGCAAATACTAACTATAATAGCTAATAGTTATTGGATGTACTAAGTGGTTTCCACATATAACCCATTTATTTTTCATAATAATCTTATGAAAGGCTGAGAAGTTTAGTAAATTGCCCCAGGTTGCGTATCTAGGAAGTGGCTGATCCAGGATGTGAAGCCAAGGCAGTTGGCTCTAGCATTCTTGCTCTAATATAGGGTTGTGTTAATGAAGGGATTAGGGCTTGTGAAGGGGCAGAAGGGGCAAGGTGGGAACAGAATAAACAAGCCCATAACTCTACGAATCATAAGTGTGAAGACAAATTGATTAAAATGACTCCTGAAATGATGGGGCGTCTGGGTGGCTCAGTCGGTTAAGCGTCCTACTCTTGACTTCGGCTCAGGTCATGATCTCACAGTTCGTGAGTTCGGGCCCCGCATTGGGCTCTCCACTGACAGTGCAGAACCTACTTGGGATTCTATCTCCCTCTGTCTCTCCCCCACTTGCTCTCTAGCTCTCTCTTAAAATAAATAAAAGAAAAACTTTAAAAAAGAATAAAATAAAATAAAATAAAATAGCTCTTGAAATGAGTGAACATTGATTATAAGGGCCAGTCTCCTTTACTGGTTATTCTTTTGTGAGTCCATTACATGGTTATGACTCTCATGGTTCCATTTTTAGCCCCTTCTGTTCTCCACCTGTATACTTTGCCTGAGTGAGCATTCTATCTGCATTTCTGCCTCCAAAACATTTCCATATGCCTACTAGTTATATTGCCTCTTATCTTCCCTCCTCAGATGTATCCTCCTCTCATGCTTGTACCTCTAACAAATGCCTGGATACCTACCAGGTATCTGTGACTACCTAACAGAGCCTCGCTGAGTTTCCCACCAGCAGTGAGGGGAGCATGACTACCATTTTTGAAGATCCTCACCAGCCCTGAAATGTTTTTGCCATGCGGTAGGTGGGAAATGGCGTTTGACTTCTTTCTTTGGCAACTTCCTGACTGCTAACAAGATCACAGCCTGTCAGTTACGAACATTTCCTTCTCTGCCCTTCGGATCCATAGAGTGTTTGTCTTTTCTTCATTTTAAGAGACTTTTTTGGCATATTAAGAAAATAAATATATTGTTTCACAAATACTTTTATATATTATGGATCTTAAGGTAATTGTGTAACAAATACATTTCCCAGTATATTTTAAAATTTGCTTATGTCTTTTCCTACATGTTCAAAAAAATTTTTTTTAACTTTTATTTATTTTTGAGAGTCAGAGATAGGGCGTTAAGCAGGGGAGGGGCAGAGAGAGGGAGACACAGAATCCAAAACAGGCTACAGGTTCTGGGCTGTCAGCACAGAGCCTGACACAGGTCTCAAACCCACAAACCGTGAGATCTTGACCTGAGCCGAAGTTGGACGCTCGACTGACTGAGCCACCCAGGCGCCTCTCATTTTTAAAAATTTAGATACATAGTCTGTCTGGTGTTTATGTGTGGTATCTTTTATTTATCCCATTTTTTCCCCTTCTAGATATTTCAGCAGTAGTCATTACGTATATGCTAACTTCGGCCGTGAATTAAAATGTCATCTTTGCCATATATTAAGTTCCCATGAGTACTTGGATCTGTTTTGTCCTCCCTATTCAATTCCATTATTACATATCTTTTTGGGTGCTATTATCATAGGTATATATGTACAACAAATACTAAGTTTTATTATCTGGCAAGGCAAGTACCCCAGAGGTATTTAGTTGCCCGTGTCTATTTTCCACCAGAATCATTGTGCTGGAGACATTCCCTCCGAGTGTGTGCCAAAGTGGCAGTGTTCTCTCTGTGAGCGTGATCAGGGGATGTTCTTTTGCCTTATCCCTGGAACGAGACAAAATGACACAATATATAGTAATTTAGGAGGCCATATTCATTGTAGTTCGGTGCATGAACTCTGGAGTCAGATTGCCCAGGTTTGCACCCCCACATCAGCACCGATTAGCTCTGTGCCCTTAGACAAGTCCCTGATCTTATCTAACCTCAGTGTTCCTTATTACAGAAAGGGAGAGCATAATGGTACTTAACTAGCTAGGCTTTTAGTTAAGATTAGATGAGTTACTATGAGTGAAAGTCTTTAGCACAGTACTTGGCAAATAGTAAGTGCTCCATCCGTGTTGACTGCCTTGTTGATTATTCTGCCCTTCACTCTGCCAGGCCCAGGGATACAGCAGTGACAGGCAAGACCACTGCTCTCGTGGATCTTCCATGAACCAAGAAAATAAACAAGACAAGTGCAGATTGTGGAAGTCCTCTGGAGGAAATAAATGGCAATGTAATAGTGACTGAGAAAATGTGTCTCTGGGGAGGTGACACTGAAGCTGCCACTGGACAAATGAGCAGCCAACAGGAAGAGAGTACCCGGAGGAGGAAAAGTAGGTGCAAAGTCCCTGA
Organism: Leopardus geoffroyi; assembly: GCF_018350155.1. Lineage (NCBI taxonomy): Eukaryota > Metazoa > Chordata > Mammalia > Carnivora > Felidae > Leopardus > Leopardus geoffroyi. The sequence continues at coordinate 134,553,199 of NC_059326.1, forward strand.
AGCAAAAAGGAGCTCACTGTGTTCCAGAAACAAAATGAAAGTTGGACTGGCTTGACAATAGTAATGGGGGCCTTGGCTAGACTGGAGCCAGTCTTGCCTAGTTCTGGTGAGTAGAGGAAGGCAACACCCATTGCCCACAACTCTGTTTTAATCCACTGGTTTACCCCGGGCCTAAGGAGCATCCTGGAATCAAAGCCTGTTCACCATTAGGATTCACGCATCCAATGTGTCAACTAGATAGAGGTGGCCCCAACAAGGGAAGACAATTTCAAAAAGTGAACCCAAATCAGAAAACAGTCCAAGCACTGCAGGAAAGTGAAGGTTCTAGGTTAATGATAAAGGACACCAAAAGTCATCCTGACCCAGTGTTGTGTTGTGTTGTGTCTGCTTGCCTGGAATAAAGGTGCCCACTGAAAGAAACGTAGCATTAAATACCGTGGCATATCGGGATCCAAACATCGCTCTCTAGGGATCCCACGCCAGCACCAACCTAAGCTTAAAACTGGAGTGTCTCCATCACAGTCTGCAAGAACGGTGGCAAGATCTCCAACCCGGAGGCACAGCTGTCATCTCCGGGTTTCACCACATTGGGCACCATGGATTTGCAGCTCAGGGGAAGCATCCATCACAATAAGAACACAGTTTTAAAAATAAAGGTTTGGGGCATGAGGGTGGTTTAGTCAGTGAAGCGTCTGACTTCAGCGTTGGGCTCTGCGCTGACAGCTCAGAGCCTGGAGCCTGCTTCAGATTCTGTGTCTCCCTCTTTCTCTGCCACCGCCCCCCAACCCATGTGTGCGCTCTCTCTCTCAAAAATCAATAAACATAAAAATAATAAATAAATAAGTAAATAAATAAATAAATAAAGTTTTAACTTGGGATATTCAAGAACACTGGTTGTTTCTGGCCAGTATTTGCAAGAAATGGCAAAGTCTGATTTAGGCACATATGAGTGCATCCCCAGAGATTCCTGGAAATATGTAGAGAGGGTTCTGTTAGACTGGTGTTCTCCATGAAGCAGGTGGGAGTTTGACCATACGCATTTGTATACTGATGTTAGAGTGGTCCCTTTACAGACAATGTAAAATATATCTGTATGTTCACAGTTGAGCTGAGAATCATTTTGGTGAGATGAAAACTGTCAGGCCATCTCATTTTCCTTTGAAAACAAGGGAGTTTTTTAATCTCACCTTCATTTTGCTTCCTTATTGGTCTTCCTAGAAAGTAATCATGAGAAAACCAAGGTTGATATTTAAAAAATAGACCAGAAGCATAGGAGGTGTACTCCCAGCATTTTATCTGAATTACACATGGATGGCCTACTGGATGCCCCCACAGAATGGGTACTCTCCTTTGCTCTATAGAAACCTTCCCAACCCTTCACCCAACTCCTACACTTGGTTTGTTATACTAAACCTAAGAGGAATTTAACATATCTGGCATGGCATAGAGAAGTACTTTATTGCTAAAATTGCTTCTCTGGCATCGTTTACCGGTTATCCTTGATCCCAAGAGCTCAAGAGGTATACTTTCCCTCATATTCAAGCACACATATCAATGATTATTAGATTGGATTACTTGAGTTTCGAGGGCTGAGGACTGCTTAGTTCGTCTTGGTCAAGTAATGTTTGCTGAATAAATGGATTCATTTTATACACTACGTTGTATTTACAAATCCCTTCCATTATCTCTTCATTGTCTTTTTTTTTTTTGACCTTCTCAAATACCAGGTAAGAATGGAAGACAAACAAGTATTATTTTTAACAGATGAATAAAACTCACCTCAGAAAGGTTAAGGGACATGCTCAAAATCTTGCTCCTAGGAAATGACAGAACCAGACATTGGATTCATATTTTCTGTTGCAAAAGTCTCTATTTTTCCCATAGAGTTCAGATGTTTGTTATCTACCCAACGAAAGTGACCACCATCATTTGCTGAAATATCCTGAGCTCCTCCTTGCAGCGTGCACGGATATTTATATTTTATTCTCAACTTCTCATCTTCTTGCTCCTTTCCAAACGTGAACACTATGCTGACCACTAAACATGACATAACAAGAAGAGCTCAGAGGTGGAAATAAGGAGATTCAGGCTCTTCTATAGGGCCTGCACCAGTGCCAAAAATAAAGTACAGGATGTATTATTTCTCTGGGAGGAGCTTACAATCTAATCTCATTGTTTGCGGAACTAACGAAGCAAACTCCCCTTGAGTTGCCTGAAATGCTGGCCAGTTCAGTGGCTCTCCAAGGGTAGATGGCAGTCCAAGGGAGCTATGGCACTCTCAGACTGTGTTTTGTCATCTGGGAATGCCTCAGTTCCTAAATTGAACTGAATCTATGAATTTGCAATTGTCTCATGCATTTCCTTACTGTCTCCCCTTCTGCCCTGGTTTGGTCTTTTCCCCAGTCTATAGACCCTTCATGGCTCTAGAAAGACAACCTTCTGTAAAGACCTGGATCCCCCATCAATGCGCTGAAATCTGGACCCTACAGATTTCAATCCTGAAGCAAGTGGGAAAACCACGGAGACACGTTGAATGTTGCATTACCACCTGAGGCAAATTTTCTTTTTGAAAAATTTCAACAGGGATTGAATGTACATCTACAGCATAATTGGACAACAGCTTTTCTCTTTCTCTGCAGGTTCCTGCCAGGACTTCAAACAATGAGAAGGCAGGTCACTGCCAGGTTTGCACGATGAATTTGGGAGGAAGTAGGAAAAGGGGAAGAAAGGCCAAGTCTTATAAGGTGTGATTTAATTTTAAAAATGCTTATGCTGCTCTTTATAAGAATATCCATTTAACTGGATTTCTTTCTTGCTGACAAAAGAGGCAACTGCTGTATATAAAATAAATCTGATTAAAACTCTTTCTCTGTTCCTTTCAAGGTAAAGGGTGCAGAGCCCAGGAACAGAACACATTTGGATTGCTGGCGTGTGCAAATGATTGTTTATGGGATGTCTGGTGCCAGGACCCACAGAAGGCTCTTGTACGGCCCTGTAAAAGTAGAGGGAATGGAAAGCTTTTCCTTAGGCATAAAAAGTTTATTTTATTTCTCATTCTCTTTCACAGTGGTAGCTATTACTTTGTAATTTTGTTGGCATTTTGTTGGCAGCCCAAAACGACAGAAATCATATCCCTTGCTTACAGTGTGCAGTTCTGATTCATTTTGTTTAGCCCAAGTCACCACATATAATAAAGGCAGCAGCTGCTAGGCCTTATGCATAGGTCTAAGCTGGAGCAAGTTCCTTTAGGCGAAGTCTTCATCAGAAGGCTGAGCGAGTTCACACCCTTTCCTCTCCTCTCTCCCAGCAGGGTTTTTAGAACGCAGCAAATAGGAAGAAATGAATACAGTTTTCGCAATTATAATCGACGTCTCTTCTCTTCGGCATCCGACTGAGCAAACAACCTCTTTCAAGCCAGTCAAGTACCGTTTCAGAGAATCCTATCTGCATGGTGTTATCTGGACGGCGGGAGGCCGTGAGTCACAGACACAGGGCCAAGTATCCGGCCTGAGATAACCAAGTGTCTGAGAACGGGAGCCGTCTCCCAGGATGTGGGTCAGGTGTGAGGAGCCACTAGGAGCCAGGACCATCCGGTCAACGGTTTAGTCAAAGAACGAAGTCAGCACCCCAGGCAGGCACGCGGAGCTGTGGATGCGTGGAGACTCCGGTTGTCAAGAGAAGCGGTGTGCTGGCAACAGGGAGGCACAGATGCTGACGGACGAGGTGTTTCGGGCTGCCAAAGGTCTGAGTAGATGGTCACGAATCAGGGGACCCGTGGTGGCCAGAAAAACACAATGAAGGCCACTGGAGAGCGGCTTGGCTTCCGCAGCGGAAGCCACCCCTCTGCAGCCAAAGGACTTTTATGTGCTGCTTCCGTTAAAGGAAGGAACAGCAGCCTTGTGTGGCTTGTGTAGAGCCTTCAGATGCAAACAAGCCAATTGGCCACTGATGCTGAATATGGCCTTGGGTGGGGAAACGCCTGCCTGGAAATATAAAGCGTGCATTCACGCACACTTTACTTAGAGCAGTTAATCAGGAATGGAATTATGGAGAAGCCTAAACACTCCCGTGCCATGAGTGGCTTTTGATATGGCCATATTTCTACAGGTGAGTAAACCAAGACCCAGGTAAATGTGCCATGTGTGCACCAGTATTAGAGAAAGTGGTGCAAGGTGTCCCGGACACAGCCTGTGCTGTCTGGACAACAGATAGGAGTAGCAGATCACGTTCCTTAATCGGGCACAGGGATTATGATTTTGCAAGATAGGTATGTATAAACAGCTGAAGAGAGTCGGAGGTAGTTTGTGAGTGATATTGAGTGATAAAATAATATCAATATTGATGATGGCGATATGGTGATGATTATAAGGGTGGTAGTTTTAATTAGACGAAGGAGGAGGAAGAAAAGGAGACGTGCAGAATCTAACTTACATGTAATAGGCTGAACAAGCTAGAATTCATCTTTGAGATAGGACTGCATGACTCCCTGGGGGCAGAGACCAGGCCTTTTTCCTGGCTTCATGCCCAGCGTCTTGCCCCGTACCTGGCCCTGCCTAGACGTGCTATTAACATTATAGAAGAGAAAGCACCAGCGACCGTGACTCCTGACCATGCCAGGGATGGTATACAGTCGGTGTGAATTGTGTCCCCCTGGGTGGCAGAGTCTGTAGCATGGACTTGAGATACACTGTGGTTTGGCCCTGGTCCATTCTTACCTCGATCATTTGTTTGAGGCAAGCGGTTTTTGCCTCATTGATTTTCACTGCTCATCGGGTCCCATTAACCTATTCATTAGTAACAGCTTCATTCCCTTCCCACATACTCTGTCTCCTGAATGACATTTCTTTGTGTCATTAGCAGGGACCACGATGGCGGTGCATCAGCGGAATGTGGCATTTCCAGCAGGGCCTGCTGGCTGGCAAGTACCACTCTGCCACACTGGTACTCACAGGGAGGGGACAGCCATTTTAATTACAAAGGACTCAGAGCATTGGTTGTCAAACTGACATTAGAGTTCTAATCTCTTTCACTCATTCTCTCTCATGCGCAAACACACACGCACCCACACCTTGACTCGAGAATGCCTTTCTCTATTATGTCAGGTACTTCAGATTCCCTTTTCCAAATGCGAACCCGTTTTTGTGACCCCAGACCTGGTCTTTCTCCAGATTCCATCTTGTCTCTGGAATCACTCTTGCCCCATCCACTAAACTTGAGGCCCAGAGTCATCTGTGACTCCTTGCTCTTTGCTCTTCCCTACATGTGACCAGGCACCAGGATCCAATCAGGCTTCCAGAGTAACAGTGCTTGAGCCCCCCCCCTTCTGTCCTCGGTCACTGCCACTGCTCTGGCACACCTGCCTCTTAGCTTTCACCTGGAACTCACCCCTGCAGCTTTTGTGGGCTTCAGACTTCTCCATCCTTCTGACTCCTCCTCTCGGGGACCATGAGGGTAGAGAGTGGAAAGGTTATGGGGGAGTACAGACTCCAGGCATGGGAGATAAATTCATGATAGCAAACATTTATTGAGCACTTTCTAGGTGCCAGGCACTAGTCTTGACATGACCCCACTTAATCCTCACAAAAACGTAAAGGTGGATGCTGTTAATTATCTCCACATTTAACAGGTAAGAGAGCCGATGCTAAGAAATTTTAAGTGACGTACACAGTTCACATACTAGAAAGGGGCAGAACTGGGACTCAAGCCGGGCTTGCCTGCCTCTGAGATCCTTGTGATTTTTGTGACAACCTCCTACCTGTCTAGTTGCTCAAGAGCAGAACTTGTCGATCACCTGGAGGGCTCATTAGAACACCCCCACAGTTTCTGATTCAGTACATCTGGGATGAGGCCAAGAGTTTGAGGATTTGCATTTCTAACAAGTTCCCAGGTGATGCTGATCCAGGGACCACACTTGGAGAGCCATCACGGAAGGTGGCGTTTGTTTGGAGCCCTTTCTCCCTAGGCACAGCATGAGTAGATGGAAATTCAGATGTTCAGACTGGTTTCAAGTGGAGGATCCACCATTCACTAGCTCTGTGTCTCTGGGCCACACAATACAACCTCAGCGAACCTCCTTTGCCTTTTCTATAAAATGGGAATGTTTGAGGACTGGAAATCATGTGCATAAAGCTCTGAGCTCTGTCACTGGCACAGAGTAGAATTTAGTAAGTTACAGCGGTTTACAAGTATGACCCCTTTTGGTTTATTTCTGCCTTTTCATTTTCTCTCTCTCTCTCTCTCGCTCTCTCTTAGACAGTTCGCACTTGATATTCCTCACATTTGGATGTTATTTTCCAGATTTTTGCATAGCTCACTCCTCACCACTGGAATTTCCACTAAGACAGAACACCTCACAGAGGCTTGGTCCTAGAGAAGGGAGCCCCCAAGCATGTGGGTATTGTTTGTTTGGTGGGTAGATTTGTAAGTACTGATCCAGTTTTTGGAAAGATCAGAGATCTATTCAGGTCCCTAGTCTATAAATAGTTTTCAGCTTTGGCTTTGAAGATAATTATTCATTTTCCTAAGTTGTCAAATGTATTGGCATACACAAATTCACTGGTTATATTAACATATTTTTAGCTTCTAGCTATCAGCATTCTAGCCCTTTCACTTCTGACTTTTTCTTTAACAACTTCTCTTCTTTTTTATTGATCATCCTTGCATAATTTGTCCCTATAAGTAGTCCTTAAAAACCCCATTATCTGGTATAATCTTTGTTTTCTATTTATCTGGTTGATTTCATTCCTTTTTTTCCTTCTTTCCTTTTTCCTGCCGCTTAAGTTGGATGCACAGATCTCTACTAGTGTTTTTCCATTTCTTTGACAAGCCTTTACAGCTGTAAATGTCCCTTGGATTTCACATATCTTCCTCTCCTGATGTTTCTCATATGTCTTTCAATATATCTGAGCTATTTGAGCAACCTAAATCTGCTGGAATTCAGGAGGGCCTCAATTCAGACTGAGCAGAGGATTTTTCTCTGGTTTTGGCCAGGTGCCCAGGGCACTGACCGTCCTGGGTTAATTTCTCGGTTTAGGGTTTCCCAGCTCATGCAGGTGGTACACATTTAAAGCTCAAATCCACACAAGGGCAGAGCTGTGGTGATGCATTCTCGGGAGAGACCATTTTCTGCTTCCTTCTGGATTTAAAGCCAAGACAGAAGTTCTTTCATCACCTCCTTCAGCAGGTAGGTGGAATATTTCCTATCCCATCCTTTCAGTGAGTTGGTAGTACTTCAGTGGCCCTGAGTTTGTGCCGCTTTTCAGTTCCCTGGCTGCTCCTCCTACAGGCTCCTCAGTCTTTGTGTCCTCTACCTGGTGAAGCCATTGAAACGCCATATTGGTAGCCGGCCTCAGGGAGATTCAGTTGCTGGTCTTACTCTAAATAATTGTTTGCTTTTTATATTTTGTGTCTAGGGGTTTTCCTTATGGCCCTGCTAGTTTGGCTTTGTGTGCCCCAAAGGGGGAAAAAATCTGTACTCTTTCTAAACTGTGTATGTGTGTTGAGGTTATAAAAAGAGGTTATTTTCAGACTCGTTTACCTCATCCCTGGAAATCAAGCTAATCTTCATCACTCTTTAGTACATTACTGTCTTTTTTCTTCTCTGTAGTATTTGCCAATACCTGAGTTTATCTTATTTATCTTACTTGAAGTTAAAGGTAAATAATTTGATTGCAAGTATTCTCTTTTATCGCCTGGTGTATTTGATAATCTAGAACAGCTGCTGACATAGAGTTAGAGCCAATAAAAGTTTGTTGATTAACATTTAAATACATCATGGAATATTCATACACTGGACTGTATCCTATGCAAATTTGTAAAATAAATATATGAAAGCATTAGTATAAAAGGTATCTGAAATATTAAGGTAGAAAAGCGGATTATGAACCACATGTATAATTTGAATCCCATTATAAACTACTTGTGTGTGTTCACTGTATGTGTGTGTGTTTAAAACTATCTGGAAGGACACACATACACACACACACACACACACACACACACACACACACACAAATTAACTGTTTCTTGCCGGTTAGTGGGCTTTTATATAATTCCTTTTTCATCTTCGCGTTTTACACTGGCCACACAATTGTATTTTGTATAATCAAAGGAGGGGGAAAAACATGGTTGCAGGTGTGAGGTATTTGTTAGTTTCAAGATGTCTATTACAGGGGCAGCTTCCTTTTTGTCTTTGTCCTAAAGACTCAGCTTTCAGTAAGTGCATTTGTTTCTACTTTTCTTGAAAGCAAACATGAGCCCCTCTCAGGCTGCTTCTATGCTATTCCTCCACTCAGTGTAAGGGTGTTTTCTTGAACCATAATGTCTTTTAACTTATCACTGCACACATCACATTTGTGTAAGCATCTGCTGGTGCTCCAATTAAGTCTGTTCTAGATTTGAGATTTTATCAACTTTAGTTTTGTTACCTTGCTTTGTGGGAAGAAAAGATACCAAACTATGTTGTACACTGACCTTGTGAGAGGGAAGGGATGTCATCGTCCCTTCTTCTCCTCTACACTACCATTTTGTCAGCATACATTTTGACTCTGGGTTAGGTGTCCTCTGTCTTTGTTCTAAGAACAGCCAAAAATACTGTGAATTAATCCTCTTCGTTCCCAATTGCCTACAATTTACATCAATGATAAAATTGGGATCTGAAGACATAAGGTAAGAATCAGTTTCTGCCCTTCAAGCCCACGGAGATGTTTAAAAATATCATAACGAATATGGTGTCATAAGTTTTATGTGTGAAACACTTCCAGAATTCAGAGAAAGTGCTTGTTGGGTGAATGAAGAGGAAGCAGTGATTTGCCTACTGTTTATTTTTCAGCCTTTTCCACCGCTCTTAACCACTTTTGCTCTAGCGACACTAACATGACACTGGCATCCACAAACATTGGCCATGTTTTCTCTTTTTAATCCCTTCCCATCTACCTGGAATTCCCCTTTTTGTGTTTTCCAGGCAAATTGCTACCTATCCTTTACAATTTGTATCAGGCATCGACTCCTTCAAGAAAATCTTCTTACTAGCCTATTCGCAGGCAGGTTGGTTGTATGTACCCATTCATTCATTCACTCAACAAGCATTTATTGAACACCTTCAGTGTACCAGTCACTGTGCTAGATCCAGAGGGACAGTGGTGAAAAGAAAGGTTGCATCCTGTCCCCAGGGTTCTTAGCTCCTAATGAGTGAGATGGGCAGGAAAGCAAACAAACGTGCCAATGAGTAAAATAGAGACAGTTTATGATCATTGGTATGGTGAAAATAAGCCTGAGGTTCTGAGAGAACACCTGAGGTTGGAGATAGAGGAGGGAACAGTCAGGCACGGAGCCAGGAGAGCATGTTCTGGGAAGGGAGAAACATACATTAAGGCCTCTTCTTGCTCTTATGGTACCCAGAACTTCTCCAGAGTTTAATCTATATGTTCTGCTGTAGGTATCTGCTCTGAGGTGTCTCCTCTCAGACTGAACCCTGAGTTCCCTATGGAGAGAGAGAACATCATTCACCTTTAAGTACCCACTTTTGAGGGCTTGACACATTGTCATGCTCTGTACATGCTTGCATGAATGAAGAGTTAGGTGGATAAATGGATGGATGAAGTGAGCGGCAAAGAAGGAAGGTGAAGATAGTTGAGTGGCCTTACAGATGAAGGAAAACATGTTTTCCTTTCAGAATGGATACCCTGAGGAAAGGTACCCCAGGCAGAGGCAAAGGAATTCACAAAGAAAGGGAATTTACATACATACTGAGTTGAGGGAACAATAAATACGTGTCTAGAGAAGAGGAAGACAAAGTGGGAGAAGAGGTCAAATTAAAGATGGACGAGAAGGGAGGGCCCTATCAGGAATGACCCTGTGTTACTTTATGGCAGATAATGCTGAACCAACCGGGTACTGGAAAAGCACATATATTACTTTGATAATTGTATTAAGTTGAAGTAACCCTAGCCGCTAAGCCCCCAACATCTTAGTAGCTTAAGAAAATTGAGGTTCTTTTCTGGCTGATGAAATCCCTTCTTTTCTGGAAGTGATTCAGGGACCCATTCTCCTTTCCTCCTGTGGCCCCTCTAATCTGCACAAGTTCAGAATACTTTGCTCCCATGCAGCCAAAAGGGGAAGAGCGAGAACCAGAATGGCAGAGTCCTGGGGCCAGCCCTGAGCGAGGTCTGTGACACCTCTATCCACACACAGTCTGTTGGCAAGAATTCGGTCACAGAATCACACCTTGTTGCAAGGAAGACTAGGAAATCGAGTCTAGCCGTGTGCCCTGGAGAAAGGTTTGATGGATACTTAGCCAGTCTCTGCCACATTTGTCAGAGGCAAAATGGGCTTATCCTGGACACTCAGGTTAGGTGTAAAGTGAGGCTCTGGGCACGTGACTGGCTCCCTAGCCACAATGACAATGACTCAAGCATTCACTTTCTCCTCCTCAGCCTACCGGGTATGGGTAGTTTTTCTGCTTTCAAGAAAGCGGCTCCTGTTTAACACACGGTTCCTTGCAGAGGATTTACAAATACTCAGTTTGATACTGTCACTCATACACTGTGCCGCCTTTTTGTATAAGAACACGGGTTCATTAATAACAGGGAACTGGAAGTAGAAATCTTGAAGTACCGGCAATCCATATAATCCTTATTATAATAATATATAACAATACCAGTAATCCTTAAGTGTAAGGGCTTCTTTCTAACACATTTTCCCAATTAGGCAGAAATAAATATATAAATCAGTTTTTCATCAAGTAATTCTGGGAGATATATGTATTCTGTTATTTTTAAATGCTCTTAAACTATATTTAAGGGGAGCTGTTATTTCTATTAGGAGTCGGAGAGACAATACAAGAGAGAACAGGTGAAAATAAAATACTAGATGACGGTGCTCTTCCTTAGGCTCAGGCTTTCTCATTTGGAAACCAAGTTTTCACTACATCATAATTTTGATCATCTCATGTTGTGTAATGCTACCCATTCATGTAATGGAATTTCATAACAGGGTAGAAAATGCTTTTCTTGATGGAGGTTCATCTGAACCTTAGTGCCCATACTGCCTGTCTCCTTGACCATTCCTTCCACTGTGATCTCATCTTCTGCCTCCACCACAAAATAAAAAAAAGGAAATGGTTGAGGGGAAAGAATACATAAAATAAGACAATATGTTTTATTATTAGCATGTGGCTGTTGTGTCTCAAGGCCACCTTCATTTCCCTTGTGAATATTCAGCTCTTTGACGGTAAACTCCTTCTGGGCAGGACTTGATCATCATAACCAATGTTGTAGGTGTTAAGTGTGGTTCTTGACTGGAACCCAGTGACACTGGAAAGCAGATGATTGTAAGCAGAAAAGAAAACATTTAAAGGTGATAGTCTGGTATGTATACATTGCCATCGAAATCTCAACTTCAAAAGGTAAATCTCTAAACAATGAACTAGTTCTAAAAACTAGGATATTCTCTCTTTGAAACTGAAATTTCTTTTCCAGCATTATATACAGTTTGGACCTACTTTTAATAAAATACATAAATGCACAGTAGTTAAATGTCATTGTATGTAAGTATAGAGTAGTATTTAAAATCGGGGTGCCTGGGTGGCTCAGTCGGTTAAATGTCCGACCTCGGCTCAGGTCATGATCTCGCGGTCCAATGGTTCAAGCCCCGCATCGAGCTCTGTGCTGACAGCTCAGAGCCTGGAGCCTGCTTCAGATTCTGTGTCTCCCTCTCTCTCTGACCCTCCCCTGTTCATGCTCTGTCTCTCTGTCTCAAAAATAAATAAATGTTAAAAAAAAATTTTTAAATAACAGGTAAAAAAAAATGTTAACAATGGTTTCATTTGGGTGTTGGGTTTAAGACCGGTTTGCATTGTTTATTTTTCAGTCATTTCAAGAGTGTTAATAATGAATATTTATTTTTGCAATAATAATAAAAAAGTAAATGTCATTAAAAAAAATAAGGAAAAATGAAGAAACTCTCCAAGTTTGCTTCAGCTCTTTTTAGAACATGATCCTGATCTCTTTTTTCTGTACTAGAAGTAGCACAAACTGAACCCAGCCAACAATGTGTCTACCCTCTAGACACATCTCTAACTTTTCTTTGGACCAACATACTTGCTTCCTCCTTGGAACTCCGACTCCCATATGCATCCTTCTGGAATTGGGATGTATATTCGAAGTTATATCAGTAAAATTTCATTTATTTGGCCCATTCTTAGGCTTAACTGGAATTTAGCAATTGGACAATTTTTTGATGGATTATTATAAATTCTAAAAGGCATTGATTGAACTTGGGAGAGCTTCTCTGCCGGGAGGTAGACATCTCCCCTGGGTCTGAAGGGGACAGGAATTGACCAAAGGGATCTGTCCATATTGCTTCCTGGGTCATTGCTTGCGTAATTGACTGGTTGCTTGTGACATTCACTCAGATACATTACTCTGGAAGAAGAAGAGCTTTCATGTGGAGTGTTGGGGTGGATTTCATAAGTCCAGGTTCGTACCTAATGAGCTTGATATGTCTCTGGGAATTGAAGAAAGGATGTCAAGTAGACAGAGGATATATGACCTGAAGTATCTAGCCTGGATCTACCAATTTGTATTTAATTTGCAATGGGAACAATTTGAGCTTATTAACCTCGATGGAATCTAAGAAGAAATTAGTATTGAAAAATCGAGAAGTGACTAGTACTCAACCCAGAGAACTTCCAGCATAGAATGGCATATTAGTAGAGAACTGAGCCTGCAAAGGAGGCAGAGAGAAGAAGTGTCTCAAGAAGTAGGAGGAAAAGTCCAGAGAGTACTAGGTCTCAGGAGCCCAAAGAAGAAAATGTATCCAAGAGTGTGTTGTGAAAAGTTCAAAAGCTGCTGAAAGGTTGGATAAGGGTTAAAAAAATACTTGGATCTAGAAACAAATGGTCACGAGTAAGCAGAACAAAAGATGAAAAAAATACTGAGGTGGGTTGAAGAGAAATGGGAGGTGAAAATAGTGAAGTCCATGAAAGTAGGCAGCTTTTTCTAGTACTCGGGCTATGAAAATGGATGAGAGAGTCAGAGAAGAGGTGACTAAAGATGAAAAATCCAGTATGACTGTTTTTGGGTTTGTTTGTTTTGGTTTTTGTTGTTTTGCAAGGTTTTTTGTACTGTGAGAGAGTCTAGATAGTACCTTAAAAAATTACTCAATATTTGGAAAGGTATCACTGAATGGACTTTGAGTAACATGCTAAGATTCCCTTTTTATAATTTTTTATGACAGACAGTTCTCTAGAGACAGAGGATAACCTGGAGATTTTTTTCGCTGCCTGGAGTGAACAGGCCCCTGGTGTGACGCAGGTTTACAGACCTGTTGCACATTAACCAGTATTGGATCTAATTCCTAAGTACTGCCCTAATTAATATTTCTTTGTTTCTTTGAAATAGGTAACCTTTTGAGTGCTCTTTGGGCTGGGGTGAACATCTTTCAAGTCCTCCGTTAATTAATTGACGAGTTAAGTAGAGGGACTGTGAGGTGTTTGTTTTAATGTATGCCTGAGAATCGTGATTCGTACATTTTTGAAAATTACACTTGAATGACTGTGAGGCCAATTAAAAGAGGAGAACTGAGAACAGACAAGCACCAGCTTTATGAAGATGGAAGGGACATACTTAGAAAGACGTAGGCAGCGGAGCTACAGGAAGAAGAGTGAAGTATGTCCAAGAAGAGCTGAGAAAATCCAAGGCGATGTGTGAGCTTCCCAAACACAGAGCCATCATTACAAATTTAGGCTTTTAAGTTGGAAGCATACAGAATTTGCATTATGCATTCATTAAGAAATGTTGGGCAATGCTTACTTGAACTGAATAAAGTAAAAAAGAGACTTTGCCTCAGAGCAAAAGCTGAGTAAATTTAGGTCCCTTCAGATACATTTGAGAATGGGGATCCAGAGACAATAGATGGGCTTAACCTGTAGTGTCTTGAAATTTCCGAATCAATACATTCATTTCTGAGCAGGGTTCAACATCATCGTCATCAGAGCAGCTTGATAATTTTGGAGCTTCAGCACCTCCTAATGACCCATGGCTAACGTAGGCCATGTTCCACACAGCCCAGGAGTGAAGGGGTCAATATGGGAAGAGAGCAGATGTGGTTAAAGGCAGCAGCACACCGTACCCCAAGCTCCCAAAATAAACTTGCTTACATAACACGTAAAAACCTCCCAATTCCTCCCTCAGGTTGTCTTGGCAGAACAGCTGATTTCCACCAAGAGGAAATACTCCATTATTCAAGATAAGGAGCTCCACTCACTAACATTTCTGCCACTCCTCTAATGCTCTTTATGAATTTCCATCAGAAAGGGATTTTTTTTGGCCCCTTTTGCTTTTCACATAAATGCCAGTTATGTGAATCAAACTGGTCAGTGAAGACAGAACTCCCTGGCTCACCTGTTTTCCCACTGAGGCTCTGATTATCTTGTGAACAGCGCCTAAGAAGTCATTCTGACATTGCTTATTTGAACTGTGCTTTATTCGGCATTGCCCACCTCTGGCTGCGATCTTTAAATGTTGTAAATTCATTTGGACCAGGGATTTGGCTGTTCACACATTTTGCCTATTTTGGTGTTGCTTCAAGCAAAAAGCAAAATGAATGTTTTTTGATAACAAGAATCATGTTATCGATGAAGAAGACAAGGAGGTGCGAATACACTGGGGGAATGTTCTGTTACAGCCCAGGGCAGGAGGACTGCTTGTCATCATGGCTAGTGACATGACACAGATTGGAAGTAGCATCAGATACAATTGGTGGATTTTGGCTCTGTTAACACTAGAAGAGAGGCTCTTCCTGATTCTAAACTTCCATGCATTGAAATGACTGGTTAGCCTAGAAACGTGGTTATAACGTTTGACTCATTTTTTAAAAGCAAGTACTTTCTTTTATTTATTTATTTATTTATTTATTTATTTATTTATTTATTTATTTACGTTTATTTTTGAGACAGGGAGAGACAGCATGAACGGGGGAGGGTCAGAGAGAGAGGGAGACACAGAATCCAAACAGGCTCCAGGCTCTGAGCCGTCAGCCCAGAGCCTGACGCAGGGCTTGAACTCACGGACCGCAAGATCGTGACCTGAGCCAAAGTCGGATACTTAATCGATTGAGCCACCCAGGCGCCCCAAAGCAAGTACTTTCTTATTGGCTTCTCTCTTTCTCTGTATAAAATCCAGATTCCCTTAGCATACTTTATCGTTTGCTCTCATAATTCACAGTAAACATGAGGAAGTCAACTGTTCTACGTGTTGCTACCTAATACTAAGGAGAATACCCCTGGTGAACACCTCTTGCCAAACCACATACCCATTACCTGGTACCTAGAGAGCAGTGAGAGAGAGGAAGAAATGCATTAGTGAGAATGAGTATTCCTCCAAGGGTGTGCAAAACCACAGGCAGGAAACAGGGAGCCCAAACATTTCTATTTGCTGCAGAGGAAGTGGCTCACATCAGTCCATCATCTTTTCCCTGGCTGACCTCCAATTACCCTCTCTTCCTTGGGCCATCGCAGGAGGGGAGGGGCCACAGGGAAGGAAGGCCTAAGGAGATTGCTGGAGGGCTCATTTGCACAGGTCCCAAAGCCTCCTGGGTAATAACAATAACCATCATTTATGAATATTTTTTTAAGTTTATTTATTTTGAGAGAGGCAGAGATAGCATGAGTTGGGGGAGGGGCAGAGAGCAAGGGAGAGAGAGAGAATCCCAAGTAAGCTCTGTGCTGTGAATGCAGAGCCCAATGCGGGGCTTGAACTCAAGCCCTGTGAGATCATGACATGAGCTGAAACCAAGAGTCAGATGCTTAACTGACTGAGCCACCCGGGTGCCCCCTCATTTATGAATATTTGATGTGTGCCACTCCCGGAGCGACATGCTCTCTGTATGTTGTCTACTCCTTATAAGGCCCCTTAGAGGGGAGCTCTAATTTTTAAAAATCATTTATGGGTTTATTTTGTCTCTCCTAAACACATTAGCCATTCATTAGTTAAATATCTAATTTGTTACAAACTGATTCCAGTTTCTTCCCACCCGACTTACATGTACCTTGGTGATAGCAGGTCGTAAATCAGTAAGACAGTAGGCTGAAGACTGAGGTTTGGGTGATCTTCCACTTAAAAGTGCTAACAAGCTGTAGAACCTGATCTTCCTGTACCTCTCCATATCCTAACACATGCACAACTTCTTTTTTTATAAATTTTTTTAATGTTTATTTTTGAGAGAGGGAGACAAGGGTGTGAACAGGGGAGGGGCAGAGAGAAAGAAGGAGAGGGAGACAGAATCCAAAGCAGGCTCCAGGCTCTGAGCTGTCAGCACAGAGCCCGACCTGGGGCTCAAACTCAAGAAATGTGAGATCATGACCTGGGCCAAAGTCAGATGCTTAACTGACTGAGCCACCCAGGTGCCCCTGCACAACTTCTTACAGACTAGGAAACTGAGGCTTGGAGATGTTAAGTAACATGCCTCAAATCACACAGCTGGCACTTGCCAGAGTGCAGATGTGAGTACCAGGACGGTCTGACCTCACAGCCTTACCCTTTGTCATTGCATTATGTTAGTCACATAGAAAATTAGCAGTTAGCCTCCTCTGGTCCAACCTTTTATAGAATGCACATATGTCCTTGATGTGCACCCAGGACTGGGTCATCTCTGTACTGTAGCCTCCAGTAAGGGTGCAGCACCAGAGAGCCTGGTGTTTCTTAAACTGGGCACGCTTCCCACCAAAGCATATACATTCTTATCAGCCATTAGTAGCCAGAAGACTGTCATGGCTGTAGTCTAAACATGCCTCCTTTTCTTTCTTTCTTTTTTTAAGTTTGTTTATTTTGAGAGACAGAGTGAGCAGGGGAGGGGCAGAGGGCGAGGGAGAGAGAGATTCCGAAGCAGGCTCCACACTATCAACGCAGAGCCTGACACCAGGTTCAAACTCACGAAATGTGAGATCATGACCTGAGTCGAAACCAAGAGTCGGTTGCTCTACTTACTGAGCCACCCAGGTGCCCCAAAACATGCCTTCTTTTCTGGACAGTTATACTTAAAAGGTTGAGAGAGAAATTCTATTTTTGTACAAAACAAATAGAACATGGGATTAGTTGCAACACCGTTCTTTGTTTTAAGGTAAAATACGAGACCTCTACAAATGAGCGCTTGAATTGAACAACTATATGCTGCAAGACTAGAAGCTGCCAGTTCCACCCCCATCCCAGCTGCCATGGCCACCAACACCACTAGGGTTCAAGTTCTTTCTTCTGCCTCTAGAAGGATATCCAAGCAGAAGTGTGAGAAGAGCTGGTTTAGTGAACTAAGTATATTCTTGGGAACTTGAGTCCAAGGCTCCCACCCTATTGATTCTACTAATCTGCCATCAGCCTAGTGTTGGTCGAGCTCCTTAGCCTCTTAGATTCCCATTCCTTATCCATAAAATGCGAATGACTGTGCCAACTTTGCAGAATTGTTAGAATTAAATGAGTGCAGAGTGTCCAGCACAGCCCTTAACATCATAAATCGCCGATAGTCTCCTTCCCACCCTTCCTTGAAATCCATCCCCCTCGGAATTCATTCTCTTGGCATCACAGAGGCTCCCACTTGGGATCTGAGAACAGGTGGGACACTGGGACCCCTGAGTGGCTCAGTTGATAGAGAGTCCAACTCTTGGTTTTGGCTCAGGTCATGATCTCACTTTCTGTGGGATGGAACCCCATGTTGGGCTCCACACTGACGGAATAGAGCCTTCTCTCTCTCTCTCTCTCTCTCCTTCCCTCCCTCTCTCTCCTTCCCTCCCTCTCTCTCTCCCTCTCTCTCCCTCCTCCCCCACCACCCCATCTCTCCCCTGCTCATCATGCGCACCTCTCTCTCTCTCTCATAATAAAAAAATAACGAAAAAGAGCCAGGTGCTTAACCAAATGAGCCACGCAGGTGTCCTGGCACAGATAATTTTTCGTCCTCCACTTACACCACCCTTGATGAGATTCAGTTAATGAACAAATAGCTAGTGGGAATCTGAAGCGCTGTCTGTATTTTCCCTGCTCACCTCTTTGGCCATGTAGGTTTTCTCACAAGACAGCTGGCCACCGTCCCACCTGTGAGACCTGCCTACTGGCTGTGCACCACAGAGCACCCATCTGTTTGCCTTTCCTCTCTTACTGTCCGCAGGAATCCGTAAGCAAAAGGCATCTTAGGTACCTGAATAGAAACACAAGGAAACCTAAAGCTGCCAGTGGGGTGCGGTGTCTCTAGAAAGATGACTTTATCCTTTTAGTGGTGATTTGTAAATGTGTACAGCTGGGAGAAAGGAGTAGCTCTTGGAAGCTGGAAACACCACTCCTATTGGGAGCCATTGCAAACTGCTCAGGTTAATTGTCCAGAGGCTTCCACTTTCTGATTCAGGATATGGGGATCTGTTGGCCATTGTCAGGAGTGTGGAAAGGGGTTTTGCAAGCATGGACCCACACCTCATTAGCAGGTGCCTCTATCGGAAATTGCATCCAGATGCTGTGAGCTCTCCTTACACTGATAGAGGTGGCACAAGAAACTGTGTCCAGGTGGACCCCAGGGTGTGCTCCTGTCTCACGGCTGATAACACCTCTCTGAATCCCAAGGGATGGCTTATTAGGGTGGAGTTACAGGGTTGGTGAGTTGAAAACAAAACAAACATATTATTATGCTAATGGAATGTGAGAGGAAGGAGGTGAGTTTGGGAGCTGCCCTATGGGAGTCATTTGACAGCACAGTCACATGTGATACTTAGAGAAAGCATTTCCTTTTTGCTTAAGAAACAGCCAGTTACCCAGGTGGTGACTGGGTAAGGTTTCTCAGCCAGCACCTTTTTGACCTGATGCGGAAGCAAATAACAATGTTGGTCTCTTTGTTTCTTTCAACACCCGCTTAGCTCGCTGCCTGATCTAACTACCTCCTCTGTGTTCTTTTCTTTGGAGCACAGGGTCAGCACCCTTGGACTCCATGGTCAAAATCCAATGTCCTTGATGTCCACAGCTGGAATTGATAGGTCTTTTAGAATACTCCTGCGTGCATTTTGGTTTCTTGGCGTATTATAAATCCAGTAGAACGAACTGTTAAAAAGAAAAAAAAAAAAAAACTGCCCACAAATCCAAGAACCCTGGGAGACAAAGCAAGAGTCTGCCGCCAGCCAAGGCTATTACTTTGTTGCTTATGCTCCCAAAGTCCTCTTCCCTCTGCTTAATGAGCAAAACCTTCAAGACAGCCCTGTGCAAGGAGCGGATGCCACAGTTACCATTACCTTCTTTTTATCCATAAAGTGAGAAGAGAGGGAGTAGAATGCTAGAGTTAGGAGGGCTGCTGCTTGCATTTGGGATTGGAATCCTCAGTCCTCCCGACGACGAGAGGGTGGACTTAACCTTTTAAGCTTTTTATCTCTAACCCAGCCCCTTATCTCCTGCAGTGGGCTTTTCTCTTAACTGTATCTGCCCACGTTCACCTTCTCTTATTTATACATGTGCTTATTAAATCATGCTTCTTAAGAGATGAGAGGCAAAAGGAGGACTTAAGAAGAGTAAATATTCATATCATAAGTCATTATGTCCTCACCAGCTGGAAAGGAAATAAAGAAACATTTAGAAGGTCTTTTTTTTTTTTTTTTTTTTTACATGAGTTGAAAGAATGTCCCTATGTGGCTTGAATGGCAAGAAAAGGAAAATATTCCTCTTTCAATGGGTACTTCCTCTACTTTAAGTTGGCAAGAAATGCTTCAATAACAGGTTGTACAGAATGTTACTTCAAAGACCTGGATTTGGGCACCTTGGATACTCTGGCCATAAACTGTATCCAAAAATGATTTAACTTCCCCAGTCAGTGATGTGTACAAATGGCACACACACCACTAACCACACATGCACACAGTGTATGAATTTCTACATTCCCGACTGTTCGTTCCAGCCAGAGAATTTTTGTTTTCACAGCTTAAAAAAAAAAAAAAAGAAAAGAAAAGAAAATCAAGTTTGTAGAAGCATATCTATAAAAATGCCAAAGGAAGAATGAAAATCAGATGCTTTTAAAGGCGGGGTCTCAAGTACTTTGCTGAAATCTGTGTTCTTCCATGCTTTCTGTCCTCAGAGATAACCAGGAATCCTGTAGATGTAGAGGGGAAAGGATGTGATAGAAGAGTTTCTGGTCCTCCTTTTTTTTTTTTTTTAATTTTTTTAATGTTTATTTATTTTTGACAGAGAGAGAGACACAGAGCACAAGCAGGGGAGGGGCAGAGAGAGAGGGAGACACAGAATCTGAAGCAGGCTCCAGACTCTGAGCTGACAGCACAGAGCCAGAAGCGGGGCTCGAACTCATGGGCTGTGAGAGAGTGACCTGAGCCGAAGTCAGGCGCTCCACCAACTGAGCCACCCAGGCGCCCCAGTCCTTGGTCCTTCTTTAGAATGGTTTTGAAGTACCTAAATCTTTAGAGCGAAAGACATTTTCAGCTAGTTCTTATGAGCAGAGCACTTATGCAGCGCGTAATAATTTTCTAGATCATTGTTGCTCTATGTTCAGCTGCTGGGATTCTTGGAAAAGAAAGAAGGCATTCCCAGCACAATGAATTCCCTGTTAGCATGACTGAGCCTAGGAAGGAAAATATTTTTTTTTCAGTTTAGTGCATTAATAGACTCACAAAAAGATTTACTGGGGACATGGAGTGGTAGGAAGGTAATAGTCTGCATCACAGTTTTTATTTTGATAAGTCCCTGGTGTGAATTCCCGCGTTTGAGCCAGCTTCTCGACGACAGAATTAACACATTCTCTCCTGTTCCTGTCAAAGCACAATTTGATCAAAATGCAAAGGAAACTTCACTGCCTTTTCTGGAAATTGCTACACATGGGATAAAGTGGGTTTAATGATAAGGTATTTGCCAGCCTTAGGAATTTTCTATTGATGCTAACTAGGCAGGTTTTATATATGCCACTGCTTAGGAGTCCCTATATTGGGTGAAGTTTAGAAAACCTTTTATTGACCAGTGGGCTATCAAAAACGTGCATCGAGCATTTATCAGAAGCATAACTTAGGAATGCCCTGGATACTAGAGGATAATTAAGGCTCTCTGTAAATCTTGATCTGAATGCTAAATATTTAACTTGGAGCCTTATACACCATGTGAGCCCTTGTCCTTTTTCATTTGAATGGACATTATGATTATTCAAGGGGAAGATAGAGATTTGAATCCTACCATAGAATAGGAAATGTGATAATTAGAGAAGTATGTCAGCCATATAGGCATCCAGCACTCCCCATTTTTTTCAGATGAACGGCAGTGTTGACAGGTGTTAAGTCATGACAAGTGTTATTGCCATAACATGAGTGGCAATAATCTCTGCTTGGCAGAGATTAATTAAAGCAGAAATCATGACTTAGCTAAATATGGGAGCACAGAATTGAGAACAACTGATACTACACAAAAGATTCTCCTTTCCTATTGCCTCCAAGTGCATAGTACCACATATTGAGTAGTCTAATTCAGGTCAATAAAACACTCCTATCATGTGATTTTTGAAGGAAGTATTGGGTTTTCAATATCAATATCAATATGTCATCTCTTTAAATTATTTCAAATTGTTTTTGGAATAATTTACCCACTGTTGTTCTTATGAATACTGGCAGAATCCTAAAAAGAACCATTATCCTTCCTCCTTTCAAATAGTCCCTTTTTCATAGTATCTGGCATTCGAGATCAAAACTGAGCACACTGGGAAGTTTGACAATAGAAACAATATTAATAGACAACTGAGAAGAAACATCAACCATCAATATTGGGCCAGACTTTAAAATATGGTTTAAAAAGGAGCGATATTAACAATCAAATGTTTTAAGTAACTCCTCTTTGCCATTGAGCTTGAGCTTAAAGAAATCACCAGAGGTGATTTGTGGTCTTGTGGTCTTCAGAGACTTGCTTTATTGTCTTGGTTTTACAGAAGAGAGCTCAGCTTCAGAAAAGTTAAGTGACTCGCCGAAGGGGCTGGAGAGGAAAGTTGGTCTCCAGTACAGAAGCATTTCTTTTTTTTTTTTTTTTTTTAATTTTTTTTTTTCAACGTTTATTTATTTTTGGGACAGAGAGAGAGCATGAACGGGGGAGGGTCAGAGAGAGAGGGAGACACAGAATCGGAAACAGGCTCCAGGCTCTGAGCCATCAGCCCAGAGCCCGACGCGGGGCTCAAACTCACGGACCGCGAGATCGTGACCTGGCTGAAGTCGGACGCTTAACCGACTGCGCCACCCAGGCGCCCCCAGAAGCATTTCTTAAGTGGTTGACTTTCTGCTTCTGTGTTTATCCTTCTCTGAAATCTGTCCTGGGTTTTCCTTGGCATGATTCCTCTTACCATCTAGGGAATTCCAATTGTTTGAGTGGGAGCTGAAAGACAACATGTCCAACATCTAGTTTTCAGTGGAATTTAGGTACACACATAAACAGGACACATACCCTATCCGCAAATGAGCAGAACTAAAAATGCTTTATGTTGCCATATGATATAAGGTATTATAATCACCACATGTCTTTATTTTCCAAGATGCCATCAAATGTAGAACATCACTGATGAAACAACTTCTCAGGGGGAAAAAAAAGGAAATTTTACATTAAATCCATATATCACCAAAATGCCTTCCATTAGAAGCAATGTGAAAATATGAAGCTCATATATGTTATATGAAGGAAAATAAGAAATTACTGTTATATTTTCCTACTGAAATATGTATTCTTTTCAAATGTATTTAATTTTCAGAGTGGACAGAAAATCGATAAAATTCTCTGTAATATTATTGCATTTCTGAAAAAAAAATAACTTTGAAACCTAAGTACATTCCTTGCCTTTAAAAATAAGAAAGCAGAATTTGGTTTATCACCTTTCAGCAGGCAGAGATTTCTTCTAACTCAAAAATGTTATTTTATTAGAATTAAGAAAATAAAAATGTTCCAGTTGACATAACTAATTAGTAAAACACTGGTACCATTACTCTTACCCCAAGAAATAAAGAAATAAAGAAATAAAAAAAGTCAGTGGTCAAATGGAATGGGGCTGGGAGAGAGTAGTTGATAGCAACTGAATCACTTTCTTCAGACCCATTATTTTTAACTCATTTTACATAACTAACAGGCTGTTTTGCTTACTAACCCCTTAAGAATTTTAAGGATTTGCCAAGATTTGACAGAAATCACCATCAGCCACCAGTGATCGGTTCTGTGATGGGTTCATTTTGATCTTGAAAATACCAGGATTTTATTGATGTACATTACTGGTAGTTTTTGTAAAATCACATGCAAGCTCAACAAAGAGACTGAAAATAATAATAAAATGTTTAAAAAGGCAACCGAAGGCCCATAGGTTGCTGAGCTTTTTGAACAAACTGGAGATAAATTTGGGGAAGAACTCACTGTACCCGCTACCTAAAAGGCTTCTGCTTGATAAGCAGGCTTACTGCAAGCCTGAGATGGGAAAAGTGCATGTGGCCCCCGCCCCCCCGCCCCGTACCCTCTGGGGGTTCAGCCCAGCTAAAATGACAAGTTCTCCACTCTCTATTGAGATATTAAATCTGACCTCAGAATTGCAAACCTGGGGCCCTAGCTTCATATTGGCCATGTTTCCTGGAACAAAATCAAAGAGTCATTCGGTTCTAGTTTGAAGCTTAATAGCATGCTGACAACATTCAGATCCTGTTCACTACTGAGAAAGACTGTGGTGGGGTAGATGGGGAGCGAAATGAAAAAAGAAAGAAGACAACTTTGCCCCATCCTGGTGCCTACGCGGTATAACCAAGCATATGGAAAGCTGGAATTCTCACTAGCCAAAACAGAAAAAGAGAGAAAAATATGATACCATCAGAATAAACCCGATCTTCTCATGGTAGAAAATGCTTTTCGTTTTGTTTTGCAGGGTTTGAGCAAAGTCTGTTAAAGGGAGAGGCCTTGGGCATATTTGTTCAAAGTGCTACGAGCCAGAGAAACTTTGTGCAAGATAGATCAGTAGTTTCTGGCTTAAAAATGGCTGGAAAGGTCCAGGTTTTAGCAGAGCTTCAAAGCAAAAGAATGATTTAGTGATCCAGCCTGACAGGGGAATGTAGAAGTTTGTCTTCTAGTGATTCATCACTTACTCACGGGGAAATTGGGACCATTTTCTTAGTCTTCTTGGGACTGTATTTGTTATTTTTCTTTTTTGGCGAATGACTTGCAGTGGCTCCTACAGGGGAAGTGTAGAAGATGAGAGGTAAGGAGTCCTCTGGTCTTGACCCATTTCTGTCATGACCCGTAGACGACTTGGTGACTGACTGTTTCTGAGCCTCAGTTTTATTGTAGATCAAAGGAGGGATCTAAATACACTCTCTTTAAGTTTCTCTGCTGTTCTAAAGGCCCAGTTCTTTGACTTATTAACCCTTACCTTAATTGCCTACTTACCGACCTCTTTATCCTCTTTTGTAGAGACCAGTCAAGTTTTACCCTTCTTCTTAGCAATACGCTCCAAATTCTCCTACCTCTCTTCCTGGGGACCATTCCTCTATACTTTAATAGCTTCCACTGCTTTTCTCTGCACTTGGCCACCATTATGTCTCTGGGGAAGGCAGCGACCTTGAAGAGTGGGCTCAAATAAAAGCTTGACTAATGCTGAGGTAAGAGAAGCATCCAAGGTGGCCGTCTCTGCGTTTTGCAACCCGAAGCACCTGACAATGTGGGTAGGTGTCTGCAAGGGAGGAAAGAGCTGGGTTGCAGAGAGCAGACGTGGTCCAGGCTGGTTGAGCCACCATGGGTCCCTGCCCTTGCTCAGGTGACATCCCCTGTTTTCAGTTCACCACCTCCTTCAGCTGAAGAAAAGGATTGGGTAACCTGGTGGAGCCTGCTTCCGGCTCCAAGATAAGTTCTTCTGGGACTATCACATCTTCCAGGGCTGTGCTCGCACCAAGCAATTCTGACAGCATTTCATATTTATGTAGGGATTTTCATTTCTTCCTTTAATACAGTATGAAGAATTGACTCCTTGTGAAAGCCATTTTAGAGGTGTCCTGCTTTATTTAAAAAAAATGGTAACTTGTGTTTAAATCTTAGTCTCCAGAGGAGAGCCACAGACATCCAGTTTGCTTACCAGGCTCCCTCTTCCATTACCAGATCATGAATAAAGAGGTTAATAAGTAACATCAGGCTAACATTATACTTGGTAGAATTTAGTATGTATACCCAGGCTCATATTGACTCACTGATAAGTGCAGATTTGATTGAGTTTTAGGAAAATAGATTCTGGGGGGTTGGCGGGCGGGGGGGGTCGGTCACGGGAATAGTATTATCGGGTGGTGAGAATTAGCCAGACGAATCAGTAAAAAATCTGAATGGGGAAAAAAAGGTTTTTCAGTATTTATTTGTATTTCCTGGGAATAATAATAAATATTATTATCTGCTCTGTCGAACACTGTCATAACATCTAATTTAACAATGGCTGTGTTAGGATAGGTGACTAGAAACATGCCAAGTGAGAAGACTCCCTAACCATATTCTCGGAGACAAACGAATGTTCTGGAGCCTCCTTGGTATACTTTGTCTTTGCCTGGGCTTAAAACCCCATGGGCCTGCAATACGTGAGTGAGGAGAGCCTAGAGCTGGGTGTGAGGTGTAGGGAATGGAGCAGACTGCAGACCGCTGAAGAGCACATTCTAGTTGATTGTCGCCTTGATGAAATGGGGGTAGGTTTTACCTGATCGTGTGATGTTTTCTTCCACGAAATCCAGAAATCTCAATAGGTATATCATATCCCCTCTTGTGTGTAAAGTGCTAGCCAGGCCAAACACAATACATCTGAGAGACAGATGTGCTTTCCTGATCTCCAGTTCATGACCTTTGCTCTCTGCTGTTTGTTTGCACATGTCACGCGTACTACTGTCTTCTCACAGGTAATCTCCTAGTATGTAGACAGGAAGTCCCCAGCTTTGGAATGCCTGATGTATTACAGATGATCAGTTAGAATGGCCACTCCGACCAAGGACCCATTTCCGTTCTGTGAGACTCTGCTTCCGCTGCCAGTAGAGCAGTGCGTTGCACTATCAAGCGTTGCGGCTGTTATTTCCTCCTTACCATCGTTTTCCCTCTATTTTACCCCATTACTCTATAATGGCAGAGGGTCAACAGGCTGTCCTTGAAGCTATAGATCCTTCATGTGTGGATGGCTTCCCACAGCTAAGGACCTTAGCCATCACTGCCGTTTGTAAGGGACTGCTAAGCAGCTTGATCGTCCCCTCTTCCCCAAGATTTTACTTCCCAAGCTGATTTACAGAAGACTTGAATCCCCTTCTAAATCTTGCAAGACCTTTGCCTCAATCCCTTTGCCTGCTGCCTAGGATCCTCATTCAAGAACAGTAAACTCCCATTTCCCCCTGCTTGGGACTCTCTGTGTAGTTTCCTTACCCACTGAGGCAGAGAAGTCAAGGTGCATTACGGCCACTGAAAGGGTAGTAGGGTAGAAATGAGAATGGTGTAGACTCCTCTCTCTGTAACTAATGTCTAGTGCAAAATTACTCCATAGCCACAATATTACACTAGGAAGGTTGGTTCTCAAGTGCCGCTGTGTGCATCCCATCCTGAAGCTGGATGAGAAATGATTAGTTTTTTCTATCCAAGCATTCATCAAAGGGCAGAAGCTGTGTAATCCTCTCATTTCCCCCCAAACTCCTCCCCTGCTGTGTTTTTTTAGATGTAAGGCTTATCATAAAAGTTTTGAGCATTTCTAATTCTCCTTGCTGTATTTATCTAAATTTGAAAACGTCTTAGATTATTTATATGCATAAAAATAGTCACTTCTAAAATATGAGCCACAGTTATTCTGGTCCTTCAGTATATTCTGTATGCCATTTTATATACTTGGCAATATATAGACAACAGACTGAGAACCACAGAATGGTGTTATGGGTTAATCTAGACTTTATAGAGAGACCTAAACAAAAATCTAATAATTTTCACATGTAATATTATTTCCATGGAGGGATTTTATTACAAATGGCCAATCTTCAACATTGATTGTTTCAGTAAATATTGGTTCAAAAGGCAAAGGAAGTCAGTCTTTACTGAGAGCTAAGAATGTGCTATGTACTTGAAGTGTTTTACCTCTTTCAAACTTCAAAGGTTCTTCTATGTATCCATCATTTTACAGATGAGAACCCGGAAGCATAGCATGGGAATGGCCAAACCAATAAAGAGAGCACTGGTCAAGAGCTAGCAGAAAGAAGCAGTAGAACCAGATCCTGAAAGGGGATATGGGGCTGGGGGCGGGGAGGGGGGGGGCTGTCCCTCTTAGAATTAATGTTGTTATCTCTAAGGAAGGCAGACATAATAGAGGATAATTATGGTGGTTCATTTTATGTGTCAACTTGACCAGATCACAGAATACCCGGATGTTTGGTTCGGCATTCTTTCTCTGTGTCTGTGAGGGTATTTCTGGAAGAGATTAGCATTTGAATCTGGAGACAGTGGAGTGCATGGCCATCCCCAGTGTGGGTGGGCATCACCCAATTCATTGGGACATCAATAGGACAAAAAAGCAAAGGAAAGAAGGATTCACAGCTTCCTGCCTTCCTACTTAAGCTGAGGGAAGTCAGCCTCTCCCCTCAGGCTGGGATTTAGACCATCAGCTCCCTTTCAGGTCTTCAAATTCTGCCTTGAGTCGCACCATTGACTTTCCTGGGTCTCCAAGCTTGCAGATGGTAGACTGTGGGGCTTTTTCAGTCCCCACAATCTGTGATCCAGTTTCTCAAATAATCAATCTCTTTCTGTTCTGTTATTACTTCTGTTTCTCTGGAGAACCCTGACTAATAGAATAGTACAAATGTTCCCAAGCAAAAAATAAGGTTCAGTAAAAATGAAAGCAGAGAGTTTTGAAAAATCTGAGCTTAGAAAATATAAAGAGGCATTGTTGTGGAGATAAGTAAAGGACATATAAATGAGAAGTGAAGTGAAAGAATGTCTTACCTTTAAAATGTGCTCTTTTTCAGCTTTTTTATTACACACGTAATCAAAAATAATGAGAACAAAAATCCCAAAGCATTGTTCTTTTAAGACTGTTCATTCTTCAAGTGTGCTATAAAATCCAATAGTTTCTAAAAAAAAAAAAAAAAATTGAATGATTATGGAAATGTAGGAGTTGGTTTTTAATTGCATTTATTAAACTAGATTTGTCTTCTTGTGTACCCACAGAGTTTTTACTACTGGGTGGAAAGAACATGAACATTTTGAAGCTTCCATCTGGAACATACCTGGCTAAAGCAAAGCACTGAACGTCATCTCTGAGGCCGTCATTGCAGTGGTGGGCCTCTGATGAATGTGCAGTCATTTTTTTAAAGTGTTATTTATTTTTTGGTTTATTTATTTATTGAGAGAGAGAGAGGGAGGGAGGGGGAGAGACCACACACAGGGAAGGGGCAGAGAGGGAAAATCCCAAGCAGGCTTCATGCTGTCAGTGCAGAGACCCATATGGGACTCAATTCCATGACTGTGGGATCGTGACCTGAGCTGAAACCAAGAGTCTGATGCTTAACCGACTGAGCCACCCAGGTGCAGTGATTTTTAAAACAGTTATATTGAAGCATAATTTACTATCATATTTACTCAGGAGCACCTGGGTGGCTCAGTCGGTTAAGCGTCCGACTTCGGCTCAGGGCATGATCTCCAGGTTTTTGAGTTCAAGCCCTGCGTCGGGCTCTGTGCTGACAGCTCAGAGACTATAGCCTGCTTCATATTCTGGGTCTCCCTCTCTCTCTATCTGCCCTCTCCTGCTCATGCTCTGTCTCTCTCTGTCTCTCAAAAATAAATAAAATAAACATTAAAAAATTTTAAAAAAGAACATTTTTAAAAATTTCACTCATCATATAGGTGTAATTCAGTAATTCTTAGTAAATGTATAAGAAGTTGTGCAACAGACCGTCCAATCCAGTGTTTGAACATTTCTGGTGAAGTGCCTGGGTGGCTCAATTGGTAAAGTGTCCAACTTCTGCCCAGGTCATTATCTGGCAGTTCATGAATTTGAGCCCCAAATCAGGCTGCCTGCTGTCAGCACAGAGCTTGCTTCAGATCCTCTGTTTCCCTCTCTGTGCCCCTCCCCTGTTTGTGCGCTCTCTCTCTCTCTCTCTCTCAAAATAAATGGTCATTATTATTTTTTTTTAATAATAGAAAAAAAAGAACACTTCTGCTAACCCAGAAAGTTCACTCATGCCCATTTTCGGGCCCTCCCAGCTTGCATCCCCTGCCTCAGGTAACCACTGACTCTCTCTATAACATTTGCATTTTCTAGAAGTTTAATTTAAATGGAATACTGCAGTATGAGCCTTTAGAGTCTGCGTCTTTTACCTTGCATAATTATCTTGGGATTTATCAATGTTATAGCATGTATCAATGGTTCATTTCTTTCTGTCAGTAAAGAGTATTACTTTGTTTCTGTATTTTGTTCCTGGGTTTGGTTAGCCTCCAGTTTGGGGCGACTATAATAAAGCTTGGGTAAACATTTATGTGCAGGGTTTTAGATGGATATTATGTGTTTATTTCTCGTGGCTAGATGCTTAGGGAATGGAATGGCTGGGGTATATTATAAATATACCTTAAATTCTAAGAAACTGTCAAACTTTTTAAAAGCAGCTCCAATAATTTGTATTCCCACGTGGAACATACAAGGCAGGGTTCCTGCTTCTTTAGATCCTCCCCAACAATTGGTATTGTCATTTTTTTTAAATTATATCTAGTCCAGTGTGTATACATTGGCCTATAGCTGAAGTTTTAATTTGCATTTCTCTACCCACTAATGATGTTAACCATGTTTTTATGTTCCATTTACCCATCCATATGCCATTGGTGAAGTATCTTTAAATCTTTTGGCTCCTTTACAATCAGGCTGCCTACTTATGGAATAGTGAGAGTGTTTTTAAATTCTGGAGACAAGTCATTTATCACGTATATGTCTTTGAAGTGTGTGCCTTGTTGGTGTTTTTCATTTTTTCATTGATTTTTTTTTTTTAAGGCAAGTTGTTTTTTTTTTTTTTTTTTTTTTTGAAGAAGTCCAGTTAATCAGTTTTTCTTCTTAAAGCTTTTTGGTGTCCTATGATATAATATGATAACAGATTTTCTCCTGTTTTCTTCTAAAGTTGTATAGTTTTTCTTTTTACTTAAGTCTGTGATCCATTTAAAGTCATTTTTTGTGTGGGATGTGAGATAAAAATGTAAGTCCACTGTCTCTGTCTGTCTCTCTCTCTTTTTTTTTTTTTTTTTTTTTTTTTTTGCATATGGATATTCCATGCTCCTGTAACCATTACTGAAAAAAACTGTCCTTTAGTCATCGAATTACTTTGGACCCTTTTAGTGAAAATCAATTGACCATAAATATAAGGCTTCATTTCTAAAATTTCAGTTGTATTCTTTTGATCTGTATGTCTGTCCTTACCCCAATACTGTACTGTCATGACTGGTGCAACTAACCTTACTAAGTTTTGAAATCAGGAAGTAAAAGTCCTCTACATTTACTCTGTTATTGTTTTTGTTTTGTTTTGTTTTTTTCCGAATTTGTTTGGCTACGCTAAGCCCTTTACATTTCCCTATAAATTTTAGGAGCTTCATGTTAATTTCTACAAAAGAAAATATAAAAGCCTGCTGAAACTTTGGGGCACCTGGGTGGCTCAGTCGGTTAAGCATCTGACTTTAGCTCGGGTCATGATCTCACGGTTTGTGAGTTCATGCCCCACGTAGGGCTCTGGGCTGACAGATCAGAGCCTGGAGCCTGCTTCAGATTCTGTGTCTCCCTTCTCTCTCTGCCCCTCCCCTGCTCACACCCTGTCTCCCTCTCTCAAAAATGAATAAACTTAAAAAAAAATTTTTAAAGAAAGCTTGCTGAAATTTTGATAAAGATTTCTTTGAAGTTACAGATTAATTTGGGAAGAATGGCCACCTTAATATTGAGTCTCCAATACATTAACATTAAATGACTCTTCGTTTACATTTAAGATGTTGTCAACTGTCTAGAATCTCAAGGACAGGGTGGATTAGAAATGCTAAGAGTAGACGTCCTTGCATTGCTCCTCATCTTAGGAGGAAAGCATTCCTACATTACTATTTTTTACTATTTTACTATTTTACTATTAAGCATGATAACAGTTGTCAGGAAGTTGTTTTTGTTTTGTTTTGTTTTTTAAGATGTCTTTTATCAAGCTGAGGTTTCTTTTTAGTTTGTGGGGAGATTTTATCATGAATGGGTTTTTGGTTGGGTCAAATGCCTTTTCTACCTCACTTAAGTGGATAATGTGGTTTCTTCCTTTATGAATATGATGTATTGAATTATATGATTTTAAGGTATTAAACCAGATTTGTATTGTTGAAATAAAACTAATTAGGTCATGGTGTAAAACTTTTTTTATGTATTTTGGGATTTGGTATGTTAATATTTTGTGAAAAATTTTTACTCAAGGATCTTGCTGTGTGGTATTCTGTCTTTCTGAAAAAAAGTCTGAGTAGGATTTGTATTTTTCTTAATTTGTGTTTTTTTACTTAATAAAACTTGCCGGTGAAGACATTTAGGCCTCAAATTTTCACTGTGGGAAGATCTTTCATTACTAATTCAATTTCTTTACTTGATATGGGTCTATTCAAATTTTCTGTTTCTTCTTGAGTTACTTTTGATAATTTAGGTCTTTTTATGAAATTGTTCCTTTAATATACGTCATCGAATTTGAGATTGTTTTTCATATTTCTTTATAATCATTTTGATTTCTTTTAGTTTAGCATTATAGTTTCCTCTTATATTACTGATTTTGACAATTTATATCTTTTCTCATAATGTCTTGGTGAATCTAGCTAATGATTTGTCACTTTGGTTGATTCTTGTTTTTAAAAAGCCAGTGTATGGTTTAATTGATTTTTTTCTACTGCTTTTTTTTTTAATTTTTAAAAAGAAATTTTTTTTGATGTTTATTTATTTTTGAGAGAGAGAGAGGGTGAGTAGGGGAAGTGCAGAGAGACACACAGAATCCGAAGCAGGCTCCAGGCTCTGAGCTTTCAGCACAGAGCCCGAAGTGGGGCTCGAACTCATGGACCATGAGATCATGACCGGAGCTGAAGTCGGACACTCAACTAACTGAGCCACCCAGGTGCCCCAATTTTTCTCTACTGCTTTCTGTTTTCTATTTGATTGATTTCTGTTCTGATTTTTACTACAGTAAAACCTTGGTTTGTGAGCACAATTCATTCCAGAAACATGCTTATAATCCAAAGCACTCATATGTCAAAGCAAATTTCAAGAACCATTGGCTCAGTTGTGGTCTGGTCATGTGACATTTGGCATCACATACTACTTGTATTGCAAGACATCACTCTCATTTATCAAGTTAGAATTTATTAGAACTGTGTACTCATCTTGCAGAATCCTTGCAGAACAAGTTATCACAATCCAAGTTTTTACTGTATTTCCTTCCTTCTGCTTGCTATGATTTTAATTTGTTCTTCCTTTACTAGTTTCTCTAGGCTGGAGTTTAAAACTATAAATTTACCTCTAGACACTGCTTTTATTGCATTTCATACATTCTGATAGATGTCTTCTTTTCAATTTCATTTGGTCCAAGTTTGTGATTTCTTCTTAATCCATAAGCTATTGAGAAATGTGTTAGCTTCCAAATATTTGGGCGTTTCCCAAATTTTCTTTGTTGTTAAGAGCTAATTTAATTCTACTGTGATTGTAGTATATACTTTGTATGATTTCAACGCTTCTCAATTTATGAGACTGGTTGTAGTGCCTAGCCTATGGCTCAATGTTGTATTTAGCATGTTCTGTGTATGCTTGAAAAGAAAATATATTATTTTGTTGGGTAGACTGTTCTTTAAATGTCAATTAATCAAGTTGGCTAATAGTCTTGTTCAGCTCTTCTATATTCTTAGTAATTTTTTGTCTAGTTTTTCTATCACTTATTGAGAAAAGTTATTGAAATTTCAAACTATGTACATTTCTTCTTTAAATTCTGTATTTTGGGGGCTCCTGGGTCGCTCAGTCGGTTAAGTGTCCGACTTTGGCTTAGGTCATGATCCTGCGGTTCATCAATTCAAGCTCTGTATTGGGCTCTGTGCTGAGAGCTCGAGCCTGGAGCCTGCTTTGGATTCTGTGTTTCCCTCTCTCTCTGCCCCTCCCCCACTCATGCTCTGGTTCTCTCTCTCTCAAAAATTTGAAGAAAAACAAACCTAAAATTTTTTATAATTCTTTTTTTCTTCATGTATTTTAGGGCTCTAATTTTAGATGCATATATGTTTATAATTGTTGTATCTTTCTTATGTATTGACATTCTTATCATGAAATATCTTTTTTCTTAGTAATATTTCTGGTGTTAAAGAGTGTTTTGGTTGATATTAATATAGCTACTCCAACTGTCTTATGGTTACTATTTGCATAATGTATATTGTCTTATCCTTTTACTTTCACACTATCTGTATCTTTGAATCTAAGGTGTAGACAGAATACAGTTGGATCTTACTTTTCTCCATTTTGATAATCTTTTGATTGCACTGTTTAGTCTATTCACATTTAGTGTAAATCAAGTTGGATGTACATGGCCATTTTTCTAGATGTTTTTTGTATTGTCGTATGTTCTTGTTTCTCTCTTTCTCCTTTACTACCCTCTTTTGTGTTAAACAAATACTTATTAGAGTATCATTTACATTCCTCTGTTGACTTTTAACCATATGGTTTTAAAGTTACTTCTTAGTGGTTGCTCTAGGGATTAAAATGTGCTTCTTATTCATCACAATCTATGTCTGGTTAATTATGACTTGATTGCAGTAACCATTAACAATCTTGCCCTGATATAACACAGTTCTCCCTCCCACTTTGTGTTATTATCATTATCATTCGTATTACATCTATATATAATATAAAGTCAACACTGTGGGACATAATTATTGCTTTGTATAGTTTTACAATCTTAAATTATAAAAAAAGAAAAATGTATTTGCATTCTTTTACATTTTAACACATACTTAGCATTCCCAGTGCTCTCCATTTTTCCCTTGTGGATTCACGTTACCCTCTGGTATCATTTTCTTTCAACCTGAAGAAGTTTGTCTAGTGTTTCTTAGAAAGCAGGTCTGTTAACAACATATTATCTCAGTCTTTGTATATTTGGAAATGTCTTTTTTTTTTCTTTTTTGCCTTCATTTTTGAAGGCTGGTTTTGTTGAATATAGAATTCATGGTTGACAGGTTTTTCCTTTCATCATGTAAAATATATTGCACAGTCTTCCAATCTAATGAGAAGACAGGTATTAACTGTTACTTACTGTTCTTTACCTATATGTTAAAAACTGTTTTTCTCTTGTCATTTAATATTTTTTCTTCGTGTTTCAGCAGTTCAACTATGATGTATCTAGACATTAATCTCTTGGTATTTATGCTACCTGGAGTTCCCTGGCCTTGGATCTGTAGATTAGTGTTTTTCATGAAATATTTTTTCTAACTATTTTCCTTTCTTTTCTCCTGGTCAGATATCTTTTACACATATGTCAGTGTGCTTGATGGCTCACAGGTCTGTGATATTCTGTCCGTTATTCCTTGATCTTTATTCTCTACTTTCTTCATATTAAATAATCTCAATTGCTCTATCTTGGTGTTCCCAGATCCATTCTTCTACAGTCTTAAATCTGCTATTGATCTTGTCTAATATATTTTAATTTAAGTTACACTTTTCACCTTGAGAATTATCATTTTTGTTTACAGTTTCTATATGTCTATTAAGATCCTCCATTTGTTGTTTTTAAAATAAGCTCTTTATTTTGGCAAAGTTTCACCCATACAGATACATTGTAAGAATATTGGAGAGTTCCCATATACCCCACAGCCAGTTTCCCCTATTGTTAACATATTGTATTTGTCATACCTGAGCCAATATTGGCACATTATTATTAACTGAAATCTTTATTTACTTAGATTTCCTTAGTTTTTACTGAAAAGTCCTTTCTCTGTTCCAGGTGTCATCCAGGAAATCACATTATCTTAAGTTTTCATATCTTCTTAGACTGTTCTAGACCATGATACATATTCAGCCTTTTGAGTTTTAGATGATCTTGAGAGTTATAAGGAATACTACTTGGGATATTGTAGATCATCCTTTAACTTGAATTTGTTCCTGAAATTATGGGCTTTTTAAAGGAGGATAATAAAGTGTTATTGTTATCACATTATATCAAGGGGCCATAGTATTAACATAATATATCACTGATTACATACATTTTGATCATTTGGCTTTGGGAGTGTGTATCATTTCGCTATTGAGAAGTTACTCTTTTCCAACTTTACATACTATGCTCTTGAGAAGTAAGTGACTATCCATATCCTACACTTACAGTGGGGAGGTAACCCCTATCTCCTTGAGGTGAGAATATCTATGTAAATTATTTGAAATTCTGTGTGGGAGATTTGTTCACTTTGCCCAATTTTTTTATTCAAAAGTATATTTGTATATATATGGAAATAGGTTATTACTTTATACATTGAGCGATAATCCAATACTATATTATTGAGCAGAGCTTATAATTCCTGAACACAAATGTTATCAGATAGAAATCCGGCCCTGTAAGAAGACATGAAGAATACCAGGACATTTAAAAATCACTTATATCATTATATACCATTAATATTTTTTAAGACTATTGACTAAATTACTTTAAAGAAGTATCAGCTTTGTAGCATGTATGAAAATTAAATACGTGACAAAGAACACAAAGGATGGGTGGACTATAGTCTGAAGTATATTGTAGAAATGTTTTTATGTTATTTGTGGAGTAATTGAAGATTAAAAAAAATTTTTTTAAGTTTACTTATTTTGAGAAGTAGAGCTAGCAAGGGAGGGGCAGAGAGAGAGAATCCCAAGCAGCCTCCATGCTGTCAGAACAGAGCTAAAAGCAGGGCTCAAACTCACGAACCGTGAGATCAGGACCTGAGCTGAAATCAAGAGCCAGACACTTAACTGGCTGAGCCACCCAGGTGCCCCAGTAATTGAACATTTTTGAAGATGGACTCTGACAAGTTAAAGATACATAATGAAATATCTGTAGTAGCCACAGAAAAGTCAGTACAAGGAGGCGTAGCAAATGACCAGTAGAGGAGATAAAATGAAATGCTTACAATAGTTTATCACCCACCCAAAACTACATTTTCAATGGAATGGCTAGCCTAAAAAAAACGACAACACCTAATTTTGAAGAGGAGTTGGAGTAACTGGATTTCTCCTACATGGTCCGTGGTAGTATAAAATGTATAGCCATCTTGGAAAACGGTGTGGCAGTGCCTTAAAAAGGTAAATGAAAATCTTGTGTGACTCCACAATTCCAGGCCTACCTTTTTGTCCCTCCCTGCCCCCAAAGAAAATACATATATGAAAAGCATTATTAAAGAATGTTTATATCAGCTTTATTCAGAACTAGCCTAAATTTCCATTCCAAAGAGATTAGATAAACACATGAGGTATGTTCATTCAGTGGAATACTAAAAAAAAAAGAAAAAAAAGAAAAAAAAAAGAAAACTAATGAACACAACATCATGAATGCTTTTAAAAACATAATGTGAAGTAAAATCAGTCAGACACAAAAAAGTACATACTATGTGATTCTTTTGGTATGAAGTTCTAGAATATACCATGTTCATCTACTGTAATAGAAATATTACCAGTTGTTGCTTCTAACGGGGAAGATAATTTACTAGAAAGGATTCTATGAAAATGTTTTCTTTTTTTTTTCCAAAGTGGTCATAACCAGTGTATTATTTGTCAAAAGTAACCAAATGTTTACGATGTATTTATTTAAGATATATGTGTTACTAAATTTTACCTTAATATAATACTAAGTTAATTAAAGGACTTCAGGTAACTGAAGTCAGTGAGACCAGTTTGTAGGCTGTTGAATATTTTGGTTAAGAAATGAAGACGTTCTGAAATAAGACAAGGTCTTAGTAACTGGGGAGAAAAGAATAGGTTCAGAGATATTAAGAATAGACAATCTTTAAGAATTGGTGACCAATTATGAAGAAAAGTAATACAGAGAAAAGAGTAATAGAAGCCTTCCAGGCTTTCAGATTGAATAACTAGGTAGGTCATAATACCATTTTCCAAGAATGGAAGATCAGAAAGAATAAATTTAGGAAAAAAATGAGCTCCAACTTTGTTATGTTGAATTTAGATGCTATCCAGTTAGAGATACTTAATATCAATTAGATCTAGATTTTGGGTGACAGAGTTGGGCTAGATTAGTAAATTTGGGATTTGAAGGTTTGAAGTGACTTAATTGTCATTTGTGCTTCCTTTGTAATGTGTTTTTTAAAAATTCTGATATAATTTACCATGTTTATTCATGCTGTGGATATTTTTATGCCATAATATCAAGCAGAAACAGATTTTTTACCTATCTAAGTTTAAAGAAGAATATCTAGAA
The DNA here is from genome assembly GCF_018350155.1 of Leopardus geoffroyi. Lineage (NCBI taxonomy): Eukaryota > Metazoa > Chordata > Mammalia > Carnivora > Felidae > Leopardus > Leopardus geoffroyi. Next base: position 134,590,625 of record NC_059326.1, read on the forward strand.
AAGACTCACCTGAGAGCTAGAATCATAAGGGAAGGGATTCCTTATGTATGTAATTTATTTTCATAATGAATTTACTCATTATTTTATTACTGTAAAATGAAAAATGTTCAGTGTAGAATATTATGAAAACACAGAAAACTTTAAAGGAAAACAACCCACCTATATTCTGACTACTTAATTTAAACCATTTTAGTATTTGTTACATGTTCTAACCTTTTTCTGTAGAATATCTATATGTACGAATGGGTATATTTATAAGTTATATTTTTAGTGATATAAACATACTCTATCATATTGTAAATATTATACCAAATCAATTAATTTTATCTACATATTTTAAAAATATTTTTTAATATTCTTTTTTGAAAGAGTGAGTAAGCACGAGCAGGGCAGGAGCAGAGAGAGAGGGCGACACGGAATCTGAAGCGGGCTCCAGGCTCTGAGCTGTCAGCACAGAGCCTGACGCGGGGCTCAAACCCACGAACTGTGAGATCATGACCTGAGCTGAGGTCGGAGGTTTAACCGAGTGAGCCACCCAGGTGCCCCTCTACATATTTTAATGGCTACACAGTACTGTTAATTTTCTATAGATACACAAAATAGTTAGCAAATAACCAATTACTGGCAATTGAGATAGAATTTCTCATTTAAAAAATAACTTTTTTGTCCATGTATTCAATTATATCCTTAGGCTAAGCATCTGGAATTCCAATTAATGAATGAAAATACTTACACAGAAAGTTTACTTTCAGTAATGGCATGATGTTGTTGGCTGATCCCTCTCTGAGAAAAAAAGAATAAAACATGACAGGATTATTTAAGACAAATATTTTAGGGCACTGGAAAATGACCAAAAGTAGATAAGTTTTTGAATAGTGTTTAATTCCTGGAAAAATTACCACCACATTGGGTAAGAATGGCTATTAGCAGCCTTGTTTCCCGGGGAAATTTTGATCCCACCTCACCACAGCATGAGTGTTAAACATCTACAGTTTTACCAGGCAGAGGTGGCAGCTTAAGGAAAGATGGCGGAGAAACTTGAAATTTAAGATTTGAAAGAGAAGGGCACCTGGGTGGCTTGGTTCGGTTAAGCATGGGGCTTTTAATCTCATCTCAGGTCATGAACTCATGATGGGTGAACTTGAACCCAGTGTCAGGCTTTGAGCCTGCTTGGGATTCTCTCTCTCTCCTTCTCTCTTGGCTTCTCTCTCTCTCCTTCTCTCTTGGCTCCTCCTCTGCTGGCACGTGCTCTCTCTCTCTCTCTCTCTCAAAATAAATAAACTTTAAAAAACAAAATATTTAGAAGATAGAGGCAGAGAAGACCAGAATAAATTAATTCTTCTTACAGTCTTGCATGTCTGTTATACTATATATAGTGTATATACAGTGTATATCTACTGTATGTATACATATATACACTATATGTATACAGTAGATATACATATATACACTATATGTGTACAGTACATATACATATATACACTATATGCATATAGTAGATATACATATATACTGTAAATATGCAGTGTATATATATGTACATATATAGTGTATATATAGTTTATATAGTATATATGTATGTATATATAGTGTATATATGTGTATATATAGTATATATGTGTGTAGTGAATATATATGTATATGTATGATATACTACATACATATATAAATACATATATAGTATATGTATACATATACATACAGTATACAGTATATATACTATATAGTATACAGTATACATACATACATATGTGTGTATGTATGTATGTATGTATGTAGATGTCAGGGATTCCAGAAAGCCTTGGGAGAATTATGAACTTGCTGTGCCTTTTATTGCAGTCTTCAACCCACACAGCTTGGTCAGCAGAAGGTAGAAGACTTACAGGCTTGAGGTGTCTGAACACAATCTCTGCCCAAATAATGGGCTAATAGCTGATCTGTAAAAGTACAGGGAAGACCGTTATTGAACCCAGACATTCTCACCTTCCTCCCCAAATTACTAAGCAAAATCATCAGTGGCTCACACTACAGAGGAAACAGATTTTGCAGTTTAAATCACGAAGTTAACTATTAACTGAAATTAAAAAGCCAACAAACCTCAGAATAACACAAAATAGATGGTGGAATTGTACAGTTATTATCCACAGTGTACAATTTTCAATAAAAACACTACCAGATATGTAAGGAAATGTGAAAATGTACCCTGTTTTCCTAGGGGCAAAATGGAAGTCAGTAAAGTCTGACGGAGTGGTCCCAGGTATTGAATTTAGCAAACAAAGACCTCAAAGCAGCTATTGAAGTATTCAAAGAGTTGGAAGAAAGCATGCCAAGTTCTCTTAATTTGTTAATGACTCAATAGGAAATACAAACTATGGAAAGAAAAACAAGTGGATATTCCAAACTAAAATTTACAATAAGTTGAAACCCTTACTCAGTCAGTTAAATCGCAAATTTGAGATGGCAGATAAAGAATGTCATAATTTATTTTATTTTTGTTAAAGTTTATTTATTTTTCAGAGAGAGGCAGCCTGAGTGGGGAGGGGCAGAGAGAGAGAGACAGAGGGAGGGACTGAACCCCAAGCAGGCTCTGTGCTGTCATATTTCATTAGTCCCACAGACCAGCCCTTATACAATGTGGGAAAGGGTTACACAAAGTTGTATGCACAGAAAATAAGGACTGTTTGGACCACTTAAAGTATGGCTCACTTAAATGGGTGGGTCTATTTCTAGACCCTGTTTCCTATTTCAATAATTAATTTCTACATTGTCATTTACCATTTACTTTCACTATTACCACGCTGTGTTAATTTCGGTAGCTTTATATTGTCTTAAAATTAGGTAGTATAAATCCTTCAACATGTTTTTCCTTAATATAATTTTGGATATTCTAGGTCTTTAAGTTCCCATATAAACATGCAGTTAACTTGCCAATTTCTAAAAGAAAAAAAAAGCTGTTGAAATTTTGGTTCAGAACTTTTATAATCTATAGATGAATTTCAGATAAAATGCCACCTTCTAATGTATGAATACAGTGTGTTTCCCAATTTATGGGAATCTTCTAATGTATGAATCTTCTAATGTATGAATACAGTGTGTTTCCCAATTTATGCAGGTTGTCTTTAAATTCTCTTGCACACAGTGGTAAATAGAAATAGTGGGGGACTTTTTTTCTGTCTTATTCCCAGTCTAAGAGAGAATCTTTTTTCTGTATTTAGTTTTGTGACTGAAAAAAAAAACAACATAAATAGGTAGTGAATTTACATTTATTAAGGTGATTTTTTTTATTCTCTTTTCTTTTAAATTGTCGAATAACATTGTTTGACTTTTGAATGCTAAAGCAAATTTGCATTCCTGAGATAAACATTTTTGGTCTTGATGCAGCATTCTGAATATATATTGCAAGCTTGAATTTGTTAAATTGTTGTGAATTTTTACACCTATAATTTTTCAATGCAATACCTTTGTCTGGTTTCAGTATTGGATTATGCCAGCCTCGTTGCAAGAGTTGGGAGATGGTCCTTTCTCATTTCTGAACAGAATATGTATAAATTGTATCATTTTTAGAATTCACCAGGGAAGCCGTCTGGGTGTGGAGTTTTTCTTTATGAAAGTTTCTGATTACAAATTCCATTTCCATAATAGATAATGGGCTATTTAGATTCATTTCTCTTTGTTTCTTATTTCTTCTTACTGCCCCTACTTATTTCTCTTTGTTTTATTTCATTGTGTCAGTTTTGAAGTGTATTCTTCAATGAAATTTAATTTTTTATATAAAATTTCAGTTTTTGTAGCATACATCTCTTACAAACCCTCTCTTGTTATCTTCTTAATTTATAGATCATGTATTGGGATGTTCTGTTTCATCCCCCCATCTAGGATTTATCAATTTTATTAATCATTTTTAAAGTTAATTCTTATTTTATTTTCTGTTTGTTATGTCATTTATTTCTCTTCTTGATTTTATTATTTTCCTTTTACTACTTAGGCTTCAATTTGCCTTTTCCTTCCTTGTTAATATGAAAGCTAAGGTTGTAGATTTTAAATATTTAAATAAGTATCTTTTCTAATATATGCATTCATGATGTAAGTTTCCATGCACTCACTGTTAGTTGCCATATATTTTGAGAAGTTGTGCTGTTCATTTCAACATATTTTCTGATTTCCCTTGGATTTTCATCTTTATCCATGGGTTGGAATTATGTTATTTAGGAACACCTGGGTGGCTCTGTTGGTTGAGCATCCAACTTCGGCTTAGGTCATCATCTCAGGGTTCATGGGTTCAAACCCCGCATCATGCTCACTGCTGTCAGAGAAGAGCCCACTTCAGATCTTCTGTCTCTCTCTCTCTGCCCCCTTTCCCCTCTTGTGCTGTCTCTCTCTCTCAAAAATAAATAAACATGAAGAAAAAGTATGTTTAGTTTCCATATATAGATTTTCAGATTTTTCAGATATTTTTGTTGTGAATTTCTGATTTAATTATGTTGAAGTAAGAGCACATAGGATTTTAATCCTTGACAATTTATTGAGTGTCATTTATTAATAAGAATTTGTTAATCTATGGATGCTCTATGAGCACCTCAAAGAAATACATGTTCATGAAAAGAATAAATGCTTATGAAAGGAACATATATTATGAACTTGTTTAATGCAGTGTTCTATAAATATCAGATCAATATATTTCATAGTGCAGTTAAAATACTATTATCTTATGGATTTTTTTTTCATTTGTTCTATCAAATACTGAGAAAGAAATGTTTAAAGCTTCCAATGAAAGTTAATGGATGTGTCTATTTGTTCCTTCAGTTCTGTCACTATTCGTTTCATATTTTGAAGCTTTGTTTTTAGGTGCATGCACATTTAGGATTGCTATGTCTTCCTGGTGTCTATGTTTGTTTCTAAAGCTAATTCTTATCTTAAAGTCTGTATGGTCTGACATTGATGTTAGCCACTCCAAGGTCCTTTTGAGTAGCGTTAAATGGTAAATCTTTTCAAATCTTTTACTTGTAATCTGTGTCTTTGTAATTTAAGTACATCTGTTGTAAACGTTGTATAACTTAAGTTTACTGTATTTATCCCATCTGCAATTTTATCTCTTCTAATTAAAAAATTTCATCCATTCACATTTAGTGTGATTATTGATATGGTTGTGTTTAAGTGTACTATTTTGTTATTTATTTTTTACTTGTCCAGTCTGTTTTTGGTTATTCATCCTCCCCTCCTTTCTTCTTTGAATTATCATTTATTTATTATTATTCCACTTTATCTTTTTTATTGTGTTTTTAGTTACATAATTTTGTTTGAATGTATGTGATTACTTGCTTAGGAATTACAACATGCATCTTTAACTATCATAGTCTAATTTAAAGTAGTAGCATGCTGGGGCGCCTGGGTGGCGCAGTCGGTTAAGCGTCCGACTTCAGCCAGGTCACGATCTCGCGGTCCGCGAGTTCGAGCCCCGCGTCGGGCTCTGGGCTGATGGCTCAGAGCCTGGAGCCTGTTTCCGATTCTGTGTCTCCCTCTCTCTCTGCCCCTCCCCCGTTCATGCTCTGTCTCTCTCTGTCCCAAAAATAAACGTTGAAAAAAAAATTAAAAAAAAATAAATAAATAAATAAAAAAAAATAAAGTAGTAGCATGCTATTTTACATATAAAATTAAAATTTACAACACTATATTTTGTTTATTTCCTCTTGCATTTTGTCTTATTGCTGTCATATATTTTGATTATGATAATTTATAAGCCCATAAATGCATTGTTATTGTTTTTGCATTAAATAGTCAATTATTTTTTAAGAATTTTGAAAGTGTAGTGTTGAATAATACTCCATGGTATAGATACATAATCTTTTATTAATTCATTCAATTGAAGAACATTCTGAGGTTTTTTTTTTTTTCCATTTTTTGCCTATTATGAGTAATGCTGCTTTGAACATTTGTGTGGACATTTTTATGTGGTCATGTTTTCATTTCTCTTGGGTATATAGCTAGGGGAAATTTCTGGGTTATAAGGTACTTCTCAATTTTGAGGAATTACCACAGTGTTTTCAGAATAGCAATACCATTTTACATTGCTACAGCCCACCAGCAGTGTGTAGGGCTTCCAATTTCTCCACATCCTCACCAACATCTGTTGTTACCTATATTTCTGACTCTCACCATCCCAGTGGGTATGGTTTGGTATTTCATTGTGGCTTTGATTTTTATGTCCCTGATAGCTAATTATGTTGAGCATCTTTTCATGACCGCATTAGCCATTTGTTACATATTCTAGATACAAGTCTCTTAACAGATAGGTGATTTGCAAATATTTCTTCCATTCTCTAGGCTGTCTTTCCACTTCCTTGATGGTATTCTTTGGAACACAAAGTTCTTTTTTATTTTGATGCAGTCCAATCTTTTTCTTTCTTTTTTTATTTGTGCTTTTAGTGTCCTATCTAGGAAGGCTTTAACCCAAAGTCATGAAGATTTATTCCTACATTTTTACTGCTATATTTTAACTAAGGAGAAGTCTAGTTTCATTATTTTGCATGTGGATACTATTTGCCCCAGCACCCTTTGTTGTAAAGACTATTCTTCCTCCTTGAATTGTCTTGACCTCTGAAGCAGATTTTTTTAATCTTCACATTTACTGATGAAAATTATTGGTCTTGCCTTGTTGACATGTCTACTCTTTAAAAAATATATGTTGGAGGCACCTGGGTGACCCAGTCAGTTAAGCGACTGACTCTTGTTTTTGGCTCAGGTCATGATCTCACAGTTCATGGGTTTGAGCCCTTTGTTGGGCTCCATGCTAACAGTGCAGAGCCTTTTTGGAATTCTCTGTCTCCCTTTCTCTCTCTCTGCCCCTCTCCTATTCACATTCTCCCTCTTTCAAAATAAATAAACTTAAAAAAAAATCTATGTAGGCCAAGTGGACCTGAGATATGTTTCCATAGAGAAGCTGAAACTGTCTTCTGCTTTACCAGGTGTCTTCCTATGGATTTAGCCTCAAAGCCTTGGCCTTGCTAAATGGCAGCCATTGTTTTAATTCCATACTATTCTCCCTACTTTCATAGGATAGTGGGACAGTTGTAAGCAAGACACCACTGACTGACATTATTCCAAGAGCAGTTCTCACTTCACTTTTTAAGAAAGCATATTTTGGGTAACGAGACCTTTGTAAGAGTGAGAGGTTGCTATTAGATCATGTGCAAAGTCAAGAACCAAAATGGATGAGCCCAACATTATGTTAAAAAATTATGTAAAAAAAAATTTATCCTGACAACTCCCAGGTCTCAAACCTGTTCCTAAATATATTTTTCACAGCTAGAGCCCCTCCTAAAGTTAAGATGCTCTGATTTTAAGTCCCTTGTGTTTATTTGTTTTCACAGAAAGGACTCAGTATTACAATGGACTCATATCCTCCCTCTGTTCCTTGCAGAGAGGGACAATTAGGCTGAAAAACTGTGCTTCCATTTCCAAATTACCCCCCTATTACTGTAGCACCAAGATACCTACCAATTCAATGTCAAAAGTGACCCTCTTTGCACCCTCTTTTTTACCCATCACCTTCATAGTATTTTGCATTATTGACAACTAACTTCATATTCAGTTTGAGAAGGTTGTATAGCAAAGGAAATAAACAGGTAATTCCTACATGAGACATTGCTTCTTGTCATTCATTAAATGATCTGAATCTTCATTCAAGAAGTGTTGATTCAATGTAAGCTACTGGTTAATAGTGTGGTGTGTGTCCCCTCACTCAAGGACCATCCTCACTCAAGGATAACACTGTGGAGGTTATATCCCCTCGCTCATGGATCACACCAACTCATTGATGAGAGTTGGTGTGATCCCAAACACATTTAATGCATCCCAAACAATTTAAACCTACCATACAGGAGCATGTAGACAAGGGCCAGAATGAACTATAAGAGAAAGGTTCAATGAGAACTATTTGGTGCAAAGCCCAGACCATGGCTGTGGTTAGTAAATGTTTCCCTTATCAATATTGATAAAATCAAGGAAGATAATAGTGTGTCAAGTGTGAGTCAAAATGAAAGTGGTATTTGAGATCACTCTGTTCTAAACTGGAAGAAGGAATTCTTCTTTAGTTTCCTGGAAGAGCCTTTGAGAGAATTATTTCCATTTTGAGCATATTTAACTGGTTTTGTAAAATCACAAAAGAAGGCAGAGCTGTAAAACTCTATCTAGATTCCTAGAGTAGCTGAAAGCGACTTTGCATTTCAAAAAGCAGCTGAGAAAGATTAATAAGAACGTCAGTCTTGAAGTCACCTGTCCTGGGTTTGAATTCTTATTCTTCCATGGAGCATCTGTACCATCAGTTTTTTAATAGTAGGGCTTCAGTTATTTTGTCTATAAAATGAAAATAAAAATCCCTATCTCCTAGAGTTGCTGTGAGATTTGGTGTTAACATAAGAGAGAGTGATTGACGTCTGTTAGATACTGACTAAATTACCAATGAATATGGACTTAATAGTTAAATACAAATTAAGTTTTTTCTTAGTTTGCATTCCTCTCCTTCCTTAAATTAATCTACACTTAGATGAAATAAATTAATGGTGTCATTAACTTTTGCTTCACATAATTTATGTTTGAACCTCAAGTCTAAAGCAAGTCAACTGTATTGAAGTCCCCTAGGAAGACATGAATACAGTTCACTAATCACAAAGAAGAGAATGGGTCCCATTTATAGCAGGGCAGCAAAAGGGTACATAGAAAAAAATATGTTGTCTAATGACCCTTTTCCAAAAAAGCAGTTTTGGGGGCACTCTGATAAAAATTCAGAAGTCTACAGTACAGTGGACAATTGACACATTTGAACATGTCCCATGTTTGCAGGAATCTCTCTCATTTTGAGTACTTGTATCCATATGTCCAGAGGCAGGCATATGCCCTTCTACTCATTACTCAGGGCCTTTGAAATTTCTATTTGGAAGCCAGTAACATGAAAGAGAAGCAAGAGCCATAGAAACCCATTTGGTAACTATACTGGACTCAGTTTTTATACTCTCCCTGGATTCACTCCTCCATGTTGTAACACAGCAAACACTCTATTTGGTCTTTGTCCCCCAGGTAGGCACATGCTTACTCCAGGGGCTCAGATTCTCTTGGCACAGAACTTCAAAAAACTTTGAGAATTCCTGAGTACTAAGAAGGTCTTTTGTTACTCATAAAGAGCTCTTTTGGATCACATCTGAGTATAAGCTAATGAGGTGACTCAAGGCTGTGCCCCTAGATATCTTTAGGATAGGATCTTCTGCCAGAAAAACTGACATGTTAAGAGGATGGGGATTTCAGCTCTATTCCTTGACTCCCAGAGAAGGAAGGGTGGCTAGAGACTGACTTCAGTCATATAGCCAATGATTTAATCAACCATGCCTACATAATGTAAGCATGTAAGCTTTGCCTTAGGCTCTGTTTTCTAGGGAACCCAGGATAAGACAGAAGTAGCAGAACTCTATGTTGGAGGGAGCTGTGGCTGATGGCTTGGTGGTATTAGCCCTTGTCTAATGTCAGCAACATAAACTGTAATACCTATGCCAACTTCAGGCAAGATGGGCTCCATTGGAGTCATCTGAAAGCATGTTTGGTTATTGTCCCTGATTGTGTAACCCAGAAATATGTTTTTATGCCTCTCCTAGAAATGTATTTACAGCTGAAAATCCTGTCTTATATGGAAAAATAAGAAACAACTACAAGCGTTATTGGAATCAAAAACTTCCTATTTTGGAGGTGATAGGATGCCTTTATGTAATGATGGTGACAGTTAGTGGCCTATATGTTTGTTTTAAAAAATGTCTTTTATAAAGTAAAAATTGCCCTGATTTTCTAAAACAAAACAAAAAACAAAAACATACTTATGAAATTCAAGACTCATGGAACCACTGGATTTTCCCATTAGATAACAGGGTCCTCGCTATTCATTCTGTGGCTTTTCTTTGACCCAGATATAAGATGCACTGAGACTGCTCTTTTCCACAGCTATGAAAAGGAGTAATTAATTGGGGGCTTAGGGATTATTGGTGAACTAGGGGAGGTGAGTAGGTTCTTCTTGTTAGATGTTCATTTGGGATACAACAGGGAAATTACTTACTAGATGGAGACTCTGAAAAAAAAAATTATAGAAGACATCTCCCTCATATAACAACTTTCTCTTTTCCTGTATCCTTTTGTCACTCAAACTGCAAAATATTAAATAATCAGGTCACCTGTGTCTGGTTTTAATAGGGCAGTACATTTACTGAGTCCATATCTTCCAAGTCTCCTCTGCTAAATGAGAGTATAATTGGTTTTTTTTTTTTTGGTCTTGTTTTTAATAAAACTATTGGAAACCAGAAGAGACAGAGTTCTGCAACAGTGGGGTGAAGAGGTAGACTAATATCCCCACCACCAAAAGCATAACACTGGACAAAATTGTCAAAAAGAAAACCATTTCAGCGCTTGGGAAATTGACCAAAGCAAAGGCAAATGGCAGAAGTGAATAATTTCTTCATGAACAACTGCTAGAACTTCAGGTACACACACTGGGAATCTTCAGTCATCTTGCTTGGGGCTGTACACTTCTACTACCCGGCAACATCTAACTTTGTGCTAGAATATTATCAGGGTGGGGCTATCCATGAAAATCACTAAGCTTGGTTGGCCTACATGATTTGGAGCAGATAAAGAAAATCCATACTTGGTAGTGTTGTCAATAAAAGTAATGAACTTGGTAGACAACAAAAAGGGAAAAGCAGAGCTCTGCTAGCCTGAGGCTCTAGTCTCAGTTGGTGAGAACGGTGGACCGGTCATAAGTTAAACGAGATCCTAGAGAAAATCATAGAAGAGATGTATAAGCACTTGTCATATCCCATCTTCATACATCTATAACTGCTAACATGTGTAGGGGGGACCTCAGAAGTCTTGGCAGAAGGTAGAAGCTGGAACAGACTTCACAGAAGCCTGAACTTTGATTGCATTTTCCAACCCACATACAGATCCACCAGAAAAGGGTAGGCACCTTAGGGATGGAACATTTAAGCACAATATCTGCCCTACCCCTGGCTCATCAATCAGCAAAAGAGATGCTGTAGAGACTCCTGAGCCACCCCTAATAAGCCAGGTAAAAAAATGAAAATAAGAATTTAAAAAATCTGGGTGGGTATATCAGTGGTTGCATACCTTCAGAGAGACAGATTCCACAAAATTAAACCCAGATGAGTAAAAAGAAAATCCCTGTTGGAGAAAATCAGAATCCAGTTTTGCTATAATGTATTATCTAAAATATTCAGCTTTCAACAACAAAATATGGAGACATTCAAAGAAATAAGAAGGTGTGAGCCTCATTCAGGAAAAAAGTCAGTCAAATGTTAGTATTAGCAAAGAGGTCAAACAACTGTTATAAATATATCTAAAGAATTCAAGGAAAATATAATGACAATGTAAAAACAAATAAGGACAGCCAACACTCAGGTCTTATTTTCTAATATTGTTCTCCACTGTAAAGAAACAGAATCCTAGGAGAAATTGCTGAGGCTGGGAAATATACAGGATGAACCTGGAGTGATTTGTAGTGTGGGAAAGTGAGAAAGTAAGTACTCAAAAAAGAGGAAGGAGAAAGAAGAGAAGAAAGAAGAAGAAAAGAAAAACACAAAACACGTGAGAGATTCTCAGTCTCATACTCAGCCCACACTCTGCCTTCAAAAATTCTTTGGAAGTTCAGCTATTTTCTTCTGACCCTCATTTATGATTCATCTATCCTTCTTTTTGTGTTCTTCTAGAGATAAAAACAGTCATGGTTCCCATCTCTGTTAGGAGAGATTGGTCCACTTTTGGATTTTAGTTCATCAGGTCACTTTCCAATTTCAGCTCTCTGGTGGGCTTAAAATAATAACAATTTTTTCAATTTTCTGGCATTTTTCTGGGAGCAACATTCTCTTGTGACTTTCCACATCTTCGACATGAACTTTCTGTAAATGTTTGAAAGAGTTCTCAAGCTAAGTGATCTTCTAAAATTCTGTCGTGCAGTTTTTCCTTGCTGGAATCTTCTCCTGCTCACTCTTTTTCTTGGAAATTTCTACTCCTTCAAAACTGTAATCACCTGCCACTTTTCTTATGAAATGTGCAACTCAGGGTTTTTCAACCTCACTATTGACATTTGAAACCAGAAAAAATCTGTGTTATAGAGTCTGTCCTGTGTATTATAGAATGTCTAGCAGCATCTCTGGTCTCCACTCAATAGATGTTAGCTGTGTACCACACTTCCTCTCTGACTGTGACAACTAAAATTTTCTCCAGATATCCCCAGATATAGAGAATAATTGGTATACTTTGATCCTTCCTCTGGGATCAGTATAAGGAACTGCTCTGAAGTGCTTTTGCTCTTATATTATTTTCTATATACCTATTATATTGGCACTTACTCTATTTTCCTTTATTTGCCTGTTTTTTCTCTTTCTCTCTGGCATGCGCCCGTGCACACACATACACAACTTGTGTCAGGTGAAAAGTTATGTGCTGATGAAGGTGAATGTTAAGAGGTGGAGAAAGTTGATGGGTGTGAGGATGTAAATAATTTGGAGGAACTAAAAAGAGCTAAAGATCTTTGAGAAAAGGAAAAGATACAGAGGGAATCGATGCACGTGCATGTGTGTTTGTGCAGGCATGTGTACATGCACATATTTGTGTGTTGGCATGGAAAATGATGGGAAGGGGATATCGATCCATGCTGTAGAGGGGAATGGGTTGGAGCCAGAGAAAGGAGAGTGATTAATGGAAAAAAAAGTTGTGAGGAAGATAATGTTTGGCAATTAAAGTGGTAATGTGAGGAAGTTAAAAACATCTATTCAGGTTTCTTACTGAGTTTTGCCCTGTACTATAAAATTGAACATTCTCATTTTACCTCAAAAATCTTTATTACTGTGGAGTTGTGTTTACTTTTGAAGATTGCGCAGGAATCTCCAAGTCCTGCTTTGAAGTAGATAAGATGTTAACACTCCTAGGTGGGAGGGCTATGGTGTTCAGTCACTTGTTCTTAATTATTTTTTTGCACTGTTGTCCTGCTCTATGTGCTGCTTGAAGGCAGGGTGTATCCCTAATGTAGAGCAGAGTTTATGACCCATAGTAGACCCTCAATATCTGTTCTATAGGTACATGGATGGGAATTGCCTTCTCACTCAGGAGTGAAAAAAAAACAGTGAGTATTATTCTCCCACCTTATGGGGGAGAAGTTAATAGCCTGGTCACACAATCTGGAGAAAGAACCTTCTTTGTAGTTCTCATACTTAGATGCCTGGTGAGAATTGGTAATCTTTGGATATAAAGTAGGAGTGAGAAGAAGAGAAGGAAGAGGAGGAAGAATAAGATTTATGGAGAATTTTTTAATACTTTTTATCAAATTTGAGACTGAAAGATGCCCCCCAGAAATGTCAATTATCATTTTAACATCAATCATCATTTCTAAGACACATTCAAATTTCACAGATGTTTAAATGTGAAATAAAAATTAATATTAGAATTGGAAATATGGTACATATCCTGTACTCTTAAGAGTGATTTGAATAGTTAACTCATTTCATCTTTACCACTAGCTTCTCAGGAATCTTATTATTGGATGGCAGAACGGCCACTATATTCCAGTCCTTGGATTCATGCCAGGTTATGATGTTCATGGAAAGACAAGTCTCACAGACCTGATGATGAATCCTTTGGAATATCTGGTGGAAAACTATTTCTGAAAAGATATAAATACAGAAACTGATCAAAAGGATTTGAGAAAGAATAAGTTATCCTGAGCCTAAAGACCATGTTGTAGAAATCGAAACAGGAAAGAAAGAATATGTAGATGTTTTATTCAAAATTATTCCGTGATGTTAATATAACCCACAAATTGGGGCAGGAAACAGTTAAAACATTTTAAAGTGCTGAAAGGGCCTTCTGTACCAGGACAGCAGTTTGAATGTGTGCCATACTGTCTGAATACTAAGCGAGACCACTTTCCTTTTGCCACACAGCTGTGGACAGAGAAGGACGTTTCTCTGGGGGAGGGGAGCTGAGGGGAAGCCTAGAGAAAGAGTTTGTTGTTCCTGAGAGGACAGACATCTCAGCATGCTAGAAGTTTTCCTTCCCTCCCCACCTCCACCCCTACCCCACAAAAGCTTGGAAACATCATGCCGAGAGGGGAGTCAAGAAACACAAAGAAGATTATGGAGATACAAGAGGGGAACCGATGAAGGAGATGTGGCCATCTGAGTGAGGAAGCTGAGTAGGTGGCCAGAAGTGTGGCTTCTGGTGCATAACAGCTTGCGTGGGAAACCTGGCCCCATCAGTTCCCCAACTGTATGACTTGGACTAGCTACTCAACCTCTTCAAACCTCAGTTTCCTGATCTGTGAAAAAAGATGATACCTCATTAGGATGGTTTAAGGATTATTAACCTAGTGACTGGTACAAAGTTAAGCGCAAGGTAAACATAAGCTATAATTATCTTGAGACTTAAAAAATGAGCATGCCTCTTGATAGGTCGATACAGACATATTAGTATATACAGATTACACTTATATAATTGTTTGCATGGCTGAGCTCTGTTCTGTTCAAACAAAGAAAGAAGGAAGATAGCTGAGTATGAGAGAAGATATGGCATGTGACTAAGTTTGTTGACATATGACCAAGAAACCAAGGCGCTAGACCAAAGTCCCCCAGAGCAAAGTTCTCACCCTCTGTGGCAGGACACAGTGTCATATCATGGATAGGAAGGTGCAAAACTACAACTGGGTCCCCCAGCAATTGGTTGTAAACTGCAGCAAGTGGCTGTTACTGATAAGAACACATTGCAAATCCAGACATTCTCCTTCAGTGGTATTGTTGTCAAAATCATTATTTTGGAGCAGTGGTTTTCAACTTTGGCTGAGTAATAGAATCATTTGAGGAGCTTTTACAAATGTACAGATTCCGGGGTTCTTGGGTGGGTCATTCGGTTAGGCGTCCAACTTTGGCTCAGGTCGTGATCTCGTGGTTTGTGAATTAGACCCCGTGTAGGGCACCGTGTTGACAGCTCAGAGCCCGGAGCCTGCTTTGGATTCTGTGTGTGTGTGTGTGTGTGTGTGTGTGTGTGTGTGTGTTGCACGCACATGCGCATTCTCTCTCTCTCTCTCTCTCAAAAATAAAAAATGAAAAGATTAAAAAGATGTACAGATTTCTCAACCCTTTTCTAGACCAATTGAATCAGGATCTCTGGGAGGTTCAGGCATCCATATCCTAATGGGGAGCCAGGACTTAGAACCATTGCCTTGGAGGGGTGGTTGTCAAACTGGAGAGTGCATCATAATCACTTGAACAGCCTATTGGAGTATAGGTTGCTGGAATCCACCCCAAGAGTTTCTGATTCATTAGATCTGAGGTGGGGCCTACATGTCAATGCCCTTCAGCCAAAGACCACCAGGAACATACATGTAGTTAGGTTGGATTTATTATTCATTGCAGTGAGGGAGAACACAGACCTTAGGGAACCCTGAATGTCTCAGTATGAGGGTGTTAGGAAGGCTCTACTATAGGAGGTGAACTTTGAGTGATTTGAGGGAAAGTATAAACAAGTGGGAATTTGCTCTAGACTCAATGTTGTCAGAAAATGAGGGCAATTCTCTGACTGGACATTAGAATAAATTTTATCTTTCAGAAGGGGAGACTTGCAAGAGTATAAGCTATAATTGGGAGAGAAGTAGCAGCCACTCATCTTGGCCAGGAGTGTAAATGTTTAGTCATTTGTGGGCTGCACAATGACCTTGTTGTTGTCTGCGTTTAGATAAAATTGTGAAGTGGCCTTGTTTTGTGTCATTTTATCATGGTCGCAGAGTAACCTTGCATGAGGTTGTTGTTCTGTGAGATTGCTGTGTTCAGTAGGAGAATGACATGGCTTACCATGAGGGCCAGCCCAGCTTTCAAATGTTTGCTTCTGCCCCTCTCCTCTTTTTCCTTTCATGCAAGTTTAAGGTGATGCTGATACCACTAGCCCAGAGACCACCAAGCTTTTGAGGACCACTGTCTAAGAGGATGAAGATACCTGAAAGCTAGGTTTGGAAGAGATGCCAAAGAAAAAAAATGCATGAATACAGCCTTGAAAGGCAGGGTACAGAGCTTCAGGGGGAAAACAAAATCAAGAGTAACATAGCCTAGCAGATAATGTAGCTTGTGTAAACCTCGTCCAGCATAGATAATGGAATACACCACTTAAAAGTTGGATAAAGCTAGCATCGTCTGGTTGTGTGCTTCCTCTCCAGCTCTCAGCTGTCTTCTTTGACCAACTTCCAGCTCAGAGTTTTTGTGCATACATTTTCCTTTGCCTAGTAATTGGACCACTTTCTACCTCATTTCTACTTTCTTCTGTATCTTCTAAAAGTATCCCTACTTGGGAGAAGCCTTTCCAGATCCCCTATACTAAGTTAGCTTTCCTCTTTGTCACTCTCATATCACCCTTTTCTTATTCTTCATTGTCTCCATCATGATTTATAATCAGGTATTTCCTCTTAGGGTGGTTGAATTAAGTTTTCTGTCTCTCCCACTACACCGTGAACTCCTTCTGAGTAGAAAGCATGCCTGATTTGCTGGCCATTAACTCTTTCACATCTAGAAGAGTTTTGGAAGGGAAAGACCCACTTTCTTCCCCGGCATGCACGAATCATAGATGAGTCCCTATTTCTCTCTATCTAGCCAGTTCATACTAGATCTTTAAAAATTATTTATTGCTTTGGCTTATCATTGATACTCTTCTCTCCTTTTCATTGCTTATACAGATCCCATAAAACACTTTATATTTTCCTTTGATAGCCTTAATGAAAAATATAAAGCATCTGATGGAATCTATCTGAGCAAAGAAACTTGAGTTTCATATCCCAATCAATTGCTATTTCTTCCCTGCCTTGATTCAATCTGATCATTGCTCTTCACGTGCCATTTGATAAGAGCTGGTAGGAACTAACTTCAAAATGAAATTTTTCCTTTGGATATTTTATTTGCTTGAGACATTTCTTGGGTTCGTTGTTTTAATTAAGTGTTCTGACACACTTCCCTTAACCCTTCTTCCGGGGCTGGGCTTGCACAGCAGCCTTTTGGCTTTGGATCCGGGACAGGACAATGGATTTTGCCAAGAATGAGATCCAGCAGAGCCTCAAAAATTTTACATCTCAAGCCAGACTGGGTTTTGTTCAGATCTGGTTTAGCTGGCTCCTGGATTCTGAATGCAAACCTTTCAAAACGCTCATAAAATTGTAACAGAGGACTCTCTGGACATCTGTCAAATGACACTCACCAAACATCACTTTAATGAGTTAAGTGTAAATGAAACAGGAACATATGGATATCATTGTCCTAAAAATACACAGGGGTTTAAAATAAAGGCAAATAAAGAACTTCTTTGGTGACATGTGTTTTGGGGTTTGCTGAACCAAAGACACTGGAAAGTTCTCCAAGACATTTATCAAGTCTAATATGCAGATGGCTTCACCCACTCCCTCATGTGTGGTCAATGACTTTGGGATGCCTACTCTTTGCTTGCGCTCTCAAAGCCATTTGCTCTTCTCCCAAGATGGAGCCAAGCTCACTGTCATTAGTATATACAGATGTGAACAAAGCCCCATGCTCCCTGGGCCTCAGGGAACATGTATTCCCTGAGCCGAGTGAGAAGACGCGCTTTATTCTCTCTACACCCGAACTCTTTCCATCTGCCCTTATCCCATGTTCTCTTCCGGAGCTTTGCCTCTTCCCTGTTCCGAACCAGAGGGGTGATCAGTTGGCATGCTGGGTAGAGATGGGCTCTAATACAGGCCTTACAAGTCTCAAAAACTTAAGCTCAGTTCATGGTACTGATTCCTATAGGTCACGGCACGATGCAGACCCCGGAGTGTTCTTTGACTTTCGACCCTTAACAGCCAAGTACACGCACTGCTGCCATGAGATCCCCTTATTGTCTGCTTCTGCCTCTTAGTGTCAGTACTTGGAAATGTGGGGCCTGCCTTCCATAACTACGCAATAGCTCAGAGGCTTCTTCAGTGGAGGAGCAGGTACACTGTCATTTCCCTTCTATCTCTGCTCTTCTTTCAGACTTTTAATAAAGTGTGACGTCTATTTGCCTGTGGTATATAAGTAATAGACTTTACTGCAACAATTAAAAATGGTTCTGCTGCCTTTGTCTCTGAAATCTATCCCATCAGAGTCTTTTGGCCATATTCTACAGGATGTGGCAATCCCTGGCCTCACAAAGCTTCAGAAGAACCTCAGCCACTTCTTTTGAAATGGTGCAGTGGACATTTGGGGATCTTCAGAGGTTCCAAGCACCTGTTTCCTCATGAGTGTTCGTTTCCTCACGCTGCCAGCAAGCAACTCTCTGCCAGGCTGTAGAGAAATCAGGAGGTTGTGTGCATAATGTGATCCTTGGAGAAGCTTTTGGGCAGAGGGTCACCTGCTCCGCTTTCTTCCAGGTGAACAACCCAAAACAAGCAGGGAGCCTTCCCTTGCCTAAATAAGGCGACTATGTAGGGGCAGTCAGTACTCCCTGGCAAGTCATGTACAATTTGTTTTTCTTGCAAGATGGGTCATTCGTCTGATGTGAGAGAAGTGGTTTGCATTCCTAGGTTTTGGTTTGCATTGTTTTTTCCTGCTCTAATATTTTCCCCTTTTGCTCAATTGTTTCTTGTTTCCCAACTCTTTATGAATTATTTTTTTTTAATCTGGGTTTTTTGAGTCAAAAGAATGAAGGCCTGGGGAAAAGGTGTCAGGGTATTGATTAAGAATTAAAATGTCAGTTCAGATGCACAAGAAGAGGCTACTTACTACTCAGAAAGTCAAGAATGAATTTTTGGTCCTGGAGTCCTTACCAAAGCTAGTGGAATGGGACTCATGTTCTGTTCTTGTCAGAAAGGTCTATATAAGCAATCAAGAATGTATAAAAAAGCAGAATATGTTTTCCTCGCGTGTTCCCAGGTTTCCTCGCCCCAGCTTCGACATTTGTTGGGCAAATAAAAGAAGATCTGAATGCTTGGGGTTAAAGGGAAGCCTGTTCCTGTCTACCTAATATATTGGAGAAAAGAGTTAAGAACATTTTTCCTTCACATAACATGATCCCAATCAGGTTCCTAGTCAGCAAGGCAGGGTGAGATCTCCTGGTGTGAAGGCCTGCTATACGCAAAAATGTGTCCAGAGGCTCCCTCCATTAGCCCCATGCACTGTCAGGCTTACAGAGATGTCTAAAGATTTTGAGAGGGACATTTGCATAATCTCTATAGCTTTGCTGTTTTCTGTCACGTGCTGATATGACCACTGCAGCAACCCCCTCCCCTTTCCCCTCATTCTCCAGTTGTGTACCATGCTCATGGTCAACACCAATTTTGACTACTGTGGGAAAAAAATGACAAAAACAAAAACAAAAACAAATATCAATTTAATCAGGCAAATGGTTAGACATAAGAATGCAAACACAGACACCCTTCTGCATAGTCATGTTTACCATTTGAGAAAGTCCTAAATTGTTCTTTTCATTCCTATTCAGAGAATGACTAGATAAGATTCACCAGGGAGTAGGTCAGGGAGAATTCTACCTTGGTTGGCAAAGACAAGGGGGGGTGACCTCATAAATCTCTTACCTCGCTCATTTTTACAGGTCTTCCTGGGAACATTGACACTGTAAGCCTTTACCCCAGAGGAAGCTGGTGCTGCTTGTGGGGAAGCCCTTTGCACAGCCACGTAGCCCTGTGAAACACTTGATTCCACCAAACTGTGTGCATGGTGAGTGAAAAAGACTCATTTTCTCCATAGACCCAGTTGCCTTCACAATGCTTTCCTTTGCCTTAGCTCTGGTGACATTTTGAGAAATTGCAGAAAGTAGGCGTGGAGCAGAAGCCTTCACCCTTTTCTTGTTGCCACCTCCCCCTTCTTTTCTAGACATGATAAACGAGCCAGGTTTCACAGGCTAAAAATCTATGAAAACATAGTCTCCAGCACCCTGGTACAACTTCGATTATGTTGCTTAGTGTTGTTTGTTCATAACATCAGCGTGACTATGACAAGGACATAAACTCGCCAAATAACTGAAATATTAAAAATATTACTACTTTGCCTTTACGCACCTGCCGGAAAATCTTCTCAAGCCCTTTCCAGAATTTTTTTTTACATAGCTATGTGTAGATGACCGTCATTTCTTCTTGTTTTGTCTGCTTAGTCTCTCCAGCAAGTCCTCTCATCTACCTTATTTCTCCATAGTAAATGCCTGTGTTTGGTCTGATCAACCAACTCACTCTGACCCTGATTTCTGGAAACCGCTGCTGCTTCTCTAACACAGTTTAAATTCTGTAAGTGGTTCATGACCTCCCTCTGGCCTCAACCCATACTCCACACCTACTCTCAGACACTGTTGCTTGATCATTAGTGGGCACCAGATTCACCCTGAGCCAATCAAAAGCTCTCTTCAGAGAATTTAGATTCCAATCTCTGACATGCTGGTCTCCTAGACAAAAAAGATAGAACATGGCAAACTGTTGGCTACTGAGGTCTGGGGGGGATGAATAGAACTCCCTACCACCCTGGAAGGAGAGAAAACTAGTCTCTGAGTACAAAACCAAGCAGATAAATAGGTAGAAACATAAATGAGATGGAAGTTGGAGAGAAGATACCTACAGGATTCCCAAGGTTCCGGCCTCTGGTTCTAGTCCCTTTTGAAGACTGGCTATATACCTGCCCCAGGGTCCAATGAATTAATCTTGTGTTAGAATACTAATTTTTCCTTTTACAATTAAATTTACTAGTGTTAGTTTCAGTTATCTATAACCCAAAGAGTTCTAACTAATCCATTTTCCAAATATTCTATTAAAGGCTTAGTCAAGCTGCTGATGCAGCCTGACATTGCTCTGCCTACAATAACCACCTGCTCTTCTCTGACGTGATAGTGTTCCTTATCCTTTATGATGCAATTATCACCTGATGAATCTGGTGTAGTTCCTTAAGTGTGCTCAAGGTGACTGATCCCTGAGACCTGACACAGTAGGATTTTGCCAAAGGAACACAATAAAATGTTGATTGGGTTGAATTATTCATTGGTTAACTCTTGCTTAATTTTTCTTTTTTTTTTTTTGACAAAGTAAATATTTTCCTTTTTTCTTTTTTTATATTAAACATAATTTACTGTCAAATTGGTTTCCATACAATGCCCAGTGCTCATCCCAATAGGTGCCCTTCTCAATGCCCATCACCCACTTTCTCCTACCTCCCACCCCCATCAACCCTCAGTTTGTTCTCAGTATTTAAGAGTCTCTTATGGTTTGCCTCCTTCCCTCTCTGTAACTTTTTTTCCCCTCCCCCTCCCCCATGGACTTCCGTTAAGTTTCTCAGGATCCACATAAGAGTGAAAACATATGGTATCTGTCTTCCTCTGTGTGACTTATTTCACTTAGCGTAACCCTCTCCAGTTCCATCCGTGTTGCTACAAAAGGCCATATTTCATTCTTTCTCATTGCCAAGTAGTATTCCATGGCATATATAAACCACATCTTTATCCATTCATCAGTTGATGGACATTTAGACTCTTTCCATAATTTGGCTATTGTTGAAAGTGCTGCTATAAACATTGGGGTACAAGTGCCCCTATGCATCAGCACTCCTGTATCTCTTGGGTAAATTCCTAGCAGTGGTATTGCTGGGTCATAGGGTAGTTCTATTGTTAATTTTTTGAGGAACCTCCACACTGTTTTCCAGAGTGGCTGCACCAGTTTGCATCCCCACCAACAGTGCAAGAGGGTTCCCATTTCTCCACATCCTCTCCAGCATCTATAGTCTCCTGATTTGTTCAACTCTTGCTTGATTTTTCACCACTGCTGGTGCATCCTCCTTTTGTGTGATTCTCTTCTGTGTCTTCTTCTCTGTTTGAGTCTGGCCATTTTCCCAGTGCTAAGAATCAATGTAAAAATTGTACTATCCTCTGTCCTTTAAAAAAAAAAAAAAACAGCATTATTTCAATTCAATTCAAGACTTTCCTAGACTGTGTTTTTATGTCGTCATTCATTTCTGGCTCTCTGAGCAGCCCTCTGCTAATTCTGTCACTATATTGAGGTACTCCCATCCTTGGAGTTACCCCAGTCTCTGCAGCCCAGGAAGAAAGAACACATAAAGTACTTGTAGACAGCTGAAACACACATGGGTGTAGCAGATACACATAAACAGCCCTGCACAAAAAGCAAATTAATTTTCAGCTCTGAGATTCAGAGTTCACTGAAAGTAGCTTTCATTGACTGTGAGTCACAGGTAATCAGTCTTTGTGACATAACCTGTGAGTTAGTAAATTCTCACTGGTCTTGATGAAAAAAGCCTCCTTTGTCCATCTGGTTATTAGCAGGTCTGTAAAATTGCATGGCAAGGTGAAATGAAGCCCTAAAACCTTATTTCTCCATGGCAATGGGGAGAAGAAAACCTCCCAAATCATGTACTGTGGCTGGATCTATGGTTTTAAGATCTGTGCACATTGGGTTAGCAAGAAATCAGCTTTGTAAGGGGCTGCCTTTTTCGTCAGAGAACGTACCACTTGGTATAAAAATTGAAATACTCAAGGGTAATAAAGGCCAAAAAAAAAAATACAGAATATACTCCTGTCTCTGAAGTCATTTATGAGACTGCGAGAATATGATATCTAAGCACAGGTGCTAATTTTCAAAATGCTACAAAGTGACAGTGTGTGTGTGAGAGTTGCATTTTTAGGGGTGAGTTCATCATTTACAACTTTTATTGGCACAAATGACGGTGCATCAGGTACTTACTTCTCCATAACCAGAGGGGTCAAGTAGATAATTAATGAGAATTAATCTGTAGAGAGGAATACAATCTCCAGTTCGAGTCCTGGTTTATGACTTGGTTTATTATGTAAGTATGAAACTTCAAAGAGCGCTAACGCAACGTGGCACTTTAATTACATTTTATTATATTTAAGAGCTTTATGGAAATTTTGCTTGCTGCCAAGAAATGGTTCTTGAGAACACTTGCCTCCTCAACAGGCTGCTGGGGCCCCTGTTCCCAGAGCAACTACAGAGAGGAGCCGCTTGTACCTTTCTTCTGAGAGAGAAGGTGCAAACAGCTGCTAGGTGAGACATTGGCTTAGGGAGTGGCCAAGGTTAATTTCTCTTACAGGAGGTAAGAGCACGGAACCCAGCTCTCCTCCCTTTAAAGGCTCTGAATTCAAATAGTCCCAGGGGCAAGTCTGAAAGCTTATGTTTAGGGACAGGCTTTTGGAGGATCAGGACCATGAAGTGTCG
The DNA here is from genome assembly GCF_018350155.1 of Leopardus geoffroyi. NCBI lineage: Eukaryota > Metazoa > Chordata > Mammalia > Carnivora > Felidae > Leopardus > Leopardus geoffroyi. Next base: position 134,613,885 of record NC_059326.1, read on the forward strand.
ATTCTCTGGTGACCGCAGAGATGGCTACTTCCATCACTTGCGGGGAAAAAACATAAAATGAAGACGAGTGGAGCACAAGAATCTCCTATCATTGTACATCAACTCAGAAGTTTCTTAATTGTGTTGGCTTCGGCAGTAAGGAAGAGCCCCTTTCTTTAATAGCTGTATTGTTTTCCCATCCTCTTATCCTCATTTGAGCGTGAAACTGAGGGAAATGGATTCTTAGGTTAACATGACCTTGGGTCTGCGTCCAGGGCTAAGGGCCAGGGTTCCTCCCATTGAATTCCAGCTCTGGTACTGACTTGTGCTATGGCCTTGGGCTAAGCGGCATAGTCTCTGTGCTGGGTCTGCTTGCTGCTAAAATGACAAGGATGATGCCATCGTGCTGACCTCATTGGGACATTGTGCAGACTAGTTGAAAACCCTTTTTTTTTTTTTCGGTGAATAAAAGTTTTGGGTTCCTGATGATGGCAGGCTGAAGGAATGCTTGGAAAGGGGGAAAATGAGAGGAGAATTGGTTGATTTATTTGGCAGGGTAGGAGACAGAACAATATGTCCAAAGGTGTTCTGCACAAAGTAAATAAAGTAATGATATGTAAAAGTGAGTTTCTTGTGAGAAGAAGTTGCCCTCAGGCTTGAAGAGTTTGGCTTTTTCTTTTACCCTGACCAATGGATTAGTACTATCTTTTTAGCAATGATAAAATCTAGAGATCGTTGGACTACATTTATTTCACTTGGAACAAAGGAAAGGAAAAAAATACTCCATTTCCTAAAAGGTATAGTGAATATTGTGGAAAAAAATAAAATAGATTGGGAGATTGAGATAAGACCAAGAACTGGAGGGAGTATTGGCCTTTTCCAAGCATTATTAAAAAATTTTATTTACAGGGGTGCCTGGGTGGCTCAGTGTGTTAAGCATTTGACTCTTGATTTCAGCTCAGGTCATGATCTCACTATTCATGGGTTCAAGCCCCACATCAGGCTCTGTGCTGACAGTGCAGAGCCTGCTTGGCATTCTCTCTCTCCCCCTATCCCTCTACCCAGTTCATGTTCCCTCTCTCTCTCTCTCTCTCTCTCTTTCTCTCTAAAATAAAATTTTTAAAAAATAAGTGGGGATAAAATAGTGCCTATGCCTATTAAGGAAACTAAATGATATATGACAGCACGTGTAGAGATTAAAACAGCAGCTGGCACGAAATAACTTGTCATTGAATGTAAGGTTACTAATACTCATACGTTAGTTGAAGAAATTCAGTCTTTATTCTAGAGTCAGAGGGAAGCCATGAAAGTACCATATGAAAGGCACTGCCATGTCATGATTGGGGTGGAGAATGGAGAGGAAATAAGCTAGAATAGGGGTGTGTGAGAGGGAAGGGGGGTTTGAGAATAACTAAAGAGAGGAGTTTATAGAATTGTGTCACAGCAGGATGAAGGATTTCCGCGGTCTCCCAGGCTTGTGACTTGGGTGACTGGGACAGAAGGCAGTAGTTTTAACCCGCGTAAGAAGATGTGCAAGAAGTCGGAAATGTGGGGAAAGTAGTAAGTTCAATTTATTGATGTGTGAATTTTGAGGTACCCGGGAACTTTTGAATGGGGCCTTCTGAAGATCAATAGAATTGGATCTGGCTCTCTGAAAAGAAACCTGGACTATAGATAAATTTTGAGGAGTTTTTGGATTAGGTAGGTTATTCGTGGAAAAGCCTAGAAAATCCAGGAGAGACTAGAAGGAGAAGTACAAGGCAACTGACACTTAAGGGAGAAGAGTTTGAGTTTGGAGTTAACTCTCCTATCCTATTTTTCTTTCCCTTCTCTGGACAACCTCTATATCCTGCACAGACACCTGGGCTTATTTCTACCATTCGTGGTGGACACAGTGCTCTCCTCTGACTCTTTTACTCTCCCAAGCTAAACGGTTAGTTTTCTACATGATTTTCTTAAAAACAGCATAGAACTTCTGGGGCTATATTGATAATAAAGGTCCAGGCAAAAAGTTTTCCTCAAATTTTATTAACACAAGGGCGCCTGGGTGGCTCAGTCGGTTAAGCATCCGACTTCGGCTCAGGTCACGATCTCGCGGTCGGTGAGTTCGAGCCCCGCGTCGGGCTCTGTGCTGACAGCTCAGAGCCTGGAGCCTGTTTCAGATTCTGTGTCTCCCTCTCTCTCTGACCCTCCCCTGTTCATGCTCTGTCTCTCCCTGTCTCAAAAATAAATAAACGTTAAAAAAAATTTATTAACACAGATTTGTAAAAAAAAAAAAAAAAAAAAAAAAAAAAAGTGAACTTATACAACTTTGAAAGTAATTAGAAATCCAGGGGAAAAAAAAGGCAGTATACATTTAACCACATAAATTATTTTTTTTAATTCAGCATGAAAGCAAATGCCATAAGCAAAATCAAAACTTGGGAAAGTATTTGCAATTCATATCACAGGAGAATGGCTAATCTTTCTAGTTACACAAAGAACATCTAGAAATCAAAGAGAAAAATTCTAGTGAAAATAAAAATAAATGGGCATGAACAGTTAAAACACACACACACACACACACACACATACACACACACACACACACACGAGTGCCTGAAACAAAAAGAAAATAAAAAGATGCTCAATCTCATTCATAATAAGTGAAATGCAAATTAACACTTAGATAGCATTTAATATTTAACAAGCTTAAGGGAAAATACCCCAAACAGCATGTTGTGTTGGTGAGACTGTTGGGAAGAAGATACTGTAATACATTACAGATGGAAGTGCAAAATTGAAATAACCCAAATAACCTTGAGGGAGGAAGATTTAGCAAATTTATCAAAATTACAGATGCCTTTGCTCTTCGCTTCAGAAATCTCACTGCTGAGATTCTTGCCTACAGATTCCCTTGTACACGTGCAAAATGATATATAGAGAAGATTATTCGTTGTGGCAGTGTTTGCAATAGCAAACGGTAGGAAATCACACAAGTGACCCCAATAGGGTATTTGGTTGAGTAAAGTATTATACATTCTCAGAATGTAGTAACATGCAACCATTAAAGAGAGAGACAGAGAGACAGAAAGAGAGAATGAAACAGATTACAGTGTTCTGTGTTAAGATGATGAGTTCTCTTCAGGGCATAAATATTAAGGATCCAAGGGACAGAATGGCTATGTAGTGTGCTTTGTTTGTATAAGAAAGTAGAATGATAAGAACTTAAATATGTATTTGCTTATAATTAAAACAAATATTTTGGGACACAGCTCTTTCTGGTGAGTTATTTTTTGGCAGTATAAACAAATATTTACTAAAATGATTATTATAGAGGATGGAGGAAAATGGGGTAGAGGGTATATATTTTTAGTGGGATATATTCTGTGTGCAAAAACCACAACGATTTTTTTTTTTATTTCCTTTATTTCGCCCATCCCACCACCCACCTTCCCTCTGGCAATTACTTGTTTTGTTCTCTGTATTTACAAGGCAGTTCGTTTGTCTCTTTTTTCCTGTTTGTTTTGTTTTCTTCAATTCCACGTAGGCGTGAGATCATAGAGGATTTGTCTTTCTCTGACTTATTTCATTTAGTATTATGCTCTCTAGATCCTTCCATGCTCTTGCAAATGGCAAGATTTCATTCTTTTTTATGACTGAGTAATATTTCATTATATATGTATACCACATCTTCTTTATCCACTCCTCTATTGACGGACGCTTGAGTTGTTTCCATATCTCGGCCACTGTAAATAATGCTGCAGATAAAGGATGCATATATCTTTTCCAATTAGTGTTTTTGTGTTTTTTGGTTAAACACCCAGAAGTGGAATTACTGCATCATGTGGTAATTCTATTTTTAATTTTTTGAGGAACCTCTATACCACAAATAAATTGCAAACTACATTCAAAAGTTTTATTTTAATCGCACTGGTATTACTCTTTTGAAATTATTTTCTTTATGTTCTTTTCTATGAAATAATTATATTAATTATACATTATATATAATATATATCATATATTATTATAATTATAACAATATAATACTATATTAATGTTGTTAGAATTAAAATTTTCTAGTGTGGCAGAAAATTTTAGTTATAAAATCAAAGAAGTTAAATAAAAACAATATAATATTAAAAATAAGTTGGAAAAATCAGTATGAACTAGTATTTTTTTTAAAGTTATTTATTATCTAGCACTGAAAATGCCTAGAAAGAAGGTCGCATTGTGAGCATACACACTCCTCATGCCCAGTGTTTGGTTTTTAATAACTTTGGCCCCTATCAAAAATGCTAAGATTCTTTAAGAAATATCTGATTTCTCAATCAGAACAAGGCGGGTATAGGGTCATGAGCAATCAAACTTTTCATGGATTATTTGGATCCTATCAAATGACACAGAATCCAGCTTATTGAGTTTCCAACTGGCCAAAGTTATGACAATTTAAGCATCAGAAAGAATAGTATTTGTACTGACACTGAATATTTGAAAATGCATCCATCTATAAGAATGCTCACATGAATGGGGTGCCTGGATGGCTCAGTTGGTTGGGCATCTGACTTTGGCTCAGGTCATGATCTCACAGTCCGTGAATTCAAGCCCTGCTTTGGGCTCTGTGAGGACAGCTTGTAACCTGGAGCCTGCTTCAGATTCTGTGTCTTCCTCTCTTTCTGTCCCTCCCCTGCTCATGCTCTCTTACTCTCTCTCTCAAAAATAAATAAACATTAAAAAAAAAATGCTCACAAGAAAGGCGAAAAACATATTGGTCACCATTTGAGGGAACTATTGAACTGATTCAACTTTGACAACTAGTAATTTGAAAGGAGAAAATGAAGCATTTATCCTGTTTTTCTAGGAGAAATTGTGTTTCAAGTTTACCACATAGTTCTAATTGATAGCTGAGAGAGCTCTACTTTATAGAAGAATGGCAATTGATATATGTGAAAAGAATAGTAGATTTAGGAAATGTCATTCTACAACTACAAAAGAAATTTTTGATGCAGGTAGGTAAATAATTACTTATCAGTAAAGATTTTTTTTTTGCTTTTTTTGTTTTCCAACTGCCATCATGTCCCAAAGGTTGGGATCATCAGGTGAATGGTTGATGAGGTACTGGACGTTGGTGTGGTGCCCCCCCAAATGCCCCACACTACTCACAGGAGAGAACCTAGCAATGGAAGAATCAGAATGTTACTGATGCTTAGGGCACCTGGGTGGCTCAGTTGTTTAAGTGTCCTGATCTTGATTTTGGCTCAGGTCATGATCTCACAGTTGTGGGATTGAGCCCACATTGAGCTCTGTGCTGGATGTGAAGCCTGCTTAAGATTCTCTCTCCCTCTCCATCTGCTCCTCCCCTACTTGTGCATGTGTTCACTCATTCTCTCTCTCTCTGTCTCAAAAAAAAAATGTTACTGATGCTCAATTTAGCTTTGTGAATGGTGGGGCAATCCATTTGCTATGCAATATGAATAAATTATGTCTCATGAAATGCACTGTGTCCCTAAATCTAGTAAATTCCCTTCTGTTTAGAGGCAATATGGGAGATAGAGGGCTAAACTAAATGATGTCTTCCAAAAGTAGTCAGAGGAACTGTGAAGAAGTGACAGGTGGACAGATGAGAGCAGAGGTAGAATGGAGACTTTTCCATCTACCATGTCATGGAGCTGTGTAACTTATTATCTACTGAAAAATAGGCTCAATCCATCAAACACTTAAAAAGAAGTGATTAAATGTGTCATCATTTCTTGTTAAATATGAACTTAAGAATAATGAAATAGAAAAATTATTCCAACTACAGTCAGCTAAAATTCTGATGCTATTTACTCTGCCATTTGTGAAAAGAGAGTCACTAATCCATAAAAACGTGGTCTTTCCACCTTCCATGCTGTCTCGAAGTGAAGTTTATATAACCTAGCTCTAGTCCTCAATGGCTGAGTGAAGAATGGCCTCTTTCATAGATACATTAGTCATGTTCCTCCTCTTCCTCCTACATAATCCCCCATTCCATAAGGACCTAACCCTGCCAGATAAACACACACACACACACACACACACACACACACACACACAAAAAAGAGGGGTAGAATGAGAAATTCCATTCTAGTTGGCTAAGGAGAATATCAGAAGGCATGGGGATTTGGATACTGATGCTTAGAAAGGACGTAGCTTTTCTCAACAGCACTTTAAGTTGGCCAGATCTGCTCTTGCAACAACAAAGTTTTGGTAGATCTTTCCTTCCCTTTACAGCAGTTAGAAGGCCTTTAGGAAGTGAGGTTATCCACACACAGAACTTAGGGAAAATTGCAAAGGGAAGGTGTACCTATAAATGTGAAGACTGCCTTGGCCTTCTCCCCAGAACCTCAGGCTCTGACTGCCAATTCTCAGTGCTTATGCTTCTGTGCACATGTCAAGGGAATTAGATGGACCCATCCTTATGGTTTTCTCTTCTTGCACATGGCACAGATTTAAATTTTAAGTCATTAAATAGGAGTGACAGTTTCTCACTTCAATGCCAGGTAAGGGTCCTCAAAGTTCCTAGGAAAATGGCAGTAAGTGATCTTATTTGTTAAGATTCTTACAAAGGTATTAATGGCCTCAGGAGCAGCTCCAAGAGACAGAAACAAATGGATGAATTTCAAACTAGCTTTCTTGGGAGGAAGATTCTTCTTGGGCTATCACTGGGGTCTCAGAGCAGAGGGCTGGGTTGGTGAGGGGTCAGAAATTATTGATATCAGTAGGGCTCTAAATTGTCCAGGAATTCAATTCAAATTCTGATTGATATCTGACCTGACCAATCACGACTAGCCCCAAACACCTTGCTTATGGTAGAGACAAGGAAATCAGGAAGCCAAAGAACATCTGGGCAAAAAGTTTTGAAGAAACCCCAAGTGAAAGGCCACAGAAGTAAGCAGTTGCAAAAAAAAAAAAAAAAAAAAAAAAAGGGGTAGAACTCAGAAGACAAAGTCTGGGGAGATTTTAAGGGTGTCAAGGCAATGTCAAGATGGACAGCTTTATGGGAAACCTAATTTTCCATTTATTTCACAAATATTTGAGTATCTTTTAAGTGTTAGGTGCCATGCTAGGTGCTAGGGATACAATGGTAAGGAAAAGCAGGTACATTTTTAGCCTTAATGGAGCTACTAGAGAAAAAGGACAGACATTAAATAATATCCCAAGCATCAAAATCACAACTGTGCTAAGTGCTACAAAAGAGAGGTACTCAGTGCTATGATAGTATATAGTGGGGAGATTTGTCTTGGTCAACAAGATCAGAGAAGATTTCTCGAAGGAGTGACACTCAAGATGAATTTTGAAGTGGAGGTGGGATAAAATTCAAAGCAGCAGGAATAGCATATGCAAAAATTCAGAGGCAAGAAGAGTGTGACTACTTAAGGAACAGAAGGAAGGCCAGAGCGTGGGAGAGACTGGTGCAAGATAAGAGTCATCTTTCCCTTGCTGAGAATGATGGTTCTTTACTTGATAATGAAACTGGCTGTTTTCCAGACATTTCCTCAATATGTGCTAGTCCGGAGACTGCATGACAAAGCCTGTATGTGAGGGTAGAATGCCCATGACCTATGGCTAACAAATTGAAGGGTGTACTTGTCAACCAACCAGCAGATTAACTGGACCTTACTTTGTGCGAGGTGCTGACCTAGGAGCTGGTGCTTGAAGCTGTTCCTATTTCTCCAGGACTTACAAGTTTTGACTGGCCTGCCGACTTGTGTATTCTAACCGATCACTTAATTTTAAGACAGTATGCACCAGAAAAAGGAAGCCCTCTTGAAACCAGAACCAGCGTATGTTACCATAAATTCTGGAATACAGTCTGGCCAAGGTGTTTCCTTGGTATTCCTCAACATAGATCCATGAGAAAGTACAACCCAACTGAAAAAGAGAACCCAGGTCCTTCTGCCTTATGTTATTCATCCATTAATCAATAGAACATGACTTCAGTCAGATTCTCAAGCTTTCTCACAAGTGGTAGTTTTGGACCTTTAAATCCATGGTAGGAATACTGGGGATGTTTCATCCTCCTGAGGGTAATGTTAAGAATAAGCTCTTTAAAAGGTTTTTGTTTCTCCCTAGTCTGCCTTTTATTCCAAGGCCATAAGAGTCTGGGCTCCAAAATGGTCAGTCTTGGAGAAATTCCAACTTGGTAATCGTTTATCAATATCACATGCAGGACCTGAGTAAAACAGGTGTGTGGCAGATGTAATTTCAACTCAAAAGAGGTAAACCATGATTGTGCCCTGTTTCTGTTTGCCTTGTTATTGGTAAATTTCTTAAATAAATTGGATTGGTACTGTTGCCCGCCTTAACAAATAAGAAGACAGACACTCTTGAGGTAGGTTGGCTTTGGTATGCAGCCTGCCAGCCTCCCCCTTTTTATCTCCATCCATGGAACACTGACATAGGGTTTTTAGAAAATCCCAGAGTCTCTCAAATTTCCACATGAACCATCTAAAGGAGACCTGGTTTGCGTGGCAAAATCAGTCTTGTTTTTTCCTCTACATTTATCTTTGGGTATATCTTATCAAATCATTACTCAGTATTATATTGTAGACTCTGTATTAATGGTGGTTCTCTGTCTGCATTAATCTGGGATATTAATACCACTAACTCTTGGTTTCTTAATTGTATGATACAATTGAACAAGGACTAGGGGACATAACTTGACGCTAGGTCTCTAAAAGGGACCAAATGCGATGTAAAATAGTCTTGTTCTAGCATCTTAAAGTTTATTGAAAAAGACAAATTAATGCACACAAACCCAACTCAGGGGCCATATTCTGTTAGTTAGGACCTTCCTATTCTTAAAGATTTTCATTGCACTTACCTTGAGGCTTCCCAGCGAAGTTTATTTCTTTATCTTTCTCTCTGTCTCCGTATTCCTGCAATTTGAGTTCTGTCCCTGTACCATCACCAGACGTAAAGCTCTGCCCCTTCAAAGTCAAAGGTTGACCTTCATGTTTTGAGTTTAGTAACTTCACAAAAGATTGAGGAGGGATTACATCATGAGGTCTTCCATATTTTGACTTCTCACTGATGGACCCTCCTCACCTTCCTAACCTTTTCTGTTTCTTTCCTTCAGTCTCTGAAGTAACCAGAATATTCTTTCCCCTTTTCACACAAAGTGGTTCACAGAACAATATAGATATTCTAGCATAAAAGGTAAGGGAGGTGATGAGTCTGTTACTTCAGGAATGCAGGGAGTAGGATTTACTTGTCTTGGATCCCCCTGAAGCAGACCTGAGAAAAAGAAGCTTTTTCTTTAGAATGTCATCCCAGGAAACAGGGATAAAGCATGAAGAAGTGGGACAGGAAAAGGAAGGAAGTCAATGGAAGCTTAATTGTGCTAAGGAAGCTAGTACTGAAGGAAATTTTTCGAAAGGGAAAATCATGTCTCTCATGCAAATGTGAAATGAATATACATCAAAGGTTTTGTCTAACTCGTCAATTATTAAGGAAATCGGTAAGATGTTTCGAGTTCAAATGAAAATTTGACTTGTTCTCTGCTGGGAGAATCCATTGATTTTGTCATGAGCAGGAAACATTTGCTTCACCATCAATGCTGTAGAAGTTCACTTCTGTCTCTATGGACGGATAGAATATCTAGTCAAAGACAATCCAAGTAGCACACCCTTATGGAGTAGACCAAGCCCTAAGGGTCACCAGACCACATCTAGCATTCCCTTGAAAAAACATCCAATTATCTCTTTGCTCCTTTCAGAATCTTTCACAACTTTTCCTCACCGCGGTGTAAAACATGCCTCAGAGTTGTCCTACCTGAATGGCAAGGAAGCTGGTGTATTTATGCATTGATTCCAGTTTGGCATTGACGGAGGAGTTTTAACACCCTGGCCTTTCCTTCCAGTTTGCTCTGTGCAGGGGCCAAGCTCAGTCTCCTGACCATAAAAAATTAAAAAAAAAAAAAATTAAAAAAAAAAAGGAGAAGAAGAAAAAAAAAAAAGCCCTCAGGCAGAGTCACAAGTGTTGGCAGGAAGCAGGCCTCTGTGTAGAGGTGAATGCCAAGGGGAATTGGAAAGGAGGGGGAGAGTAGAGGAGGTGCCAACAGTGCCTGTTCTTTGTATTTATTGGTTGATTTGTTGCTTTGTTTTTTTTTTTTTCACATTTCCCACCAGAATGTAAGTTCCCTGAGGCCAGAAAATTTCTGTCTTATTTTTCACTACCTCCCCAACACTTAGCTTACTGTCCAGCATACAGTTAGGCGATCAGTATATATTTGATGAATGTTGTTGAATAAACATGGGCCCCATGTTGGGCCTTGAAGGCAGGTTGCAGTCCAGCTTCAGAGGAAGGGAGTTTGCAGAGTCCGAGCTTCCTCTGAAGTTCCAGCTTCAGAGGAAGGGAGTCCGAAGAGACTCACACAGTCAGGCTTTGTGTAGTGTCCTTGGAACCAGTTACTTGCTCCATAGCCAACCTCCACCCCACCCCAAGTCTTGTTCATATTAAGAACAGAAGAACACAAAGTACAGACTCTGCTTTTAACATACTTGACCAATAACACAATCTTGTACCTTCCACCCACTGTTGACGACTATACATTTGAAATGGTTATGTTCACACACAGTAAGGCCTTACATACACTTTCCAAGACTAAGAGCACGGAAAGTAGGAAATAGCAGAGGGACATTATCTGCCGAGCCTGTCTGGACAGATATTGGGAAAGTCTATAAAAAAAGTTAAATTCCTGGTAGGCATCACTGAACAGACCCAAGAGATATACTGGTTTTATTAAGTGGCCAGATGGCCTTCCAGAGTAGCCAGAAGAGCAGACAGACCCCAGATGACAAATGATGAGGGGCCCTCCCTATGGGCATTTTTTTGAGACAACGTGTTGACATTAGGTATGGAATAAATCCATAACTGTACTGTTCATGCAAATTCTCAAGAAAAGCAGGTGCTAGTCACTGACCTTACCCAAATGAAATTTTGCCAGAGAAAATAACCCAACTCTATTTTAAATTCAGTTTTAGCAGGCATCTTCCCCACCCCCCATACACACGCAAAAATAATTCAAAACAAAATTTCAAACAAAAAACAACGTGGGGAAAGTAACTTGAAAATTGCCCTTCATTTGAAATGGTTGACAGATGTCTTACAGAAATTTGGAGTATCGTCTGGCTGCTTAGAATCTACTCATTTTAGATGGATTGCTCATGAAAACGTCACCATTGTCAGCTTGTGGAGGAACATTAAAAAAACCTGGATGGATACATGCATTTTTATTGGTGTTAATACTGTGTACCTGTGACATTAAATGGTTTAGAAATCCACAAAGAACATTGTAGATTGCACGGGTTTTAGTCCTCAGAAGAAACTTCAGCATTTACCCCTCATAATCTAAATGGTCTTCATGTGTACATATGTGTGTGTGTGTTTTAATAGACATCCTGGATTTTCCAGGAAGAGATGCCTCTGAGAACCTAAACATGTTTTCTCCAGCTAAGTAACCCATAGAAGACCATGAGATATCCACAGGGGGACAAAGATGGCAATGGGTAGGCTGTCCCGTCCCTTCTTATTGGTCAAGAGTTTACATTTTAGGATGACTTAAAAATAATCCAGTTGTTCACTGAAGTAATTTTTGTTCATCAAAGTAAATTTTGTTCACTAAAGTAACTGCTGCATAACTAGCTGTGGACATTTTGGGGGCTGTAAAGAAAAGGGTTTTTTTTCCCTTCATGGATTTTAGATATGGTGGAGAACAGTGGATAGATTAAGAACATCCTTGACAAAACTCTCAGCAATTAATGTCCAAAACTGCAGAGAAACATTTGTAGTGGAGCACATATGCTAACGTAAATTTAAAAAACACGTGAAGTAAGTACAAGGGGATTGAGAGATAATTATGGAAATTTGAAGGAAGCCAGCAATCCATCACTTGTCAACAAGAGTTTCTGGGGTATCTGCCACATGCCTAGGACTGTACTAGATGCACACGAAAATGTTTTAAATATAATTTCTGCCCTGAGAGCCCCCCGGACTGACGTGAGGACGCAACCCTGCATAGGTGGCAAAATTAGCGAGCGACTCCCATACACAATTAAGAAGGAAAAAGTCATCAGGATAGAGAAGGGAGGTTTCCTAGAGAAAGCGTGTTTAGGGCAGTCTTGATTAGGATGCAAAGAACTAGGTTTCACTCTTGCGACTTCTACCCAAGAGATTACTTTATTCAGGGGCAAAACCGGATCAATTTGCCTCAGACTGTTGCCTGTCCTCAAAATCAAACTTCTTACCTATTGAGAGAGTTGTGTGATGGAAGTAATGGTAGCAGTGTCCAGCATGTAGTGGGAAAAGTGGGAAAGCACACGGAAAATGGAAAATGCTGTCGGAGTGTTCATTCAACAGTGATCACCATTCCAAGAGAAGAAACCGGAAATAGAGTCTCTGTCACCATGTCCTCTTTCTGAATTAGCACTGCCCATCAGCGGACATGAGGAATCTCTTCCTTAAAGCCCTCCTTGGAAGACCATTTCTTTCTCTACTCTTTATCCTCGATGTGACAAACTGTGCACCAACAGCTTCTATTCAGGACCCAAATATCCAGAAGGTGGAGATTTTCTCTCTCTCCAGGTCTAAGTGGGAAGAAGCCTGCTCTGGAAATTCGAGAACAAGATCTGGTCAATAATCATTCTGATTGCAGGGGCATGTACATTGGTGAAAATGACCCTGGAATGGTGGTTGACGTGAAACACACACGGAATTTCTGTAACATACCCGGGACACAGGAGACACGTCGGACATGTTACAAAGCTTCCCCTGTAACCAAGGGAACTGAGCACAGTGGACCCAGTGCATGTTACCATGCAGCTTCTGGGTGTGACACTCTCAGCATCATGAGTGACAAATGGCAGGGACTGACTCCATGTCGTCTAAGAGCAACAGGATGGCAGCACTAACAGGAGAAGCCAGCACCTGGCTTCTATTTCTGACTTTGCCGCAGACACCCTGGCAGTTTGTCCAGAAACTGTAAAGCCGTGGGTTTTAAATTGTTGGGAAAAGTGAGCCTTGTGGCTTTTTTTGCCTGTGGGAACAGAGAGATAATTTCACTACTTCTTTTTCTTCCTTCTGAAATCGTCATCACTGTCTTCTCTTCCTGTTCCGATTTTGACCAGGTAGTGCTTTTCATATAATCTGCAGTTGGAGACCATAACTACCGCTTTCACTTTTCTCCCTCTTCACAAAAAGGTTAGATCAGTGGTTGGATCGTGCCTGGATCTAAAGATCCCATGAGTAGGTTCTGCTTGGAGTGTGGATATTTATCTAACAGAAAATGTTCCCTTTGAGAACAAACATCCTCTCCACTAATAACAGCTCATTAAGAGTGAAGCTAATTTAATTCTATAGAAAATTAATAGGATTTTAGAAAAGTAGATGATTCATAGTTAATGCACCAAGTTGAATGCACCAGTGTCATTCAAGATATGTGGATACACAGGAAGAAATTCTAGCATAATTAAAAATGTTAAAGTATAGCATTCCTGGACTTCCAGGAAGTCCAGAATAAAGGACCTCTATTCAGCATATATATTTAAAAAAATAATACAGTCAGGAGCAAGCCCTAGCAATCCTTTATAAAGTCCCTTACTGATGTAAACAAGCAAGCCAGATTTGCAATAGATTGCAAGAGACTTCACATAGGATCTCTGGCACGGGAGACCTTGATAAACTGCCCAGAGAAAAAGAAGAACAGACGTGGAGACTGGCTTGTAAAAATTAACTCCTCCTGTGCTCACCCCTGACGTGTGCCGAGGGAAGGATCTGGATTAGGTTTGGAGGGTAGCTCCCTAGGGAGAAATGAACATGAGACCAGGAGTGAGAAGTCCTGGATACAATTTGCTTAAAGCCACAGAGGCACGTTTTCCTCATGTGTAAAACGGGGCTAATAATATTCCTGTTTGCAGATCTCACAGGTTTGCTGTATGGAATAAGGAAGCTCAAGAATTTGAATGCTTGGAAAGACATTAGGTTCTTTCCAAACAGTTAACATTCTTACTGAGGTGAGTGAGAAGGACTGTGGAAAAATCAGTTATTAGAGCTGAGTGAAAGTTTGAAGACCCCAGGAAAAGGATACCAGTTATACCAGGATAAGTAAGTCCAGCAGCGGCATTTCAGTGGAAGAGTCTGTGATCTGCCCTGGGTAGTCGGCGATCTCAGGTTTATGTTGGGTGGTGGCACTTCGGCCTTCTTGGCACAGTGCGCCATGACACGGGTCAGCCAGGTATTGGCCCCATGTGTGCTGTGTCCAGTAGTCCCATTTCCTGTGAGGTCACCATACACGCTGCTTTCTCCTCTGCTTTCCTGCCCTTCCTGAGTGCATGACTGCAAATGGGGCTAAGATGTCCCAGTTGTCACCTCATGCAGGTAGACAGGCCAGCAGAGCCTCCACCTGCCACTGGAGAGCCCGCCCCTAACTTTGCTCCAGTTACATAAGACTTTGGATTGCGAGGAACTTGTTGTGTGAGTGTTCCGCAAGACGAGCAAACGTTTGATAAATTGTAACCTGATAAACGAGCAATGTCTTGCAGTATGGGGAGTATGTGACACCGAATGTCACATGATCACAGCTGAGTCACTGGTTCTTCCCTCTCTCCCTCCCTCACTCTCTGTCTCTCTCTGTTTCTCTCTCTCACTCTCTCTGTCTCATTGTGGGATTGTGGGTGATCGTCTCCCATGCTCGAATGCTCAGTCTCAGGCCACGATGTTTGGCAGAAATCAGTGATTTTTCCAAATGTTGGAAGGTGCCCACAACTGGCACCAGTGTATTTTTTGTCACTTCAAAGCACCTATGGACGGTCCTTTGCTTTTCCAGACAACAGTAAGCTTAGGAATGCTTTGCTTCATTCTAGGTCAGGCTGCCTGCAGATATAGACCCTTTCCTCGGCTGCCTTATTGCCAGTTACATTAGCTACAGTATATGATAAGAGTTTAATACCGTATTGTAGCCAGCACCTGTGCGAACATATACGATGTCCCCCATGCAGAAAGATTCCATTGAGCCAATAGATGACAATGATTCCACTAGTCCTCTCTTTTGTCTCCCTTATAAGGCCACAAAGATTTTCAAAGATACGTACTGGTTATTTTGTTTATTTATCTTTATATTTTGTATTTGATTATTTTGTCTTATATTACAGTATTATAATCATTTTATATGAATATTTTTGGATTGTGGAACTAGTCATCTGAGTTTCCATTATTTCTTATGGGGAAATTCATTTTGACATAGAAACGCTTTGGATTACAAGCATGTTTCTGGACCAAAGTATGCTCACAAACCAAGATTTTACTGTATAGCTTCTCCATGGTCCTGAACATCTGCAGAGGGCACGAGCAGGAAAGGCTCACAAGGGAGAACGTGAAGGGAATGCTGACCCAGGCTGGGACTGTGGTGTTCCTGCAGCTCCGTGGCTTGGCTTCTGACCCGCCTTCTGTCCTACACTCCACAAGGCTGCAGCCCTGTGAACTGCACACAGCGCTCCTTTCTCTGCAGGCTCCACCTTAGGCTCTTCTCACAGGGGTCTAAGGGAGGGATGCAGGGTTCGGGGAGGGGCCGGCTCTGTCTTCTGTGCTTCTTGTCTCTGTAGCATCACTTCTTACCCAGGAGCAGTAGTCTCGTGGTAGCTCTTATTCAGAAGACTAACTTCAGTTCCCACAGCCCCTCCTCCAAGTCTCTAAACTTTAAAATACCAACATTTCCCCTTATTCCTCATCCCTGGATGTAATAGCTTCCCCTAGAGTACTGCCTGGGTGACAGCCCCGGATCTTCTTTCTCCCTCTTAGCTTCTCTAATATAGACAGTCCTTGCTCTCTGCAGAGTCCCCCTAGGCCTGGATTTTAGCTACCACAGTTTAGTTAAATGCATCAATCCAAATTTTACTTACTGTGGTATATTAACTGTGAGTAATCACAACAAAGATACACTTCATTCCTAGCCCTTCAGTCTGCATGTTACTATGTAAGCAGCAGATGCACATCATGATCAGTGACCAATCATGTCGTTTATTTCCAGAACCCCCTGAATGATTACTGTGCATCTGTTATTCAGTCCACACACACAAACAGCAAAATACGTGGTGGTGCTGGCTCCCTGTTTCCCAGGGGTAAACCCACGTAACATTTTACAAAAACAGGGATGGGAAAGAGGAAACTGGCCAGTAAAGATGAAAAGGCAACAAAGAAACAAAACATGGTACCTCTAGCAGTGAAATTCAAATGAAATATAAATGGAGTTAAGGAAGAAATAGCTGACCATTGAGGAACATTGGCATTGCTGTCGTTTGAGGGACTGTGGATATGTGGCCAGACGAAGCTTACCAACACAAATGAGAAAAGTGGATTTGGCTTAAAGAATGAAGATGTCCCAGAGGAAGGGACCCTGGCAAGACACTTCACAGTAAAGAATTTTAGGAGATTTTTTTTTATGACATTGGAAGTTGAGAGCTGATCCAAACTCAGGAAGGAGTATGACAATTTGCCAAGGCACAGAAAAGATGCTTGCTCAGGAGAATAAATTATAGGACCGAAAGAAGCGAGCACTGTTCGAATCATTCTTAGGTTTTTCGAAAATATAAAAGACCTCATACCTCCATATTTCTAATGCCTTACATTATACTTTAGCAAATAAATCTTTTACTCCGCTTTTCATTTCCTTACATATTTGTAACAGACAAGAGTTTTTAATACTTTAATGAAAATTTCTAAAGTTCATAGCACAATTACAATTTTTCTCATTGATTATTGACATTTTTCTGCATGGTTGCGGCTCGCGTCATTATTTTTGTAATCCCCGACTACCACACAGAGCAAACACTGCTTGTATCCGGTTAATAATTCTTTGTAGTAAATTCTGTCTATGCAAGGTGTGGATTCTGTTCTTTGGCGCTGGACGGATATACCAGCCTATTAGAAATCCTTCTGTCTCCTGACATTTTCCTGCCTTTTCACTGTGAGTTAGTAGGAAAGAGCCATGGATGAAAAGACATGTTGAAACCTAAGTTCTATTGGTTTCCTGCACATAAGTCATTTATCCTCTCTGAATTCCCATTGCCTCACATAAAAATAAAATAGACAATAAAATCAGATACCATAAAATTTGTTGTGAGAATCCAATGACACATATGGGTGAAAGGTACGTATATTATTAGTACGGTACTGAGGTAGGCTGATAATTTCCGAAAAATGTCCATATCTTAATCCCCAGAACCTGTGCTTGTAAGTGTACATGGCACAGGGGACTTTACAGATGTGAGTAGCTAAGGATATCAAGATGGGAAGATTATTCTGAATTATCTGGGTGGGTCTTAGATAGAATCATAAATGTTTCCACAAGAAGGCTAAGTAGAAGGATTTGAGTATAAAAGAGGAGAAGATGATCTAACACAGGAAGCAGACCCTGGAGTGATGTGCTTTGAAGACAGAAAAAGTGGCCACAGGCCAAGAAATACAAATGACCACTAACGGCTGAAAAAAGCAAGGGAATAGAGTCTTCCCCAAAGCTTCTGGAATAAACCAGCCCTGCTGACACCATAGCTTTGGCTCAGTGAAATTCATTTTGGAATTGTGGCCTCTAGACCTGTCAGAGAAAAAAAAAAAAAATTATCTTGTTTTAAGCAACCGAACAGGTGATAATTTGTTATAGCAGCAATCGGAAACTAATACATCTACAAGCACAGAATCACCTTTGCCCTCAGTGAAACTGCTAACATAGCCCTTTCTCACTTAGGGTTTTCCTTGGCTTCCTCCTTATCAGAATTGAGCCCCTTAGGAAGCATTGGGGGTGCTAAGTTGGAAGAAGAAAGACAGCTATGCTTGTTCCTCGTTTGTCAAGTAGAAGCAAGGAAGGCAAAATCCTGTCTTCTGCATACATCCATCTAATCTCCATATCATGCTGTGTCCAAATCTAGCCTCCTGGATTCTCCCCAGTGGAGAGAAATGTTTTCTTTTTGTACATCTTTTGCCAGAAAGATGAAAGTAAACCATTTGAGCCTTTCTTCTTGGATTCCATTTCAATGTATTATGCATAGTGAGAACCTTGGGCCTGCCCTCCCGAGTAACTCAATGAGAACTGTCTCCGGAGAAAAGAGTGTTCTGACAAGTTGTATGCGGGCTGAGCTTTGGGATCCATAATACGGCAAGCTTGCTAAGTAGCTGGATTGGCACGCGTGCATCACCGGTACTGAACGGGTTGTATATTCACCTCAGTGGCCCACAGAATGTCAACTCCTGCCTTTGTCCCAAGTTTTGATCTCTGCCGTGTAGTCACCTGCACTGTTGTCATTGTTGATAGACATAGAAATGTTTTAAAGAACAAAAACAAATGTCAGTGATGCTCTAGTAGGTATATCATTGCCCACCTAGTTATGTCCAGAACTGGGAACCAGCCAGTACATTGCCTACTGTCTTTACAGGAGGAATCTAGTATTATGAGGATAAGTTCTAACATGTGCGATTTTCAATAGGATGCAAATCACGCTTGCTACTAGATAGATTGGTTCAAGCTATAAGGGAAGTTTCTCCAGCATTACCCTTACTTGTCATGCCTTGATGGCCTCACTTGGTCCCCAGTTTTGTTAGCTTGGGTGTGTCTCAGTGGAGGGCTATGAAAGGCAGTATGCTAAAGGGAATGGCCTAAAGTCTTGGTGCTAATGCTCCCTAGAATATTCCCTAAGAGAGCTTAGCAAAATCCAATCTTAAAGTTATCACAGGTGCAAGTGGAGGGGCAGGCTGACATTTTATGTTCCTCACGTGAACATACGCATACACAAGGTCATACGCAACGTCACCTTACCTTAGTATTTTTGCTTAAAATATCTAAAAGTAGGGGTACCTGTGTGGCTCGCTTGGTCAAGTGTCCGACTTCAGGTCATGATCTCACGGTTCCTGGGTTCAAGCCCCTTTTTAGGCTCTCTGCTCTTGGCGTGGAGCCTGCTTTGGATCCTCTGTTGCCCCTCTCTCTCTGCCCCTCCCCCATTTGCATGCAGTCTGTCTCAAAAATAATCATTTTTTAAAAAATGTTTAAAAGTAGTATAATTATGAGGAGTCAATAAAATAAATACAGAATATGTGGCACTCTGTAAGACAGTCGTTGGACTCTTCACAAAAGTCAATGTCATGAAAAGGAAAAAAGGCAGGAGTACATAGTGATTTTCTAGGTTAAAAGAGACTAAAGAAATATAACCAAATATGGTGTATTTGGATCCTAGGTTTAAAACAAACAAACGAACAAACGTGCTATAAACGTGCTACCTTGGGGATGATAACTTGATTAGATCCTGAGTTTAAAACAAACCAACAAAATCAAGCAAACTTGCCATAAAATCTATCTTGGGGATGATTGGTGGAATTTAAATGTAGACAGCACCTTAAATAATGTAGAATAAATGTGAATTTACTGGGTGAGATAGAAAATTGTTCATATTCCTAGGTTACATAAACTGAAATGTTTAGCAGTGAGGTATAATATCAGCTCTTTTCTTTCATACACCTTCAGTAATTAAATATAATTTAATAAAAAAAAAGTAGCTCAAAATGTTAACAACTGCAGAATCTTGGTAAAGAGTGCATGAGTGTTCATTGTACTATTTCTCAACTTTTCTATAGATGTGATATTTTTTAAATAATTAGGAGTTTAAATGGTCTTAAGTTATCAAAAATATTCCAAGAACTGTAGCAATTTGCTTCTTTATTCTTTGAACATCTAGACACAATTTTAAAATTATATTGCAAGTCCTCTTGTCTACCAGTTTTCAATAAGATAATAGTAGTGAAAATAGTGAAAATAGCCCTGATTGTACCTTACAATGCATAGCTCTCTAGTGTTCAGAAGTTGTTAATGAATGTAACTTGGCCACTGAAGACAAAGGTCTTCATTATAGACAAAAACCAGTTGCCCAGCAAACCCAGTTCTTGTCCCCTCTCTTCACTTGGCTTTGGTGATGCCTGGTTTTCTTTTTTCTTCTTTTTTTTTTTTTTGTTTTTTTGTTTTTTTGATTTTTACATTTTATTTATTTTTGATAGAGAGAGAGACAGAGAGAGAGAGAGACAGAGCACAAGTTGGGGAGGGACAGAGAGAGAGGGAGACACAGAATCTGAAGCAGGCTCCAGGCTCCGAGCTGTCAGCATAGAGCCCGAGCAGGGCTCGAACTCACAAACCGCAAGATCATGACCTGAGCTGAAGTCAGATGTTTAGCCGACTGAGCCACCCAGATGCTGCACTGATGCCTGGTTTTCTTACACAATCACTCACCCGACATGGGAGCCTAGCCCTGACTCAGTATAAGCCCTGACCCTCTGATTTTGTCTGCTCCCCAAATCCTGGAATTCTTATTCACAAGTATACCATGGATTATGTTTGACTGGGTTGGTGGGGAGGATTTTAGCTGCTTAAAGGAGACTGCTGAGTGGCTAAGTGTCTGACTTTGGCTCAGGTCGTGATCTCACAGTTCATGAGTTTGAGCCCCGTGTCAGACTCTGTGCTGACAGCACAGAGCCTGAAGCCTGCTTCGAATTCTGTGTCTCCCTTGCTCTCTGCCTCTTCCCTGCTCACGCTGTCTGACTGTCTCTCTCTCTCTCTCTCTCTCTCTCTCTCTCTCTCAAAAATAAAATAAACATTAAAGAAAATTTAAAAGGAGACTGCTGTCCCAAACTAATTAACAGTGGATGTGTTTTCCATCAGCAAAAATATGGTTAGTGAGTACTGCATAGATTGCAAAATTGTTGATCTTCAGGGACCTGAAAAGGCAGGAAAAGAAAAGAACTTAAAATAAAAAGTAATAAGCACTTTTTAGGACCTTTTTGTTATGATTATTGGGGAAATTCAACATCCACATTCCAGGACTTCGAAATCCTGGAGTATATAGAACTCCTTAAAGTCAGAGAGAATTTGATAATTGCATAGCTCCAGGAAACATATACGAAGGTTACTGCAAAGGAATATCTTGTATTGAACTGGACAGTGACAGAGGCATGGTTTGCTAACAGCAGGCCTTCGGACAACACATGCATAGTAGGGGTATTGTTTTCATAGAGACCAAAAAAGTAAGCAAAAAATAGGAAGGCCCTCAGTCCTCAGGCTTGCCATAACAACTCTTAAGTGAAGTTGTGTGGAGACGTTCTATACTGTGTACCTACTAACTAACTGAAAACACACACGCACACACAGTCACGAACACAGTTCGCTACATTGTTAATTAGGTAATAATCACCAAGGCGAGGTATAACACCCATACAACACTTATAGATCAGTCCGAGAGCCTGGCAAGTCCATAGAAGAGTAAATCGTAGACTGACCCGAGATCTGAAATATCCATGTGCAATATGGTGTAGACTTAGAACTATCACATTCAACACTGTTACATCCCTGCAGGAACTTGCTACCAATCCTAGGAATTTCGTAGTCAGCCTCAACCCCCACCGTGAAAGTGAACAGACCCACCTGCCCTTAGAGAAAGCCTTGTCTGGGTAGCAGAGGCTTCAGTTTTACTAGACAGGAACCTAAGGAGACTGGGAAAATATTAATAATATTTATTGAGGATTTACCAGGAACCAGACCCTGTGCTAAGAGATTTCTCTGCAGACCTCTTTTAACCCTTACAACAACCCAGCGAGGCAGGCACTCTGATTTTATTTATTTTGCAGGCAGATGGCTGAGGATTGAAGAAATCAGGCCACTTGCTCAAGTTCACACGGACAGCAAGTAGCAAACCAGGACTGAAACCTGCTTAATGTGCTTTCAGAACCCGTGCTTTTAAACATTCCTGCTTGCTCTTTCAAGCAGGAGACAGAAGCATAGTAATTCTCTAACAGAGGACAACCCCTTTCACACAGTTCTTCAGACTTTATGAAATGCTTTGAAAATGGTATTTCCATTTTTTTAAGTTTATACATTTATTTTGAGGAAGGGGGAGGGGCAGAGAGAGAGGAAGAGAAAGAATCCCAAGCAGGCTTTGCACTGTCAGCTCAGAGCCCGACGTGGGGCTCTAACTCATGAATCTTGAGATCACGACCTGAGCCAAAACCAGGAGTCGGACTCTTAGCTGCCTGAACCACCCAGGCTCATATTTCAGATGACCATCACAAGAATGCCAAGAATGCCATGGGGTTGTCTGTGTCTGTAAAAAGTGGAACCTCACCGTCGGCAGGACTGTCTGAGCCCAAGAGCAGTTCTGGGGCATCCCACGCCAGTGTCCCCTGTGTCCCCACCCTGTGGGTGGCGCCAGCTCCTTTTGCACAGTTGCACAGTTCTTCAGGAGTGCTGCATTCTCTCCTTAGCCTTATCCCCCAGAAATACAAGTACAAATGGAGGACCGGCTGCTTCTCTCAAAGCTGCCTTATTCGCCGCCATCTATGTCAGATTTGACCCTGCCCTGAAGCTATGCGCTGCATGGTTTTTTCTGATCATCTTCCTTCTTTCCATTGATCCTGTTGGTGACTTCAGTTAAACAGGAGCATTGACTCTCTGATTTCAGGAAATCTCTCTCTCTCCTTCAGCATTTATCAGCCCCCATTCCCTAATTAGAAGAGGGTAGGCGGGAAAACATCCACAAAGCCTGTAGTGCAATACAAATTATCTGTGCCTTTCAGATGTTTGTTTTACTAATTACCTGCCAACGACGTGATCTCTTTTGTGCTTGGCAGAAGGTTTTTGACTCCACTTTTGCAGCCAGAATTGCTTGATAAGGTTGATAGAGGTTAGCAGAACCAGGGAGACTGGCCTTTTCCAAAACTGCATGGCTTTGGGGCAGCTGTGGCAGAAATCGAGTGAAGGACTCAAGGGAAGGAGACCCAGTGTGGTCACAAAGAGTGAAAAAGAGAAATTTTACTGCAGTGTTTACCAGCTAGACGCATCTGGAAGGATATCAGAATTTACTACGGAACTAACTAGTGGGGACAAGGTGATAACTGAATTGTGTTTATGGGTTGCGGGTGGGTAACAATGAATGAGTGGGTATCTGAACAATGCAGGGACAAACTTCAGTTAATCACTGATAATGGTGTGTGCTTTCATGTGCATGGATTCTCCCCGTGGGTCCATGAGATCATAAATTATTTCAGTTTATAGATGCGGAAACTGAGGTTCTAAATGGTTGAGATTCTTGCCCAAGATGATCTGGCCAGAACCTGGAGATTTTGTGAATATGAATTTCTATTGCTTTGCGTTGTTTAAAAATATACCTGGGATTTGGTTTTTATTTAGGTCTGGTGAGGTTAACAGATTAGGAGATAATTACCATGGAAAAGATGGGGTCTGCCATAGTTCCTAAGAGGAAGGGGCATGTCATGCCACACAGGCCCGGTGAGGAAATACCAGGCTTGGTTAGAAGGCAGACGGAAGGAAGGGAAAGCATGGATACAATGCTTCATTGTGGTGGTTGTGGTAAGGGATGGGTGCGGCAGAGTAAGCCCCTGAGCAGGTTTAGAATTGGATAGTTTGAATAATTTTGGAGGCTCTGGGCTATTGGTGGTCTCCAGCTGTCTGGTGCTGAACCCCAGGGTGACTGAAAGCAGAGAGATCACATCCTGGATTGCAGGAAGCAGGTGGGTGGGTGGTTTGTATATGAAAGGTACATGCACTGGGTGGGCAAATTGTTCTCTCTAGGAATTAGCTAACCTTGAGAGGGGTGGTCCCTTCCCAGGTCCCCAGGGCGTAAAATATCAAATAATTATAAAACATAGAAAATAAAGGTAGAATTTGTCGTTTCTGTATCTGGGATTAGGAGTGCCAAACAACTTAAATTCTGGAAGTCTAGGTGGTGTTCTTCTGAAATACAGTTAAAAACTGACCTGAAACGCTAGGCATTTTTAAATATCTCAAATGTCGTGTGTGTGTGTGTGTGTGTGTGTGTGTGTGTGTGTGCGCGCGCGCGCGCGTCTGTTGGGTTCATTCCAAAGCAAAAACCTGTATCCCTGGCTGTGGTCTTGCTATCTCTCCATTTCTACGGAAACATCTCCCCTCTCTAGGAGGTAACCTCCTAGCGTGCATTGCAGTTGCCTGTTGATGTGGCCACTATACGGCCTGTGTGTTACCTGGGTGCCCAGTTTCCTCTGAAACTTCAGAGGCCACGATTATTTATGAACACAAGGTGTCTTATCCTTGCCTTCTCCATTTTTGGATGCATCACTGTCAGTAGGCAGAAACCTCCTCTTTGGTGTTCCTGCGTGTCTATTACCAAATAACCATCATGCTAACACTAATGAAAATATCTGGGTTGTCTTGAGCATTTACTCTGTGCCTGGCAGGGTGCTAATTACTTTATATTCATTTGTGATCTCACGCTTGCAACAACCCTGTGAGATAAATATTATTAGTCCTAGCTTTGAGATGAGGAAATCAGAGCAGGAGAAAGGTAAAGAATTCACTGAAACTAGTAGGACTGTACCTAATTCATTCCCAGCTGCAACTCTAGCTCCGTCTGATATCAATATCAAAGCTTTTCACCATTGGTTCTATTGCCTTTTCAATCTTCGGTGTACATTTTTCTGGTAGGTTAAGGTACCGCCTATTTATATCTGCGAGGGCCATAGTTTCCCTGATAGTAGTGACTCAACAAATCCCCAAACCAAGTTTGCTTTTTATTGGTGGTGTAGAATTCAGGGACAGAACCCTGGGCTCTAAGAATGCGAAGGGGAAGGACTGGTCTAGTCTGGCTGGAAAGGAATTGAGATGATAGCCTTAGAGGAATATCAAACAAAGAGGATTGGAGTTTATCATGGAGTCCCAAAACAGGGATTCAGTTACCACAAATGAGGGCCATGGTGGAGCTTGGGAGTGGAAGAACAAAGGGGAAGGTCAGCAGCGAAGGCTGGTGTGAGGCCAGCGCCAGGCCAGCTGTTGGTCCAGAGGGAGGCAGAGACTGAAAGCTCCTCTGGCCTTGTTAGAAATCTGGAATGTTCCTGGGTCCTGGCTGGGACTTAAGTATTCTGACTTAAGAGTGTAGGGTAAGCAGAGGTCTAGAGTCAGGGAGACCTCCAGAATATGCACTGCAAATACTTGGTCGCTTGTCTTAATATTCTGCCATTAGGGTACCACTAACATCAGAATGCCAGAGCTTAGCCCTGTGTGTGGAAATAGAAGGGGGACTCTTGTGTTTGTGTTTTGAAGGGTGAGTATTGAAAGATGATGCCATATATGTGCATTCTTTTTTTTTTTAATGTTTATTTTGGGGAGATAGAATGCAAGCAGGGGAGGGGCAGAGAGAGAAGGAAAAACAGAATCTGAAGCAGACTCCATGCTCCAAGCTGTCAGCACAGAGACCAATGTGGGGCTCGAACCCACAAAGCGCAGGATCATGACCTGGGCTGAAGTTGGACGCTTAACCAGCTGAGCCACCCAGGTGCTCCGGTACATGTGTATTCTTAAACGAATTCCCTGCTTTGCTTGAATTTCTCCCCATTGTAACCATTTCTTTGGAGCGAGGCACTTTTTCTGACATCTTCAAATGATATACTTACTTGGCAGGAGTGAGAGGTCAACCTGTCGGCACCCATTTTGATGATCCATGAGCTCTGTGAAAGGGTATAACAGTGGGGAGTTGGGGTTAGCCTCCCTCCCAGAGATAGGGACCCAAGGACACAATTAAACCACAGTGCAGTAAACTTTGTTGAGAATGCCATGCTACAGTACCACCAGCTAAGGCCCAGGAAGGCTGCCACCAGTGGAAATGTCAGTGACCGGGGAGGGTGGACGGGTGCAAGGAAAAGATGGCCACCCATTGCGTACCTTTCACGTGTTCATCATGTCACATTTCCCATCTCTTGTTTAGATTGCAAAGTAGGTATCCTAGTCCTTTCTGTTAGTTTTAAAGAAATTGAGGCTCAGGAAGTTAAAATAATCATCCGAGGCCTCCAGCTGATTTGTGGTGGAGCTAGAATGAAAACCCAGATCTGTCTGATCCCAAAGCCCATGTTCTTTTCCACTGTGGCCCAGTGCAGGAAATGCTAAAGGTAAACTTGTCTTTCCAGATTTTCCCTGGAGCCTTCCCCCATGACAACCAGAATTGAGATCTGTCTGCAAAGTGGGTCTTTTACCGTATGCCGTGTTCCCAGGCTCTGCCTCCAGTCACTGTGGACAATCGGGTTACTTGATAGCACTCCACAGGGGCCAACACTCAGTTCACTATTTTGGAATGCCAAATGCTTTCCTTCATTTTCCAACTGCTTTTCTGTTTAAAAAGCAACATGAAAAGCTTTTTAAGCTTCAAAAATGACCGCAGGGAGACTCGTACATGCCATGTTGGACCGTGACTATTAAGAAACAAATGTCTGTTTTTATTTTTAAATGTTCCTTCAACTCACGAAGATGTTTAAGAAACAGGAATGAAGCTTTTAAAACATCCTACTTCTCCCTGGAGTGATCGGTTCTCTGTAGAGCAAGGGCCAAATGGTACTCACAGAGAATTACCATGGCTGGCATCTGCAGCCCAACGGGTAGCCTCAGGATGGTGAGGGCTTTGTTAGGGTCTTCCGTTAGCACGAATCCACTGAGACCCTCAAACGGACTAGCATCCGTCCTGGCCCACGTAGTCCACATCTGTAGCCGTTTATGAAAGGCTTTACCGTATAGTAAACCACGTCTCCACTACTCCAGGCCTCCACCTATAGGTATGAAGAAGTTGACCTGATTAATTATGTATAGACTTTGAGATGATGTTGTATTGACTTTTCCTCTGTGTCTTATATGGGGAGGCTCTGGAGGAAATGCGGCCCAGGACAAGTTTTTATGACAAATGAATCTGGGAGACGCTGAAACCCAAAGCGCGGTTGTAAGGTCAAAGATCCCACTGTACTGTGGAGGGGTTGAATAAGAAAATTATTCATAGTTCAAACACTGATTTTAAGTCAGGAAGCATTGTGAGGCAAGAAGAATTCCACACAAAGATTTCAAGCCAGTTCCTAACACATATTTGGTAAGCCCCGGATAGCTATTTTTGTTTTGCTTCACAGTTTAAGTAAAATCTTTTCAGCTACTTTCGAGACTGAGAGACTGGGAGGGATAGCATTTCCTTTGTTTACCATTAGGACGCAGAGGAACTCATGTTTTCTTCCCAGTGTAACTCGGGAGAAATGAAACTTCATTTCCAAAGCAGTCAGAAGAAAAGGTACATTCTTTGATCATGAGATTAAAGTCTCAAAGAAGAGTTGACTACTTCAAAAAATTACTTAGAGGTTAAAATGCAGCAATCCGTTTTTGTAACTTCAGCTTCATCAAGGATGCCAAACTCCAGCTATCTGCCACTTTCATTTATGTCTCACTGGGTGACCTTGAACACTTCAGTGCCTCTGTTTTTTTGTTGGTTTTTTTTTTTTTTTCCTACAAATACTGGTATAACAGCTAAGCTTCAGACTGATGGATTTGACTATTTCGATGAATACCATTACTTGGCAAAACTCAAATGAAAAATGTCGGTAGAACCAGAGAATTAGAAAACAAATAACGAAGACCCAAGTTGGTCTGGATATTTTTGCCTATCCCACGCTTCTTTTCCATTTCACTGTTGACTTTCTCCTCTTCTGATTGCCTCTTGCAGACTCTGGGAGAGCATCATGGATACATAGGACTAGATCAGCTCAGCAGTAGTAAATTGGAGGAAGGAGGGAGTTCTAAGCAAATGTCTCACGCAACAAAATGTCTGACTTTCACGTAAACTGACAGGGCATTCCAGAGGGACAGATTAAAGAAGCAACACGGGCAACGCTGAGGCCCAGGGTGACAAATAAGTCTCCCTTCTGCTGCCTACTCCGTTCAGTCGGTGTATAAGCCCAGAATGCTAGCTAGCTTGAGAAGGAATCTGAGGTTGCCCCATGCTGTGAGAAAGCATGCTGTGATTGATTAGTGCCTGACCTGGACATGGATGGAAGACAATGTAATAGAATATCTCAGAAATAACGCTGTCTCTCTGCAAAGACTATGCATCTTCTATGCCAGCTGCCCATCTGGTGACCAGCTTTGTGAGCCAGGGGAAGAACAACCCCATCTCTGGGCCCCGGGGTCCGCTTTGCACAAATGGACTTGCGCAATGCTTATTCACAGGGCTCCGTAAGGATTTTGTGACATAACTGTATGGCAAACTTCACAAAACTGTGCAGCTGCAGATAATACTTAATACGGTACCAGCATATAATATAAGGGATGGTCAAAAAAATAAAAATAAAAATAAGAAAAAGTGTATAAGGGATGGTCATCATAGTACTTGTCTCATGGGAATACTGCTGTCTGTGTGTTGACTCATTTCGGGACACTGAGGTCAAAATCAATCAATTCTGAGCATTTGACTGCCTTCAAAGAGTGCTGTAAAGTCACTTTTATGGAATTCCTCCTATGAAATGCTTCCCTCAGTGAAGTCTGTGAGAGAGCAGTCTTTTCCCCCTGGCAGCCGTCTAAAGTGCCTGAGTTCCCTGCTGTAACTAATGTTCCTCCAGGGGTCATAGATGGCTGAAAATGTGAACTTTCCTTTTGCAATAACATTGGTTTTGCCCTAACATGCTGTAAAAAAAAGTTTTATTAAAAATAAGCAACATTTTCTATGCATATCTCCAAACCCACCGCATTTGCATGTATGTGGTTTTCTGTAAGCTTTTTTCCATCCTTGAAATCGTAAAAATGCTCAAGCTAATGCAAAAATATGGAACCAATTTCACTGGAAGCCATTACTAGAATGGTCCTCCTTCGTACATTTGTCAATTGAATATGTTTTCAGAAGTGCCTGTGGACCGCATTGTGAAGGTTATTAACTCACATTGCTGAATGGCAAGTCATGAGAGTATTACCAACTCCCCTCCCCCACTTCTTTTTACTTATATATCATATCTTTACTTTTTTCAAACACAGGGGGACAGAGTTTTATAAATAATAGTGAATTCATCATTTTTCACAATTTAAGCAGAGCTATTTATCACTTAAATTTCATTCTCAAAGCTGAAAGCATAAACATAGCAAAAACTTGAATTTCCGTGCCCACAGAATGCCGCTAATTCATCCCCATTAGATGGCTGTTGTTAAAAATGGGAAATAAGTGTTGCTGAGGATGTGGAGAAATTGGAGTCCCTGTACATTGCTGGTGGGAAAGTAAAAATGTCACAGCCACTGAGGAAGACAGTGTGGCATTTCCTCAAAAAGGTAAACAGAAAAAGGGGCACCTGAGTGGCTTAGTCGGTTAAGCATCGGACTTCAGCTCGAGTCATGATCTCACAGTTTGAGAGTTTGAGCCCCACATAAGACTCTGTGCTGACAGCTCACAGCCTGGAGCGTGTTTTCCATTCTGTGTCTCCCTCTCCCTCTCTGCCCCTTCCTGACTCGTGCTCTGTTTCTTTCTCTCTCTCTCTCAAAAATAAGTAAACATTAAATTTTTTTTACAGTAAACAGCATTACCTTATCATCCAGCAATTCCATTCTTAGGTATATGTCCAAAAGAATTGAAAGCAGGGACTCAAACAGAGACTTCTTCTGAGACCAAGCTTCGCAGCAATACTATTCACAACAGGCAAGAAATGGAAACAACACAAATGTCTACCAACAACAGTAAATGAATAGATAAACAAAATGTGGTATATCCATACAATGGCATGTTATTCAGGTTTTTTTTTTAATTTAAATCCATGTTAGTTAACATATAGTGTAATAATGGTTTCAGGAGTAGAATTTAGAGATTCATCGTTTGCATGTAACATCCAGTGTTCATCCCAACAAGTGCCCTTCTTTTTTTTTTTTAATATTTTTAATGTTTATTTATTTTTGAAAGAGAGAGGCAGAGCGTGAGCAGGGGAGGGGCAGAGAGAGAGGGAGACACAGAATCTGAAGCAGGCTCCAGGCTCTGAGCTGTCAGCACAGGGCCCAACGTGGGGCTCGAGCTCACAAACTGCGAGATCATGACCTGAGCCGAAGTCGGACAGTTAACTGACTGAGCCACTCAGATGCCCCAACAAGTGCCCTTCTTAATGCCCATCACCTATTTAGTCCACCCCCAACCCCCAAACACCCCTCTAGCAACCCTCAGTTTGTTCTCTGTATATAAGAGTCTCTTACGGTTTGCTTCCCTCTGTTTTGCTATTCAGCTTTCAAAGGGAATGAAATTGTTATGCATGCGTGAAACTTGAAAACCTTAGGCTGGGTGAAAGCAGCCAGACACAAAGGTTACACACTGTATGATTCCACTTCTCTGAGGCCCCTAGAATAGACAAGTCCATAGAGCTATAAAGTTAAAGAGAGATTGCTATCGGCTGGGGGCAGAGGGAATGGAGAGTTAATATTTAAGGGGTACAGTGTTTCTGTTCGGGATGATGCACAAGTCCTGGAAATGGGAAATGGTGATGGTCGCACAGCGTCATGTGATGTAATGCTGCTGAATTGTATACTTGAACGTGGTTAAAATAGCAAATTTTATATATATATTTTTTAGCACAATACAAAAAACTAATGACTTCTGAAGGTAGACTGTGTGCCTTGTAGAACTTAATAAGTGAAACTTGCAAAAGTCATCCATGTATTTTTTAAAAACAACATCAAGATTAATAAATGAAAATCAACATTTAACTAAAAAACTTGTAATGCTGGGCACCTGGGTGGCTTACTCAGTGGCGGATTTCAGCTCAGGTCATGATCTTGCATTTCATGGGTTGAAGCCCCGCATTGGGCTCTGTGCTCGCAGCTCAGAGCCTGGAGCCTGCTTCAGATTCTGTGTCTCCCTCTCTCCTTGCCTCTCCCCTGCTTGCTCTCTCTCTCTCTCTCTCTCTCTCTCTCTCTCTGTCTCAAAAATAAATAAACCTTAAAAATTAAAAAAAAATTATAATGCCACTAATTCCACAGTCCCTTTTCAGTGTTCCTCTCCCCAAATATTTATTGCCTGTTGATGTTGTGGCAAACATACTATCTGGAGCTGGAAACAGAGCAGTGTTGAAGCCACGGTACCTAACCTAGAGGTAACTTTAAGGAACACAGTGGTAGGGAAGACAAACATATAAGTCCATCATCCCAATATATTATAAACATGTTGATAGAGTCATTTATGTAGAAGTATGTGCCAAAATAAATAGCCCAGATTTGAGGTTAGTCCGAGAAGACTTCCCAGAAGGGACATTCTTTGTGAGACTTGAAGAGCAAATAAGAGTTTGCCAAGAGACCAGGGGAGTCAGGGAGAGAGTGTCCTGGGTAGAGAGGACACATCAGATAAGACACTGTAACCTTGGCGCAGAAGTCCCAAGACTATGGCAGGTGAATTTCGAAACACAAGCAGGTGCCAGATCACAGAAGCCCATGAATAGCTTATTAAAGAATAATGAGTTTATCCTAAACTGCGTGCATTCTTAGGGAATTTAAAGTAATCTCTGCACCCAACGTGGAGCTTGAACTCACAACCTTGAGATCAAGAGTTGAGTGCTCTGTAGGGGCACCTGGGTGACTCCATCGTTTAAAGCCTCTGACTCTTGGTTTTGGTTCAGGTCATGATCTCTCAGTTGGAGAGTTCGAGCCCCACATCGGGCTCTGCGCTGGCAGTGCAGAACCTGCTTGGGGTTCTCTTTCTCTCTCTCCCCTCCCCCAGTCACTCACTTTGTGTGTGTGTGTCTCAAAATAAATAAACATTTTTTTAAACAAAGATTCATGTTTTGGAAGTAGTACTCTGTCTTCAGATGAGGGTGGATTGTGTAAGAGTAAGATGGGAGCCAGAATGATTAGATGATATTCCAAGCCCAATTTGTTATTTCAGGAAAATCTATTGAATGTCTCTTATGTGTGAAGCACTTTTCTAGACACTGGGAATAGCAGTAAATGAAACAAAACAAAATCCCTTCCCTTGTGGAGCTAATGGAGAGAAACAAAATAAACACAATAAATCTAATCTAATAAGGCATGAGACTTTTCTCTCCCTTAAAGCCTTCACTTAACTAGAAAGACAAACATGGTACCAGGTAAAAATAAGACTTTGTGGGAAACACTGATGTTTTCTGGATTTTTCCCTCCTCATAGTAGGAAGATTTATCTCAAAG
The DNA here is from genome assembly GCF_018350155.1 of Leopardus geoffroyi. Lineage (NCBI taxonomy): Eukaryota > Metazoa > Chordata > Mammalia > Carnivora > Felidae > Leopardus > Leopardus geoffroyi. Next base: position 134,645,856 of record NC_059326.1, read on the forward strand.
ACAGAGTTATAACTGTTCCTTTTGAATTACTGTTGCCTAAATCTATGTGAGTTCAAGCCATATTGGGAAGTATTTGAGATAATAACAGGAAAGGCATTCTTTTTTTAATTTTTTTTTTCAACGTTTATTTATTTTTGGGACAGAGAGAGACACAGCATGAATGGGGGAGGGGCAGAGAGAGAGGGAGACACAGAATTGGAAACAGGCTCCAGGCTCTGAGCCATCAGCCCAGAGCCCGACGCGGGGCTCGAACTCACGGACCGCGAGATCGTGACCTGGCTGAAGTCGGACGCTTAACCGACTGCGCCACCCAGGCGCCCCATGGAAAGGCATTCTTAATAATGTAAATTGTCTTCCACTTAAAGGAGTCCATTAGTCTCTCTGTGGTTTTATCCTTACTGAGTATCTTTGTAAAAATGAAGGTCATTTCTTTTCTTTGGTTTGGACATTCCAGGTTTGGTTCACTTGAAGACTGGAGAGTGTTGTTCATGAGTGATGGACCATAGGTTCTTCAGGATTCTGGGGAGAGTCTAGCCTAGATCTTTCTATTTACCTATTTCTGTGCCTATCATGATTGTCCATCTGATGTATATGATTCCAGGAAGACCAAAAAGATTCTTGTCTGCAGATTCACATTGTCTATGGTGCTGATCTTTTTATAGCCATCTTTCATTATTCTGGGTAGACTCCCACTCAGTAAAGCTCACATTCCCCCTTACTCAGTTGATATTCTATCCGCCTCCTTCTTATTATTGTACATCCATTTGTAAGCCCTCACAGCCCATGGCATTGCTCGGGTGGCTTTCGTTATTATTCATCTACACTCTGCAAAACCACTTCCCCTTCTCCTTGGTACTGAGGTTTTTCACACATTTCAGGATGTGTATATTATAATGTACACGTTTGAAGTGTTCCTCCAACTAAAGAACTATTAATACAGCACGGGGAAAGGCTTTAATAGAGGCTGTGAATTCTCCTTCTTGCTCCTCCTCATTCCTATGGCTTTTTCTGCTCCATAGGGTTCATTTTTTTGCTGGTTAAACTCATGGAAGAGAAACAGTTCTTAACAGGAGAGAGATTGGGGCTGTAGGAGTAAAGCAGAGGGCTGGCTGAGGGGGAGCTTATCATCAGTGCAACCCCACCCACTCTGTGTACTTCTTTTTTTTCTGGAAGCCCATGCTTCTTGCTCTCACCTGAGCACTGATGGGGTGTGCTGTGGTATGCTCTTCCCAGAAGGTCCTCCTGGTCAGTCTTTCTCTCGTCTCTCTCCCAGCAGACCTCATGAATATTGTTTCCCATGTCTTAGAATCTTCCTCTTATCCTGCAGGCTACTTCCAGTTACATTTTTTAATTGCTGACAATGGACTATTGAATGAGCACTCTTGGATAAGCTTTGTGTGCCTAGATCATCAGCGCCAGAGTCCAAGCAAGTTATAGTCAAATTTGGTTAATTGTTACAGAAGAGAAACTACCAAAGAGAGATCTGTTTTGTCAGGTTGGCCTTTTTGCTTCTCATCATCAAACAACTGGGACCCCCTTTCTCTGCCTCTCGGAAAATCCGGCACAATCCAGGACCCAGAAAAAAAACATGTACAGAGATGGCACTCTCATTGGTTTTATTGTGTTTGTGTTTTCCAGCTCAGGTTCAAAAGGAAGACTTCTAAATTGGCCAAGTTTGTTTATTTAAATGAGAGGTCCAAAAGAGACGAAAAAAATAATGACAGAGAAGTCAGGAAGATCACGGGTCAATACCAGAAAACACAAGTACTAAGGAATGCACAGTACAGATTCTAAATCAAAAGGTCAAAGATGGTGAATTTGCAGGCATCGATAGCCAGGTGTGACTAACTTCCTGAGCTTTGGTGTCGGACAGATTTGGCTCAATTTCATGCTCTTTCCCCTTATTGACTCTGTGGCCTTGGACAAATTCCTTAATCTCAGGTCTCTCCTCTATAAAACAGACATCACAATACTCCATTCTCAGTGTAGTTTGAGGACTTCATATGATGTTTATAAAAGACTTAGCCAAAACCCTAGAATATACAGACAATGAGGAAATGATAACTCTTATACGTATTGAACTTTTTTGATACAAAATACGGTGTAGATATGTTTATGTTACTTGGATTTCACCGAAACTATAAACTTCATTGAAGAGTAGCTCTCTACACCTATTCTTTTTGCATTACGAAGTTGTTTTTGTAGCTAGAACATGAGACCCTCGGGACTCGAAAGTGAATAGAGTGGAGACCAAACCAGCCACATTTCTTCTAATGCAAGTTTCTCCTTCAGTCTCCGCTTTCATTGTGGGTGCTGCTACCATTTTGCCCCATTTTTCATTCAATGAAAACCTGATTAAGGTGCCTGCTTCTTAACTTCCCTACTCATATCTAAGCACTACAGTATTCTGGAGCTTTCCCCCATATTGTCTCCTGCCCCTCAGAAACTATACATATTCATTTCAGTCTCATATTCAGTTTCTTTACTAAGAACTCATCACCACCAATGTATAGCTATAATCGCTCCTGCAGGCCATTACTTGCTTATAAGGAGTCTTTTTTTCCTCAAAGTTTTCTTATTTTGAGAGAGAGAGAGACAGTGTTAGCAGGGGAGCAGCAGAGTTGGAGAGAGAATCCCAAGCAGGATCTGGGGGACCAGCACAGAATCCAATGTGGGGCTCAATCCCACAAACCACAAGATCACGACCTGAACCGAAACCAAGAGTCAGATGCTGAACCAACTGAGCCACCCCGGCATCCTGCTAATAGGGGAATCTTGAATGATAATATTCACCCTGGTTCCTTTGTCTTGTACTCTCACCTCACCCCCACGCCCAGCAACAAGAATACATCAGATGCCTGGCAGGTGTAGGAACCACCAAGATCATACAACCCTTTTTCTACCCTACAGGAACTTGAAATTCTATGGAAAATAGGATAGATTTTCTGAATGGGGAAATAACAATAAAGGCAGCATAAGTTAGGTACTTCAAAATCCTCTCTTCCTTCTTGGAAATGTCATCATGAATTTCAGCACCCTCTAATTCAAGGTCCTGAGCAACATTGGACAGGACAAAGAGAAGCCTTTCTTCCCTCCCTGCCAACCTTCCCTCTGCTCAGAAAGCTGCCATGTAAGCTTTTATTGACCCTTTATCGTGGGACAGCCATTGGACTAAGAATATTGCATATGTTATCATCACGAGAACCCCATGAAGGAGATGCCATGATTTCCATTTCACAGAAGAAGCATTTGAGTCATAAAGAGAATAAGCAACTTTACCAAAGCCACACAAGACAGTGGGTGGTAGAACAGGGATTTGAACTTATCTTCTTTCTGCCTCCAGAGTCCTTGCTCTTTAGTGGGTTGTGCTGCCTCCCAGATGATCACATTCATTGCTTCTTTTATCTGAATCCCCTCTTCCTTGTGCATGCCTTTTCTCAAATGGATAAATCCCAGAAAATTTTCCGGTTCTTAGATTTCAAGCTTTCTATTTTCCTTTGGAGCTTTTGGAAAATGCTATTGTTTAATAAAAGATTTCTGACTGAAGGGAGCTGAGTGAAAGACCCCTCATCCTCATTTTGAGCAGACCAGTTGCCCTCTCTACTCCCCAGAATATACTTGTTTGGTCATTAAATGCTTACAGAACTCTCATTTCTATAAATCAACAAGTTGAGCTCATTGATGTCAATACAAATCCACTTTCTTCGACTTCTCTTATCTCTTTATCCACCTTTGGTCAGCTTCTTCTCTGACTCACCTCTGTAAACCCTCTCTTCAACACCCCTACCTACTCCCTCACCCTCAGAAGGCAATCTTGACTTTTGCTTCATTGTATAATTTAAGATGATCCATCTCTCCATTCAAGAATTATCTGCCAAACAGATATAACCATATAGATATTTCAGTAGTATCTCTAAATGTCCCCAATGGAGTACATAAAGCTCTCTCCCAACTTGCTCATTCTTCTGTATGCCCTTTCTCACTCTATAGTTATTCAAGTAGAATACCTTGAGAACTTGTAGACTCTTACTTCTCCATCCGTGTCAACATCTAAATAATTATCAGGTCCTGCTACTTTTACTTTTAAAATACATTCAAATTCTTCTAAATCTCCTTTAACACTTATTGATTGCAATCACCTGATCTCTTTGGTTGCCCTCTGTTCCATTCTGAATCATCCTCCACCCTGTAACTAAGGCAGAGAAGAAAAACTCAAGTATGACTACACGGCTTTCATGCTTAAAACCCTTTGAAGACTCCCATTGCCTATAGAACATATCCCAGACTCTCTAACAGAGCATATACAGTCCATTAAGACCTGGTCAGTTCCTTGATATCCTTCACGTGTCTGCCTAGAACTTCGATTTCTGTGTATACCAAATTGCTTTTAGTGACTGATACATATCCTATATATAAGTTATTTTACACCTCCATGCATTTGTCTGTGTTTTTCCCTCTACCACGACTGCCCTCCTCATCTTCTTTTTTAACTGACAGCTGTTATTCATCCCTCAGGACTTCGTCATTTGGCTGACTTGGGCCAAGGTTCTTCATCAGTGTGCTCTTATACAAGTCATCTAACCACTCACCATATAACATTGAAATCACGTATTTGTAGGTCATTAGCTCCTATGAGACCAGGAACCTATTAATTTTATGTTTACATCTTTTATCTAGTACAGTTCCTGAAACACAGTGGGTGATCAATAGATGTTTATTTGTTGATTTGGGGGCAGTGCACAATGAGAGCAAAATCTAGCACAAAACACAATATCTGGCCTTAAGGAGTTAAAAGGTCCTTGGGGTATCAACCGAGAAGCTAAATATGGTCTTTCGTAGAGCACCCTGTACCTGGACTCACTGACTAATATTAATTTCTACCAAGGGTGCTAACATCTGTCTATGTAGTCTACTGGTAAATACTAGTTAATTGCATTTTAGACTTGTTTGAAATGGAAAAAATGATCTCACGTGTGTTAATATTGGCTTCGCCTGGGCCCCCAATGTTATCCTAGGGCAGTGGTTCACAAACAGCAATGGTTCATTCTAACCTGGGAACTACTTAGAAATTCACATTCTTATACCCCATACCTAGTGAATTGTAAACTGTGAGTGGAGGGGCCTTGCATGCAATCTGTGTTTTAACAAGTCTTCCAGATGACTCTAATATTCCCTAAAGTTTGAGAACTACTACCCTCAAGAAATAGCCAAGTTCTCTTAATTTGAAATTTTCCAGGTAGGTGAATGTGGCTCATTAGATACCAGCACTTCATCCTAATAACGATGATGCTAGATATTGAACATTCCCACTCTCACACAAGTTACATTAGAACACGAAGGGAATATTTTTATTAACTCTTTGGAATCATTCCTACGAAAGGTATGATTGAAGTTAGATCATTGACTAGGAAGATACAGATCCTTGCTCTGCATTTATTTATTTATTTATTTATTTATTTATTTATTTACTCACTCCATATATATTTTTTATGTTCCATTGGTTTATTTTTCTGTCTTCATGCTAATGTAACAGTGATTTAATTATTCATGCTTTATGATAAATCTTAATAACCAGATGGAAATCCTTCTTTCTTATTGTTCATTTTCAGAAGTGCCTCTGCTATTCTCTCACATTAAACTGTTAATTTCATGAAAATTCATTTTGTGATTTTAACTGAAATTGCATGACGTCAGGGTGCCTGGGTGGCTCAGTCGATTAAGCATCTGACTTCAGCTCAGGTCATGATCTCTGTGCTGACAGCTCAGAGCCTGGAGCCTGCTTAGGATTCTGTGTCTCCCTCTTTCTCTCTCTCTCTCTCTCTCTCTGCCCCTCCTCCACTCATGCTCGCTCGCTCGCTCTCTCAAAAAATAAAAATAAATTAATAAATGTGCATGAAATTTACAAATGAATTTAGGACAGTACTATTTCTATGATATTGAGTCTTTCCAGATCCCAATATGATGTATCTCTTTAATAAGGCAAATTTCGGGGCGCCTGGGTGGCGCAGTCGGTTAAGCGTCCGACTTCAGCCAGGTCACGATCTCGCAGTCCGGGAGTTCGAGCCCCGCGTCAGGCTCTGGGCTGATGGCTCAGAGCCTGGAGCCTGTTTCCGATTCTGTGTCTCCCTCTCTCTCTGCCCCTCCCCCGTTCATGCTCTGTCTCTCTCTGTCCCAAAAATAAATAAACGTTGAAAAAAAAAATTTAAAAAAAATAAAAAAAAAAAAAAAAATAAGGCAAATTTCTCTTTCATCCTGGAATGAAGTTTAAATAAACTTACAAAAATTTATTCCTTGATATCTTACACATTTTCTTGCTATTATGACTAAGTTCTTTTCTATTGACTTTCTAGCTGGTCATTTTAGGCATACCAAAGAGCTATCATTTCATATATATATATATTGATAATGCATCCTACAAACTTTACAAGGTCTGTTGTAATAATTGGTTGATTCACTTTGATTTTTTTTTATGTACACATATTATTTGCACATAATGACAGTTTTCAGTTTTTTCTTTTTGGGTTGATGCCTCATTTCTTTTTCTTGTTTTATTGAATTTTCTAGAATCTCCAGCACAATATTGAGTAATAAAGATGATAGTAAGCACCCTTATCTTATTCCTACTTGAAAGAGAAAGCTTCTAAAGTTTTGCCATTAAATATGACATTAACCACAGAATCATGATTTCTTGTAAGGATATTTCCATCTTTTCCTAATTTGCTAAATTTTTTTTATCATGAATGTATACTGAACATTATTAAAGACTATTTCAATAGCAGTTGAGCTGGTGAGGTCTTTATTAATATTTTAATGTGAATTAGAATTTTAAATATTGAAATATTGTTCCAATCCCCAGATATAACCTACTTGGTCATGGTAAAATAATTCTTAAAATAGTTTGTTTTCTTATTATTTCATAGAGAATTTTAACTTTCATCCCTGAGATTTATCTATATATATTTTTTTTGTTCTATTATTTGAGATAATAAAAGTCATGTAAAATAAGCTTTCTCTGTTTTACTGCCCTCTGGAAAAAGTAATTAAAGATAATAGTGATCTTATTCTTTGAAGTTTTGGCAAGAAAAGTTATCCTTAAGACAACCTTGGCCTGGCTCCTTTTAGGTTGGAGACAAAGATTTTTTTTATTAATAACTCTATGTAGCTAGTATTTATTGTTCTGGCAGAGTATTCTATTAACTTTGAGAAAATTTTATAATACATTTATTTTTCTAAAGAGCTATCTGTTTGAAGTGCTTTCAAATGTATGACAATAAAATTGTTGATTTTATGCTCTGCCATTTTCATTCTAATATTTCCTAACATCAAGCATGTGAATTTTGCGTTTCTAAAATAGTGTTCATATGTTAGACATATCTTTATTTTGTGATCAGTTTACCATAAGCTTATCTATCTTATTATCATTTCCAGATCTTTAACAGTGTTTGTTGGCAGAATGTTTTTTTTTTTAGTTGAGGTTTAATTGATCCTATAATAAACTGCACGTAATTAAAGTATACAGCAGGAAATCACCACCGCAGTCAAAAACAATGAAAATATCTACTACCTTCAAACATTTCACATTACTAGGAAATGTTTGGAAGTAATAGATATTTGTAGGTATTTTTGTAATTTTCTCCTTCTACTCCTCTTCATCTCCTCCTTCAACTCCCAAGCAATCATTGAACTGCTCTCTGTACTACAGATTAATTTGCATTTTCTGGTATTTTACATAAGTTAAGTCATTCCATGCATCATCATTTCTGTGTGGTTCCTTTCACTCACACAAAATTGTTTTGAGATTTATCCATCGTTCATTTATTTTGTCGCTAAGGAGTATTCTATTCAATGGATATGCCACAGTTTTTATCCATTCACTTAGTGATTGACATTTAGATTCTTTCTTGTTTGGAGCTGTTACAAATAGCATTGCTACGAATATTCTTGTACAACTCTTTGTGGGGGTTTCCTCTCTCTTGGGTAAACACAGGACTGCAGTGGCTAGATCATATGGTAGGCATATGTTTAACTTTTTAGAAAACTGCCGAACTCTGTTGCAAATTGGTGGTACAGTTTCACATTCCCATTGGTACCATAACATAGTTCCACTTCCTCTGCATTCTCACCAACGTGTGCTAGGGTCCATCTTTTGAATTTTGGCCACTCTCTTATGTATATGGTGGTGTCTCCTTGTGGTTTTAATTTGCATGTCCCTAATTACTGATGATGCTGAGGGATGTTTCATTTATTTATCCATCCTCTGTGTATATTCTGTAGTAAAGTATATTTTGAAATCTTTGCCCATTGTTAAATTAAGTTATTGGATCTCTTATTTTTTCAATCTTAAGAGCCTTTTAAAAATATTCTAGATATATCTTTTGTAAATATTTGAAAATATTTTTCCTCAAACTGTAGCTTGCCTTTTCATCCTCTTAACAGTGTATTTTGAAGAGCAGAAGTTTTTAATTTTGATGAAGACCAATTTAACAATTTGTTCTTTGGTGGATTGCTGTGTTGACGTTATATCTAAGAGATTTTTACCTAACCTGGGGTCACAAAAATTTTGTCGAATTCTTTCTCCTAGAAATTTTACAGAAGTCTTAAATTTAGGTTCATGCTCCATTTTGAGTTCATTTTTATGTGAAGTATGAGATACAGAACCAAGTTTTGTTTTATTTTTTACATATGGTTATCCCATTGTTTCAGCACCATTAATTACAAAGACTATCCTTTCTCCACTGAATTGTCTTATCTTTGTATCTTTGTAGGACATCACTTTTTCACATTTGGATTAATACTGGGCTCTATATTTAATTCTGTTTATCTGTTCCTTTATTATTACTCTAATACCACACTGTCTTGCTTAATGTAGTTTTATAATAAGTCTTGAAATCGGGTGGTGTTAGCCCTTCAGTGTTGTTATTTATTAAAGTTGTGTTGACTATTGTAAGTCTTCTCTACTTCCTTATGAAATTTAGGACCAGCTTTTCAACTTTTTGTCCTCCCTCACCAGAAGAAAAAACCCTGCTGGAATTCCTGCTGGTATTGCACTGAATCCATAGGTCAAGTTGGGGAGAATTGACATTGATGGCAATATTAGGTCTTTTGATCCAGGAGCTTGGAAAATCTGTCTATTTAATTAGGTCTTTTAAAACTTCCCTTGTAAATACTTAGTGGTTTTTAGTATATAGATCTTCCACATCTTGTCAGGTTTATCCCTAAATGTTTCATATTTCAGATAGTATTGTAAATGGTATTTTTAAATTTTTTTTATTTTTTATGATTTGTTGCTAATATATGGAAATACAACTATTTGGGGGGTATTGCTTTTGTTTTCTCAACCTTGCTAAACTTATTAGTTCTAGTAGTTTTTGTAGGATTCCATCTGACGGTTTCATTTCTTCCTATTCAATTAGGTATCTTTTATTTATTTTCTTGCCTTACTGTATTGTCTAGAATACCACTACAGTGTTGCATCAAAGTAGAAAAGGATGTCTGGTGGACATTTTGTCATGTTCCTAATTATGGGCTAGTTTTCACATGCAGAGTAGTCAGACCATTCTAAATTCAAAGCGATCTGAATTTTAAATTATGTTGAACAGCAAAGATATTTAAATACAAATCCTATTTTCAATGAAGAGCTGCATGGAGTATTGGGACTACTTTAGATTTCTCTACATTTGATTTAGTGGAGTGTGTAGGGAATATCCCTCATTGGGGCTGACACACGTAAGGTATTTGAAGAGAGGAAACCAGTGGGTTTCGGAACCATCATGTCTGCCCTTTGAATGTCACTAAGACAAATGGCAAAAGAAGGGGAGGTCACTGGGGACAAACATTGTACCACAGTACCTTCCAACTTCCGTGTCCTTTGCATCAGAGCATTGCCAGGAACTGTAATGAGAAATGCAGTTTCTGGAGATATTGAGTAACCTTGCTCTGGGCACGTAGGAAGGTACACACACACCACCTGCCACCCCTCGCTTCTTATTAAGGGCACCCTGTGAAAGTTACTGCAAATGAGAGTGAGAATTTGGGATTCACAGTAACAATTGCTATTGTGATGACTCAGAATACCTTTATTAAGAGGCACCCAGAAGTAACCTGACCTAGATGTTCTAATAAGCTCCCATAGTTTAGTGTGTGGCTCCTATAATTTTTTATCACCTCGGATTATAAACTAGATAAGTTTAAACAGGTCTTGGTGGTCCCGACCCTGCTTGGAGCACAGCCAGCTTCAGACACAGGGCTGAGGCCCATCCTGGAGGGGAATGCCTGTGACTGGCACAGAATAGGACAGATGGCATGAAGCAGGCTCAGCCAAAATAATTGTTGTTCCGAGGGAAGTTGACGACTTTCCGGAACTGTCACAGGCGTCCTCAAGCAATCTGGGCCGGGATCATCAAGTTACAGAATATTGGAGTTAGGAAGGACTTTAGGGATTCACTGAATCCAGTGCTCTCATTCTGCTGATGAAGGGACGAAGCTTGAAGTAAAGTGACTTGCCCAAAGTCTCCCAGCCGATTGGCGCTGAAGCCAAGACATGATCTCAGGTCTTCTGACTGCTAGTCAGATGTTCTTCTTACAACACTGTATTTGTTCCTATAACTATTTGGTATCTGTCACCACCTGCCCAACCACTGTCTTGCTGAATATGAAAGTGAGGAAAAAGCATGAACTGATCCAGTTGCTTGAACGCTTGTAGCTCTGCTTATCCAGGCATGGTCACAGACGACATTTGACGGTCCACAGAGTAACATTTTCAAAATGCTTCTTACTCATAAATCCCCGTGAATGTGAATGAAGTGAATAGCAAACAAACTAGTTTCCCCTCAGGGACCTCAGCATGCCTCACCCTTTTTTCCCAAACATTCTCCAGTCTCCTATGACTACTCAGCTGACTACTCCATGAGAAACCACATTCTCTATTCAGGAAAGAAAGTCACCGCACGGGTTAGTGGTCCCGGGTGCAATTGCTTGTTCCACACTAGAAAAGAACCAATAACCAGCTTCATAAAGAGAAAAGGACCAGTCTCGGCTGTTGCACCAGGCAGATGTGTGCTCGCGGACCACTTTGTTTTGTTGTCATTGTTCTCTGACTCAAATCAAGTTACAAAACCTCAATGTCCTTGCTCAGAGAAAGCAAATAGTAACATCCTCCTCGTAGGCCTCTTTGAAAAGCTAGTATGTGTAATGTGCCTGTACTTTCCGATAGTTCATAAGTGAGAATTGATTTCTTTCTCCTGTCTCCTGTTCCTCCACCCAAAGAAGTTCATTGTTCTTGCAAAAAATACTCTTAAGGTACAGTAACTGTTGACTCTGGCCAATTCATTAGCAGGGAGCTAGACTTTAGCAGAAATGTTTTCTAACTTCAGATCAGCACCAGCCCCTGATGGTTTTGATTAAGGTATTGGTGTTAGAAGTTTCATCCATTTAAGAACAGGAGACAAATCTGGGATGTGCAGCCAAGGTAGAAGACATGTAAGCAAGAGAGAGGAGCCATCTGTTCCCAATGGTTGAAGTGTCCATTGCTTGAGGATGGTTTGGGCTGAATGCCATCTCTGGGGGCCCTTATGGCTCTGGATTCTTTGGTCATCGCCTTTACACTCAGTAAGCTGTCCAACATGCGCTAGGTACTGGGAAACTTTAGTTACTTTCTCCAGCCCTGGTCTCTGTGTTAGGCTGGTCCTCTGAGAAGCAAAGAGCAAGACTTGGCTAGATGTGCAAGTATTCTCTTAAGACAAACACCTGTGAGGAAAACTGGGAGGAGAACCAGGGGAGGTGGGGAGGACTGTCAGATCACAGTGTAGGTCTGACCCTTGTGAGAGAGAGTGGGACAGAAGGCAGATTGGGTGGGGGAGTCTTAGGCTGCAGGATAGTTTAAAGAAGTTTAGCAGGGCCAGTGGTGGGGATGGGGTTCCTCCAGCCAGAGTGCCCGATAGAAGAACCCTCTCTCACCTGGGAATGAGGCTGCCTTAGTATCCCTGATGTGCTCCATCACTGGATGGGAGCATTAACTCGAGGATAGGTTTCAGAGTCCAGCTGTCAAGGCCTTCAGTCAACCGTGCTCCTGCAATGGGAGGTCTGAGAGGCACTTCTCATGGCTCTCCTACACACTATAAAGTAAACAACACGAATGCTGCTAAACATATAGAGCACACGGCAGCAGCAAACTCAAAAGTCAGTTGACACAACTGAAGCACAAAATCATCATCATTCTACTATTACTTTAAGTTCTCTCATTTGCCAACTAGGAAACAATAGACAGAATGGCAATCTAAAATGTCTGCCTTCATCCTGTGACTTCTCAATAATATTCAAGACCACGTAGCGGGCTACTGTGCAAAACATGGCATGCCCAGTATTACGCTTCATCTTCATATGAACTCAACTGAGGCACCTGGGTGGCTCAGTTGGTTGAGCATCTGACTCTTGATTTTGGCTCGGGTCATGATTTCAGGGTTTGTGGGTTTGAGCCCTACATCAGGCTCTGTGCTGACAGTGTGGAGCCCGCTTAGGATTCTCTCCCCCTCTCTCTCTCTGCTCCTCCTTTTTCTTTTTCTCTTTCTCTCTCTCTGTCTCTCTCTCTCTCTCTCTCTCTCTCTCTCTCTCAAAATAAATAAACTTAAAAAAATAAATTTGATGGAGGGAATATTATCTCCGGTGATGAGACTGAGACCCAGCCAGGTTAAGCAGCTTGTCCAAGGGTACACAACTAGTAATTGACAAAGCTAAGATTCAAGAATAGACTGATTCCAGTGTGCACCCACAAAACCAGTCCCCTTGACTCTTCTTCCCTTGTTAAAGTTTGAAAAACCAGAAAAAAAAAAAACAGCAATTAAAGTGGCCATTTAAAACTCATGTCAACTTGATCCTAGCTTATAGTCAGCACTAATTGCTATGTTAATTATCCAACTCATTTCTGGTTTTATCTATTTTCACCTCTGTGGTGAGAGATTATGAGGACTTACCCTCATTTTTTCTGAAGTACACAAAGCACACCAGTGATGTATGTGTTCCAAGAACTCTGAAAAACTGGAAAGTTTTCTAAAGAATTATGAAACTGATGGACCCAATGCCACTGTTTATCAAAAATGTGTTTCCAAGTTATGCCACAGAAAATGTTGCCTGATAGAGTAGAAACCTTACCTTGTCCTTTGTGGCTGAGCACCAGAGTTTTCCCTTCTCCATATGTCTTCGGTTCTATTTGCTGTCACTTAGTCTGACTAAGTGAACTTACTGAACACTTCCCGAAACCCCACTGGGATCAGGAGATAGGGTACAAAGAACACAGAGATTTCAGCCCCCATCTCCAAGAACATTACAATTAATTTGGGGAAACAGAGGTTATACTCAAGATGGAAATGTAGGATCACTTTAAGCAATGTACAGACATATTCAAATGCATTTGGGTCACTGTGACCACAAAAGGAAGAAAAGTCATGTAACTTTGTGTCGTGGAACAACACAAGTGGTCTGGAGAAAGGAGTGGGGTGGGGGCTGGTCCTGAACCAGGGGTTCTAACCTTGATTTTGCTCTGACAGTGCAAGCGGGAGCTAGCCACCAGTGTTGAAATTTGGTTTCTTCATAAAATGAAGCTGTTGGTCAAGAGCAGGGATTTTCTAACTGTAAAACCAAGAGCCATTTTTCTTTCCTCCTCCCAGTGAACCCCAATCTAGGTTTGAATCAAATTCAAGCTGGAGGTGGAGAGAAATAAAGACTCCCTGTATATCCTGTCATATGAAAGTCTCTTAAGCTGTTTACGCAATCGTGGATTTCCAGGGAAACAATTTGAAAACCTCTACTCTGGACATTTTTTAAGATACCCTCTTGCATTAAAGTGTGAGGATTTGATGACTCCCAGAGCATGGACACTTTAATGTGGGAAACAGATTTCCGTTCTTGCAAGATTTGAGTGCATCTCCATTTATAAATCAATGGTAGTAGAGTAGAAGTAGACACCTTGTATCTCCCTACTCTAATGAGATGTGAGATCAATAACCCATTAGGCAAGAAATCTGGGCCTTCTTTCACTTATAAACATTTACTGAGCATCTTCAATGTGCTGAACATTCTAGATACCAAGTGCTGACCTTTAAATCCCGTAAGGAGTACTCAGTCTAATAGGTTCCTAGACCAGAAAACATTCTTCAGTTTGAAAAGCCCCCCAGAAGGCAAGGTGAGAATGGTGTGGAGTGTTCTCAGTTAGAGCTTTTAAGAATTGGTTGTTTATTTTATCTAAATGGAAGTACTCCGGGCACGTTTAACATGCGTAACGCAGCCTGAGGAGTTTGTGTAGGAAGGCCCAGTGAAGACAGTATGGTAGGGTCTTGAGTCCCAGCCTAGAGCACAGTGAAGTCAAGTGAGGCATCAGAAAGCAGATGGAAAATGTTGTGCATGAATGTGCTTGATTGGTCGTCTTATGCTGAGACAGGGCCCCAAATGGATGCATTCCATCAGAAAATGGGCCACAAAATGTCAGTCTACCAGGGCACCACCAGTACAGACATGTCTCTTTAGAGTACTTGCCCCTAGAACCCCAACATCTCTAATTTCCCAATGGCTAATTTAAATCTTACTCTGCCTCAGGAGCGTTGCAATGTGGCCATTGATGGACTCAGTGAGAAGTTTACATGATAGAACATCGGATTCTAACACTTTAATGACAAGGAGGGAAAGCGAGTGTACACAGTATAGAAGCATTTTAATAGAAATAATTTGGAGAAAAGAGAATAGAAACAAGACAGAATATAAAAGGAAGCTCCTTTATACTTAGAAGTATGTAGTTTTGTATCTATTTCTGTATTTTTGTGTATTATTACTTTATAAATATTTATGTTTTATATGTGTAATTTTACATTTATAAATGAGTAGGAATAAAGATGATATGTAAGTATACTTACATATAAATATATTTATGACTATGTTATTAATTATATATTTATAACACAAAAGGTACCACTTAAATACCTTTCTTTGGATGGTACCAAGATCACTTTGGAAGTGAATACACATTAGTTCTCTTTATGTAAAATAGTCATCCTAACTTCTCCAGGCACTGAGGGTACGTAGCATTTTGTGCATATCAACTGTGATAAAACTGCACCAAATACCATAGTTCTTGCCAAGAGGTTGAAAAGGGACTGAACGCTGAGATATGTCCTTATGATACATACCTGTTGAACACATAGCCCATAGATCAGTGCCTTGCTATCACTTGACATTGACAAAAGTTTTCTTCTTTTGATAAATCATTTTTTGTATCATAGAAAATCCCAAACGTGTACAAAAGCAGAGATAATAGTATAAGAGACTCCCAGGTATCATTACCTAATTTCACCAATTATCAACTGAAAGCCGGTTGTATTTCATTTATATGCCTATTCACTTTCTCCCTATCCCATGCCTGGATTACTTTGAAGCATAAATATGACATCATATCATTTCACTGATAGATATTTTGGTATGTATCTCTAAAATGTAAGGACTTAAAAAAAACCCTAAAACCATTATCACATCTTAAAAAGAGTTAGCAATAATGACTTATATGAAATATCCATATGAAATATGTATCTCTAAAATGTAAGGACTTAAAAAAAAACCCTAAAACCATTATCACATCTTAAAAAGAGTTAGCAATAATGACTTATATGAAATATCCAGGCAGTTTTTAAATATTCCTCACCATCTCATAATTTTTATAAAAATTTTTTATTTCAGTGAACTTCATATAAAGTCAGTGCATTGCAGTTCACTGATATGTCTCTTGAATTTCCTTTCATGTACAGAAGTTCCAATAAGGATGTTGTGTGAGCCACATATGTAATATTAAATTGTCTAACAGTCACATTTAAAATGTTTTTTAAAAAATACAAATTGTCAATAGGCAATCTCATTTTTTTTATTTTTTTTATTTTTTTATGTATTTATTTTTGAGAGAGAGAGAGAGAGAGACAGATTGCAAGATTGCAAGCTGGGGAGGGACAGAGAGAGGAGGCACAGAATCCGAAGCAGGCTCCAGACACTGAGCTGTCAGCACAGAGCCCGACACGGGGCTCAAACTCACAAACTGTGAGATCGTGATCTGAGCCAAAGTTGGATGCTTAATCGACTGAGCCACCCAGGTGCCCACAGTCTCATTTTAAACTAGCCACATTTCAAATGTTTAACATGTATATGTACATAGTAGCTATTTTTTGGACAGTGCAGGTCTATAGATTCCCTCTTCAAAGCATAAGTTTTTGGTAATCAAAACAAACAAAGGAGCATAGGAAAGGATTTCTATTTAACTCTTCCTTACCAGAGAGGATTCCCGCCAGTGTGATATATGCATGCTTTAGCCTGTCTCCTGAAAGCTTAAAGCAGACACTGTGTGCCCATAGTTTCTTTGGGAATATGATCCTTTAGTGCAGTGGGTCGTCATACAAGAGTAAAACATGAAAGGAGGGTAAACCTGTGCAAAAATACATGGTAGAGCTGGCTTCTGCTACAGGCAACCGGTATTTCATTCTGCTGGGACCTTCTGAGGAATGTTCGAAAACACGCACGGAGCTGATAGCTTGGGGCAAACAGGAGAGCATTATTCTCCTGTCCCCCCAGTGCTAGAGGATGGATCTCAGGCATTATTGCCCTTCTGCTTCTGGCTGTGAATGCATGAGTGAGGGTCCAGCAGTTTTGCAGAGTGGAGATAAAGCAAGAGGTATCTGACTGGGACAGAGACAAAGTTCTAGAAGGTTCTGACCTCTGAAAGCTATGCTGATCTGATCGAAGCCTGCAGGCAACAGGTCACCTGCTGCATCGGTGGGCAGAGTGAGGAACAAAGCTGAGAGGGTTCCAGAATGGAACACCACAGGGATCTAACAGGGCGCCCTTAGAATTGAAAGTAAACACGAGGTAGATAAAGAACATTTTCCACAGAGATGTTGTGCGTGACAGCAGATGGGGAACACAGTTAAGGAGGTATCACAAGGAGCAGGGAGAGAAAAGATTGGGAATATAATTCCAACTGAACTCCCATATCCGCTAATATTTTTTTAAAGCCTCAGGATTCTTCAAATACAATTAACAATGCCTCACATTCCAGCCAGAATATACAATGTTCTGGTTTTCATTTCTACTCCGTGCTTTGCTTTATTGCCTTATTGCATTGTTCTGGACTTAATCTGATTTTCATAATATGGACAGTAGCCAATCAGTGCTTACACATCTCATGTACTTAATAAACAACACATTTCCACCACCTTTAGTTGAGATGGTTTTGTGAAGTTGTTTTTTCACAGCTAGAAGAGACCTTGGAAAGAGACATGTCAAACCAATGCCACTCAGTAATACAAGAATTCTCACAAGATCCTTCACTGGAAACAGTCATTCATCCCATGCTGCCACCAGGGAATAAATGGGAAATACCTGGTTTAGTTGTGAGTGTCTCCTTTCATCCGAGTGCTTCAAGTCATCGAAAAGTTAGGCTGCTAATCCAACCTCCACCCGTAAGGGCTGCTATCTACAGCATGACATGCATTCACCTGAAAGTTATTAGGTTCAAGGATTGCTAGGTTCTGTAAACCACCCTTCACCAAACCCGTACTCCAAAAATTCTGTGAGTCTGCTTACCTGCCCTGCTGCTACTGTGCTACAGCAGATGAGTCGTCTGTCAGAGTGAGCTCCGCTATGACTTGAAATGTCTGTGATAGCTATAAAAATAATTGAGTTTATGAATGCTGCACACATTATGGGATCTCATGATCTGTATACCTAAAGCCTGTTCATGGAATAAAAATATTACTGCACTGGGACACAAACGATGAATCTGAAGATAGGTACAGACCTCAGCACTCATCTAGCATGCCAAAGACAATTCTGTGATTTCTAACCCAATTTCCCTTTCTACACTCTCCCTAAAGGGAAGAGCTAATTGGCACTTGGAAAGATGTTAAGTTTATCTACACAATAAAGGGCTCAGAGAAATCCTGTGGAGGAAGGGATGGAGGGAAATAGGCCCTGTGGGGTAGGGGAGGAAGAACAGTATTAAGTTGGGAGTGGAGGGTGAAGGCAATCTACTAGAATCTGAATTGCTGGGATGAGTAAAGGAAAATGGAGCTGGAGCAGAGAGACAGTTTCAACACTGCCATGGATTAGCGAAGGAGAGCCTCTGAAATATGCTTTGCAGGAAGTTATAAAGGAAGAAATTGCCTCTTAATTAATGTTGCCCGGTGAACTGTTCCTGTTAATTGCTGTGAAGATCTCTGTGCTTATATAGGTTATGCTCCTTTCCTCCGGGGGAGACCCAGGCTCCATGAGATGCTAACCAGGTGAGGGAAAGTGGTCCAGCTGCCGATTTACTTGGCTTTATGTCTTGGTTTTCATCTCTCTATTGGGTCCTTTTTTTCAAAGCTGCACTTTTTAAAAACTCTTTCTTGGCTTAGCTTTTGCAGTATTTCTTCTGAGCGTATCGCCATTGTGGTTACGTTTCCGCTGTGTTGTTCGTCATTCCATTTTGCAGCAGACACATATCGAGTGCCAAACATATGGCAGCTTTGACACTGAGAACTAGGAGTTGAAGATGATCCATGATGAGATCCTGCACTGAAAGCTCACCCTCTGCCAGTAATGGCACTGGGGTGCACTCTGGGGCCCCTGAGCAGGAGTGTTCAAAAATACATACATAGAAATGTTGGTGTTCGTCGTACTGCGGGCCATGACCTCAGGAACCTTATTATGCCTGTGATTGCCAAGTCAGGGCACCCACCAAGATAACTTCAGTTTTGGACAGTTATTTGCAGGGATGGATGAAAACTAAAAAATTCAGTCATTCATCCAGATATATTGCCAATATTTGGAAATTTCTGGGCAACTGTCTTGATTTCCTTCACTTTCATCTTGAAGTTTGGCCTCATGTAGCCATATGTTGAGTGTAAGCACTTTCAGGAATGCATAGCCTTGGCTTCAAGGACATTTTCATTTGATTGGAGGTGATAACACAACTGGAACAGAGTCATGGCATTTGATGTATCCCTCCCCTTCCAGTAAAAATGGTTGGAAGAGGTTCAACACCTGAAATTAGCCAGAACTTCAAGTTGTACATCTCATCATTAAATTTATCACTTTAGAACCTGGATTTTCTTGACACATAAGGCTTTTCTAAAATAAATGCTTAGAGCTGGGAAGATGCCCAGCATATTAAGCCTTGAACCTTACAAAGGGAATCATTTTGTAAATGGAAATATGTCCTTTAATATAAACTGGGCGACTATTCAATCACTAAGCCTTGCCTTGCAGTATCCTATTTAATCCACTTAGTGTTCTGTTCTTTTCCATTCATCTAGCTTGAGCCACAAATATGTTGTTTCTCTCTCTGAGGATATTTTTTCCCTTATCATGACTTAGATGCGGCCAGAAGAATAGTATCCGTGCCTAGAAATGAATTATGAATCATTCAGTAGTTTCAGAACCCAAAGGGATAAGAAAAGCAATAATCCCAAATATTCCAGTCATTCTTTTTTACTCTACTTTTTGCAGAAAAAGAAAAAAGCTATAATTTGAAAAAGTTGCTACAAAATTGTCTCGTGAAAGTCAGAGGAACAGATGTGCTGGAGACAGTAGGTAAGAATAAAAAGTGAGGCAAGAAAGAATATTTAAATGCATCTTTACCAGATAAAATTCTGATGGTCAGTATGTGGGCCAGGATGTGAAGACAGGAGAGTATGCCTATTGTGGCTTTAACTCCAAGGTGTACCTTTCTGTTCTCCGCAAAATGGAGAAGGAAAGGCAAAGTGTACCTCTTCCGGTGTGAGTCAGGCCCACCCTGGATATCTGAAGGCCCATTTAGGAATGAAGCCTGGTCCATTCAGAGATGACCTTGTGATCTACAGAAAAGTACTTCCGTATTTAGGAAGCTCAGCTTGTGCCCAAAATAGAACCAATGGTCTCTTGGGCCTCCCCTCATAGTCCAAGGTAAACTAAATGAGCTAAAGAAGTAGTAAGTCTGAATTAACATTTAGAATCTGTGACAGGTAAAAAGGGGATCCTTCACAAAGGAACATCGTCATGCCTTGCGTCAGACTCAAAGATCTGTCCCAATGTAAGTAAGACTGTGTCTTTATACTGCAGAACTGTAAAGGCAATGTACAGAGGTCAATTTACAATCCACAGGCGAACTGCATATGCAGAAAATCATGTGAAGTACTCTACAGTCTCACTGACAAATACTAGATCTGAAAGGTTAAGTAATTTATGTGAGGGCCCCGATCATAGAGTTTATTAGTAAAGGTTTGTTAGTATGGATTAATTAGTGAAGATAGTAAAGATGATTGTAGAAGGTCTGGTTCCCAGTTTTCCTGTTGCCTATCTCTAAGTCCATTTTTTAATCTCACAGCTGGGTAACACTTAACTGCATCAGGTCTTTCAAATAGCTGTGCCAGAGACCATTCTTTACCTACTCCAATATCCACTTGCTGCCTTCTTTTAATACAAGAACCTGATTTCCACCTACACTTTAGCAAATAAAATTACAGATTGCCAAGATAAACTTGACTTCCAGAGGAAAGAAAAATTTAGTACAAATATGTCCCAAATATTGTACACACATACAAAAAAAAACTGATTATGTGAAAATCAAATTGAATTAACCATTCTTTACCATGAAACCCTGCTACTAACCTCTTATGTTTCTACCCAGCTAAGAGTACATTTCCAAAGCTCATACTGTGTTGTGATCTTGTGACCAAGTTCCAGCCAATGAAATGGAAGTTTATGTTGTTAGTAGAAAACCTCCTTTAAAGAAAGGGGCATAGTCTTCTCTTCTCTCCCCCATCCTCATATTGCCATCTGAGAAGGATATGATGGAAGAAGAGAAGAACAATCATGAGCTGTGAAGAACAAGGTCATACCTTAGCTCTGGTAGAGATAGAAGGAGCCAGGGTTCCTGATAAAATCATGCTTCTGATATACCTCTCTGAGCTGCCTCTCTGCAAGTTTCCCTTAATGTAGAGAGAGAAGAGGTGAGGGGAAGGGGAGAAGGAGAGAGAGAGAGAGAGAGAGAGAGAGAGAGAGAGAGAGAGAAAACAACTTTTATCTCATTTAAACCACCCTTAGTTTGGACTTTGTTAGGTACAGTTGAGTCCAATCCTAACTGATACAAAGGCTTACCTCCTTAGAGAGCTGTGGGCACACCAAAACCAAAACAGGAAAATCAGTGGAAAATAGAGTATTTAAGAGACACTCTGAGTGCTCATAGTCTCATTGTCTATCTGACTTTTTCTCACACACATATAAACAGATTCAGTTGCTTTTCTAACGTCCTGGAGTTTTAACTCCTGCCCTCTTCTTCTGGATGATGCTCACAAGTGAACAGTGAATCCAGGAAAAAAAATTGCCATGCCTGTGGGACATGAGCATAAAGCTAAATTGTGGTTAGCAATTTCATCTGAGAAGTTGTGTGGCTATTTCAACCGAAGTATTTTGCGGATAATTTTTTGAGGATGCTGTCAGGTGGCAGGAAGAAAAGTAGTTGGTTAAAAGAATTTAATATTTTGGAGCATCTATAGCCCTAGGAAATGTAAAAATAAATTTGTAATAACAGTGATACCTTGTATAAAGAGGAAGAGACCAATATATCATTCCTTGAAGTTTCTCAGGTCAGAATACTTATATATAAAATTCTAGTCCAAATGGGCAATGTTGATTTTGTATTCAGTGCTTGAGATTTGCCAATTTCAACATTTTCCTTGGTGCCATGAAAAATGTTGCCACTGGCAGGCTTTCCACAGTAAGTAGGGAGGCAAAAATAGTGTTAAATGGTACAAATACAAGAACAGGAATCTCTACATTTTCACGAGTGTATCGTTCAGAATCCTTGTTTACGAATCTTATTTTTCCTAATAAAATAAGATTTCTATATAGATAAATATATAGAAATGAGAACAACAAGAAATAGGACCTTCAAAGGAAACAAACCAAAGCAAAACCAAGGTAAGGACAAGACATTAAAGAGATTATCTACTATTCAGTTTGTTACAGTAAAACGCAACAAAAAGCAAAACTACCAGTAGACTTTTGAAAGGCTGGAAGTTTCAGACACCAGTTAACAAAGTTGAAGTATTTGGGGTGAGTTGAATAGTGATTCCCCCCCCCCCCCACCAAATTTATGCCCCATCCAGAATCTTAGAATGTGGCCTATTTGCAAATGGGTTCTTTCCAGATGTAACTAGTTAAGGTCATACTGGATTAAGTGGGCCCTAAATTCAATGACTGGTGTCTTTATAAAAGGAGAAGACGACACACAGAGACACACACAGGAAAGAAAACCATGTGGCAACAGAGGCAGATTTTGGAGTGGTGTGGTTACAAGCCAAGCGATGCCAAGGACTGCCAGCAACAGACAGAAGCTGGGAGAGAGATATAGAATAGATTCTCCCCTAGAGACTCCAGAAGGAGTCAATTCTGTTGACGCCTTGATTTTGAACTCCTAGCCTTCAAAACCGTGAGAGAATGCATTTGTTATATGAAGCCCCTCAGTTGATGGTGATTTATTATGGCAGCCCTAGGATAGTGATACATCATCCAGTACCACTCACCTGTGAAAGCAAAGCACTGTATATATCTTCAAAAGATACCACTAGATCATGGGCCACTCAGAAAATTCCAGTTCTTGTTTTTCAACTCCTCTGAACTCTGACCATGGATGCTATTGACAAGCAGTTTTTGCAGGATCTTTGTTTATTTGAAGAGCTTTTATTCTGCCTGCCAAGTTGGAAGGATTCTTAAGTGATGTCTTTTGATGAAAGCTTCGTTGTTTTTATTTGCATTTTGTGGCTTCCTTGCCTATTTTATTTTTAAAAGAAAAGAAAGCAAAATCAAAAGAAATGAAGCAAAGTTTTATCAGCATTTCAAGGTCTCTGAGCCTCTCCAAACATAATGGCATAATCGGTGTATCTTATATACTCTAAGTGTGTGGGATCAGATATACAACATGGAAGGTTTGCACAAAGTCTGCTCTCCCACTGTTACCTAACCCAAAGTCCGTTTATCGTTATGCTTTCTCATATGCGCTACCAAGCCCCTGTTATGGATTTGAACCACCTACCCTGATAGTCAAAGGAATGGACTGGAGTCTTATCAAATATATGGATCCAGCTGCTAATTTGGAGGAAATTGAGAAAATGGAGAAACATGTTATATGAAACCATAAATACACATTCAACAAAATCCTGAATGTGGAAAACTGCACAAGTTAAATGCCCTAGTTCCTCAACATAAAAATGGAAGGAAAAGAAAGAGATGGAAAGAGAGCGTATAGATTTAAATAGATTTAAAAAACACATGCAAATGTTTTTAATGGGCAAGACTAAGCTGTGGTGGTTAGAGATGAATAATTGTATGATAAACTATCAAGAAATGCCAAGAAAGTAGCTTCTGTAGAAGGAGGAGTGGTAGTTATTTTGAGGGGGACAGAGAAGGGGCTATAACTGGGCTGGGCACAAAGAGAGGTATAATAAGGAGGCCGACTCCGATTTTGATGTTTGATCGCTGACAGCTTTCAAGCCCCACCACACCCTCTCTGCATACTGCCGCGCATCTGGGCAAGCCCATAGGAGATCCTATGTGCTCTCTCTCTTGTCATCTGCAAGTTCGAACTATGCAAACCATTTTCAGACCTGCTAGGGCCTGGTCTGAAAACCTAGGGCCCAGGAAGCCCATGATGGGAGTAAGTAATTTTTTCATATTGTCTTGGTGCATGTTTGGCATCATTCATCTCAGTAGCCAAATCAGATGTTGTATTGAGGCATCTATCTCTTCCCTGTGCAATGACCATAATAAGGCTTCTTAGTTGGCTGACATAACCCTACTGCATGACCTGTTTCAGTACTTACAATGTATTTGCTTTATAACTCATTAAGATATGTATTTATCGTGTGTGCAATTGTCTGTATCTATATTTTAGTTTACAACAAATCGAGTAAAAATAGAAGCAACAACAATAATAGCAATGACGTCTGTGGTACATCTGTAACCATTGTAACACATCAGTTTGGCATCTCATACTTGGAGCAAAACATTTCTTGGAACCAAAGTACTTCGTAAGATGGTGCTGGTTCCTTAGACTAACTTGTCACCTTATGGGCTGCACAGGTGTCTATGCATATGAAAAACAAAAACAAAAACAAAAACAAAAACAGCTACCTCCTCCAGACTACGGACTGAATTTAATTAGAAAAGACTTTCTGACACTGTCAGGAATAGGGCTTTAACCTTGACATGCAAAGTGTATTAGTCTGGGTCCTCCTGAATAAAATCAATTCCCTACATGTCCCGTATATCCAACGATCTATCATTTATTGTTTTTCCTTTTGTATTTCATACAAAGGTGATCTGAATTTTTATTGGATAAACTGCAGAGGTTACTTAAGGGAACATACTCTACATTCCTCCTAGTTCATATTACCTTGGACATCAGTTCAAAAAGAATCAAATAATTTACCAGTGTGCTTCCTTCATTTTTATAAGTCTGCATTTAATAGCTAAGTTGTATTTTTGCACAACCATTTTATTGTATTTGTAAATTCAAGAGGAAATGTATCAAACCTATGTAGTGAGTACTTAGTCTAAATGTAAGTAATTGATAAACAAAAAAATGAAGTCATCATATTTTCTATTAGCAAGTTTCCAAAGAGATATCTTATGTCATTCTCTTTACTTTTTTGTAATCTTGAAATTTCATTTGTAGACATTTGTCACTGCAAACTTTTCTCTTAGAACTGCTTTTGCTGAATCCCATAAGTTTTGGTATTTTGTGTTTCCACTTCTTGTTTTAAGATACTTTTTATGATTTCTCTTTTGATTTATACTTTGACCCATTGGTTTTTCAGGAGTGTATTGAATTCTTATACATCTGTGGATTTCCCAGTTCTCCTCCTGTTATTGATTTCTAGTTTCATACCGTTGTGGTTGATAGGATTTCAATCTAATTAAATTTATTAAGACTTGTTTTGTATCCTAACATATGATCTATCCTAGAGAATATTCTATGCTTAGGAGAATGTGTATTCTACTCTTTCATGGAATGTTCTATACATTAATGTTAGATCTTTTGATCTCAAGTATCGTACAAGACCGATGTCTTTATACTGATTTTCTGTATGGATGATCTATCCATTGTTGAACGTGGAAGTGTTGAAATCTCCTACTTTTATTGTATTGTTGTCTATTTCTCCCTTCAGATTTGTTAGTATTTGCTAACAGATTAGCATGTTAGCATGCCAACATGTTAGTTGCTCCCATGTTGGATAGATATATATTTACAATTGTTATATCCTACTGATGAATTTACCCTTTGTTATTATGTAATGACCTTTTTGTCTCTTGTTACAGTCTCACTTAAAATCTATTTTGTCTGATATAAGTATAACCATCCCTGCTCTCTTTTGGTTTCTATTTGCATAGAATGTCTTTTTCCATCCCTTCACCTTGAGATTATGTGTCTCCTTAAAACTGAAATGAGTCTTGGGGCGCCTGGGTGGCTCAGTCGGTTAGGTGTCTGACTTCGGCTCAGGTCATGCTCTCGCGGTTTGTAGGTTTGAGCCCCGCATCGGGCTGTGTGCTCACAGCTCAGAGCCTGGAGCCTGCTTCAGATTCTGTGTCTCCCTCTCTCTCTGCCCCTCCCCTGCTCATGCGCTGTCTCTGTCTCAAAAATAAATTAAAAAAAAAAAAAAAAAACTAAAAAAAACTGAAGTGGGTCTTTTGTAGGGAGCATATAGATGGGTCTTGTTTATCCATTCAGCCACATGCTTTTTGACTAGAGATTTAATCCATTCATATGTAAGGATTTATTGGTAAGTAAGACCTTTTAAATGTCATCTAATTGTTTTCTGGCTGTTTTATGGTTCTTTTGTTCCTTTCTTCCTCTTTTACTGTCTTCCTTTGTGAATTAATGATTTTCCATAGTGGTTTGCTTTGGTTCCCTTCCCTTTATATTTTGTGTATCTACTATAGATTTTGTTGTGTCACCATAAGGCTCACATAAAACTTCTTATAAATGTAACCATCTATTTTAAGGTGACAACTTAACTTTGGTTGCATACAAAAATTACCCTTTTATTCTTCCCACGCACACACTTTTTATGATTATGATGTCACACTCTGCTTTTTCTTTTACTGTGTATCCATTAATAAATTACTATATTATAGTTATTTTTAATACTTCTTTCCTTTGACCTTTATACTTGAGTTAAGTGATTAACACACCACCACATTACATTGTTGGAGTATTTGGATTTGACTATATATGTATCTTTACTGGTATGTTTTATATTTTCATATAAATATTTTTTTTGTTTTTTTTTTCTTTTTTTTTGTTTTTTTTGTTTTTTTTTTCTTTTTTAAAAAACTTATTTATTTATATTTGAGAAGTGGGAGCAAAGGGAGAGGGAGAGAGTAAATCTTAAGCAGGCTACATGCTCAACATGGAACACGACACAGGGCTCAATCCCACGATCTTGGGATCTTGACCTGGCCAAAATCAAGAGTCAGACACTTAACCAACTGAGCCACGCAGGCACCCCATATTTTTGTATGTTTTTAAGTTAGCAATTAGCATCCTCTCATTTCAGCTTGAAGAACTCCCTTCACCATTTCTTGTAAGGCAGGCCTCAGAGGTGATGCACTATCTCAGTTTTTGTTTGCCTGAGCAAGACTTTATTCTCTTTTATTTCTGAAAGACAACTTTGCCAGCCAAGTGTTCTTGGTTGGTGGTTTTTTTTTTTTTTTTCTTTTAGCACTTTGAATGTAATGTCCCACTCTCTTCTCTCCTATAAGGTTTCTGCTGAAAAATCTGCTGACAACCTTATGAGTGTTCCTTTTTAAGTGATGATCTTCTTTTCTCTTGCTACTTTCAAGATTTTCCTTCCCTTTTATTTTTGACAGTTTCATTATACTATGTCTTAGAAAAGATGTCTTCGGATTGAATTTGTTTGAAGACCTGTGAGCTTCATGAACTTGGATGTCTAAATTTCTCCCCACATTTGGGAAGTTCTCAGTCTTTATTTCTTTAAAGAAGCTTTCTACCCCTTTCTTCTACTCATCTCCTTCTGAGACTCCTGTAATCCATAGATTGTTTCTTTTAATAGTATCCTCTCAATCTTGTAGGCTTTGTTCATTCCCTTTCGGTCCTTTTTTTCTTTTTGCTCCTCTAACGTGATAATTTCAAATGCCCTATTTGAAGCCGTTGAAGCCATTGAAGCTCTCAGTTGAATTTTCCCATTCTTTCATTGTCATCTTCAGCTCCAAAATTTTTCTTTGGTTCTTTTTTTTTTATGTTTTCTATTTCTTTCCTGAACTTCTCATTTTGTTCCCATGTTGTTTTCCTGAAATTGTTTATTGTTAATTGTTTCCTGTTTTCATGAAATTGTTTATATTTGTATATTGTTTTCCTGAAATTGTTTCTTGTTAATTGCTTCCTGTTTTTATGAAATTGTTTATTTTTGTTCTCTTGTAGTTCTATGTGAGCATCTTTACAACAATTATTTTGAATTCTTTGTCAGGGAGTTCAAGGATCTCCATTTCTTTAGGTCAGTTACTAGAAGTTTACTGTGTTCCTTTAGTGGTGGTATCTTTCATTGACATTTGTGTGTGTATGTGTGCGTGTGTGTGTGTGTGTGTGTGTGAGAGAGAGAGAGAGATTCCTGTAGTTTTGCACAGGTGTCTTTCATAGGAATAAACAGTCCCCTCCTCCAGACTTAATGGACTGACTTTAGTAAGAAAAGACTTTCAACTATGGGTGAGGGACTGCTGGAACATGAGGTGACCCCAGGGCTAGTCATGGAGGGTGCTATGAGTGGGGCCATGTGGCAGCTTTGGGTCTCAACATCATAGTGTCTCATTGGTTCACACAGCTGGAGTTTACAACCTTAATAACTGCATGATCTTTGGTGAGAAGTACACCGGAGTGGTTGGGGGCTGGTCCACAGTGGTGCAAGGGCTGCTAAGGTCATCTGCGATGCCTCTAGGTCCAGCAGCTAGGGACCAGGGCAGGCGGCAGTGGTGGCTGGAGCTGGTTGTGTACGCATTAGGCTTTGGCAGGGCCGGTTGCGGATACATCTTTGCGGTGGTGGGGTCTGGCTGAAGACACACACACAGTGGTGCAGACCAGGATCAGGGCCAGCTGTGGGAGCATGAGTAGCTCCAGGGACCCTCACTGTTGGCGTGTACTTGTATGATGGCAGGTCTAGTCACAGGTGAGCACACAGCAGTGGAGGCTGGTAACAGGAGTTGTAGCTGGTGGCATGAGGGTACCTCGCAATGGGGGCTAGCTTCACGGCCATGCAGGCCACTGACAGAAGTCAGGGCTGCATCTGGACCCATCAGCAGCTCCGGAGGTCTTAGCTGTTAGTGTGTAGGTCCACAGCTGCAGGGGCTAGCCGTAGGCATACTTGTTTATGCAGCCCTGTGACAGAAGTCAGGGTCATCTCCAGGCTCGCAAACTGTGGGGGCCTTGGCTGTTGGCGCAGCTGTAGGGGTAGCCGTGGGTGTATGAGAGTGGGGATTGGATGCTGGGGCCTCACGTGACATGTATGCGCATAGCCACCAAAGCCAGGGCTGACTGCCATTGTGGATCCGAGGCTCAGGCAGGAAATGGGAAAGGGAGTGTGGAGGGACTCAGGCATCTGACGTCTGCAGGCATGAAAACCTGTGGTGTGAAAATATCAGGGGGGTGGGGTTCAAAGTGGACGTGCCTGGTCGTTAGTTTCCGCAGTGGCAAAAGCTGCCGGGCTCTTCTATGGAGCAGT
Organism: Leopardus geoffroyi; assembly: GCF_018350155.1. Taxonomy (NCBI): domain Eukaryota; kingdom Metazoa; phylum Chordata; class Mammalia; order Carnivora; family Felidae; genus Leopardus; species Leopardus geoffroyi. The sequence goes on from NC_059326.1 coordinate 134,674,631, forward strand.
CTACTGGGGTCTATGATGAAGCACTCAGTGATGAAAATTGGTGGGATGTACACCAAGCCCAAGGCATGTTGAGGTCCTCGGCAGCAAAGGCCAGCGGGGTCCTCTGCAGAGTGGGCCACCAGGAACACTGGTCGCTCAGGATGTGTGACTGATACTGGTAGCTTCTGCCCTCATCCCTGGCTCCTAGTTCCTAGCCATCTGTAGACATCTCAGCTTTGCTGGCGTCCGGGGGAGGTGAAGTGAAGTGGGTCCCTTGCGCAATGCCACCAGAAGGCTGGAAAACCTGGTCGCTCACATCACTCTCCTTTTCCCAGCAGAGGAACTCTCTCAAGCTGGGAGTTGCCTCTTGGCCCTGAGTAGGGCCAGTCAGGGATGGCATGATACAGGCAACGGGAAACTCTTCTTTCTACCTGTTTTGTGTGTGGGTGCAGCATTTCTCAGGTTTTTGTTGTGGTTGTTATCATTGTTGTGTGCTCCACTGTATCGCTGAAGCTTCTTCAGTGAACTCCTGAGTTTTCCCAGAGCTATTTCCATTCGTGAATAGTTGTCTGATTATCCCTCTTTGTGGGGAGACAGAGGCTGGGGGCTCCTACACCACCATCTTTGCGTCATCATATTTTTCTTGAAAAATGTGACAAGGACCCCGTATTTGGTTGTTCTTACCTGTGCACACTCTAAAAGGCCTGGGCTGAGGTGCATCCCTCCAGGGAGGATTTGTGTGATTTTTTTCCAAGCATCCTGGAGCACCCCGATCCAGAAATATATTTTTTTTTTAACATTTATTTATTTTTGAGACAGAGACAGAGCATGAACGGGGGAGGGGCAGAGAGAGAGGGAGACACAGAATCGGAAGCAGGCTCCAGGCTCTGGGCCATCAGCCCAGAGCCTGACACGGGGCTCGAACTCACAGACCGCAAGATCGTGACCTGAGCTGAAGTCGGATGCTCAACCGACTGAGCCACCCAGGCACCCCCCAGAAATATTTTTAATTCAATTAATTGAATTGAATTTTCCTGGACCGTACAAATGATTTAAATTCAAATCCTTAATTTGTGCATGGGCAGGCATATGGTCACTACTTTCCAGAGAGGTTTTTTTTTTCACCCCAAGCCAGTACCTTAGACAAGATTTCTTGTTGGTCGCCTTTTCCAGGGAACAGATATTTTTTTTCCCACCCTTTCAATGTGGGAAAAAGTAAAGGGTTTATGGAGGTCTCTGTTCTTTCTCCACGCTTTATGTGGGACAAAGTCTTTGCATTTGTTCTTCCACATACCCAGATCATAAGTTCTCAACATGGGCAGATTCCTCCAGAGTAGACTGTGTCTGTTTTACACATTTATTACACTGGTTTTGGTCCCTGTAGTTATCTCCATCCCTCCCTCACTCCCTCCCTCCCTCTGACTCTCTTGTTCTCTCTCTCTCTATCTTTGTGATGCTGCCTTTGTTTTTAAAAGGCTATTAGTAAGTTTTAAGCAGCATTGCCAGGTACTAGTATTAAAAAGATTTTCCAGGGGTGCCTGGATGGCTCAGTCGGTTAAGTGTTGGACTTTTGGTTATGGCTCAGGTCATGATCTCACAATTCATTAGTTCGAGCCCCATGTCAGGGATTCTCTGCTTGGGATTCTCTGTCTCCCTCTCTCTACCCCTCCCCCCTCCCTCCCTCCCTCCCTCTCCCTCTGTCTGTCTCTCAAAAATAAAGAAACATTTTTTAAAAACTGTAAAAAAAAAAAAAAAGAAAAAGTTTTCTAGAATCTCCTGTTCATAATTTTGCTGAAGTGGTAATAGGATTGAAAGCCATAGCCATTTGAAAATTGCTTGAAGATAATAATGCTTATAATAGCTATTATGTATCAAAACACACATGACTTGACTTTTAACCTTAACTTTTACTCAAAGTTTCTCGGGTACGGTATTATAGGAGATTTATTTTATTTTATTTATTTTATTTTATTTTATTTTATTTTATTTTATTTTATTTTATTTTATTTTATTTTTATGTTTATTTTTGAGAGAGAGAGAGAGAGGGAGAGAGGGAGGGAGGAAGGGGCAGAAAGAGAGGGAGACACAGTATCCGAAGCAGGCTCCAGGTTCCGAGCCATCAGCACAGAGCCCGATGTGGGGCCCGAACTCAAAAACCCTGAGATCATGATCTGAGCTGAAGTCGGACGCTTAACCGACGGAGCCACCCAGGCGCCCCAGGAGCTTTTAGAGTAGTGCTACTCCAGCTTCTTTAACACCTGGCCTTATCTCAATTTTCAATCACATGATGTAAATTAGCAAGTGTTCATATTTTGCCAACAAATATTTAAGCCTCAACTGTGAGGAACTGGGAATGAAGAAAAGTATGAGAAGTGTTAAAAGAATGAAATTTGGCCTTTGGAAGCTTGGATTTCTAAAGTTGTCTTTGAGGTTACCATCTTATTTCTATCGCTAGCCTCAGATTTCGAACCCGTTGAGAGTTTTTATGTTCCACAAAGAAAACTCTTCCTGAGTCCAGAAGTTAGTGTGTGGGTGCTGTATGAAGTAGATTTTTATCTTTTTGTACTAGAAGATACATAATCTCCACGTGTGAAGGTGCTCCAAACCCAGACTTCCCAGATTCCTCCTCTGCCAGGAGGAAGAAGTCATGCGAATTTTCTTAGGGTCTGTGCTCACATTTTACTGAGCGTTATTAGTACCCACCCCCGGCGAGAATAGCAGAGCCACAGGCTTTCCATGAACCCCAGTAGGATCTCTGGCTTTGGGCTCTGACAAGGCTTTTCCTGCTCCTTCCCTCCCCCACCCCTGCCCTCTCTGTTATATTTCTTGTCAAAATGTTTCATGAGTGTCTATTGGGTGGACACAAGTGAAACACAAAGTATTGGGCCCAGAAGTGTTAAGCTGTGTCATGGAGGCTGGAGGAAAACACGGGCTCTGAGGTGTGGGTTCTCAGGCTTCTGATCTCTCTCCGTGCATGGACAAGCTTTGAGAGAGAGGGTGGGTTTCCTCTCCAGGCTCTGGCCTCAGCAGCCATGCTGCCTCAGTCACAAGCTGAGGGCGCCAGGCCTGGAGAAGCTCTTCTCTTCCTCGCTCCTTGGAAGTGGCTGGCGCACAGCTACCGAGTGATGCATTTGCTGAAGTCTCTCTGCTGGGCGCCCTGACGTGTCCTCACCCTGCCATTCCCGGTCCACGAAGCCTTCTAAGCTGGTCCCACCTGTTGACGGAGGGGCTATGACCCCAGCACTGGCTGACTCAGTGTCACTCCCACTGGAGCGTGTGAGGATAGTTCTGCTCCTACTTAGCAGCCCCAACCCCATGAGCAAGTCCCAACCTCCAGAAAAACGTGAAAGCCTGTTGTGAATGAACATGGTGTCCGTTAAGACTTTCCACACGGGAAAGCTAAGAACTATAAAGACTTCCTTCCTCCCTCAGAATGTCTAACCCACTGCCGTGAAATGCATTTCGCCAGGCAGCTGGTCAGGGACACGGGTGTCAGGCGTATAGCGACTTCTCCAAGTCCTGTCACGGTCTTCCCCCTCATCCATTTGGTTTCTGTTTCAAGCTTGTATTTCGAACATTCCTTTTGAGAAAAGAAAGTAGACATTTGTCATCCAGAGATACATACAAACTATTATCTAGATCTATGTCCTCTAGCATTATCATGTAATCTAGAAACATGATAAAGTCTAGAGACTATTTCCTTAACATTCCAGCTCTCAAAGCCTCCTAGTTAGCGCTGTCCATTAAAAGGGCCCAGGCTGCTGACAAGCAAATTCATTCATTCATTGAACAGCACTGTTGAGCGGCTTACCGTTGCCAGGCGCTGGGCTGGGTGTGAGATATGCAGGAGTGAAAACATCAGACAAGATCCCTATCCAGGTAGAGTTTATGTTTTGATTGGAGAGACAAAGCAAAGTAGCTACACAAATAAAAGAACTCTGGGCCAGGATGGGTGCCCTGGGAGAAGTATACAAGGACAGCGCGGGAGGCCAACTAGCTCTGTTACATTTCTCGTCATAATGGATCATCGGCGTCTGTTGGGTGGACACACGTGAAACACACAATATTAGTTCTGGAAGCGTTAAGCTGTGTAATCAAAGCTGGAGGAAAACATGAGCTCTGAAGTGTCTCTGGAAGCTTTAGTGATCAGGTTCCCCGTTCTCGGGTTTCCTGTCACCTTTCCCTTAGTTGTCAGAACGGCATGTCTCAGTGGTGCCTGCTGAGGGACTAAGGGAGCAGCTGTGTTTTGCTCCTGTCCCTACCCCCACCCTCTTCTCCCCGCCCCCACTCACCTCAGCCCCCCCTCCTTCCACCGCCCCCACCCCCTTCAGCTGCTTCCTTGAATTTCCTGTCACTCTGCAACTTCCCCGGGGACCAGGGTTCGAACAGTGCTGGCACCTCTAGGCACAACCCACCTCTCTAGGCCACATTGGTCCTTCATGTTTGTGATACTCCTGTTTTCAGGAAGGTAGGTAGGCTGCCCAAGGCCTGGGAGAATGAAACCTCCCAAGACTAGAAGATTAAAGCGAGGAGTGTTGTCTCTTCCAACCCACCGGCTTTACAGATGCAGGGGCCGAGGCCAGAGAGTCCTGGGTGCTTCAGTCCGTTGAGCATCCGCCTTCGTCTCAGGTCATGAACTCACAGGTTCCCGGCATCGGGCCCTGTGCTGACAGCTCGAAGCCTGAAGCCTGTTTCGAATTCTGTGTCTCCCTCTCTGTCTGCCCCTCCCCACCTGTGCTCTGTCTCTCTCTCTCTGTCTCAAAAATAAACCAACGTTAAAAAAAAAAAATTGAAAAGAAAAAAGTTAACAGTACAGTATGGTAACAATAGTTGAACCCATACTTGCTTTAAAAATCAGGAAGTTCCTGATCCATACCTGGGAACACTGACCTCCTAAGGATACATACTAATGCTGATGGCAGCTATCATTTCCTCCTAAGCTAAGAGTAGGCAGCCACCCTCAGCCAGTGGAATTCAGGGAACATGTTCTGAGCAGCCCCGTCCTGCCTCTGGATCCTCTTGGCTCTGATCAGGTCGCAGCGGGGATATTTGCTCCTTACTTTAGACACTTCATTTCTGAGAGTTACTTTGCTCTTTAGAAAATGCCTTTCATTGCTCATCGGTTGAATTCCTTCTCCCCATGTAGTTTTTCTGGATCTTCTTCAAACTCTGGTTGTGAGTGTGTGATACTGAAGTCCAACGGCATGTTTGAGTTCCTTCATCAAAGCTGTCTTTTTTTTTTTTTTAAACATTTATTCATTCTTGAGAGTCAGAGAGTGAGTGGGGGAGGGGCAGAGAGAGAGAGAGAGAGAGAGAGAGAGAGAGAGGGAGACACAAGAATCCGGAGCAGGCTCGAGGCTCTGAGCTGTCAGCACAGAGACCGATGGCGGGGCTTGAACCCACACACGGTGAGATCTTGACCTAAGCTGAAGTTAGATGCTCAACCGACTTGAGTCACCCAGGAGCTCCAGTCAAAGCCGTCTTTTCTTCTGGCTGCCAGGTACTTTATGAAGGATTCTCATGATTCTGCCTGCCGGTTCGTGGGAGGCTTTTTGTTTGTTGTTCCTTTTTAAAATTTTCATCCTATCAGGGGAGGCGACGAAAATAACACCATAGCCCTTCTGTTACACCATTTAGTGTTTACATATACCCAGTAGTTTGTAGTTGACGTCAGAAAAATCAACTGATTGGTTGAGTTTCAGTAAGGAGGGAGAAAGGAATGAAATGATGGAAGAGCTCATAGCTCATCTCCTGCAAGGTCCCCACGCCACAGACACACAGACTAGCATAGCCATCCTCTCCTCTTGCAAACCCCATCTTGGAGGCTAATCTGGAACCTGTCCACTGCCACCTGATACTCCCCTGGAAAGTGAAGCATGTGGCCACCTTTCAGTTCGTATGAAAGAGCCCTCCTCAGGGAGTCAGAGAAGATGTTTTGAGTGATTAATTGAGCCCTCTACTGTCATTTCCTAGGTAGAAAGCTAGGAATGTACCACAAGACAATCCTTAAGAAGTGGAAATAGGAAATGCTTACTTTTAATATTTTTCTTCCCATTTCCTTTTTTATTACGGACAAAAGTAACATACAAAAAAGTAACAGATGAGTAAAATGAACCCCATGTTCATGTATGCAACTGTGTTTAATTTCTATTTTCTTTTGATTCTATTTCATGCATTTTTATATTATAAATAATACATTGAGTATTTCATTGTATAATTTAAATATGGATACAAATGCATGTTTGGGAGAAACATGCTTAAAAATGTTTTACAAATTAGACGTATTACACCAACAATGTTTGGAGATGGGGCGTCTTGGTGGCTCAGTAAGTTAAGCGTCTGATTCTTGATTTTGACTCAGGTCATGATTTTGGGGTTCGTCAGTTCCAGCCCTCATGGAGCTCTGCGCTGACAGTGTAGAGCCTGCTTGGGATTCTCTGTCTCCTATCTCCCTCTCTCTCTCTGAAAAAATAAGTAAACTTAAAAACATGTTTGGAGATACTTGTATTAATAATAGTCACAAGCCACTCTTAGGAATAATTAATAATGATAATCAGTATTTGTTGAGGCTTATCTCCTCCAGGCACCATGCTAACAGCTACCCTGCAGGAAATGTTCAGAGGGTCCAGATTACAGTCTCTTCCTGTAACATCCTAAGTGGAGTAGAAAATATGAATTGCTGGACCTCAGACCTGATATTTGATCCTACCTCCAAAACAAGGTCTTTCTAAAAACAAGTACTAATTTTCCCAATATATATGTTTTCCATTTATGTTTCTATACAATTATATCAAGTAAGTATATATAACCTTAGAGAAGTCATTATATATTTTAAAACCCTGTTTTTATCATCTGTAAATGGAGGAGTTGTCTATGGTCTGTAATATTCCTCCTAGCCCTAATATTTTAGGAGCCACTTCCATGAGCTATAAATTGCTAAAGCCAAACATTGTCTCCAATACGTTGTTATATTATGTCTGTTTTTATAACATGGGCAACACACGTGCACCATGTTGTTATGTGAATCTTTATCTCAATCATCAACATTTATTGAGGCCTCTGCTCTGTGGCAAATGTCCTCAAGCGTCACCAGAAATGAACATGAAGGAGGCCACATTTTGCGGATTCCGTACATAACTACATGACAGTCTCAGCTCTCACACAGACTGCCAGTGCCCGATCCTGCCATTGTCCTTCTGTCACCCTCTCCCTTGGGAGGACTGGCCTGGGTGGCTGGGGGCTGGCACCCAGCTCAGCTGGCTGCAGGGGTTCTTGTAACACTTATAGGGATGGGCCTGTGGGATTCCTTTCAGTAAACTGATAGGCACATCACACGCGGGTGTTCAGGCTCTGACATGCCACAGATTAACAGGCATGCCTCTATTAAAAGGCGTGTGACAGGCCTCTCAATCCATATCCTGAAACCCTCAAATCCTCCCTCACATTCTGTACAAGCCATTTCTGCTCAGGGCCTGTCCCGATGTATTTTTTTAAATGGCTCAAGTACAAAAAATGAAAAGGCATAGCATACTGTGACTCACTTGCTTTTGAGGGCTGTATTTCCATTTTGCTGGCAAACTCAGCTTGGAGAAGAGAAGCTACAGAAACTAGGAACCCTAAAGCAAACAAAGGCCTTCAGGGTGCTCAAAATAGAAGATACTAGAGAAGAGTGGTGAAAAACAAAAACAAAACAGCTTTGGCCTCCAACAAAATGGGCCCGATTCTAATTTTGACCCCTTGCTGTCCGTGTGACCCAGGGCAAGCTTATGTATCATAAAGCTAGATGAAATACGTGTAGGGTATAGGGTTGACGACAAAACTTAACGAATGAATATATATAGTAATACATACGTCACATGCCTCTTCTCTGCTAAAGATCCAGTGCAGATTTTCACCGGAATGGCTGCAGTGACCTCTGCGTCTGACAGTCCAAACGTATGGCCAGCACCTGAGAGAAGAGGCCAAAGCACTTTTGCGACGTGTGTAGTTTAAGGCGCCATTGCCAGTGTTACCTGGGTTCCTGCAGTTAACCATGAGTTCATGTCTGTAATCTTGTTGCCCTTCCATTCTATTCAGATCAAAAGAATATTTACATACATGAGGATGGGGCGTCTGGGTGGCTGAATGTCCGACTTCGGCTCAGGTCATGATCTCATGGCTCGTGAGTTCGAGCCCCGCGTCGGGCTCTGTGCTGACAACTCATAACCTGGAGCCTGCTTCCAATCTGTGTCTCCCTCTCTCTCTGCCCCTCCCCTGCTCATGTTTTGTCTCTCTCTCTCTCTCTCTCTCTCTCTCAAAAATAAACATTAAAATATTTTTTAAAAAATAAGCGTGTAAGGAGAACGGCCATAGGCACTGAATTGATAGTCTGCCAGTCTTTATGAAACACTCTCCTCCCAAGTTTATCTCTCGGGAGCTTATGCACACACAGGATTTCTCATGGAGTTATGTGGTGCCAGGCCTATCAGAGTACTGAAAATGTATTGTGGAAAGAAAACGAGGAGCCTAATTTTCTTTGCTTTGAGTTAGCAAGAAGTCCCTGGGGAGCATTAGAGCCAACGTAGAGGCCTGAGGTTGTACTACTGGGCTTTTGCTCTGGGTAAGAGAAATCAGTCAAGGTGTAATCACATCATCTCCAATCTCGTTAACAAATTGTCTGGTGCAAATACCTCACCTAAGAGGTGGCTTCTAGTGTTTTCAGAAAATACAGAAGATGACCAAACTGTATCACACAGGCAGAAGGATGAGGTTTCTCCTGAGAGCTCTGGGCTCCTCAGTCCTGAGCTCAGTGCTAAGAATTGAGGTCCCCTGGACAAGAAGCGTAATGGTTTAGGTTAACACTAACCAAGTTACTTTGGATCTGTGTCAACCCCAGGATAGAGGTCAGCTTTTCTCTTCTTTTTTTTTTTTTTTAATTCAAATGTTTATTTATTTATTTTGAGGAGAGGTAGCTGGGGAGAGAGAGAGAGAGAGAGAGAGAGAGAGAGAATATCCCATGCAGGCACCATGCTTCGCAAAGAGCCCACCACAGGGGTTGAACCCACAACTTCGAGATCATGACCCGAACCAAAATCAAGAGTCTTACATTTAAATGGCTGAGCCACCAGGCCCTGCAAGGGTTTTCTTACAGAGGCTTTTTCCTCTACCGTGAGATAAGTCTGAGTCTGCAGTCACATTTTTCCCATTCAGGTTCCCTCATAGGTGGAAGTAGGTAAGAAATAAGGAAACAAAGGAATTACTGATTTCACTTAGTTTAGCCCCAAACCAAAAAATAAAAGCACACTCTTCATTACCCTTTATATTTTGACTAGGTTTTCCTATGACATGACTTTTAGTGTTGGTTTGGATGTGTGTGACCAGTCCTGGTTCGCAAAGGTAAATCAGGTTTGGAGTCAAAGTAACTACAGAAGGCTAGTTCCAGAACCTGAACCATAGAGGTCTCTGGTATGAAGTTCTTAAACCCTGCATCAGAAAGCTGTGTCAACAGAGCATACTCCTCATTTTAAGTGCTTGATGGCCCTCTACTTGTTGACCCAATGCCTGTCCAGACTCCCAAGGGACAAATTCTGCCCCCATTGCTTCCAAATGTGTAGAAGATTTTGTACTTCTCAGTTGTGCTGGAACATCCAACTACGATCCATGGCAGCCCAAGACCCCTTACCTGGGGGCTGGGTTGGAACAGCTTTTGACCCCATTTCTACCTCCTGAGTGGAAAGTGGATAAGGAGGTTCCATAGACTTCCTCTTCCCTCTTTTCATAAGGTGTTTTACTTTATGCACTAGACCTGGTCCTTTTGAACCAGGAGTTTCCCCTTGGTTTCCTTTAGATTTGCACATGGCTTCTGTAACTACCATCCCAGTACACCTTTTTTTTTTTTTTTAACCTATTTCTAGTTTCATCAAACAGGAATGCCTTTATGGAGAGATGCCCCCTCCCAGCTGACATGCGACTGTGGATTTCAGGGGACAGCCATGCTTTCTCACCCAGTTGTGATCACTCTCACCACAAAGTTATCAGAAAAGAGATTTAGTTAGTAGTAAGTACATTGTAGCAGATTTGACAAGAAAACTCAGGTATGGTAGGTGGAAAACTGGGAAATTTGGTTACTTCTTTAAATAAAGTGAAATCCTACCCTCCACTTCCATCCAGACTGGGAGGAAATTCACAGGCAGTTGCCACTGACACTTCCTGCCCCTCCCACACTACCCCCTGCCTACCAACACACAAGAGGTCTTATCTACACAGAGAAATCACCCTGATCATTGAGCCACGCCAGGTACTGTGGACATGCACACCCACTGAGTCTGAATGTTTTTTCGAAGTCCAGTGAGCTTGGTACTTACAGCTGGTCACTGTTGCTGAAGTTGGCGGGGTCAGATGGCTCAGGCTGAGTGTGTTTTCGGTGCCTCCATTTCCTTCTCACCCCTGGACAAAGTACAGGAGCAGAGTGCAGATGCCCACAATCCAAGGGACCCACAGAATCCTATCTCCTCCCTGGGGGCCTTCTCCCTTCTACCTCTCTAATTCAGTGTCATGTTTCCCCTCCCCAGCTTAGCCCCTTGAAAATGAACTTACTTTACAAAAAAAAAAAAAAAAAAAAGTCAGGAAAGATCTTCTCAGATGGCAAATTCTGCTTCTTGGTATACAACATGCAACTCTCCTAAGGCAAGGAAAGCCACCCATTTTCTTAGAGTTGGTGGTAACATACAGGGAAGATAAAGCAAAATATCTTGATAAATTACCGTATTGCAATATATAACACCTAGGCTGCCTCCACATTTTTTGGCCACTATAAATTAGAGAGTCATAAATATTCTAGTACATATATTTGTTTACATATTTATGATTGGCTCCTGAGGGTGAATTCCTCAAATGGAGATTACTGGGGAGAGGGGATGCACAAATAACATTTTTCATAAATATTGTTAAGCTAAACTCGCCAAAAAAAAAGTACTGTAATTTACATCCCTACCATGAAGGCATGGTTGTTTACCTCTCCATATCTTTATTAGATTGAATGTTATCATTGTTTTAAACTTTGTCAAGCTGATAAGCACATTTAAAAAATCTTGCTTTTGTTTGCAATTCTTTGATTGATAGTGGAACCAAATACTTTTCTCCCTTCCTTGGTAATTTTAGTTGTCTATATTTTGTTTACTTTTCCACAAGGGATCCTTTTTCTTACTGATTTCAAGTGCTTTTGGTATATTAAGGCTGACAGCCCAGGAGTAACTACCACTTTCTAAGGGTAAGAGAGCACCGTGAAGCCCAATAAAAATTCGCTCTTTTCATCCCCAACTAAAATGAAGCAGTCACTTCAACAGAGCGGGCAATTGAAATATCTGTGACAACCCTAACATAATATAAAAATAGCTGATTTCTGTTAGTGGTGAAGTCACAGGTGCCACTGTGGTAGGCAAGGGCCTTTAATCAAAGGAAGCAAGAGTAAAGATGTGATAGCACTCAAAGAAGTCAAACCCTCCTCTTTGGGGCCCACGAGAGAGTGCCTGGTACAACCAGACAGTCTTGGGGACGGTTGTCTGTAATTTCCAGCCAGGCTCCACAACCATGAAAATCTGAAGCATATAAATGGCCTGAAATGCTAATAAAGTAATAAAGGCCTTTCCCAACCAAAGATTATAAAAATACTGAAACATGTCTTCTTCTAGTGTTTTTATAGCATAAAGTATATTCATATTTTTTCTCTCTGGGGCTTATTTTTTTTATTTTTTTAATAATTTTATTTATTTTGGGGAGACTGCAAGTGGGGGAAGGGCAGAAAGAGAGGGAGATAGAGGATCAGAAGCGGCCTCTGCGCTGACAGGATGACAGCGGTGAGCCCGATGTAGGGCTTGAACTCGAACCACGAGATCATGACCAGAGCCAAAGTGGGATGCTCAACCAACTGAGCAACCCAGGTGCCCCTGGAGTTTATTTTTATGTAAGGAAAGAATCAGGAGTCTGGGTTTCTTATTACCAAACAGATGGTCAGGTGTCCCAAGACCATTTTTCTCCACTGATTGGAAATGCTGTCTTTGGAATATACTAAATTCCGATGCCTATTTGAGTTGACATTTAGAGTTCCTGTCCATTCCATTAATTGGTATATTCCACAAAGTTTAATTAATTGACTTTATAATTCATTTAATATTTGAGTTCTGTGGATTACTTGGAAACACAATAATCATACCGTGTAGCTCTGATGCGTAGGGAAAAAAGGGAAAACATAGTTACCTTTAATGTGACAACATCTTTTTGCCTCTGCACAAAAAGTCTCCTTGTCTCCGTGTGTCTTTTTCCCTTGGGTACAGCCACTCTGGCTTCCTCAGGATCCCTCAGGGTGTTGATTTGGTTCAATACCAGTTCTTACCTGACACGTTTTTGTCATCCTAACATCCTCTTCTCATTCTTACCACTAAGCATCTGCTTCCCCGGCTAGAAAGATGTTCCAGTTATGACCATTTGTGTAGATAAACATATTCACATCTTATTCTGTACTTTCAAAGAAGTGTTCATGAAACAAATTGTGTGTCACACGAGGTCACTGTGTATTCAGCGGAACATGGAGATCACCAGCCTTTGTTGTCAGCAACTGTTCCCTTCTTCGGACCCCTTTCCCATGTACCCCTACTTCATCTTCTCACTCATGCTATTTCAGATCCCACTGTAAATGTCGTGTATTCACAGAGCTAATAGGTCCCCTGGCATCTGCTCTCTACGTATAATAGTTTTTAATTATAGAATTATTTAATTACTAACTTTGTATACTCTTTTGCTAGATTCTAAATTCCATGAAGACTATATTTGCTTTGCTTGTTTCAATATGCTCAGTCTTAATTCAGAATCTAGCACGGAGGGAGAGCTCACAAATCTTAGTGGACAATGATAGTTACTGTTATCACATCAGGATATGAGCTTCATTTGAAGTCAGAATGCCTGGGTCTCAATCTATAATTACCTGTATGACCTTGGGCATGTTATTAAACATGTCTGTGACTCCCTTTCCTTGTCTGTCAAATGGGGATAGCAGCATTTAGAGAAAAATGTCTTATGAGGATTGAATATACAATGTGGCCCCAAGAACTCAAGGGATGTCAGCTATTATCATCATGATCATTATTGGAAAGGAAGTTGTTTGAAAGAAAATAAAGGTAAAGCATGGACAATATTAAAATTCTCACTTCACATCAGGCTCTTTCTTGGATTCTTTCCAGTGAGAACAAAAAAAAAGCAAAAAACAAACAAACAAAAAAAAAAAAAAAAACCACCTTCAAACAATAAGAAAGTTTCAAGGAAGTCATATTTGGCAAAGATTCTTATAATCATCAACTAACTCTCCAGTAGGTGAGACAAGTTAGACACACACCCCTTCCTTTTTAAGGACATAAGTTCTTTTTCCCTTTAGCCAGAAATGTTTCCACTGAGAAAAAGCTGCATGGTCACAAATGAACTTGTAACAAATCCAGCAAACTTTATGACCTAGTAGCCCATTTCTGGCAAAGAGTCCTAGCTAGACTGAGTAGCACAATTGTGGGGGGACAATGGTCAGCAGAAGCCTTGTGTTTGCTTGCAGCCTGCTGGCCAGTGATGTCAGTCATCAGCTCCCACACCCACAGCATGTGCCACAATGTGAGAAGTACCATCATCTTTGTCACCATCATCAGCATCTTTACTATTCATATTTAATAGTAATGAGCACCTGCCACAGTAAACCTTATGAAGAGATTATTTCTTGACTTGTAAGCTATTTTTCTACCCCAATGTCTGCCTAATCAACATACCTGTGCTTGGCAGTGCAACATCTCTGTAGAAAGAAAAAGATATCCTAGGGTGCCGGGGTGGCTCAGTTGGTTAAGCCTTGGCTCAGGTCATAATCTCACAGTTGGTGAGTTCACGGTTGGTGAGTTCAAGCCCTGTGTCAGGCTCTGTGCCGACAGCTCGGAGCCTGGAGCCTGCTTCGGATTCTTTGACTCCCTCTCTTTCTGCTCCTCCCCCACTCACACTCTGTCCCTCTCCCTCAGAAAAATAAACGTTAATAAAAAATTTTAAGAAAAAAAGAAAAAGATAGCCAAGAATAGTTCATTCTTAACCGTGAAAGAAATGAGCAGTTCATGACACCAGGATAAGCAATATACGTGTCATATAGATTAGAAAACAAACAGGGGCACCCGGTTGGCTCAGTCAGTTAAGAATCCAATTCAATATTTCCCCTCTGGTCATGATGTGACCATTGTTGAGATCAAGCCCCTAGCTGGGTTCCATGCTGAGCATAGAGTTTAAGATTCTCTCTCCCTCTTCCTCTGCCCCTCCCCTACTCATGCTCTCCCTCTCAAAATTTAATTAATTAAAAATAAGAATAAAAAATGAAATATAAAAAAAGAATGAATACAAAAACTCGTGTTCCACTTAGCCTTTTATTTCATCAAAATCCTCCAAAAACTAAGGATTAAAAAAAAAACAAAAACAAAAACAAAACAAACAAAAAAAAACCTTGCTGTATGCCTGAGAGATCATATCTCTTCCTTCCTGAAAATCCTCTCAGGATGCTTCCAGAAGCCTGGCCTGGTGCTGGAAGGCTCTCGGAGTGACTCACAGTACTAGAAGGCCTAGTGCTCCGGGATGGCCCCCGTGCCTGGGGGCATTTCTCAAAATCAGCAGCCTCCACATTCTGAAGGGGATGGAAACCAGGCCTGGAAGCATCATCTTGCAGTCAGGAAGGGTGGTTACAGCAGGCACAAGCATGTCTCGAGTATGTGTGCAAGGCCACAGAAGGAAGGGAAGAGAGAGGCAGGAACTGGAAGAAGCAGCAGGCAAGACTGACAGCTTTGTAATAGGAAGAGGTGTGGCTTTGCTTCAAAACAGAGGGGAAGCAATTTGAATCTTGAAGCAGCAAAGGAATAGGAAACAAGGCCTCCCTGCTCTTGAATTAGCCCTTTCTCTTCTGTGTTGATATTTTGGGTGAATTCAGAATGGTTGGTGGCCAGGCTGAAGAGGCGTCCTGGTCAAGACAAAGGTAGCTGCCCCTTCAGGGAACCATGTTGCCTTCCCTGTATGAAATATTCATTGACCCCTGAGAACCATGAATTTTTGTAGGGAGAGGTGACTGCTTCCCTGTCATCCTGGAGCAGCCATCCTGGAGTACCTGGGAGCAGAGGCTCTTGAACTGGCAATTACCACGTCTAAATACATCAAGGTGACATGTGTCACCTTACTCACTTGCAACCTGCCATTCCTGGAGATGTAGATTTGAAGTCTCTCTTAAGGCACCAATTGCTGCTAATGGTTAATTCTACACATCCACAGTTCTTTGATAGGGAAGAATGGAAAACAGAAAGAACTTAAATACTTAGGTCTTTTGTTACCTCAGAACTGTGGATTCTTTTTTTATTTTTTTTAAATGTTTATATATTTGTGGGGGAGAGAGAGAGACAGAGTGTGAGTGACGGATGGACAGAGAGAGAGGGAGACACAGAATCTGAAGCAGGCTCCAGGCTCTGAGCTGTCAGCGCTGAGCCCAATGTGGGGCTTGACCTCACGAACTGTGAGATTATGACCCGAGCCGAAGTCAGAAGCTTAACTGACAGAGCCACCCAAGTGCCCCAGAACTCTGAATTTTTGACCCTCCAGTATCCATGATTCCAGTGGATTGCTTCACTATGAAAAATACAAATTTGCCTCCCTTTAATTTCATTTAAGCAATTTAGAAGTTTAATAATCTTCTTACAGATCCATTTCTGCATTTGGTGCTAACTGTATTTAAGTGTTAATACAGCTTCGAAGAAGCTATTGATTCTGAAAAAGTAGGTTTTAATTGAGTTGACTCTTTTTCATTGAGATGCAGAAGTTACAGCAACAAACCTGTGCTTTGTACAGATTTATTTCCACTTGCGCAGATACAAGCTCATATCCAAAACTTAAAAAGGAAGGAGGACGAGGAGGAAGAAGAGGAAGTAGGGGAGGAAGAAGAAGTAGGTAGAAGACAGGTAGAAAGATCGGGAAGGGCTAGGTAGTGGAGGATACCTTTTGCATCATAAGTGAAGGAAGTGATATTATTGAATGGAGCAGACGTGTTTTCAAAGCAAACCAATGAGCACCTGGTGGCTGCTGGAGGAGGAGTGGGTAGATCGATAAGCATCTACTCCTGGCAGCCCAGCATTAGAGCAAGCATTCCTTTGATTGTCTGTGGGCAGAGGAGCTGCTGCAGACTGGAGGTTGGTGATGAAAAGAAAGATAAGAAAGTACCCCGTTCTGCTGAGCCAGGCCTAGCTGATGGCAGTCCCAATCAAGATGGCGACATGTCTGGGCGGGGAGTTTTGCTTAATGGCCCGAACATCACCAGCACTCACTAAATGTTAAAGAACACAAATACTGGAATCGCTTTTAAAATATCTAGCTGTTTCTCTTCAAATTTGGGTTGAATTTCCTTTCGCAATATGAGCGATGTTCCGGCCAATTTTAAAGTTTACAGCTCCAGCTGTTAGGGAGTTACGTAAGAGCAAAAGTGATCAAAGGACCTCAAGGGTGGAAAATGCATTTTTCCCCTTGATTGCATAACTCCCCAAATGGAATGGGCAATGCAATGGAAACACCATCTGCCCACTCCTCCTGGCCCCTCAATGCTACCACTACAAGCAAAAAAAAAAAAAAAAAAAAAAAAAAATTCACCTTAGACGGGAAAAAAAAAAGGGGGGGACCATGAAAAATGTTGCTGGACTTAAATTTAGTATGCCCGAAGATTTTTCAAAATAAAGTTGCCAATAACTTAATTAGATTAAAGTAGAAACCAAATTCCCCTTAACTCTAGGGGGCCTTCCCTAAAAATAGGAACTCAGTGAGTACATTAAAGATGCAATTCATTATAGCCAGCGTGATATTCTAATGTCATTATTTTATAAATGTCTGTGTTCCTATTGTGTTCTTCTTGTCCTTTCAGGACAGGGAACCTCTCTTTTTGTCTTTGCCTCCCTAGTCCTTGGCATACAATATGATCCAATAAATATTAAAACCTGAATAATGATTAGAGAAAACATGATTTTAGTCATATATGAGCAAAAGCCTAGACATGCTGCAGTGGCAACTTTTGGAATTAAGAGTCAGAGGCCAGCTGGGCAAGGTCAGATGGCAGAAGTGGGCAAAGGTAGCAGTCTCTGTACGTCCTTAGCAACAACTCCGCAGTACATTGGGGCTTTCAGATGCTGGTGGCCTGCCCTATCTGTTTCAGGAAAAGTCAGCTACCAGTTTATAGAATCTCCTGCCTGGAGCCCCAGTGGGCAGTGATGGTGATTCACCTGGGCCTACCTGACCTACATTCCCCTAAGATTGCCCAGTCACTGCTCTGCAAATTATATTCCCAGATCCAGGATGCAGTCAGTCAGTGGACCACATGATTCAGATTTCTAACACCTACCTGAAAAATTTGGGGAGATCCACTCTCAGTGGATAGATCCCACACCAACGGGAGGAAGAAGCTAGAGAGAAATTCCCAGGCACTGGTGAAGGGTGTGGAAAGACAGCAAGGAGAGAGGACAGGATAGTACCTTTTAGCTTTAAAGAAGGTACTTCTCTCTTCCGTGTGCCCTCTGCACTCACTCCACCCTCGGTGTTGTACTCCACCATCCATTCCTACCTAGCCCTTCCATTTTTCTGGTCTTCATGACCTGTTGAGGAAAGTGAAGGAGGATTTATGCGCTGGAAAAATGGTGAATTCCACGAAGACCCTGCTAGCGCTCAGACTGTCTAGTCTATAGGTATTTTGATAACCTTCTTTCTCATGGGTCTCTATTCACACGTTTTGTCTTAGGATCCTCTCCCACTTTACAGAAGCATCACATTACTTTCCTTGTCTCACTTTCCTGTTCAAATCCTGAAAGTGTCCTCCCAACCTTCCTCTATCCTGGCTGATTGAAGTTCTGCCCTGCTTAGACTGCCTTTTATCACCCTTGTAACTGTGGCCTAAACCTTCCTCCTCTGTCGTATCTGTTCTCTTACCTGGAAACACTCCCACCTTCTGAATTATGCCCATCTTTTGGCAGCCAGTCCAAGGGACTTCTGTCTAATTATTCCAGCCCAATGGGAGTATTTCAGTTTTCTAAAGTCATGTGGAATGTGAAGAGGCTCACATACTCTCAGTTTTCCATGCCTTGCTGGAACCATGGGTTAACTCTTTGTACGTAGGCCACATCCTGGCTCTTAAATGTCATAAAACTTGAAGGGGACTCCTGTAGTGACAAGAGAACTGAGATACAGTCAGAGGCCTAAGCCCAAGGGACAGAGTGGCTCTTTGACAGCTCTGTGGTCTTGCTCAAGTGATTTTCAACCTGGCGTTGAAAGGGGTGGGTATACGACTCAGTAAGACATGCCAGAAACCTGGGATTGCAGATGATTTTAACTGTATACTCAATATTGTAACTTTATGCTTGGGAACACAAAATTATTTTTGTAACACAAATTGTAGAAGGTAAGGTTTAACCAAATCTTGGCTGCTGAGTGCCTATAGAAATTGACTCCATTTTTGAAGTATTCATGATTCTTAATCAAAAGTGAAAGGCTTGCCCCCCACCCCCATTAAGGGATGGGTGGATCACAATTTCTGGGAAAGATGAGATTTTGGTGGTTATTAGAAGAGTTAAAAGGTTAGGAAAACTGGAAACTTACTCTATCTTAAATATTATTTTATAATACAGAGAAAACACTATGCTAACGATAGGGTTCTTGTGACAGTTAAGTGAGCCAAGGTCTGTTAAAGTATTTGCAAACAGTAGAGTTCTGGTCAAATATAACATGTAAGCAGATATGAGAGGTTCTTTTTATCTGAGGTTAATTAGTACCAGAAGAAGTTTAAACTGAATCCATTGAAAACAGGGACAAAGGTAGACATAGAAAATGGTGGGAAATTTGAAAATTAAAAGTAAAAATTATGAAAAAAATTATGAAGAAAACTTAATAACCTTACATTTAATAAGTTAGATTTATTTTATTATTGTATGGATTATCATTGTAGTTATGTGCTAAATATTAGGACAAAGAATTAATGTTGGCGATTTGGGGCAGAATTCATCTAATAAAATTGTATCATAGCACAATACAATTAATTTTATTTCATGCTTGGGTTTCTCAACATGCCCCCAGAGAGGATAATTTTTGCAAAAGCATTAAAAGATTTATCTGTTCCCCAAGGACCGTTTTCCCCTTGGAAGTCCCAGCACACCATCACCTTTGTCAATTTTCTCCTTTTCAATAATTGACTGATCAAACACTGCTACAGTTTAATTTGTCAAGAGCTTTCTACCTGATTGACTTTACCTCCATCAATTACATTGATGTTATAAAATCCTGACTATTGCCTCACTGTGTCATTTTGCACTTTTGTTTTGCATTGTTTTGCCAGCGCATTTTCAACTAGTCATCAAAAAACTATCCAATAAAGACATTGATATTATGAGAGGAGGTAGATATTTGAGTTAAAGAGGAATGTTGGAATGGGTCCATTCACTTTGTGAATGGTCAGTTTATTCTTTTCTTGTATTATGAGGACTTGCTTCATTGTGCCATCTTGTAGCAGCAAGGCTTTGGATGATGACGTCGTAGGTTTTAAGGACTCTGTCTCATATTTGTATTTCTATAATACCTCTCACATCAACCTATATAAACAGGCGCTCAGTTACTTTTGACTGAATCAGTAATTGAGTGAGTGAGTGAGTAAATGAATGAAGAAATAGGAGGAAGAAATGAACAGCTGGCAGCTCTAGGCTCCCACTCCAAAATTTACATTTCAGTATGAAACCCACACACAAGAATAGCAATCTCGGTGAAATGGGATAAATTCAACACCAGAGACAAAAAGGGATTGAGACTGAGACCCAATTTCTCCATCTACAAAACAGAACCAAATTGTCCGGGGTTCATGATGAACATGTCCGTGTTCTCATCAGGTCTGTCCTTTGGGACAGCTGTAAAGGAATACTATTAAAAAATAATAATAACTTTTATAAACTTGAGCATCTAACCCATGTTGAGGAACAACTTTCCGCCAGAGGCCTTATATACATTATTCAAGATACTCATATCGGGGGTCCCGAGAGATCTACAAAACTATGGGATAAACATAGTTAATCATCTCAGGGCAACGTTTTACTTAGAGATTTGCAGAGAAGAATTATACTTTTGAATGGAACATACACTAGGCATACATTTTACACTAAAACTGGCTTTCTGGGAAATTTTACTTCGGCAGAAGGTCTTGGGGCTGTGTCTGCAGGGAGCACCCTACCACCCACCCTTTAGTGGAATATTTTACAAAGTTCTCTGTCCCATCATGCCATCTTCTCAACAACTCTAGGACACATTCATCATCATCTTTGTTTTGCCTATTAAGAAACTGAGCTACAGAGAAGCTGTGAATGAAAGCTTGCAAACATGTGAATGACAGAACAGTGCTTTCCCCTGACTACATTGTCCCATGGGCAAGGTGATTCTTCCTGTCCCCATGTATTTCTCCCTTCCACACTCTCCTTTCCCTTTGACTGTGCCTCCTCTCCAGATGCCCAGTCACTAGACTCATTTCCTTGATTCCTAGAGGAAAACAATCCAAGGATATGTCTTCACCCTTCGAGATTCTCAAGTGGTTAGGTAATTCAAAGTGTTTGCATTTCAGAAGAGGAGCACGGGGATAGGGTAAGGCTCACCCACAAGAACCTAATTGCTTTTAGTGGGATTTCCCCTCTCCCTTGGACTGTTTGGGACAATACCTTGGATGTTGGTGCCCTTTGCTCAAATGATATTAAAGGAAAATTTTCAGGTGTATCAGGACAGTTCTTTTTTTAGAGGGATGGCCAAAAAGATATCCAACAAGTATGGTCAAAGCCCACCTTCCCATCCTTCCAAGTGGAGGCATTTAAGTGGAGAGTGGAGGCAGGTAAAGGGTTGGCTAGAGAGAGCGGAAGCCAACAAATCCTAAGACACTCTTCTAACCACCAGAGCGGGAAAAAAGGGTGAATACACACAAAGACGAAGAAGGAGTGATATACTTAAATAATTCTAGGGAAGATCTTTGCCCTGAGAGGGAACTGAGATCCATTTCAGGAACTCGTGGTGGTCTTTTGTCACAGCAACCTACAAAATTGAAGAAACAGTCCTGTCCCAACATTTCTGTGGTGCAGAAGGTAGAGACATTATCTTAGGAAGTTGGCCTGTCAACAGAAGAATCAGTTGGCTCTTCTAAAACACAGGAATTTATGAGTTGAAAACAGCCTTAGAATCTCCAGGATTGGCCCAGCACTCCAGCTTGTGGATAAACCACAACAGGACATAATATTCTTTCCTCCTAAGCTCCTATATAATTCTGGTTTGAATGCATCCATACTTGTGGTTTCTATTTCTGCCCTAGTTTTGCTTGCTAACCTTCAGAAGGTCTGGTTCTCAATCTCGATCCCTGTCTTTCCATCTCTCTCTCCCCCACCCCACACACATATACACACAGATGTTATTTCTTGTGTTGGGTTTTCTTCTGTGATAGTCAGAAGGTTGCAGAAATGAGAGGCCAGAGGCTTTGTCCAACCAGGTAGTCAGGGCCTTTCTAGGGGATAAATGATAGAATTTAGTTATCCAGAGGTTTGTCAGAAACAAACATGCAGGAGCCTAGGGTGAGGTTATTAGATGCAGAACACATCATTGTTTCTAAGAGGAACTCAGGGGAGGGCATTATCCGTCATGCTGTAAATAAGCCTCCCAACAAGCCCACTGTATGCAGAAATGTTATTATCCCTGCCATACACGAGTAAGTCGAGGCCCAGAAAAATTCTTCACTGAACAAACAGCTAATTCATGGTAGAGACAGAATTCGAACCCAGGCGATTAGGCTGCCAAGTGTGTATTCTTCATTGCTCTGCAGGGCTGCCTTTCTAGTAAACAGTGGGACTTCATTTACGCATGCATCATAGCCTGAACCCGCTATGTTCTTTCATTATTCCTCCATGCCCCCCCATTTTTTTCTTCTTTCTCTCTGTCTCATTATTTGCCCCAATATAGACCAGTCCTTTTTCAGAGCCTTTGCTGTACCAGTTGTCTGTCATTCAGCACATCAGAAGACACTTGCCTTGACGACACTTAAAGATAAAAGTGGGATTTACTTATTTAAAGCATACTAGTGGTGACGCCTGGGTGGCTCAGTCGGTTAAGCGTCCAACTTCGGCCCAGGTCATGATCTCGCGGTTGGGGAGTTTGAGCCCCGGCATCGGGCTCTGTGCTGACAGCTCAGAGCCTGGAGCCTGCTTTGGATTCTGTGTCTCCCTCTCTCTCTGCCCCTCCCCTGCTCACACTCTGTCTCTGTCTATCTCTCAAAAATAAATAAACATTAAAAAAAAAAACATTTAAAGCATACTTGGCAGACATTTCTTGATGTGTCTTAGAAGACTTTTTCTTCTGAAGGTTCTTGGAAACCTCCCTCCTTACTGTCTAGGTTGCAGCTATACCCTGGCAGTGTTTGTCTGTATCAATCTTCAACATTTTACAGGCCTCAGATCAATCCACACAGGCTGGTTTATGGCTGCACTCACCTCAGCAGAAATTCAGTGAGCTTACACATCATCCACTGCACGGGAGTCGTTTCTATGGTAATTTTCCTTTTCCTGTAGTATTTTATTTGTTTGTTTTTGAGAGTCTGCTTTTGAGTTTCCCATGAAACCAAATTTATCTTTTGTTTGATATGATAAATCAAACCAGATTGATCTTTTCCACCCTAGTCCATGCTGTTCTTTTGAGGCGGAGGTCAGCTGCGAGATGGGGCTGGCTTCCTTCCTCAATCAAACTGTCACCTGCGGGAAGGATGGCACCAATGATCACACCTTTGCCTCCCAGTGCCTGACAATGCCTGGCATGTTATAGGTGCTTTGTAATTGCTAACTCCGTAAGTGACATGATGAGTACAGGAATCTTTTGTGCTGTATTGACCAGCTCCCCGTTTGAAACTTCCTCAGTTACCCTTTACTTTAGTCAAGAACTGTTTCCCCATATAAATGTCATTAAGTTAGTAGAATCCTAACATGAGAATGGGTGAGTGATGTAAACCACACCACTTCCTTACGCTTTAAATATCATCTGACAAACTATCGAATCCTGACCCTGTCCCAAAATACTGTTAATTGATTTGTATGCAAAGGTTTGTGGTATTATTTTCTCCATTTTTGTATATGTTTGAAATTTTCATAGATTTTTTTTTTGGAAGAGAGAGAGTGCACACGAGCAGGAGAGAGGGGCAGAGGTAGAGACAGAATCTTTAGCAGGGTCCACAGTGAGTATGGAGGGGTCCTACAACCCTAGGATCAAGACCTGAGCCAAAAACAAGAGTCAGTCGCTTAACCGATTCAGCCACCCAGGATCCCCACTCTAACTTTTATTTTTTAATTTATTTTTATTTCTTTAATGTTTATTTATTTTTGAGAGAGAGAGAGAGCGCACAAGCAGGGGAGGGGCAGAGAGAGAGAGAGAGAGAGAGAGAGAGAGAGAGAGAATCTGAAGCAGGCTCCAGGCTCTGAGCTGTCAGCTGAGAGCCCGATGCAGGGCTCGAACTCACAAACCATGAGATCATGACCTGGGCTGAAGTCAGAGGGTAAAATGAGCCACCTGGCACCCCTGACTTTTATTTTTAGTCTGCCTACATGTAGGAAATGTTATATAGAATCAGGATAATCAGTTATGAGATAATGAAGGAATCTGTGTCATAATGCTGCCATTTTCTGAGGACTTAAATAGTACTATATAAAATGGTACTGGGGAGAATATAAAATGGAAGCTTTAAATATACATGATGATTCTGTGTGTATGCACCTGTGTGGATATCGGTTAGACAAATATTTACAGCAAGAGATTTTTCCATGAGATGAAATAAAACGAAATGAAAAATTGTTGGCAAGAGCCATTATTGTTCCAAACATTGATGATTCCTCTTTATCACCTTGCAATGAGACTTTTCTTTATTTTTTTTTCCTTAACATTTATTTATTTTTGAGAGACAGAGAGAGACAGATTGCAAGCGGGGGAGGGGCAGAGATAGAGGGAGACACAGAATCGGAAGCAGGCTCCAGGCTCCGAGCTGTCAGCACAGAGCCCGACACGGGGCTCAAACTCGTGAACCACGAGCTCATGACCTGAGCCCAAGTCAGACACTTAACCAACTGGGCCTCCCAGGCGCCCCTAGACTTTGCTACTGTACAATTGTGTTCATTGAATAACAACAGTAGAAAAGCATTGTCTATGTTAATATGTCCACTCCAAACTGGAAAATGGTTTTTATCATAGTTTCCATCCTCCATTTACTGGAATTAAAAAAAGATAAATAACTTACATAAATAAAGGATATAAACGTAAGCTAGAATTACTTGTTTGTGATTTGGGGAGGAAAGCAGGATCCAGGCTGCATAGACTAGGCTACGACCAGTGACTCACTATATACTGCTGGCTCCCATGGAACACGTTTCTGCAGTCCTCTGGTGTCTCATTTCCCCACTTTGTTTAATGGGTGGAGATCATTCATTTTAGAATTGAAACCCCTCAATTTAGAAATACAAAGATTGTTCATACACTTCCCTTTGGGGTTTTTCCTCAAGTATGCAATATCTGAAGAAATTTGTCAAACCCCCTTGAGAAAGACAGTAATAACACTTATTCCTACTTGAAATGTAGCTCGTTCTTTTTGTTAAGAAGTCCGGTCTATGTTTGAATAGCTTTCTGTTCCCATATGTATTCCTTTAGTATTGTGAAGATTTGAGGTGCTTCTGGAATTCAGTGTGAGCAGGGATACATGTATACCTACATAAGCATGAAGACAGTGGCATCAGAGGAGATGTGAATACATCTCTATGTCAAATGGCCGAGGTTAGTAAGGTGAAAGCTGGCAGAAATGCCATTGAGACAGATTACCACTGCATGTAGGACCCAGGTCCCGAACAGAGATGCACATGAGGAGGCCACAGCTATCTTAAGGGACAAACAGCCTCAATTCTTCCGTAATCAGAGATCAACAGAATTCTGGGCCAGGCATAGGCAATGGGAGTAGCTGATTTTCAGACTTTGTGCATATCATATCTGACCTGAATTGGTTCCGTGTGGTTTCTTGGGAAGAGTTTAAAAACTGAGTGACTATTAAGCTGATCTTCCTTCATGAGCCAAACCCAATTAATTTTGGTCAGTATAATCCTAACAAACTAAGATGATGCAAATGGAACATTCTAAGTTCCGCTGACCCACTTCAAATGAAAGTGTATGCGTTTCAAGCCAATGCATGACTATTTGGGCATCGTCAGAATTATTTGTTTTAATATTACTTTCCTACATGTCTTCACATTAAGCATATGCCCGGCTGCCTTTGGCCAACCAGTCTGAAATCATAATATCCTAAAGTAGAGCATTCAGCTGTTGGTTCTTGAGGGAGTACAACGTGTGATCGCAAGTCCCTTGGCCATCCACTCTCTGTTACCAGATCAAAAATAGGGATATTTATTTCATTTGGCATGAACTGGAGAATTAAATCAACACATCACCAAACACAAGCTCCAGAAGATGTGGCTCAGACAAGGATCTTAATGCAGTCCCAGAGAAACAATTTTTATGGCACATAAAGTTTTTATTATGCATAAACTTGAAATTTATTTTTAATTTTTTTCAAGGCTGTCAGTGGGAGGATTGCTGGCCTATAGCAAATTGCAGATTGTAAAAATCTTTCCACAATGAGGCAACATCTTTTTCCACAGTGACTGTGGTCCAGGTTCTCACAGCAATGTTCTTACCACACTGGGTCATGGCCAGGTACCTTGGAAGTTAGACAAATACAGCTGGCTAAGGAAATCCTAAATGACAGTCGTGTCACAAAGTCCTTACCCATCTCCCTCCCAGACCCCAAACCATTGGCTTCCTTGCCACTAGGCCAGTAAACATCCTTCCCTCCCGCCCCAATTTTTCACACAATGGCCAGCATTCTGCACTGCTCTTGGCCCATGGTTTGGCCCATGCTCACGGGGCCTTGGAATTCATCTAGCGCTGAGGCTCTCATAACCCAAGTTTCCTGTGCAGACTTCAAACACATACACACACACTGGGACCAGCTCTCATGGAGCAAGAAGAAAACAACACAAAATATACAAACCCTCTCCTCAAAGCTGCCAAGAACATCCTAATAAATCCTCTCTTGTTGCCCCGGGTAGAAGAAAGACTTCTGGGATCCCTTCTTCTCTGCTTGCAGGATGGAGCATCCTCCAAACCCCAAAAATGTAGCCTAGATTCTTTGTAGGTAGTCTCTTTAGTGAGCTCCAGATAGTTTCTGAAATAAAAGATCACTTTCTGAAAATGTAAGGTTCTTCCTTTTTTAAGCACTCAGTGTTAGTTCTCCCCAAACCTGTTTTCTGCAAAAGCTTACACTCTGGTAGACAGAACATACGTACACACAAGTAGTTAGAATACTTCTGTGCACCAGAAAAGGCATACATAGGACTCAGGTCTTTTCCAGCAAAAACATCTGCCATTAGATGTTCTGTTCAAGGATGCAAAAACTGCCTGGAGGAAGTGAGGTTTGAATTTAACCCTAAAAGGACAGATTCAGCCACGATAGCCTCAGTAAAAGCTCTGCTTCTCCCCTAGCACAACTGATGGGAAACTGAGATTCACCAATTAAGTACTTCACAAAGTGCGTGCTTGAGTGACCAAGACTTGACTGTGCCCATTCATCCCCCTTCTTCCCTACATACTTTTTAGCACCAGCTTTGGGTTCCTGAGGCAGAAGTTCTGTTGAGTAGATCTAGCCCAGGCTTTAGGCAAGGGGGGGCCAAATGGCAGTCTTTGTTTTTCTTTGTCAGTTCATGGCCTCCGTTCAAGATGTCTGGAATGACTAGTCAAGGGAAATGTTATGATTTCTCTTTGCCTCCCCCTGCCCCCCCCCACCCTAAGTCAAGGATTTCTTCATCTTGTTCTGTGGAGGGTGGTGCAGACAGTGTCTAACCGAAGACACTCAAAGATGTCTCCTATCCTGGACATATCTTCTGCCTCTCGTGAAATTCTTCCTTTTTCTCTAGAACTGAAATTCATGATAATACAAAAAATCCTCTCTGGCAAAAGTAAGCACGCTTTCTATTTATAGACTCCATGGCAGAAAAAGCCATTAGAACCCAAGTGCTCCTGAGCAAATGAAGATCGTTGGGTAGCAGGATCTTAAAACAACACAGTATACAGAAAACCACCATGAGTCATATTTTCCATCAATAAAAAGTTCTTAAAACTGGTGTGTACAGTAATTGGACAAAGATCATACAACTCCAGACAATTAGAAGAGCAGTGGCTCCCAGACACTAAGGATAACCGTAATAAGATGAATATGTTTGAGCAAGTTTCTTAGAAATGTGCTGCCCCAAACAGGGCTAGCAACTGGCTGGTGCCTTTGGGCAAAACAAAGCAAGTGTGTGCCTTGCTTTCTCAGGACCAGAGGAGTCTTCTCAGATAGCATGATTTGGGAAGACCTGATAAAAGCCATTTCTCCCAGGATGGATAAAATTCCCAGCAGAGATTCATTATTTGAGGGTTTTGGTTGTCTTTTTTTTTTTTTTTTTTTTTTTTTTTTTAAGAAACACAGATATCCCTGGAAGAACTGGCAGTATGGCCTTAACAACCAACTGGAATGGCAAATGAGTAACTTTCCTAGACAGACCATGAATCAGAGGATATAAATTCTGGTGGAAAGATTATTTTGCACTGGGTCAGAAAGGGGCTCGGCAGAGTTAAAACCATGAGCATGTAAATCAGATGAAGAGGAATCTTGGATAGCCAAAATCTTAACACATAGCAATAGAAGCTGTAATGGCATGAGTTCTTCTGCCCCTCACATTACATTACCTAGGACTCAGATGTCTTCTAGCAAAGATTTTAGGGATAATTGCGATCATTTTTTAATGTAGATGATGTATATTAAATATATATTCTAATATAGATGATATATATAATCCTGTGGATATATATATGTGCGTGTATGTGTATATGTATACATATGTACACATACATATATGTATGCACACACACACACGCACACATATATATATATATGGTTTCATCTATCTGTTTTCATGACGTGACATACAAACCTCTTGTCTTCCCCTTTCAACAGGATGTTTCCAGGGGCGCCTGGGTGTCTCAGTCAGTTAAGTGTCCGACTTTGGCTCAGGTCAAGATCTCATGGTCCATGAGTCTGAGCCCCGCGTCGGGCTCTGTACTGACAGCTCAGAGCCTGGAGCCTGTTTCACATTCTGCATCTCCCTCTCTCTGCCCCTTCCCTGCTCTCTCCCTCAAAAATAAATAAACATTAAAAAAAATTTTAAACAGGATGTTTCCATCCTACCCCATCCTAGCCATAGGACAAGATAACCAACCAGCCAGCGATACTGCTGATAACCACCTCAGCCACTACAGGGCTGCTACTAACAACTGCCCAAACTCCTCATTTCATTGCCAGTCTGGCTCCTGTTACTTGTTTCTATTTTATTCCAGCTCTGCTCAGCCCTTGCTGGCCACGGGTCTACTTTCACCTTCTGGATTTTAAAAGTGAGTTTTGTTTCTCTGGTTATGTTTCAGACCCAGATAAGCTCAGCAGCTGACAATTTTGCTTCCTGAGCATCAGTGAAATCCCCACGTAGTGCAGTTTGGCTCCAGTGTTGCCCTGAGTCGTTTTGCAGAGGCGGGGTTCAAGGGGTCCGGACTGATGTGCTGTGGTCACTAGGTTCCCTGCACGGTATTCTCATGACAGTTTCTCCCCGTAAAGAAGGAATGATAGAGATGTCGACCTCCAGCTAATGTGAGCTCTAAGGTAGCTTGGGGAGTTTCATGGCAAAGAAGATAATAGTCATATTTTAGTGGCATTTATTTGTCTTTTTTTTAACACTTATTATAAAAGTAATGTGTTATTGTGGAAAATTGGGAACAATTATAAAGAAGACAATTTAAGATTATTCATAATTATTCATAATGCCTTAATCTCTAAACCCAACCTTAATCTCTGTTAACATTTTGGTATATAATCTTCCAGTATTATTTCTTATATGTAGGGTATGTTTACCTAGCGAAATTAGAGTCGCACTATCATTGTTTTCACTTTATTTCACTCATTACATACAGTGAATGTTTCCTATGTCTAGTTATATTGAATCTGAAAAGTCTTCCATAAAAAAACTGTATGAATTATACATAATGGGAAGCTGGCTATGAATATATGTGACAGACATTAATAAATAAGTAGGCTGACCAGGGAGAACTATAAAGCAACAATCTAAACTTGACTTAGTGATCTAGACTTATTTCCTTTGACACACCATCACTTAGAGGTAGCGAGTCCCGACAGGCAAACCCAGACCACGAGACAGAGACAGAACTTCATTCCAGAGCACTGGACTTAGGGTCAGATACTCTAGTTGTAGTTGAAATCAGTGGCATATTCTTCAAAAAATCCCTTGGCTTTTCTCAGACTGTTTATTAGTCTCTAAAATGAAAATTCTTGGGGGCGCCTAAGTGGCTCCGTGGGTGAAGTGTCTGACTTCGGCTCAGGTCATGATCTAGAGGTTCGTGAGTTCAAGCCCCACGTCAGATTCGGTGCTGACAGCTCAGAGCCTGAAGCCTGCTTGCGATTCTGCATCTCCCTCTCTCTGCCCGCCCTCACCATTGACACTCTGTCTTTCTCTCTCTCAAACATAAATAAACATTTAAAAAAAAAGAAAACTCTTAATCATTACTATCTTGGGTTGTTATGAGGATAAAAGAGATAATGCTTTGTAGACTAGGAAGTGCTACGTGATTGCAGTGGTTCCTTGTTATTGAAAAATAAGGTTGGGTAAGAACCTAACCATTTAGGGGTGTCTGGGTGACTCAGTCCGTTAAATGTCTGACTTCAGCTCAGGTCATGATTTCACAGTTCATGAGTTGGAGCCCCATGTCGGGCTCAGTGCTGACAGCTCAGAACCTGGAGCCTGCTTCGGATTCTGTGTCTCCCTCTCTCTCTGCCCCTCCCCTGCTTGCACTCTGTCTCTCTGTCTCTCTCTCAAAAATAAATGAACATTAATTTTTTTTTTCAATTTATAAAAAAAGGGTGTTCCCCTTAAGTTTGCATTAAGTTCACCTTGCTGCCTGAATGAGGGAATAGAGAAAGCTTTCCAAGAAAATCTCTAAGACTCTGAATTTTCTTTCCTAATGTCAGCAGGATGAATATTCCTGATTTTCTCCCTTTAAGATCAGCAGGGTGGACATTTCCTAAACTTGCTTTCCTTCTTTCAAAGTCACCTTTCTAAGGAAAACAAAAATAAAAACAAAACAAAAACAAACAAAAAATCATATATGCTTCTGCTGACTTAAGCCAGGATATTAGATCTAAAACTCTCTATCTGAAAGCTTAAAATAACATTTTATCATAAGACACATTTTAGAAAATGACCAAACATGAGTGCTTCTCAACCAGTAACATCAAACACTAGCCTCTTTTTCTCTTTGAACACTAGCCTCTTGATTGCCAATTTATGTGTGGAGGTGGTGGGGGTGGGGAGATATTGAAACCCAGGAAATATGCAAAAATGAAAGACCTGGGACAGTACATTCTGCTTACAAGACTATAAAACATACAAGTGGGGTTTCATATTGTATCTCATAAACTAAAAGAAGTACATTTATAGTGACCAATTACCCGTGGTCTTGTGTTCTTCTGTGTTTCATGTGTGTTAATTTGGATCCCAATTCTCAACTAGATAGTGATCCCAATGAGGGAAGGATACACTTAGGATACTCTCTGGCCTCACAACTCAGAGCTTATTAAAACCTACTGATTGAAAATATACAAAAAAAAAAAAACTCTTTAAAGTCAACAATAAGGAAACCCACTTAAACTATGGGCAAAAGATTTGAACAGACACCTCACCAAAAGGATACACAGATGGCAAAAAAAAAAAAGCATAATAAAACATGTTCCACATCATATGTCATTAGGGAAAGGCAAATTAAAATAGCATTGAGATACCACTTCATACCTATTAGAATGGCCCAGATCCAGAACACTGACAACACCAAATGCTGGCGAGGCTGGAGAGCAACAGGAACTCTCACTCATTGCTGGTGGGACAGCAAAATGATACAGCCATTTCCGAAGACCGCTTGGCAGTTTCTTAAAGCTAAACATATTCTTACCATATGATCTAGCAATTGCACTCCTAAGTGAATTGAAAACATGTTCACACAAAAACTAGCACACAAATGTTTACAGTGGCTTTACTCGTAATTGCCCAAACTTGGAGGCACCCAAGATGTCCTTCAGCAGGTGAGTAGGTAAACAAACTGGTATATCCACACAATGGAACATTGTTCAGGTATAAAAAGGAATGAGCTATCCAAGCCACAAAAGACCTGCAGGAAACTTGAATGCAAACAGCTGTGTGATAGAAGCCTGTTTAAAAAGGCTACCGGAGAGCCTAGATGGCTCAGTCGATTGAGCGTCCAACTCTTAATTTCAGCTCAGGTCAGGATCTCCCGGTTCATGAGCTCGAACCCCATAGAGCCTGCTTGGAATTGTCTCTCTCCCTCTCTCTCTGTGCCTCCCCCGCTCGCACATGTACATGTGCTCTCTCTCTCTCTCTCTCTCTCTCTCTCTCTCTCTCAAAAAAATAAATAAACTTAAATAAATAAAAAACCTACCTACTGTATAATTCCAACTATCTAACTTTCTGAAAAAGGCAAATCAATAGGGACAGTCAAATTGGTAAAAATGGAACATGGGCGATTTTAGGGCCCTGAAACTACCCTGTATGAGACTGTAATGATGGACACATGTCATTATACATTGTTCAAAAGCCAATGCACATCACCAAAAATGAACCCTAAGGCAAATGATGGACTTTAGCTAATGTATCAGTATTCATTCATCAGCCGGAACAAATATACCACATTAATGCACCTTAATAGGGAAAGCTGAAGGGTAGAGCAGAGACAATAGAAGTACACGCTGAACTTTCTTCTCAATTTTCCTGCAAAGGGAATACTGCTCTAAAAAATAAAACCTATCACTTAAAAAAAAAAAAAACCCTCTTGATTAATTGTTTCCCTTTCATGGTGAGAAATGGATCCTTTGAGAGTCTGGCTGCTTTCTACTAACAGGAAACGCAGCTGACAACGTGAACACTGAAGAGCTTCCGACTGAATACTAAGTGCAAAGACAGTATGGAATGTGAGTCTATGAGGTTGTCTGCCAGTCAAGTCCCTTTCTTCCTCAGAGCCTTGATCTCTTCTAAAATAAAATGTGCTGGAAATTTCACATGCTATGGAAGCAGAATGGCTCCTCCCCATAGTCTCATGAGGGAAGTGCCCTTGTGGCCTTGAGCACAAACACAGACAGGGAAAGGCAGATTAAATGGATCCCTCACTCTTCTCCTGGGAGTGTCTGAGTTGTACAGAATCATATGTAACTTCCCAGCCAGATGAAAAGGCCTTTCTACTAAGCCAAGGGCATTTTAATGTATTTGCCTTATTAATCTTTGAACTTTCATTAAATGAGATGTGCATTAAATGGACCGGAGATGTGGGAGCTAAGAAAAGAATATTCTGACTCGTATGGAGTTACTACACCCTGGGAAAAAAAATAAATGAGGTAGAGGGAGGAGAGAGAGAGAGAGAGAGAGAGAGAGAGAGACGCTATCTTTCCAAAATGTAAAAGCATGGCTGTTTAAATATACCCACCATGACTGGAATTCTGAATTTACATGTACGAGCGTAAGGTCACCTGCATATACGGGAGAAGATACGTTATGGGCGGAACTGATGCATGACCCCATGCTTTGCACGCCCTGATAGTTTTGCTCTTTTGTTCCCCCACCTCCCCCAAGCTAGTAAATTTTCGTGGCATTTTTTGCTGTGGTCACTGCAAGATTCGAATTAATTGGGAAACTTCCCTAAACCTTTTCTCAGAGTTCACGTTTTCCATAACAACTTTCCAAAGAAAGACACATTTCTATTTGATTCATTGTGGTATTTAAGGTATCCAGATAGCGTAGCCAAGTGGCACTAGGTATCCAAAGAAGAGTTGGAGATTCAGAACAAATAAGAATGTTAAGGCTAGAAGGAATTTAAAGAGACTAGGTTCCTTTTTTTTTTTTTTTTTTTTAACAAATGAAAAAGCTAGAACTTGAAGAGTAGCCTCCTCAGTGTCACATGGCAGATCTAGGACTCAAACCTAAGTTTCTCAGAATCTGTTTTTTCTCATCCTCATGGCAGAATCCTTAAAGTTGAATGCAAATTTTGTTTTGACTCTTTTTTAGTTTTTTTTTTTCTAATGTTTATTTATTTTGAGAAAGAGAGAGAAAGCACAAGCAGGGGAAGGGCAGAAAGAGAGGGAGAGGGAGAGAATCCCAAACAGTTTCCCCACTGTCAGCACAGAGCCTGATGTGGAACTCGAACTCACAAACCATGAGTCAAAATCAAGAGTCAGACATTTACCCAACTGAGCAACCCAGGCACCCCAACTCTTTTTTTTAGTTTTAAAAATCATTATGTTTAATTACAAAGCACTATTTTATTTATGTATCCGTTCATTCGCTCTACAGATATGTGTGCACGCACACTCTGTTCCAGCCTGCTAGCACTGGCAATAAAGAATCAATGGAATAGATGGCACCCTGCTGGGTCTAGCATATAGTATCTCCAGCATCTTAATTATAAAAACACAAAATAAAAGGGAGGGGCTGGACAAAAACATCAACTCCACTCAGGTCCTGTCCTCATGGATCCTCTGTTAGTATTGGCTAATTATGTACCTGCTTTGAACCCTTTCATGGCTTTTCATGTCTATAAGGCTTTATTCAAAATGTATTTTCCGAGGAATAACATTTAAAAGCCTGTGCCCGTCCCCTCTTCCCTACCTTATATTTTCTTACCTGTTCTTCCCCAGGCTTGAAACTTATGTACCAAGCTGCTTGCTTCTAAATACGATAGGCTGTTTCACTCATACTGCTTTGTTCATATTTCTCTCTGTTTGGAGAAGCCTCCTTCCCAATCTGTGTAAGAGATGCCTACTCGTTATTATTAGGTTCACCTCAAAAAGACTCGTCTCCTCTAAAAGATTTTTCTAAATAGCCGCCCCCCCCCCCCATATTTCTTCTTTTAGTCCCATTTTTGCCTTGTGCAGACTTTTGTGTTGGTAACTGGAATACATCATTGTACTTCTTGGTCCATACATCTGTCTTCAACATTTCTTTAAAGCAGGCCCTATACCTTATTTATGTCTGTATCCTCTGTGCCTATGGTATGCACATGGTGAATGCTTAATCATAGCAACAACAAGGAGATACCATTTGTTGATCATCTGCTATGTGCCTGGTTTGCAAATGTTCCTTAATCATTTATGTCTTTATGTGTATCTATTCATATATATATATATATACCTACACACATATATATACACATATATATCTATATGTATATATATGTGTGTATATATATGTATATATATATGTAGGGTATATATATATATGTGTGTAGGTATATATATATCTATATGTATATGTATATGTGTATATATATATATATATATGTATGTGTATATATATATGTGTATATATATTTATATATATGTGTGTGTGTGTGTGTAGGGTATATATGTGTGCGGTAGGTATTATTATTACCTTATAGTTTAGGGAAACTCTAGTAGTTTGTAGAGGTTTGTAGAGGTCATGTAAGTTGTCTAAGGACGTAAAGCAAGAAAGTGACAGCTAGAATTTGAACCCAAGTTTGGGTGTCTTCAAAGAGTGAAGGAAGCATGGGGGTCAGGTAGAGTGAAGACATACCTGTAATGTCAAATGAATGCATAGACATATTCTATTTGAGATAGAGTGGTTAATTAAATTGCCCCCATCAAAAGACGAACAGTATATCTTGCAAAAGAAGATAGCAGGATTGGGGATATCTTTCTTGGAGGCTCAACTGGTGGTACCCTTTTTTGGGAAAATCCAAAGCAAACATGCCTATTGCCCCAGAACCATTTATACAGTCCCACTGCCAACAGTAAAGGGGAAAGGAAAAGAAAAGAAGCTTTTAAAACCACAGTCCTTCTTCTGAAACCGACTGTCATTCTCTCTCAACAAATAAAAAAGTCTATAAAGTAGAATTAGTAAAGAAAGTCCTTATCCATAAAAAAAAAAAGTTGCCCTCAACTTTGTAAACAGCCCATTTAAATTATTCTGGTTTGAGCATGTCTTGTGTTTCCTGGAGCACTGGGACAGATACAGATAGGAACACGTAATTCACAAGAGAAGAAATCTAAGTGGACAAAAAAAAAAAAGTAAATATGCAAATGCACATTAAAACAACAATGGGAGGAGTTTGATAGCACCCAGTTTAATGAGGAGAGAAGTCGGTAACTCTTCTTGAGAGCATTGTTTAGTATACTTTCTTTGAAGGGCCATTTGGCAATACATAGTAAAGTTGAAGCCGTTGTTCCACTATATCCTAGAAATTCCACCTCTCCCTATGTGCTTTCAGGAAATTCTTACACGAGCGCACAATAAGAACGCATAAAATGGTCATAGCGGTATCATCTGTTATACTTTGAAAATGGAAATAATCTAAAAGTCCACCCGGTAGGTGAATAAACAAATATGTTTTTAAAACACAGGAAACAACATCCTCTTTCACTGAGTACATCTGCAGGCAGTTGGCTCATTATAATATGGACAGAATTAATATTCACCAACCTCAGCATTGTAGTTACTTCTGAGGAGGGGATAAAAAAAAACTATAGTATTTATTTTTTAAGAAATCTGAAAAAAGTATTGCAAAATGTTAGTCTTTGTTAATTTGGGGTGTTAAGTCCATAGAGTTTTGCTATATTACTATCTGTTGTGTCCAATATGCTTAAATTTTCTAAGTAAAAATAGGTTCTTTGAAAATCTACTACATGAACCCAGCCCTCTAGGAAATCACATCTAGATGTGTGTTAATAGCTATGAAAGGAAGAGCAGGGTATATTTTGAATGCATGATAGAGGTATTCAGGCTCACCACAGCAGATACGCCACCCTCACTGAACAGGAACATTAGAATCTGGATGATCTCCCTCAACACACATGCTATGGAAGAACAGTTTGAGGCTACCAGAGGTGATGGAGTAGTAGTTAATGACAGAGCCGGGACCTGTTCACTTAAACAAGGAAGCCATTAGACTGAGTCGGCTCTAATGACGTGGCTACCTACGTAAGCAAAGCAAAATTGAGGACTGTTAGTGCCTCAAGGTTATGAAATTGAAACCGAGGGAAAACCAGAACGAAGCAGCCAGCTAGACATTAAGCTATAGCCAGTCAGTAATTTTCTTACTTAGCGCCTGTACTTTCTCTGTGCAAGTCTGTCCGTGAGCTTCTTTGTCAGGTGGAGAGCTCCTAACCACTTCTCGTTTAGTACAGTTCAATTGAAATCGACTTTTGCTTAACTAGACTCTTAAAATGTTTAATAGGACTCACTTTGTCTTTTAACAGTCGTGTGACTCTGACTTCATTGTTCTTCCATGATCTTGTGTCCCTTGTCAAAATCAAAAACAGGAGCAACAAAACACTTAACACTTGCTCGGTGAAAAAGCACCTGGTGTTTTCCTCTTTTCCCTTATGAATGTTATAATTTCGTGTTTATTTATTACTTTGCAATATTTATAGCAAAAAAATGGGGAGGAATAAATCAAAATAAACCATCATTCCTGTTGTCTGAAAGGGGGAAATTTTTTTTGTGGAAAGCATTTCTGAACCGAATGACAAATCCCAACCCCCAGATCACCTTACCTTTTGGGTTTCTTCCTAGCTGACTCTAGAGGCAAGATGGCTTGTAAAGAAATTGGGCCCCTAAAAGCCATTTTTAAAAAAAAATCTACATATGTATGTATATATGCATGTATGTATGCATGTATGTATGTATCCACATATTTTTATTGAAGCATAGTTGGCACACAATGTTACATTAGCTTCAGGTGTAAAACATGGTGATTCAACAAGTCTATACATTATCCTACGCTCACCATAAGTGTAGCTACCATCTGTCACTATAAACTCCTATTACAATACCATCGATTATGTTTGGGTCACTGACAGTCATTTTCCAAGACACCACTCATGGGTTTAATTTCACACACACAAATTAAGGGGTGCTAATGCAGGCCAGGAGCCAGTTTCTCCCCACCACACACCCTAGCTACACCTGATTGCCCTGGGTTCCAGCAAGAATCACAACCAGCTCCTTGCCTCCTCCAGCATCTGCTCTGTAGTCCCCACCCCCTGCATGTTCCTACTGGCAGGTGTTGAGTCTTCTGCCCCTTTCTGCGTTCACATATTCATCACTTTCGCAAAATGGGATTGTGTCCCAAAATGTAAGGAACACCTGAAGCCAGCTCCTGGTGGTCACTGCTCCATATGAAAGTGACCTGGAAGGCCACCTGGTAAGGTTTCACATCTCTGCCATGGGAGGAGACCCATGGTGTGAGTCATGCTGGGTCCTGGGAGGAAGGCAAGAAGAGGTGGGGGGCCCTCCAAGTGAGAAGGCAGTGTACAAAGAAAAGTGTCAAACTCTGATGGGATCAGGAGTAGTGACATGGGGGCATTTGGCCAGAGATAGGGCAGTGCTGTGAGACTAGACAGTCCATCCGTTTTGAAGAAGGACACCAGCCTATGGGTGCAATATTGGGATGAGTATAGGCTCTCACAGAATGAAAGAATAAAAAGCTCATCAATTGCCAACCTAGCTTGGATTCACAACACAACTAAACCTCAAGAAGGAAAACAGAGTAAGTACAGCTCCGGAAACCAAGGCAACTGTATAGACTTGGACACAGTTTGGACTGAGGAGGTGGATTGCAAAGTGACATCTATGGGGTGTCCCAGGCTCGTTCCTTCCTGGCACGTGGACCCTGGGCTCAGGGAAGTCAGATGATTTATAGACTCCACCTATAGAGAGACTGGGCCGACTGGTAACTTGCTTGTCTGGGTCAGGAATTATTCAGACACTGGGCAGGGCTGACCTTCCAGGGTAGAGGTTCTTGGTGAAGCTCTTGAGTGAAGCTCAAGAGTCTGCGGAAGGCAAGTGCTGATCATTATGATGTTTCCAAGCATGGGAGACTGAAAACTAAATCTGTTCTACAATGGAGATATGCCTACTCTAGGTAAATAGGAAAACGACCTCAGATGACCTTACGCCATAAAAATTACACAAGACAGTCTGCTTCCCTGATAATTTTGAGTCAGATCTATGAAATTACCATTTTTGTACAAATATAAAAAAAATGGTGCTACATCTATGATTTCAAATGATTCAACCTTAGCCAATGTCCTGTGAGTCTTGCACAATGTGAACTCTTTTAGTGGGAAACACGGTGACCATTGGAGTCATCGGGTAGTGAACTTTCCTGGCTGACTCACTTCCTCCGTTGTAAAATGGAGATAGTGATCCACACTGCTTAGCCTTAAGCAGAATGCACAGTAATGTAAATATAGTAATGATAACAATTTTAAAACATAGTAATGATAATAATCATCAATCACTGAAAGAGGACATGAGATCAAGTTACCATCATGTTAATCTTGTACATTGAATATTATAACACTTGTGGGTGTCATCATAATTAATATTAGTGTTAATGGAGGCAAGGCATCAAA
The DNA here is from genome assembly GCF_018350155.1 of Leopardus geoffroyi. Classification (NCBI taxonomy): domain Eukaryota; kingdom Metazoa; phylum Chordata; class Mammalia; order Carnivora; family Felidae; genus Leopardus; species Leopardus geoffroyi. The sequence continues at coordinate 134,713,290 of NC_059326.1, forward strand.
GTCCTGTCACTTCACCTCATTTCAAAGGGTCAGTACCTGAGTATCCAGGTACCCTCCCTACCAGGGTCAGGGCAGCCATTTTGGGACAGAGACTATGCATCAGCAGACTCTGTCCCTAGGGGCCTACTACGTGTCTTGTGTCTAGCTGTTCTGGGCACTCTGAGCCTTCTCTCACCTTTCTGTATCACAAGGACATGGGTATCAAAGGGAAAAGGGAGATCTGAAAACAAACCACTCGTTTGAACTTACCAGCCTGAAAGAATCTCCCTTCCAGGCAGAATGAAACTCCTATCCTTGTATTCTCTGTTCTCTGCCTAAGCATCCTCCTGAAGGCTTCAGGCCTGTGGCCCCCGTGGGGGCTGTTCTTTCCATTGGCGTTACCCATGAAGGATTCCAAGCCCCACAGAGGAGGAAGAGCAAGCAGGATGGCCTGTTCCCCAGACAACCTTTTCCCTGCCCCTTGCTTTTTCCGCTTTCCATGGGGAGCCCAACAGCTACGTTAGGAGCTGCCATAAATTTTCACTTAAATGGCAGCTCAGCTATAATGACCACAAAGTCTCATTCCCCAAGTGCAGACGCAACCCGTGGGAATTTCCTTCAGTCTGCCAGAAGCAGCAGGGTTTTCATGTGCCGACTTTACTGGAATCCCAGCAGGCGGTGACCAAAGCACTTTCTGGGCAGCCCTTCCCTCACCCTCCCAGCCCTGAGTCACTGCCACACACAGGAGCAGAGAACCCGGCCTGGGTTCTCCAGCTCCACCTGGTAGGTAGACGAGGTGGGGGTTCAGGCAAGAGGGGCAGGAAGACATTTAGCTGAGGAGGAGGGCTACGTCAGGCCACACCTACCTCATTCCCCCTATACACGCAGACTCTCATACATACACTTGTCATCTACCCTCAGTGCAGGGCCATTAAAAGACATCCCAAGACTAGGGGTGCCTGGGTGGCTCAGTCGGTTGAGCGTCCAACTTCGGCTCAGGTCATGATCTCACAGCTCATGAGTCCGAGCCCCTCATTGGGCTCTGTGCTAACGCTCAGAGCCTGGAGACTGCTTTCAGTTCTGTGTATGTCTCTCTCTCTCTCTCTGCCCCTACCCTGTTCACGCTCTCTCTATCTCTCAAAAATAAATACACATTAAAAATTAAAAAAAACAAAAAAGACATCCCAAGACTCCAACAAATAAGACAAGGCAATGGACTGGAATTGATGTGGGACAAACAGAATCTCTAACCTGTGTTCCCAGTACCTATCAAGAAAACCCAAATTTCCCAAAGTAGCTCAACCTTCTTTCCCTGTCCCTTTGCCCCATATTCTTTTATTTTAACACACTCTAGCCAACCACCCAGGGTCTCGAATATACCAGTCCCATTCCTTCCTCTGACCTTTATTTTTGTCATTCTTCCCAACCTTCTAGAAAATATTTAGCCTCTCTTTCCAGACCTGTTCCTGAGTTCATGCAAGGGATATTTATTGAGTACATTTGAGTGGCTAACTGCTTGCCAGGCATTGTGCTAACCTCAGGGAAGACAGCAAGATGGGAAAGAGGCCAAAGCCTTGTCCCCCCCCCCCCCCCCACAGTCTATTCTTTTAATGCTCTTTCCTACTTTTACTGCGACCTCTTCTATTTCCTAAGTCACAGCGAGATTTCTCATACGGTTTCTTTAGCAGTTAATGGTCTGCCTTAGTTTTGTCTATTCTATTGTTACTGAACATCTGATAGATCTGCATGTTCTCACTCAACGAATTCTATAAGACCCATGAGGACGGACACCTCATTTAAATGTTTCTTTCTGTTTGAAATATATTTGGGGAAACATAGTGAAAACGGATACAGGTAACAAGATAACCAGAGTGGAGGCCTCATCATTTACTGTTTAAGGCCTACCCAGGGCTTCTCAACCTCCACACTATTGACATATTATTTTGACATATCAATAATTCTTTATTGAGGGAGGGTTTCCTATGCATTATTATAGGGTGTTTAGCAGCATCCCTGGACTCTGTCTATTAGATGCCAGCAGCACCCTTGTCTCAGTTGTGACAACCAAAACTGGCTCCAAACATTGCCAAATGGCCCCTGTGGGTGGGGATAAGGAGATGGGGACAGAATTGAACTACTGGAACCAAATCTCTGAGATGTCTTATTTTCTTATTGTTAGGTCATTAAATTCACACATATATATGATGTTGATATTAAAAAGATACATATTTAACTTCATGTGGGACACAGTTTCCCAAGGCACTAAAAAGTGACACGTAAAAACCCATTGCATTAAAAGCCAGTCCCCAGGACCTACGAGCGAGGAAGGCAGACCCCAAAAGGCAGTATTTTATCCAATGTTGTCTATTTTGTGTCTTTGGAGAATTCCTCAAATATTCTAACAGTTCTAAGTCAGTTAAGCCCTCAAAACAACCTCCTGAGGTAATTGATGCCTGCTTATCTAACTAGGGCTGGCTGGAATTCACGGTCAAATTCCCAACGTCCACAACCTCCTTGCAGGGCATAGTTGCAAATGCAACTGCATGTGACCCCATGTGACCGCAGTGGCGCAGCCTGGTAACCTTTGAGTAGACTGGGACCAAGAAGTGTAAGGAATTTCACCTCCTTGTCCGTGGGTGTGCCAGAGAAGCACAAAGTCTCAGAGTGACGTCGAATAATCTGCCTCTGAATGGGGTCTGGAATGTGCCTTAAGAATCATTCTTAAGCCAGATCTAAACTTACAGAATATATCTGTCCCTGGCATCGACCCTCTAATAGAAATAATGATTTCCTTCTGGGTGGCTCAGTTGGCGAAGAGTCTGACTCTTGATTTCAGCTCAAGTCATGATCTCACGATTCGTGCACTGTCATTGCAGAGCCTACTTGGGATTCTCTCTCTCCCTGTCTCTCTGTCCCTCCCTAGTTCATACTCTCTCTAAATAAATAAATAAATAAATAAATAAATAAATAAATAAATAAGAAGGAAGGAAGGAAGGAAGGGAAAGAAGGAAAGAAGAAAGAAAGAAGAAAGAGAAATAAAAAAAGAAAGAAGAAAAAGAAGAAAGAAACAAACAAGGATGAAAGAAGAAAGAACAAAGAAAGACTTCCTTCTGGATTAAATAAAAATCAGAATGAAGTAACAATTTACTTGGATCTAGAAGTACATACTTACAAACTTATAGAGCAGCTCCTGGGTTCATGAGGGGCATGGATGGAGGTCTCCATCTTTGTGAAGTCCAGTGAACCGTGAGCTCTCTGAAGGCAGCCACCACATCTGCCCCTCAAAGTACCTCCAGCACTTAGCACAGTGTTTGGCAGGCACATGTAATGTCCATTAAACGTCTGCTGATTATATAGCTGCCAGAAAATATTTTCCCATAATTTTTGACTCTACTTTGAGGTGTGATTGAATAAAAATAAATTTACATTCTAATGTATAAGTTGTAATATACTTTACAATATAATATATTTACATTATACACAACAAATGTGCATAATAAATTTAAATAAATTTCCACTTAATTTTATAATCCATAAAATGAAAAAGTCAACATTGAGCATACTATCTGTCAAGCACTGTACTAAGTCCTTACACATAAATGGTTTCATTGAGTTTACATTTCTGTATGTGTTCCCTCTTAAATCCTGAAGATACATAAGAATAGCTACTGCATATCCCACAAAAAGGAGCACAAAGAACTTTTAAAAATCAGTGGTCATTTAGCAAACGTCTATTAGCAAACGTCTTTAATCTATTCGTTCTTTTTATTCATTTGAACGTCACATGCTTTTTGAAAACTTACTGCCTATAAGCCCATTTTTAAGACCAGGGGATGCCAGAAAAGATAAGAGACAGCCCCTACCCTCAAGAAGCTTGCAGTCTAGTTTAAAAGGCAGAAACCCAGGGGGATAATTAGAATGCACTGTGGGAAGAGTATGAGTACCCACAAGGCATTACAGATGGCCGAGCAAGGTACCTAAACAAGCCAGGGATGGGAGAGAAGAGGTCAGGATAGGTTGCTGGCCGAAAGGGTAACTGAGTTGAGTGGTTAGGGTGCAAAGGAAATTCGGCAAGAAAGGGGAATGCGGTGGGTGTATGGGCTTCAGGCTGATGTGACAGCTGAGAATAAAGGTGTGGACTCAAAAAAAAAAATACGTGCAGGAGATTGCAAAAGTCTGGAACTTCTGAAGCATTAGGTATCATCCAGGATATGATGAAAGGTGAGGATGGAGAAGTAGTGATAAAACCCAGACAGTGGGGGCATCTGGGCTTTATCCTGTGAGTAGAGGAAGACCCTGGGAGGGTTGGGAGCAGAGGAATCACAGGCGAGGTTGGTGTGTTTGCTAGTTCCCACAGGCGGCTGTGGGGGTGAGAGGGACCAGGCCTGCCGGGGACCAGAAGATCAGGACCCAGGCTGTGGTGTAAGAATCCGGCAGGAACAGGGGCGTCTGTGAAGGGATGGAGCTTTGGAAGGGATGGAGGGGAGGAAGTAGAGTCAAGGATCCATTTGACATCAGGGTCATTAACCTAATCCATGAAGGCACACAAAATCGCTTCTTAGGAATCCATGAATCCCCTGACTTTGAGGCATGTGTGTGTGTGTGTTTCTGAGAAAGGAGACCAGCACCTGAAGAGATACTCAAGAGTTTCACTTACAGGCAGATTCTAGAACATGATTTTGCCTCCTATGCAAAGCTTCTGATTCTATCCTCAAAACGGGACCTTCATTCTGACTAGCCACAGGTGTCTGCTGGTGGGTCGTGGAGAAGATTCAGTTAATGCAGAAATTTGAATTTAATTTGGCCGAGGAAAATGACCCTCTTCAGTAATATTGTAGTGCCTAACAACTGAGATTAGGATTAGTGAACCTCCTCTTGGCTCATTTCTTCTGTCTTGATAATGGGGATGCATGAGTTTCATCAGAGAGAAAATTTCCATCACCTCTGCCATTAATTTCACCTGCATTGTCAGACCCAAATTAAAAAAGTTACTTGTGATTTGTTCTCATCTTTCATACAGACACCCCATTCCCAGTAGGAAATGGTCATCTGTTTAGTTTTGAATTTTTTCTGTGAGTTCTAGTCCATGAACTGAGTTAGTTATGCGACCCAATACATTAGCTATAACTCTTATGATGCTCATTATGACAGATACTGATGGACAGATAAGGGCAGTGAGGCATTTCAGAAGGAACTTTTGAGGAAGAAATATTAGGGCATAACTTTCAGCTAATCTGATAATAATAATCTAATGAATGTGATTTCTGCTTTAAGAAGAAAGCACACATTTGTCTTTTCACCTCTTTTTTCCATGAAAATATTTCTATACCCAGTTATATTAGTGAATGCCCAACAGTGACAATGCACCCAGACCAATAAACATGCAGCTGTATAGAATCAGGTCATTCTAATGGAGATAGCCCCCTCCCTCTAGATAAAGCACGCTGCTACTTGAGTCAATATTCTGTAGTTCTGGGCAGAGAGAGAAAGTCAAAAGACCAACAACTCTCCAATCCAACATGTACACGATCAAAATGACACAGTGGTATGTCTCTTTTATCTGTTTTTAGTCACAAATATATACATTCTACGGGAGTGTATCTGTATAAAAATGAGGGACTAGAAAACGTACACTATGGGTTTTTCGCTAGCTCTTCCATATGTAATCTCCTGTAGATTGGTTGTACGTCACAGGAAGGAAATATGAGCCAGGACCAACAGCCAAGGGATACAGTTTGTTATTGCTGGCCACATTATGTTGTGTGACCTTTGACAGGGGGTGTGATGAGAATGGAAACACTTGTTTAGAAAGTAACTTTATGGTCATACTGTCTTTGCACTGGGTATCTGCATTATGTTGGACTCAGTCTTAGCCTAAATGTTTGCTCAGGTCATTCCACACTTGGCCTTCTCTGTTGACATCATCGGCAAAAAATAATGGAAAATGGCCGTTGTCCAACCTGTTGTTTTGTGCATAAGGTTGCAAATGTCTTACATATCCCATGTCTTACAAACCCTAAGTTCAGAGATTTTGTGTGCAATTTTTAATTTACTGGAGAATCAACTTTAATTTCCCCCAAAAGGTAATAAATGCCTCCTCCTCCAGGTTACGGGTGTTACAAAAATATTTTTTAGTATAGTTACTGTTAGAAAGTAGGACTGGCTCAGTTGGTAGAGTATGTGATTCTTGATCTCAGGGTTGTAAGTTTGAGCCCCATGTTGGGTGCAGAGATTACTTAAAAAAATAAAATCTTGTTAGAAAGTAGGAATTTTTGTAATACTGAGAATGGTGTATCTTTGTGTATATTATATATTTATGTATATATAACTGCATATAAATATGTGTGTATATGTATATATGTAGTGTGTGTGTATATATATATATATATATATATGCATATATACACATGTGAGTGTATAATTTGCCACTGCACAACACTATCTCTTTTAGAAGTTGTACTATTACACTTCATCAAAATACTTTACTGACTCCACCTGAGAGTTGATCCAAAGGGCAAAGTTTTGATGTTCTTTTCCCCTGTGCTTAAGGATCTCCTTGAGAGATCCTTTAACAGAGCACCTGGGTTGCTCAGTTGGCTACATGTCCAACTCGTAATTTTGGCTCAGGTCATGATCTCATGCATGGTTCATGAGTTTGAGCCCTGAATTGGGCTCTAAGCTGACAATGTGGAGCCTTCTTGGGATTCTCTCTCTGCCCCTCCCCTGCTCATGCTCGCTCACTTGCTCTCTCTCTCTCTCTCAAAATAAATAAATAAACATTTTAAAAAAATGAACTTAATTGCTTTATCTTTTCAGAAAGTAATAAGCTAAATATGACCTTAGTTACTTAAAACAGCATGGATTCTCAAGTATCATATTCCCTCTCTGCATATACAAAATCAAAAACCAAATGTATGTATCTAGGTGCCCCCCAAATTACAACAAAATTCCTTTGGAATATGTGATCATCGGCTGAGCCATAGTTTACCTTTGAATATTCTAGAAAATTAACACATGTTTGACCAATTAATAATTTTATATTGCTAGGTATTATTATTATATATTAACATAAATTAAAATTTAGGGGTGTTATGATAGAGTTGGAATTTAATGTTACCAGATCTGGTTTGAAACCCAGTTCTGCATGTTGGGGATATAGAAGACCCAACTCGCTTCTGAGAGTGGTTTCCATGGTGAGATAAGCTAATGAAAAAGTACATGCCTCCTGTTATGGACTGAATTGTTCCTGGCCCCTAAGTCCTATATTGAAGACCAAACCCCCAGTACTTAAGAATGGGACTATGTTTGGAAATAGGGGTTTAAAGGTAATGAAGATAAAATGAGGTCATACAAGTGGACCCTAATCCAATATGACTGATGTTCTTGTAAGGAGGGGAGATTGGACACAGACACAAGCAAGAGGAAAACCATATAAAGACACAGGGAGAGGACAGCCATCTACAAACCAAGAAGAGGGGCCTCAGAAAACAAAACAAAACAAAACAAAAAACAAACAAAAACAAAACCACCTGCCGGACATTTGATCTCAGACTTCTAGCCCTAAAGAACTGTGATAAGATAGTCTTCTGTTGTTGAAGCTAGCCATTCTGTGGTGCTCTGTTATGGCAGCCCTTGCAGACTAAATACCAACTAAACTACAAAATTCTGTAGAAGGTGGGTCATTAGTGTCCTACCTCTGACAACAAACTATTGTTGTGGTTTGCTTCTTTATAAACATGTCCGAATTGCGATCATAATAATTCACATCTCTTCATTTTAAAAAGCGGCTCTGAGGGCAGCTGGGTGGCTCAGTCGGTTGATCATCCGACTTTGGCTCAGGTCATGATCTCACAGTTCATGAATTTGAGCCCCTCATCAGGCTCTGTGCTGGCTCTGTGCTGACAGCTTAGAGCCTGGAGCCTGCTTCAGATTCTGTGTCTCCCTCTCTCCTTGCCCCTCCCCTGATCATCCTTGCTCTCTCTCTCTCTCTCTCAAAAATAATAGACATTAAAAAAAATTGAACACATAAGGAGCTTATTTAAGTAATTCTATCATATAGTAAAATAATAAAAGAAAAACTAATTAAAAAAAAAAAAAAAAGACGGCCCTTAGTGTTGCCTGTGTGGCTCAGTCAGTTGAATGCCTGACTTTGGCTCAATTCATGATCTCACGGTTCATGGGTTCAAGCCCTACATCCGGCTCTGTGCTGCTGGCTCAGAGCCTGGAACCTGCTTCAAATACTGTGTCTGCCCCTCTCCCACTCAAGTGCTTGCTCTCTCTCTCTCTCTCTCTCAAAAATAAACAAGTATTAAAAAAATTTTTAAGTGGCTCTGATTAGTCTCCCTGGCTTAAAACATTATTAGCTCTTACTAAATTTTCTTTGGACTTCAAAATAATGACATTGAATTTAATTTAAACTTTTCAGTGATGAATTCCAGCATTGCATCAAATTTGTTCAAATTACTTTTGTTTTCTGTGTCTTGCATATTAGAGACCATGGAAATTGTGAACTTTTAAAAATGCCATACAAATATCTGACGCTGTGGTTGGTGTGAACTCTTGCGTGCATGTTCGTTTATTGTGTTTGTCCCTATGTATTTGGAACCCTTTATTTTTTACATTTGAAACACAAAGTCAATTTTACTGCATGTCAGTTTAAAATTTTTTAGGGTATACATGCTAACAACATACAATGTAATTAAAGAGTGAGTCCCAAGGGGGGAAAAAGTATTCACAGTCACTGATGTTTGGAAATAAACAAATTTATGCAGATTTTGACCCCAAAAAAAGAAGTACATGAAATATGGTTTGGAAAGACAGAAGAAAGTGTCATCAATCTCAACAATATAGGGTAGTCCTGAACAAGGGGAGGTAGCTCAAGTCAGAATGGATCTGTATTAGTTGGCCAGGACTATCATAACAAAATACCACAGGTAGCTTCAATAACAGAACTTTATTTTCTCCCAGTTCTGGAGGCTGTAAGTCCACTCTCAAAGTGCAGTCAGGGTTGGTTTCTGCTGAGGCTTCTCTTCCTGGCTTGCAAATGGCCGCCTTCCCACTGTGTCCTCACTTGGCCTTTCCTCTGTGTGTGCATGCAAAGAGAGCTCTCTAATGTCTCTTCCTCTTCTTAAAAGGATAACAGTCCTCTCAGATTAAGGCCCCCATTACAACCTCACTTCACCTCCAAACCTCCTTAAACGTCCTATTTCCAAATACAGGAAAATTGGGGGTTAATATGAATTTGGGGGGACACAACTCAGCCCATAACATTAATCTATCTAGCCCCCCCCAAATCCATGTCCTTCTAACATGCAAAATGCATCCACTGAGCATTCACCCAACAGCCCCAAAAGTCTTAACCCACTCCAGCATCATTTCCAAGTCAATTCTCACTAAATGTCATTTAACTCAGACATGGGTGAAACTCGGGGTACAATTCACCCTGAGGCAAAATTCCTCTGCAGCTGAGACCCTGTGAAATCAAACAAGTTTATGCTTTCAAAATACAGTGGATGTGCATAAGATGGACACTCCCATTCCAAAAGGAAGAAATCTGAAGGAAGGGGTGACAGGTAGCAAACAAATCCAAAACTTAGCAAGGCAAATTCCATTAGATCTTAACGCTCAGGAATAATCCTCCTTGGCTCAGTGCTCTGCCTTCTGGGCCTACGGGGTTGGGGAGGAGGCACTCTTTGCAATCACCATCTTTGCAATGCCCTGACCCTGCAGCACTGAGAGGTGGTAGCCTTGGCCCCAGAAAGAGAGAAGGTGGCCCCACCCTCTGAAACCAGGGAGGAGACAGCCTCGCCCCAGCAACCACTGGTACTGCTGGGTGGCTGTGCTGATCTCTGAATCCCCATTGGGGTCATTCTTTCCTTTTCTTGCAGAATACAGCATGTTTACAGCCGGATCTCTCTACTGCCTGTTCTATAGAATCCCAGAAGTCTGGAAGGTTTCCTTTGTTTCATCCTGTCACTGTCTCTTTTTATTTAAACTGGCATTCTTATCCCATCTCTATTCCTGGCTTCTGCTGAGATGGCCGATTAAAAACCATGGATAATCTCTTTATGGGAAAGTGATTTCCACACCTTTGGTGTTGTCTCCAAAATGTGTTTTCTTATTTTTTTTTTGCAATATGGATAGGCTGAGAATTTTTCAAACTTTCAAGACCTGGTGGCATTGTGGCCCAAGAGTTTCTTCAATTTATCTCTCTCCATTCTCATTTTACCATAAGCAGTAAACACTTTCAAAAATTTGCTCAGAAATCCCCTCAAATAACTAATTTCATCACTCACCAGTTCTGCCTTCCACAGAACATGAGAGCACACATCAACCAAGTTCTTTGCCCCTTTATAACAAGAATCACCTTTCCTCCAGTGACCAATAACAGATTCTTCATTTCCACTGAGATCTCACCTTTAATGCTCATATTTCTACCATTATTCTGTTCATGATGATATATGTATTCCCTGAGACAACAGAAGCTTTCTCTCTGATTCTCTTCTTTCTGAGCCTTCACCAGAATGAATTTTAACATCCATATTTCTACCAATTATCCTTCAGGGCCATCTTGGCCTTCTGTAACATGTGCTTCAAAGCTGTCTCAGCTTCTACCAATTACTCAGTTTCAAAGTCATGTCCACATTTTTAGGTATTTATTACAGTAGCACCTCACTTCACTGCACTGAAATCTCTATCACTTTACTTGGAATGGTAACAAACTACCACAGACTGGGTTGTTTAAACAACAACAAATCTCTTTTCTCGCAGTTCTCTAGAACTGAAAGTTCAAGATCAAAGTGCCAGCAGAGTAGATTTCTGGTGAGACCTCTCTTCCTGACCTGTAGACAGCTGCATTCTTGCTATGTCCCCTGACTTGGTTTTTCCTCCCTTCCTGCACAGAGAGAGCTCAATGGTATCTCTTTCTCTTCTTAAAAGGATATTAGTCGTATCAGATTAAGAACTCACCACTATGACCTCTTGAACCTTAATTACCTCCTTAAAGGTTCTGTCTCAGAACAAAGTCACACTAGAGAATTCAACATATGAATTCAGGCTGTAACAGAACATAAGGAATCCCTTTAAGAGCTTTGCTATGGTTTAGAGAGAGATGAAGGATTGGCCAGAAGTAGGCCTGGAATCCTAATGGAATCCTCCAGCAACATTCTGGATCTTGAGAGAACCTTAAGAAATCATATCTTAGCGTTTGGCTTCTGAAAGTGAAAGTCCTACTAACCTAGAAGAGATGAGTTTCTGTTTTCTTTTCAATATTCCTGAGTGTAGAGACTGCAACCACATTAGATTGCCTTGCTAAGTCAAGGACCCCTTGGTGCTAAACAAAATCTTTCTTTTTTCATCTTCTGCAATCACTGGGAATGATATGCACATTACACATTCAACAAGAATTCATGTCATTTGGTTCACATAGTGGAAGATGACATAGAAGGGAAAGTCAAGTTTCCTATCCTCAAGAAATGTAAGGCAGTAGCCAAGGGAATAGGAAGAGTCACATGGATCAATTTATCAGAGACGTCTGTCATCAAATCACCCATATTACCTCAGTGGAATTACATTAGATTGGGAGTCAGAAGGCCTGAGCTCTGTTTCCACCTCAACCGCTACTTACTTATGCAGACATGATGAATTTAACCTCTCTGTATCTGTGTTTCCTTATGTGTAAAATGGTAGTTGTAGGAACAAGTGGTTGAACTAGAAAATTTCTAAATATCTTTCAGCTCTTTCTAATACTCCACAATTTTGTGTGTGTGTGTGGTGTTAAGTTTATTATTTTTTGGTACAATTGTAAATGGGATTGTTTTCTTAATTTCTCTTTCTGCTACTTAATTATTAGTGTAGAAATACAACAGATTTCTGTATATTAGTTTTGTATCCTGAAAATTTGCTGAGTTCATTTATCACTTGTAGTAGTTTTTTGGTGGATCCTTTAGGGTTTTCTATATATAGTATGTCATCTACAAATAGTGAAAATTTTATTTCTTCCTTATTAATATGAATGCCTTTTATTTCTTTTTCTTGTCTGATTGCTATGGCTAGGGCTTCTAGTACTATATTGAATAAATATGGTGAGAGTGGACATTCTTGTCTTGTTCGTGATCTTAGAGAAAAAGCTCTCTGGTTTTTTACCATTTTTTAAACTTCCCTGACATAGTCTTACAGGCTAAGTTGTCCAACACTTCATTCATTTTTGGGGGGTTTCATGTTACCATGAAGTACAGAGGCCAAAACTGGAAACTGTATTTAATAAAGTATTAAAATTATTCCTGGGCCTTGAATATCATTCTTCTTTTATGATTTCTCCATATCATGTCTCTCTGTTCTCACAATGGAAGTTAGGCTCAGAATTTTATACCCAAAATAAGGTTGAATGTGATATGCCATAAAAACATGAGGAAAAAAAAACAAAACAAAACAGTGGAGGACTCAGTAATTCTTTCAACCAGTCCAAAAATAAAAATATTTATTTCTAAAAGAAGGAAATTTACTGAATAATTGACAATATCCTTTTCCCTTTTTCTCTATCAAGGCAGTGTTCCATTTACAAGGAATTAGATGCTTTCCCATATTTGGGGGAGGAATGAGACACAGTATGATTTATGACCGTGACAATGATCTTAATCTTTTCCTCCATTGACTCTGGGTGTCAGACACAGCTCAAGTTGAGAGGCCTGTCCTTTAGAGTGTAACCTTTCAGAGTGACTCGTGCATTCCTGCATGTCTAAGGTCAAACCTGTTTGACATGGTACCTGGACCTATAATGCCTTGAAATTTGATTCCAAACGTTTGCATACAAGTAATACTATTTTTTAAGGTAGGGATTGTTTTTGTTCAAAAATAGTAGTTCCTTATTAGAAAGATCGTCAGATGATGTCATTACTATATATTGCACTGCAAGTTGAGAGGATCAGGTTCAAGTGTCAAATTCTCAGACACTGGCTAAGGAGAGGCTAAGAATGTGACAAAATGATAAGCTTGGTCTCCTGAAAAAAGAATTCACCCATCGTACTTTTCAGTGCCTTTTGTTGGTGGACTTTTCCCCTTTAATTTGAGAATCGAAAAGGCCACCTTCCTCTCACAAGACTGACTGTGGAAAATGAAAAGGAAATCCTAAGTATTTGAAAATGATAATTAGCTGATACATAAATACTATTAAGTAATTCATTTTGAGGGGTAAATGTGCATTTATTCTCTTTGGGTTACATGCAGGGTAGAACTGCACAAAATGGTGAGAGGATTCAAAGTTGAGTACTCACAATCTTGGGGACATGGATATGCGTCTTAAGCACAATATTTCAGAACACCAATTAGACAGTAGAAAAATAAAGTGTGACAGAGAGGGCAAGAGACTCAAGAACAACACTCTGGAAAGCTTGACAGGAGAAGCTACCAATTTCTTATTTTTATCCTCATAAAGCAGAATTCCTCACAGGGGCTCCACATTCCTCAGGCTCAGACATGATTAAACACCATACCTTTTAAAATGTTTTACTATTCCAAGCTGAGGAATATATAAATAACCCCTTTCCAGCTACCACTCCTCAGCCTGGAATTTAAGCCGAGTGCCTTCTGGGCTTCAGTCTGCTTTGACCAGACTCCATGGAAGAACGACAGAAAATTTGCTTTGTGAAGATCCTGGAAGTCTGGATGTAGGAGAAAATAAAGTGGACGTGAACAACCCTAGGAAGGTGGTCAGAGAAGCAGTCAGCAAAATGGAGCCCATGTTTTTTCTTGCCTTGGCATATTTTAAGAAACAAGGATGGGGGCACCTGGGTGGCTCAGTCGGTTAAGCATCTAACTCCAGCTCATGTCATGATCTCACAGTTCGTGGGTTTGCACCCTCTGTTGGGTTCTGTGCTGACAGCTCGGAGCCTGGAGCCTGCTTCCAGGCTCCCTCTCTCTGCCCCTCCTCTGCTCGTTCTCTCTCCCTTTCTCTCAAAATGAAATAAAAATTGCAAAAACATTTTTTTAAAGAAATAATGAAGTGTAGCCATGTGGTGATGTGAAGGAAGTTTGAACCAACTGAGAGCTACTTCTAAAGTCGCACCGGGGCACCTGGGTGGCTCAGTTGGTTAAGCGTCTGACTTCAGCTCAGGTCATGATCTCACAGTTCATGAGTTCGGGCCCCACAGCAGACTCTGTGCTGACAGCCCAGAGCCTGGAACTTGCTTCAGATTCTGTGTCTCCCTCTATCTCGACCCCTTCCCTGCTCACACTCTGTCTCTCAACAATAAATAACTATTAAAAGAAAAAAAAAATTAAAGTCTCGCCAAGTGACTGGTATTGATAGGGACACAGGACTTTGCTGAGCAAGCAGATGTGAAGACCCTGGTATGTGTGCTGGAGCTGCCTTGTGTCAGAAGTCACATCTAAAGTAATCATATGCCACCCTCACTGTGATCCGTACAGCGAAGTTCCTGTGCCAAGGGGCCCTGATGAGGTGGGGCAGGGCCAGGTCCTGTCTTGCCTGATCCAGCCCTGACCTGTCTCTGTAATCTTGCTTCCCACTACGACCCTATATACTAGCCAAGCCAAATAATGTTTTATACAGAATATGGCATCTCCATTCCTACTTCTGTGCTTTTTCTCACACCATACCCTTTTTTCTCTCTCACTCTCTCTCCCCCGATACCTCTCTCTCTACTTTTTCTCTCACTTAAGGATTCCTTTCCCCTCAAATCTCCGTTCAAGTGTCACTCCCTTACAAAACAATTTTCCTGTAAATTGTGAACCAGTGTTTTTTAAATAATGGTCCTCAAACTACCTGCAGAAGGGAGAGAGGGAGAGAGGGAAGGAAGAAAGGAAGGAAGGAGGAAGGAAGGAAGGGAAGGGAAGGGGAAGAAGAAGGAGAAGGAGCAGGAGAGGGAAAGGAGAAAGGAAAGGGGAAAGGGAAAGGGAAAGGGGTTTCTGAGCCCCTGTCCCAGGTTGAAGGGTGAAGCCAGGAACCTGCATTTTAAGCAGCTCGCCAGATGCTTCTCTGCTCTCTACCCTGTGAGGATACACTAAGAAGTCAGCAGTCTACAACCTAGAAAAGAGCCCTCACCAGAGTCAAACTGTGCTAGCGTCCTCACCTCAGACTTCCAGCCTCTAAAACTAGGAAAGATACATTTCTGTGTTACCCAGCCCGAACAGACTGAGACACATACTCTATGAGCCAGTAATTCCATCTCCAGGAGTTCATCCTATAGAAGGGAATTGCTTAAGACTATATATACAAAGACATCCATTGTGTTGTCTATAATAACAAAAGGCTGCAAGCAAGTTAAATGTCCATAAATTGAAAACTAGTTAAATGCATACACACATACATACATATATGTATACATATGCACAGAACACTTATAGAAGCGTATGCAGAAAACTAGGGATAGCTGTTGCCTCTGAGGTAAAGGACTGGAATAAGGCTGGGGTTGGGTGAAAAAATTACTTTTTCCTTTATATACTTTGGCATTGTTTGAATTTTTAGTTCAACCTACTTACTTATCTATCTATCTATTTTTGCCACATGTATTATTTTTTCCTTTTTTCCTTTTTATAATGTTTATTTCTTTTGAGAAAGAGAGAGAGAGCGTGAGCATGAGTGTGGGAGGGGCAGAGGTGGGGGGGGAGAGAGAGAATCCCAAGCAAGCTCTGCACTGTCAGTACAGAGACTGACCCAGGGCTCCAACTCACAAACCATGAGATCATGACCTGAGCCAAAATCAAGAGTTGGATGCTCAACTGACTGAGCCACCCAGGTGCCCCTATTATTTTTTCAGTAATAACATTTAATTACAATTCTAAAACATATTAGGGCTTGCTTGAAGCCTCTTGTGGTAGGCTGAAAAATATCTCCCCCACCCAAAAAATTCAGGTACTAATACCTGAGAGATTTAAAGGTGCTGGACTTGAGGGATGCTTGGGTGGCTTGGTCTGTTAAGTGCCCAACTCTTGATTTTGACTCAGGTCATGATCTCACAGTTTGTGAATTCAAACCCCGTGTGTTGGGCTTCATGCTGTTAGCCTGGGATTTTCTCTCCCCCACTCTCTCTGCCCCTCACCCATGCTCACTCGCTCTCAAAATAAATTAATAAACTTAAAATCAACAAACTTAAACTTAAAATCAAATCAAATAAAAGTGCCGGACTTAAAGATCACAGTGAAGCAACCACAAGCCGAGGAATGCTATCAGCCACCAAAAGCTGGACGAGGCAAGGAAGTGAATCTCCCCTGAAGCCTCCAGAGGGAGGCTGACACCTGACACCTTGATTCTGCCCATTGACACTGATTGTAGACCTCTGGCCTCCAGAACTGGGATAGAAGAGATTTCTGTTGTTTTGAGCCACTAAATTTGTGGCAATTTGTTAAGCAGCTACAAAAAATTAATATACCTCTCAATTAAATATGATGCAAATATTATTTAAGATCATTGATCTAGAAATTGAAAGAAGAATAGACACCAGAGTGACCAGGTCATAGGAACAGAGATGCCAGTTGGGATATTTGTGGCAAACGAGCCATAGGGAGGACTTGTGCTGAAAATACAGAAGAAAAAGTCTGAGAATCACCTTGAATATATGTTAGAAAAAATGTTCAACAGAAAGTCTGTAAAAGACACTGATATGGAGAAGTGTGTTTTTTAACAAATGGCGCTGGATATCCATAAAAAAAAAAGAACTTTGAGCCCTATATCATATCATAAACAAAAATTAATTTCAGATAGAGTACAGATTTTAACACGAAAGGTACAATAATGAAACTTTTTGAGAAAAATAGAGGAAAATATCTTTGTGAACTTGCTGTAGGCAAAACTTTCTAAAGCAGGTCATAAAATTAAAAAATTACAATCATAAGACATCAAAAAGAGAGTGAAAAAGAAATTCATATAGCAGGAGAAGATATTCATAGTACACATGTCTGACAAAGGCCTAATATGCTGCATATACAAAGAACTCCTATTAATAATAAATGAGCAAAAATGAACAGACACTTCACAAAGGTGGATAGATGTCTCAATGGCAAAAAACAAATGAAAATGTATTCATCTTCATTAATCATCTTTAAATGCATATTTAAATCACAATGAGATAATGCTGCACAACCACAGAGTGGGTTACACATAAATAAGATGGGAATTTTTCAAGTATTTCTGAAGATGTGAAGAAACTGGAACTTTCATACAGTCCTGGTTAAAATATAAATTGGAAGAACCAGTTTATAAACTGTTAAGCTTTGCCAGTACCTAATAAAGCTGAGTATATGCATAATCTATGACTTAACATTCTATTCCCCAAACCCAATACAACTTAATACATATGTTCATCAGTAGGCATACTAGATTATCCACAGCAATTCTATTCATTATAGTCTCAACCTGGAATTTACTCAAATGTTTATTAATAATAAAGTGGATAAATATGATCTATTCACACAATGGAATATGCTGTATACCAACGAGAATGAATGATCTACCACTAAGCTGCACAGCCATCTATTTCTTTTTATTTTAAATCTTCTGGCATCGTTTGATTTGAAGGTTTCAGTTTTATCATGTGTATTAGTTTTTCAAGCACAAAATTAAAACTTAAAAATTGTGTGGGGCTTGATTTTTCTCAGAAATATGAAAGAAGCTAGACATAGAAGAATATATACTGTGATTCCATTTATATATGAAAGGGGAGAAAAGGAAAAATCTATATGCTGTCAGAAGACTGGATTGTGGTTAAACTAGAGGAGAGAGGTGGCTTGTGATAACATGATGGGAACTCTGGAGAAATAGTAATGATTTATTCTTTTATCAGGATACTGATCACATAAGTGTGTTCCATTTCTGAAAATTCTAGCTGACACTCACATGTGCCATTTTCTGTACCTATTACATTAAAAATGGAAAACCTTTGGAAAACCCAGAGGTCTGACAAAAGACACAGATACATGTATGTAATAATGTTGCTTTGTGTCCCTACCTACTACATGTGCACAGGACACTGCTCTTATGGAGGGCTTAGTAATCTTAGCAAAAGCATTTTGAGGCTGAGAACTGAAATTCCTTGTGTCCCTTGTGCTGACTTGCCCTTTCTCATAATTTTATTTGAAGTCACACAAAGTTTGGTATTTAGGCATTTCAGCACATTTCTCTTCTCCCAGTGGAGGAAAAAAAAAAAAAAGGAAATGTCACATGAAGACTTCTATACCTCAGATGCAATTCTGCAAAATGTTCTTAATCATCCTATTTTCATCTCTAAGCCAGTCTTCTTGACTTAGCAGGCTTATTTTTAGATAGCTGTGCAGTTGATAGTTTAGAACAGCCTCTCCACCCACCTCCTCCTCTTTCTCTGTCAGACCCTGTTCAGTTGGGAATTTACATTTTCAACTGTCCCAAAAGAATTATAATGATGTTGGGAATGAGCCAATGTGGAAAGGGCCAACATAGAATTGGACAAAACTCATGTTTGCAATGGTACATTCAAAAACTAATGACCATTTAATTTAAAACTGGGGCTTCAAGAACTAGAAATGAGCTATGAAACGTTCACATCCAGGTCTCAGGGGTGAAATTACAGTTCTAACCCATAAGATGTGTTAGTCCTAAAGTTAAATACCAGTTTTTAAAAATGAAGCACCTAACCATATACTCAGTGTCTCCCATGTGGGGTCCCCAGGCCAATAGCATCAGCGTCGCCCAGGAACTTGTCAGAAATGCACGTTTTCAGGCCTGCTCTGGACACACTGAATCAGAGGCTCTGGGAATAGGGTCCAGAAACCTGTGTTTCCGTAAGTCTCCCAGGTGATTACGATGCAGATTCAAGTTTGCGAACCTCTGCTGTAAACAAGTGGTCTTCTACAAACAGAAAGAACATAACCATTGGGCTGCATCATGCAAATGTATTTTCCACATATTTCAAGGAGTATGACAGAACATTCATTAGCATTTGTTTTCCTTTCCTGATAAGCCAGAAATAGTAAAGGAATATCTGGGAACACCGACTAACTCTCTGCACAGAGACAAGGATGTGAGGGAGTGTGTGTGCATTTTCATGCAGAAGCCTGACCTGTGTGGGGCCAATGGTGCCACAGCTGTCTGCTCTGGGCATGCTGCTGTCTATTATAACCTGCAATTACTTCATTTGCTTGGGTCTGAAAATTTCTTTAATTTTCCAAATTCTGCCCACCACTTAGTGTGAGAACACCCAAAAATAGGCCTACAAGTCCTTCAGTAAGACTCAGTTAAATTTAAGGGAGCAGGTGAAAGTTTAAATTTTCTCTCAGGGGAAATTACAAATGCCAGAAATATCTCCCAGATAGCGTTTTGGACATAACTTGACAGAATGCCATCGAAGAAACCCAACTTGAGAAAGGAGAGGATCTTTGGCCTCAAGTCCCCGTGGCAAAGCGCTGTCATTTAAGTTTGAAAATGTTTAAGTTTAATAAATGTTTATTGAACATCCACCATAGATGAGGACCTGTGGATATATTCTACACGACATGAAGATCACAGTCTTCTAGTAGGGTGGCACATCCCCACCTCTCTCTAAATATAATTCCCTTTTAACAGGAGGGCTGTGTGGCAAGTGACAGACAGCCAACTTGAATTAGCTTAAGCAAGAAAAAAGGAAAGGAAAAGAGGGGGAGGAAGGCTTGGGGATTTTATTGGCGTATCCATCCAAACTTTGGAAGGAGCAAGGATGGAATATGGAGAACAGAAGTCTAGAAGCAGTGACTCAAACACCATCTGGATACTCCGTGCGCATATCTTGTCTCTGCATCTGCTTTTGTTAGCCTCTCTCTGGTGCTCTCTCTGTCCCTCTCACTTCCCGCTTCTCCTTCCCTCTCTCCCTCCCTCAACTGCTCTCTCTCTCTCTCTCTCTCTTAACTGCTATGTTGAGATATCAGCCGTGTGTCATAAAAGTGACCCATTTAAAGTGTACAATTCAATGACTTGTAGTGTGTTCACAGAGTTGTACATCCATCGTCATAATACATTTGAAAATATGTTTATTATCTCAAAAAGAAACCTCATACCTCTTAGCCATCACCCTCCTCCCAACCTTTCCATCACCCCCAGCACTGAGAAACCACTAATCCACTTTTGTCTCAATAGATTTGTCTTCTCTGGATATTTCATGTAAATGGAGTCATACAGTAGGTGGTCCTTTGTGACTGACTTCTTTCACTTAGCATTTTGTCAAGGGTCATCCTTTTTGTAGCATATATCAGAGCTTCATTCCTTTTATGGCTGAATAATATGCCATTTATGTAGACACCACACTTTATTTATCCATTCATCAGTTGACAGACATTTGTGTCGTTTCCACTTTTTGGCTAATACGAATAATGCCGGCGGTATGCTCTTAACCATTCTCTCCAGGTGGCAGGAAGCTAGCCATCTGCGTTCACTCCTCATCCCTAATCACTTCACAACCAGAGAGGAGTAGAATCTTCCCAACGTATTTTAGATTTTAAGAGAGGAGGAGAGCCTGGGTGACTCAGTTGGTTAAGTGTCTGACTCTTGATCTCACAGTTCATGAGTTCAAACCCTGTGTTGGGCTCCGTGCTAACAGTGCAGAACCTGCTTGGGATTCTCTCTTCCCCCTCCCCCTCAAAAAACATTTTACAAAATAATAAAATAAAACAAAATAAAAATAAATTTAAGGTGAAACAAGGAGATTCATGATGATCCTACTCAGTATAACTCTCAACCAATTTAAAGCACCAGGTAGATGGAGGTATCTAACATAATGGCCACTACTACCCAAACCACTTTTCTCGAGCAGGTGAATGAAATGTGTCCTTAAAAAGGAAGGGTAGCATAAACATTCATACTGTGGAACTTTGTGCAGCCTTTCCTCTTTTTGTCTAGTTTAGCTCTCATCCACAACTTCACTGAACCTTAGGTAGATGAAGTCAAGAGACTTGACATCTACCTTAGGTAGATGAAGTCAAGAGCTGTAACCATGAAGTTACCAGCTCTGCAGTCCTTCAGAAGCTCCTGGAGATCCTTAAGAACAAATTAACGTGGGGTGTGTCCAGACTCGAAAGCAAGGAGACTAGGTTACATGAGGGGAATTCATGCAGTCAGTCAACTATCAGATATGAATTATGTACTTACTATGAGTAAGATGCCATGCTAGACAGCAAAGATTGGAATATACAAAGTGATTTGGGGACTGCAGTGATCTTGATCTAAGGCTTTCTTTTCTTTTTGATGCTTTATTCTTGTCTTTTTTAATGCAGGGTGGCCTGTGAGTATAGAGACTTAGCACAGTGTGCCCCAGGATTTCAGATTTGTAGGTTTGTTCCACTGTAAGCCACCCAGGTTTGCTGTGCACCAAAATGCGACAAGCTCTTCAAGACTAGGCTTTGGACCAAGGAGAGAGAGTAAAGAACTCTCAGATCTGGAACAAATCCATGAGGAAACATCATGCAAAGTTTACCAGGCGCTAAGGGTTTGGTTTTATTTTGTTTTTAGCAGATGTGAGGGTTGAACTTAGTAAGGAGGAATCCTGAGAAGGATGATGTCCTTGCATTACGTGGCCTTGACTCCATTTTGTTTGTATTTCTCCTTTCCCTTGGGGCTCTCTCGCTACCACATTATGTTATTGCCCTGAGAAGTGGTTCCCTTTACAAGTTTGGTTAAGCTCAGATAAAACCCTTAACAAAGCTGAGACAGGGCTAGAGTTGCCAAACGCTATTGGGGAACTGTATGAAAATAAGTATATGTTGTAGAAATAACATTGTCTCTGAAACTCATCAAATGTGTTCTATACCTTCCTATCTGTGGGACCCTGAAAAAGCCACTTACATTTTTTTTAGCCTCTTTTTTTCTCTTCCGGAAAATGAAATTAATAATACCCATCTTATAGGTTTATACTGAGAGTAAATAAGATTTATTCTCTTGACAAATATACATTGAGTGCCTATTAGGTGCCAGACACTGATTTAGATAACAGTGACACACACCCACAGAGAGAGAGAAAAAGAAAGAGAGAGAGAGAGAGAGAGAGAGAGAGAGAGAGAGAGAGATCATGCCCTTGTGGAACCTACATTCTAATAGTGAAAGATATATAATGAGCAAATCAGTTAGTAGCAGGGTTGCAGACTGCGGCCTCAGAAGAGAACAGCCAGTAGCTGGTTCCTGGGAAGAAGCCACTCCCAGAAATAAGTGGAAATATATGGTGTGTGGTCTGAATTTTCCATCTTGGCATTGTAATTGCCTTATGTTATTGTCAAGGCATTTGTAAACTTTTATCAGATCCCAAAGCTAGGTGGTATTTGTGCTTTCTGGGAAAAAGAGAAAGGCCGTTGTTCACTCTGGAATGCCTCAGGATGGAGAGAAGAAAGCAAGTGGTTGGTAGAAAGCAAGAGGAGTGGAGAGAAATACTTAGAGGTAAAGTCAAGTAAGAGATGATGAAGATCAGAGTAGTAGAATGTGGGTGTACTTTCTGGCAAGTCTCACAATTA
Organism: Leopardus geoffroyi; assembly: GCF_018350155.1. Taxonomy (NCBI): domain Eukaryota; kingdom Metazoa; phylum Chordata; class Mammalia; order Carnivora; family Felidae; genus Leopardus; species Leopardus geoffroyi. The sequence goes on from NC_059326.1 coordinate 134,735,724, forward strand.
TTAACGAAGGAGAAACTCATGAAGATGAGATTGTGTGGTGTGGAGCCTCAGTTGACATTTGCTGCAAATTCAAGGGAAGCCCCCAAGTCAGGAGAATTGGGGAACATTATGAGCACCTGTATAAACTTCTGGACACATAGTAGACAATAAACGTTCATTTCTTTTCTTTCTCCTTTATTTCTACAATAAAATAATAAAGAAAAAATCAAAGATGTAAGAAACTGTTGACCCAAGAAAGGATTTATTATGGAGCTATGAGAGAGAATTTTCCTACAAGGCAATACTGATGCAAGATGCTTCTACACCTTTTCAAGGCTCCTTGCTTCCCAGGTTCTGGCCTGCTGTCACATGACAGATCCCATCTTTCTTTTTGTTACAAGGAGTTGGTGCTCAAATGGCCTTGGCTTCATCCTATCGAGGCTTAAGAGAAGTCTCACTGGAAACTTCAAGACCCCAGCTCAGTCCTGGTTCCTAGTTGTAAATGTCTCCCCGCCTCCCCGCGTCGACACACACATGTAATTGAGAGACACATTATATTTGATGACATTGCATGTTCTTCTCTCCAACTGGTCTTGTTTCCTAAACACATGGTGGCCTGACCATATGACCTCTATCCAAAGAATACTTCAGTAGACAAACCATATAGTTACTATGCCAAAAACACAGTTATCCAGATGGTTGTTCTGAAATGGTGTAGCGGTAATGCTGTGTTCTTTACTGGTGCCTCTCTTTCCTCTTTATTCTTCATTGAAGCAGCATGGATTCCTTTCTTCTGTCTTCTCCATTATTTCTTTTTCTGATCCCTTTGCTTGAGAGTTACTATTTACAGGTATGCTTGGAGATGGGGTTTGGTTATAGCTACACAATTTAATCCATTTAACCTCATCATGAGGCATACTGGAAAGATCTTAAGTTTGGTTAACGTTTTATAGGCTAGTAAATGCCTGTGGGCACTTTAATTTAGTTTATAGCTTTTTTCCAAGGCTGGTGTATGTCTGCAGTGGAAGAGAGTCAGCTCTTCTTTAAGTGAAGGAAGGCAGCCATTCTCAAGTGGAAGGAACACCTATTTAAATTTATGATAGCTGAACTTGGCCGAATCTTGTCCTCCTTTGAGCTTGGCATGCCACTCTCATATTTCTGCATGGCCTGCAGATGAGATATTGCTTTTATTTTCCTTCGCTGGGATCTTAAAGGCTCAGAACTATATTTTTCACTGGAGACTTTAATAAAGAATACAATGGTTATGTAAATAATCGAGCTTTGCCCAGCCTGAAAGGCCAGTAAATAGAATGTATTTACAGCATGCTTATTTCACTGTCGTGAGACTACAGTGTGTGGCCAACAGCTTTTTCTTTATACAGAGGTGCATTTACAGTAGTCTGTTCTAAACTACCTATTAGGTTGGGTTAGCACGGTAGTCCAATTTGCATATAAGTTATATTTTAAAAAATAGTTTAAATAATATTTTTGAAAATATAGGGTCACAGTACACATGGTCTAGTTTAAAATCGAGGTATCACATTTATTTGGCTCAACCCCGTGTCATGAATCCTGAGGCAGTGTAGAGGCTGACACCGATCTTTCCATCTATTGCCTTATATTCACACATACAAGTATGTGGTCTCCATTTCTTCTAAGAAATGCACAAGTCTTCGGGGTTTTTGCAGCATCTCTAGGGAGCACCGTTTTCCAGCTTTAGATTCATTTAACAAGTAATGATTAAATATGTATCATGCACCAGACTCTGGGAATATATTGACAGCAGTAAACCAAAAGACAAATCTTCCGTGGTCGTGGGGCATTCTAATGCGGGAGAGTGGCACGTGGAAGGTAGAAGACAATAATCAGATGACTACATAATGTAAAATTAGCCAGCGGTCAGTGCCAAGAAGAAAGGTTAATTTTCAGAAGACTCTAACTTGCTGGAAGTGCAGATTCCTGGGTCCACCCACCCTGAACTAGAGGTCTCTGAGCTCACTGTGTCCTGAGGAAGTGTGGCCAGTGCCACTGAAAGCCTGTGGAGAAAGTCTGATCTGCCTAGAGAATCATCCTTGCCCTCTACGGCCCTGGCAGGCGACACACATGCAGAAGGTGAAGTACTTGCCTTTGCCCTCTGCATGGCCCCCGATGCCTCGTGAGCAATCATTAGTCAAGTGTAACAGACTCTCCAGCAGACCCAGGCAGCTGCAGCTTTGGCTAGGACCGCACATGCCTCTGTGGTCTGCAGTGCCCTCCGCTCTCTCACCGGGCTGCTGCACGCAGGGGCATGTTGAAGAGAAGAAAGCCTTAAAGAAAAGCATTTATTACTAGGGGACGGGGTCAGTTCAATTTTCTTCCTAACAACGACCCAGATGTCCCAGACATCAGACCATCAGACCTCTCCCGTTCACATGACAGGTTTTCCTAAAAAGAAGACAAAATAGCTCATTCCTTTGTGAGAGCCTCAAGTGGGAGGTGTGCACAGGCATGCGTGTGTATGCGTACGCGTGAGACAGAGAGAGAGTCCCGCTACAGAGCCTCTTTAAGAGAGGGCAGCCTGGAAGGACCACTGGCCTCAGTGAGAGGAAGGGTTAGTAGCTTGAACGGAAGGTATGCTTTTATAACTGACGTATTTACAGATCAAAACGCTATCTGTAATTCCAGAGGTAATTAGTCTAGGAGGGAGTCTTAACCCACATGCACCCAGTTTATACATGAAAACAGCACGGACTAGCAAGGTCAACGATGTCCCCAAGGGCTCATGGCAATGTGGAGGGGGAATGCCGGTCCAGTGTGTAGTTCCTGGTACTAGTCTCCTTACCTGTTGAAGGGAAATGCTGTCACTCACACAGGCTCACTCAGATCTTCCTTTTGTTTTATCCAAGTTAAATCTGTCTTGTTATATTTCTGTAGTTAGCAACCTCCCGTGAGGATTCCCTGCCCATGTTTCTCCTCTCCTGGTTTGTGAGCAGAGCCTTGTCTTACCTCCGCAAGTTACCCCAGAGTTTGACTATTCGCTTTGCCCTCATGGGAGTGCAAAAAGTTATTTACTGAGTGGGATACAGAAGTATACTTAAAGGCTTAAGATGTTAAGTCTAGGAATTTCACTTATCCCTAACTAGGACTACAGTGAAGTATTTCCAAATTCAAAATCTCATGTCCTGAACACTGAATTAGAAAACCCTCTCTTTTGGGGCACATGAGTCGGTTAAGCGTCCCATTTCAGGTCAGGTCATGATCTCATGGCTCGTGAGTTCAAGCCCCGCATCGGGCTCTGTGCTGACAGCTCAGAGCCTGGAGCCTGCTTCGGGTTCTGTGTCTCCCTCTCTCTGCCCCTCCCCAATTTGCTCACGTGCTCTCTCTCTCTCCCAAATATAAAGAAACATTAAAAAAAAAAAAAGGAAGAAAAGAAAAGAAAACCCTCTCTCTCTTTTTTTACATGGCTTTATTCAGTTCTCACATCCTTACAGTAGCACATTACTCTTGTGCACACAGCCCTCCACATTACCGTTCTTTGTACCAGATTCTCTTTCCTCTGGCCTCTCTTCTATTTTTGTCCTTTATTGCTTTACAACTCTCATAGTTTGATTGTTGTGTGTTACAGAGATTAAGAACACAGACTTTGCTATCAAATAGATCTGAGTTCAAATCTTAAACTCCCACTGATTCATTATGTGTCCTTGGAATTAGCAACTTCCTTAAATCTGTTTTCATATCTGTAAATGATATTGTGACAAGAAATGATTATAAAGGAAAGTGGAGCACCTGGGTGGCTCAGTGAAGCATCTGACCCTTGATTTTGGCTCAGGTCATGATCTCATGGTTCATGTGGTCGAACCCCCACCTTCAAGTGCAGAGCTTAGGATTCTCTGTCTCCCTCTCTGTCTGCCCCTCCTGTGCTCATGCTGTCTGTCTCTGTCTGTCTCTGTCTCTCACTCAAAAATAAATGAATAAACTTTAAAAAATAAATAAAAAGGAAAGTGCCTAATTCAAATCCTCGTATGTAGTACACACAATAATAAATGTTAGTTCTTATTTTTACTATTAATAAATAATGAATAGATGCCAGATTATTAGGCACTTTTTTAGAAAATGAGTTCCTTTGAATATTTTATTTAAAACCCTTGATTTCTCACCTAAAAAATACATACACACAGAGTTTTCACATATAATTTCAGATGCCATGGAAACCCTCAAGGCGTCTTTTCACCATGCCTCAGTATAGAGTATACCTCAGCCTCCAAAAAGAATATATGACTTTTAAGGACTGAACTCATGTCTTCCAATGTTTCTATTTCCCATAACACCTACAATGATACCGTGTACTTGCCAAATACTCTATAAATATGTGAAGATTGGTTGATGCCAAATTTTAACCTCCATTAGATTTTGGAATTAATCACTAAATACTTGGATTTATTTTCTTTATTGATGGAGGGAAAAAAATGAGTTTTCCTTTCACACTCTTAAGAGGACTTGATGTTAGGACTACTTTTGCCCAAAGCATGAGTTATCAATCCCAAATGGGACTCTCAGTTTCCAAATTTCTGTAGTCAGTTCCAAAAAAGGAATTCAGTCCCCTAAGGCAAATCACACTAGCTGGGAAGAGAGTGTGTTCTCAGCTAGCACCTGGCCCAAAACTTTCTTACATCAGTACTGACAAGCAGATGTCATGGTGGCCCAGTGCAACGACTTGCCATAGACCAAGATTGTG